>NC_134981.1:2886628-4329942 GCF_965638725.1 Aptenodytes patagonicus | reverse complement strand
CACATTGCCTCTACGCTTTAATTAAGCCGGCTGTCCAATTTTAACTCATTAGTAATTCATTAAGAGAACAGCCTTTAGCTGGCTGCAAGGAGAGGAGTACCGCAGCCTGTGCAGTTACGCTGCACGCATACCCCAAGGTATTGGGGGACCGGGAGAGTGTCGTCCTCCCCCCCCCCCCCCAAAAGGGGCTCCTGGCCCCCGAACGGGGGTCACCTGTCGTCCCGGATGCTTTGGGACCCCCCCCCCTCCCCCCCGCGTCGGGTAAGGGGATCCGAAGGAGCTGGAATGAAGAGGATAGGAGTCCTGGGGGTGCCCGGGACCCCTCTACCCTCTTCCCTAGGGAGAAGCCAGATAGATTTACGGGCAGGGGGAGGGATGCTCTAGGGACCGTCGAGCCCCCGTGCCCCGTTTTTGTTTTTTTTTTTGGGGGGGGGGGAATTAACGGAGAAAGCGTTTGAAACGTATCTGGGCCAAGAAACAGGTCAAATTTGCCCGAGCAGCAAATTTGGTTTGATGCGTGAAACCAGGGGTCTGCAGGGCCCGATCCTGCCCCGGGGAGCTGAAGGGGTGCCCGGGGACCGGAGCGATGCGAGGTGCCGGGGGGGATCCCCCCAAAAAAAAACCCCCACCCGTGCCAAAGGTCTCCCCGCCGAGCTGGGGCGCGCCCCGCTCCGCTGCTCCGTGCGCGTCTCTCCGCGCCTTTGCGCTGCGGTTTGGTGGCTGCTCCGGGGGTCACCGCAGCAAAACGGTTTGGGGGGGCCCGAATTTCCCTTCGATTTGCCCCCGAGCTCCCCAGGAGCGACGACCCGCAGTGTCCCGGGTGACCGCGGACCTGCCCCGAGCCCCGGGATGGCGGTGGCGGAGCAGGGATTGAAGGTTTCCCGCTGCAGCGACTGCCCCATTAAAGATTAAAGCATTTTTACTCCAAATTGCAATGCCTGGGGGATGGCTTTGAGGGGGTCCGGGCTGGACGCCCCCTCACCCTTCCCCAAATTTCATCCCGCTAGCATTGCTACTTTTTTATTATTTACATTATGAGCGCAGTTACCGTTTTATGACAGCTCCAACATGCTGGAGGTTGCATTTATTTCTCTAGACCGACTGAAAGTTTCTTTTAATTTTTTTTTTTTTTTTTTTTTGGTGGCTATAATTGACATTTAAAATCCGACTATGCAAAAAGGATTTGGCAGACAGGAGCCGGTTCAGTCCGATCCCCCTTCGCTAGTGCCAGGTGCTTCCAAGAAAGACCCACAAAACCGCCAAAAGCCTTTCAGAAATCAGTTTGGGTGGGTTTTTGGGGTTTTTTTTGGCCACAGCAGGGTTTGGCTGATCCCAGGCAGATTCAGAAGCCCTGATTTTTTTGCCTCCCCGTTTGGCTGGGCTCCTTGCAGTGTCCCCGGTCACGCAGGACTGCGGGGGGGGGGGGGGCAGATGTCGCCTCTGCCGTCCCACCACGCAGGCTTAGCCCCAGCTCGCTGGAAGGCGGCAGGGGCAGGACCGCCGAGCTACCGTGCGGTAAAAAGGGGGCTTCAAACTCCAGATCTGAGTTATAAACGACTAAATCCCTTCTGAAGAAGCCTTTAGGCAGACATCTCAAGAAGAAACCCTTAATAAGAGTCTCCTTCTTTGGGGGGTAGATTTTGAGCAGTTATCTCTTTAAAGCAGTTTTTCTTTTTTTTCAAATAGCAGGCCCTCTCTACTGCACTCTTGATTTTCATTTGGCTCCAGGCTTGCAAAATCGGATTGTCTGGAATTAAGAGATTTGGATATTGTTCCTCTCGATGTCAAAGGATTCCCCCCCCCCCCCAAAAAAAAAAAAAAAAAGAATATCATAAATGCAGGATCAGGCCCTGGGGGAAGGCAAGTCTGTGGGCTCCCTAGTGAGAGCTCAAAAGCAGTCGTATTTAACCTGTTGCTGTGTTGTCATTGTCACCTCCTTTTTCTTACCAGATCTTTAAAAAACTGCCCCAAAAGCTAAAAGAATATTGCTTATCTATTTCCAGAAACACCCCTCACTCCTTTGTCTTGACTAGCAAAGCACTGGCTTCCAGACACACAGGGGACAATCTCTCTCCAGAGCCTCCTGGTATAAGTCTAAAAATCATCTTGAAGCCAGTGGGCTACAATTCATTTTATTACCCCAGTGTTAATCTAGAATAGGTACATAAAAACTGTGAGGACAATTAATCTGCATTAATCTCCAAAGTGAATTAAATTAAATTGAATGAAGACCACCTGAATTCTGAATAAGAACAACCTTCACAGGGGTTTCACGCAGTTTAATTAATCCACTTTTAAATTCTCACCTTCAGCTAATTTGGGTTATTTTCCTGACTGTCCCCACGTAGGCAAAATCTTAGAGGTAAACGTGGCTCAGGGGAATTCCTCTGGATTTACCCGGGTGTAATTTAGAACAGAAATGTATCCTCTAATACTCTTTGACCACGGCACAGAAACGATGCAGAAATATAGGATATATATGTTGTGCCGCTGCATGCAGCTCAACTTTATAAAGGAAATCTTTTCCAGTATTTTCTCTGGATGTTTTCCTGTTTCCTCTCGCCCTGTACCTCTGTGTGTATAAGTGCACGTACGTGTGTACGTACGCTCACAGACGTGCACGCTGTGGGCGTATGCTCTGTACGTCTTTGCTCTATTTGTTTAATCCATTAAAGGCTCTCCTCTGGGCACCTGAGACTCCCACTGAAGTGAAAGTGAAACCGGGAGCTAAAGAAACAGCGGGACCAGCCGGTTGGGAGGCGGGTTAGCGCTGCCCCTTCCAAGCTGAAACAGGATGACAAATCTGAAATTCACGGACACTCAGGGCCCAGCAATCTAGGACAAATTTACAAAGGCAGGGCTGTCTTTCACAGAGCGAAGCCCCTTCTTCTGGCTGAGGAAGTTTCACCGGTTTTATAAAGGTTGTAGGTGTGATTTTCAAGCGATGTTGCAATATTATCGCGATATTGGTCCTCCCCTTTTAATGGTACCTGGTGAATTAAGGAAAGGGACTGGAGCAGACACGGGAAGGTTTCAATTCTCTCCTAAAAAGCCATTTCAAGCAGTTTAATTGCTATTTCAGCATGTAAGGTAACTACACCAGGTACCTGCTCTTTTCAAACAGTTATTTTAAAGATCGAGGGAGTTATTTTTCCTTCTGAAATCAGTGGCTGTAGGACTCATGGGTTAAAGTTCCCTACATTGCTTTTCTTAACCAATATCATGAGTGGCTTTTGGTACTTCTGAGGTCGGATTCCCTAGGTCAGACCAGTCTGCTCCAAGCAAGTATTTGTGCTAAAAGTCTCAGGCTGACACATCAGGAGCCAATAGACCAAGCAAATGGAAACACTTTTGGGCAGTGGATCAAGTTATGGCGAAGGCATCTGCTGATTTTTCAAGCCTGGAGTTCTCTGTTTTGGTCTGAAATAACAGAATCACTGAAATAACTCCTCAAATAACCGTATTTGTGGGGTGAGATGTAGTGGTCTGATCATGCCAGAGGACACCCGGAATCCTGGAATTTTACTCTTTAGTTCAATGAATTACTGCATGACCTTGCAGAGAGCCATTTATAGACCAACATTTTAAAGATAAGCTCTCAAAGAAGAGTGCCCTGTGAGTAATCTGGTTTGCTGCCCATCTGTCCAGACTGGGCAGACTGAAAATCAATCTACTTTGGATTGGGATTTCTCAGTTGAGATACCTAAGTTGGAAAAATATGACCTCTTCTTCAAGCCTCCTTTTATGCACCTGGAAAGGGTGTGTGTGCATGTGTTTAGGGAGCACCATTCACCTACCGGCACCTCAGGGAGATTTTATAAAATGTTGTTGAGTTAAAAAGTCTCTTGTATCTTAGCTTTCACTCTCACGTCTTCATAGCGCAGTTGAAAATTAAAACAAAAGCTCAATTGTAGCTAAAAACATCATTGAAAAGCTACATAAAATGAAAGATTCCCAAGAACTTAGAAACCACGTAGTAACTCCATGATTTGATTCAGACATTTCCAGACTCATTGAGACAGTGGGCCGCTGCCAGTCTTTCCTCCTTGCCATCCAACTTTGAATTGCATGCACCGTAAAGATGCTGTGAAAGAGGTGCTAATTATTAGTCTGTGGACAGCTTTGGACTGGCTCCTATGGTGGTGTAGTCCCAGTGGTCTGCAGGAGCCAACTGGGAGCTACTGGCTTAATTAATAACTGTATGAGATTCAACAAGGCCAAGTGCCGGGTCCTGCACTTCGGCCACAACAACCCCATGCAGCGCTACAGGCTTGGGGAAGAGTGGCTGGAAAGCTGCCCGGTGGAAAAGGACCTGGGGGTGTTGGTCGACAGCCGGCTGAACATGAGCCGGCAGTGTGCCCAGGCGGCCAAGAAGGCCAACGGCATCCTGGCCTGTATCAGAAATAGTGTGGCCAGCAGGAGTAGGGAAGTGATCGTGCCCCTGTACTCGGCACTGGTGAGGCCGCACCTCGAATACTGTGTTCAGTTTTGGGGCCCTCACTACAAGAAGGACGTTGAGGTGCTGGAGCATGTCCAGAGAAGGGCAACGAGGCTGGTGAAGGGTCTGGAGAACAAGACTTATGAGGAGCGGCTGAGGGAACTGGGGTTGTTTAGCCTGGAGAAAAGGAGGCTGAGGGGAGACCTCATCGCTCTCTACAACCACCTGAAAGGAGGTTGTAGCGAGGTGGGGGTCGGTCTCTTCTCCCAAGTAACGAGTGATAGGACAAGAGGAAATGGCCTCAAGTTGCGCCAGGGGAGGTTTAGATGGGATGCTAGGAAAGATTTCTTCACTGAAAGGGTTGTCAAGCATTGGAAGAGGCTGCCCAGCGAAGTGGTTGAGTCCCCATCCCTGGAGGTATTTAAAAGACGAGTAGATGAGGCGCTTAGGGACATGGTTTAATGGGCATGGTGGTGTTGGGTCAACGGTTGGACTTGATGATCTTAGAGGTCTTTTCCAACCTTAATGATTCTATGATCTATGATTCTACAGAGCCTGGTCCAACACTCATTGAAATGAATGGGACTTATTATTTCTAAAAGCCATTCCGGGGAATATTATAGAACGGTTTAAAAATACGTATATCATAGTGAGAAGAGCTACATTAAAGAAAGAATCATGAAACCCAGTGCGTGTCACCCATTCCATCTGTCCGTCCATCCATCCATCCACCCATCCATTCTCTTCAGTGGAGAGATTATCACCATACTCAGTATCAAGGGTCAGTAATAGGTCCCAGGGTGGTTTGGAGGCCACGTGTCTCCCGCAGGCAACCGTGAGTTTCCGGGTCACGGAGCAAGGACGTTTGCTGAACTGACTTTGCAGTGTCCCAGCCGCAGAGTGGGATGCCTCACCTCATTTCAGATGTCCGCACTGTCGATGTCCAACAGTGTGATACCTCCCGCTCACATACACACCTATAGTGTGCTGAGCACAGACCATTTCATAAAATCAGCTACTTATTAGTCAAAACCCAAGACAAAAGCCCCTGTGACACTGAAAGCAAGCCAGCAATAACTATCTCCTGTCTCTACTGTTAACTCAGCCAAGGGAGTGGATCCTATGCACTTACCTCTTGGAACAATCCGATTTCAGGGCCATGGCCATAAGACCAATCCACCTTCTGATCTGTTCCTTTCATAAATTTGGAAGCATTTGAAGGAAAACGCTCCTACCAATTTGTTTGTCAAATTTAGGCACCTAGCATCTACCCATGGGAATCAATCTTTACAATGGACACAGGAGATTTTCAAAGCAGGCGGCAGCATATTTTATGTCACCTACACCTATGATAAAATTTACCCAACTCATCTTGAATTTTTGATTAAGAAAGAAGAATTTTGTCTCATGCTAGCCTGTCCCTCTACTTCAGGCAGTTCAGGAATATCCTGTCGGTGATGAAATGTGTTTTGATTGTATATAGAATAATTCGACATATATAATTTTAATACCACATTATTAACTGTAACCCAAGCACGTATCTGCCCTGCCCTTTGGATGACACACAGAGTTCATTTAGCTCATCCAGCCACTGATTTGCATTCAATATCACAAAAAATGGTTCTCTCAAAGCCCTTGGAATTACTAAATTCGTATGAATGAAGATTTCCTTAAAGTCATGATATTCCCATGTCCAGTTACTACGATACAGCATTTGGTATCACCGCTATTACTCTTACTATCCAACTTCCTCCTGTTGTTTCATTTACTATTAGTATCAACACTCTCCAGCCTGTAGAGGTACCATCCTACCACATCCACCCAATATCGCTCTCGGGCAGATCCTGTTTCTGGTCCCTCAGGAACCAGTGTGTGCCTTTGAGCTCCTTCACTGTGAGATCCCCATGTTCACCTCTTCCTAAATTCTCAATTTATTGTTTTTTTTTTTTCATAGTGGACACTCTTGAAGAGCCCGGAGTGAGAAGGGTGGTTGCTCATGATACTTCAGACATGGTGCTCCCACCTCTTATGTTGACTGCTGGGGAAAAGAGGAACAAAGCTCCACTCTCTGCTGCCCAGGGCTGAGACCATCTACTTATCTGTGTTAATACTGAGTGCAAACACAAAGATCTCAGATTTTTCAACCTACTAGCAGTAATAACTTCTCTTCAGACCATTTGAGAAAAGCCAACAGGGTTGGCTTTTGATAGGTAAGTATGTAAGTGGCAGCAGGAAGTTTTTTCCCCTCTCCTTCTGTCTATCATTTCAGATATCTTTTCATGGATTTCCACATACATGTGCTAAAGATTCAGGACAGCCCCTGCCTCACAGCCCTCTAATCAGCAGTTAGAGATGACGTCTTTCAAGAAGCAAAACAGGGGATGTGGTGGGGTAGGAGCTGCAATGATTCTCAACTCGAATACCCCCAACTTACGGTCCTGGTTAAAATTGCCTGGGTGAATGCCCAGTGGGGATGACTGTCACCTCCAACCTCTGTCCTCTTGCACCCGTCTTCCTTCTCCAAAAACTCATATTCCATATCCTTGAGCCCAGGGATTTCAACCCTTTCTCAGAGCCACCTCTGTCCCTCAGTCCCTCATTACTACCCCTGAAATAGCCACTGTGCCTCCAGGTCCAAGCCTTTCTCAGCCCCACAGCTCTTTCTTCTGCCTGATGCTCCCACCACGTCCCACCTGGGGTTAGGACCACTCACCTAGGCGAGCTGATGGCAAGGCAGAAGGCATCAGCTCGCCTAATCACCTCTACTTCTACCTTGCCATTTCTTTTGTTGCTGCCATCCCAATAATTATCATTTAGGTATTTCCAGAACCCATGACTTCAGTGGTATAGTAGCAATTTTGAGGGGTAGTGGGTTTTTACCAGTGACAGAATCAGTTTAATTCCCATCTTCCCTTTCCTCACCTCCCGCCTCCTACTCAGGCTCCTTCACCATGGTTTAGCTTCCCTCTATCTGTGGTAACGCATCTATCCGCAGGGTCACCCTCCAGCCTCAAATAGTGAAATGCTCCAGGGAGAACAAAATTTTCTACTTCTACACAAGATGAGCGTTCCTCATCACAACAGAGAAATGCAGAGAAGGGGGTTAAAAATATCTTCAGCTGCTTTTGGCATCAGGAAAAACCTGACAAGGATTTGTCCCTAACTTATCCTTGTGAGCAAGTCAGTCCCTATATTACATACCTTAAATAAGGCCTTTTATTTCACAGCAATGCTAGCATGCGTCAGTAAGATGATATTTAGAAATCAAGCAAGCATATAACTAATTTCAAAGGAGTACCATTACAGATTAGTTTGGCCCAGAAATTAAAGTGTTTCCCATCTGCTTTCATTCACGATTGTTAATTAATTGGTAGGTAATAAACACGGACACTAGTTTTGACAGCTCTGCAGCAGTAGAAACATGAAGATAGTATGGACTGGCTTTCCCGGTGTTATTTTATTGTCACAGTCCAGTTCCCAGGAAAAAGCCGCTACAGAGAAGGTGTGAGAGGGGTTTTTGAAGAGGTGCCTTCAAGCCATCTGCAGTCCCGCTGCTTTTGGTACAGCAGGGCACCATCCTTTGAGCCTGGTCTTGCTGGGTTACTGTGGACCTGACTCTTTTCACAGTTCCAGCCCAAAACTGGGGTGGATAGTTGAAGTCCTAGGCCAGGGTTGGGGTATACACCAAACCTGCAAGGCAGCCTGATTTAACTCCTTGCTTTGCTACCAGCTGTTACGTAGAGTCTTGTGTAAACTATGCAAGTAGATTTAGCTCTCCTAGTATTAATTTCCCAAGTTCTTCCCAGAGCAAACCTAAGTGCCCTCAGTTCATCATTGTAGGGCAAGAGGAGGCACCTCTGGAGTCTAGACAGCTGCTGGATTAGATAGCCTGATCTTCATGTGGCTAAATTTGGGGGATATGGATTCATCCATAGGACAAATCCTCAAGGGAACCATTTAGAAATAGGATAACAATTTGGAGGGGTCAGTGCCTTAATTCCACCACATTTCAGTCGCACTAAGTGCACTAACAAGTGGGTGAGTAAATAATAATGACCATAAACAAGCAGAAAAGTGCAATAAACATTGCTGGGTCACTGGGATGCAGTGAGGATGCAGGTGGCTGGACAGTGCACTGTGCTCTTACCCCACGAATTCCTGTCCCAGGAATTAAACCCTAAATACTACACGGTGAGAGCTCCCCGCTCTCCCCAGGCGCTCTGCTCCCCACTCTGCCAAGTGCCACTTCTCCTGCAGATAAGGCAGCTGCGTCCCCTTCAGGGAGCCAGGACAGGCGAGTGCCAGTCCCACGGGGGCAAACTCAGAGAAGTTGAACAGTCCAGAACTCCTGGACATGCAGTCAGCCGCCGCTCACTTGAAGGGGTGGCACTTTCCCAAACCTCACTATCTGAAGAAACATTATGAAGGCTTTCTTTTGGCCAAGTTTTAGGAAGGTACGAGTTACGGCGTCTACTTTGCCTATTTATATTTGCTGCAGCCAAAGGGACAGAAAGACCATTACCAGCTCTACTGGTCTTTTAACACTGGGTCTAAACACCCCTAACCCCAGCGGGCTTCACAGCAGTAGGAAAAACCCCATGCTTGTAAGGTCTCCAGCCGTTTATTACTTTTTTCCATCATGATTACCTTGGCTCCAGAAAGTTTTAATACCGTTCAAAATTCAATCCAGTTTTATTGACATCTCTAGTTTTGCCAAACAGTTAAACTGAAGCAGACGGCATGAATTTCAGTCAATCAATATTCATTTAAAACTGGACACCCATATGTAAGCATACTCTCTCCTTGGCAATGAGTAAGGAGGCTGAACAATCAATCCACACTTGTATTTAAACTCGGCGACTGTATTTTCAAAAACCCCCACATAAGGCAAAATTGAATGGTTGAATAAGGCAACATGTGATTTCTGTTATGTTATTATTAATAATTAATAATTCACTTAATAACACAGCAGGAGCCTAATCCAAAGCCCACTGATGTCAATAGATTTCTTTCCAGTGTTCTCGGTAGCACCAGAGCAGACACAAAGGCCCAGGTTTTTCACAGTATTTAAGCACCTACCTCCCGTGCTGAACTCAAACACCTTCACAAAGCTGCCCTGCTGCTTCATGGCCCCTTAACTCAGAACAAGGCAACAAAGTGATTGTGATATAATGTGCGGTGAGTAACAGACAGTGGGCCAAGAGTAAGGTCCATGTAAGAGGGGTCAGCACCATAGATTTAAATTTTGGGTTTCCAGCACTGATTTAGTATGCCCACCTCTTCTATTACGGATATACACCCTATATATGTAAGGCTTGTGTTTATTCTACCATACTTCTACATAACATGCAGATTGCATGAATTATTAATAGCTATCATATGGTATCTGCATCCCCATTGTAGGCTCTGGCTGTGTGCAGTCAGGGGCTGATGTGTAAAAGATAAGGAGATCCAGGAAACACCAAGCTGTTAAGTTTATTTAAAACTTTCCCTGGCCTTTTCCTGGCTGCCATTAACATCTTTAAGGCAGCTTCTGAGAAGTCCCGTGGCAGCCAGACACCCAGGACCGGGACAGCTGGACCTTCAAGCAAATATTATTGTTGTTATTATTACCGTTTTGCCTCCCTAATTAACCAGTTGGGCACTCGCCAGCTCTTCATATCTATATTGTAAGGGTTGTTTCCATTGAGTTTAGGCAGACAGTCTTACTTTAAGATCCCTATTGATCAGCTGCCATTCTCACGTGGTTAAAGCACTCCTCTAGGGGAACTCTCTCGTGTTTTAAGTGCACACAGTTACTCTCATGACTGGCTTGTAAACAGGTTTTAATGGGGCTATTAGTGTAAAAGGACAGGAAACCTTCAAAAACAGCCTTTTAAATATTCATGAAGATGTTTAATCTGGTGCTTAATCACCACTGTTTGCATATTGCAAAAGGGGGGGGCAGCAGTGCTTCACTGTTAGCTATCAACAAGGCATTAATAAACGCTTTTAGAGCCATGATTAATGCCCGGATGACAGCCAAACTTTTAACAAAGCACCCCTCGCTTTTTGCAGAACAGCTCCCCAAAATGGGTGTCCAAGGAGAGCGTTAGTTCCCAGGAGAGGAGGGTCAGGGCTGGGCTCTGCTCTTGCCCACGCTGAGCGTGGCTGGATCCGTACCTTCTGCTCCACTGCACCGGCCGTGTGCCCCCAGGTCTGACCGACCACACCTGGGCATCAGGGTGGACATCTCTGCCTGAGTGGGGGGTCCATAGTCCTGGGAGGATCACCCGAAGACAGCTGTGCCCAGGTGGGATGTGCTGTGTCCTGTGGCTGTTCCCCACCGGGGCTGGATGGACCCTCCAGGAGATGCCGGTTTCCCTCCGCTCCCAGTAATGGATTAATTCCTCATGTTTTCTTTCCAGCAAAGCTCTGGCTTAGACCTTCAGCTGGTGTACGCTGGCTGAATTGGTGCAAGAGCATGAAAGATTCTTTAACCAGTTTAACCAGTGCTTTTGTCCCAACGTCCCATTCTCTATAACCCCTCCTGACCTTTTCTGGCCGTGCATGTGGTCATACCTGTTCGCTCTCTGCTCTGATCTGCCCCAGGAGCCTCAGGACTTGGGTAAAGGAGGAATGAGCTAAACACAGAATTTGAGCCCAGCTTCTCTGTTGCTTTGGGGGTGGATTGTAGCCATTTCTTTGGTAATTTTTGTAGTACATGCTTTATTTTCATTTAAAAAGTAAAGGCGGAAAGGATAGTATTTCCCCAGTGGGAGAGACTTCATGCAATTTTTAAAATGTGCATTATTTAATCCAACAGGCATTAAGATGCCTTGAGCTGTTAACACCTGTTGTGGAAATCCATAATACACAGGCTTAAAAAACCAACAACCCTGAGAGACCCATAAAGGTACCTGCAGAGCTGTTGTCGCCTCTTGTGTCAATGAGTACTTAAGGACCCTGAAATCTGCGGCTGAACTCATTTACTGAGCACGTGCTTCCTCTTTAGCTCCAAAAAAAAAAAAATTCCTTAGGATAATTTCATTGAAAAAAAGAATAATGAATATGAAACACCAGTGAACTGCGTTTCTTACACAAACCTCCCATGCATTTTTCATACATTTCCCCACCCAGATGCCTAAATGCACCAGCTTACAGTCTACATTACTACCTTGTAAAACTCCATGTAAAACTTCAGCCAACACCTTTTCTTATGCTTTGACACACTGTCATTTAACAGCGTATGTCAAACCCAGGCAGCCTGCCATCAGCTGAGGAGGTCACCTTTGTCTTCCACAAAAGTAGACCAAAAAATGAGATTCCCAATAGGAAAGGCAAGGGGAAAGCAAAAATTCCCTGGGGAAGGTGCGGAAGAAACTCTTCATGTGATCTCACTTTAGCAAGACCTGTGCTCACTTTCTCTTCATAATCGATAGGAACTAGTTACGGTGTGAAGTCCTGGCTGGGTTGAAGCCAGCGGAAGTTTTGTCACTGATTTAATGATAGGACCCCTCTAGTCAGACCACCTAAAATTTAGAGAGCTGCCTTCAGCAAGGGGTTAAGTGTCTGATGCCATATGAACCCCTCCAGGGTGTATTCCTTGGCCTGTCAGCTACCCTGTAGACCTGTGTCAGATTGTCAACCCCACATGGATGCTTCTCCCATGCTGGGGTGTCTATCTAGCACCACGCGTATCTTTTAGACAGCTGAATCAAACCCGAGGTGTCTGGGCTACATCTGTGTTGAGGAACTTTTTTGGAGTGATGTGTCCAAGGCAGGTAATGTGAGCCACGGTTGAGGGACGTGTATCTTCACTGCCTATACACAGCGTTTAGATTTTGCACATAGACGGAGAGGCGTCTTGCTCCTGTGGCTGAAGACACACAGGTGTCTGCATGTGCACTGGGGTCCCAGCTCCCAGCAGAGCCGATGGAGATTGAGGTGGGACAAGCAGTTGATCTGGTTGCCAAAACATACATGTCTACTGCCACGTGAGGCGTCCAGGGCTATCTGGGGTATCACATATGAGAGGATTGAGCAGGGGCAGTGTCCTTCTGGAGCAGGAGCTAAGGCCAGGTGAGATGACCAGTGTCCCCTCTGATGTGGCTGGACACTTGCACGGAGGCAGCTGGATTGAGTCCTGCGTGTCTGCATGTGGAGTCAAATCCCACCCACTGGGTTGATCCCGCACAGCCTGAGCTACATGAGATGGGTCCCACCTTGCTGCAGGGTAAGACAAATCCTACAGCTGCAGGAGAGTGTTATCGTAGGGATAATTAGAAATTTTTCTACCTGCCTTTATTAACTAAATAATTTCATAATTAGTTTGCAGCACTCGAGCCATTTCAGCAGCAGACGTAGAAATCTCTGAGGAAGGTAGAGAATAACAAGATTGTTTATTCGTGGATCCTAGGAACTTTTTCACTGTGACTGTCTCCCGTGGTGGACTCCTTGGGGACAAATGAGAATTTCAGCAATTTTATGAAATCTTACTTAACAGTCTGCCGACGTTCGGACGAGGAGCACAATGGGCAGGAGGACAGGAGACACCATCCAGAAGAAAGTCAAAGGCAAAGCTGTCACTGATATGAGGGGAGCCATGGTCAGGCTCAGACTGCGAGCTCGTGCCGGTTGTGTTTATACGCCTGGCACACGATCCGGGGAGACTACTCCAGTTAAAGTTTTGAAATCAGAGATTTTTTACATCAGAACATAAGTTAGATGTTTTTCAACATCCTTCTTGGTTTCTAGACAACTCTGTCTCAGCAAGGCACAGATTAAGTACCATTTAGCTTTCACTTGAGTTTTACAACTGGCACTTAGGTGATTATGCCTTTCTTGAAAAGATCTCATAGCATTTACAGAATAAGGCTTTTGGTTTGGCAACACAATCTGACCGAACCTTTTCTCCCAGGCAGATCTTCAAGTAAAGCTGCTCAAAATTATTCAGACAGAAAGCTTGAGGTTGAAACAATAGCTGTTACTTCTGTTTTGTAAACCACATGTAACCGTTATTAATTAATCAACATGACTTTGAGAAAGGCATTACCATTTTTCTTATAGTGAAAACAGAACCTCTTTCTCCCTGATTTTGATAAATTTCAATGAATTGCTTTGGGAAATATTTCCGTAACAAATGTTGGAAAAATGCAAGGAGAACTGAATCTATTTCAAAACGTGTGGAATTAAAGAAAGGTGAAATTTTGATATTTTTAATGAAAATGCTGCTTTTCTCCCAAGAATGTAAAGACAAACATTTTCCCAGGGACATCAGGAAGACATGGAGTAATCCTACTCAGCCAGAGTGGTGACTCTTTACACTCACTTCTGAGATTCATCGTGAAACTACACATTGCATTGGAACAACAAAAAGAGGAGAAATTTCAAAGTTGTGTTTCTCGCATGATCTCAACCCCCAGAGATTTTCCTCTCAGTTAGGTGCTTTAGACCAGCTTAATTTCATTGGCTTCTGTGGTCGTTCCTGCCTGATAATCATGGAGTTGAGATTAAATCTTCATTGACCAACCTTGTTTTGTCCATCCCACGTGCTTTGGGGTAAAACCATGGCTCGCTGCCCTATCTCTTCCTCATTAAATGAGGTCAGCAGTTCATCACGTAGGCTGCACAAGGAAGCAACAATCCTAGGTATTTTTTTTGGAGGAAGAACAAAATAACCCAAATGAGAGGACATCCTCATGGCTATCCTTGCACCCGCAGTGACAAAGGGCACAACTGGGTGGAAAGAACCCAAAGAATAGAGCAGTTCTAAGAACATCCCTAAATAGATGTTTATTTTTAACCGTCACACCCAAGCCTGGAAGATCCTGTTCTTTCTGCTGGAGTCGTGTATTAGTGCTCCAGCTGAGGAACATGCATTAACAACTTTTAGTCTCTTGTACCGAGCATTATGTCTCATCTTTGAAGTCAGATTAATGGAGATTAGCGGTGCCACTTAAGAGTTTAAACATCATACTGACCCAAATTGGTTGTGCAGGCCCAGTGTATAATGTTGCACATGCAGGGCTCTTAATGTCCAGAAAGTGATTTCACTAATTGTTGCAGGGAGGAAAGCTTGTGTTACTTTCTGCTCTAATCCTGAGGTACCCCCCCGACGCTTTTCACATCCACTGTCAAACACATCTGGTTATCCATCTGCATAAGTATCCATTTAATAATCAAAGATCATTTTGTTTTAGTTCCAGTTGGCCTGTCTGCTTGCCTTCCATGAAGCAAAGGCAGAGTGATTTCATTCATGCCTCTGATCTGTCAGATGTCTGCTCCAGTTCCCACTGGGAGTGACACTGGACTTGAGGAAAACACAAAAAAAATAAACAGGCAAAGCACTACAGAAACTGCTGCACTGTATTAAAACAAATGGTTTTAATTATTTTAAATGAGATGTCTTGGCATAAGCCATGCAGAAACTAAAAACAGAGGAAACAAAAATATTCTTGTATAAGACTACAGAAATGGAACTGATCTTAATAATTCAAGTTTATTTTTGTGCAATAATTAAAGAAAACCTCTTGCATTTCTCTGGCTGTGTGACCAAAGCCAATTTGGAAACACACTGAACTTTTCAAGAAATCACTCACTTAGTTGGATTTGGTCTCGATGCTATAAAAAATATGGAAGAATAAAAGAAAAGCACTTTCCCAGTGTTGTTTTTAGCAGTTCCCATGGGACTGTCTACTGATGTCAGCTGTTTTGGGATGGAGCGCTAAGAAGAAACTCTGATTTCCTTGTTCTTGGGCCCGGCAGCCCTTGGCTGGCTTGTAGCCTTTGTACGTCCTCAAGGCTCTGCAGAAACATCTGGGACCAAGTTCCAATTTATGCCCGTGTTTCAATGAAGCAATTGTCCTAATGTATGCGACCAGCTTCTCCATCCAGTCAATGGAGGGAAATAGATGTCTTTGCAGGAGATTGAGCACCTGAGTTAGGCAGATAGGGTCTGCCTTGGTTGGCTTTCAAGAGCACCTGCCCCTCTCCACTAGGCAGAAGAGGAATTTATGTGCTTATTTTAAGAGGACTCCCCCTTCCCTGAATAACAAAGATGGAGGTATCTGAGTTAGGCAGACTAAATCACCGAGGTGACATGTCTTCTGGCTCTGCTGAAGAGCAGCAAGTGTCAGGGTGCCATGGTTTACTGTCTCCTCCCGGTGACCGGCCAGATGTGTGCTCTACTTGAAATTAAATTAACCCAAGTCCAGGAGACGAATTCCCACCTCTCTCAAGAACTGCTCAGGCAGCACTTTTAATAGCTTATGTCCGTCTCTCCAATAACATGTTAGAGACACTACGCTTCCAACACGATCTCAGCAAGGAGAGTGCTACCTATTAACCATCACCCCTTCCTGCAGCACCTGGGTTTCTCCCTTGGGGTTTCTCATCGAAACACTGACCCATCCTGACCCTGTCTAGCTATTGAGATCTGACAAGATCACAGCCTGAGGTGGTATGGCTGAATTTACATGTGCTTAACAAATTGCCTGTTCACTCAATTACATTTTATTTAATCATCTGTAATCATATAAATTATGCCTGATGGTAGTAAATGTTCGTGTCAGTTCCTAATTACAGATTGATTAATTGACTGTGGTGATTTGTATTACTTATATAAGAATATATGAAGATGATGATAAATTATGATTAGTATCCAAGATTTCATATGAAACATTGCCAGAACTAGGGGAAACTTTCCTCTCTTTGATACTTATGTTCAGCGTATCAAAGATGGTTTGCATTATCCCATGCCCCAAACAGGGACACTTTCGCTATATTAAAAAAAAAGACAAAGAAAGGAGAAATATGGTGTGTGTTGCTTTGTGCCTCAGACGAAGCGTCAAGCAAATGAAAAGCTCTTGAAAGATTTCCAGCCATCAAGAATTTGCCTGTCGCTTTCTACTCACTTCAGTATTGATCTGGACTGCTCACCAGCTCAGGTTTTAGTATGAAAGTCAAGAAAGTGGGAAAAAATATTGTGCTGATTTGATTTGGACGGGATAAGCCCTCTTGCTGTGTAGTTCAGCCTGGTCACGCTGCTGTCCTGACAATTGCTTCAAGTTTGGAGGGCTGCTGGTATAAGCCCAGGTTTGCCACTAAGGAGGAATATCCTTTGCTGAAGAACATCTACTTTCCCAGAGAAATGCTGGGCAGACGAATGATTTGTTAAGAGCTCTGACCTTTGGGGAGACCCTGCATCCTCTTAACCCTTCCAAGTTCATTTCTTAAACAGAAAGAAACCCAAACCACATAGAGGAGCTCACCAATGGCACACTTATTTTTCCCCGAATGGCAACACATCTGAAGCCAAGGCCAGATGAAGACTTAAATTTTGCAAACCATTTCCCATCTCCGTGATGCTTCTGAGCACATCCTGTCCTGTGCCTGTGCGCTGTCCCGGTTCAGAGAGTATAGACTTGCTGTCCCTCTGTTGAAAATATTCTTGTCTTTTTTTGTTTTAAATTGATTTTTTTTGTTTTTTGTTTTTTTTGTTAGGATGGGAGCAATTCAAATTTCTCTGAGTTTGCAAAGAGCCAGGAGAGGGGAACCCGGTGTGGTTTCCCACGTAGTCATACACGGGATTCATTGGCTTAGTGTTTCACTGTCAAGACAATGCCACGAAAGCCTCCCAGTCACAGAAGCTGGCCCTTTTCCCCATCATGGTCTTATGATTTGGGTTCTCTCCTAAGAGAGCTGTTACCCTACCGACTATCTCAGAACGCTCCTTGATCGGTGTGTTGCTTACAGCAAATCCCCTCTGTGAGCAGGAGAGTCTGGGCACCCGGCTTTGGGTCTGGCTTTGGCTAGGGTGGAAGGCGGTGAAGGCTGGACGTTGCAATGCTCACCGCAGCAGGACTGCCCCGCTGTGAACGACTCTTGCAGGACTTTCTGAAAATCTCTTACATCGTAGATCTCATTTGCATTTTTCATGACCATATCGGTCATGAATGCACTCAGGTTTTTCTTCTCAGTCATTCCCAGAAGATACCAGAAGTTTTTTAACTTGTCTGTCAGCGCTGCCACTCCGTTTCTCTTAATCCAGTTCTCAAGGTCACCCGGCTCCTCCCGCACAGCATGTCAGTCCTCCCCAAAATGATGTCTTTTGCTTTTTCAGAAGACATCATTAGAAAAAGTCTGCTTTTTGTACCAAGGTCACTGACAGAAATTTTAAATATGACTACTGAAAAGACGATCCCTGAGGAGCTCCGCTAACAAACTATTCCCAGTCCAGCACTTCTTCTATTACTAGAGACTCTTATTTCCCCTAGAGGTAAACACCTTACAATTTTCTTTCTAAGCCCCAGTTTCTCCAACTTCACTAATCCAGCTAATCCCTCTCTGAAGCAAGGATAAGTGACACCTATTTCATTTCCTTTTCTAAAAGTTAGGTCTCTTATCAAAGGAATATGCTAAACACAAGTGACACTGTCTACCTTTGGAAAACCCAAATTATATTTAAGATCACAGCACTACATCTGTAGCCATTCTTCCCTCCAAATTTTGTTCTGGTTTTGTCACCTTTCTGCGGTTAAAACACTTTTTAAACTGTAAAATTAAAGGGCTGATTTACTTTTCTACCACTTTATATCTGGGATGGAGATTCTCCAGTGCCTTCACCTAGACTGCATTAAGCTCTCCGTCGTTTTCTTACAGCTCAGTGGTGGTAATTTCCATTTTTTCTGCCTTCTTCCTCGGTGTCCAGCCTGCCTGTGCTGCCACACTCAGCTGCACCCCACTCCCTGAACGCTGAACTAAGGTGTATGTTTGGATGTTGAGAAGCAAAACCAGCGTTTGTCTGACAGTCATCTGATAAGAAGCTTTTCTTTAAAAATGCCTCCACTCCCCTGCATCCTCCAGGAACCCACGTACACCGACTTGCAATGGTCTTTCCCAATGCTTTTCCAAAGTGGGTGTCTATCAGATCCACAGGATGGGTGACCACGTTTTGGCCATCACCCATTCAAGGAGCCCTTCTCTGAGCTGTTACTGTGATGATTTGTGAGATATCAACTCTTGGGAGAAACATCCAGATAATTCTCCTTCTGCGGTCCTCTTCCAAGAGGAGCCTCTGACCGATCCACAAAGGGTAAGAGTTGGAAGCCATCCCAAACCCCTAATTCCTGAGAGCCAAATAACTTCAACAGCTTCTTGTTCTCCTTATATTTGACAAATCTAGCAATTTTGGTTAATATTAGTAGGCACGACGAAGGCAGCCTGTTTCTTACACCAGAATTTTGTCCTCTAAAATGAACAAGTTACTGGTTCAAACAGAGTAAGTAACATAAATCAGTTACCCAGAGGGTAAGCCTTTTAGGCAGATCTATCTGCTCGTATTCTGCTCTGTCTGTCCATCTGCTGTCAGTGTTAAGCCACCCTGGACAGGTGTGTGAGATCATAGCTTTTACCTGGGATGTGTCTCAGCATCCCCCATTTTGACAGGAGAAGACCTCTCTGCAAGGATGGGTGCTCCTGCAGAATGGGCTCTCTCTCCCCCGAGTCCCTGAGAGAGGCTGGGCAGTGCAGGGAGGTATTTTAGCAGATGACACTATAAAGATTTCCCTCCCAAAAGCAGAAATTCTCTTGGCTTTTTGCTGTTTGCTTCCCTTTCTCTGTTATGACACCGTGGCTGTTTCTCAGATGCCTTTGCAGCCCCTGTGCAGAAACTGTCCTGGTTGAGGTCTGCATCTCACCGGGACCTTTCACTGCAAAGCAGAAACCCTCATTCTGCTGCCCACACGAATGTGATCTTGGATAAATTACTTACCCATCAATGCCTTGGCTTCCCTACCAGAAAAATCGGTACAAAACCGATTACGCAGTGATGTCTATTTAGCTAATGCTTATAAAGAGCCAAGGGACCGGGGCATGGAGCACGCAATAGAAATATCTCCCATGTTGCTGTTGCTAACGTGGTCACTTACATTCCTGTGTGTAAATAAATCTTGAAGGGGAAAAGCCTTTGGGATGACCAGGGAACATACAAATGCTGGAAATGTCTCATCCATTTACGGTGATCTGAATTTCTAAGCTGGAGCGTGAGCGGAGTTGTTCTGTTTTATTTTCACTTAGGCCTTTAGGCTTATGGTTTTATTTTCAGGCTTGACTGTGTGCCCTTTGGGACAGAGAGCATCTTTTTGCTCCGTGCTTCTGCCCTGCAGCCCATCCCAGATGTTGCTGCTGGAGAAAGGGGTGCCCAGGAGGGACTGGGAGACTCCTCCACTCACCCATCCACCTCCCCATCCATTCACCTCTCGGTTCATCTATCCACTCACATGCAACAAACTGAACCAAACTAAAAAAAAACCCCTAAATTTCCCACTGGCTTTGAGACTCCTCAGCTCAGGACCTGCCAACAGACTTGCCATAATTAGCTCCTTTTACAAGTTTAACAGGATCCCACCCTTCTTTTTTTGACGACCCTCTAATGCTTTCCATGAAGGGGGCGGAAAATGCTACCCATCAGCTCAATAGACATTTCCATAACCAGCTGTTTAAATCATGATAATTGTTTTTACAAAACTAATCTGCGCAGGCAAACAAATAGATGAACTTTTTAAAAATGCAGTAGATCTGTAGCTGATGTGTTATTATCAGTTAATTCTCATAAAAGGTCATTAATGGTGCGCACAGCGAAGCGGAGGACTGGGCAGGCTGGGTTGGAGAGAGATGGTATCCGCATGACTGATGTGCAATGCTCAGGGGTCAGTGCATTACAAAATGATTCTCTTCAATTATTTACGTCCCTCCATCTATTGTATGGTGGGCTTGGGCCTGCTGCAAGGAGTTTCTGCTGCCCTTACACTACTCTGCAGGGTTTTTCCTTTTCCCCAGGAATGGCATTCATTTAAATAAAAATTGTCTTGTGTCCTGTCCTATTTCCTGTGACTGATGAAAATTCGGAGAGGAGGGTGGGTGGTATCGCTGTAGTTGTTCAGCGTTCGGGAACCCTGTGCTCCCTGGCATCAGAACCGGTGCGCGTAAATCCTGCGAGTCCATCCTGTATGAGCCCCTCGAGAGGAGGTCCCATGGTGCGGTATAAAAATAAGGCGGGTGTCGTGGTTTAACCCCAGCCGGCAACTAAGCCCCACCCAGCCGCTCGCTCACTCCCCCCCGGTGTGATGGGGGAGAGAATCGGAAGGGTAAAAGTGAGAAAAGGGTTGAGATAAAGAGAGTTTAACAGGTAAAGCAAAAGCCGCGCACGCAAGCAAAGCAAAACAAGGGATCCATTCACTCCTCCCCATGGGCAGGCAGGTGTTCAGCCATCCCCAGGAAAGCAGGGCTCCATCACGCGTAACGGTTACTTGGGAAGACAAACGCCATCACTCCGAACGTCCCCCCCTTCCTTCTTCTTCCCCCAGCTTTATATGCTGAGCAAGACGCCATACGGTGTGGAATATCCCTTTGGTCAGCTGGGGTCAGCTGTCCCGGCCGTGTCCCCTCCCAGCTTCTCGTGCCCCCCCAGCCTGCTCGCTGGTGGGGTGGGGTGAGGAGCAGAAAAGGCCTTGACTCTGTGTCAGCACTGCTCAGCAGGAACAAAAACATCCCTGTGTTATCAACACTGTTTCCAGCACAAATCCCAAACACAGCCCCATACCAGCTACTGGGAAGAAAATTAACTCTACCCCAGCCAAAACCAGCACAGCTGGGAAGAAAGATTAAGGCTGCCAATTTCATAACCAATAATCTATCCTTGTTATCATCATCAGCAACAATGAAGAAGTTTAAATGCTTCGCTCTCCCTCTCCCCCTACCTCCAAACCTCCAGCAAAAAAATCCAACTTCATTTTTTTTTTCTTTTTGCTGATGGCAACAGCATCAGGCATGCTATATATCAGCCGTGATATACAGCCTGACGAGCTGACTGTTGACAACTTATGGCTCTTTTGTCTGGGTTTGCCTACTTGGCTGTTTAATTATGTGAAGTGCCTGTTGTCTGTGCGACGTTCGTACCAGCGGCTGCTGGAATTCATGGATGATGCTATGTTTACATCAGCCATCAAGCTGATATTCAAACACATTAGCATGACCATAGTGCAAAATATATGGTAGGTGGAGCTGCTATTGCAGTACTTTGGTTCATCGACATGAGCTAAATTAGCCAGAAGAATATTTCTTATAATAAAATGTTTCTCTTCAAGCTTTCAATACTTTCTTGCATCCCTTTTTTTTTTTGTTGATGGAATTTAAATTATTGACCATAGCAATTTTATTTTTGATGCAAATAGCAATTAATAGAGAGGACATTAGAGATTTTATGAGTATAGATTACTGTAAGGCCACATGATAAAATGAATACAGCATGCATAAAAGGTCATGACAGCTGTAATAATGCTGTCCCAAAGTACCCCTTTCATTCTGGAGGACTGAAACTTGTTACCAAACCTAAATGAAAAGCAAAGGCGTCTGTCTCAGATCTCTGTTATTGTGACATTTTAAAAATGAACCCAAAAGTCTGGGAACTGTTTTTGTTAGTATTGTCCAGGAAACTATTTTCCCATCACTTTATTTCCTGAAAGATGAAAACTTAAACATGGAAAGTGGCAGAAATTTTGAAGGAGAAAATCTGGAATTTGTGATACAAGTGTCACTGATGTTTTTAACAAACTTTATGCAATCATAGCTAGAGGCCCTTATTGGGGTCAGTGTCGTGTACTATCTAAAGGAATAAAAAAGCCTGGGCCAGAAGATATATTCCGTGTTTCTGCTCTATTTAGTCTACACATGGTGCTTGTGAAATGATACCAGCTGAGTGGACATCTTATCTGCTGAAAAGCTGAATAAAGTGTTGTCCTAGGTTTACTCAAATGAGCATGTTTCCCTTTTTTTCCATATTTGAACCAAAATAAAATATCTCTTGTGGCTTTGCATCTTTGCATACTCTTCTAAAATGAAAAGGAGGCAGTTGAAACAAAAATTGAAAAAAAAAAATAATTTGAAGCCTGCTAACTCCACTTGAAAAATGAAAGATGCTGGTTTTTTCCTGAAATTTTGGGCTAGGTCTTCCTTGTGTCTGAAACGGTCACTCAAATTCACCATGAGCGTGCCAATATTATTGGTTGCCTTCCAGTGGTGCTATTTTGGTATTAGATCTTAAAAGAAACTCTTTCTGCTCCACCTGGGACCCAAATCTGTCCCATCTCACTTCCATTTAATATCTCCTGTCCACCCTTCTCTCTCGTGTCCTCTCTTGTTTACGTGCAGCCCAAACCCCTCAGTGGCAGAAGGTGCTGGCCTTTCATCAACCATCCTCATGGTGGCACTTCTGGCAAGGCCAAAAGTTGACCCCCCCACTTTGGGACATCCCTGTATCACCACACTCTAGTGGATTTAGAAACACAGTTCCTGTTAGCCTGTAATAGGATTTAAGCCCTTAAAATCACTTTATCCTAAAAGGACTTAGGAGCACCTCTACTGAACATTGCAAAACTTGAGCGATTTTCACTTTCAGAAGTCACATAGGTGCTGTGGGCTTGTCTTATGGAAAATGGATGGAATATAAATCCCAACAGCCTCATTCAGTTTCAAGGACAGGGCTTGGTTCAGGCCTTGCAATGCTAAACAAAGCGATGCCCAAATACCTTAGCCTGTCAGACAAATCCCACCTTGTATTCTCATCTACGTAGCTACAAACGCTCATTTCCCATTTTAATCTCTGTCCTGAGGATGAGCAGGCATAAGGCATATAATTTCAATTAATCTGAGATCTGCCAGTATAAGAAGCTATAAAGGAGCTTATTATTATTTATTTCTCCAGGCATTTTATTCATATACCATTAGAGATATATAGCTAAATGTACCTCCTATGTCAATGGTAGTACTGTGTGAAATAGCAAACATTAAAAACCCATAGGAGAGGTTATTGTGTTAACGTCTGATGGAGGTCTCAGCAAAATGCTCGGGTAGTGTTTCATCTGGATTCCGGAGAGCAGCGTACAGGCACACGGCTATACAGACTGTCATCCATAACGTGGGGCGCGGTTGGGTTTTTAAGATGACCAACAACTCTGTCCATCGATGTATTCAGCACCTATTGTGCCTGTCCACACTAGATCCAGCGTGACATGAAGGTGCTCTTCCTGTCTGCTGGAGGGGGCGGAAAAATGTCAGAAGTGCTGCCTTGTTTTTTAATCTTCTGAACACTGTAGTAGGTTAATTTGGAGTTTTTTAGTTCGTGTTGGCAAAGGTTCTTAAGATTCTGTAGAAAATTAGGAAAGTGAAAGAGGAGGGAAAGTGCATGCAGGGGGAAGCAGATGCCTGCAGCTTTCCCCCTGCAGCTGTTGATCAAAGAACTAATGGTGATTTACGAGATAATTCTCCTTGCTCTTCTCTAGGCTTGATCTCCATTGTCCTGTGCCGTAGGTAACCAATCCAGCACCTGGTTGGCACTTACCGAAGCTCCCTTATATTACCTATACATGTACACAATACACATACTGTGTTATCCCCATGCTTATGCTTGCATGTGCTTTGAACACAGGCTTGCTCAGGTGGGCTGGGTTAAAGATTTAAGACAGGAAGGGTCTCATCCCTGTTTGAATTGAAAGTGTATGTTACAAATGATACAAGGCTACAAATGACATATACTGCTAATTGTTTGATGCCATCCCATGGTTCCCCGGACCTGTATGCTTTGTACGGTCGGGCCTTCCTGTTCACTTGGTTGTTTTCTACGTGCGAGAAGCCGTATGCTGCATTATAAGCTGGTGCTAAAGCTTTGTGAGTGTTCAACAGGGGACTGAAAAATGAGGGGGAGATTTCCATGGTGTGCTACAGAGGGCAGAGGAATTACATCTGGCACAGGAGGTGCCCAGGAAATGACTGGGAAGCAGGAGAGCCATTGGTGGAGGTATGCATCCTTCTTTCTTGGCATGTCTTTATGGCCACCGTTTGCGATAGGACTCTGGGCAAGGCCTTTGGTCCAACCCGGTAATGCCTGTTCTTGTGCTCTTATCTGTGCACCAGGCTAGGGCTTAACCCTTCATGCTGGTAAGCTCAGAGCACAGGGTCTGATGCAGCAATTTGGGATGGTCACCTGAAACCTGACCTCTTGAGAGAGCCTGGCCAAGCCTGGGCTTTGCAAGCGTGTGCGATGGTGGGAGTGCACTGCAGGAGCCCTGGTGCACGCTGAGGGGCGGCAGCCCTTCCTTAGCCCGTTGCTGCCAGGAGGACCATCAGCAGGTCCCCACCATACCTTGCTATGCCCATTGCTGGGATCGCTGTGACTGTGGAGCCAGAGCCACACGGAGATAGCGTGGTTCATCAGCGCTAGAGCCGCAATACCTAAAAACGCTGGGGTCCCCAGGCTGCCTAACCGAAATCAGCTGGCTAGGGCGAAGTGATGTTGCTCCTGCAGAGCCAAGTTGTGGAGAAGATCCACCTGAAAGAGCTGTTGAACCCTAAGCAGGGTGCCCAGAGACCTGGCAGGGCCCCCAAATATGAAGCGCTGGAGGAGGGAGGGAGCCCCTGGGTGGAGGGAGGTTGGGGACCTCCTTGGGGAGTGGGAGGGAGGCGCAAACATGCTGTGGTGAGCGTGGCTGTCAGCAGCACCCAGTACTGTACAAAAGTGACAGCCTATTTCTATGCTTCGCTCCTGGAGACTCACTGCGTGGATATTACAGTAGCTGCTGCCACCCCTCATCATGCTTCCCCCCCACCCTCCTCTTTTTAATGATTAAATGACTGCATTTGGTAAAGGCAGAATAGGAAAAAAAAAATTAATAGAGGCTCCTTCCTCCCCTCCTGAGCGGGGCAACGGCACAGAGGCATCTGTGTGTGTGTTTAATGGGTTCAATTTCCTTTTCCTGCCATGGTTTGGTGGCTGACAAGGGAATGCAGCAAGATGGTGGTTACTGCCGCTTTATTGAGCGGGACCTCACGAACGCTCACCTGGGGATAACACGAGCAGTGCCCAGGCTTCCCTCTCGTCAGCATCTGTGCACATGGCCAAGGGCAAGTGTTTCTTTGGGAAGGATCACCCCCCTTTTGTCTCCTCTCCCCCTCGCCCCCTCCAAAGTAGCCGAACTGGCACAAAGGATGCTGGCGAACTGGATGTGCTGGAAAAGCAGGGCTCCTGGAACGCTCCTTGGAGCGCCATAAACGTGTGCTGAAGGAAATTAATTGAATGCTGTGTATCAAAGGAAATAACAATAACAATAATAATGCACATCCCTAGCAACTAGAGAGGGAAAAGATCTATGTGGTTCTTTCATCTCTTCTCTGCCAAGGAATGATTATTCTCTTCTACTACTATCCCGCAGTAGTCAGGCAGAGATTTTGAAGAGGGGAGGTGTTTTTCCAAGGGCAGGTAGGTGCTAACATCAGAAGAAGAGGCACGACCCTTTTGCACGTTTCAGCAGAGATGCTGGAAGTCTCACAGTGGTGCCCATCGTTAGAGCCAGCAGTCCTGATCCACAGCGGCCATGAGGACCAGGAAGGAGGACATGGAGCTCACCCAGCGCACGTGGGCAGCACGGCAGATGCTCTGCAAGGTTGGAGTGGCTCTGCTGGTGTGGACCGAGGTCTTGTGCTGGCTCTCTGCTTAGGATGCTTTTGAGGGCAACATGATCATTTTTCATAAATAAACTTCAGATCCCGCATGCATGCAGATTTTTGCCCATTGGTTGAGCTGCTGTGCTCAAATTTGTTTTCTCCGATACAGCCATCCAGCTTACACAGGGCTGTGAAAAACCACGTGATTTCCCCAGCATCTAGGCAGGGATCGGCATTCAGCCACACACCGTTCTCCTCTCCATCCCTGGCATGATACCTTCTTCATACAAGATTCCAGACAAACCCTGGGCTGAGATGTCCCTGCCACGTTCAGGAGCTGAGGAGCGGTCCTTCCACGCCTGGGGAAGGAGGCTTGGAGGAAACTGACGGTCACTGTCATCACAGGAGACCATGGAACCTGCTTGGAAGAGCTGTGCAGATTGGGGATGGGATCTGATCTAAAGGATGGTCTTCAAGCTGTGACTCACGGGATATAACCGAGGAGCAGGAGGTGTCTGACTAAGCAAGTGCCTATGTCTTGGATGGACTAAATCCAGCTCTTCCCTTGAAACCCCTACAGCTGCTTTGCCTCTCTGCACCTTCATTCCTCATTTATAAAGAGCTGATGAGAATATGCCTCTGCTTTATCACACCGAGGCTTCATTCATTAATACTTACAAAAGGTTTTGAGATCCTCAGATGGCCAGTGCAAGAGAAGTAATTATTTATTAACAGCCTCCGTGAAGGTGTGGGCAGCCATATTACATCTCTCCTGGGTATTTAATTTAGGTACTGAGCATTTATTGTGGGTCTGAGAAAGTAATTGCTGATCTGGGTGGTAAGGTTTTTTTTTCTTTTTTTTTTTTTGCACCTGAATGAAATGCCTGTAAATGCAGGTAATATTTCTTACAACGGAGATGAAGATATGTTGATACCCAGGGACTTTACCAACAGTCCTTGAGACCTTAACTGAGGCTGAGATGTGTCTCTGTTAAATTCCCTATCAGAAGGTGCTCGGGGATGGTTGGGGTGATGGAGGCCGGGGTAGGGTGCTGCCTTCCCCCTTGGCACCCCTTGGCTGTCGGGGACGGTTTGCTCTCAGCCAAACTGGCGATGGCCGAGCACAGCGAACGTCCCCTCCCGAATTTCTCCTGCTGCTCAGACCTCCCCCGGGCTGACGTCCACCTTCCCCTGCCCTCCCTCCCGGGGTGGACGCCCCCCTCCCCAAAACTGTCCCGTCCCTTCTGCAGGTGTGCGGGGCCGCAGCTCGCCTCGCCCCCGTCGCGCTCGCCAGGGAGATGCGGCGTAATGCCGGGCCTTTGCCATTAAGCGTCTTCCGTCTCCTTTTCTTTTGTTAAAGCCAAATGGAACAATGTAATTAGCTTGTTACAATTAAAGTGACTCGACTGGATAAATTGTAATCACCCAGACTGAAGTTAGGCATCCCTGCAGGTCCCGGCCAGAGCAGCTGAGCTGCCTCATTTGCATAATTAAAATATACAAATGATAATGGATTTTGTACTCAATTTCCAGCGGCTGTAAATTCGAGAAACTATGAAATTAGAATAACTGAGATGGAGCCCGCCTTGAGGTAATGAGGATGACAAGTTTTGACAGTAGGGGTGTTTATAACACTAGTTTTTCGCTGCAAAATAAATAAGTACAAAAAAGATTAGACAGTGATATTAGTTAATAGTTCCATGGGCAGTGGGGAAAGGAGATAGACTGGTGATTACCTCTGCAAATTTACGCTGCCTTTTTGACAAGCTCTCTCCTAACCTTAGGGGACACCTTTTGCCTGATTATGAGAAATTGAGAATGAATTAAATGCATAAAAAGGGTTGTCACAGATAGACAAACTAAAGGAAAAGAAATGAAATTAGTCTTGCCATTTTAGCTTGCCGCAGGAGGAGGGGAGAGAGGGAAGGGGAAAAGGATGGGAGAGAGGTTTCAGCCCTCCCGCAAGGAGGAAATGAAGAGACCGAGCGGTCCCGAATTGAGGCTGATTTCACAAAAAATAGAAAGTCTTTGGGATCCTGGGTGAAAATAGGAGTAAAAAAATAGGGGTAGATAACGTCTTGGCCAGGTCAGCTCCAGGTTCTGTTTGGGAACAAATTGTGCTTTTCCATGAATGGCTTCTTTTAAATTTAATTTCTCAGCAAATATTTTCTGCCTCCGTTTTTAAGCTTCTAGATCTCCTGAGAACCCCTCGGAGCTGGAAATCTGGGCTGACCTGTGGGTGGGCAGGTCGCCTGCCATCTCTCCGACTTCTCTTTGCACACACCTCTGAAATCACAGCTGTTTTATGAATATACACACAAACATAAGCTTGTTCGCAAATTTTTTGCAAAGCCAAGCTAAAAACGTGTGTTTCCGTTCTTGTTGACTTTTCCCCTTGTCCAAAAGAATTAATTGACAATTGAATGTTGTTACTAATCATTTTTTGCAACTTTTCTCTCCCAGTAGGACATTCAGGAGCATAAGGAGAGCTGTACCTGGTGTCCTGGTTTCATCTGGGATAGGGTTAATTTTCTTCCTAGTAGCTGGCACAGTGCTGTGTTTTGGATTTAGCATGAGAATAATGCGATAACACACCGATGGTTTAGTTGTTGCTGAGCAGTGCTTACACTAAGTCAAGGACTTTTCACCTTCCCATGCTCTGCCAGCGAGGAGGTGCACAAGAAGCTGGGAGGGGGCACAGCCGGGACAGCTGACCCCAACTGGCGGAAGGGACATTCCATACCATGGGACGTCATGCTCAGTATAGAAACTGGGGGGAGTTGGCCGGGGGGGCAGCGATCGCTGCTCAGGGACTGACTGGGCGTCGGACGGTGAGCAGTTGCATCACCTCTTGTTTTTTTTTTTGTCCCCCCTGGCTTTTGTTCCTCTCTCTCTCTCTCTCTTTTGTTGTTTCACTTTCCATTACAATTTATTATTGTTGTTGTTGTTATTATTATTATTATTATTATTATTATTTTATTATTTCAATTATTAAACTGTTCTTCTCTCAACCCATGAGTTTTCTTACTTTTGCTTTTCCGATTCTCTCCCCCATCCCACCGGGGGCCGGGGAGGGTGAGCGAGCGGCTGGATGGTGCTCAGTTGCTGACTGGGGTAAACCCACGGCACCTGGTAAGACCAAAGTGGTGAGCAGCAGATGACCCTGGAAGGATATGAAAGGGGGGAGCGGAGGGCCGGAGCCAGAACTGCTTGTGGTGGGCAGGATTTTGCCTGCTTCCAGCTCCTGTGAACTGACCCTTGGGTATGCTGATTTTGCTCTTTTTTCCCTTTTTGCTCTGATGGGAACCGCGGCGGTCAGCTCAGATGGAAATCCCAGTCTGATAGGTGGCTGGATTTTCCTAGGGATAAAAAATGGACTTTCCCTTGCTCCAGAGTGAGGACATCAAAGAAGAAGTAGTTGGGAGGAAAGCTGGCACAGTGCCGGTGCTGTTTTCCTTGGCTCCGTGCAGAGGTGGGGAGGGGACTACGGATGTACGAGAGCACCAAGGACCAAACCTGCCTCGCAAGTGGGTTTGGAAAGGGCGATGATGGCTCTGCTATCCATCTTCCTTCTCTAGGATCTCTGGGAGCTGAGGGCATGGATCCCATGCTTAAAAGCATTTTAAACCTCGATATTCCAGTGATATTCTAATGATATCATTGACAACCTGTAAAGAAGGTGGAAAAAGGTGCAGGAAGGCAAGAGAGAGAGAAAAGGGGAAGAAACGGGGAAGAGAAGGGGAAGGGGAGTAGAGAGGAGAGGGAAGGGGTACCTGAAAAGCAAAGGGGACAGGGGTGCAGGGAGAGATGGGCTGGGGCGCTGCAGGGATCCAGGTGGGTCCCATCCCCACCCACAAGTAGCAGCAGGAGCCCTTTCCCACCCTGTCTGGGAATACTTTTGCAGCAACTGCACGTTCCCCTCTGCTCGCCTATAGCCATGGGTCAAAACAGTCCAGTGCTCTATATTTATCCTTTTAAATGTCACCCGAACTAATCCTCCACTCCACCAAAAGGTACTGCTTGTTTTGAGGCACGCTGGGTACAGCTTCCCTTCCTCTCTCCCCGCTTTTCCTAGCCTCCAGTGTGTTTTCAGATCAGGTACAGCCGTCATTTACGTTTTATAGTTTGCTTTACAGCATCTTGTTATGGCGTTATCTGTTAAAGAATGTATTTTTAATGTGTTTTATAGCATGCTTTATAAATAAGTTATTAAAGAATGTACCTGCAGCTAGTGATCACTTAATAAATATTAATAAAGCAATTCCAGATGAGGCCATCATTAAGAGTGTTGCAGCGCACCCACGCTAGTTACCTAGAAAGAGTTTCTGTGCTGGTTACCGAAAACTTCGGGAGGGCTGTGATGGGAAGAGTTGAGAAGCAGAGGTGGGAAGGAAACAGTTTTGCAAAGTCCCTTTGGCCTTGAACTCCAGGCTGAGCCTTTTTTTCCTTTCATGAAGTACCAATGGCAGGTGGGGAAGGGGGGGTTCAAAAAAGGGAGAGCAACTCTGAAGATGCGCCTGGGTTGGTGCCCATAGCAAGGGAGGAACCCAAAGGTGGCTTTGCAGGAGGGCAACGGTTAGCTCACCTCGCTGGCTTTTCCTCTCCTGCCTAAAATGTTAGATTAGCCCTGAGAAATGTGGAAATTTAGTCAATCCTAGTTCTGTTTCCTGATGACGGAATCTGTATTTTTTGGTATTTCCAGTCGATCTGATGCAGCCGATAGAGTTGCAGCCCCAGGGTAAATACAGTCATTGCTCTCCAGACAAATCCAGTTTGGTTCTAGCTAGAGGGAGCTTAAAAGGACCCACAGGTGCGAGATCTGGTGACAGGCATGGGCCTTTCCTGTGGAAAAAGCCACCCAAATTCAGGCAATTTATAAGATTATTTAATGTATAACAAGCTTAATTAATTTGTAAGTTTATAAACTCAGTTTGCACACAGTCTGTAGGATCGTGGGCAGCAGCTGCATTATTCCCACCACCACTGGACATTGTGCAGTGGTTGCACAAAGCTTTCCTTAGTGTCTGAGACCAGAGCAGACAGGTGGGTGTTCACTTCTCTTCATGCAGGCACTGGTGGAGGAGACCAGCCCTCCTGGGTTGCCCGTGTACCCGGTGGAAACAGGGAGGGAGATGGTGCTTTGGGGCACTCTTCATAGCTCCCTGCCCATGCTCCTGTCCCTAGGTTGCCTTCTGGAGCCGCAAACCTCTGGCAAACGCCTCTGCCAAGCATTAATATCTTTCTGCCATGTGGTGCCAGAGTTAATTATGAGCGGTATGGATACATTTGTGTCTCCATCAACATCCAGCTCCTTTTCAAATCCCGTGCGAGGTCTCTCCCACCCACGTCTCCCTGTCCTGCTCCACCACACTTTTTCGGAGCTGGTTTTCCAGCAGACTAGAGATGCTCCAAAAGGGGAGAAAGTGCTTCACGGAGGAAGAGGCAGCAAAGCTGGCTTCCTCCTTCCACCTCCCCTTTTCTGCTCTCACTACGGGCCAGGTGCTCTCCTCCCACAGCACAGAAAGCAAAGCAGGGGTTTGAAAGGTCCCTCCTCTCTCTGCAACTCCTGTAATTGTCTTTGACACTGTTTATCATCTGTGATAATACACCAGTGCCCTGTTACCTCCAGCTGCCCTAATTCGTGTTATCAGTCTGGCACCGGGGAGGTGAGAGGTATGGAGGAGAGGTGAAGCCATTACAGAGCTGACAGGGCAGTGAGAATGGAGCGCGGTGATGGACTAGCCATCACTTGACCTGAATGCAAACATACATCCTATTGGATTGACCTTTCCCTGAGAGTAATGGATCTCCTCGTGCATCATTTTTGCTACATTGCTGGCCATTCCAAGGAGATAGTTTCTGGTAATTAAGATAGATCCCTCATATAATCCACCCACAGTGACAATCAATAGGTGCCTCCAGAGGGATATTTCCAGATTATTGCTATGTCAGCACAACTTTTGGAAGCTTTGTAGATCTTATTGTGAGAGGTACAATCAGGAAAGCAACACAGGGGCAATTTCTGGGGAGGCAAGGCGTTGGCGGGAGCCGTGCACGTGTTTGTAGGTCTATATGGGTGGCTGTGCCCTCTCTTGTTTGGGATGAGCAATACATAAGAATTATAAACCCTAATACCGCTGTAATGAAATGTCACAGCAGAAACTCTGCAGTCCTGCATGATCGCAAGCCTATTACGGCAGCAAAACAGATTTGGGACTCTTATTTTGAGAACGGAATTACTGCAGCTAAATCAAATTCCTTCTCCCGCTCTTCTCAGTGCAGAAGACACTTTCTTACTTCATCATTTTTTATATGGTTTTTGAGTTGCTATAAGGCAGGGAGCAAAGGTACCCAGCATTATATACAGATACCAGGCTGTACTTGCAAAAGTGGAACTGGGAGAAAAAGTTTTCTCTTAATTTGCAAATTGAGCACGTTTGGTGGAGACGTCCCCCCAGGAGTGCGTATACAGAGGGTACAAGGGCCTCTTGCTTCTCTTCATTCAGTCACTTTCCTGGCTGTTAGCCAAAGCTAATGTCACGGTGTCTCCAAAATCCAAATCTGGATCTAGGAATGAAGTCCTGCACGTTACAGCTGTACAAAGCAAGAAGCTACCCAGTTTGTGCTGCCCTCTTTAGCGGTACATACTGAGTGAAATGAGGACATTGAAAATTTTAAGTGGGGTTCAATTCCCTGGTATTTGAACCAGCTAAGCGAGGACACTTCCTCTGAGTTCAAGTGTATTCTAATAATTTAAGAGAAGACCTGAGAGCCATAGAGTCTGCTTTGCATCCTTGCATCTTCCACCAATTCCTGACGTTCTTAAGAACATCCCTTTGCTTCTCTTTGACTCATTTTGCAGCAGGTTTGGCTATATAATGTGTGTTCATATCCCACCATGGAGTCTGGAAGAGAAATATGAATTCTAAAGAAACACTCTGAGACCCCAGAGTACCAGGGAAGACAATATACAGCAAATTTTATGACCTCCCAGCCTGTTTCTTGTTTGCTATTGGCAACTAGAGTAAAAGGTGTGCTTTTGAATGGCTGGGGCTGCCCCAGCACGTTTGTGGGGTTCAATAACCCACCTAACTGGTGGGACGCACCAGCAGCATTGGTGTTTTGGAGCTCCAGAGTTGAGGGTTGGCTTTGCAGCTCTCGAATTGGGTGGTAAAACCTGTGCTGATGTCAAGAGGCTCTGAAATTTGTTCCCTTAGTCATATTGATTTAAGAAATGCAGCCAAACACGAGTTGGGATATGTGCTTTAAAAATGTCAAGGGGAAATTATTTCAAGCTCTGAATATATATGAAATTAATAACTTGGCTCTTCCCATTTCCCTTTTTAGCTTTCACTCTGGATCGGTGACCTGATTTTCCAGAAAGGGATATTTGGTGGGTCAGTGGTGGGGAGGGATGCAAATGATTCCCTGTAAGGTTCAGGCACCGTTTCTGCAACCAGAGCCTGGTCTTCTTGCACAGTCCTCTGAGGGCTTCTGGTCTGAGAGGAAACCTCTGGAGTGTGACATTTGCTTTCTTACTGAGCATTTCACATTTACCTGACGTGCATTTTTCATCTGAGTCATCTGCTAATCTGTCTTTGCTCTGGAAATGGCATCTCTGGATGTCCTGGTAAAAGGGAAATGTAGAAAAACCCTCTTGCAAGGGAAAATCTCTTATGGAGGTCCCCAACCTTTGAATTACATTTCAAACATTGAGACACGGAGTTACTCTCTTTTGTCTTCAGATTTTGTTGTTAATGTTTCCATGAATTTGTGGAACATTTCTGCTCTGTGTCCCTCCTAATCTTTTAAATCAGCTTTACGTATCTTCTGTGCCTACTCTGATCTTCATGGCTTTTCATGTTGGGTTTTTTCATTATAGCTTTCCATTTCATGTTAGCACATAAAGAAAAATGCATTTTATTGGAATAGCTATGTCCCAGCAAAGGTTATTCTTCTCCCTGTGGATGAAACCAGACAGTGTTGTGCCATGTGGCTCATGTTGTAACAATCTCACTCTGGCTGTATGGCCAAAACCTAATTGTAGTATTTTGAGAGGAGATTCTTATTATTTAAATGCAGTTTCACCCGCTATACATTTTAGAGCCATAAAAGAACATTAACTGGTTCTTATTTTATTTGTTTCATAATACTAAGGGTGTATATGAATTGATCAAGCTCTTAAAAAATCAATTATATTTGTACTTCTCCACACTACTGCGTGTAAAATTTGTAAACAAAAATAAAAAGAGATCTGTCCACCCCTAAGCCAATGTAATATCCGTATTAAAAGGTATGGGTTGCTTTTCTGATTGGACTAAAAAAAAGCATCTGATGGATGATTTCTGTTAGCCCAAATCAGCACTGTCCCTTTGGGTGTACAGAGGCAAACCCCACCAGAGCCGGGGGGCAAGGCTTTAAATACGGATAACTCTTGATTTTCCACTTGGGTGAAGATATGCAATATCAAAACATAGCTATTTTGGAGAAAGTATGTGACTGAAGTTTTTACTGAGTAACACAAGAGTTTATAACAGTTTCTAGGTTTCCTAATGATTTTTTTCCCCTTAATAACTCCATAAGATTGCTGTGAGAAACTACTGCCAACTCACCTGACCGTAGGATTAGCAGGTCCCCAGTAATTCACAGTTCAGCGTACGTGACAAAGTCAGCGAGGCGCCATCGCAGGCTATTGCCAGCAGGTACAAGCCCATCAGATCAACTGTCGGCTGGACATAAGGATGGGCTTTGGAAAAAATCCCCAAAATGCTTCCGTGACTCCCTCATTTAATCTGATCTTGAAAATAATTCCTAATAAATAAAAGAATATGAATATCTTCTGGTCTTGAGAAACAATCCTTTTTTTGCGTGTGTGTGATTGTGGATTAATATCGTTCTGAGCTCCAGTGAAAGGGGCCATTATAAAAATGAGGTTGGCTAAGATGATTAAACGTTATTTACAGAAAGGACATGGGTCTGATTAAATCACAAGGAGGGGGGTCTCTTCTATGGTGACAGGAAAAAACACACGTCATTCAACAGAGGCGCTTGCTTCATTTCAGTAATTAGGGACTAAAGTAACTTGGACAGTCTGTCAGCTTCGATATGGTGGAGTTAACTAGTAGATCATGTAAATAAAAGCTGTTTGATTAGATCAAAAATTAAAGGGCCATCATTTTTCCTGTTATCTTGCAATTTACCACTGAGGTCTTTGAAATACTGTCACCAAGCACACACCTCCAAGAGTAATTACTTATAGGGCTATATTTTTTAAAACTCCTTTAATAGTTTCCCTCTAGAACCCAGATGTGTGACCAAATTTTGGGAGGATCTGGCTAGACACCTCCATGAAGAGACCTGATGTTAGCAGGGCTCAGCATCTGAAGTTCCCATTAGCAGCTCTTTTCAAAATCAGACGCTAAAAATTTCTGCTATAACCATTTTTTTTACCCAGTCTTGGGTCCAAGTTTATTTTAGTAGTGTGGGCAAGAGAGAAAGAGATTTCAGTGCTTTTCCAATAAACTCCCTGGCATGACAGAGGTATAAAATGCAGCCATCCTGTCCCCTACATATCCCGCCCAAGGTTTGGGCTTCACTTGAATCATACTGAAATGCAGAACGGGGTAAGTGAGACTGGAAGCCCTTGGCAAGTACCTTACTGAAGGCAAGTATTGCCAAATTATGGGAGCTGCAGAGAGAGGAGGAACCTTTAAATTGCTGAGCATTATTAAACATCTGCATCTTCCGCTCCAAGGGTAACTTCTTCCCGGGGGACACCTGACTTTTTGGGGATGCCTCAGGGCTAAACCATTGTTGGTCTATGGAGGGAAACAGGCGATTCGTTTCATCCTTGCACAGATGCTAAGAACAGGTTGGATAAATTGCACACAAATAGCGCCCATTTCTGTAGCACAGCCAGCGGGGCCATGGTCACCCATGGTTGAGGAGCTCACTCCATCTCCAGGCATATGGACAGAGTATTGCCTGGTGAAGCTGGTATTCTGTAGCAGCACTTTTTTTGAAACCCACTGGGTCTCTCCCACTGACGGCCATGATTTCGCCACCCCTGTTAGTCTTCTGCTCTAGGCAACTACCGGCTTTGCCTGTCCTTGAAGCTAGTACCAGCACCGTCAGCCCAGGACTGACGCCTTTCCAGAAGTGTCATCTAGGCAGAAACCAAGTTCTTGCAGTTTATGCAGCCTGCGATGTACAGGATGCAGCTGCATGATCTTCCAGGTCTTTCTGGCCCTTGGAAAGGATTGCAAAACCAGCCTGATGGCTGGGGTCTCTCTCTTTCTTTAGGAGGTCTGTTGGGATACCGCCTCTGACTGTTTCCAAAGTGACAAAATCATTTCCAAAGCTTTTCCAGTGGTTTTATGCTTACACTCCCCATGTCAAAACAGTTGCCTGGTTGCACTCCAGTTTGGGCACATTTTTAATGTCTGTTTAATCAATACCTGAAGCATCATATTTGTCTGGATTCTGCTTCCAAGGCGAACATGGGTATTGCTGAGGGGGAAATGCAAGGCAGGTGTGTGCCTGTCTATCAGCAGGAAATTCATTCTGGTTACTTTTTGTCTTGGTTTTTTCCTTTTGTGGCACATAAAAGAATTTTGAATAAGTTGATGAGGTTTAGTAGTCTCCTGTGATGCAATAAGGTACGTTTTCAGACCCATAAAAACCAGAATAGGATTAAAAACAGCATTCGAGCAATGCCGTTCCTGGCAATGGCACAAGTTCATTGCTTTCCAGGTCTCTTTTGTTATTTTTATTTATTATGCATACTGTAGTTGCATCTAAAAGTGCCATTTGGAGACCATTGCACAAAATGCTGTGCACGAACACATATCTAAATAACCATTTTTGGCAAATAAGCCTTAAAGAGTTTTTCCACTTATAAATTTCATTGCTGTTTCCACCATGCTTTCCATTGGATATGGCATTGGCTCAAAATGCCTTTTGTTACATGCAAATTGCCGGTTTTATTCCTTGTTCACATGAAGGGACTGCTCCTGCCCTCCTGCCTCTCTGGGAGCGGGGAGTGGCAGATGCTGTGAAACCAGGGCAGCTCTCCTGTGCGAGAGGGGCAAAGCACACGTCGCCCTGCAGGAATTGCAGACCTGCGGGCACTCTTCGTGCAGCCATCCTCAGCGCGTCCCCCGGAGAGGAGTCGGTGGTGAGATCCATCTGGCTTCCCTCCCTGAGGCTGTTGTTGACAGTGGGTAGGAGATACGAGCAGAGGAAGGATTTTGTTAATTTTTGTCCCCAGTAGATAGGTCCAAGGACCAGGCTAGGCTAGATGATACAGTAAGATGCCAAAAGCCAGCAAGAGTTTGGACAGAATAAAAACGTTAGCCGTGGACCTGGATAGAGCTATTCCAAATTTACCCGTTGTTTATATGCCAATTATACTAATTCTTCCTCCTACATGCACATCTATTAATTAGGACTCTGACACCTTTGCTTTATTCTACCTGACCCATCACTAGAAACCCATGTGAGGACGACAAGCAGGAAAGCACAGGAAGAAGTCAAGAAAAGTTCTCCCTGTATTCCTATCAATGTCAAGTCACCTGCAAATGTTCAGAGCCCTCACAATCACCTGAAAAATTGTTTCCTGCTGCCCCCGCAATTTTTTTTCTTTCTGTGAAAACGAAGAGCAAGGGAAATCTTTCCTATTCTGTTGAGCGACTGTCCTGGTTTCGGCAGGGATAGAGTTAATTTCCTTCCTAGTAGCTGGCACAGTGCTGTGTTTTGGATTTAGGATGGGAACAAAGTTGATAACGCACCAATGTTTTAGTTGTTGCTGAGCAGTGCTTACACTAGTCAAGGACTTTTCAGCTTCCCATGCTCTACCGACTGAGAAGGCTGGAGGTGCACAAGAAGCTGGGAGGGGGCACAGCCAAACTGGCCAAAGGGACGTTCCATACCATGGGACGTCATGCTCAGTACAGAAACTGGGGGAAAGCTGGCCGGGGGGGCTGCTGCTCGGGGACTGGCTGGGCATCGGTCGGCGGGTGGTGAACAATTGTACTGTGCATCACTTGCTTTGTGTATTATTATTATTATTATATTATTATTATCATTTTATTTCAATTATTAAGCTGTTTTTATCTCAACCTACGAGTTTTTCTCACTTGTGCCCTTCCAATTCTCTCCCCCATCCCACCGGGGGGGGGGGGGGAGTGAGCGAGCGGCTGCGTGGTGCTCAGCTGCCGACTGAGGTTAAACCACGACAGCGACAGACTTGCTTTGCCTACCCTCCTGTTTGAGCCTGACCCAACCAGTGCTTCCAAAGCTCTGTAGTTAAGTGCTGGGGCTGTATTTGTTACACTCGGTGCAAGACAAGTCGAGATACACGTTTGGCACCTGGCTTTTGTTTTTATTTTAGGTGAGGAGGTGCAGTCCGTGACGTTAGGAACTAGGGTGAGCACTTCCCTAAACAGAATAGCCCAACTGCAGAGCTGTGTATCCCCTTCATCGCTCCATTAGGTCAATGTCCATGCAAAGTAACTTACATTTCTACTTTCAGCTCTGGCCCTGGCTCCCATGGGCTTGCTGTAGCTATCTACTTCACCTTAAAATTGCCATTTAATCTCTGTGCTGCTGTTTCCCCACTGGTGAGATGAGAACAGGGCCAACGATCTGTTAATGTTTCTAAAGCAAGGGAGGAAAGTGCTGAGTGTAATTTTAATAAATGGCAGTGTGAAAGTTTTCTCTGCTCCGCTGCTTTCTCTTGCGGATGATATAAACCACACAAACTATCTTCTCTCCTTCTAACACTCCCTTCACTCCAGTGGAGTTAATTTGATTTAATGCATTTACCATCCTGACAGTTACATTTTAAGTGACGCACTCTCGATTGCAAAAGGTAGCCTTTTAAAGACATTTCCCCCAGCTTGCGGGTGGCTGCAGCTCCTTTGGCAACCCCCTTTCTCCTTCGGGAAGAGAGAGCCCAGCCCAGCCCCTGCACTTTTCCGTAGCTTCAGCTGAGTTGAGCCCTGTGGCTTAAAACCAGCCCTAACGACAGAAGATCCGCATCCCACCAGCCTGTGCTTTTCCTACCATAGGGACTATAGATATGAATCCCACGACTAGATTTGCAGCCCAGGGTCTGGGAAAGGGGTTGCTGCCCTTCGGTGCTGTCTGCCAGAGGATGTTTTGCTGTGTTAGCACGCTCCGTACTGTGCGCGTTGGGCTTTTCTCCTTCTGCTGCGGTTACAGTTGGCACCATTAAACGCTCAGTGTTCACTGCCTGGGGATGTGCAATTATTGTGGAGCCTTCTCCTAGTTACAGTAGGAGACACTGTGTTGCTGCAGTCACTACGGAGTGACAAATGAGGTTTTAATGACACCTACTCTACCTGGAATTATCGGTAAACTACAATTAAGGAAGTAGCTACTCAAGGAATTAAAGATCAGAGGAAAGTGACATGCTTTTATGGTGACTTATGGGGAGATCTGCAAATTCGTGATAGTTTTCTGTGGAACAGGTTGGAAGATGCAACAGAATATAGTACCTTTAAACGGTCTTTTCTCCCCCATCATTGCAGCATGCCAGCGCTGCAGTTGTGCTTTTTGGCCAGCTCTTCAGCTGGTGTAAATCTGCAGCGGCTCCGCTGGAGTCAGTGGTCTAGAGTAGAGTTTATTGGCCCGTGTGTGTGGTGGGTGTTGAAAGGCTGGTGTGAATTTTGGCGGAGCGGTTAATTTAGAAAGCTTACTCTGCCACCATAAGGTTTGAGTCTGTAGAGCTGCAAGGCATTTGCAAGGGACCCTGAAGGGAAAAGCGGTCAGTCTGCAGGAGAAAGGCCAAATTAGCCAGTCAATTAGCAGGACATCCAAAGGGGCTGGGTCAACCTGCTCATTGTTTTAGGGGTCCCAAAACTGGGGGGTGCCCAATGCATCTTGCAGTGTGGCCCTGGAGCAGGTATTCAGCCTGCCCTTGTGGTGGTGGTGTCCACAGAGAGGACCTCTGTGGCCTTCCCGTGCAAGGGGGAGGAGTGGTGCCACTGTTTTGCAAGAGGATGAAGGAGCGAAAGAAGAGCAAATAAAAAAATAATTATCAAGTCCTCTTCAGTCATATCTTCTGCCGAAGTCACAGTTGAGGCTAAACAAACTGCCTAGGATTTCACCCTACAAAAACATCAAGCTGTGGATGCACATTCAAAAATATTGACTGTCCCTAAGACAATTTTATCATGGGAATCACTCTGATAGCAAATCTTCAGAGCGTCGCCCAGGCAAAAGTTGCCAGGTATTAAAAATAGAATTACACTAAGCAATGCCTTTTTGCTTAGTCATCTTTCCTTTTCTGTGGTATTTTATTATTGCTATTCCAATGTGCTGGTTATTGAGTATATGATTATTCTTTCAAATGAGTTTGGACAGCGTCTATAGCTTTGTAGCAATTAAGAGGCCACAGACTTTAGCAGCTCAGGAGAAATGGAGTAGGTTTTAATAGCTGTATTTATCTTTAGCTTCTGCAGAGCTGTTTGGACTTCCTCAATGGTGGGCAGTTTTGTATCAATAAAAGGATGCTGGAACTTATTTCTTGTAAATGCAAGTAGGTCATTATCAATGGCGTGGGGAGCCTTGCACAGCGCTTGAGAGAGACGCTTTCTCTCTTAGCTCTGTCATCAATTACAAGACTGCCAATGAATCTTGGAAAATGTGAACAAAAGCATTTTATGACCTGCCTCAATAAAAGTCTGGCAGGCTGCGATGCTTCCTTGCTGCTGCTAATTGTCTTCCTCACAGTGCCTGCTGCCAGCTTTTAATGCCCAACACCTACATTTACCTGAGGGCAATGGAGTGAAATCTTGCCAGGTAAGTCAGGTAGCTGGTACTGTTAAATTAACTCTTCCTGCTTTATCAGTTGTTAACAGATATTTTACACACAACACGAGTTACATGTGAAGAGCCCTTCGTGTGTGTTAATTACGGGTGCGGGTTTGGGAAGGGATGAGGGGTGAGCGCCCCAGCTTGTTTTGCTCTTCTAAACGATGAGAAATCAGCCCCTTGGCGCAATCACACAGTCCATCATCTTCACCATCCTGCTGCTGTCAGTAGATTTTGTGCCTGCATCTGGTGCCTGTGTTTGAAAGATTGGTTGCAATCTGATGGGCAACCAGAAAACCTCTTTTTATTTTGAGGAACATATGCTATTGACTGAAGCTCAAACATTGTGATTAACTTGTCACTAAATGCTGAAATTGTATAGGAAGAATGGGAATTGGTAAGGTCCATTAGGGGAAATTTGTACCCAGCTCTGTTTCATTAGCTCCTTTCCTTGTCAGGTGATTAAGAATCTTATTTTCCTGGTCACCTCTGATCTATCATATTCTCAGTACTGTACACATAAGTTTGTGTCTTGAGTTCTTGCTCAGTGTTTACTTACGGCAGTTCCCACTGGAGCTATCAAGCAACTTTACTCCAACAGCCCGTGGAAATCAAAGCTACGCTGAGCAGCGTTTGAGCGAGAAACTTAAACACCATCAGAGAATTTTCTTGTACAACTTTTACTGTATTATAATGAACAAGCCCAAGAAATTTCAGCATCCTCAGGTGTTTTCTGACTGAAGACAGCATGCCAAAGAGATCAGATGATCAGAATAGGATTGAATAATGGTGCACAATGAGGGAACTTTTTCCAGCCCTGCCAACTGACTCGTTGCCTGACTCCTGACAAGTCTCTTAACCAGTGGTTTGCCTTGCATGAAATGAGGACACCGCTGCCTCATGCTTTTAATGCAAGAGACGTTAAGAAACTTCTTCCTTAGTGGCATCCTGAGGATTATAGCTCATGCCGAAACAAAGTCCTCCAACACTTGTGGTTCGACTGACACTAGTAAATCTGTGCATTGATGACAAATAGTTGAGTCAGTACGGGTGCAAATGATGTAAAAAGTGTCATTTTACTTTGCGTAGTTGTCATTTTTCAATTATCCTTTCTCTTTTTAAAAAAAATTGGATTCTCACTGCTCTCAAATTCTTACTTGCTGGATGCTCTTCTTTCAGTGCAAAAGCAAGGCCACTTCATACATTGGAGATATATATACACACACATATGTATTTATAAATCAGTAATATATATATATGTTTATATACATTTTGGGGAGCATAAATTCAACATTTTGAGAAAAAAAAAAATCTTTTGCTAGGCATTCTGTTTAAATTAAACACACTCCTGTGTTGCAAGGACAGAGATGGGGAGCTAAAGTTCAGTGCAAAGTTGTCAAGCCCGTCTGGCAAGATGCAAACCCAAATTTCTCACCTGATTGCTCTTCACTGCCTACAGGGTAAATGTTCCAAATGATGCACAGGAGGTGTGTGGACAAAACCTATTAATAAATAATTGGTTTTGTACCCATGCCTCCTGCACACTTTTTTGAAAATTCCCTTCTCTTCCTTGCCTCCAAGTGTCATTCATGGGAGTCTATAGAAAATAAGACTGAAGAGTAAATGCAGAGTAGGAAGCAGTGCTTAAGGGAAGAGCTCTCAGCTGTATTCCCCTTCGTCTGAGGTTATGAAGGCAGATAGGATATTTCTGCACATTGAAGGACATTTTTGTCGAATGCATATTCCACATCACGTAGCATTTTTCTTATCATCGCACAGTAACAATCCCTAGAAAGAGGAATATGGCCCTCAGGCCTCATAATATCATCCTTTATTAGAAATAAGAACAAAGGATGCAATTAAAATACAAATATTTCACATCCCATAGGTCTAGATACTGCTTGGCAGTTCCCTGGTGGTTCCCCCTTTGAAGAAATGTCATGGACACGGATGCTCGGGGGGGGTTAGCATCGCTGCAATGGGAGCGGGAATGTGGCTAAAGAGGCACAGATACACTGCTGGGGAAAAAAAGAAGGAAACCTTTTAAGGAAATTTTCTCTAGATGGTTAGGAAATCTCCTGAAGGCAGTGCCTGAAGCCCCAGGTGTTGGGGTCTTTTAGGTTTTGCGTTGATCTGGGCAGGCAGGAGACAGATTTGCCCTTGAGGCTGGTGGGAGAAGGAGTGGGGAGCCTTGATGCAAACCATGGTGTGATGGCTCGGCTGAGGGGTTCTCCAAGACCTGGGTTTGGTGGCTTGCAGGTCACAGCCTTTCCCCGTGTCTCTCCGCTCTTGGGCTGTAACCTTGCTGGGGCCCCTGGATGGACACAGTCTTGGACTGAGATGTTAGACTACTGACTAACTGCCCTTTGATCCAAAAGCCCCTTCCAGTATAATATCAATATAAACATTTTCTACTAGTTTTGCTTTTTAAAAAAATTCATTGTTAAGTTCATAAGAAAAAAAAAACACCAAACCTTTTGGGTTGTGCTTGGCCAAAAATAATCAGACAAAGAACCAATCCATTTCTGGTGTTTGCAATTCCAAGAGTTCAGTAATACCGCAGTCTGGAACAGTATTGATAAATCACATTACCTGGTAATGTTACACATATTATTTTATTACAAGCTCATGCACATGGGCTGCCTTCTCTCCCACAGAAGCTGCTATTCACTCCCAGGTGAACGGCGCTTTTTCACTCCAGATCTCTTTAAAGTGCTGCTTAGTAAAGCTCTAGTGCCCAAAGAAATCAGGTACATTTCTGGATGTTGTTATCCTAACAGATCCCCGAATATTTCTGTCAGTCGATGCTGGAGGAAGACTCAACTTGGACCCCTCTTCTGCTGCCCTCTGCGATAGCTAGACACTCTGATTTTGCTTGGCATATGTGACAAACCTCACCCAAGCCGCACTCAAAAGGGAGAAAAAGTCCTAGAATTTGGGAGGACTTCCTCGAGGGAAGGAAAGGGAGGATTTGGGTACTTTAACTCTGCAAAGGCAGCTCTCCCGCAGGGCCCTTGGTGCTGGCAGTGCATCCCGTACCAGGAGCTCCCTGCGTGAGTGTCCACCACTGCAAACGTGGGGTTGCTCCTGCCTGTGGCTTCGTGTTCCTATAAAATTCAAGATTTATCATCCCTTGACAATCGATTGGCCATTCCTAGATCAATACTTACCACTTGGGTCAATTAATCTTGATATGCACTTTAAGAGTAGTCAGTATCTACTTATTGATTTTAAGAATAATGAAAAGTAAGTACATGGGACCCAATCCCCGGGCTCCTGGTTGGGGCAAACCTCCCACCACAGTCAGGCTTGGAGCAGACTCCCCGGGGGGTTACAAATCCCATTTTGCCTTTTAAATTCTTGATCATCTCTTTCTCCCTTCCTGAAGGTGTCATGTCACTCACAGATACGAGGTGCTCATGTGACATTTCCAAAATGTACGATGAACAGTTGAACAGTGCCGGACTGAGACAGTTTCTTTGGTGTTCATGCAAGCTTTCTTTGATAGGCTACTGACACCTGTTAAAGGAGTTATTCTCCATATAAAAGATTAAAGAATGTAGTTGCCAAACTAGGCTTTGATGCTTTATGGTTCAGACCTCCCACCATTTCTGCTTAGTGTGTTCACACAGGCACTGTGAACTCATAGGTGGTACTTAACCAACAAAATTAAATCAAACAACTCATAAAGATAAACATATTTCAACTTTTTTTAGGCAGTTCTTGATCACCTATGAGAATTTTGCATGATAGAGCTCAAAGAACCACAAAATTTGTCCCTCTATTATTAATTGATGTGTTTGCAGTGGAGCAGTGCATACAATTTTATGCATGAAATGTAAAAGTATATTTCTTTGACTTGAAAACAAAACACTGATGTATCTGTAAATTCTTCCATGACTACAAATTTATATCCTAGAAAGCGTTCATGAAACGTGTAGCCATTTATATTCTCTGTAGTATTATTTCTGTATCTTTAGAATGCTCTGAGAATAACAAACGAGCTGCCAGTTTAGAGTGACAATATGTTCAATAAGATGGAAATGGGCTATCTAATATTTGAAAAATAAGATAAAAAATTACTCCCTGGAGGTAATTTTTAATTTTGGAGTTTTGTGCAAAATAGTATACCAGACGGAACAGTCATTGTAACCAAAATGCATCTCTCCTCAATTAGTTGTCAGAATGAGATTTTTGTTCTGCTACAGTGAAGCACTTTCTCCTTTCCTTTCCTTTCCTTTCCTTTCCTTTCCTTCCTTTCCTTTCCTTTCCTTTCCTTTCCTTTCCTTTCCTTTCCTTTCCTTTCCTTTCCTTTCCTTTCCTTTCCTTTCCTTTCCTTTCCTTTCCTTTCCTTTCCTTTCCTTTCCTTTCCTTTCCTTTCCTTTCCTTTCCTTTCCTTTCCTTTCCTTTCCTTTCCTTTCCTTTCCTTTCCTTTCCTTTCCTTTCCTTTCCTTTCCTTTCCTTTCCTTTCCTTTCCTTTCCTTTCCTTTCCTTTCCTTTCCTTTCCTTTCCTTTCCTTTCCTTTCCTTTCCTTTCCTTTCCTTTCCTTTCCTTTCCTTTCCTTTCCTTTCCTTTCCTTTCCTCTCCTTTCCTTTCCTCTCCTCTCCTCTCCTCTCCTCTCCTCTCCTCTCCTCTCCTCTCCTCTCCTCTCCTCTCCTCTCCTCTCCTCTCCTCTCCTCTCCTCTCCTCTCCTCTCCTCTCCTCTCCTCTCCTCTCCTCTCCTCTCCTCTCCTCTCCTCTCCTCTCCTCTCCTCTCCTCTCCTCTCCTCTCCTCTCCTCTCCTCTCCTCTCCTCTCCTCTCCTCTCCTCTCCTCTCCTCTCCTCTCCTCTCCTCTCCTCTCCTCTCCTCCCTTCCCTTCCCTTCCCTTCCCTTCCCTTCCCTTCCCTTCCCTTCCCTTCCCTTCCCTTCCCTTCCCTTCCCTTCCCTTCCCTTCCCTTCCCTTCCCTTCCCTTCCCTTCCCTTCCCTTCCCTTCCCTTCCCTTCCCTTCCCTTCCCTCCCCTCCCCTTCCATTCCATTCCATTTCCATTTCTCTTTTTCCCTTTCCCTTTCCCTTTCCCTTTCCCTTTCCCTTTCCCTTTTTCCCGTTCCTGTTCCCGTTCCCTTTCTCCTTGCCTTTCCCATTCTCTTTTTACTTCCTTCCTTCCCACTATATTGGTTACCACAAAAAACCCTGATCCCCTGTTCAAATTACCAAGGAAAAGACTATAATTATATCCACATAAATAAAAAGTGCCCTTCAAAAGGGGGTGACAAGCAATGACAAAAAATTAGACATCAGTGCGTAAACTAGCAGAAGAGGAAGCCGAGCGCAGTCCAGCAATGGTTTGTTTAGTCTGAGGGATTAATTATTCAACAGTTGCAGTCATGATGAGAGTGTGCACACCAGACTAAAACTGGCACAAAGGTTAATTGGTATCTAAGGGCTGTCTCTAGTCATCTGATACTGTTAAGTAGCGTGGTTGCTATTTTAGTACATTTTTGGACTTTAAAAAGAACCCACAAAAGAACCTTGTCACATGTGAGGAGGCGGAGACACGATTTCTTGGCATGAGGAGTTTGGGAAATTGGTATCCAGCATCAGCTTACCCAGCGAGAAGAGAAAGAGAAAGCTTTGTGTGCTTGCTACGATTGAAAAACGGATTCCCCATTGCTGCTGGTTTAAGCCTTATGGATGCTATTTAAACTTGGCATGTCATAAATCCAGTATCTACCATAGCGTTTGTTCTCCATCCCATTTTATTTGTGAGTGTGTGCAGAGAATTGCAGTGGTGCAAACAAAGCTGTGTCATTGCAGCCAAAACCAAGTAAGCCCCAAACTTTGCAAGGGGCCTTCTTCAGTAGAAACGTTTATTTTGAAGGCTGATTCACCCAAATCCTTTTGGACATTTATTTCTGGGAACCCTGTGCGAAATGAGCTGCTCTAAAGTTCTCGCATCCCAGACACACCAGGAAAGCAAAGACTGGGAGAGGAAGCAGAGGTGCAGATCGGAGGCAGGCTAGGACTGGACCTGTGTCTCTGCCTTGGGACGGGCTCTATCTAGTTGGCCACATAGTCTCCCGTACATGAACCTGCAGACACACACACACATCCATGATGTGACCACCCAGCACTTGCACTCTTCATCTCTTATTTCTTATATACACATACATGTAAAAAAAAAATCGTGTGTTTGTGTATCTGTTTGTCTACCTCATATATACAGACCCAATCTATATCTACTCTAGTCACGTTTAAGAGACATACGATGTTTCTACAGCAATATGCTACCGTGTGATACATCTCAGAGGAGAAGGGATGACATTTAGGTTTGGATCTGTTGGTGACAGGTCAGAAAATACCTTGAGAATGCTCTCAGAGCTCCTAAAGACTGCCAAAACCACACTGGCTGGCAAAATACAGATTGTGTAAAAACCCTGCACAGGTATCAGAAACTTCAGGGTTGACCTGATGAACCATCAGTAATTATCAGAGCAGCGGGGCAAGCCAGCACGTCCTGCTGTGCTTGGAAATGACCGCGGCTTCATATTCCTGGTTGTCCGTTAGGAGGTTTTGGTTTTGGTTCAGAAGACCTTCCTGGCCTGTGATGTCCCAGGAGTGGCCTCTCCTTTCCGCTCCCTTCTTTAGAAACTGGGATATTAACCCCTTGGCTGTAGCCTCTCGCATGCAGGGGAATATCTGTGAAGCCCCTGGTAGAGAAGGCGGCGATGGTCCCAAGTCGGATTGCAAACCACGTGCAAACATCTGGCTGTGCCACAGCCACCACGTCTGAGCGTGTGTACGGCAAATCTCTGGCAAACCAAAAATGCCTAATGGACTTGGAGACTTTGATTCTTTTCAGGGCTAGGAACTGGAGTTATTTTGAGTATCTTATGATGCAAAGATCTTTGGAAAAGGAAACTAGTGCTCATAGACTAACTGTGGCTTCCCTGAATAACAGAGAAGCAGAGGAGATTGGGAGCTGTGCACAAGGAGATAGACTGAGCAAGCTGGAGGAGGGACGTGGGTAATTTCTTTGGGGAAGAGAGAGTGAGTCCCAGTCTTGGAAAGGAGATTAACAATATGTGCTGGAGAGACCAGAACAATAAATTGCAGAAGCAGTAACTTAGACTTGGGCAACAGCTTCAAGATGGGAGCAATGTCCAAGAGCTTCCAACGACACAAAGGAAAGAAGAAGCCGTCTTGCTGCCTCGTCACCCGGTAAGATCCGACAGCAGCATCGCCTTGCCTGAGCGAGCGCAGGGAGGTGCCCAGCACCCACCCATAACCCTTCCTGTGGGGTTTATAAATCAGGAGCTGGCTCCTGGCTGACACCTGACATTCAAGGTCTCCACCTGAGAGCATTTGCTGACTTTATTTTCCTCCCCGTGTAGGCAAGCTCCTCTCTCCCATGCCAGACCACCGCAGCATCGCTGTCGGGATGAAACGGCAGCAGCTGCGTGAACTTGGGGTGTGAGAGTGCGGTGAGACGAGCCAGGGTGTTCAGGAATTTAGAGAGGTGCTCTTTGCTGTTTTCTAAGTTCTGGTGATGCAGAAATGATCACGTCCTCTATCAGGGAAATGGGGAAGTAAAACAGTGAGTGTCAAGCAAGAAGAAGAAATTATATTTAATGAAATTGGATTCGGAAATGTTTTTGTTCCAGCTATTTTAAAACACTGCTGGCATCATAACTGAGGAACAGCCAAGAAGATTATCTTTTCTTCTGCTGTGGTTGCTTTTCTCCCCCCTCCCCTGGCTTTTTTCTCGAGCACATTTTGGCAAGTGATAAATCATGCAGTGGAAGAGTGCATGTCTCTTCTATTTGTCTTTAACATTGACCTCAGCCCTAGGGAGCCTCAAACAACAAAACCTTTCTTGGTCCAGATTGTCTTCTGGGTTACCTCGGAGTTTCTGCACAGGGAGAGGAGGGACACTTTTATTGTGCATGAGCTCATAGGTCCTCATCTTGGGAACCACATAGATATCTTAAATTCAAATAGTGGGACTGAAGCATATGCCCCAATAGAAATCTAAGCTTTAGTGTGTTGCTGAATCAATTCGAAGGGACAAAGTTGGCCAGCTAATATTTTTAGTTATTAGATTCAAATATTATCATGATTTAAGAGAAAACCAACAACAGCAGCACTTTCAAATACTCTTCCTGCACCCACTCTGCACAGCGCCTGAGTTATTAAAAAAACAAACGGTCCTAAAGTGAAGAAACAGAACACCTCGGGGTAAAAAAGGAGGCTATTTTCAGCATCTTTGGCATCAGTAAACTCAGGGTGGCACACACAAATCCTGAACGACTTTGCAAAGGAAATAGCCATTGCTTCTGTGCGCTCATCTCCGACCGTCGACGAAACACCATGGCACCTCCCGTGGTGAATGTCACATCAACGTCCCATTTCCCACATCCGTTTTGTGTGTCAGAGTACCGGGCCGGATCCTGAGCCGTTTGGATGTTTGCAGCTCCCGTGGCCATCCGGGGATGCAGATCCTTGCCCAGGATGAAGCTTTCCTGGCGTCATGTCGCCAATCCCTCGGTGAAGCCGTTGGGGATGAATCCCCTTCTCTAGTGCTCGCAGAAAAAATCCTACTTAGCAGCACCGTCACCAAGGAAAAAATTGAAAAATCTTTTGTTGAACAAAGTACCTTTCACTTAAAAAATCCAGGCAAGATAAAATGACATGTGTGCTAATGATGTATTTTATGAACCACCATCTGTCTCGGGAAAGGTCAGAGAAAAATGGCAACCGCTGCTCAGGTGATTGGTGGTGGAGGGGGGAAAATGGCCTCATCTGAACGTGACAAGAAGCTTCAGTGACATCATATAAATGCCATAATTGGGAAGTGGTAAATTGAACAGGGCTGCCTTTGGAATTTGATGTGTCAATAAACAAGTTCAAGGTGACACGTTGGATCAATACGGCACGACAAGAATCATCCGACAAATTTACTGCAAAGTAATTGGGTGCAAAATGACTCAACTCAACCTTCACACTGCAGAAAATCAAACAAACAGGCAACCTACAGGCAACAGTTTGTATATGTCAGATGCTGCTTAAGGTAGCTTGCGCAGTACTAATAGAGTTGTTTTAAAGGGAGACGGGGGGGAAAAAAAAAGTGAGGTTCCCGTTATTATAAGTGTGACCTGAGGCATTGCTATAACCCTCTATGCACCTTGAGGGTGTATAAATACAAAAACAAACCACACAATTGCTAGAGGTAGTCTTAAATATTAATATTTTTCTTCCTGTCTGTGTAGAGGTGACAAATAAAATAAACGGGGAACACCTTTTTTTTCTCTTAGCACAAACAAGAGGCTTTTCATCTAATAGGTTTCTTACCTCTCACTCCCCTTATTTTTTGATAAAGGAAGGTGTAATAAGTCACTTCCATTAAAAAACTGTATTTGCCTACATTACACAGGGCTATTGAATGCAAATCATTGGCTACCATTAGAATTCACCATCCCCACTTACTGCTAAACCTGAAAAGTGTCACTCAGAGAAGTCTCTTCAGCGCATTAATTTGTTGACAACAAATTTGATGCTTGATTTGTCCCCACTCGACAACCTTTAATCTGGAGTTTCTCCGAGGGGAAAGTCGAGAGCTTATTTTTCCGAGAAATCTGGGCTCTCGCCAAGGCTAAAAGAGAAGCCTGTACACTGACTGCACACTTTGGAAATGTCACGGAGATTGATTGTGTTTTAATTGTACATTCATTCTGGAGTGAGAAAGGAGAGAGAAGATGAGTGGAAAGCCACAGCCAAGGAGAAAGATGCCATTCACGTTTGCATCCCCTCCCAGCTGGGCTGAGCTGTAGCGGAGACAGCTTTTTTTTTTGCCGGTGGTGGCTTTGTGAGTCCATGGAAATGACGGGAAAGCCTCATTCCTGCCCCATCCCTGATGCTGCTGGAGCACAGGGAGTCCAACCGCAGACCTCTGGGCCCGGCGCTGGTACATCGGCATCGCTGGCTCCAGCATCCACATAACTTACAGTAATCCGAAAATGCAGGAAAGCAGACAAACTCTGCAGCTGAGCTTTATTGATGGACTGACGCCACTGGATAAAGCAGTGTGCCGTATTGGTAAGCTTTGGGCACACTGAGAATTTAATGGATGTCAAGATTTGGACAGGGGAAAAATAGGAAGATTGAGATAGAAGATTTGTGCCAGGAACGGGATTACTGTGAAGAATTATGAGTGCAGTAGTTATGTTAACCCCCTCCCCCATATATATATTATATAGAAATTTGACCCTGGCTGCCATGTTGGGGCTCTCGTGCTCCCTCGGGCAGGGACATCCCTGGGAGCGCTGCCCAGGGACGGGGGATGCGGAGCCTCTTCGAACACAGGAGGCTCTTGAAATCGATAATTGCTGCCAAGACAACTGGGTCGTGCCCCGTGCAAGAGATGAAACCCAACTGAACAAAACCCTAATGGTCCGTCCTTTTTGGGGAAAAAAATCTTTCCGGATCTGGTAAGTGACCTAAAGCTGAGTTGTGGAGCCAAGTGTGTAAGGTCAGAAGGGCCAGCCCTCCCCTTTTGACTGCCGACCATCTTAAGTTTATCCCACTATGTAACAGAAAGGGAAAAATACCCCTTTTTTACCCAACAGTGGTCTGGGACGCCCTTAGAGCCCAGTACACTGAAGACGATAGAGGATTTGCAAGCAGACAGCTGCCCCCAGGCTTAAGGACAAGGCTATTCGCTTACCAGAGGATTTCTTTGTCTTCCAAGAATGATTTAAAAAATGAGCCAGAAAGTGGGAACCATCTTAACATGTAAGATTAGGCAGATCATTCTGTAAACCTGGCATCTCTAATGGGATATTTTTCTCCCCTCGCTCTGGCTGAATCACAGAGGAGTCACAGCAAAACATTATCACTGGACAGCCTCGGCTGGAGGAAGGGATGTGATGCAAACCAGCTGCTGGGGGGCTAAAATGAGTTCAAAAGTTTCAAATTAGATCTTGTGTCACTTCTTCAAAAGGTATCTTGAGGTGGCTTTACTGTTTGAGGGGTTTTTTTGCTGGTTTAACACATTATTTGCTTGGGTTTTTATATGAGGTATTTGCATCAAAGCCAACTCTGGCAGTGGAGGGAATCCCAAGGGATAGTTTGAAAGCTGGGAAAGTAAAAATGCAAGGATTTTTTTATTTAAATTTTTTTGGGAATCTTTGGATTATGAAATTGTCGTTAACATAACTCCGATGCTTTGCGTACTCTCGGCAGAAAAAGTTCCTCTTGGTAAGGCTGAAAAAAACATGTTGCTCTGTTGCAACACATCTCTATCATGTGAGACAACATGTTATTTCCAAAGCACAATGGAAAGAAATAAGTTCCACCAGTGTTGCCAGACAATTTAGATTTTTACAGCTATATCCATAGCCGTATATCTGCCTCTGTATCCTTCTCTCCTTCGGAGCACCATGCACATCTGAAAAAGCACCTCTACACTTGAGAGAGGAGTCCGGGATGTTCATTTCGCATTAATTAAAGCGGGAATCAGATATCCAGTCTCTCAGGTTGCTGTGCAAACAACACTGCGAGGGAGTCACACTTTGCAGGGCACAAGTGGAGAGCTGACGGACTGGGGGCACCCGTGCCCATCGAGGACACACACGGCTCTATAGCGTGTTACCACCTGAAGCGTGGTGGAAAAGCCCAAACCATCAGTTCTTTGCATGAATTTTGCTGAATCTCTTATCCCCAAACTGAACTCAACTGATTTTCTGCCTTTGAATGATATTGATTTCCAGTGTTGCTCTAATTTATGCCTTATCGTCTTTGTTTACTTGTAATGATTATTCCATTGTTAATTGATATTTCTGTTGTGCTCCTTAAAAGCCTGATTGAAAACCGATTCAAATCAATGGTAAAACTGTCACTGATTTCAGTGCATTTTCAGGTTATAATTGTTTATTTCCCCCTCTTTTAGTATACCAAAACGGGGAAAAACCGAAACAAAACAGTCCTTTAAACTGTGCAGTTCTTTCTGGAAATATTCTGTACGTATGGTACCTTCCCTAAATCCTAAACACTTTGATTGTCTTTGGGTTATCAATCACACTGGTTATTTTCTGTTCTGACTTAAGAGGATTATTGGGACTGGATTTTGTACTTTGTCAGTATTACAGAGTGACACCTCCTCACTCGGGGCTGGGTTGCAGCCTGGCAGTGAGCCTGCCTGTCTTCCCTCTCACCGAAATCGTCTGGAGCTGCTGCCGCCGAGCTTGTGAAATCTGTGCCGGTGACAGTGTCCAGGAAGCCTGTCCACCCCAAGCAGAAAATTCAAATTGAAGCCCCTGGGAGGTAGGGAAATGGCAAGAGGGACAGATTTCAACCTGAGGAGCAAGTGATAAAGCATGGTTTTCCTTTTTGGGATCCTGGCGGAAACCAGATGCCTACAGCACAGCAGCTTTGATATCACCTTAACTCATGCGAGTAGGATGAAAGCAAAAAGGTATTTCATTGTGTGTTGAACCGAGGAGTGAATTTGACCCCATTACTCCTCTACAGAGGAGCTTGTGGGGCTGTTTTTCAAAGAAACATATTATTTTAAAGATTCCTCTGCTATGTAGGTAAGCCCACATTTCCCTTCCAGTTGTCTCTCATCTTTTATTTACCTGTCGGGATGTACCGCGGATTTCTGCAACCTTTTGACCAAGCCTTGCCTGAGGCAGAGGCATCAAGTGCTCTTTGGCCGTTGTGTTTGGCCCCAGGTTGTCTCCCTCTTAAGCAAGCAGGAGTAGAAGTGGCATGGATGCGGCTGCCTGGGGCTCTGGGAATATCTCCACGGGGCATCTTGCAGCCCTCTAAATGCTCCCTTTCTCCTTCCGAGTGGAGCAGAGCTGGGCTGCTTCTGAGCCCCTTTAAAGCTCCCGCTGTGAGGAGGTTAGCCGTGTCCATCGGGTGCTTTCACCAAGAGCTGATGGTGCCAAGCACGTCTGCAGGTCTGGTCCATCAGCCCAGGAGCTCCACTTACCCGGAACAAATATTGCAGCTTTCGCCATTTAAAAACATCCTGCCATGGCCGGGACTGCCGTGTTAATTGAGCTGCAATTGCCAGGCCCTGAAAGGCAGCAGGATATGGATACATTTTGTTTAGGGTGGCTATTGGTTCTTCTGGGTTGCAGAGAAGCCTTGCATGGAAATCGAGCCCATTATGTATTTGGGTCTTGCTTAACGAGATGCAGTGCAAAAGGCAGTCCATTACTTTGGAACTAGAGGCTTTGCCTCCTTTCCAAGATTGATTTTTATTTCACAAATTATTACTCTATGGATTAATGATCTCTCTGCATGCAAACGCTCTCGGCTGCTACCCAGGTGCATTAACCTTTCATAGAACAAAGAATTCCTCCTCTTCGATGTAGCTTTGACCAAAGCATTTCTCTTCTAGTTGCTGAATATTAAATACACGGGCCTCACTACCTTGCTGTTACCAACAGGAGAGGAACTGGATTCAGAAATCACAGGCCTGTGCGTGAACCTGTGATCTCCTCCAGGTGTTTTTCTTCTCCGCTGGACCACTACAGGCTCCTAATGCTCAAAGGCAGACTTGCAGCCCCTAATTAATAAAATAATACCGTTTACAAAACATTTTTGGTGCATGAGTGCAGCAAGCAGGCATCCCAAAAGAGGCAAAGGCTACTGTTACCAGTTTATAGAGAAGTAAAATGGGACTTAGAGATGGAACAAAACGTGGCCATGAAGGTCCCAGAGTGGAGACTCCAGGCTCTTGAAGTTTGTCTCCTTTCTTGCAAGATAAGCAACACAGTTTTGCTAACTCAAACTGCTCCACCGAACCCCAGTGTCCTAAGACCTGTGCAAGGATGTGCTCAACACGTAAACTCATAATAAAGGGGTCAGTTCTGCAAACGCTTCTACAATGAGCGTGATCATACGTACCAAGAGTATATTTAAGCTGTTGCAGGACTGGGGTCTCTTTTATAATTTAGATTGACCGACATCCTTAATCCAGGCCTCTCCTGGTCATTCTGTCCTGGCAACATGCTCATTTAGATATGAAAAGGCTGCTCTGCTGGCAGACTGCTGCCTACACTCAGTAAATAGCATGAAATGTAGCCAGCGTTGCTGTATTTGTGAAACTTTCCCCACAGCTCTAATTATGCCTGGGTAGTACTAACATTTAGTCAGCTTAAATTATTAAACTCTTGCAGCCCCCGCAGATAAAAACCTGTTTAATTAATGACTGATTAGTTAAATCATTATGTGTCCTGATATGAATCACAATAATTTTTATAGTCCATATTATCATTGTAAAAGCATGTTAATTTATTGAAGGATTCTTTTTCCTAAAATGAACAGAAATAGGTGTACCTTAGACCTTAGGAGAAACCACCTCCTTTATGAGGACAAAACATACCAGCACGTATCTAATGTAGAAAGATATTCTCTAGACAGTCCCAAATGCTCTTTAATCCATCTGGAAGCTGGAGATGCTCAGACCCTAGAGAAAAAGTCCTTCAGATCTGGACATTTATGCATTTAAACTTGCATTTTTAGTTACTTCGCATGTTTTGGGGCAAATGCTGGCACAATCGCACCATCTCCAGTAGATGTTTTCAGCGGTGCCACCAAGTGTAGAGCCCATGTCCCCTTTACATCATCGTCTTTCTGCCCTGTTGGTATCTGCTGCCCACCAGAAACATCTCTCTTGGGCAACAAAATCCCATGTACAGCAGCAGTGACTTTCAGTGTTGGTTTGGACTAAAATGAGGCATCACTATTTGGATGGATTCAGCCAGGTAGCTTTTAGCCCTTGCCAAAACAGTAAATATTTTGGAGCCACGCTGGCTGTGACTGTCTTGAGGCTTTTAAGGGCTTTGCACTGGGCCCTGTCCCCACTGGAGGGGATGCTGTTTGTGTTCAAGACGAAGGCGTTGCAGCCCTTGTTGTCATGTGTGGCCGGCTGTTGTAACAAAGCTGCCAGCATTCTGTTAGTCCACGGCACCACGATATCTGGCAGGAGGTGGACTGATATGTCCAGACATTATCCTTTCTCGCATATGACCCTGCCTGCCAAATGGTTGGCTAACGCGACCTTTGGCCCCAAGGCTGAAATCTGGTCCTAGGCCAAATGCTAGTGGTTGCAGCTGTGCCAGAAGAGTAAATAAACAAAAAAACCCCTCCAAAACCCTTTTTCCCAAGGATCTACATTAACGCATAGCTTCTGCTAGTTCTGACACACCATTGCCCCCAGACCATCTGCAGGTGCTCAGACACCTGAAAACCCTGACTTATTGCTAACGGTAATATCAGACACCAGAGTTCTACATACTGTCTGTGACAACAATATTTTTCTTACAAATTTGTTTAAAATGCTTTTTTCAGCTCATCTTTGCCATCTCACCGCAAAATGGTAGTGGCAATATCTGTAATGCTTTGGCCCCTGAGCCAAACATGCTGTGATAGAGACAAACTCCTTTTCCAGGAAACAAAGATATTTGACTGTTGGGAAGCAGACACGTACAAGAAATTGTACATCAAATTCGGGTTGTGTTCTCCAAACAAGAAAGGCTTTGGCCACACTTTTTTCTAGGAGCTGAGAGAAATGTCCATTTTCTTTTTGAGTGGAAACAGTGGGTGTAAACAGCAAACTTCCCATCTCCAAAGCGCCATGTCCCCCACCAAGTACCTGAAACCACCCACTGACAGTGTTATTTTCCGAGGCACAGCTACGTTTAGGCTCTTGGGGACTGTAACACTCAGATTTGCAAGCTCGGGTGAAATCATGGTATTCCCAGTCTTGTAGAAGTTGGGTTCAGGCTCTCACTTGAACCTTGGTAGGCCAGGTTGTCTTCAGCACAGCAAAGCGATGACTCTCCAATGTGGTGGCCCCGGAGGGACCTTGGGAGGTGGCCTGCAAGCAGGGTGTACACTTGGACAGGAGGTAGCTGTAGGGTTGGCTGTAAAGAGAGGTGAGTTTGGAGCTCGTCCCTTTTTCCAGCTCTTTGCCCAGCTGAAGGCATCTGTGCTCTCCCAGCAGGAGCACGGAGGTCCCTGGGGAGCCAACGGGAAGAGTCAGCCCTTGCTGCCGTCCAGGGTGACAGGCTGGGGGGGATGTACTTAATGATATATATATAAAATGTAGGGCTGTCTCACTGCAGAAATCTGGGACATCACTTGCAAAAAGGAAAGGAGAAGAAACAAAAGATATTTTGAGCTAAATACTCACGCAGGAGTGTAATTCACTGCAAACCATTGCTCACTTTCCTCCGGTTTACCTAAGCACTGCCGTCATGGTTTGCAACAAATGCACTGCAAAGAGAAGAGACGGCATATTTTTTCAGCTCTCCCTTTTTCTCTCCCTCTTTTCTATCATATTGAATCATCAGGGTGTGAAATATAATAAAGCACTGTACCATTCAATCTGTCGGCTGTACCTTACAGGTGTACTCCAGGTAAATATCCCCTTGGCTGGTGAAAAATGAGCTTACCTGAAAGAGATGACTTTGATGAACTTCAGTAGCTGGGCCTCTATCACTCTTTTCCAATTGGCTTCCCCAGCAAAGCATGGTTACCCAACACAAATTTGTCTTACTGAAGGAAAGATATTCTCTAATTCACTTTGTTCCCAGCATCTTGCCCTCTCGCTGATGCCTTCACTTCATCTGGCGTTTCATAAAAGTATAAATGGCAGGGCTTGTCATCTCTTCCACCGGACGTCTCTGGGAAACAAATTAATTATTTACCAGCCTATCGCATGCCCCATTGCTTTGATAAAACCGGAATATAAGTAAAAATGGCCATGTATTAAAAGGTGCCGTTTCCTGCATGCAGCAGTGGCAGGTATAGTATTGCAGCAAAAGCTGCTGCCCCCCCCCCCCCCCCCCCCGCCCTCCCCAAGCGGTCCCTGCTCATTGCCAAGCAAGCGGAAGGGGCTAATAGCAGAAACGAAGCAGACACGTATGCAGATGAGATCCCTGTACCTGCAAGGGCTTTCACTGCTTACCATTTTAATTTTAGATAAGTGCCGAATGCCTCTTTACTCTCAAAGACGAGAACATCTAGAAGATTAAGTCCTGCCTGACTAGCAATAATCCAGGGAAGCCATTCCAGGGGGTTTGGAGGTTTGTTTTCTTCTCTGGTTGTTTGCTTGTTTCTAATTTTATTCATTTGGTTTTTATTCCTTTCTCGGTACAAACCTCTGAAGAGGAGCAGGGAAAGGCCAGGAGATGTTTCGGAGGTGCCTTGGGTCAGAGAGATGCTGTTGCGTGCAGCGGCATTGGCTGGATCCTCAGTGGAAAGGTCGCATCTTGCTCCTTCTGCAAGGCCAGCGAGTGCAGGCCAGGGTGTAGAATAAGGCACTGCTCCCAGTTTTACCTCCAACAACTCATTTGGGTGAAAGCCACGCTGTGATTGCCTGAGTAAGGCTGTGATTTTGGGAATACAAGAGGTTGTTTCCTTTTTTGTCTGAGTTTTTTTAGAAATCTGAACAGTTCAAAAAACCCCACACATTACAAGAGGGACTGGCTTGTCAACTGATAGGAAATGACCCTTCCACTGAAGAACCATTTTGTGCATCGTTAATTGTCATTTACAGTAGCATGTACTGCTTTTCCTCTTTAAATGAGTTACAAAAGTTAACTACTTCATCCTTAGAGGCCTTTAACAGGAATATATATAATATTCCCTGTTGTCGACTGGAGAAAGTGAAGGTGATGAAGAGACCTGTTCACAGTCGTGAAACCAAGAGTTTTAAGCCCTTGAGTAACTGCACTGATCACAACACCCGCCCTGACTCTGTGACTGCATTTCCCTCTGAACGCTGTGTTGGTGCTGTCAGGTCTCATCTCCCACAGAATAAAGAGGCTTTATGGGTTTTACTCGTTCATCTCTCTCTCCCACATGGATAAGAGAAGAAACTTGAAGCTGTGAGTACCTGAGTTTGCTTCTTTCCCAAACTGGAACCTTTGGGACACTGGGGTGAATTTTCCCTGGTGATGCAGAGATGCTGAGAGAACCGGGCAGGTTGGGTCAAAAGAAGAGGCAGGTTGGGGTAGGAGACCCTTTTTTCCCCGCCTTTTCTGAATTTGCGAACAACCAAAGACTGGTTTCACTAAGTGGTTGAAAAGGCAGAGCAACGAGGCTGTCAGTGGGACTCCACGTGAGTTTGTGCATGAAGACAGCAAGTTACTTTGGAAGATACAACAAAGGCAGGATGCCAGGGGATGCCCAGAGGAGAACTTCCTAAAATCGTGAGAGCAGAAGCAAGGTTATTATATCTACTTAAAAGTTAAGTGATCTGTAAGGTGGCCAGCGACCATATTTCCCGCCCCTTTCTAAACTTGTGCGAAGCCCCGGTAGACCCAAACCATTAAACAGTGCTTCCCCAGGACCAGCAATACCTTACCGATCGCAGAAACCTTCCTTCTCGCTGAATCCAGTGCCACCATGAGCGTACCTCAACACCTTCCTTAATTTCTTACTGTTTTTCATTCTGCAAAGCAACGGGCAGGGAAGAGAAGCCCTTCACTCGCCACAAACTCTATTCAAACTTGAATGATTACAGCAAAACTGGGTTCTGGTTTGGTTTGTTTTTTTTTTTCCCAGCCATCAGGGAATGTATTAATCTGAAACCGCAGCCCAACCTAGGATATGTTTTAAAAGTCTTCAGAGCAGAATTGCACTCATGTGCAGCAGCTCAGCTTTTGTTTCAGGTCAGGTTTTATTTGCGTCTTCCTCCTTCTTCATCCTTTTTTTCTAAATGGTACCACCAAGTAGTAAAAGCACCATCCATGTTTCAGATGCATGCAAAATAAACTATAGAAGGAAAGTGGCAGATAAATTTAACAAGCATTAAAGTTATATATAATTTAAATATGTATAAAATTATTCGGTATATCGATTAGAAAATGGGCTGTTGACCATTTAAAGGCAACAATCAATTTCATAGTTCACAGGTCAGGTCAAGTTTTGTTCTAATGATCTAAAAAAGCAAATAGCATTAGGAGATAATGAACTCCACAGGATTACAGATGTGATCTATAGCTCTGTTGTGGCACAAGAGCCAGCAAATGAGAGAGGGCATCATCTGAAGTGCCCTGGCCTCCACAGACTAAAACCATGTTTTTATATCTTGGCAAGGTGTCAATTTATGATGTAATCAAAGGCAGCCGATGGAATTACTTTGCTCCTAAAACACCACATGGTTAGGCTCAATGTCGTCAATGAGCAAGAGAGGTAGATCCCCATTAATGTGGTCTACAAAGTCATCTTCCTTATTCTGGTAAGTGAATGTCAAGCATGCCCACCCTGTTAATCAAAAGGAGTTGATAGCTCTCTCTGCTCCCACCAAGGGGTTGGGTTACACAAGGAAAATACTGCAGGGCTACCATCGGGTTGTTTTCTGGGGCACTGTTGTACAGCAGAGAAGCGGCTTCCCTAAATTTTAGTGAGGAAAGGAAGAAAAAGAAATCTGTGCATATAGAGAGAGGATGAATTTGTATCCATATCCATGTAAATATATGTATATTTGTGTGCGCATGTGTATGGGTAAGCATATTTTCATTGGGACGTGGAAAAGAGAATTAGGCCATTTGAACTTTTAGTAAAAGAAGGAAGGGGCAGTGACTTTTGAAAAGCCTGGTATATATTTTGAGGATATTTAGGTATTATTTTGTGAGAATTGATGCAACCTGTTTTCTCAAGAGCCATCAGCTTTTAGCCTGGGTCTTAAACATTGAAATCTTCAGTCCGTGTTTTCTGGACCGTATGATCAGTATTTTTGAGATCCTACTTGTTGCTTTGCCTCAGAACTTGAACTGAATATCAAATCCATTTAGATATGGGTTTGGGATGGGCTGGATTTACATCCGGGCATCCTCCTATAATATTTATGCAATATTAATTTCCCACTTCCAGCTCTGGTTTGGATGTAGAAGACACTTCGCAGTTTATGGGTGGGTGTCTGAAATGTGAGAAAAACTTGCCGAAGGACCAGGCGAGAGTCCTCTGAGCATCTGTTAGAGGGGAGCAAGGGAGCAAACTCCAGTTTTGCCAAGAGGGAGATCAGAAAGGTTTTCCACCTTTCATCTTTATTCATGTAGGTGCTTTGAACACACCTGAGCATCTCGCGTGGCAGCAAGGCCTGCATTTTTACAGCTAAGTCCCATCTGTTTATGCAGATCCTATCGACTGGGCATATGATTCTGGCGTCTTTGTGCAGCACACCAGCCTGCATCGCCGCCTTGAGCTTCTTTAAACAGCATTCCCTTCTACACTGCTGTGTCTTCTTGGCTGTTTCGGTGTTAATGGGCTTACTTGGATTATTAATTGGGCTTATTAGACTTATTTTCTTCTTTAATATAATGAGTGTGTAAGCACTAAACTAAGAGGCATAAAACTTTGATAAATGAGAAAGTTGGATAATTGCACAGCATCAGTGCTGTGCTCGTAGGAGCCTTCTTAAAAAAATGGAAGAGGGAGAAAGACAGATCGAGAGCAGCTAAAACAGAGAAAGAAAAGTAATCTAGGCTGAGTCTTGAGCATCATCATATGCTCTTTTTGCATATCAGAACGAGTCAGCTCGGCTGGGATTCAGGCCTCTAAAGGAACACCCCAAGGCATTTCAACCCAGTTTCTACCTCTCCTCGATGTCAGTGGCAACAACATGTAGACTATGGCCGCAGATTTAGACTCTAGTTCATCACGTCGCATAAGCATATATTGAATAAGTAAGCATGGACGTACTCACATTGAGTACCCCACTGCTGAATCGAATAGGGTCCAATTCAGTACGTCTTGTACATCCAAAATTCCCACAGACTCTCAAGCAAACGGATAAATGAAGAATCAGGCCCAAGGCTTTATGCTTACAAAATTCAGCAATATAAAGGCAACAATAATCCCAAAGGCAAAGAGAAAGCAAGAAAACTGAAGATGGCAAACCTACAAGAATAGATACTTTTCAGAAGCGATCCCTCTATGAATGATCCTACCGCAAATCTTACATACACAAATGTATTTTAGCTTATTACAGCACAACGGCAAAAACAGTCCCACGAAGCTGCACTGCTCATTGCAGCCCTGGATCATTGCTTATCTATTTTAATAGGCAAGAAATATAACAGCTAAACTATAATTATATACCGTACACAGCAGTGTTAACAAAATAACATGATGTTTGGTACATTTCCCGTCATCTTCTTAGGAGGTACAGCAAGCTGCAGGTTTGTAACAATCTTCTGTTTCTTCACCTCATTAATCTCCTGAAGCGGAGAGAGAGCAATACAAGCGGAGGGAGCCCAGAAATGTACGTACATTACTGAATTAACCAGGCATGTAATTAGTGCTCAGGTGCTTAGTCAAGGAAGAAACATGCAGGATTATTTAGATTTGGATTTAACACCCCAAAATTTGAATAGTGGCGGTATGTTGTATGAGCTTCTCAATCAACCACTCCAGCTACCTTGGAAATAGAGGTTCATGCCCCCTGTTTCTGCCTGCGGCATGGTGTTTTCTAAGCTTGGTATTATTTATGGGAATATATGAAAGTGTGAGCATGCAGTATGTCACGGTCCACCCTAGGAATGGGGAGACAGAGCCGGTGCAACGCCAGGAGCACTTCTGTCCACCGAGGAACATGGACAGCGCTGCTCACCCCAATACAGGAGCCTGGCGTGACCCACGATACCTGTAATACTTGCATCCTTCTTTCCTGACTTGCAATAAGAAATGCAGCAAAGGTGAGGACGGGGTTTGCTTTCTCATGCTCTCGAGGGCTGCTGCTTTGCCAGAGTGAATCATCTCCGTTGCGGTGCCTTCTGATTGACACTGCCTGAAGATCTCCTGTTTAAAGTGCATTTAGTGTCCATGGGGTCCTGAAGGCAGATGAGTTCTGCTTATCCCACAGGGCACCCACAACATTTCCAAGACGTCCCCTGGGATGCTGGATGTGTGATCCAGCTTGACCCCTGCCTTGCCCTGCTGTGAAGTGCATTTCGGGCTCTGCAGCACCCTCTGTCTCTAGCTCACATCTGGTCAACCTTTTGCCATCCTAATCCGAACCAGACTGAGTAGAGCTGGCCAACGTGCACATCCCGATGAACAGAAACCACCACAAGCAGGGAATGATCAGCTTTGTCCCATAACTCATCTCCAATGCTTTTCAAGCCCAACTTCCACTACTCCCAAGCCATCCCCTCAATCCATCCACTTGATCCCCATATATCTACACCATCCTGTTACAGGCACGGGGCTCTGCATGCATTTTCATGCTGGCCTGGATAAGCACAGCGAGAGGCTGGATTGCAAATGGTAGCCTTGAGTTACATTTATCTAAACACCACCAAAAAAGCAGAGATAAGGGAATGAGGCACATTCACGTACATCGGCTCGCCGGGGTTATTTGCTGCTCATAGCTGGTGAATGAGAGAAAGGGCTCCCTGGAACTCCAGCACGATGATAAAATTGTGATGAAAATATTTTCTGTATTGCTTTTCATTGAAATATTGCCCCTTGGCGGGAAGCAGATTGGTAACATCAGCGAGCAGAAGTAGAGAGTGGGTCTTAACATCCTATAAGCTCATCACGGCAAACTCAGGCCATGATGTGTTAGGCAAATAGCCCTCACGTGCTTAATTTCGAAAGCTCAGAGGGAGGTTTGGCTGGAATAGTATAGGAAATGTACATGTGTGAAATGCAGAGTTTGTGGGAGCAGGCTTTTGTTATGCAGAAGACCTCCAAGATTGTCAGGAAAATAAGGTAGCATCCGTTAAAAAGAATAGCTTAAATATTTCTCCCACAAAATTAGTGTTTTCCTAGAAGCATGCAGAGAAAACTTCAGGGGGTTGTTCTCACTCCACAGCTGGGAATTCTGTTATATAGTTGGGAAAAAGTTCTGTTAATGCGAAATCTCAGAGCAAACTTTAAGCCACGCAGACCTTCTCTGGTGCAGGATTTGTTACAGGGTTATGACTTCCACATGCATCAGATGATCCGAGCACACACACAAGCATGTAAATATATGCATTGTCCGTAATGACCTGATAAAAATCCTTTAAAACAGCTGGATTAAATAAGGCCTAAAGAAAAGCATATCTTACGTGAATATGGCTAAGCTTCCACAACCGATAACTTTGTTTACAATCACGGAAAAGCTAATTTTCTTCACCTGTCTCATGTTAAAAATAATATTTCAGCTGAAAGTAAGGTCTAATTTTTATTTTTTTTTTTTTCTTATGCAGACATGAGGCAGTGGGGGGCTCACAGGCTGTAATTCCAGGGCAACCCCCTGTCTCATGCTTATGCCTTCAAATCTTGTCTCCTCTGCTGGTAAAACAAGCAGGATTAGCACACGATAAGACCAACAGAGATAGTAATTACACTGGCTATGAGCGAACTGCAGAACCACGGAATAAATCCCCAAACAATTATTAAAATGGCTCAATGCATTACACAAATTGGAAAAGACTGGGACATTTTGGGAGGGGCGAAGGGAGGTAAGACACATTATTTAAGTGTTCTTGTAAGCCTTCTAAGATATTAATGTTTCAAAGCTTCTTATGAATATTTAAGAACATAAAATGGAGATACACTTCAGCCCAGCATTACCGCAGAAGCCTGTAATACAGTTGAGTCCACTTAAGAAGGCAATATCTGACATCCGTGACAGATTTAAACATGATAAGGCAAGGGTGGTGTTTATAGCTGAAAAGTCCCTGCAAACTAGTTAAATATTGCTGCAGTTAGATCTGTTATAGTTATTTTTATGTATTGATATATGCATTTGTATAATTTCCTGAAAGGTGCAACTTTGACTCCAGGTGCCTGTACTTTTGGAAGCACTTTTGAAAAAATAATTGTTTATTGAATTATTTGATGTTTTCTGGAGAAAGGACAGGTACCTTAGCTCTAAGAAGGAAATAAGCTTTATTTCTTGCTCTTTAAACAGGTGCCTGGGAGATATTCCCTAAAGTTGGTACCTGACACAGATCAGTTTTTACTAGGACTAGTTTCAACAAAACTTTTCATGGGAAACGGTTTTACTTGGGTAAAAGCGATGGGTGCAGAAATCTTTTGTTTAGAGACGCTGTAAAGTTTATAAAACTTAAGGCAAAAGCTTTTCACCTCAGAGCTGAATTTTTTCCTCAGTTCTTAGTGAAAATATTTTAATTAATCAAGTTTAGTCTTTGGCTAATTTTCTTCCCTTTAGTCAGTAACTTCCCTGAGAGAAAAAAGCATCTTTCTAACCGTGATAATCATTGTGTCTGTTCAAAGTGGCTAATTCTCTGTGTCTATGCAAAATAGCCACCAGGATATTCCTGTTCTTAGAGACTGATGAAAACTTTTGTGATTATGGAGACTTTTATATTCCTTCCGGCAAAAGTGATTCTATTTTTAAAAGTGATCTTTATTTTTAACGCAAAAAAAACCCTCAAAATAAAACTAAAGGATCGAAATCAGAAGTGGCCTCTGAAAAAGAGCAAAAAGACCAATAAAGCTGTTGTGTTTTACAGGAAACTTGACTGTAAGAGAGCTTTATAAACAGCAGATGGCTCCCATATAGAAGAGGCTGAGCAATCTGAGCAAACAATAATCAACGTGAAAAAGCAAAGCTGGGTTTGACACACAGGGAAATTTAAGACACTGAAATTAAAAGATATATTGGAACATACTGTAAAGAAAGAAAGAAATGTCTCCGTTTTGGTCGTTTGGGTCTTGGTAACATGTCAGATTGACATGAATATTTAAGCGGTGAAAATCTTCTCGGTGATGGACCGTATCTGATACCCGTACAGGTCATGGGATCTCAGGGTCCTGCTTTTATTTTTTTATCCCCCTGTGCATATACAGAAGAGAGATGATTACTAAGGAGTCATGACTTAGCACAGCCCTGCTGCTCTCGTTGGGATACAGATGTGTTGTCATCAGAGATCGTCTCTCTCGTGCATGGCTACTCCAGTCATGAACACTTCTGTCTCTATGAGGTATCAATTTCTCCCTGTAGAAGGGCATGGATAATAGAAATAGTTTTCTTCAGTGTTAAATATCTTAGTGAAAACGTAATATTGAAGTGGGCAGTTTCGTTCAGATTTTGCCCTTAAAAAAGGATGGAAAATGCAGAAAACTTCATCTTGCTTTTTTCTCAGTGGTTCTCTCCTGTACAGATCCATTCAGCTACCAACTAGAAATATCTTAATGGCTTCTATTTATTGAAATTTTCCAGTATTTTTCTAAGGATCCAAGCAAATTCCAGGTGCCAGCAGGGAGATCACATGCACAATTATTGTATACACAAAGCGAGAGAGACCAAGCCAGTTTCACTTTGCTCTGGTTCCCACTTATTAACTGCAAGATTTCCAGCGCATGGATTTTTATGGCACTTATCAAAATGACACATAGACAAAGAAATAAAAAATAATTAAGGAAGGCAGAGATGGTAGGGAGGAGGAAAGGCAGAGCGGAGAAGGGAACGGGGACAGAGAGGTTGGTTTCTCCCCTTTCCAGGCTACACCTCCTGCAGGGATGTGTAATGAACCAGCTCCAGGAAAGTGTCCCAAGCGGACTCCAATTTTTCCAGGGTTTGCTGTGGATTGTGTGTGATCCTTTCCTTCACACTCAGATGCACGGGTCTATTAGAGCAGCCTCTGTGCTGTTGGATGAAAGATTTATTTTACCAATGTAGCAAAGAAGTAGCGTTTTGCAACCAGTAAAGCACTAAGGAAGCCTTCGCCTTTGGTCTGGCAACTGGTTGCGTTCCCTGAAGATGTGACCTGCTCCTCAGGTGGCCACTTAGAAGCTGGACGGAGTCTCTCCTGTGACTTGGTCTCTTCCAGCTTTATTATCAGACCAAAAGCTGGAAACGACAGTGACCGAAACAGATGTGTGAGAATTGTTCCCTTCTTTTAAGCTCCGGTTCAGTTCAGTAGGAGCAGAGTTAATTTTGTAGGACTGAAATAAATGAGATGGAAGGTCGCAGAGCTAAATGTTTTCCACAGCCTCCTACCCTGCATTGATCCATTTCACTGTGTGTCTAGGAAGTTTGTTTCCTGGTTTAGCTCCTATTTTGGCTTCTTAAGTTTGTGCCACTGGGGAGCAATAGGAATCTGTATTTTGTAGCTGCTATCTTGGAGAAATAATACAATTTCCCTCAAAACTGAGGGTGCGTTCCAACCACAGACTACAGGGATAGCTCAACTGAATTAAAATTCTTGTGTCCATTCTTTTCTTTTATTAAGACATTCTGTAAGGGAGAAAAAGTCCATATTTGACATTTCTCCTTAAGGCTGCCAGAGATTATCAGATATTTTTACCCTCCGATTCCAGTGTTTTAAGTACCTTATGTGAATATCAGGGTAACAATGCATGAAAATGATTTTACTTTATTTCCTGAGCCAGGTACAGACGTAAGTCTTGGCGATGATAGCGAGAAGACCGAATTAAGCCATCATATACAACTACATTTATTAAGAACAGACATTTCTTCATGTTTCTACAGGAGAGGTACCTCTTGGCCAGGTCCTCGGCTGCAGTTGGAGGCTGCTGCATAAATGCAGGTGAGGCAGGAGGTGCAAAGCATCTCTTTGCGAAGCCAAATGCCATATCCATCAAATAATCTGAGTCAGCCTATAGGCTGCTGAAAAATGTGACAGCTGCTTACTGAGACCCACATTCAGTTTGAAATATATTGATGCCTTGAAGTCAAACATGCTTTCTCCCGGTCAACCACCGTATAGGGCAAACCAGAGGCGAGATCGTGCCCAGATAAAGACCTCTATATGTGGGTATCCATATATGACCTGGGTGTCTGCACCTTCATTGTAGTCAATGCAATCATTGGAGTATGTATTTGGCTGAGCATTGGAGGGGTCTGCTCATGGGTGAGCTGAATTGCTCTCCACGTGGTCTCATGGGCTATAACGGGAGCCTGGATACCCAGCTGAGATGTAGACCCACAGGTACCTAAATCTGGGTGCCCTGATCTGAAGCTGACTCCAGCTTCATGTGCTTGCTGTTTTGCTTCATTGATATACAGGGTTTCCTTGAGAAAAAAAGTCATCTACAGCTTTTGCTGGTTTCATAGCTTTCATTTAGTGGCAAACGAGCTAAAGAACAAGACTTAAGGAATTAATTTGGACAAAGTGTTTGCTTCTAGTCTACTGTACGTTGTACCACCACAGGTTAGTACTGTGGGGGACTAGTCTAGAGAAAATGAATTGATCTCACTTTTGGTACTACCATAGTCGCTCCTTGACCTTTTAGTCAGACACAGACAGTAATTTTTTGTTGCGATGACCAGATAACTCATGGGCTGGTCTGACGGTCTTTTAAAACGAGGTTAGTTAATCTTTCCTACTGTCACTGTGTATTGAAACCTGTTGACAGAGGAATTAGGGAACTGAAAATCTGTGTGTTTACAAAGGATTAGCATAAAAACCTCCTTTGCAGACTGAAGAATCTTCTGCTTAGAATAACAAAACTAAACAGTTTTGGAGCTAGGGACCATCATGTTTCAGTGAGAGACAGGAAAAACATCTCTGGAGTTTCATCATAAAGTCCTTTACTATCTTTTGTTCACACTATACCAAAACATTCAATGTTTAGGGCTTGGAGCTCAACTGATTTACTCATTCCAAGTTTTCCCAGCTGCAAATTAGTTGTGATTTACTTTCCAGTTTGATTATCCGCACAATGTCGCCTTGGTGTCTGATCCAAGCCACGCTGAAGTAAATGGGAATCTTTCCATGGACTTTAATATGTTTTGGATGAGGCCTTAGCTGTCTGTGTAGCTATTAGGAGAGGCACAAGTTGTACAATGAAGTGCAGGTGTTTGTGCTGCTGGGAGGAAGACCTTACACTGTATTTAATGTTCCTTAATTAATTGAGCCCCGAGGTATAGAGTGGGCTTATGTTCCCAGAAATTGCATTAGGGTAACACAGCACCTTCCATTTGCAGCAATCCAAATACAATATTAAAGTTTTATGTTTATTGAACAAGGTCCAGGAATCTGCATGCAGGAACACTTCACCTTCCACTGGAATGCAGCCACTTCTGGAGCGAAACATGGCACTCATTTCACAAGGACAGGCAAGCTATAGGAAGCAAAAGGTGTTAAACTCCAGTGAAAGCATCAGGTTTCTGATGTGAGCTGTCAGTAAGGGACCAATGTGATGACCTTAACCAGACTTTTCCCAATGCCTTGGCCTTGCTGAAGTAACATGTTATGAGAGCTTTGTGCAGCTACCACGCCGCATGGTCGATCCAAGAAGTCACGCTTCCAACAGAAGAGTGTCTTCATGTTATGTTGGAAAACTTAGGCCAGGTGCCCACAATTCTGAAGTTAGATGGGCAAGATCAACCTGGCGGCCTAGGATGCCTTCTGAATCAATGGAAAAAAAGAGGTGCTTCCAGAGGGAAGGTGATTTATTTTTAAGATGAGGGATTCAATTTGGTTGAGTAAATCTGCCTCGGGAGTTGCCTCTTTGCTGACTGCAAGAGCCCAGCTGACTGGTCAGGCTTGAGATGCCATTCAGGTGTGAAAGTGAGATAAATCCCACCTTCAGCTAATGAAGCCTCATGGGAAGCCTGCCTCAAGCTCCTTTGATGCCACCAGCTCTGAGGTGGGTTGCCAGAGTGAAGAAGGATATGTGAAATGCTCTTGAAACTGAGAGTGGGAGAAGGGGTTTGGCTTTGAAAAGCTGTAGAAAAGGAGCAAATCTGCATGCTTAAAAAGGAAGAAGCAATTTCTGCAGCGTCCAAAATCTTTTACAGACTCAAAACAACAATGGCAGAAGAAGATGGTGGTGAAACACTGGCACAGGTTACCCAGAGAGGTGGTGGATGCTCCATCCCTGGAAACATTCCAGGTCAGGATGGACGGGGCTCTGAGCGACCTGATCTAGTTGAAGATGTCCCTGCCCACGGCGGGGGGGTTGGACTAGATGACCTTTAGAGGTCCCTTCCAACCCCAACCGTTCTATGATTCTATAAGATGGCCTTGATTGACTCAATACATCTGGGAGAAAAGGGGTGGTGTGTACTCCTAGAAGGAGATGACAGCCAGCGTGAGGAGGAGAGCAATGGGATAGGGAAATACTGGGCAAAGGACGGTGGGTGGCTAACAGATGGCTGGGAAACCATGCAGACTAAACTGCTAGGGCTTAGCCCTATGCAGGAGGAGGTCGGGGTGAAGCAGAGAGACGGCAGACAAAGGGTGACAGAAAAGTTAGTGGCATGGAGGGGGCATTTGGCAATGTGGTGAGCTGCTCTGTGACCCTATGGGCATGGGCAAACCAGGCATTACAGAGACAAGTAGCAACAAGGAAAGGTTTTCTGAGGCTGGCAACCTTTGTTAGAAGGAGTCCAGCCCCCATGGCGTGTTTCTGCAGATGTTAATGGCTGCATTGGTGGGGAAGAGCTCAGAGCACCACATTATTGGGGTTGTGCTAAGATATATTAGAAGACCTCTTAATTGGATTATAAATGTGCTTTCCTGTGCAGAACAACCCAGCCATCCCTACTCAGTGATATTTATTGCAAAGTCAGTAAATCATTAGGTGGCGGAGTTCAGATTTCCAAGTGCATGTTTGGTATAGACAAGTCAATATGTTTTTGTTTTTTTTTCTTAATTTAACTTCTTGATTGACTTATTATGTACATTGGCACTTTTAAGAGCTTCAAATAAAACACAGTGAGAGTTCAGAACAAATGTAAATGGCCTAAAAGAAAAGGAAAAAAATCCTATAATCTTTTTTAATGGCTATAAAACGTGGGAAGGATATATCATAAGCTCCCCGCATGGGGTCCTTGTCTGCGTTCAATCCAGTATTGTAATTTAGACATGACTTTTTATTTAATTTCTGACTGAGAAAGGGAAATTAGAAAACAACATTATCTCAGCTGCTCTGTTATAATGAACAATATTTCACAGTGCCAGTATAAGTTACCTTAAGAACTTATTTTATGAGACAAACATTGGCTGAATTCCATGAACAACTGGGTTTTCTGGTGTCTTTTGTCTGCTAAAGAACCCAAACTTAAGTAAGGTTTTTAATTATAAATAAGCCCGTCATTATAGCGATGTGCATGTTACATGTGTGTAACGTGGACCACTGCAGCAATGGAAGTGAGGGCAGTGGGCTACAGGTTAGCATCAGGGTATTATTTCCTGCTGAAATGCAAACAGAGGCTGCTTTGTTTCATGTTAGACATTGGTTTTCTCACTTTTTCTTCTAGCACATGTACCTGTGTGTGTCTCCAGCAGTGCTAGATAGTACAGGTATGATAGAGTCCCATGGAAACCTCTTGCTAGCTTGGTTTTTATGGATGCATAGACTAAAAAAACCCCAAATCACGAAACAAACAAAAAAACAAGCCCAAAAAACCAGGACCCACAGCGTTGAAAAAGATGGAGGGAGGCCCACTGATAGTGGGGCAAGGTGGAGATACAACTGCCTCGGACACCATCAGGCTGTGGCCAGAGCGAATCCACTCTTAACAAACTCCTCCAAATATTTCCAAGGACACCAGCTCCAGGCTAGGAAGGTGCCTCAGATGAGCAACTGGCTCTGCTTGTTTGTTTCCAGGCAGTAAAAGCCTGTTTTGCTGCTGTATAAACGTAGACCATGGATATAAAATATTGACATTAATAGTTTTTCCTTTGGGGAAATCCTAGATCAGGATTATGCAGCTGAATGTTTATTTAGCTGTAAATAACACATTCTCCTGTTTAATCTCTGTATCTGTTTTATCAAGTTTTTTTAAGTCGCGGAGATTTATCCAGTCTGTAATTAACCCTTTTGCATGGCGAAATGCAGGATTGTCTCTTTCCCCCTAGCCACTAAATACATAATGTTCTGATAAATATTTAAGCAGTAATGAGGGACGTAATGCACAGTAATCCATTAGTGCCGTGTTGTGGGGGAACGGCACGGTGCTAAAATGGATGCCGTAAGTGCTAAAATCCTAGATTGAGCAGAAGGCCTGCTGACCACTGCGGGATTTATCTTTGAACTATGCTACAGGTTGGGAAATCCATCTGAAGGTGCAGACATTCTTTATTTGCCTGCCAAGGAAAGCTTCCTTAAAAAAAACCCCAACCAAACAAAAAAAAAAAACCCAACCCAACAATAACAAAACCAGCCATCTCTGTGAACGGTGCAGCCAAATATTCCCCGATCAAAAGACTACCAAAGGCCAAGAGTGGGAAGGCAGAGCCTGAACCAGTGGTGCACTAAAGGTGGTGGTGGAGGTGTGACCACAACTGGTCCCACTTACATCTAAAACCAGGCTAAATCAGGGTCTATGAGAACCTTCTCGCTTTGGGTAGATCTACTACCTTTTCCTGTGTTTTCTCCCTTTTTTTTCTACTCATTAGACCTCACTGTCTGATTACAATTATGCCTATGATAGATGTCCGCATCACGACAGTCCCCTAAAGGAGCAAATACAGCAATAGGCAAGGTATCGGTTCCTACTTTGCTTTTCACAGCAGGGTCTTGATTCCCACCAAGGGCAGGGAAAGGTGAGGTTTGATACCCAGCTCTTTGTGCTACGGGAAGCAGCTGCAGCTAATGTGTGTGCTCACTTCCACGCTGAAAAACAGCAATACTCTCCCCGCTCATCTGTGTACAGCGAGCGACGGTAAGTGGCTCTGAAGAGACGTCCCGCTGGGGTATACGGCTGAGCACGATGGTGACTTAGTGCCTTAGTAGAAACCAGCAATGTTTCTTTGAGGTCATGGAAAAGGAAGTTTTCTGGAGTATCTGTGAATTTGCACCTGGACCAATAAACTTTTTTTTTAAATTGTTATTCATTTTACACCTCAATAAAGCTTAATTATAAGTAAGCAGTAAGAAAACCAGGAGACATGTTCCAATAATATTGCACTTCTCCGAATCATTCCTGTGGGGCTCTGGCAGTTTTGTTACCATGAAGCAGAATAAAACAAATTAAGAAAACTATTCAAAATTCATTTAAAAACATCATCTGAGGAGCATCATAATAAAAGCACAATGAAAGAGACAAGCTCGCTTGGCTAATTTCCTTCATGTGCTGTGCATGTTTATAGTGTGTCTCTTAGTATGTTTTAATTAGCATCGCAATCATCAACTGGTAACTAACAACACACATGGTTCACGTTGGGAGATGCAGGCCAGCCATTTGAGGCAGAGAAGGGGCTGAAAATCTGATCTTGACTTTGTGGATGCGCAGGCTAGCAGAGCCTGCTGGCGAAGCAGGGCTGTAAAGCCCCAAGTCCTGGCCGGAGGGAATATACTTGAGCAAGGGGCCAACTTCCAGACTCCCCATCCCTGGATCCAATGTCTACCCTTCTGCTCAACGCAGGATTCTGATGGGGCAGACAACGGTTTTGATCACATTGCTCACTGCCGGCCTGAAACCCACTTTCCTTTGTTTCTTGTGGGTGTAACCCGACAATGCGGTCTCCTCTTGGCCACCTGGTAAAGAACCTTCCTTGTCCATGTTTTTACCACCAGAAACAGGTTGCACAGTTTGCCTCTGACCTGCCCTCCCCTTACTGCAGCCATTTGCTTGACTTGCTTTTTTTATTCTGAAGATTCTTGTTTCTCTTGCCTTTTTTTTTTTTCTTCAGTGATGCTCCTGCCTCCATCTGAGCCCCCGTTGGAGGTGTGGGAACCACTTCAGGCACCTCAGGTTGAGGCTGTGGCTCAGCGAGATGACCTGCGCTCACCAGGACAATTGAGGTGAACCTTTCTTAACAGCTTCCAGAGCAGGGCTGACCTGCCTCTCCCAAGACTGGGACCTGGGGTGGACTATTTCACCAAGTTTGGCAAGCTGTGAGCTAGCAACTGACTCCAAAAGGGATGGAGAAGATGAGACTATGATGGACAGATCATGCTCAGTGACCTTGAAAGTTTTTAGGATGCCACTGACTCCGCTTTCCTGCGCTACCTCTGTCTGGGAAAACATCACTTCACCAGGCCTCCTGCACAAAAGCACACTCAAGTGTTTCTCCCTTTAATAGGATTTTCCACACTTGAGTTGCTTCAGGCACAGTCTCTGGAGTAGTGGACAGTGCTGTGCAATAGAGACTTGCAACTTCTTGCAGCTCTCCTGTTGGTCTTGTGGTTTGTACTCTGAAAAGGTGATCTTTGCATCTGGAAAAAGAAGACCCCGTCAATCTCAGCAGGTCAGTAGAGGAGGAAATGATTTGGGCTTGTTTTCATCTTAAAATACTTCTATCTGAAGGTTTGGCCCAACCACATTTTGTTATTATTGGAGTATGTTGTCTAATTCACTTTTTTTTCCTTAAAAAAAGCATTTCACTTCCCCTTAAGAATATGTTATGATCTGCTGCACTTTAGTACTGTGATAGTTCATAACAGAATCGAGAGGAGCATGAATTATGTCAGAACTACATTACTAATGTGTAATCTGCAGCATTGGTTAATTTGTTTTGATATTAAAGTTTTAATAGGAAATATAATTTGATTGCATTTTAAAAATAAAAACTGATTTTCTGTATTATAGAAAAATATTATGAATAATAAGCAAAAAAGAGGCTAATGTAGTTAGGCATTTCTATTAACAAAATGAATATGTTTCATACGCTCTTTGTGTACTAATTCAAATCATCTGATGCCAGTTTGAGCTGATTTAACATAAACTACAGGCTTGTTCCTTTGCTCTGCCTTTTGCAACGTTGCTAGCATTAGCTTGAGGATGGGATCAAAGTTTTGCAGTATCAGCTCCTTGCACACCAGTCATAACTCAATTATTAGCAGCATTAGCACCTTGTACTGTACTCCCAGCACACCAGCAGAGTCCGGTCTGTGTTTATAGATGTTTTCCAGCTGAACTCAGAATAATTAAAGAACCCAGCTGCGCCAGCGATGAGCCCTCCACCTCTTAAATCAGTGTAGGTGGCTCGTGCTGGTGGCAATGTGCTGATGGATGTGCTATTATGATTATAGCAAGGGAGTGTCATCTCAAGAAAGGTACAAGACTAAGTGTGATAAGTGCAATGGGATGATGTGAAAATGTAAGAGCAACCACACTGGGTCAAATAGAAGGTCCATCTAGTCTGTTTTCAGCAGCTGTCCCCCATGGGGCCTGGGGAAGAGGGTAAGAACAGAGTGAGCATCCTTTGGCTGGTGCTTTCTAGCCTCCAGCCACTGCCCACGCTGCATGGTTTTCCATATTTAACAACCTTCTGTGGATTTCTCTACCATGCTGGAGCTGAGACTCCAGAGGGCAAACTGTTGCTGCAGTGTTCTGGCACCTTTAATGAGCTGCTTTGCCCCTCTTAGCTCTGTCCTTAAACTGTATGACCTTGTTTACAGCGGTCAAAGACCTCAGGGCGCTTTTATTAAAGAATGTGAGCTTAAAGTAATGGAAGGGTAAAAGCTGGCCTGTAGTGAACAGCTGAAGGTACATGATCTATTCAGCTTATCAGAAAGATATAGAGGAGAATTGATGAAAGAGTGTATTTCCTTCCTGGATATCTTGGTGGGTACCAAAGGACTCCTCGGTCTAGTGGGAAAGACATAAGAAGAACCAAGGACTGGAGACTAAAGCTGTAAGATTTCCAATTGGAAACAAAACACACATTTTTCTCAGTGAGGATAATTAACCATGGATAATAATCATCAGGGGAAGAAGTAGATTTCTGCCTTCTTGATGGCTTAAAAAAAAAAAAAAAAAGCCTGTCTTCCTTCTTGGAAGAAATATTTTAGTCAAGCACAAGGTATTGAACCAGACCCATGTGGATGACTGACATGGTAAGGCAAGATATTTATTATACTAGATATCTAAAAGGCCCTTCAGATTTCAGAAATATCAGCATTGTGCAGGAGCGCTGTGTCCAGGATCTTTGCCTGGGTAATTATATTTCACCTGCCTCAGTATTTCCTCTGGTTTCATTTACATTTCAGCTGCACGCTGTCCTTGACTGCAGATAGATCCTATTCTAGGATAGCTCTTATTATCGATCACAGCTTTCCTTATTCTAGTTGAAACGAGGAGATGCATTGCTGTTTCCAGGTAGGTGACCACTGAGTTTCACTCCAGAGGTAGCACTGGGTATTGTTTGCACGATTCGTCATCTTTGGAAAGGAGGCGAGATGATAGTTTTGGATGCAGAAAAGGGAGAAAAGTATTAGTGAAGCGGTCAAAGAATGCATATCTGATGAAAGTGCTGTACCTTTAGTATTTTTTCTTGTTGTTATGGTTATTATTGGTGTCATTATTAATGACCACTGCAGCAAGAGAGTAAGGCTTCCCATGTCATTAGCAGTAGGAAAAATGATCCCTTGGTACTACGGGGAGGAGAAAACTGTATAAGTTAGAGGGACGTGAAACCCTTGATGAACAAATTCCGAAGTTTTCCAGGTGAATGTTTCTTCTCAGCTTCAGCTCATTCTTTCTTTGTTTCTTGGCTGGAGCACCTTCCCAATTTACATGGATCTGTTCCTATCTTTCTGCTAATGTCTTTGAGTGCCTACGTAACATTAAACATACAATTGCCTAAGTAAGGAGTAAAGAAATTCACCTCTGACAGGGGATCTGATTTAGCTTGACAAGTGCCAACTCCTGTGGAAGAACTGAAGATAATGAATTCCTTATTCAGGTGTCTCTGGTAAGATCTTCTTTTTGGGTGAGATAAATTCCAGCCCTTGCCTTTACCTACCTACCTCCTGCCCTCACCCTTCTTTGGCACTACAGAAAAAACAAAGAATCTTCTCTGTCCGGCTGTAAAATGGATGATTTTACCACTCATGGAGTGGTCTTGTCTTAATCTTATTTCTTTCTCTATGACGTTTGCTATTCTGTCTCAGCACAGATCTTCCAGTTCTCGTTACTCTTTATCTCTGGGACCCTGGTGCCCTATGGGGAGAGAAAGGTGAGAAGCTCCTCACCCCATCCTGGATAGAGGAGCTCACAGAGAAAGACCACTAGCGTTGGGGAATGGACAGCTGGAGGGATGGGTATTTTATTAAGCAGCTTAATTCCTGTATTGATAGTTTGAATTTCTATACCTAACAGAGATGCTTTAAATTTTGTGAAGTGTGAGACTAATCCTGTCAAATCAAAAGCAATAAATACGAGCATATAAATTTAATGGAGAAGAAAGAATTATATCTTTGTTTATCCTTGTGGTACAGAAACAAGTGTATCCCATGCAATAATCCTGCATAAAACATGGAAGAAAAGAAGGCTCAAGCCCAGGAGACTTCTCCAGAGGAGTCAATGAGAATGGGTGGTCCTTGGTGGCAATCTGATCGCTCCATCTCTAAAAAGGATATTGGGGAAGACAATACTGAACAGATTAGGGGTTGGAATAAGTTTTCCGTATCACAAATATCTAGCACCATCTGAGGTGTCTTACTGTGCCAGTCGTCCACATTGAGCTGGCAGATGCGGCACAGGAGCAAGAGTCAAAGTGTAAGCAGGACACTCAAGTCTGCCCAAACGGGAGTAGTTGCCTAAGAATAGACAAATGAACGGTCCCTTTGCAATTTTGCAGTCTTGAAAAGAGGCAAATGAAGGAGAATCTGATAGAGACAGGCACATTCCTGAAAGGCACAAGGAAAAGGAATAGGAAATAGTTGTTGACTATTTCTCTTCTCAGAAGAACCTGTGTATTTACCAGGCAGCAGGCTTAAAAGAAGCAAAAAGAGCTATTTCACATATTGCAAGATAAGGATTTGGAAGCCAAAGGCTATAAATGGGTTAAGAAAGTAATCAGATGAATGCATGGAAGAAGGATCCCTCCATGGCTATTAAACACCACCTCCATCTCATGATGTGTCTAACCTGTGGACGGCATGACCTGGGAGGTGCATCCCAGAAAGCATCTTCTGAATTCCCCTGTTCTCATCTTATTTCCCGGAGCATCTAGGAGAGGTTATCTGCTGTCAGGCCCTTCGTTGGCCCGTGTGAGAACGCAGAAATGTGCCATGCTGGGACAAGAAGGCTGCAGAGGTCCACCTGCCCACGGCTTGGAGAAAGCACAAATGTGCTTTGCTCTCGGACTGCGGGGTAGGAAAGTGGCCAGGGATGGTCGTAGTCACAGGAGTGCAGTTAATTAAGATTTTTCTATGCAAACATCGTGAAGATGAGAGATAACGAACAGCATATACTTAGAGGTGCACCGTGGTGTCGTGCTCAGGAACTGGGGTTGCTTCCCGCAGAGCCAACGCTCTTAGCTAGCCACCGCCAGGTAGTTTCTTGAATTTATTTCATCTCAGAAGGAAAAAGCACCAACTCCCAGAGGACCAGGCAGCTTCCTCGCAGTTCTCCTGTGTTCTTTTACACGCGACTTGTCCTCTCAGGAAATGCACCTCACGCCAGGGAGCAAAGGGCAACCTGCTGCCCATTTCTCAGCACGATTAAGAGGGGCCCCGAGGCGGTAATGAATTACGGCGGTTTCTCACATCTCTCCACCAGCCTTGGGCAAGTGGAGGACGGCCCATGCCCGGCACATTGCTCCCAGCCTGCTGCCAGCCCCTTGGACTGTCCTGACAGACTCCTTACAGTGATTGGGCTTTTTTTTTTAATATAAATTAAGACTAACCAGGAGCACCTCACCCCCCTGCTTTACCAGGCCGGCCCATTTCATGCAATTCATCTATTACTACATTTTTTTGCCTTTTTTCCTATTAACTTCCTCCTTTTCACCACCCATGAGTTAAGAATCAGCTATTTCTGCTCTGGCTGCTAGATTTTTAAGCTCTGCTTTATCTATCTGAAAACCATGTTGTGTTTCTTCTTTTATACACACCACCCTTGCAATAAAGATTGTGGTACCAGAGCTCGCAGCACCTTTATCTCCAGCTATATCAGCTCCGCAGTTGTAAAATCTCCATTCCCTTTTCTTTCCAGTCTCTCAGCTCTGCTGAACCACCCGCTCGTCCAAAGGAAAATGAAAAGTGGCTTTTGCTTTTCAGTAGCCCTGGGCTGGAGGGAGCAGGAGGAGGATGAGGAACACCTGGGCTCAGCTCCTGGTGCTGCCACAGACCTGCTTTCATGGCAATGCCACTTTCTCGGGCCCCCAGCTTAAAACAGGGCTGTAAACACAGTCCTTCACGTAGTACTTATTCGTGTTGTTTAATTTGATGGGATGTTTCCCTGTCAGCACCCAGCACAGCATAGCCTTGTTTCCACTGGCAGCTGCTAGACATCACTGGCATTCGGGAACTTTATTATAGGGCATCTCCTCCAGCCAGGTAAAAGAACTGCATTTCATTTCACAGCCTGTGGATACGGTAGTTTCATTTTCAGGGATATTTCCCAGTCCTTTTGGGAGTGTATCACACCTGAAGAGAAAGGTGAGATAAGGCTAGCGGATGAGGCAGGACTTTTGGGACGCTTTGCTGTGCCCCAGCTTTTCCAACACCCGAAGTCACTTTGTGCTTCCAAGCGGTGCTCCATGCACCAAGAGATTGTTTCTTTCGTGCTTTAAGGTGATGGTCAAATAATGGGAGAAGGACACTGCGCTAATATTTGTTATATAAATATGATTAAAAAAAATGGCAAAATTATTCAGAGAAGAAATGAATAAGCCAAAAAGAAAAATAAATGGTAATGGTCACTGAACTGGTGAATTGTTGATGCGTTCGGCTGTGAGAAATGGAGTGAGGAGGAAAAGGTGATAAATCTGATAATACCTGGGTTATCCTCAGAAAACAGCCTGGCAGCAGAACTGATGGCAGCAATAGTTTGAAAGTACCTACAGGTAATCTGCATTTGGCATCACAGCTTATTTGTCGTGCTTATAATGGTGCCTAGTTGAGTTTATCATTGTCTGTACATGCATTTTAACCACACCAAGGCAATATGTGCAAGCCATGGGAATATTCCTGGAGGAGACAGGCCCAAATTCTTCGCTGTCACTCTGGGTTTTATAAATGCGTCCATTAGTTTGCAAGCTGGGCTAAACTTATTTTCCTCCAACGAACCGTGTCAAGCCAACTTGAGGGCTCTACACGACTCCCTGGTGATGCTTAACCAAGTCATTCTGGTTTACCCGTGTAGACAGATTGCAAAGATTAATTTGGATCTACAGACTGGGTTTAGACAAAAACCTGGCTCTGAACTTCAGAGGGCTCCACTTTTCATGAGTTAAACGAGAGCCCCAGGCCTGATCAGCCCAGCACCGTGACGAAGTGTGGGTTGGAAGCCGAATGCCTGAATTATTAAGTTTGAGCTCATCTCTGCTGTGGGTTGTTCAGCAGGGCCACGCACAGCTTGATGGATTCAATTGCAAATCCGGGCTGTCTTCATGTACATTTGCCTGTGTCAGCTTCAAGCTGAGCTGCAAGTTCAGTGAAAGGAAAATAATTCAGAGTAAGACTCCAGCTAGGCTGGAGTTTCTCCAGCGAAACCAGAGTTTCCCTGGTTGAAGGTGAAAACTTCTTGATATCAACAAGTTCCACGGGGAACCACATGGAAAATAAATAGGTGCAGGTAGGCTGAGCTGTAGCAAGAAACAAGTCTATGCTGAAACTCTGCACCAAAGATTAGAACGTGTCTTGTGCAGAAGTGTATGGCTCCTTTCAAAGAGGCTGCGTGACATCCAAGAAGGAAAAGCTGCCGCATCCTGACTGAGGCAGGACAACCAGAGGGTAGCAGGTGCTGCAGAGGGAAAACACGCCTCAGCTCTCTTCAAAGCAGGCTGCAAATTGAGGTCCTAAGCCCAAGCCTGTCCCAGGGCTCAACGCACACTGTGTGACTACCAGCATCTTGCTTTGCACTATATCACATCCCTTGTCGGATTATTTCACGTTTAGGTCCTTCCAAGGCAAAGACTGTGACGATGCCTTTAAAAAAATCTATTTCTTTTGTCTCCCAAACCATGCAATTTTTGCAAGGGCAAACATTTTACAGCACTCAGCCCCCTGACAAGGCGAGAAAGAGCGTACAACATTAAGTTCACCCAGATGCTCTCAGTACAATTTTAGCTCAGGGCTTTAATTTCCTTCAGTACCTGCCTCACAGGTCCTCCTTCTCTGTGGCATCCCTTAGCAGAAATCACAGCCTCTTTACGTCTCGCACGAGGCAAAATAACACAGTGGCCGATCACTCCCCTTTGTTCCTGCTGCAGGAATCACTCTGTGAAATTCCCTGGCCTGTGTTATAATGGAGGTCAGAGTGGAGCAAAATATCCCCTCCTGGCCTTAAAATCTATGCATAATATTTTCCCTTTGAGACTCCAGCCAGGATACAGTGGGAAAAGCTTCTGTCACACCTGGGTTATGGACTCAGGCTGGGTGTAGGTTGGATAAAACCATCGCACGCGGATGGACGGATCCGGTGCATCTCCCTCCGTCCGGCTGCGCCTCCCTCCCAGCCCGACAGGGCAGTAGCATCGTGGTATCGCAGCAGTAAAGCCACTGTGAGCAGGGATGTAGTCTCACATGTCGGCTTTTGCTCGCTGATTTAGTATTCAGAATTTAGAATTTATTGAGGATTCTTCCTTTGTCACATCATCTATCAGAGGCAGACACCACTGAGATGGAAGGGGGAAAAAAAAAATTAAAAACCTGTTTATTGCTCAACTTGCTCTAGGCATGTTTTAGTTTATTGTTCAGCTTGGTTCATTTCAGTGTTTCAATTTGAACGGTTCGCTTAGTTGCTGTGGCTAAAAAAAAATAAATTAAGAAAACCATAAGAAAACCTATTTAAAAAAAAAAAAAAAAAGAAGAGGCAGCAGCAAAAGTTGAGATTTGTGGGGCCCCACAGCACCTCACAATGTCAGAGGTGTCAGCGGATAATTTAAGGGCACGATCCCGCGTAGCCGGTAAAGACGTGCTCCCAATTGCCTATTCTGCGCGTGTTCGCCCGTCGAGCTGCTATTGGCACCCCTGGGAGGAGCTCCCTGTGCCGGCGAGAGCACGCACGAGAGACCCGCATTGCAGATACCCTGCTGAGCCCCGCCGTGGTTTGCGACCGCGCTGGGGCTGCCACGCGTTCGGCTTTCGTTACGGAGCCCTTCGCCGGGGCATGCAAGGACCCAACCGTTGCCGTTCGCTTTTCCCAAGCTCATAGATGGTGTCTGTGAAATTGCTCTTGATTTGCACCGGCACGAACGGGATCGGTGTACAGGGGGAGCAAAAGGTGGTCGCATCTCCTATGGTCACCCAACAGCAGCCCTGATTCAGATCCAGCAGGTTCCTGAAAATGGCGTCATCACGCACCGCCTCCCTCTAAACGCAGGAGCTCTTATTTCAGCAGTCCTAATTACGGCTCTGCTGATCCTCCAGACCTCGCCTCAGATATCTCTGCCTCCAGCGGGGTAGGGGCTTTCCAAAGAAAACAGGATCCAGCTTCTCCGCTCAGCTGCTTTTAACATTTGAAGAAACCTTCTTCTCCAGCAGCAAGTGTACTAATCTCTATGGGAGATAAGTCAATTACAGCAAATTGAGCTATTTCATTTCTGGCTGCAAATGGCTTTCAGTTACACAAGTAGACACATTAATCTAATAACTAATGATCATATATTTTACTAATCATACAACGCTGCGTGAGGTATTATATCTAATTATATTTAAGATTAAGACATCTTTATATGTGTATTTTTGCCGGTTGCCAGGCTGGTGCAGATGGATGAAAACAGGAAAAGAAAGCAGGAATATTTCCAGCCTCCCCTGGAAGAAACAGGAGGTCCCTTTGAAAGATGGAAAGATACAATTCAGAGAGGATTGGCTGGGGTTGCCTCCAGAATAGAATAGAAAAGAATAAGAAAGAAAACCTGCAATAAAATATTCTATGATATTGGCTTTTTTTTTTTTTTTGGATGGAAGGGTTGAATCCAGGGATTTGCTGCTAATGGCTTTGGTGTAAAAAAATTAAATGAAACAGCTCCTGCTGTTCTCATCTTCCTAACCTGGCCTTTGAGCCTGCATACTTGTGAGCTGCAACTTGTGAGCTGCAACTGAGAGATGTTTCCCCCAGGGTGGACTCGCAGAAAACCCCACTGCTGCCAGATGCTGGGCTTTTCAGAGAGCTCATTTAGCAACACTCTCAAAGCAGATCATCCAGAAGAAGCTTCAATGCCCAACCCAGCAAACCTGCAGGGCACAGGCTCCTTCCAAGGGGCCAAGGACCTTGTTCCGTGTGGGAAAGCTTGGGTTGCCACCTTGCACATGTGTGAGTCCATGGGTTACTTTAGTGAGACTTGGCTCAGAAATGAATACGCTCACGTGATGCTTGTGGGGTTGAAGCCTCCGAGAAAGGGCTCGTAAAAAAAATCTTGCCTGCATTTGCAGCCCTGATGTTCTCCTGTGAATGCCAACCTCTTCTGCTGCCCACAGCACCGGCTGGGCACTCCCCAGCTCCTCATTAGATGGGGGTGGACCATCTCTTATTGGCCGGGTGCCAGGTGGTGCCTCCAGGATGGGACAGTGGAGCGCGGCACAAGGAGTTCATGCGTGATGTTGCTCTCCGCGAGGAGCTATCGCTGATTTCTGCCACTTTTCCTCCAGGAGGGCATAGCTGTTTGCTCTATGTTCGTAACAGCGAAGACTGGCAGCAGCGAGGTGCCCTGAGCTTAGACTGGGATATTTCATTTTCCAGGCTTGAGGTAGCCCCCGAGAAGCCAGAAGGCAGTTATCGACACAAGTACCCGAAACAGGGTCTTTAATGCAATCTCTTAACGCTTATCCTGAAGGATATTAGTATGTGCTAAGATCACTCCCTGAGCTTGCCTGGGCTGTCGGTCAATATGATAATGTGTCCTAAATGCAGTTATGTGATCACTGGTTATTCTCTTTGGTAAATATTTTTATTCATGTGGGTATTTTTTGCATCAGTCTAGCAGCAATCCATCATATGTGAAGGTCTCATGGCAGCTGCTGTTAAAATCAATATGTGTTAGGATGCCAGAAAACTGAGCTCATTTTTCTCGTCTTTGACATCGTAACTAAAGATTATAATAAGAGATAATGATAATGACGCAAGGCAATGATTAGAGATACTCCATTAAAGGAAAGAAAGGAATCAAGCAAGCAAGAAAAGAAAGGGTGGTAAAATAACGTAAAAGGACCTTACTCTTTCCCTGGGGGGAAAGTGGACTTAATTGCTAGGGAGGCATGCATAGATATCACAATTAAGGTACCCTTCCTTCACCCTTGCCCTATCATTCTCACACAGATTTCTTACGCCAGCATTGCAGTCGTGCATCTCTGCAGCGACCGTTGCTAAATCCAGAGCCTGGGCCTTCAAACCCCAATCTGAACAAACAGCTTTACAAATGCGGTCGGTCCAACAGACCACCTATTTATCGGGAGGGGAAATCCCATCCCTGGTTAGCAGCGGCTGATGTGGAACCTGCTCAGCTACAGGGCGTTAACGAGGCTGCGGCGCAGCCCGGGTTTTGTGGGACTGTTCCCAGGGCTGGATCTTCGTGCCATAATCAGCTGGGACGTATCCTACAGCGTATTTGCATGGGAAAACAACACTCGGAAGGAAGTCTTCCTTCTTTTCAATGAAGTATAGATGCGTGCATGCATGTATGTTTGCACATGTATATCACATATTGGTACCTGTGTTCATACACGTAGAAATACTGTGTGTGCATATAACCATGTACGCATACGTGTGTGCGCGTACGCACGAGTACACACACTGTATGCAAAGCTAGAAACAAGTCAGGGCTAAACCAGCACGTAAATGTTGAATGGATAGGAAAGGATTTGGAAGGACTAAGAATATTTATCTATGAAAGCGTAGGTGGCTTTCAGTCTTCACTCGAGCAAAGCTACCGCACTGCACAGGGGTCAAACAACCTGTAATATAATGAACATAACAGAGTGTAGCACAGCATATGTATATAATCCCCCCCAACTATCCCCATGGACATCCTAGCCATTATATACATGCATCTCTACATATACATAAATACATGCATGCACTCACATATGTATATAAAGAATTGTTTGTGGGGGAAGAATTCTATCTGTGGAGGTAGCAAATTAGCTACCTCTTAGGAACAAATTAGCATAAAGACATGAGAATATGTCTTCATACACCATCTTTCTGTCCAGATATACAGTACATGTGTACATTTGCATGTCTCTGAAGAACACTGGGAATCTTCAGAGTGATGTAAAATCTGACTAATCAAAAAATATATGTATTTGTTAAACAGCAGGTATGGAAAGGAGACACATGCATAAACCTCTCACTGAAATCCCGACACCAAGTCTAAAGTAAGTCCTTCTGTGCAGCGGAAAGCTCAAGATCCTTTATAGCATCGACGTAGCAGTCTTAAGCCCCCAAATCCATCGCCAGAAAATCAAGCTCTGTGTCGCTACGAGTACGCTCCTCCTGCTCTGATTGCCTCCCTGTAAGCAAAGCCGCAGTGGAAACCCCATCCCGGGAGGCGGATGGCATGTTCGGATGACAGAGGGAGACTGATCCTCCCCGTGCCGGCGCCTTAGGCGGGTGCTCTTTGTAGTTCAGTTCCACTAATCACACCGCGGCTCTGACATCCCTCCCAATATTTAACTTTCCTGGGACCTCTGGTAGTTTATTAGCATTTTCAGGCTACAGGTACTGGTGTTTCTGCCTTCAATTACATGGCCACTTTTTGCTGCGGGAGAATTCCCTGCCCCAGGCTAAGCGGCGACTGCGGTGATAGGAATAATCATTTGTGGGTGATATTTCAGCAACGCGCAGAGGGAAGTGGAAGACAATCTGTGACAAACAAAATGGATAGTATCAAAAATCAATTCCACTCTTGCTATAGGAATGAGCAAAGGAAAGAAAAAAAAGGCAATTCAACAGCTTTTAGAGGGGGGAGGGCTCGAAGGGAGGAAAGCAACCTGCTTAAAAGAAACATTCACTTTGCTATGGTACAAAGAAACGTGCCACTTGAAAAATTTTGATTTTTGATCTGGATTCACGTGCGCCTATGAATATTTCTAGCATCAGTTTTGGTGCTGGGAAATCCAGGCAGTGCCAGATCTCGGGTCCCAACCTGCTTCCTTGACCTCAGCCAGACCCTCCCGCAAGGCAGCAGGTCCTCGTTCGTGTGCGTGTGTACACGTGTGATGTGTACACATGTACGTTCGCATGTCTGTAAATGTGTACAAATGTACACGTGTGTGTTTCTTTTCTCTTAGCACTATGGTGCCTAGGTAGTACAGGGTCCGTGGGCTTATTAAAATCTTTTAGGTCTTCATATAATCCAAAGAGGACTTGACCTAAAGCCGCGGTCAAAGGAGCAAACCAACGTCTCTCACACCTATCAAGAGCAATAGGGTTTTTTCTTTATCTGCTTTGGCTATAAAAGCAGGTGACTTGTGCAGGCTTGTGCCTGTAATAAGAGCGGGAATGTTGAAATTACTCCGGCATTTGGAGGGCTGAGCATTGGCATGAATTTCATCAAAACACCTTCCATCATAATTTGAAACAGTTCCTTTATGTAGGAGCAGAATATCCAAAAGGGAAAAAGAGTGCAAATGTGCGAACAAAGGAGAGGGAAAATGAAAACAGAGACGAGCGTTCTCCTTACCCTGCCACTGTCTCGCTCCACCTGAGTCTGAAACCATGGAAGTTAATAAAGGATAAAACCCAGAAGCCCTAAATTCTACATTAACAGAAGTTTTTACCCTGAAAAAATAACTTTGAGAGGCCAGGGTGTTGATTAGGGACTTCGTTATTGCTACAGAGTCTATCTGAAGGCACACGGACGGTGTAGAAGACGACATACCATTTCCACTACTGGCAAATAGGAAGAATTTGCTCTGTGAGTTATGGCACCGGCTCCTGCCAAAATGCTCACGACCACCACCACCATCATAGCTCTGGTTAGTAGGCTCTTTCCCTTCTCTGCTTCTAAAAGGAGGCTGGGCCAGATATTCACAGCTCTGATAATTAGAAAACAACTCCTAATTTCCAGCCTGAATTTATTCATGGCTAGTTTAGACCCATTTGCACTTCAATAGCCCACTCCCAGGAGAAGGACAGGGTTGCAGAGCTGTAGATGGAGGTGATCGGTTTGACCCAGAGAGGAGCTGGGTTCCTGCAGCCTCTGCAAAAGTCCCCGGTGACTGGGTTGAGCAATGGGCATTTGCTGTCAATGAGTGGGGCTGAAACATTAACAGGATCAGGCCTGCAGGTGGTGAATTCAGAGCTGGTCATCACTTCTCAGGTTAAATATTTGGTGGTTCCAAAACGGCCTTTACTTTGAGCTAAGAAATTGTCCCTTCCTTTCCCTCAATGTCTTTCATTTTTGATGAAGCTGGAAGACAGGAAAATAAAATTTTTTAGTTTATTTTTCCTTAATTTGTTTTTTTTTTTTTTTTAAATTGTAATTTTCTGCCCATTCTTCAGTGTTGAAAGAGAGTGAAGAAAAGAGGATGAGAAATGCTGACTTAAGGCATTTTAGCCCTTTGTAGAAACCTGCAGAAATGAGTTTAGAGTTCAAAAACTCATTCTCAAGTACTTCCCATTTTTCCCAAACAGGTCCCTGGAGGAAAGTCATGGCACAGCACACCTTGTTGATCATCCCAAACACCCTGCACTGTATGCAGGGTATGGGAAGCATGGTCCTGCCTGAGCAGCTATGGAAAGTTAGGACAGAGAGAGGGTTCGTGGAGGGTCTCTAGTTGGTGCGAACAGAAATAAACTGTTGGCCCTTGAAGTGCTGAGCTGACTGCAATGTATCTCCCCCGTCTTAAGGAAATAAAATCTTTCAAAATGGATGGGTAGTGATAATCAAAATACCACGCTCTCTTACTCAGAACATTTTCTAGTCAATGTAAAAACCCTCTCCGGAAAAAGTCATCCTTCCCACTCCCTCTGATAGGCATGGAAAGAGATGTGCAGCATGGGAAAGCCTTGAGCAGATCATCCAGCTGACTGCCGCAAACTCAGGCCGGGGCAGGATGGGACTCTGCAGCATCTGTCCCCCCACATTGCTCCAGTGTCACCCAACATTACTCTGGACTCCCCCCACACTGTTTCAGCACCCCCCTGCACGGCTCCAGCATCTCCCCGCATTGCTCCAGCATCTCCCTGCATTGCTCCAGCATCTCCCCGCATTGCTCCAGCATCTCCCCGCATTGCTCCAGCATCTCCCTGCATTGCTCCAGCATCTCCCCACATTGCTCCAGCATTTCCCTGCCTTGCTCTGAGCTTCAGACGATGCTGCTCCCCTCTGAGACCATGCAAGGACCAGCTGCTCGCCCAGGCTGATGGGACACAGGGCTCTGGGGGAGCTCACCAGTGAGGAAGAAGGACCTAACGTGCCGGCACCCAGCCCCACACAGGGTTCCCATCAGCCAAAAAGAGCTACTCAACATAGCCACTGTGTTAGTCGTGCTTAACCTGCTGCTAAATAAAGTTCATAGCTGTTTAAATAAATGTATGACAAATAAATGTCGCAGAGTTTTTTAAATAAAAGCCCATCGCTGTTAACACCCCAATTCCACTAATGATTTGAAAACAATTAGTGCCTTTCCAGGTCATGAAGAGGGTTGATCGCCTTCACCCACATTTGGTTTTATTTACGGCCTTCCCCTTTGTCGTCTTGACATTTGCCACACGAAAGTTGGGAAAGGCTGGGGAGGGAGGGCTAAAAGGAAGGAATACCTGATCATGTAAACAATTAGACCTTTATCCATCCTGCCCAAAGAGGTCCTTTATCTGATGACAACCTCTGCTGAACGGAAGAGGAGTAGGTACCTCCCTCTGGGACCATCCTAACTATTCAATCAATTCTCCTCAATTACTAACAAATCTAAATGTGATTTATCTGCCCAGGAATCATTCCAATATCAGGCGAGGATCTATCAATAAAACCCCCAAAGGCAATCTTTTTTTCAGAGCTGTCAATAGAACCTCTGAAACACAAAGAGAGGGAGCTGACAATTGAGATATTTTGCCTTTTTTTTTTTTCTTCCCTTTTTTTTTTTTTTGGAGCACTTAATTAAGTCGACAAGAAGCTGTCAAGGATAATTTTCAAAGCACACGGCCTCAGCATCTGACATTTGATAATATTACACTCCATGTTGATTGAAATTGATTTTTTTCTTCTCTTTTTTTTTTTTCCTTTTTCTTTTTTTTTGTTGGTGGAAGGCTGCAAAAAAGGGGGCATTTGACAACTTTCTTGCCCGTAGATCCAAGGACAGCAGGCCAGTTTGTTAAGGTCAGTCATGACAAACAGTATGACGGGTTTTTAAAACCAGCTGAGTTTAACAATAGTAGGGCACGGGTATGTTATTTCAGTGTCAATAAAGCAAGCTGCTCAGCAGTTAGCAGGTATCTCAGCAAGATCAGAGGCACCAGGATTAGAAGTAATCGTAAATTTATAGGGTCGGATTCTGATCTCAGTTAATACCATTGTAAAACCAGACTGAAATTCATTGACTTCAATAGTTTTTGATCCAGAATAGTCCAGATGTGGTCATTTTCTGAACTCGTTACCGGAGCTGCCAATTGCACCATTGCTTTGGATTTATTTGTACTTATTTGTCACCCTGATGGGAGTCGGGCACTTCCCTTCTCTTTTCCCCCTGTAAAAGTCACTACTGTAAATCTCTCTAGATGATCATCTGCTTAACTGCCTAAGCTACTTTGTAAACCTATACATGCAATAGCTGCCATTCCCATGCCTTTGAAATGGAAACAAGTGCAACTGTGCAGATGTGGAGCAGAATCCGGCCCCTGTCATTGCTCAGACAGCTCAGAAAAAAAGTACAGATGGCAAAAATCAGGTTCGAGGTTTATCTTGCTATTCGGCTCTCTAAGCAGTGATCAGTATTTACTATTTACTGCTTAGCACCCCATGCAGAAAACAAAACAGACTCTCAGCAAATTGATTCGAACGATAATATTTTATTAAAGTTCTGTACTTAGTTGATCTTGCAGCTGCAGCTGAGCAATTATGGCATTTCAAGAATAATTTATTGGTTATTGGAATCCAAGACGTTATTTCTTTTGTCTCGGCTATAAAAAAAAAGACCCTGGAGTATGGCAGTTGTGTAAGAGGCGGGGAAACCTGAAGATGCTCTCCCCGGCTTCTGGGCAGAACAGCAATAACCTGCCAAAGTTGGTGGGATTAAGCGGGGATGATTTGATGAAGGACGGGGCCCGGGATGTAAAACCTATATTTCTGCACGTGAAAATCCCAGCTTGGCTTCAGCTCGTGCCCACACAGAGGACGACTCATGTCACCTGCACTGGCACATGGCACCATGGCTCAACAGGAATGGGAACGGCTTGGCAAGTACTCTCTTGGTCCCTCCTCAAAGAGGAGCTCCAAGATCAGGTCAAACCCTGCCCCTGTTTTATTTATTTCTAATTCTTGCACAGGATGAGCCGGAGATGCGTCAACATCATGTTGCAGCACATTTCAGAAGACCCAGTTCTGGAGGGACCGGGGCTTCAGCAGTGGTGACGAGGCCAGTCTTGTCAGAAACCAGATATAAAGTGGCACGTTTGTCTTAAATGGATAGATCATTCCTCAGGAGTGTGTAATTTAGACACCGGGCAGCTTTTACCCATCAAAGAGTGTCAGGGAGCAAGCAAGCTGAATTAATTAATTGAATTGCCCAAGGTCATTGGGGAAATCTGTAGCAGAGGACAGCAACGGGCACAAACACCCCCCAGGTCAGCACCTCCGTTGCCACAGGTGTGCTCTTAGCAGGTGCATGGGATACGAAGGGTTAAGCTGGGCTAGATTGAAGAGACACATAATTATCCCAGGTAAGAATTAACTTGCCAGGAATTGGGAGCAAGGCACCACCTGACTCGAGCGAAATGATCTAAATCTGTATGTCCCACGCTGATCCCCACGTGGCTCTCCTGCAAATGATGCACCAGAATTAACTGAGCGTATTTTACAGTAGGTACATTTCACCCCTCGGAGGAATACTATAAATGTTGGTCTCGCGGATGCCACTTCTGCAGTACCCTGAGACGGAGAGAGAGAGAGGTTTAAATCCAAATCAGTGTCAGCGCTGCCTCTGGAAAGCTCTCACAACAATTAAAGCGGAATTATAACGGGTTCCCGGGAGTGACCGCAGTTTGGGTTTGAGGGGTGAGGGACCCTGGTCTCTCCACCTCATTTCAGGCAAACGAAGCCTGGGTTTTATGACTTTTGGGATCTTGTGGCTTGGAAATTAAAGAGTGCCAGGGGTCACCGCTGGGCACTGGAATGTGACTGTAAGCCAAATTATTAGCCCAGTTTGAAGGTGCTTTTGGCCAGGGGCAGCTGGCCCTCTCCCAGCCACCTCCCAGGGATGCTCTGGGGGACAGCCTGGGCCAGGCACCATCCTTGACTGCCTGTTTGAGGCTGGCCACCCTGGGTAACAGTACAGATGAGGGTATTTGTGCCAGAGAACGGCCCCGGCAGGCTGATTTTAGCTGTATAGATGTAGCCTTTATGGTCTGTTTTCCTGGCCTCTTGATCTAGGAGAGAATTTGGGACCTGGTGGTCACAACAAATGGTATCAAGATAAAGCAGTGGAGGTGGAAAGGCGGAAAGGCTCAGCTGGTCAAACTAGCAGTGATGCTGCTCTTTGGAAGGCTCCCTAAAGGGACAGATCCAGCCCCGTCCCCCAGTCTGCTCCCTCCACGGCTGCCTGTACCCCGGTGCTCGTAGAGACCAGACACGCTTCGAAGCTGACCGCAGCAGAGATGCTGGCTCAGGTTTCTCTCCCAAAGGCTCAGGGTCAAGATGACTCTGTGGTCATCCCTGCAACACCATCCCTTCCTGCGCTGCGATTTGTCTGCTCGCCCATGGAGCTAAATCACAGAGCTTGTGCTTGCCACTGGCCTGGAGCACGTCTGCTGGATTTCCCAGGGCTCCTTCAGTGTGTGGCGACAACTAAGCAGCATGAACATGGTCTTCAGTCACAACTTGAGCAAACTTTTGGTCCGAGAGTATGATTTTTCACTGCTCAGGCTCCACTTGTGTGTGCAAAGCGTGAACAGCAAGATTAATTCCTGGTATTTGCTTTCTGTTGTTAACTCCTCATTTCCTGGAGCCTTGGGATAATGGAAAATTCTCACTTTTCAATGTTAGACTTGTTTCCTCAGGAAATAGCTCCATGCAAGCGTGGGCTGGAGTTTGCTGATCTGGGAAACCATGGAGGATGGGCATAACTCTCACACATTGCCCCCCTCTGACTTCATCTGCTCTGCTGAGGGCCTTCCTGTGGCCTTAGGGTACACGGCACGGCGCAGCTCGCTCCGCGCAGTTAACCTTCTTTCTCTCCCCGTGCCACATGGGCTCCCCCTTACCACCTAAGCGGAACGATCCCTGCCCATGGTCTCCCTCAAAATGTGTAGGGACTGTCCAGGCTGGGCTTGCTGGGATGGGCTGAAACCAAGCTGGCTTGAGCATCGTGACTGCTGTCAGCCCTGCAGTGTGACTGGCAATCCCTCTGTCCCCTCTCCTGCGCACGGCTTTAGTTTGATGTTTCTACATCAGAGGCAAGCTCGCCTGTTTTCTCCCAACTATATGAGCTGGTCTAATAAAAGATACTGCCTATCCCCACAGACGCTGCCTTCCAGCTCCACCTCAGAGACTTAAATCAAAGTACAAAGCCACTCGTGCAATGTGCCAGAACAGGATTTACCGCGAGTCACTGGTCCCCACGCTGTGAGCTGGGGTGATGCAGCCATGCTGGGCTGAGTCCTTGCTACCTCGCGCCTGAAGCGGTCATTTCAGCCTGGACGCAACGACTCATTTAGGCTCTGAGGACAGCATGATACCTGCATGCAAAATGGCATTCCAAAAAATCTTTCCCCCTTGAGACTCCACCTCTGCCTGGGATTGCCCCGCTCTGGGGCACAGCAGCTGGATCCCTCAGGGGTTTAACAGCACCCTTGGATGCTAAATGTAGCAGCACCAGGATCACCAAAGCCCAGCTTGACCACGGCATGGTCTGGGCTTTGGCAGAATGACCCTGGGGTTTTTCCTCGAGGGATCGGGGCAGGGACTTATGTTGCCTTGGCACATTGAAGTCTTGGGGCGACAGGGACAAGTGGTGCCCAAGCAAGCTGGGCTGGTCTGCAGCCAGGCCTGGGGATGCCGGCCCTGGGATGCTGATTTCACCTTCGATGCCTTTGCCTCTGGCAAGTCACTTAACGGCGTGGTTTTCCCTCTGTGTAAAATGGGTAGAATAATCACTTCCTACCTTGCAGGGGCGACATGAGGCTTAATTAATTAATTAATTAATTGTTTTGGAAGTAATTAAGTTTCTTATTTCACAATGAGTGCTTTTTTCTTTTCTTCCGTTTTTTTTTTTGGAAAGCAGTCGTGTTGCAGAAAGCCTCGAGTGTCACCATGGCCCTGAGCTAATGGGTGCTCCTCAGGACCAGGGCAGCTTCGAATCCTTGCCTGGAAGAAGGGAACTGGGGTCCTGTGACCCCATCGGGTTTGCACGCTGCAATCATAATGCCGTGCTGCCCTCCTGTGCCAGGTTTAAAATCCCAGCGGTGGCCCCTTTTCCATTCAGAAAGGCCAAATCCTGCCAGCATCAGGCTCCTCTAACACCTGGTCACTGGGGCTAGGGCACGTGAGTCGAGGTCCTTGCCCCAGGCAGGCAGGCAGGGCTGCATCCCCGGTCCCTTCCGTGTGCCCAAGCCATGGGGCTGGTCCCCGGTTCCCACTGGCAGCTCTGAGCTGCTGCCCCTTGCTGAGCCCATGGTGCCGGCAGAGATTCCCCTGTGGTGGACGGGGACACGGGGGTCATCACGGGAGCAGGTCTGCTGGCAGAGGGCAGGAGACAGTGACAAGTTAGTCTGCAAGAGATGATCTGTCTTTGGTTATCTTTCCCTAATGCAGCCGAGAGGTCTTTCAAATTGCAGTTAAGACTATTGAGAAAGTCTCTATTCCTTGAGAAGCATTATACAGAGTACTTAAAACACAGTTCTGAAGTTAATTTGGTAACAGAGCACATATATTCAGATTGTCCTTAATTAACCATTTAAGATGCAGAGTTCCATTCAAACCCTCTTGTTCGCCATCATTTTCAGAAATGTTTCGGGAAACAAGCAGTGACGGATGGGAAACCGAGCACTATCTGCTGGCAACAGACGTCTGACAAAGTGATAAGTATGGCTAATTCCCCTGGGCATTATTTGTACACAGTGCATAGATATGGGTGAATTATTGCTCTCCCTGATTGTCTAATGATTTTTTTTTTCCCTCTCATATGATCTTTTTTTTCTTACCTGGTGTTTTTGACATCTGAGAAATTCATATTGGCAGGTTGATCTATATTGTCTAATATAACATGGAGTGTAATCAATCACAAATCCTGCCTAGCCTTTTTCAGTATCTTCAGTTACAGTGAAATGGCAGAGGTCTATCCCAAGGTAATAAAGGTTGCATGACTAATTTCCACTAAAAACTTGCCATATAGACCAGATCCATTAAAGAAAAATATTAGTACTAAGCCCTTAAATTACTACTCAGCATTTACTACCGCAAGCCCAGCCGTGCCCAGAGACTTAGGGAAGTTATGACATTTCTTTCTCTGTCCATTCAGAGAAAGCCAAGCTTGGATGGACCTTCACCTGCCCCTCTTCATCCATGGGTGCTTAGGAGGTGGAGATCCTGCTGACTGCAGCCAACTGGCTTGTAATGGGGCAAGATTCATTTCTCAGACATTGAGGGCGGCATGGATTGTGCTCTCAGTTCAAGGACACCACAGGAAATCCCCTGATGGACTGGTTTTGGGTGGGTCTGGTGTCCCAGCCCAGGGGGTGCCAACAGCATAGGACTCATGAGAAGTGGTGGTGCAGTGCTGTCTTGGGAGGAAAGGACCATGGTCTTCATGAAAACATCACTCTCTCAGCCTCTTCAGAGAGACGGCTGCAATTAAGGGTTGAGAAATTGATGCACGAAGAGGGATTTTCTTCAGGAACTGAGAAACTTTTGAGAAGAATCAGAAGAGGTTTTGCCAGAGCAAGACTAAGCCTTACAATCCAAATGTTTGTCAAAGAGTTTTTAAAATTAAAACTCAAGGAAAGCTGAGAGGGGAGGAAAATCACAGACTTCAGGATGATGCATACTCTTGGAGTGAAGATGCTATGAACATTGCTTATGTTGAAATAGAGGGTAGGCCAGAAGCTGGCAAAACTCAAGAATGGGGAGAGTAAATCCAATCAAATAAAGTCCCATTTAAACAACGCACTTTAAAACAGGCAACTGGATCAGATGTGGGATGGGGCACGCTGACAAACCAACCACAAAGCCTCAGCATGAGCACCAGCGTGGTTCCATTTCAGAAAGGGGGACCTACATAAAGATGGGACAGCCTTGTAAGAATGAGGCCAAGAAAAGCCAAGAACAAGTGGTAAAAGGCTGGTAAGAGACAGAGGAGTTACTTAAAGATGTTATTTCAGAGCCTGACAGTAAATGTCTACCCCAGATCACAGTAGACTTTAGAAAGACCCGCCTGCAAATCTGGCATGAGTCAGCAATAGCTCAAAGGAGACTACAAGGAGTTAGAAGGTGTCCTTCAAAAAGCTGAAGGTACGACCACCAAAGGAAAACAGGAAAGAACAAAAATTCTGGCAACTTAAATCTAAAAACGGGATGGGAAAAAAAAAAGAGACTTTTAGACAAAAATTGCTGAAGGTGCAAACGTTGGTAATAAATCAGAGGTAGGAGCCTGCAGGGAGTTTGTAGGGCAATTACAGAACAAGGACAATTGCACTGTCAAACTAAAGTTTCCTCTAGCCTAGTACCCTGTCTCTAACAGCAGCTGATATCAGATGTTTAGGAAAGCATAGCAGAGCATTTAGTGACACTTTCCCGGTACCCTTTCTCAGCCTTCAGGGATTTGCAGTTTGGTAGCTTCCAGAAGACCTCACCAGGGACTTCAGATGTTCATGATGCAACAGGGATAGTTAGAGAAGATAAGGCCCCAGTGGAGAAACTAAGTGATTTTTTCATATCTATATTCAGTACAAAGAAGCCTGGAGAGTATCCTACACTTGTAATGTCTATTTTGCGGGGTTCAGCGGAAGACAAGTCAGAAATTGAAGTTTCAGTAGGAGAGATGTAGAGCGGCTTGGTAAAGTGAATATAGCAGTTATTGGGATGGCATGATGTTCTCCTCTGAGCCGTAGGGGAACTTGGGCATGAAATTGGTCACCATTATCTGTGCTGTGTCCTTGCACGAGGTCAGCGTGACTCCTGCCCATACACACCGTTCTCGAGGGCATCTGCAGACTGACAGCACCCATAAGTCTGAGGTCTGTACTAAGCAAACCATTAGATGTAATGTTGATGAAGATCATCATGGTAGACATAATACAATGAAGAAGACTCAACCCATCCTTCATAAAGGGAAGCCAAGCTTATAAATCTGTTAGAGCTCTTTGAAGGTCTTGTTAAGCATATGGAAAAAGGCAATCTGATAATAGGTAATTAGGTTTTCTATGAGGTCCCACACTGAAAGCTTGTACAGCAGCTAGAAGGGTAAGGCCTTTAATCAATTAATAACTAGGTGGGGGAAAAACCCTAGGAAATAGAGCACAGGAATAGCTTTCACAAGTCACCAGTGGAATCCCAAATGTGTCTGTAGTAAGATCCATGCTGTTCAGTGTATTCATAAATAACCCAGGAAGGAGTGTGGATAGTGAGATGACGAAGCTCAGTGATATTATTGAATTATTCAGGGTAGTAAAAACAAAAGCTGACTGCTGAGATTTGCAGAAGGCTCTGCAACCCTGAGTGACTAGAAAATAAAATTGAAGATGAACTTCAATGTCGCTAAATGCAAAGTAATGCACACGCATGGACTCTGAATTGTCTATTACCATCGGGAAAGGGAATTTGGAGTTATAACAGGTAATTCTGAGAAATTGTCAGCTCACTGCTTGGTTACGGGCAGAAAAGCAAATTGACTGCTAATAATTAGTAAGGAGTGAAGAACAAGCCAGGAATGTTATGTCACTGTATGAATTAATGCTACGCCCGCATCGTGCCTTTCTGGCCTCCCCATTCCCTAAAGGAAAACATAGGAAAAAGATGGGAAGGATTGTCCAAGAGAGAAATGGCTTCACACAAGGTACAAGAAAAGTCCACGGAAGAAGGTTAGTGTGGAGACAGAGACGTATAATGCCAAAGGAGGTATGTCCTTCCTACTGCACGTGGTGGGCTCCACAGCTTATGGCCAGCAGATGTGGTGGATGCTGAGAGCTGACGTGGTTTCAGAATGCAATGAAACAAATTCATGGAAAAGAAATCCATGAAGGCCATTGATACAGAGCTACCACTTTCACCTCGGAACGTCCCTATGCTGGAAATTCAGAGAATTTATCTGATGCAAATGAATTTGTACTTGTCATGTTCTTATACCTCTCTCCAGGCTTTAGCCAAAAGCGATCGTTGGAGGCAGAGTACTGGGCCGTGTGGTCCTTTGGGTTGATGCAGCTGTTTCTTTTTGCTCCTTTGGCTGCAGCAAAATCCCTAAATCCCACAGCATCTCAAAAAGCATCCCAGAGGATGCTCTGGACAGACACCTGGCGCAGCTCACGCCTTCCCGAGCTGTCTTCCCAGGCTGTCTGTGCACTCAGGCAGGCATCACAGTTACACTGCCCTACTGTAGGGTCATTTACCTAGAAATGAAGGCTAGAAATGCATTTTTTCAATGAAGGCTGGGGTTCTCGTGCCTAATTCTGGGCCAGAACCGTTTCACAGATGGGGACTGTCCAAGCGCCGAGGGCAACCGATCGTTATCCTCCCGCTGCGGGGCAGAATGGTGGACAGGAGGGTCTGGCTATTGTTGTCCGGCTTGTAGGAACAGCCTGAGCAATGTCCATGTGATGAGTATGCTTGGGTCACCCAGGTGCTTTTGGAAACCTGAGCCCTGCTCCCTCCACCGAGAAGAAAGAGAGGGATCCTGGCTCGCTGCTGGCAGAAATACAGCCCCCGCCGACACACCACTCCTGCTGCTGCCTGCATTTAAATCTCACCAACCTTCCTGCTCTACCTTAAACCGCCAGCTTTAGAGGTCCCCACTCATCAAACTCTTGTCAGGCAACAAGAAGGGGAACAAGGAGGGCTTAATTGATCAGCTTCGAAAGTAGCCTTGAGAACTTGATTCAGATATTGACTTCCAACGAGCTGGTTTAACTCCAGCTTCCAGAGCCAGCAATGGCTGAACATCAAAACTATTAACCTCTGGCCTTACCAGTTGGTGAGACATCACAGCAGCAGTAATTAGGAAGTCAATCGGAATCACATGTCTCACTTACACTGGCATGTCAATCAATAGTGCCAGTGACAGATTCATTAGGCCAGGCCTTGCAGCACAAGCTAGTAACAACCTCATAAAATACGCTTTTGAGGCAGGGCAAAGAAAAAATCTGCTAGGACGACTTGACTAGATGACAATATGTATTGATTAGGGCTCAAGCAATTTATGAAGTGCTACTTGCTCTGCAACCTTTCTGGCTCGGTGCTAAATTTTCCCAAGTAGTTGCTAAATAAAACAAAATATTACACTTTTTAAAGCCATTTTCTGACAGGGCATTTTTTATGTTAGCTACAACTAACAAATAATCTAGCAAGGTAAAACTTCAATAGTTACTTAATGGTGAAAGGTACCTTTCATTTCTCTGGCCATCAGGCTTTGAAAGAAGACATCCATCTGGATGAGAAAAAAAAAATGATCTGAAACATGATTAGGAAACTCTCCTACCTTCTGGAGACAAATTTCATTTTAGCATGCCTTTCTTTAGAGCATTTTAATGGCCATTCTGTTTGACAGGCCACAAGAAAAGTGGATATTTCAGTTTTTAAAACCAAATTAAAAGCTCAGTTTACGGAGTACAACCAGATCTCTACTGCTTGTTGCAAACACAGTGTTATTTAAAGACAGAAACACTGTAATCGGGGACTTGCTGAAATGCCCTTTGCAGTGCTGTTCGTTTAATTGGATCTTTTTGCTTCACTTTGCTTGTAGCTGGTTTTTGTCAGGATTTTCCCAAGGTTCATAAAGACTCACTGCCCTCTATTCACTCTGTCACTGATGGTGGGATTTATTTCCTCTTGCCCTGCGTGGTGAGGGAGCATCGTGATTCAGGGTAAAGTGTCAATGTAGGGTCCCTGCAGTGACAGCTATCTCTGTGGGATTTCAAGACTTGCATGTCTTGACCCTCTCTCCAAGACAAATGTCAGAACTGGCGCATCTTTATCTCACTGGCCAAAGATGCCAAAATGCACCTATGAGGCAGGCGGGGCAATTTTCATGGGCATTAAAGAAACAAAGGATTATTCAGAGACTCTCTCAATACGTCATGAATTGCCTATGTGTGTAATTAAACATATACCTAGCAAGGAGGGAGTCTTGCTAATGCTGAGTAAGCACTCGGGCACATTCTTGGAGCAGAAGAATCCAGAGAGATACTTTTGGCACCTAAATGTGAGCGGACAAATTTGTCTTTGGTCTTACATCACTGAAACTCTTTGGCTCCGTGTTTTTTCAGGCCCTCTGCCAATTACATCCACTTTGCGGTGTCAAAGATTGCCCAAAAGTCAAAACGAAAAGATCACTGGGTTTCAGCAACCACTAGAAAAGGGGCTCAGAAAGACACAGGGAGAGAGAATCTGAGTAACTGTGAACTCAACCCTTCCCTTCTTTCCTTGCCTTGCCTTCCCTTCCCTTTTTCTCTTCCCCAGTGCAACTCCTACTTCATTTTCCAGCAGATACTTAGAATCATAGAATCATAGAATCATTGAGGTTGGAAAAGACCTCTAAGATCATCGAGTCCAACCGTCAACCCAACACCACCATGCCCACTAAACCATGTCCCTAAGTGCCTCATCTACTTGTCTTTTAAATACCTCCAGGGGTGGGGACTCCACCACTTCCCTGGGCAGCCTGGTCCAATGTTTAACCACTCTTCCAGTAAAGAAATTTTTCCTCAGGTCCAATCTAAACCTCCCCTGGCGCAACTTGAGGCCGTTTCCTCTCATCCTATCGCTTGTTACTTGGGAGAAGAGACCGACCCCCACCTCGCTACAACCTCCTTTCAGGGAGTTGTAGAGAGCGATGAGGTCTCCCCTCAGCCTCCTTTTCTCCAGGCTAAACAGTCCCAGTTCCCTCAGCCGCTCCTCATCAGACTTGTTCTCCAGACCCCTCACCAGCCTCGTTGCCCTTCTCTGGACACGCTCCAGCACCTCGATGTCCTTCTTGTAGTCTTCATTGCCACCAGAACAATCCTAGTGACCAGCTTGAATAATCTATGGCTTTGCACAGGAAAGCACTTAAGCATCTCCTTCACTTTTAGCCAGGTGTTAAAGACACAGCGTAAATGCTTGCTGGGTCAGAGTTTAAGCACTCCTGGTCGTAGGAGAGGTTTCTCCATTTTTTCCAAATATCTTCAGCTCTGAGGTAGCAAAGGGATATTTCTCAGGGTGGAAAAGCTAAATGCCTGTGCTAACACCATGTCCAGAGAAGGCCCCAGTCTCTTGTTTTCACATCAGATTAATAAAACCACCAAAGCAGCCACTGTGAGGCAAAGGCCTAATATTTTGGAAGGACGCTGACTGAGGGTTTGATTATTTGTTAATAACAAGAGTTTTCTGGTTAATTAATTTGGGAGCGTTATTAATGTTAATAGTACAGCTGGGCCAATAATTTGTGATGATTAATTTCCTTACCAAATTCAGATCTTTTTTGCTCTTGAATTGTCCAAGAACAGATTGTAGTTTTCTCAAATTGATTCATTACTTTAAATTATTTGCCAGATAACTTCTGCAAATAACTCTGGGTTTGGGTCTGCTTCACAACCAGTTCACTGGTGTATGTTACACGTGAAAGCTGAACTGCAGAGTGGGACAGATAAGTCACACAGGGAGTTTGGCTTTCCAGTTTGGGGGACAAAACAATTTAACTCTCTTTCATTGCCAAACGTCTGTGGGTAACACATTAAATTTCCCTCTCTCCAATTCCCTCCAGCGCTCCTGCCAGTAAACTCCTCGTTCCACCAAACAACCCTGCCAGTAGATTAAAATTCATTAGAATAACCAAGAGAAAGGACCATAATCAGGGTCTAAGTAGAAACAACTTGATTTTAAGTTCAGAATGAATATACATGGCCATTTTTTTCCATTACTCTTCATTCTATACCAATTAATTCCTAAAAACTACAATCATCTTTCCTAAATTAATCCCAGGTGGTTCAATAAAATCCAGCGGAAAGGGACGAGTGAACTGGGTGTGAGTTGTTGAGGGCTGGGAATCCTTTAAATTGTTTCTAACATGGAAAGTTTTGGAAAGGAGGGGTATACGTTCCACGTACAGACTGGAAGAAGGTCACTTTGCATATGCTTTCCTCTGTAATGGCAGCATGTTTCACATAGTAAAGTGAAAGCTTTAATGAAGAAGTAATAACTGCTTACGTTGGCAAAGAATGAAACTAGCTGTGTTTTTGTGAAAAGCGGTAAAATGAGTTTGTTTCCTCCAGCAGATTAACTTTTCGGGACTTTTGAAAGGCCGTTTGGTTTTATCCCTCAGTAAAGTCATTTTAAAGGGTCTAATGAGAAGGCCAAGTCCAGCTCATTATAAACTTCACGCGTGGGGAGAGGCAATTGTTCTCCCTTTCCTGCAGCCTCCCCAAGAAGCCCTGGGTGAAGCTGGTGGAAACCCTTGACCGGCCCCATGGCCCATCCAGTCCCCCTTTGACACAAGCCCTGGAGACACTCGCCCAAGGCTGAGGTGGCAGCAAGAGGTGGATGTGAAGATGGTCACCCTTTCTGCCAACCCACAGGACCCTTGCTTGTAGCCGAAACAATCCTACTGTCGCCACAGCTGCTGGTATGGACAAACTGCTGGTCACTGCCATTTTAATTGGCCGGTCTTGGTAGCCCGCTTGGATGGTGTCAGATAATGTGTTTTTTCCGAGCCTGGCAAGCCCCTGAAACTTTCCCACATTTCCGCTAGCACTTTACTGATTTTCTCCAGTTTTCTCAACTCCTAGAGCTGGAAGAGACAACTATTAAATTAATATCACAATTAAAATTCAATCAGTGCAGCACTCGGTTGAAATCCTTGAATCAACACAATAGGTCATGAAATCAAATTATGAGATATTAGAAGGAACGGCTTGTTGCAGTCTTGTCTCAGCAAATTTAATAGGGAAAGCTTTGCTGTCCTGTTGGCATGCGCTGGCACAGCTGGTGTAGGAACACATGCGCCCATATGACTTTGATGGTTAAATTTCTAGTCTGATCTAAGACAAATTTAAGGCAGTAGCACAAGAAGGAAATGCATCACGCATGTTTATGCATATACCAGACATACAGCACGCTCTGCCTTTTGCGTTTCAGAGTTGTCACTTATCAGAAGCTTTTGGTGTTGATTCTTGAAGCATCAGTTGTTTCCATACCATCATTTCAGGACTGAAGATGCAACAAAGTGGGTGTCCTGTAGCAGGAGCTTCGTGCCTGCTGGGTAGATGGGCCTGCGTCCCTGCATCCCCAATGCCTGCATCCCTGTATCCCCGCATCCGTCCCGGTACCTCTGCCCTGCAACTGTGGCCGTGAGCCTGCAGAACCACGGAGATCAACAGCAGATCGTGTGAGCCTTCAAAAATATGCAAGAAAGAGAAAGAAAGGGAAATCTTAGTTCGGAATATTGATCTTCACCTCGTGGTCAGGGTAATGGACATAAGACCCCCAATCAAAAATAAGAGCATCTCTTTAGAAAAATATCTCAAAGTGTAAACAAGACCTGCAACCCACATGTATGTTCTTTACATAATGCTGACTCCACATGTCCTAAAATGTCCTGGACTTTAAACTGACACAGGATTGGGGAAGGAATCCATAGTTGCCCTAAAATTGAAAGCTGATTTTGAAGTATATTTTACCAGAATAAATTAATTCATAATTTAATCAGCCAAAGTTTTCTCAGGCTGAGCTGAAACCTGGCTCTGTGCTTCCAGCCCTTCTCTCCTTGCTCGGGGAGGGGGTTGCCTGGGGACCTTCAGTACCACCCTTTGCCTGGTTGTGTCATCTACTGAAAAAAGGGAAGCAAATGAAGGGGAAAAGGAGCACCAGTCAGTCACCTGTCTGAGAAACAGAGCTCTCCAACTAGGGCAAACTTCTCCAGCCCTTGCGATGGTGGTTTTTCCATCATCTTCTTCAAATTTTCACCATAAAGCTCCAGCCGGTCTAAAATCCCTTGGATGTAGGAAGAGGTCCACTTTCCTCTTCCTGATCAACGCGCCTCTAACCGTACAGCTGGTGCAGCCTGTTTGCCAAGTATAATGTGAAACTGTCTTGTAGCCCCTTGGAAAAGGAAAAACGTACCACGTTATCCTCTCAGACACCCCTGGGCTTCTGGGTCTGTGCTGGATGAAATGGGGAAAGCGTTGTTGGTAAAGGCATCGCGGACATCATCAAATTATACCTTGTAAGTGATATTCATGAAGAGATTTATTCATTTGTGAAATTCAGGCTATTCCCTGGGGAACAGCAAAGATTGACAGTCTCATAAAGAGAGGGGTTAAATTCACAAATCTGCTGTGGTGTCAAAGAAAAATAATTAACAAAAGGAATCTAGAGGAAATAAAAAGCTTCTGCAAGATGTTTTCTAGTGTCCTGTCCATCTTGGTTTTGCCTATTTCTAGTAAAGGGGATTTTAAGTTCCTGTTCTGAAATTTTTCCACAGTCCACCTGAGAACCTGAAATCAGAGCACACTTTCTACCCAAAACTCAGATTTTTTTCCCTCGCTACACAACATTTCTCCATCAACTGCTGTCTCCCATAAACTTTGGAAGGTTGGATGCTGTAAGGACCTTCATGAATTTTCAAATGAGATGTTTTACCTCAACACCTTATGAAGACACATCAGCCAAGACACTCCATTTTGAGGTCTAAAACTTATTTTTAGAGATCTGCTGGATTTTTAAATGGGAAATGCTCTTGTATTTATCTGATGCAATGGCTGCAGATGAAACTTTTCATATTTTTTTTTGCCAAATTTTTTTTTTTTTAGGAAAGCAGTCTAGGTTGATCTGTGTTTAATTTGCAGAATAGGTTAAGACAGAAAAAAAAATTCTTTTATCTGAAAAATCTAGAATAAAACACTTCAATATTTTGTTTTAAAAGTAAATTCAATTTTGAAATTTTCCTAATAGCTCGTGTTTGAAAAGGTTTAAAAATAAGAAAGAAAATGTTTCATTATCGCATGAACATTTTGACTAACCCCAAATTAATTTTTTGTTTAGCTTTTCATTTCTACAAAAAATAAACAAGAAATAATTTGTACCTAACACTGAACAGTCCCCTTCCTCCTCTTCAGGTTTCCATGCCAAAAATACTATTTTTTCCCCTAGATCTTGGTAAAAAAAAAAAAGATGATTCCTATTTTTTTCAGAAAAGCTAACATCTGTGCTTACAGCTACAGTTTGACTTTGGGTATGATGCTGGTTTGCATATTGCATGGAAATCCAGTCCATATTAAAATCGTTTAACGTGCATGGTCTTGAGTGGCAGTCTGGCATCCACGAGGCATCCACATAATAAATATGGCATCCATATGAGACATCAAATTAATAAATAAATGCTCTGAAGGTTTATTTATTACACCCATAGAGCTATGGAGCACTGTGGTCTTCCTGGTGTACTCAGCACATGCAAAGTTTAAGGTTTCCTATTTGCGCACGCTTCACCCTACAAATGCCTCCTTTATCACATACATGGCCCACCTTACCACCTTACTATAAGGTGCCAAGAGGTCCTAATAAAAAAGAGCTCAGTAATCCAACTGCCAAACAGTGAAGCAGAAACATGGGCAGAAAATCCCTCCAGAAAGGTGTCCTTCCAGCTGGCACTGCTGTGCTTGGGCCAGAAGGAAGAGGAATTCCCCTCACCCGCGGCTGCTTGATAGAAAAAACAAGTTTTTGGTCTTTTTAAGGCTCTGCAGACCCATGGACAGACCCCCGGCTCTTGCTGTGGCTGTGTAAGGCATGGGGGGCAGATGGACCCTTGGGAAGCCCATACTCCACCACAATGCCAACCAGGCAGGTGGTGGTTTCCATCTCAGCATGGGCAAGAGGCTTCATAACCAGCTCCATATCTGTCACTTGGCTTTACTCTGTACTCATTAAATATGAGTAAAGTCAGATTTGAAGCTCCTCAAGAGTGAGATGGTGCTCTGGCTCCCGTGCCAACTGTCTCATCCAATTAGGTTTCAAGCCTAATGATCCTCAACGAAAAAATATCCAAGAGAAAGGCAGTAAAAAGCAAAATTTGCTAACAGAGGTAGAAGGATTTAAGGCTAAGGCTTTATTTCCATGTGAGGAGGACATGGTAAAAATCCCAAACTCCAGGTTCCCCCTGGATTTTGTGTCACTGCTTTGTTTTTCATCTGTAAGGATGGGCCCAGGATGCACCGGTGCATTGTCACCAGGGTCCTGAGCTCTGCAGGGACAGGTAACAAAGCACAGGGAGCCCGGAGCTATAATCACTTTCTCCTGTTAACGAAGGAATGAGTAGGGAAACCCTATCTCTTGGGTACCTACCATAGGTGACAGGTTTACACTCTTATTCCGTCAGTACCAGATTCATCAGCATTCCCCGGCAAAAATTTTACAAGGATCTTAATTTTGACTTCATCTACTGTAACCAAAATCAACCGGCTTTTCTTGGGGCAACCTCCTTAGCCCCTTTTCTGGGTTTTCTCGACAACTTCAACACTGTCACCACTTCTAGGCTCATACAAACACCAAGAGTGAATTCGATATGGAGGTTTTTCCCTCGAGAATAATGTTAGGGACAACAGGAGCAATTTTTGTCTATGCAGGGGATTTCTTGTGGCTTGTTGAAAGGTGAACGGCAGAAAGACTGTCACTTAAAAACAGCAAAGCAACGCCGAGTAGCAAAGCAATAGCCATGTGGTTTCACCTCCTGTTGCAACTATTTTTATCACCACTTTATGCTTCATTGACCAATGGATTTTTTTTTTTTCAGCTTTGCACTTTTATATATATTATCCATACACACACACACACACGAGACTATTATTTTTATCTTCATCATTACATAGTGCTGCTTTTTGTGCCGTTTAGACATGAACCTCATTTGAACCCTAAAGCCCCATTTGTGACACACAAAAATACTGTCATTTACATTCTGTGCCAAAGTATTATACAAAAAGCATCAAACAGGAGGAGAGGCAGGAAGCTGGGAGTAAAGATATATAGTCAGCAAAGTATATAACTTCTGGCATATTACTGCTTAATCCTAACATAATTATTCTCATCCTTTTATTTGATTAACTTCTAATGGTTCCTCTTGGTGTTAAAGGTCCCAGTCTGATCATTTGATTTTAGTGTCTGCTATAATTACCGATAATGTTCTTTGCAAGACAATTTAATGATAACCGCATAATGGCCTATATGAAGAAAGCTGCAGGGTTTCAATGCTTTTGAGTAATATAAAATACATTAGACTAACACAAGCTATCAACATGACAGGGAATGTTTGATTTACACCAAGGACTGCGTTATAGAGTCGTGGAATTTTTTTTTTTGCCCTTCTTCTTCCCCCCCCCCTTTTTTTTTTTTTGCAACCGTTTACAATAAATGACAGAACAGTTGGACAATCTGCAACTTGCTGAGAGCAATAAAACGTAGCACAAAGTTAGAAGTGACATGAAGCTGGGCCCGAAGAGCTGCCCTGAAGCATCCTGCCAGACCGGTGTGGCAGCAGGGCTTGCTCTGCTCGCAAAGGGGGATGTCACCGGGAGAGACTCCTCAACGTCTTGTAAAACCAAACTTAAGCAAAGTTTCCAACCTCCCTTATCTTTTCTGGGTAAATGGGTGGTTTGGATTTCCAGGTGGCTTTTTCACTGTATTTAAAATTGCTGAACAACAAACTTTGCCCCAAAATTTATTGACAGGACTTTACCTCCATTTCCCAAACCTGACATAAAAAGAAATTTGATTTCAGCCCGGCCAGCCTGCCATTTGCATCCATGTTTTGCTTCACACCATTGTATTGTTGCAGCTAAATATTGCACTGAGCTAAGTGGTTCAAGCTTAGCAAACACTCCTTTGCTCGAAATTAAGCAATCGCTCATGGTTCTGGCAAAATGCAGCATAATTTATGGCATGCACGTAGGAGCGAAAATTTCCTGTCAAAAAAAGGTTAGCAGCGGACATATTACATTTGCTGTTCTTTTTTATTCCAGGATAATGGCATTTGGACAAAAGTGGGCCCGTCCTGTTTATAGTGCTTTATGCCCCATTAGTATTATTGCAAGTCTCTGGACTCACATGTTAAAGCACTTAATCAAAGGCAATGGGTTGAAAATCATGTCCCAGCACTTCTCATATTTGATTCGTTCCTCCCAGATAGAAAGAAGTAAAAAACACATTACTAGCATCAAAACAGCACATGCATTATCTGCTAAGCAGTTGAGAAGCTATCATTGGGTTTTATCCCTTTGGGTACTAGGATGAACAGGAATTTTCCCCACTCATCCATTCAGAGATCTGAGACCGCTATTTTTCATTTTTCACCCTTTGACAGACAATCCTTTCGTTTTCCATAGATCTCTATTTTAAAGACACCTTCATGTCACTTATTTTAATTGCAGGCTGCAGGCATCAAGCCTAAAAAAAAAAAAAAAAAAAGAAAAAAAGAAAAAGCTTTAGAAAGACAATATTTGAAGTAGCAGTACTTTTACGAAGATCCTCCAAGGATTTTCTCCGAGACAAACCTAATAATGGGAAAGGAATGTATCTTAAGGGGAGAATTAATTTATACATTTAATTACTTGGGATCCACTCCACTTCTCGACGACGCATTTCGATTCTCCATGACAGCCCTGGCTACGGCTGCTCGTCAGCCCTGACAGGGATCAAGGGAGCTGGTGAACGGGGTGGCCAGGCAAGTCCCATCCAGGGCTGCTGCAGGGTTACGGTATTGATCCAGGTGCATCTGGCTGCAGCTCAGAGAGGTGCCGGTGGGTTTTTTTCCTCCCTTTCTCCAAAGAAGAGCGCGGTGCTAAACCCACGTCCGGTGAATTTACGACCTGCAGTCGCGTCGCGCGGCCTGAGCACAAAGGAGGGCAATAAAGCAGTGCGGGAAGGAGGCAGCTGAACGTGATCGGTTGAGCGAGCTGGGGTAGATGCCTGCACGGTGCAGGCAGCCAACCTCTGCCAGATTCCAGGAAATCAGGAGGCGACGGCAATCATGGCGCCGTTCCTGCTATTCCCAAACCACGAATTCGATTTTATTTAGGTGTTGCTCAACCAGAAGGACTGAAACCTGCCCAGACGCTCCGTAGAAGCAGAGTGAACTCCGGGCTTGTTGGGGCTGTAACTTCTGACTTCAGTAGAAGCAATCATGATTTGCAGTGGGAAAAAATTAGACCGTACCCAGGGAAAAGGAGGAAGAAATAATCCAGAATAATCCGCAAAAGCTATGGATGCTCCCAGGCCCGTGGCTGATACAGAACAATTTTTAGGTTCAAGGGCCAAAATAACTTGATAATACTTACCTCTGCTCTTTCTTTTCTGGACAGGCCCAGCCCCACAGTTGGTTTTGCAGAGTAATTTCTTTCATGAAGAGTAAAAATCCTGGGGCAGGAGCTTTGCTTTCAAATGTGTTGTGGTTCCTGTACAGCTCCAAGCACATTTTGGTTTGTAAATAAAATACAAATGACTAGAGCTCATCGGTGAAAGTTCCTGGTATGATTTGTACAGGCCCATCGCTCTATTTTTGGTTTCACTTATGAGCTGAAGAAAAATGAACACACAAAAATTTGACCCTTTCATTTTCCTCCTCGGTGAACTCTTTTGTGGTTCACTCTTTAGTGCTGCGGACTCCAGGATCTTGTTCCATACCAATGAAACTCAAAGCACAGAGAGGAAACTTGATAATTTATTTAGGATATTTAATAGCTACAGGTTTCCTGCTTCTTTCCTGCCGGGTCCTGCACTTCGGCCACAACAACCCCCTGCAGCGCTACAGGCTTGGGGAAGAGTGGCTGGAAAGCTGCCCGGCAGAAAAGGACCTGGGGGTGTTGGTCGACAGCCGGCTGAACATGAGCCGGCAGTGTGCCCAGGCGGCCAAGAAGGCCAATGGCATCCTGGCCTGTATCAGAACTAGTGTGGCCAGCAGGAGCAGGGAAGTGATCGTGCCCCTGTACTCGGCCCTGGTGAGGCCGCACCTCGAATACTGTGTTCAGTTTTGGGCCCCTCACTACAAGAAGGACGTCGAGGTGCTGGAGCGTGTCCAGAGAAGGGCAACGAGGCTGGTGAGGGGTCTGGAGAACAAGTCTTCTGAGGAGCGGCTGAGGGAACTGGGGTTGTTTAGCCTGGAGAAGAGGAGGCTGAGGGGAGACCTCATCGCTCTCTACAACTCCCTGAAAGGAGGTTGTAGCGAGGTGGGGGTCGGTCTCTTCTCCCAAGTGACAAGCGATAGGACAAGAGGAAATGGCCTCAAGCTGCGCCAGGGGAGGTTTAGATTGGACCTGAGGAAAAATGTCTTTACTGAAAGAGTGGTGAAACATTGGACCAGGCTGCCCAGGGAAGTGGTGGAGTCCCCATCCCTGGAGGTATTTAAAAGACGTGTAGATGAGGCACTTAGGGACATGGTTTAGTGGACATGGTGGTGTTGGGTCGACGGTTGGACTCGATGATCTTAGAGGTCTTTTCCAACCTTAATGATTCTATGATTCTGTCCATACCTAAAGGAATGCAACAGCTCCGTGAACAGACAAAAGAAAAATTATTTTCCTGGAGATTTAAAGCTCCCCCATCCCCTTTTCACTTTGTGAGCAGATGGAGCACCCGGACCACTTGTCTGAGGATGTGGAGGGAGTTTTCCAGCAAAATGGGGAGTCCCTGACTTCAGAGTCCAGATGATTTCAACATTTTCCCCTGCCACCTTGAGGCAGAAACTTCTGCTCCCAGAACCTGTGGTCTGTATGTGGGGCACTCTCTGGACAGGGACCATTAGCTATTTACTCTGATCTATGTGTGCTAAGCTCACCCTTTGGTTAACACTGGCATTTCCTTCAAAGTCCCCCTATTCCTGAAATGCCTGTGGTGTTGAGAGTCTCTCTTCCCTGCCCTGCTCTGGACAGCCCCAATTTTGGACCAGCTGGCAAAGAAACGAAAGCTGCATTTAAAGCACAGGCTCGATCATTTTTGCATGCAGCACAGCCACAGCCTCATATTTGCTCTTTATTCTCTCTCCCCTTCTAACCACAGCCTAATGCCTTATTTACTTTTTTGACCTCTGCTGCACATTGAGCTGTCAGTAGCAATGCCTAAATCTTGTCCCCAAGAGTTACGACTAATTCAGAACCCATCAGCATGTACAAGTAGTCTAAACTGTTTTCCTTCCAGTGTGCATTACCTACACACTGTCTATGTTTCTCATCTGCCATTGAACTGCCTAATTATAATTTAGGAGGGCCTTCCAGCAATCCTCTTTCATCTTTACAAGCCTTAACAACTCTGGGTGGCCAGCACAGGAATCCAAGAAGAAGAAGGAAGAGCTTATTGACGCCAACAAAGAGGATTTTTCTCCTCTTAACAGTGCTCTGACACAGCCTTCTGGCACAGCCAGGATCTAGTCATTTAATCTTGTAGTTCAATATCCCAGCCGGGTGTATGAGGGCTGTCTTGGTTTCATCTCCGGCTATTGAATTATGAGCTGGATGGAGCAATCTCTGATGCCAAAACAACGTGTGTATCTAAGAGGTCAGCACACACAGTTGTAAAGTTATTGTCAGCTGTGTCGGGCCAAGTTTGCTGCTCTTCAGGAACGTCGTTAAGGCTGCTTGGGAACCGGCGGGTTGCCTTCTTACTTCTGTTGACGCCTTTGCACCTCTCTGTTCTCCCCAGAAATGCGTTTTATTTTCCGTTCACTCTTTGCAGTGTGGTGGGTCCCTAAAACCTGCTCGCGATTCAGGTTTGCTCTGGAGCTAGCAGTCACGGCTCCCACCGCAAGCAGACTGATTTAGAGGGTGATTCAACTCCTTCAAGAGGATGTCTAAGAAGAAGGGAGGAACAGCTCTCCAAGGAGATTTCCTCTCTTCGCTGGCTGGAGAAGAAATCTAAATAACCAGGTTTTTCTGACATAGAGGTGGCTAAGGCCAGCCGAGGATTCCCCTATTTCTCGATAACAAAGGATCACCTTCCTACAATTATTTTTCATTCAGTATCTCTCTGTAACTGCCCCTCACCCTTTCTAAGGTTTCTTATCTGTAGTTAACTTCAAGGTGGATGTTGAGAAATCAGTTCACTGAAAGATCCCCAAGATGGTCAGCCCGAGGCACGTGGCTGCAAGGAGGGCTTGAGCGAATGAACTTGTTCGGTCCAGCAAAGAGGAATTTAAAGGGGAAACCAAACTGAAGATTACGGCTACTGGAGAGGTTATTACGAAGGATTGTCTGTAATGATGAATGGGGCAACAGTTTGCAACTGGGGAGGTTTTAGGTTGGGCGGTAGGGAAAAAATGTTTCCCAGGAAAATGGTGACCCCTTGGGCAGTAGTGCCCAAACTGGTGGATGTATCCCACTTAGCTACATCTCTGACAAGCTGAGCTGGTCTCAAAGCAGCCTCACACTCCTGATGTCTCAGCTGAGGAAATCCAGGTTTCTCATCTCCTGTGGTAGCAAAGCACCCTCTGGAGAGACAGAGACAACTGAGCAACCCTCTGCACAGCCTGGATGGTTATTCAGACATGAGATCATTAAGAGATTCCCTACACATATCCTAATTAAAAACTCTGCAATGCAAATAGCAAGATAAAGGGATTTCTGACAATAAGCAGGATGAAGTGCCACTCGAGCACTAATTAAATATGATGGCAGTTAATCAACATGGAGTGTCTTGCAACACTTTGGTAATGATGATGGTGGATTGACCTTGAAGGCTCTGAGAAATGTTTTTCAGGATTCCCTTCAAATGTATCAATAAAGTTGTTGAAAGTAGGTAGCACTCAATAAAAATTATTTTGTTCTTTATAGGATTTATAGCAGATTTCATCAGGTCTTCAGGTCCCAGGTGTATTTGAAGGCTCAGCACCATCCAGAAAATTGGCTTCTTTGTTCATCCTGGGAAGATGATTCCTGGTTTACCTCTTTTGCTCTTTGCTCATCCTCAAAGGTGGATGATTTGCTGGTTGCACATTAAAAGCTGATCTTCAAAAAGCTCCAGTACTATCCGAAAGAGAAACTGGACATCAGGATAGTCCCAGTACCTGCAGCACAGTACAGAGGTGAGGTTTCATTGTGAATTCTTTATTGCAAAGTGATGCTTACGTCTAAAAGAGGAATCAGCAATCGGGGGCGAGGGCCCGGTGGGAATTTGGCATGAAACTCCCTTGATTTACAAATACAAAAAGAGATAAAACATTTGAGTGCTCAGGTTAAAATCTGTATGGAGTAACTGATGGTGCCAGTATTTATACTGCAGCTTCGTCAATCAATAATTTTAACAATAAGCAATTAATCAATACCTTTAACAACCTTGGGAGAGGATGACACCTCTGGTAAATCTGAATGCTACACTGTAGATCCATGCCTTAAATACTCATCCCTCTGTCACTGCTGAAATATTTGACCAAATCCTGGAAAGTGCTGAGCACCTGTAGGTGCTCTCTGAAGGTGACTGTGCTCTCTGAAATCTGTGTTTTCCTGCTAGTAGGTATACGTGTGTGTTTTTCATATGGGCAATACAATGCAAACAGATTTTGTGACTGTGACAAACTCTTCCCGGCGCCGTCCTGCCGAGAATCCCGGTGGCACTAGACTTCAGAGAGACCATCTTTGATGAGCAGTTGCCTTCTCCGCTCTGACTCTATATTCCAGGCGCTTGACAAAGAGAGTCTATATTAAGTTTATTTCACAAATAGATCTGTAGATGTTTCCCCACTGGAATCCAACCATTTCAGCATCTTTAAGGAGGAAGGGCGGCCACCCCCAGGCTGTTCTCAGCACCGCTCATAGCTTGTTGCTAATTCAGAAAACAACCCACAGAATCAACTGGCAACAGCATCTCTGATTAATCCAAGTTCTCTATCAAGACACTCTGTACTGTGCGAAAAATCTTACTGAACAGTTTTGTACACAACATAAGCCCATTAAAATGATGGTCTGATTCTCTAAAGGTTTGGCTATATGGCTTCCCATAAAAAGTTTCATAAACCACCCACAATCAGCCGCCTTAATCCTCAATTCCTAAAAGCATATTGTGCACAGAGTGACACGCTGAAAAATGAGAGGAGTTCTCTGGGCACAGCACCAGAACTCGACTGCTAATTGTGGAAATAAATAACAACGGCTCCTAGAGGCCCAGTGGTTGGGTTGTTTGGTTGGTTGTTTGTTTATCCTCCCTACCAGCAAGATTTCTCCATGGGTGGAATATGGAAGTATGAAATGAAACAAACAAACCCACCCTCTACTGCATAAGTTTGATCAAATGCAATACGTTGTGTGTGTGTTTGTTTTTTTTTTTTTCTCTGGGAGGGTCATCAGGAAATGGAAAAATCAGGCTGTTTTGAAATTGAAATTCTCTCTTCTACAGCCATCCAACAGCGGCCAGCAGCTTGATTTCTCTGCTAAATATGAGGCCCAAGGGCGATAGAGCATCACAAACGATGCATGGCTGACAAGGAGACGTTCTGCAATTCAAGTTGATGTAAAATCCTCCTCCGTTCATTTCCTAGACCCTGTTTTAGCTCCAGCTAGCTGCTCAACGGTCGTCCTGATGAAGCCCGCTGGCGCTCTGATACTTGTTTTCCACAGGTTTGCCAAGTCTTCTGGCTTTTCTATGACTGTCAGGAATAACCTTCAGTGCCATTCCTGAGTGCCAGGTGGAGCACGGTGTACCTGTACCACGCACCCACCGCAGGGCTTGCATGGGCACAGACCCCCCGTGGGGATGGGCAGATCTCCCGATGCTCCCCGGCGGGTGCTGTACGCTCCGTGTAGTCTCCAGACCTCAGAAACTCATTGCTAATTCATAGCCTGGGTGAATCCAAGCTGCACTAAGGTGAGTCCAGAGGACCCCAGTGAAAGGCCATATCTTTCCACTCGGTTGGGAAAGTGGGAGCTGGATGTAAAAATTCTCATCTGTCAATCTCCACTGTTAGAATTATCTATTTTAATGTATTAACTGGGATTTATATAAGTCTATATGGGTCTGGACATAGCTTAAAATTATATCTCACACCGAGAGACTATATGCATCTTTCTTTTTGGGTATATCCCCTCACTTTGATGGCAGCAGCAGGGAGTGTACAGAGTCCTAATTGCCATCAAATCACCTTCTGGCTTGATCCACTGGTGTTTATCTGGATATGGGCTGCTGGGAAGCGTGTGGCAGACCAGGCGGCAGCATGCAAAGTTGATGTTTCCTGAAGCCTCTTTGTTTGAACATCTATTCCAAGTGGCTGGTGCATGCAGGTGGGTAAAGCTGGAGTCACGGGTCATTCCAGCTACTTATTCTTTCAAGATGAAAAGCAAGATCTGCTGCAATTCTTGATGGAACTCTGTACTTTGTGTAGACCTGCAGGTTTGTAGCGTGGAAAGAGTCTCAGGACAAAAATATAATTGCATCCCCATGCCCTGCATAGGGGTAATATGGCTGAAAACAAAGACTTTGGCTGAAGGCATCCATTTTACTGCTGGCCACAAACTGCAGTCTCAAAGACCGTAGCTGAGAAGGGAAAGCTTTAATTTTGGTTGTCGACGGTTGGCACTGTTAATAAAAGCCAACTTGCCCAGCAGCAACAACCAGCTAACAAGTAGCATATGCCTTGGAAAAGAGCAATGATTTTCCACACACCAAATTAACTACTGACCATTGAAGAGTTCTTTTATGTCACTGGGATCAGTCATCAGATTTTTCCTTTTTTACATCTGTCTTATGTGTATAAACAGAGGGTCTGACATTACACAACAGGCGGAGAGAGCTTGGTGAGATCCAGTTTGCAGTTACTTATAACCTTGCTAGTTATTGACTTCTGAAGTGGCAATTTTCAGAAGATGGGCCCAAGGCTTATCTGGCAGGGTTAAGAAACTCAGTTAGTTCTGTATTTTCTCTCGGCCAGTGGGCAATAATGGATGCTTAGGGAAGAAGTCCAGACAAGGAGGTCTAGAGAGTTTTTCTTTGGCATCTCCTTCAAACTTCTGGCAAGGAGCTGTCAAGGGACTGCTTGAGTTGAGAGTGCATCTGGACCACTGATATGGTAACCACAGAAGTACTTTCCCTCTGTGAATTTATTTACTCTCTTTTTAAACCCATTTGAACTTTTAGCCTCCAAAATATCCTGGGGCAACAAGTTCAGAAATTTAATTAAGTTCTTTGTGAAAACTATTTACTTAACCTAATACTGTTAGGCAGCTATACAGAGCTCAGGAGCTATGACAATTAAAGACCATAAATTTTTCAAAAGAATATAATAAATAGCTCTCAAGCTTTCCACCGTAGCTTCCAAAGCTTTCTCTATCCTTGAGAAATAAGCTTAAAGTTGTGCCCGCGGTCATGACTTACCCAGGTGGCATAGGAAATTAGCAGTAAAGCAGAAGCACAGCTCCAGATCCTGGTTCTATCCTGCATCCGAGCATCCTTCTCTCCAAGAGTACAGTCTGAAAGGCTTACTGCTTTTCGTATCTGTGCCTCCCACGCTGTGAAGGCACATAGTATCTTCATAACTTCACCTCTGAGTACTCCCAAGAAAACTTTGCCATTAAAAAGAGCAGCCCGATTCCTATGACAAACTTTGAGTTTGAGCTACCAGGTTTCACCGGAAAAGAGAAATAATTAAAAAGAAAATTAAACCACTCAAATTTTCCATTTAAACACATCTCTTGTAGAGTCCAAACGTCAGTGTAAAGCAGATCTTGGGAACTATATATCATTTCCATCTTAGTTCCAAGTACTAGAACCTTGTTCTGCATGGAAGAGAATATCATGAATAGGCCAGGTTACATTAGTGAGTGGGTCCCATCTGTCCCCTGCTACAACTCAATTTGATTTCATTCATTCTCTTTTGTCTCTTTTGCTTTGGAGCAGATTTTTGAGAATCTCACAACAGGCACCAGGGCAACTGCTTAGTATTCAAAATTGCTATTAAGGATCCACAGAGATATCTTACAAACAATAGGACTGGCCACTTTCTCCAGGTATCATTTCATCAGGCTCTTTAGAACCCCAAAATAGAAGGCAAAGACATTTCAAACAGTTATTTAGTGAGGTTAAAATATCTGTACAGCCTGCATCTGGCCAGTGTCAATGGGATTGTAAGGGCTTCTTTGAGCTTTTACTTGTTCTTTTCTTGCGACAATAGTAAGAGGGTATAGATATAGAGGGAGCTATTCTGTCTTTGTTTAAATTTTAAATAGGCCATAGAAATGTTGCTCTGTAGAATTTGATTAAAATTGAACTGAATAAAAAGCTCCTTCCATTTTTAGTCATGTAGACTGGCACTGCACACCATATAATAGAGGTATCATTTATGTAATACTCTATCTGTAATATGCATATTCAGAAATGTCGATTAAAAATCAGCTTTCCACTGACACAATTTTAAAGTTCCAGCATCAGCTCCCCTTTTTATGAGGATACCAAGTAACTCTAGCTCCATTTCCCTGTACATTACCACCAGCAAGTAACACAGAAACCTGATTCTTAATGTGGAGAACGCGAATTGCAAAGACCAAGAACAAAGTCATGCTCCTACTGAAAACCATGACAAAATCCCCATAGGTTTCAAGTAAGCCAGTATTTCTCTGTAAATGCATCACTTACTTGGGTACTCACAGTCCAAGCTGCTCAGTGGCCTTGCCTAAGCCAGGGAATGAACCCTACGTTGGCCATATCTTCTTCTTCACCGCTGCAAGGAGGCACACGGCATAATTCAGCCCTGGGAGGTCCATGTACATGATGGCAGCTTCTTCCCTGATGTCAAAACCTGTCCCAGGACCTCTCCATCTGCAGCCTCACTCCATGCCATCTCCCGTACTACCTCTTGGAGCTCTCTCAACTGCTCAAGGACTTCTGCCTTGCCCACATGCACTGGTAAAATGGCCTAGCATTACCCCACCACACTTTCAACAGCTAACTGAGGAGCTCCAGCGAGGAGCTGAGTCAGACCATGATCCCTCAGCTGGCAGTAGAAAAAGATGGGCCCATCCCTTGGCTTCCTCCAGCCCAGCTGAAGTCTGAGATACCCTTGGAGAAGCCTGTGTTCCCACTGAGGACAGAGGGAGTCCGCTCTCCGACTAATTCCTGAACACTGCAAAGGGTGAAGCTAAGTGGGCCGATGTCCTCAGCTCTTGCAAACCTCCAGCAGCAATGACTACAGCCCCCAGTTTCCCCCAGCTTCGTGTTATCTCAGGTGGGGAAACTCTCATAGCTGTTGTTGCCAGTTCTCTGAAGATTTGAGTTGTGTTTGATTCACCATTTTAATTTCTCTTCCCATCAACTCAGCAAAGTGACTTAGAAACTCCTGAAAGAGATTGTATGGAACAAGATAGTAGTTATGTTAAGACGGTCCACAGGGAACACAGGGGCTGTTATTCCCTGCTGGGGTTTTGGGCTACTTTAGTTACATCTGGATTTCACCCTGCAAGATGGGGCTATGTGCCCCAGGGATGAAAAGATGAGTCTGTCCTTTCGCCAGTTCTCTGGCTGGATTTTGTTCCCTGTGAAGTTTGCTGCTCTCCTTATCGCTGTTAACTGGAGGTCGCTTCTAGTGATCTGCTAGGTCTCTTGCTTAAAAATGTAATCAGTACAAAACTCTAAGAAACACAAAGGTGAAAAAGCCCAGCTGTCATGGCTGCTAGATGCGAATGCAGGGAATACCACAAGAAAAGGATTGGTATTAAAGACTCATGATTTGATGATGAAAGAATGGCAGCTGTGTTCACGTGCTGCAGTACACGATATCTGGGAAATGTGATTTGTTTTCCATTAATCATACTTATTCCTCTACTGAAAAGCTACCCACAGACCTGCAATCCCAGGATACCCAGGATTTAAAAAGGAAAGAAGCCACAACCAGCTCAAAAATGATGTGAAACCAAGTGGGGGATCGTCCCATGATTGCTCAGAAACCCGTAGGGTGGCATACATCTGACTGGATATCACTGACTCATTAACCCCAGTCAAAAGCACATTCCAGGTTTCAACTACCCACAGATCTCCATGGTGTACATTTAATTTTAAAACAATTAAAACAGCTGGTTGGGAAGTTGAACAGCAGTAGAGGGCATAGAAACTGCAAAATCATTATTTATTTTGTAAAAAAATATCAGTCCTGTCAGAGGGAAGTTCTGCCTGCAACAGACTGGACTGTTGTGATAAAAATGAGAACATATGGGAAGCCAATATTTTATGGTTTAACAGCTCTGCCTTGTAGATGAGACCCCATCCACTACAGTCCAGGAATAATAAATACCCAACGAGGCTCGCCTTGTTCTGTGGACCACAGGGATGGATTTACTGCATGGAAGGTGGTCCATATGGCTTGTAACCCTCTCCCCATCCCTAATGGCTTCATTGTCTGAGATGAGTGCTCCCCCAGTTCTGCGCTGCAGAAAAGGCAAACCTCTGGGCAGCACCTCCCGACCCACACTGCATCTGTCCTGTCTTAGCATCGCCTCGACGCAACTCCCTGTCCAGGCTCAAGGGCTCGGGTAGGCATCCAGCCTTACAACCTTGCATACGTTGCATGCAATCTGCAATCTGACGTATCACTTGGTTCCTATAGGGAACCTGCCAGCATGAAGTAAGGCTAGACCTGTTAAGTGTCCCTCCTGCCCTTGTCACTTTGGCATTGAGGGGAAAAGCTGGAGGCAAAAACCACTCACCAACTCTTCACAGGAACGATGTCACCCATTTTCCTTGAAAAGCTCAAACCTCTTCAGTGTGGCTCCCCAGAGCTTCAGAAAAGTGGCTTCCAGCAGGGAATCTAGCTTGAGCTCACTTTGATGCATCCAACCGGTCTCCATCCACACTGCTGACTTCCAGGCACTGAGGGTCAAAAGTCACCTCCCTTGCTAAGTTTGCAAAGCTCTTCTCAGCCATGCCTGCTTGCTTGCTGGAGAAAATAAGGCACAAAGCTGACGTGATTTTCCCTAAGTCAGTAGCAGGACAAAGCAAGTTACAACACAGCTTTTGAGGCCAAAAGATGGTTCTGGCTTGCAAAGCATCATCTCCCATCACCACTATTTTGCCCCCTCAAATTTCCCTTCTGTATATTTATAGCTTTACAGATGAACCCTGCCCTGAGCTTTATTTCCTTCTTCCAGATTTAATCTTTTTTTATTAAGACCATTTAGCACTGATCTATGTATCAACCCTATAATACCCTGCTGACACAAAAAATGTTGACACATCAAGTTGAAGTGCTGGAACCACCATTTTCCAGTGGCTTTTTGAAATGATAACAAGTGACACTTATCATTTGCCATCCAATCCACTTGTGCAATAAGCAAAAAGCCGAGCAAACTGCTTTTCCCCTGCACAAAGCAGTAATTTGTGTGGCACAGTCAGACTGACTTGGGCTGCACGGGGAATGAAGATCAAAGGGGAAATTCACCTGCCTGTCTTGTTTGCTATTGATCTGAATCGTAGCCACTTTATCAGTAGCACTTTGCCATCACCCCTCAGAGATCAGAGCCTCCTATATCTTCCCAGCTCTTTTATTTATAGAACCATTTAATAAATACATTTTCTTTCCCTGGTCTCCTTTTTTTTGTTGTTCTGTTTTGTTTGACCAGCAGAAACAAAGGGTTGCCCGCAGTGTCAAGGAAAAAGAAGGGTATATGGCCCCAATTCAGCAAAGCATGTAAATACGTGCTTGGTTTTGAACAGGGCGACAAACACATGCCCTTCCTCTTAGAGGCGTGTAAATACGTGTGGGGTTTTGAAATGCAGTTGCGTGACACAGAGCAAATGCCACAGGGGGAAGAAACTGGTCAGCTGAATATTTGTTTTCCATCTTTGTTTCCTCCCTCCTCCTCTAGTTCATTACTGCTAATTACTGGGGTGATTGGGGCAGAGCGAACAACCGCCTGATGAAAGCAAAGGAGCTAAAGAACCCTAATGCATTTTTGCATTACCCTTTGGATGGTAAATGGGACAAGGAAGACTGTAAAAACAGAGAGGGAAAATGAAATCCCAAACCATGCAGCTAAGAAATGAATAAATGACTCTCCTCTTCACGCTGCCAGTGTTACACAACCTGCCTGCATTGGATTGAGACCTACGTGATCCTCTTCTAATTGAAATCACTTTACCTTGACCTCCAACAGTAAACTGAAAGCTTGTTGCTCTTGCTGCCAGCAAAGCATCAGCAGTAGGTTGTAGGAAATCCCAGCTGGGGACATGAGCTGCATTCACATGGCATTAATCTCGCACTAAGTGGCACTAAGTCAGGAGGTACCAGCAAGTCTATAAAACAGCCGTTGTGCCCGTCTGATGCTGCTGGCTGTGTATCTACCCAGGTTGATACCTCCCCTGGCTGCTGTCTTGTCTCTCCTGCTTGAAGTTATAGAAGTGCAGCAAATAAGGCTGGAAGGGACGCTAGGAAGTCATTTAATGCACGCCCTTGACCTAAGGTGAGATGAGCTAGACCCAAACCACGCCTGTGAGGTATTTGTTAACCAGTGTTGGAGATCCATCAGCTTTCTGGGCAACCTGCTCCAGGGCTTTGATAGTCTTTTCAGGTGAAGACCCTTTCACTCCTCAGAGGGTCTGGGGATATGCCATATCTGGGCACCTGATCAGTTCAGCTGGGATTTCCCAGTCCCACCACACCCAGTTCTGCTTTTTGCTGATCTGGCTTTGGGGAGAGACGTAGGATTTGCATGTGCGGTTCTGAATAAGACCCGCAGGGTTTTCTGAAGGGTTTTTATGGTATTGTGACACTACTGATGGGCAAAGGCTGACCTATAGGGAAGAGCAGGGACAGAGTAGGTTATCTTAGCGGTTGCTGCCCATACTTCACCAGCTCCATGGAAAACAGGTTATTTTAGTTTTAGCACTGTCAGCTCAGGTCCCCTCTCCATGCATGGAGTGCTCTCTTTCCAAAGGCACTCGAAAAAAAGGGCTTGGGTTCCCCCTTGTTGAGTCTTTGACTACAGTAGCATATGGGAGCTCCTGGCACAGCTGGCACTACCCTGCATGGGGCGAGAGCTGAGAGCAGCAGGAGATGTCCCATGCTCCAGGGGGTCCCTGAGCCCACATGGGCTGGCCAAAGGCAGAGATGGGAGTGGTCTTCCCTTCCCCTTCCCCTTCCCCTTCCCCTTCCCCTTCCCCTTCCCCTTCCCCTTCCCCTTTCCCTTTCTCTTTCTCTTTCTCTCTCTTTCCCTTTCTCTTTCCCTTTCCCTTTCTCTTTCCTTTCCCATCAGTTGGAAACATCGCAAACAACCAAATCAAAAGATGAATTAAATACTTTGGTATTTTTAATACTTGTGTTTGTATTTTTCTAGCTGAGATTGCGCCCCAAATTTGACAGAGATTTAAAGATGGACTTGTTCCAGCCAAGAAGCCACGGGAGGAAGAGAAGGGGGATTTACCATTCCCTAATGAATTTCAGTCCTTCTTTACTAACTGGGATTATCTTCAAGCATTTGTTTTTATGAGGCAAGAATAACTTAAAATAAATATAGGTGAGTATTTAATGAAACTGCAATCCAACCCTTCATAAACATGTGATTTACTTTAAGACAACTGGGTGGTATTTACTGGCTTTGTGGAGAACAAGTGCATTTCAAAGAAGTGAGGCCAGCTCTACAAAATAAAAGCACAACAAACAAACATGAGGAAAGCTCCACAGTATTTTACTCACAGCTCAAAGTTCCTGGTGCTGCAGTGTAAGAGCTTTGAGGTTAATTCCTGAAAAAAATAGCCTTTTTTCACTGATCAGTAGCTTGGGTTACTCTTAGAGTATCTGCTGAAGCATGTTCATAGAATCATAGAATCATAGAATCATTAAGGTTGGAAAAGACCTCTAAGATCATCGAGTCCAACCGTCAACCCAACACCACCATGCCCACTAAACCATGTCCCTAAGCGCCTCATTTACATGTCTTTTAAATACTTCCAGGGATGGGGACTCCACCACTTCCCTGGGCAGCCTGGTCCAATGTTTAACCACTCAAATGGTCCAATCTGAAGTTAGGGGTGGAAATGGTCCATGGCCAGCGGAGTGTGAACATTATTGGGTTATCACTCCAGTCCTCACCTCCATGTAGAGGCACAGGCACAGAGCTGCCCCATCCTCTCTGCAAAGGAGAGCGAAGTTTCAAGGCACTGCGTTGGTCTGCAAGGCTTGTGCTCCAGGTAAAGTAGGAGAAAAGGTGGAGAAAACAGATTGTGAGGTGGATGAGCTGGGACTGAAGTTTCTTAGAAGATTAAGTTAAGAGTTGGGGCCCATAGATGTCAGTGGAGGAACTTCCAGTGGGTTTCTGATGATGCCCTGGAGCGGGCGTAGGCTTAGCAGAACCGACGAACCTTTGCGGTTTCCCCTGTCCTAATTACTTTATAGGGTATTATCATGCTAATACGTGAACATCAGATGTGGGTTGTTTTTTTTTTTTAATCTAAACTTGTGAAAACAGTGCAGCATTAGGAGTGTGGTAATAAACGAAAAACGTTAACATGCAATTCCCTTATGCTTTTGAAAAATTACTTCATAAATGCAAAGTAAAATATTTTCCTTTTTATTACCTGACAATTACATATTAAGAATTTCTTTTTATGTTTAAAAACATATGCAATACGGGCAGGCAGGCTCCAAAATGTAATTGCTTTCTTTCTATAAGAATCAGATGTCATTTTCTCCAAACTAAACTCTGAAAAGAGATAGGGGAAGCAAATTGTTGTATACATTAAATTTTGAAACATCTGATAGCATTCCTCAATTAAACTATTTAAATGAAAAAAGATTGCTTTACAGCTCTATCATATCCACTGAATAAAACCTCTGTTGAGGCAAATTGGCAGTGGCAGGTACCAAATGCATTGGCCTTAATGAGACTGGACAACCTAATAGAGGTCATTGGTAATTGTTATTATATACAATATTGCACTGTCAGAAAAAAACCCTTAAGCTACACACATTGCTCAAGACATCTGAGTTTCATTGCTGCAAAGGAAGGCTTTTATCTTCCTATGTAAAGCAATATTATTGTTGTTTTTCATCATGAATTACAGGCTGCTCTCTAAAGGTGCTATAGTAAAGGGAAACAGCGTCGGTCACCATTGCCATCTTGTGAAAGACTTTCTGGAGGAGATGGGAAGCCCACCTGGAACATTTTTCCATCGATTTCAGTGGGTTGGGGTTGTAATTACATGTCCTTGCCCAAACCCTGTGGATCCACTGGGAAGAGTACTGTTGACTGAGCTGTCCCGGGATCAAGCTCTGTTGAGTTTTTTTTGATGCTCAGCCGCTGCAGAAGCTGAAGGACCAGAATTTGTCCGTACAATGATGCTGATTCTCTGCCGCTTGATAAAAATGACAGCTCTTAAGATTTAATTTGTTGGGAGGAAGAATTAACTCTTGTTGACTCCTTGGCCTGCTGTGCTAATATTAAAATGAGGTCTTGTAAAGAGGGGTCACATTCAACATTGCAGTTATTCTGTTCCCAAGATCCTTCAGGTTCCTACAAGCTTTCCCATCTTCCCAATAGCTAGTGGGCCAAATTTTCTGTGCTGTCAGGATTTTCTCCGAACAGCACTGTGGATCCTCTCTTTTTGAATTCACAATAAATATTACCAAGGTTTGCCTAAATGATTTGGTACTATTTCTAACAATCTTTGCGGCAGGGATTCACCAACATGTGTTTGGGAGATTTCAGCCCTCTGTGGTGTGGGCTCACATACCTTTTCTAGCACACCCATGGCCATGTAATCACTTAGTATTTGTCTCCCCAGCATCCCCTGATGAGGTCCTGAGCTCTCTCTCCACACAGGGGATAGCTGACGGCTTTTCAATTTGCTCCACGTGGCTGGACAGTGCAGAGTCTCTTGCCAGATTTTGGGGGAGCAGCGAGGTAAGCATAATTTTGGGGGTCTGTAACACCAAAATGACAATACGGTTCACCGACAAACTGTTTTCTCCCGCTACAGCTGGTGTTCCCTGACAAAAAAAAAAAAACAACCAAACCTCTTGATTACTGGGACTATCTTGCAGTTGGCAAAATCTTGATACGAACCCCACTGTCTTCTCCTTTAAATGCTGTACCAAAATAGCTAATCTCTGCTGACTATTTTACAGAGTACAAAATGTGTGTCCATTTAACCTAATAAAATATTAAATAACATTAAAGCTATGATATTTAGTTCTCTGTTTTCCTGCAACTTATGTAGCCTTGTACACCGGGACAGAGTGAGCAGAAGACATCGCCCTTCCCGATTCGGTAGTGCTTTGCGCTCAGCTCTGCACACAAGCATTGACATGATCCACCAGTGTGAAACCAGCTTGCAGTTCCATGACCTGCTGCCGTCGGTCAGTGATGGGATCTCCTCTGGGGCCAAATCCCTGCCCACCCCAGTCCTACATGACTGCACTGGGCTCTTGCAATCCTCTGACCCGCTGCGCACCCGCTTGGCTGGGTAGGTCCTTACGGAGGTACAAAAAAAGGTTGAAATTACATCATGGTTGTCAGTCTTCTTCTGAGGCTTTAATTCTCCTTAGATAGATTTTACTGTGTGTTTTGCCCTTCTTTTAGAGACTTGAGCTCCTTAGCTGAATGTTGTAAACCATTAAGGTCAGCACTGCAATATTTTAACGTCGCTATTTAACAGAAGCAAGATTTTTATGGCAGTGAAAACTGCTGCAGGGAAAAGAAAATGCTATGCAAACACCTAGCAGACAATTGCGAGTAAAAATCAAACAAAACTTTGGGTAAGACAAATATCTTTATGCAATTAATGCGTTAGCTCATACTGGCAGACTGATTGAAATAAATCACTTTTTTTCCTTTCAGTGTGGGGGATTGTGGAAGGACAGTACAAAGGTCCTTTCTATAGCTGAAAGAAACAGCATTATCTTACATTTTTTTCCATACCATGCATGCAGCTGATGCACAAAAAGGTGTAATTACAATCTGACATGGAAGTGATTGTCTGAGCCTGAAAATCAGTAATGCTAACTCTTCTCAAAATAAATTTCAATTTGATCCTGTGAATTTTACATTGAAATGAGTTTTTTCTTTAAAACCCTGGAGAAAACAGCCCTGTATGTGCGCATTAACAAATAGCTTTGCAAATCTAGGCTAAAGTGAATATTCAATTTCAGGAGGTCAAATTGAGATTCACTCTCAACAACAAAATGACTAAGCCACATGAGCCAAAGTTAACTCTCTTGTAGACATGACAGAGATTTTACCTGTTACTAAGGTGGTCGTTTGTCCCTAAGCCTCCCTTTTACAGTCTCAGTGACATTTATATCCAAAGCCATATCCATTTGCAGTTGGTTAATTACCTAACATCTCTACAGTGAATATCCTGAAGAAGGTGGTTTTGCAGTTTGCCTTCAAGACCAGGGGAGATTTTTCATGTGGTTTCAGGATATCAACAAGCAGATTTAAGCTGTCTCTTGTTTTCCTACTGACTCCTCCATCCCTGTAGTTAAAAGCCCTGGAGCTGAAGAAGGAGGATTTCGAGGAGATACCCACTAGGTAGCAGAAACATCCATCTTACCCCCCAGACCTTAAAAAACCTCAACCCCGCATGGTCCCCATCAAGTCCCAGATAAGACTTAACTCGCGTACTGTGCCAGAGACCTGGGGGCTGCAGACTCCTCTCCAAGTCCACTAGCTTTGGTCTGCTTTTGTGCACTGTACCCGGTGGGGCAGTAGTCCTTGGCTAGGGAGAGATTTTCTACTTATTGGGGCCTTTACTACAATTAAGCAGTGTAGACAATCTGAGGCCAGTGCCTGAGTCTTGTTTTCTTTGTTCATGTAGACATAACCTGAGAGATGAAACATCTCAGAGCCTCTCCCTCTTTAGACAGCAAAGAACGTGCACAAGCCAAAAGCCCACCCCTTACCTTTTTCAATCTTTGAGTCCCATTTTGGCACCAATGATCACAGTTTCTGGGGTTTCTTGCAAAGATGCTGAGCATTTGAAAATCTTCAAGGAATGTGCAGCTGGGGAGACTGCAAATTCTTCTGTCATCTTCTGGGGAGAATACAAATTCTTCAGCATCTTCCCAGCAGGGCCGCAAGGAAAAACTTTAATAAAAACTCTCTATTCTCCTACAAGAAAAAAAAACAGGAGGACTTTTGCACTCCTGTCCTTCACTTTCCCCAGGTCACAGAGAAAAATCCCATTCTTCAGCAGGGTCATTAGCTGTATAATGAGGGGTCATAGACTAGCACTACACTGATACCATGACTATGAGTGCACCTGATACCAAACCACAATAACCACATGCTGATACCAGTATCCATACAGTGGCTTTGAGCTTTGACTTGTGCTGTCTGGCTCTGCACGTAGCCTTCACTCGGTGGTAGCACATCCTTCTGCTCTCTTTGACTCTGTCTGGCCCCCTGGCCATTGCATGGTCTCTCTGCTCCAGCCCTAAGGAGGGGTAGGGGAACGGGCAGGATCACCTTGAGGGTGGCAGTATTTTCCCCTCTCTCTAGTAAAATGGCACAAGTGAGGGGGTAACAGTTCCCAAGAGCTGTCCGTAAAAGCCACGGTATCTGTGCCGTTGTAGACGGTGCAAGGCTTGTGTTACGATGATGTTGTTCTTAGTGTTCAGATGGTGCAAGTGCTACCCCTGGAACGTCTCTTGTGCCAGCTGACACATACATTCAAAGAATAAAGAAATTTGCTCTTCCCTTTCAATGTAGCAATGAATAATTATTTTTTTTTCATGTATAAAGAGAGCAAGACTGGAACTGGAAACCTCGGAATATTTAATGAACTAGCAGAATAATCTCTAATACAAATGCTATAAGAACAGAAGTAAGGATTAGTGGTTCAGTGTGGACATACACATCTGATGTGTTACTAGAGAAGATCTGGTCTTATGGAAAAAAGCTGAAGCTACAATTTTGTGTGCAAAATGTATCTGGCCTAATAAAGAGTATGACTTGTGCACTAGAGGGAGCATTGAAGGAGGATGAAATTTTTCACTTGAAGGGAAAGGGTTAACCAGTTCATTTTCTTTTAGATGGATTTCCAGAGCCCTAACTTTAAATATCCATGAATGAAAACTTTGGCTTAAGCGACAGGGTGAAGTTACATAGTACGTTTATTTTTTTGCTTAAATTGTTGATAACAAAATTGTATATTGCAAATAATTTCCCCATGTTAAATGGGACCATAGTCATTTGGTAACCTTTCACATACACTTTGCCCCTGTGCACGGCAATGGAAGCTCATGTCCACAGATCTGACCACATACAACCTTAGCCCATCAATGGCTTTGCTTTAGGAGACATGAAATGCAGAGACCCTGAATATAGTGTAGGATTGATGGGGCCCCATGTCTGTTCATGTACACCTCTCCCCCAGAAGACAAGGGGATTATTGAGGGCTAATGGTAGAACCCCCCCAATGGCTCAGCCTGCAGTTTTGCAACCCTCTTTGGTAAATAGCCAGCAGGTCAGGGCTTACAGACCCCTTCCAAGAGCATAGGTCCTTTGGGAGCTCCTCCTGGACGCAAGCTCCATCGTGGTCACCATCCAACTCCTTCCAAGGGTATGAAGTACAGGACATCGGTCAATGTTGGCCTTTGGGTGTGGAGAGAAGCAAAGCAAGGCCAGAAGGAGCATGGTTGTGTTTCATTGCCTCGTAGCATTGCCAGCAGCCATCTGTGCAAGGGAGGACGCAGCACGGTGTGCTCACCACCGTGACACAAGGTGAAAGTTGGAGCTGCTCTTTGTGACTCTCACAGTACGACACTTCAAAGTGCTTTACATACAATAATGACCAAAGCCCCCATGAGCGGACCATGCTGCAGTCCAGCAAACCAGACTGCAAGATAAGTTTTCAATTTGGCCTTAAATGAATTTGCCGAATTGGCACCTCTGACGTCAAGTGGAAGTGAATTCCGCAAATCTCAATCTATTTTATAGGGAAGCACTATTGATTTTTTTATCGTCTTTGTTTTTTCCAGCTGTCCCCTCCCAACTCCCACGTTCAGCGGGATTGAATGCTTTGATTTAAGAGAAGCTGTTTAGTGCAAGAGACCCTCTTGGTGGCAAATTAGAGGATGGCTTGCCCCGTACATCCTAGCAGTCAGACTGCAGAGACGTGCTTATCCATCACCCACACTTGCGGCGTTTACAATACAATTATATCCTTCGAGCTGGTAGCTGAGGCTGCTGACAGCCTCCAATGCCACTCTGATGCCAGTTAATATGTGGATCTGGCCCCTAAGAAGCTGAATCCATCAGTGCCACCGTGCATGCAGCGTGCCACCAAGGGAGCAGCGTGAGCCATGCCTTAGCTCTGCTGCATTTGAGAGTGCTGCGACTAGATGAAATCACTGGGGTTTGAAGAGCAACGGCTAACTTTGTGCTTGCTTGCAGAGAGTATCACCCATTTTTCTTTTTGGCTATGAAACAGAACAGGGCTGTTCCTGAAGAAATAATTTGCAGTTTCTCTTAAAGCCTCCTCTAGCTACAGGAAAGTCACTTCTGACTGGGAAGTGGCATCTGCTCCCCTGACGTCTTTCCTGTCCTACAGAAAAAGGCAATGACTTCTGTGCAGAAACATAAAGTTACCCTTGGTGCCCCCTCTCACTCCAGTAGCATAATATGGGTTTTGGAGGCTCACAGTGACATCTTCTATCCACTCCACGTCTTTCTCCAACACAACCCCACTCTCTGATGGCGTAGCCTGGCATCTGCAGGTGGTCATGCGTGCGTCACCTTTTCCTGGCAAAGTCCATCTACACCAGCAAGTCTCTTCTGGCATCTGTTTGGGGGAAGAACCCTTTGCTTCTGTGGCTTCAGATAACAGTGCTGATAATGTCACTGTGCTCAGGCTCTGCATGCTTGGTGTTTGACTACAGCAGCTTTGAGTTTCCAGGGGTCAATGTGTAACCGAGCAGTGGAAGCCAACAGAGATCTGCAAATGTGGTAGCTGAAGATAAGATGCCAAGGACAGAGGACTTAAAACCAACGTCTAGCATTATCGAACTGCACATCTATTTCCTAAAAGAGACATAGTCTGTTGATCTCTTTGTTACAGGGAATTCCAATACACTCCTTTGAGATCCAACAAAAAAAAAGTTAAGTAATTCCCACCTTGATCACTCTTGGAACCAACTGCCTTTTTAGAGCCTTCCACTTTCCGAAGCTGCCAGAGGAACGAAGTTTCATCTTCTGGGACTAAAAAAAATGAAACTTTGCTGCTTGGAAATAAGTCAAATCTATAACTGGGATAGACATATTTGACAAAAAATAATTTTACTGAAGGGACCAAAATTATTCATGATGTCAGGAAAAACTGCACCATATGTATAGACAAAGAAAAAAAAAGCCCAAACAATCTATTTGAAAAAACTGTTTCATTTTTCATTTTAAAATCACATTTTTAGTCTTTTTCTTAACAAAACCCTGAAGATTTCATAAAGATTAAGTAACTTCTGAAATAAATGTCTCATTTTGTATTGACCAAAATATCCAGTCTTGACTTGACCTTTTCTTCCATTTAATCAAAATAATGGAAGAAATTTCCTTGGGTTTGACCTGAACAGAAGTTTCTCCGATATTTGTCCTAGCCAACAGCGCTGAGCCCATTATTTGTTCAAATTTTTTCAGCCAGCCAGGGAAGATACATGTATGCTGGACAGTGAGTCACGGTGTCTATTTAGCCATAACAAGTTGAAGTCTGGGGCTGAAAACTTACCTCCTGGGAAGCTCATGGAAAATTTGCCACTAATGTTGGAGGAGCCAGAACGTCATCACAGCCTTTAATCTTCCTCTTTGATGTACAAAAAGCTTTTCATATCTTTCAACGCAGTTAGTTTTCCCCACAGACTCCCCCGTGAGATGGACCCTCCATTGAGTTGGGGGAGACCCTTAGCATCTTCTGTCCACCTTTTCATCTGTGTGGCTTAGTGAGGGCTCACCTCTGGAGGCCTGTGTTCAAACTAGACTTTAAGTCAAAGCTAATGAAACATTTAGATGTTTCATGTGAGTCAAGTATCTGGAAAGCAGTGCTGGTATTATCACATGCACAGCTCGAGTTCCAGCATTGGATAAGCAGAGATTCTTTAGCTCTGGATACTCATCAGTGTGATCCTAAATATAAGCTCTTCCAGTGCCTTTGTTCTGAGCATCTCAGAGTTTACAAAAGGTGATAAATTAAGCCTCCTGTCTTCTGTATCCTTAAATATTGCAGATATTGTGTTGCCCAATGCTTGTAACCAAGTCACTGGAAGCCTTGAGACAGCCCCAACCCAAATACTTTAAGCAGAAGAGTGATTCTGGAATAATAGTGGCAAACCAAAAGAATAAAATGCCTTTAGTTTTTATGGTGCTGATCAGACTTCATAGTAATGAAATTAATGTTTGTTAAAGCAGTGTGGACGCAGAAAGCAAGTGCGCTCCAGGCTAACCTAACTCTGAGGTGCTCTTCCATGACCTGAGCTTTGCGTTACAGCCAGCCCAGGTCATGGACTCAGCCCAGACCCACTGGCTTTCCTGCCTGACACTCCGTTAGAGCTACTCAGAGGATTGATATTGCTGTCTTTGCTGTGACACTCTGCCTTTGCTTTTTGCTTTCTTGTACACCATCATTTACCTTTAGAAATGTGTTTTATAACATTTATAACATTTTAGAAATGTGTTTTATAAATCAGTGCATGTGAACCGCTTGTATTTGTGCTTGTGGAACCAGTATTACCAAAGGCACCATCTAACCCTAATTTGATTCATTCCAAAATGGAATATCCTTCTCCACAAAATTAGTGATGTTATTAGTTTCTCTAATAACACCAACAGGGACCATCCAAGCTGCCCTCCCTGATGACCTCATGAGACGTGCTGAGGGTGGGGTGCAGCCTGAGCACCCAACTCATCTACTGCGCACCCAACTCATCTAATGTGAGCTTCAATTCCAAGCACATCGGTGAGCAGCAAAAGTCTTGGTTTCCTGTCCATACCATGGAGGTAGGAGATGATGAAGGTCTCTAGAGAGAAAAACCTGTTTGCGACTCAGTTAGTCAAAACCTCCACCTCCGGACCTCAGGAATGTCCACCCGGCAGCCTGCAGGGAATTGCAGAGACACACAAGCTTATATGAGGAAAAGTCTGCTCAGACACCAAAAACGGTGCGGCTTTGGCAGCAGTGGGCTTTGTCGGGGCTGGCCTGGCTCACCCAGGGTGCTTATATACTGAGATCAGTTGCTGCAGACTGCTCGCAAATACTTTCAGATGAGGATGCCAAAGGTCTTTCCCTTTTCCCACCATCACCCTTGCTCTTCAGATATCCCTTTCTGAGCCCTGGACCTGGCTGCAGCTCTGGAGCGTTGCAAGGCTGCAGATAAAACCCCAGTGATTTCCTTAAATTAACTGTAAAGGGATGAGGAATGACAGAAGAGTTGAACCCAAAAGCTGATAGCCTTCATGAAACCATCCTTCCTGAGAACTACATCGATGGGGGACTTGGCCACCAGCAAACTCTTACGAGGTACAGTTTCAGGCACTCCTGGCTGCCAGGGAGCAGCTGGACGGGGCGGGAGACCAAGCCAGGAGTTTCCCAGATCAGCCCTTCTGCTCTAGTTCCGCACTGTTGTAGCTAATACAAGTTTTGCCAGTTATTTCACCAGGGAAAAGCACAGATCTTTTTGTTGGCTGACATTTCTGGCAGTAGTTACAAATTGTCTTCTGAAATAGCTGGAGAGGTGTAAGGTCTCAGACGTCAGCCGTTTGATGTTATTCCTTCAACTGAGATCCAGGACCTGCCCTTGGGAGCACTCCCAGGCTGCTCTGGCACTGCGTGGGTTTGCTCCAACTCCTGCCTCAAGTGTCAGCTTTCTCCGCTCTAAAATCAGAGTTTCAAATTCTTCGCTACCTCCCAGAGATCAAGCGCCTCTTAATAATTAATACTCTGAATGCTTTCAAATCATCTGACAAAAAAAGCCAGCACAAAATCAAACTGTTACGATCATTGCCACTGTTTGGATTTTGAAGGATGGGTCCTGCCTGATGCAGATTAGACTTGACACGGTTTTTTTGCATGAATAAGTCTTCTTGTCTGCATGGAGCAAAGCTTAAAAATCATTATTTGCTTTGTACAACGTTGACATCACAACAGAGACCTGTACACTCAGGCTCAATTGATGAAGAGCAGAAGAATAGCCTGCTTTGCATGATGAAGAAGAACCTCAGTAACCATCTGCATTTCCCCCGTCCGTAAGGATGCTGCTCTTCAGTGACAGCCACGCCAACCCTGTAATAGTGTGCAGGATGCTCTGAATTTATTTCTTTTTAATTTGTACTAAAGAAATAAATGCTGTCCCCCCAGTTTGTCTCCCTCTCCACCCTGTGAGATAAAGTTATCAGGAATAATCAGATCATGGGGTGGGGGCTGGAGAGGAAATTGTACATTAATACTAATGCATCTGGCATTGCAGGAGACACGAAGCCTGCTGTTCCCTCATTGGCCTGGGAATGTTTAACAAGCTCACTACATACCTTTGCTTTGCTTTGCAAAAGAAGAAAACCCTGCACAGCTCCCCAAGCATCTGACAAGAATGCACAGACATAATAATTTCTTTGACCTCAGCCACATGAGTTTCTGAAAAGAACAAAACAGCATCATTTCATGGCATTTACAGTTTAAACCTTTCCTATTCAAGTTTCTAACAAAAAAAGCCAACAGCCCATTCTGGTCATGATTAAAATTCATAGGCTTGCTGCAGAGAACAGATGCAGAAGCAATTTTAGGCCAGTCATATCCCAGCTCTGCAAAATTAATTTGACAGGTTTGCATTAAAGCACTGATCAATATCCACTTTAGAGCAGCAGAGGCTAACTGAGAAAAAATAAGTGACCGGAGTGCTACCAGACGAGAAAAAATGAATCTTTGAGACTTTTTTCCCTCTAAGCTTGCACCTACATCAGAAGTCCTGACCTCAATCCATTGATCGGTTGCAGTTAACATGACAAAAGGCCTGGCGGATATACCAGAGCTATACCTACCAGGGAACAATCAACCCTGATACACTAAATGTTTGACAGAGTGACTAGACTGCTGAATTAGTATTTGCTTTCTGAGGTCTGGCAGGCAACCTTTCCGTCCTGCAGTTTTCTAGATGCTTACAAAAGGGATTATATATAGACATGGTTTATAGAACTTCTCTTAAACTTTCTTAAAGAAGCGCCTCTTAGTATTTTAAGTTGAGACCAAGATAATAAAACTCCGCAGCCTTGTGCCGTTCCGGTTATGCCTCCAATGGGGGAAAAGTGTATTTCCATTTTCAACTTAATAAGGACAAACTGTTTCATTAAAGTGCTCCAGTGTTTCTTCATCTGCGAGAGAGCAAGGAAATAACACGAGGCACCGAACCTACCCCAAGCCTTGCTTAGGAGCGGGACTGACACGATTCATACTGGGGCTTGATTGCAGGAGAAACGGCTGCAAATCTCCGCTGCCCTGGGGTTTGCAGGTCGAGTCCAGCAAAGGAGAGCATTTACATAATCCCATACACACCGAGGACATATCAGCACGTCACCGCAATAGTTATAACGGTCTTGGCATGTGTTGCCTGTGGAAGGAAGGTGTGGCACTAAAGGCACATCCGCGCATTTTATGAGATGGACTTTTTATCTTATAAGTGATCTTGCAGCCGTAAGGAGTAGTAATAACTCACTAGGCATGGATCTATCTAACTGCAAATCTGTTCTGCTCCTGCGGGACACTGGCTATCCCTGGATGACATGGAGTCTAATTGCACCTACCGTACCGCACGCCAAGCAGATTGCACCGATTTGCCCAGGGAAGGGGAGGAGGTGGTCTGAGGGTTTGAAAAGGAAAAGTTGGTGTGATTTCCAACCTGCCACTCCTCCACCGAATTTGTGCAGCATCTCTGGGCATTGCATGCAAGGACAGGTGCTGGCCTGAGATGTGGTGAGGTCTCTCCAGGGCCACCTTCTTCTTCGGCTGTGGCTGCTGCAACCAACGCCTCCAACACCTGCGGTAGGGACCGGTCACCGCTGGCTGCCAACATAACTCAGGTGGCAAACTTCACCCTGCGGATCAGATCCCTAAATGAAAACCTCTGCATGGATTTATTCCTCTCTGCCACTTTTCCCAGAATTTGTTGCGTCCCATGATGTCCAAACTTACACCAACCCACAGGTCCTTCTTTTCGCCCCTGGAAGAAGACATGTTGCACTCACTTGTAAGGATATTTGGTTTATTACAGTGGCAAGAAGATGGATCAGCCTTTTTTATTTCTATTTCTGATAACTTTAGGATTCCTATTTAGGGCCTTTAACCTAAGCACCACAATTTCCTGTTATAAACGTAACTATAGTTCCACATTAATTACCTTTATCACATACTAATTACCTGACATCACTCCACATCAACTTGTGAAGCTTATGACCTCACGAGTTGACGTGGAGTGATGTCAGGTGTTTTGCCAGGAAAAAGGTGAGGCGCAGAGTGTTTACCGACCCGCTGTGAAAGTTGGTGCCCAGTACCAGGCACTGGAGCAGGATACCTGCTCACTTCTGTTGATGCTTAACATGCTCCAGTCCCAAAAAGGGGCTAAACCATCCTTATAAATCTCATAAAAATCTGTGGATCCTTATAAATCTCATAAAAATCTGTGGTTTCCTCCTACACAGCACAGTCAAGGAAGAGGACAGCCTGTTCCATGGTTGAAGCACCTGCTTTGGCCGTGAGAAATACAAGTTCAGTTCCCTGCATTAATCCAGACCTCACTCAAGCCACCAAGGACCAGATCTCTTAAATCTGAGGTGCCTAATTACCTCTGAGTTCAATGGAAAACTAAGCAGGTCTCTTAAATACCATTTAAAATCTGTCCTCAAGCTACTTGGTTGCTTCTCTGTCAAATGACAGTCATCGCTTTCCCCAAATTCCCAAGGAGTAACATGAATAAACGTATCAGTCAGCCCCCCACTCCAGTGATGGAGCGCATGAGCAGCCCACAGAGGGACAGCTAAACCCCACTGCATTTAAAAAGTGGTGAAAGTCTTTAATTATCATTTGCCATGTCTGTACTAAATATTTGTATGCACAAACAGATCTGGCAGGCACGTAGACACCAGGTGATACATCAAATTGGCTTGGCCCATGCCACGTCCAAGCATTTCCAGTGGCTTTGCAAAGTATCACAGTCATGGATCCTGAATTAACATGCACAGAATTCTGCTATTCTGAGCATCAGCATCAGCCCTTTGACCCTGGTACCTCCTTTCAACTTATGAAAATCTTATGTAGCCATGTGAAATAAAAATACCTATTGGCAGATATGCTGATTTTACCTGCATATGGAGGTTAGGAAGGTGCAACCCAAACAGTCGCACAGTCAGGGCCGAAGCAGGACGCGTTGTTTGCCGTCAAGCCAGATTTCCGCTGGTTTATCATCCCAGACTCTGAATTAGACACACAACCACAACGTGGTACCTGCGATCCAAAATGTGTGGCTGTGCCCCACACAGGGGGACACACGGACTGACACGCCAGGTCTGATCGCCGTCACCTCCCCAGTCAGGCGCTGAGCACCTTGGCACTGCCTCTACTAAAGATAAAAGGTCTCGGATAAAACCAGTATTTTACCATGTTGCAAAACAAGGATCTATATTACGGTGCAGCGTATATCCCTAAATGTATATTGTAGCACATCAATAAAATGGGCCAAAGTTCCACCTTATTTGGAGCTGTGTCTTTTCTTTATCTCTCTGCAATAAGTTAACCTCTTAAATATTACAACACGCTGCTCCTTATGTCTCTTAAATATTAAACAAGGGCTGCACAAGATAGATTCAAGAACACACAGTAATCAATAGCAATGATCACGAGGGCAGGAAAATGGAACCGTTTAAGGATTTGTAATCTAGTGAATAAACCTGGCGCTTTCATTCAGAGAAAACAATACAACCAAAATCCAGCTGAATCACACACTCTCTAACAACACAGATTTCTCTCCTTTCTCCTGCTTGGCACAGCTCGCTTTTAAAAAGCAGTGAGAAGTCATCCAGGAAAAATATCCACCAAAAATATCCCCAACCACAAAATATTTCATGAAGTCGATAGGTAAGTCTGTGCTTTGGATATCTTCCATAAACCCCTGACATATATGCATTTCTCAGGTCAGATGGGGGCTTCATTTTTTCAAAGCCCACTTTTATTATACTAGCAATTGTCCTTCTCATATAACAACTGAGATGCATTAATGTAGTTTTTATGTATATACAAAAAGGCGGTCTTTACAGTCTCAGCTGGTTCTGATACATATTTACAAGTGAAACGTAAATTTAGGTACAGGCGTATCTGTAATATACATGTCTTATAAGGAAAAGAAAGACATTCAGGTTCAGTTCCGATTGTAAACACTTCTTTGAAATTATCTGTAAGAGAACAACATAAGTCATGCGTGCATCTATTAATAATAGAGGGTCCATGACATCATTTTACTAATTACCTGGTTTTAGTGCACTCCATGTAATGATATTTGTTTTACTTTTCTAAATGTAGTCACTCTTCTCTGAACAGTTCTTCTGGGTTTTACTCTCGTGGTGGTTAAAGAGAAGTGAAATGAAAGTGTGTCAATAAAGAGGTCATTACATTAATGCATATACCTATTAACTTCCCATCTAGGGAAGAAAGCAGCCGAGCGGCATTGGAGGGGCCTGGGATCCAGCACATATGTAAAACCCTCTTTTTAAAATCATTTTTGCAAACACAGGTTCATGTTACTCAATCGTGTCGTGCGTCTGCCTCCCCCGGCGTTACTGGGGTAGCTGCTCCGCAGCTTCCTTTGGTTTGGACACACACAGAAATCCTCGTCTGGATCTGGTGGAGAGCAGACCAGAAGATCACCAACGTGGGGTAAGCTTTTCATTCTGCATTTGTACCATCCCCCAGGGTCCCATCAGACCTTGAGAAGACCCAAATCCCCTTCCAGAAATGCCCATTTCCACCAAATAACAGATTACAACAATAATCTGCCATCTTTTCTGGACTGTGACTTACCAAGAGGGTTTGCATGGTGATAATCAATTTTACTGTGATAACTATTATTTCTTCACTCATTTTGTAATTGTGAGCGTGCTGATAAATGGATTGGACAGTTACTTAATTTCACATTGGGGCCCATAAATATCCCTCGCTGGAATGTTATTTGGCAGCTTTGGCAGCAATATTCAGTCACTGTCAATAGGTACCTCAAGCCCCTTGTCCATGTGTCAGAAAGCCCCGGCCGTGCTGGATGCTCACAGCTGAGCAAGACCAACCAGGGAACTTGACTGTGGTCTTGTAACTCCAGAGACCTCTTTGCCCATGGAAAACCCAAGGACGTCTCCATTATGGTTTGATCAAAACCTCCGCGGGCTGCTTGCTGTCACCAAAGAGGATTACACGGAGGGGAGCTGGAGGGGTTTTGCCTTAGCAAGGGAGAAGGTGCACCTGCATGGGGCTGGCTCGCAGCCTTGTTCGGCCGTCCTCCGGTGGAGAGGTTCACTACAGTCATGCTGTAACTTCAGGAGCAGGAGACACCTGAGCAGTTACCATAAATTACCTTTAGTAAAGGGAAGGACAGGCACTTTACAGCTGTGATTCACTCCCTGAAGATGTTCAAGATAGGTCAGAGTCACACCCTGAGGGCCTCTTTCCACTGACTAAAAGGGCGCCTAAGGCTGTCAGCCTGGGGTAGGGAAATTTAGGTGAGGTGAGTCCCAGAAACAAGCCCTTTGAGCACTGTGATTAATGTTGACAGGTCCAGCCCATTCCTCATTTCAAGCTTGGTCCCTTCCCGCACCAGCTGCTCAGGGCTGGGGACATGGTGTAAACCAGCCCTCAATCTTGACTTGCCCAGATCCACTGTGGTGCTAGATCCTGAAGCCACATGGTTGAGGATCTCTGTCCCTACCACATGGTTATTGAAGATCTTCAGCTCTGGAGGGCCCAGGTGCGTTCCCAGCATGCCAGAAAAGGGCAGTGTTAAGAGGACGAGGACCCATCTCCAGACGAGTACACATCCTCAGCAGCTCCTGGCAGCCACCACCGACACGCTTGTTCATCTGCCTTTGGAGGATGAACACACTTTGTGGCTGGGGAAGACCATGCCATCGCCTGCTCTAGCTTCTTGCCTAATAAAACCCCTATTTTGGTGCATGAAATCCCTTAATGATTCTCCCCCTGGGGTAACTTGTTGAATTGGGTCCAGCCCATAGGTATCATTTTCCAGTCAAACCCTGTTTCTAGTAATTTGGGGTAGCTGCTATCACCTTTGTTAACTGACAGTAGACGCAGGAAAGTGGAGTTTATGTGCTTGTTCTTTGACCAGTACGAGCTTACCCTTTTTTACTGCCTTTTTCCAGAAAACTAAACAAATTAAATAAGCCACCACTTGGCTTAGTGTTTGCTCCTCTGCTTTTACCTAGGATGGCAGGTTTGATTTTCCAGGGTGCTACACGTACCAAAATTAATTGCAATACCAGTTTGTTTTTTTCTTTTTTCTTTTACCGTGACTCTTACTGTTGCAAAGAAAGAGCAGTCAGAGTTTCTATTCTTCTTGCTGAAATAGGGGAATACTCATTTCATTGCCAGAGGTGCCTTGTAATGTCTTTTTAGGTGTCTTCACTAAAAGTCTCCTTGGCTCCTGTAAGTTAAAGAAAATGTACAAGCTGCCACTTTTATGCGTTCTGGGGGAGTGGAAGGGATATTGATAGAGACTTTGCTATTAAATTTTGCCTGTCGCAGCCTTATGGGAACTTGAAGCATATTCACTGTAAAATGTGGATTGCTTTAGTATGTTATTCCAACCGATGCTGCCTTTCCTCCCTCCTGTAAATAAAAAAGTAGAAAATACAGTAACCCTGTTGTAACCTAGTGTTTAATGACGGCTCAGGCACAGTTAATTTGACTGTTGGCTAATGAATATATAAATATATCAACCCCCCTGAATGCAGAGGACGCCTGTCAAACTTCAGCTTTGTTGGCTAAACACCTAAAGGGGAAAAATGACTTGAAAGAACTTAATTCAAAAAATCCTTTAGGCCACACTGTTGCGTCTTGCAAGCCAGTAAAGATGCAGACAGCTATGAAGAGAAAGACATCAATAAATAATCAGGGGTCTTAGACTTTTAAATGGGAATCTGAGCATTGCAACCCAAAGGTAAATTGAATCTTTTCCCCGTCTTCCTAGCAGGTGCTCATGCCTGTGTAAGCTATAAAACTTTGCTCATTGTAAATGTAGCTTGCCCTTTCAACAGACATTTTTACATGGAAATGGAAAGTCTTAGCTTGAGACCGCTCAAAGGCATCTTTGCCTGCAGCAACTTCTGTTTTATATTTTGTAAAGGCTTTTTTTTTCCTTCACCTTTTCTTTTCCTCCCTCCCTTTGCCGAGGGATATCTGAATCCTACTTAAACATTTTTCTGTGGTAAACAGCTTAGAAGCAGCGAGTTGTGCAACGTGCAGCCAGCCAGTGGGAAGGACCCTGGCCACAACGGCATTAAAGGTGAGACCAGCTGGGGCAATCGGTGGTGAGAGGGGTCTTATTTTTTTTTCATTTCCCCTCCTGACAAAACTGCGACGCACACCAAGCCTGTCCACAGATGCTTATCTGAAAGATGTTGTAAACCTGTCTCGGCAGTTAATTAGCCTTTATAAACCATTCAGGTGCACCATTAGATAGTGCCCTGGGTAGATAGCACAGCTTTGGGTGTAAAACAGGATAGACGTCCATTCTTACTCATCCTCTTCCTCCACAGACTGTCAGAAGAGCAAGGCTGCTTTGCCCTTCATTTACCCATAACCGCAATAGGAGATATAATATTATAATGAAACAATGCTCTTTTGGTTGCCAATATTTGGAGGAGGTTCCTTTGCGAGCTCTGGTTGCTGTGCCTGGCTCATGATGCAGAGTCGGACCACAGCAGGCTGGGAGACAGGGCAGGACCGTCCCTCGTCCTAACCCCTCCAGTTCTAAAAAGTCACCTGATATATGCATGGGTCTGTTAAAGTCCCAACTGAAGCTACAGCTGTGAGGCAGGGTGGAAACTGCACGCCTCCCACCCCACACACCAGTTATCTCAATGGAGTGTTAATTCTGAAGCCTAATGATATATTTCTGAGGATGAGCTCACTGTCTGCAGCAAAAGGTTTTCCTGCAGTGTGGTTAGGCACTGAGATTAAGGGTAGGTCAGAAAAAAAATACAAAGTTATCTCATGCCAATTCCCAATTTACAAGCCAAAAACTTGTTCTTTCACAGTAAAAGGCCAAAGATGAATGCTAAATAAGTGGGTTTCCCTATGCCACAACGGGTATGTAATTATATGCTGTTATTCCTCTCATCTTTATTGCCAAGGAAATCTGCATTTATTCCTTGACCACAGGGGTCTGTCAGCTACTGCTGACTCTTCCTCACATGCTGACCCGATAAGAAAGAGGAGCACCAGTTCAGAAATACTACTGGAGGGCTGACCCCCCTTTCACCCACAGAAGGACTTTGTATGTGTTGAGAGAAACCTGTCCTGTAAGTTCTGTGAAGATGTTCTGCTCAAAGCCTAAGGTTCAAACACAAATCTGAATTCAAGGGGCGGCTTGAGTTTGCTGATTCAACTTCTTTTGAACTAGATCCCACCCTCTTTAGACCAAAACCAAATCCATAAATTTCCCAAGTTCAGAATGATCTGAATCCTCTTTTGAGGATTTTTTAGTTGTCTATGTGCTTTTTGTCTGCTTTCAGCATCTGGTAAGTCCGGTATCCTTATAAAGACCTTTCCTGGAGGAAAGGACTGGGTGAGAAGGAAAGAGGCCACCTCCTCTGCCCACCTCAGCACTGTGAGCTCGAACATTCCACACAACTCCTCTGGGAAACTCCTTGATGCAGACTGTTTCTTACAGCGCAAAAAGGTATTGCAGAAAAACATGAAAGTAGAAATCCCTTGTGGGCTCCTACATGAAGTTACTACTACCAGACATCAGCTCTGATTCAGAGTGTCCCAAGCCATGAGCTGTTGAAGGCAGTGAAGATAGGCTGAGTAGCACAACACGCTTATCCTTTTTTATATCCTTTCCTACTGGGCTGTTGCTGGCCACCATTGGAGACAAGATTTTGGACCAAGAGGGGCTTTTGTATGCAGCATGATGTTATTAAGCTTGCACGTGGGTACCCACAGAAGTTCAAAGATTCAAGCTGGATAGACTGTTTCCTTGTCTACTTCTGACATGTTACCTCAATGTAAGTTGCCTGAAGAGTCAGACAGCAAACCACAAACCCAACCATTATGTTTCTCCAGGCCTCCCCTTCCCGTCCCTGACCTTCTCCTTTTTTTGTAATGACCCACTCATTTCCCATACAGCCGTGGCTTGGGACTCCACAGGCGTTAAGTCTCCAAGCGAGGAACAAGCAGCAGGAGCAGATGAATGTTTAAAAACCAACGATCCTATTTTCATGCAAATGTCCTTAGCAATAACAAAGAAATGAAGAGCAATATCCAGTATATTGGAGGCGCAAGCAGAACTGTTTCTAAAAGTAGACTGTTTTTCAAAGTTTTCCATTAGGCTCCTTAAATACTCTCTGTGCACAGAGCTCTTCCCTACCTGAGGAGGCAGCCTGATCCATATGCATGACGGATCTCTAGCAAGCGATGCAATCTGCAGATCTGCATCTCATTTGCACTCACTGTGGTCGGGGGAGCGTCGGCGAGGGGGCAGCGCTGGGCGAAAACACGCCGTGGATTGTTCATGAGCATCAAATGGAACAAAATACCTTTGGAATGAAGCGAGCCAGATTGAGAGCCGGCAAAACAAGGACACAATTGAGGCCGAATGTGGCAGTTTGTCATTTCCTCCATCAGCCCGTGAACCTTTGCAGACCCGACTGCTCAGCAAAGAGGTTTTTTTCCCCCTTTGCTTTGAGACTATTCCCCCTGGAAGCAGCTCCAAAAGCAGATATATACAGAGGGGTGAGCATTGCCTCAGCCATATCGCAGGAAAGACAAAACCTCTGTTAGGCTGCCCAAGGCTGTGAAGAGGGTTTATGCAACTGAATCACCATGCAAGCGGCTTAATATTTGTAGGCTGGCAACAGTGCAGGCTGTCAAATCGGCTTTATAAGGTCCTGGTCCATGGGCATTGCCAAGCTCACTATATCCCAGAAGGTTTTGGGCGTTATAGGACGCCTCATGGGGCTAACCGTCTGGGCTAGGCCCAGAGGCGCAGAGGTTCAGCCGTTCCCTTCGGCATGGCAAGGGAAAAATCAGATTATTCCATATCCTTTCAATCGCTTTGGTCACTTGAAGTATCTTGGTTTCATGGACTTGAAGCACCCACCACCTCACCTGCAATGCTGCACACAGATGCAGCGGTCAGAGGTGTCCACGGGTTGTTGTGAATCACCTCTGTCACTAACCAGTCCCTAACACAGGCAGCAGGTACGTCCTTGGAACTGGAGGAACTTGAACCATGAACCACTGTACATTTTTTTGTGCAGTGATAACAATAAAAAGGTCCTTCAATTCCGCATCAAAGTAGCCATTTGTGGGGTACTGCCCAGAAATTGCATTTATCATGTTTCACTGACGCATGATATTTATTTGCATCATTGCAACCTTCAGCCTGAAGTCTCACTCCCTTCCCCAAGGGCAGGACATCTGTAGTTCCCCACATTGGCCTCGTTTTGAGAAAGGACATCGCTGCCCTCTTATCCTTTTTTTTTTTTCCCCTTCCATTTTTTACATTTAAAAGACACTGACTTGGGAGTTTTGACATCAGTGTGATTGAAGTGACTGAGGACGTTGTCCTCATTTACACTCTTGGCACAGGAGGGTCAGAACATGGCACAGGGCAAAAAGAAACAGAGAAGGGACTTCTCTAGTGCAAAGAAATTTTCTTAATTGCATCCTGAAAGCATCCCTACAGGCTCCCATTTGTGTCTGTAGCAAGCAAACCTCTACATGAATGCAGCCAGCAGAGCTGCATTTCTCAAAGGTGGTGTCTCCTGTAGGGAATTGCAGCCGGCCCTTGGGCCCCAGCAGATTTTGACTGCATCAGAGAGAAAGCCTAAAGAGCTCTTCACCTCCCCTTGAAACTTCTGCTGAGACTCTGTCTCAGAGCAGAATCACCGCTCCATCTGCTCATGCAGCTTCCCTAGTCTGCATTTTGCACAGCAAGAGGCAAGGACTATTTCCCAGTGCTGGGTGCGAAACCCTAGGGGCTATGAGATCATTTTCAATGTAAATGTGACCTCATCACAATTGCTCACATTAAGGATCACTGTACTTTGCAAGTCATCCTAATAAATTCACTTATCTGCCTGAGGAGGAGAGAGTCATACATCCTGAAGAGCGGCCACAAATCTCGCTTTTGACATTTGCCTTCGCAGAGTCCGGGAAAATCCTTCTGCCCGTCGCGTGTGCTTGGCCGTGGAACTCAATGTCGCGAGATAATTTTAGACAGCGACTATAAGAAGTAACTAAGGAACTAATCTACGTGAACGAAGTCATGTATATTAAAGCAATGCCCAGATCAGGCTATAAACCAAAATGTCAGAAAACACTTCTTGGAAGTAGCTGTTCCTTGATTTATGAGGACAGGAACGCATCTCTTGCCAACTGGAGTTTGATGGTGACTTCTCCTTTGCCATGGGAAATGGGGTTTTCATGGGATTTCTGTTGCCTTCTCCAGTACCAGCTGCGTGCACGGCTGCTGCGTGAGCAGGGCACCCTCCTTCCTAGTTCAGGTTCACACCCCTGGGATACTGCTGACTCACCGGAGGTGACTATCTGATCTTGATTTCTGGCGACTGAATAATTCCAAAGCAATTTATCTGCATTTTCAGGAGTGTTCAGGGCAGTCACTCCACAATTATTTATAGCTCATGTACTATGGTATTGGGGCAGACCCACTCCCCGTTCCACGTACCTGATTGATGAGTCTCAAAATCTCAGAAGAATCATAAATTCCAGCAACAAATAATCATGCATTAGAAACAAAAAAAAGATCAATGCAAACCCTGTTTGTTATTTGCCATTCACTATTTTATCTGATTTTACTTTTACAGGCATCCAGTCAGATTCCAGTTACGCTACCATATTTTGGGGATTGGTTATCTACTGTACACTCTGAACAATTCATAACTGACTGACTGGAGGAAAATCTGTTTTCAGGTGAAAATTTATCAGAGAAACAGAATCCTATGAATCAGCATTAAGTAACGAATAGTGAAAAGGGGCAAATATATCAGACCTGCTGTGAATGAAAAGTAATTGCCAACACCAGCATCAGCCGAGTCTTAACTACTTTTAACCAGTTCTTTGATCCAGACCTTGGAGAAAATAACGGGAGTCTTTCTTTTGATGTCTCCATGCCTGGATCAGGCTCTTTTTACTGCAAAGTTTTCCTCTCCAGCACAACTTGGCATGCAGTGTACGTTCTCCGCAAAGCGCTTAAAAGAGAAGGCAATTCAGCTGTTTTACTTTCCTGCCTAGTGGGAGCTCTGCTCAGCACTCAGAAATGTATGCAAGTGTGTGACTAATGCACAGCAAAAAGACTCAGGATGGAGCCACTTTATTCGTTGTTTGTTATTGTTCTTTGTTGCTCAGTGTTTTGTAAATCCCCCCGGTCATGGAGACATTTTTATTAGAGAATACATTTTTGAAAATGGGGTTCCGCAAAAATGAAATTTCAGAGGTGTGTGTCTCAGCATTGATTTTTCTATTTGTAATAACACACTATAGCATATCTTGTTTTATATCAAGAGGATAAAATGTCCCTAACACAGTGATCTCCATTCTGTGGTAATGGATAAAGCCTGTTTATGAGATGTCATTTATTCCACAATAGACAGTAAATAAAAGCCATTTCAAGCTTCGGTTAAATCAAAGCTTGTTCGGGATTTCAGCAGATTTGCAAATTACCTTTGGGACCATTTTCAGTTTCAGTTGTTTTCCCACATGCTATCCATGTTTTACTATAAATACTTCTTCTTGCTCGCTCGCTCTCTGTCTCACACCAAACCCTTGGATTGTAGAGTGATTTGTAAAGACAAGCAGATAAAGTAAATACACAGTACTGTGTTAAAATTTCTTTCCCGTCAATGTAACAGAAATAAAACGAGAAGTTTTGATAGCAGACTGAAAGCCAAAGAAGCGGACCTTGGACACAGATCTCTGGAAAGTCCAGAGATCTTTGTGAGATCTTATAAAGGCGCCAAAAGAGACACAGCAGAAACACAGGGCTTTGTCCAAAAAACATCTACTAAAAACTGCCTCATATCAGTCACTTCGGCTTTGGCATTTACGACTGATACTGGACATAGTCATCAGAGGGTGCTGGGACCACATGTCCCTTTCTTGCTCTGCTTTGTAGGTGGAAGAGTTAACATCAGAATACAAAGAATGAACGGTCCCTGGCCTCTGGACTCAGAAAATACCTCACTAGCCTGAAGTCATCACACAAAAAAATAGAATTTAATCAGAATAGCACATATATGCTGTTTCATAAACACCGAGACAAGGACAGCAACTGTTTTAATACGCAGTGAAGGAATTTTGGTAATTTTTGGGGGGGTTCTGCTTTCTTAAGAAAAATGGTCTACCAGTGAAGAAATGCAGTTTTGGGTCAACCAAAACTTCTTGGAAATTCAGAGTCAATGTAGTCCTCCCACCTAATTGGAAAGAATCAAAATGGTTCACACCACAGTGTTTGAAACAAAAAGGCTTCATCTGTTCTCCGGTAGGTTCACGGTGGGTATAAATGAGCATATAGGAGGGCAGATGACTTACAGCCCGTTAGTTAGGGTGTAGATCTCTTGGCTTCAGATGCCATCTTCACCTATACTTTTACTTTGCTTTCGTTAGAAAATCTTCCAAAGAAGAGAGACATTTTGTTTGAGTCTTTGAAATGTCCCATCTGCCCTAAAAACCTACCGTTTCCAAGCCACTGAATACTCTGAAACATTCAGGATAGGATTTATACCCCCATAAATTAATTCTTTCCTTGTAATAGCTGAGTCAAAAATCAGTTATTCACAAAAATATCTCTATGAATTATTTTGTTCCTTGAAGCTATTTCTGGTTAGTTATTCCTGCATTTGTTTTACGGTCACCTTTTAAAATTGTGGTGGTTGTCAGTAAAGGGATAAGTGACACTATTTTACTCATCAACAGTTTTCAGGAGGCCAAAAGACTGAGCACAAGTAGGTACCAGGCAAGCCCTATTTAAGACCTCAGTTGGACAGTGGCACTGATTTCAGCTCTGCCCACTTCCAGCTGCTGAGATTTGGAGCCACAGTCTTTACTGCAGACCTTAGAGACCTCTGAGGTGGTCCTCAGAGATGCCCATCCTTGAACAGTGTTGAATTTTAATCCACACATGTTGGAACTGCATTCCGAGTGACAAACCTATTTTCACCTCTGTAACCACTAGAGAAACCATATTGCCACAGGAAAGCAAGCCAGATTCCCTTCTAGCTCACATCCTACCGAGAAAGAGTCACGTAAAACCATTAACTCAAGTAACTCAACCTCGGAGAGAAAACTCAGACCCACCGCTCTATATGCAATAACGTGAACGCCATGCTGTGGTCGAGGAAGGCAAGAAAAAGGAGCTCCCATCCTCCCTGTAGGACACTGCATTGCAGGATCAGCAATTAGGCAGCCAGTTTTAATGCCTGTAAATGGTTTGGTATTTTTCAAAGTGGCCCTGCATTGTCCTAACAATTGTCCTCTGTGCCTTGGGTGCCTTTACTCCAGAAACTCCAAAAGGGAAGAACTGACTTGATCACCACAAAAAAGGTTAACAAGGTCTTTGAGCTACTTAGAACCGTATTTCAAAGCATTTTCCCGGTTTCCAGATTTGAAGAAGCGTGGTGTTCTGTCCTTTAACTGGACTTTGACCGAAATTCATGGGGAACAGGCAGGAAAATTGATTTCAAAGGCCTTCCTTTGATGATACTCAGGAAGGGTCTTTGAAATCCTCACAATGATACGTGCTTGCATTATAGACTCTGAAACACGGTGCTAAACTGGTAGGGAATCAGGCAGGTTTCCAATGGAAAACTTTCTTGTGTTTCCGTGGAATTTCACTGAAAATGAACTTGTTCTCTGAGAAATATTTCTGCTCAGAATTAGGGATTTTTTTTAATTGTTGCTGGGAAATTTCCAGTCCCCTTCTGACGGGGACAGCTTTGAGCAGAATCCTCCTGATAGTCCCCAAACCAGTGCTTTTTGAGAGGTTTCAAATTTTCACCAGAATCCTAATTTTCATTCTATTTCCAAACACACCCACTTTGAAGTGCCGTAACATCCCAGGTGATGGAAAGGGCGAGGCTCACACGGCTCCAACGGTCAATGTCATTTGAAACATCTCTGTACTTGCGCACACTTTAATGCACAAGTGGCTTCCATGGGACGACTGATGTTCCCCAAATTCTACCACTTACCTGTTTTGCTGGAGCAGGACCCAGGCCAGGGTCTCTCTGCCTCAAAGGAGTCACGTGTTTCCAGTAGACAGTTGCCAGATATTCGTGGAGATGTTTGCAATTTCCCCCAAGAACGTTGGAGCAAATTGTTGCTCTACCTAGATGTTGGGCCAAGAACAGGTTTTTGACCATTGGTTACTCTTTTCTAATATTTTAAAGACGTCAGTTGTCCAGTCAGTGAGCAAACGTGACACTGAGTGATCTGGGTAGCTGCTCACACACAGAGTTATTATTTCATAGAGAACTCATTAAAAAAATTTATCATTTGCTCTCTTAATATTTCTAACAAAAGGGTTTATACTGCAGAATTTAACTAGGTATAGCAGATATCTATATTCTGCATTACACGAAGACTACGCTGTCAGCGTTGCTCTGATACAGAGAAGCACTCTGGAGAAAGACTAAAAAAAGCAGTTCTGGATATGGCACCAGCATACTGAATGTAGGACTTCAATTTCTTTACAGTTTTGCCTTAAAGTACTGTTACAGTTAAAGTTGTGTCAGCACTTTCGTTAGAAACCCAGTTTTGATTTATAACACTGGCTGCAAAAAATCTGCTGCTGGCTAAAATTCAGTGTAAGGTCTTTGGCCAGGGGAAACGTTTTAAACATTTTTTGAAAGCTTGTTTGAAACAAGTTCTATTATACCGACGTTACACAGAAGCTTTCCTTGGATTTTACTAGGTGAAACTAGAATTTTTTTTTAAATGAACAGAAACAAAGGATTATTTTGAGAGATCACCTTATTTTTTAAGTTATATCTTTAGACATTTTAAAATATTCCCTTAGAAATTTGTTTTTTCTACCAGAAACTCCAGGACTTACATTAAGAAGTACCATCAGAACTAACCAACATGTAAAGAACATCGTCAGAGAACACACGTTTTGGTGTAAGTGTTCCCAGCCCATTACACCACACTCTGTTAGGTTAATGTGCATTAAAAGCACTTTATGAAACTGTGCTCCGCGACTCTGCTGTTCCTGCTTTATTAGCTGGGCATTAGCAAACCCTAGCAGCACCCGTGGTACACACTGTTGTTTAGATTAATTTAGCGCTGGTGAGTGGTGTCAGGCTGACAGCGGCGGGGATGAGAGACTATTCATCACCTGGACGGTTACGACACAGCAGCTCCCTCTTCCCCCAGCTGCTGCCTGGAGGCATCACACTGAGCAACAGGAGCGTAACTCAAGCCCGTGTCCATCCAGCCACCAGCCCCTCGGCGAGGGATACCGGCGTGGAGAGCAATTAAACTATTGCTGCTGCAGATGGTCACGAGAACCCTCCCAAAAATGACCACTGGGAAGTCCTGCAGGCTACTGATAGAGCAGTGGCAGAGCCAGCGTTGACCCTGAAGTGGAAGTCACCGTAACCTACTGCATCTTCTGCTACCGATCCATGCAATCCCTGCTGGTGGGGGTCCAGCAGTAGGAATGTCCCGCTGCCTATGGAATTATTTAAGTTACGCTCTGGCATTATTTTCTAACCAAAAGGGGTCCGTCCATATTTCAGATGCCTGCTTTCCAAAACATCCTTCATCTAGGTGACCTAACGGTGCATACAACAGAGGCTGTAGAGGACCTGTGAGATTTTGGGATTAAGTCTGTTTCTTCCCTCTTCATCCAGTCGTTTTCCCCCATGCTGACTCTCCAAAGCAATGAAAGCATCGTCTAGCACAAATGGAAATCCTGTTTGGTGCACACCTATATGATTGTATTTGGAAATTTAATGACACATATTACACGGCAAATTAAAGAGGGGGGATATCCCCAGGCGTGGGAACTTGGTCACTACACTTCAGAGTGTCAGAACGGACCTTGGGCCTGTTTTGGCTAAGCAACTAGTCCTCAGCCAATATCCAGGCATGACTTGAGACTTAGGGTGGTCCAGAGATCCCTCCAAGCAAGTATTTTGGACAGGGCAGCCCTGCTTTAGATGATGAAATCAAGAGCATGGATGCAGGCCATACCACGCCAGCTGGCTGCAGTGCCAGCAAGCAGCCCCGGCCACGTTTAACTTTTATTTTATGGTCATTTATTAAACACTGGGGACTCTGAATTAAGAAATATGAGCATGCTGCCATGTCCCCCAGATTCTGGCACCTGCTGTCCTGACACACCGCAGAAGAAGATGAACCTACCCTGGGGCAAATAGCTTCATGTTATTATCTAGACGGTGCAATTTTTGGGACAGGTACTATATCTTGCAGGGAGTATATATTGCATCTGGCACAAGGGTACGCTAAGCTCGGCTGGAAACTGGAGATGTAGCATAGAAGTAAATTAGCAGGATCTGTCAAAGTATTTTTTGCAACAGCTACAGAACAAGTATAAATACTCTTGAAGATGCAATGACAAGTTTACTGTCCTGTCTACCAATGTGTCCCCACTCAAGTCAAGGTGCAGAAAATGAATAAAAATTCGGAGGAGAAGATTGAGAGGTAAATTTGAGCCCACGACCCTCAGGGTGCCTGGTGGTCCCGTGGGGCAGGGAAAGGTTCTGGGAGCCCCGGGGGAACTCTGGGTGCCCCGCAGATGGTGAGCTGGGTCCCACTGAGGCTGAGGGCATCTGGCTCTGGGACCGAGGTTCAGCTTGAGGATGACTGGAGCAGCAGCTCCATAAGGCGTGGGGAGACAGCGACCCTCTCCTCTTCCCTGTACAAACACCCCACTGCCCATCCCCACAGCCAGGCAGACCCCAGGGGTCCAGCGCCGCCCCGCCGTGCACAGGCAAACAAAACACATCCGACTTCCCCGGCACGGCTGTACTATTGGGGCCTTTTTAACGCCACAGCTCATGTAAATAAAATCCTTTTACTGTGAATCTTAATTAAAGGAATGATTGTTTCTGGCCACTACTTGAAAGGCAAATGTTTTAATTGGTTCTGATGTCTTTTCATGTGAAAGCTTTTTTTCCCAGAAGCCATATATCCCAGGGAGATTGCTTTCCCTCGCTGCCTGTCCTGTAAGGGTCCAGCAGCAGCGGGGAGAGGAGCCAGTTTAAGGGGCTATCGAGTGAAACACACGCATGAGTTAAAGAGCAGGAGCTGTTTAAGATCCCGAAGTGTCATTAGCAGTAACATGTCACATAAAATGAGGTGCAGATTTCCATTTTCATTTGAACTTCAGGTGTTTAGTAATCCAGAAGCTTTATTTAAGGACTGACCTTTAACCTGGCCTGTCATTCCAATTGCAAGGAGTTGATGGCCACTGGGAATCAATGGGCAGCATGAAGGTCACTTCCTAGAAAAACTGTGGCTATCAATGTGTCAGTTCCAATGAAGTATTATAACAAAGCAGGCGAAGAGCCTATCTGGGTCTACGAGGCACCGGCTCGCTCTCAGGCTGCCTCTCTCCCCGTCTTCAGCTATTTTGTAAAGACAAATAGAAATAAGCTGCTATTTAATGATATGTGTTTCTGAAGGCATGTGGCGTTTTCAAGTTCTGTGGGTGGCACAAGGAGGGTTGGTTAGAAATCCAGCACTCACTGATCTGGACGCCGGCAGAAATCCCCTTATTCCTCCACACCAAGCACTGCAGCAGAGCCCGTCGTAGAGCCACTGGTCCAGTGAGACCTGGGCAACCCCTCCTGGTATGGCCATGCAATGCTGTGGCCATGCAACAGTTTCCTTCTCGGTGGCATCCAGGGTTGAACTCAAATCCCCGGGCAGGATCTGGCTGTTTGCAGCATCTCCAAGGTGGACACGAAGACCGTCCTTGTGCACGAGGAGAGGAAGGGGCATGGAGAGAACTGCCAGGGGAGCACAAGTGCGCATGGGGACAGGGCAGGAGGAGCAGCGCGTTGGGATGGTGTTTGGGTCACGTTGAGCTCAGCACACTTCCCTGGGCCTGAAGAGGAAAAAAACACGTCAAAGTTATGGTCAGCCTGTGGATCGCTACTGTGGTTAAAATGCACATTTAACTGAAACAAGGATTTGCTTTGGAGGTTGGCACAGAGGTTCACAACTGTGTCCTGGCCAAAATCTGTGGTGTCTGTGTGCAGTGAATCCTGTTTGTAAATCATGTAAAAACTGGGTTATTTTGTTTTCTACTGAAATCTAAGAACTTTAAGCTTTTAGGAGCAGATCCCTGAGGTAAGTCAGACCCCAACTCCTGCTGCGTGCAATAGGTGTTGGATGGCCACTACCTTTAGGGTCTGGCCTGGTGAAGGGGGGGGACTAAAACTACACGTGTCTATTGTGAAGCTCAAGTGAGGTCCCACCATGAGAGCTGGTAAACCAAATCCCAGCCAAGGGACAAGAGAGCAGCCAGGAGCTCATGGGATGGACACTGCAGATTCCCCCAGGCACGCACACCATCCTGCCCCATCCCAGTGCCACGTGCCCCATCCCTCTCCACCTGCTGACTGCTCCTGGACCGGTGAAGGTTTTGACTTGTAGGGTCAAGGATGAGCATCAGCGTTAGTCAAAATCGCTCAAAAGTCTGCAACGTCTTTGTGCTGGGTTTTCAGCTTGCAGCTCTCTTCAGCAATCTGTCTCCGGGGGTTGGGAAACTCCCCTGTAGGAAAATTCCTTGAAAAGTCTTTTGAAAGACCTTTATAATCATTAATAATTACAGTAATTTATTATCAGCCTTTTTGTACTCTTACAAAGCTCGCAAGATCTTCTCCATCAATTTGTAACAGTTCTGAGGGATAGACCCATTCCCTGGAAATCCTGTAGAGTAGAATTTTAATTTAAATCTCTCTTCCAGTCATAGGAGCTGGAAAGAAAACATCTCTTTATTGTTGCGCTTAGTGTTTGTATATTAAATATCTGTTTAGATCGCTGAGTGTGCAGACTCTCTGTGCAAAATGAATGTGAAGTCTATACCTGTCTGTCATATGGATATGAAACCCTCTGTAAAAGGTCAGTTTGACAGAAATTAATGAATCACTGAACAAATTCAAAGTTTCCGTTTCTAATTAAAAACCGAGAAACATGACCAAAAAGTACAACCAAAGGTTTGGATTTCATGTAACAACGTATAGATATAAATTGGAACAGGATCAGAGAAAGACTGTTAGGACATTTCCTCCCTGAAGATAATAAACCCTGTGCAAAAGTGAAAAGAGTAAAATACACTAATGTCGTAAAGAGGCAGCACAGTTTGCTAAAAATGTGGTCGATATAGGGCATTGGTGTCCAGTTTAAACACACAGATAAAGTGGAGTTCAAACACACAGGTAGTCCACTTACCCGTGATTTTGGGCCCGATCCTGCACCCCATCAGTATTTCAGTCACTGAAGAAAGGAATAAAGTCTCTTTAGGAATTTAAGTAGGTGAGTCAGATCATATATGGAGATAAACTGCCAGGAAATTATTTATTATTCACAACATTTTCTTTTAAACTCCTTCATTTCCTCGCATTTACATTCTTTGTATCCTGTTATTAAGGAAAAGAAAAAGTATTTGTCATGCAAAGGGGCTGTTTTAAAGCTTTCTACACATATGTATCTGACTGCTAGTTATAAATGATCGCGTTTAATATTATTAAATGGATTTTAAAATGTATTTATTCCCATGCCCTGTCCTTCATTTGCAGATTGAAATACTGGATACTAAACACAAAGGTGAACATATCCTTTTTGCGAACAAACAAAAAAAGCACAATTCCTACCCCTGGTACCAAAATCAAGCTAAATTCAGATTTTGGCGATCCCAAAATAGATCGAGATTAGCATCTCTGTTTCAGTGGAATTGCATGAAGTGGGACATATTCCATACAAGGTCCTGTGCATTTATTTAATTTGCCTTTTTTTCCAGCTCCCGTCACGTTAAAGGGTCTAGACCGCCTTCCCCTTAGATGTACTTTGCCTAATTTACACGGTGACGGTTTTCTCTGTGCACACGACAATAACAAACCCACTAACTATAGAGCAAATAAACCATATGGGGAAGGAAAGTCCTGCGTGCTGAGGATGCTGCTACAGCAAGGAATCAAGATGATCCGGGCTGGTTATTGTTATGATTTTTTTTTTTTTTTCTTCTTTCGGAGCTGGAGATCCCCTAGCAAAGACCTGGAAGCAGCCTGAGTTTCCATGCAATAAAGCAGCAGTGAGAAAAGCTCAGAGTAATTAAGTGGCTGACGCACAGAAGAAGCCGTTACAAAGATTTGACTAAATTGCCCATTCATTAGTAGCGCGGCATGGAAGGAGAATTACAAATAGACAATAGAGCCTGCAGTAATTCAATCTAACCTTGTACTTACAGAAAACAATGAGATAATGAACAGAAAAATTACCAGGCACATATTGCATTTTGTTGAAGGGAAGAAGGGGGGGGGGGGGATCGGATTGGGATTGGGGGGATGGAGGGATGGAAGTGGGGGGTGCTGGCGGGAGCGGCCTGGCACATGTAACACTAATGGCATCGCTCAAGCTGAGCAAACGTTTCTCCAACACAATCATAGTTCTCAGTCTAAGGGCCTCTGGGGAGCTGAGATGAGGCTAGATCGTGAACAAAAAAATGTAATTTATAAGGCGTCTGTGGACTGGAATTTATCATCGGATCCGCTCGCCGCCGCTCAATTGATATGTAGTTGATTTCAAACAACACCCCCCAGGCGCCCACAGGGAACATTTTTTAGATTTTACGCTTGGATATATCTGTTTAACTCACCATTTACCAAAACAACGGCTGATGACAGCACAAACAAGTCACTCTGGAAAAAAAAAAAATCCACACACATACATACACACACGTGCGCGCATGCGCTCCCCTAGATAGGACTAAACCATGAGTGTTAGGGTTTTCTGGGGGTATGGGGAGGGAGAAAGCAGAGACAGAGGCTGAGCTTGGGGTGTATTTTGCAGGGAAGGCATGGATGAATCATCCACCCAATTTTTAAGCCTATGTTGGAGCTCCCCACTGGTTTTTTTTGCATTTGCTTCCCCAGGCGAGCATCGCGTGGGGCCCATCTCCTGGAGCAGATGTTGGGGCTGGTGGCTCTGTGAGGGGGCTGTGGGGTGAGGTGACCCTGGGGTAGGGGTTCAATGCGATGGGAAGTTTGTAAAGCACAGCAAAGGGTGTATATAGTGTCCCTTGCCTCGATGGCCACATGTCCCAACATCACGGTCCTGCTCGTTCCTGAGGTGTTCCTGAGGTCCTCCTGACACCAGGGAGAGGAACTGGGGTGCATCAGTGGGAGCATGGAGAAGAAAAGTTATCATCCCTGTATTTCGGTGCCACCAGAGATTCGAAACCAGCATCACTGTATAAGGGATGTCATTGCCTGAGTTAATAAAGTGCTGCTACTTCCCATCCTGCGAGAGAACTTGTGAAATTCCCACAGATGAATTTTATTATGAATAACAAGAAACCTCCCCTGACTGAGCAGGTTTATACAATAAGTTTCTGTTGCATTTACTCTCCAAGGGAGGAAAAACAATGCTGACCTTAAACTATTTCTTGCAATTCCCTCCCAGCGTTTCTTGGAAGCCCTGGACTCAAGCCCTCCGTGGTGCCAGGTGCTGTACAGACACAGCCTGGAGGTGACCCTGCCCCACAGACCTCACAGGGAAACAAAAAGAAAGAATTTTAAGCAAAGTAGGTTTTTTGGAGGTGTCAGTGAAAGTTATGTTGTGCCACACCACAAGAAGTTCACAACAATATGTTACCTTCTTCAGGATGCTCATTAATCAATATTCAAAATAAGTACCTCAATAAGGTAAAGAACTGGTGTCAACTGGAGATGGCATTTGGCTGCTCTACTGGGATAACTACTGAGCATGGAAGAGCCTCTCCAGGGGCCACAGGCCACATGTGAATTAAACAGCTGAGGTGTTACTGCTGTTATGGGGCAGGTCTCCCCACTGATGTTCTGTTCTTGTACACCGCCACCAGGGAGCAAACCCATGTCACCTGTGGAGAGGTTTTTGGGGTGCTCCACTGACGACCGGGAAGTGCTGCCTGGTAAGTGATGGTGCAAGGGCTGGATGTCCACCAGGGGTGAGGAGCGGTTGGGAGGAATCAGAGGTGATGCAGGGTAGGAAGGAGCTGGGGTGGGAGGATGTGGGACTTGGTGGGGACAGATCCACCAGCTGTCCAACATGGACTCACCTATATCACAGGAGCAGATCCACCAAGCAGCTCAACAGTACCCAGCCGCCGGCCAGTCTGCCTGTTAGGCATCCCCCAAGTGCAGTAAAACCAAAGATCATTAAACAAAAAAAATTGCTTTTTGAAAGGCCACAGAATAAACACTAAAGCCCAAATCCACAAAGTCAGTACCTTGTCCGTATGCATTTATTTCCTGCTTACTTCTTCTGGTTTCCTTCGTGACACCAGTTGGTTTCAAGGGGGCTCTGCCATTTTCACCAGGCAATGAATTAGCCCCTCTTTGCTAGGTGGAAAATGAGTCTTCCTGATCCATGTAAAGGAATGGGCCATGTTGGATCAACCGCAAAAATTCTTTCAAATAATCAAAACCAAGAATTGCTACATGGCTCCTTACTACTGGTTGTAAATGACAGCAATTTCACCTAAGCACTTTCTCACCTAAGATGTTTCCTCCGCACTCCTTGAAACGTATTTTACAAAATATTTTCTGACTTATATAAAATCTTTCCCTCCATACTGAAAAGTGTGCGAAAGGGAAATGCCAACGTATGCAGCGCAAGAGTCCTCTACAACCGATGGCTGCAGAGGCAATTAATATTCTCTCGCTATGCAAAGGCTTTCTAATACTAAAGACAACAAATGATTGCACAGGATCCGAAGGATTGTGGTTAGAGCTGCATAAAATGGTTTGGAATAAACATTACCCATGGCAAATATCGTGTAACTTAATAAGCCAGACATGAGCTTTCAGTAGGAAAAGCAAAAATCCCAACATATCAAGCTTAGAAATGCTGCCTTGGGTTTGCTTTGTTTTTTGCCTCCCTTCAAAGTGATACATTTGCAAATGATGTTCGTTATAGGTTTTGTTGTGCTCTAAAAGAAAGTAGGCTCATGGCTGGATTTGTGGCAGCATGGTCTATCCTGTGTCTTAAGCTGGAGCTTGCAGGATTTGCCGAAGTTTGCGTCATCTGAAATCACCGGGTCTGAACGCTGGGGAACTCCGGGTTGCTGTTCCCAGATAAATGTACGTAACACACCCAGCCTAAACTCCCTCCTCAAAGGCATGGTAGGGTATGGTGTCAAAACTTCACATCTGGGTTTAACTTGCAGGGCCCAAGATCAATGCTAGCTCTCAGTTAATGCAATAAAAAGTGCATGATTTAGTGTAAAAATGGATGAATACCCAGTGAATTTACCCAGTAAACTGAGTAACAATAAAGAGATTTGTACTATACATAATTTTCAGAGAAACTTCATAGTAGTATTACTTCTATGTTGTCACAATCTAACCTGATTTCTTAAGGAAGCCTGTTACCTTACTATCCATGTCTGTGTGTCTCCATCTGAGTGTTCCCCTGATACATTTTTTATTGTATTTCTTTGTTTCAACCAAAATTGGTAATAAGATAGAAATCTCCAAGATTGCCCAGTCTTTACAAATTACATGAGCACAAAGAGGCTGAGGGCAGAGATCTTCTGAATATGGGAAGGCTGAAATTCATATCTTAGAGGACCTCAAGAAAGCCAACATGAAAGACCTTACAAATTCCTCCAAATACAGGGAACCTTTTAGCTGAGTTCATTCCCCCTTAGATACCAAAGACTGTCAATCACAGGACACAAATCCACAAACCCCCACGTTTCATCAGTTCTGGTGCCAATGAGATAGTTGCTGTTCATCACCTTCAGAAGACACAGGAGGAGAACAACTCGACTCTAACCAGAGAGATTTCAGATCTAAAGATGAGGAAAGCCCAAACTCACCGGTGATGAAGAAGCAGTTGTTATAGTTTCAAATATTCACTTTTAACGTGTTGAAATCTTTGCGCTAAAATTGTGGTCCCCAAACCTACAGAAAACACTCTGGACAATGCAAGGCAACCGTCTGCAGACATGCGGTGCTAGAGCTTGAAAGCTGACGTGGGACATGGGGATGTTGGGGTACCTCTGCTACATGTCTTACTGGTGATGGGACACAAGCAGACCTGGCAGGACATGTACGCTCTTGCTTTTGTTCTCACTAATGACTTGCATTGATTTTTCTGGCAGCAGGCCCAAAAGAAAACTTAGCCCTTACCCAGGACAACCAAAATCAGAGCTGAACGTGGGTCACCACATTGGCCCAAGTCTACTAACCTTTATCAGAGGGTCGCTGGGATGTCCTGTACCGGTTCCTGCCTGTGGTGGCCAGGCAGGACCAGATCCTTTCACCGCTAAATTTCAACTGTGGGATCATCAGAGTGGACATAGTTTAGTGGTGGACTTGTCAGTGCTAGGTTCACGGTTGGACTCGATGACCTTAAGGGTCTTTTCCAACCTAAGTGATTCTATGATTCTGTGACTTCAGCAAATCTTTCAGTGTGCGGTATAATGCCTTTGCTACAAACATCACCTGAGTTGGGGTTCACATCACCTCTCTCCACTGACCCTGGTCTGGAGTTAGGAGATAAAATGGCTTTTGTTATGACTTTCCCCTCTAAGTGAAGTAAATGGAAGTGCAGCGTTATGTCAGCCATGGCATGCCAGCAGCGCAACTATTTTCACCGTGGCAAAATGCCTTTTTTCTTTCCTCCTGGATTGCACAGTTCCTTTGACAAGGAAGGGTAAAGACCCTCAAGGGTTCTCAGAGAACATCAATATGTTTTGTATTTAATGCGCTGGCTCGGTTACAGCAAATTAAGGAGAGTGGGCCCGGTACAAGATAATGCAGCCTGCAGTTCCTCACTCCCTAGCCGAGTGGTATACACTGAAAATGATACTCCAGTGTGGAGAAATACTGCACATTACATCCCCCTGCAGTAACAGAAGAGACATTAGGCAAAGCCCTGACTCTTAATGGTACACATCAGGAAAACATCTGAGCTTGGGCCTTCAATCACAAACGCTGCAGGATTTAAAAATGAATAAACTTCACATTGTGATTCTCTTATTTATCCTTTATGCAAATTGTCCCTGGGAGGACACATTATGCTCGCTGCATGGCACGGCGCAAACCCACATTAAAGCGTGGAGGGCCACTCTTATGTAATGCGCAATCCTCCCGGCCCCTTCGTGCGGTTTGTGGTGCAAAGAGAAACAAACACACAAACAAAAAACTGCCTCAACCCCCAAACCTAGAAATATATTCCCCATTGACTGCTGAAAATATCCCAATATTAAGCAAAGAAGCGGCGCGGAAAAATCCCTCTCTCTTTTCCTGGTTATCGGTCTGTGATAGAAGGAGATGGAAAGACTGGGAAAATCTCTTTGTAAATTAAAAATATATAAAAAGGAGAAGCAAATATTCTAAAATCCTACATCTCTACAAGGTAGCAGAGAAGTTTGCTTAGACAAATATAATGCATTAAATCACACAGCCACAACCCCTTAAAGCCAGCCCGTTAGCTAACCTTTCTGTTATCATTTCCCCTCTTCTCAATGGGACAGAGACACAATAGCGTTGATCGACATTATTTTTCCTGGGAAAAATCTCTTTCCCCCTTCAAGCTTTTCATTATTAGCACAAATCTTCCACAGTGTCCTTGAACAAGCATTCGCAAGGTGACTGGATGGCAGAGAAGCAAACAGCCCTACGCTTGAGAAAGGAACGGGAAGAGAGTTCAGGGACTTGGCCACAAAATTAACGGCTTCAAAAGACACAGGGAAGACCGGTTAGGTAGAGCTCCAAGGGCAGACTACCAGGTGGGTCAAAACACCATAATCACAAATCCATCCTCTTTAACATTATCTGAGCAATTTCCTAACATGCCTCCTGCCTACCCAGGCTACAGCAGAGCAAGTGAGGGGTCTGCGTTTAAAGTCATCTCTGTGCTGTGTAATTATGGCTGGCAAATAATCCAGGCTGAACAAACCTGTCGTGTCAATGAGAATATACACCGGCTGTGATCTACACCTCTGTAAGAGCTTCTTCTGAATGCAAGGATCTCATTCAACCCGTTCTTCTCCATCCAAGTCACACCCGAAGTAGATGCTTGGGGGGGAAAGGGTGTATGATGTAGACGGCAAGCAACGGGCACGGGTATTGTGTCCCACCTCTGTGCGTGGGGACTTCTGCTGCCGGTCAGACTGTAGGGCACCTGTGTCTCTTGGACACACTCTTCCTCTCGTCCTCAGCCTCTTTCGCCATGTCTCCAGTAGTAAAAACCGGTATCAAAGGCCAAATTGCTGTATCCTGTATCATAAATGAGAGTGAATACCAGCAGTGGTGGGAGCCCCCTCCCAACCTGTCCCTGTACCCCCATTTTGATCTTCCTTCATTACTAACAGCAAGAGCTGCCAACTGCATGGACATGAAGCCCGTCCCCAGTTATGCACGTGCTTCCCTGAAATCACTGCCTTCCGTCATTTCATCAGCTTTACAGGTCCACCAGCATTGCTCTCAGAAGCGAGAGCCTTTTCTGCAACCCTCCACTGCAAATTTAGAAAGTTGATATTTGTTATTTATTTAGTGGAAAGTAGGATATTTATGTTTGGACAACCAGGAATCTGGATAGCAAAAAAACAAACAAGTGAGGAGATGCTGTGGTTCAACATGTGGTTTTACAGACACAGTCTTCTGAAAAAACCTCCTCTGCTCTTTGATGAGACTGCTTGATGGGTTGATGAAGGTGATTGTGGAGATTAGCTGAGAGTTTAGCAAAATATTTGACTTTTCAGTACAACAGAAGCAGCCTGGAAACCTGTTTCTGGAATCCCACTTCCTGGGATTTGGGTATTTCTAATTTTGCTCTTCTGCACAGATTCTTTGGAGTATTTTCAGCTTTATCTGAATATTTTAACAAAACTTGTAGGAAACAGTGGCTGAAGGTGAACAACAGATTCAAAAGCTTTTCTAGCAGGGTGAGTTGTTCATTTGCAAAAATCTCATTTCCTTAGGAATCCAGGCTAAAAACATCACAGAACATTAATAGATCCAATCCAATACATAGAAAAATATTTCTGATGTATCTCAGAACTACATCTGGTTGGGGACTGGAACCTCAGCTAGGCAGACCCTTGAGCTGAGCCAGTATGGCGTGGATTATGGAAAATAATGTAAGAGTCTTAATTTTGCAGATAGCAGCGCACAGGGAGGCATTGCAAGGACCGAATGAAAAGGGCTACCAGGTTCTGCTCTTGCCTGGTACGGCATTTGCTGTTGCCTGTTGTGAAGAGAAAGGTGGTCAGAAATACAAATGGCTAAAGAGAAAACAAAAGTAAGGATAAACTGCCAGGAGAAACATAGAAGAACAGAGACTAGACTACATCTTTGCCAATCATTACCTGTCATCAGGTTAAAGAAAAAATGTGCCATCCTTTCACAGTAATATTTTTAACTATGTTGCTTAAGGAAATGAGGCTGATGATAACTTCTGAAGCTGTTTAACAGTTTCAACCAAATATGACGGAAGGTTAACAACCACAAATATATCAAACATATCAAATATATTAAGTTCTTGGAAATTTTCTGGGGGAAAAAAGAAAAATAGCCAGTTAAAAATAAAGAAGGGCACCAAATTATGTCCTTGTTCTGCTGGACAAAAGGCCCAAGATGAACTCAACCATATTATTAGACACAGAAGGGAAACATTAGGAATGCAGGTTTTGGGAAAACAGGTTTCAGAAGTCCTGCTGCTCAAGAACCTGGGTCACTGCAACCCAAGAAATCACAAATAAAAATGGAAATTTTTCATCAAATATTGTTTCTAACAACATGGAGCCTACATAGCTTGAGAGCTGTTCATATACAATATAAAAAATAACAATATTTGATAGCAGATGAGGGGCTGGTTTTTGAAATTCAGTGAATGGAGAGCGATCTCAAAAAAAGTTTCATGGCATTTTTAATTTTTGGATGTTACCCAGACGTCTGAAGTGACTTACATCAAAGCAGTGGGTCGCAGTGCAGCAATTCCCCAGCAAGGGCTGGATTCCCTGAACTTGGGCTGTATCACATACCTGCCCAGCATGATGTAAATTTTGGAAGTGCAAAGGAGCTGAGTGGTTCCTCAGGCATGACAAATTTTGCGCTCTTTTTCCTGCTTACAAAGCGTTCCTAGGTTACAAGTTTCTCCAGTGTATTTGTGAATCAGAACTAGCTGCCGATGTGCTTTGCACTTTATAATTTAAAAAAAAAAAATCCAACTTGTCCTTATTTGTCACGCCTGGCTTCCTTAAATCACACTGGATGCTCAAAGTCTGCCTGAGCTCAAGGGGAGAAAGATGAGCTCATGGAAGGGAGGTAATTTGCACAGAGCAACCGCATTTAGCTCAGGTTGCACAAAAAATGGAAATTTTGGGGAGCTTGGGGAGAGTTCAGAGGAAGCATCACAGATACTGAATTAGCCTTAGTATGCGTTGATATTTTAAAGATGAAAGGTGGACTCAAACCCATTGACCTGTGAGTTTCCGTAGCTCTCTGCTGTGGTGGGAAGCGGTGCAGGAGAAGGCTGCGTGTGGCAGACATCAGCACCACCCATCTGGATCGGGCAGACTTGCCCTCCCTCCGCTGGTGGACATTGCTTCACCCAGCTCTCACTGTGCAAAAAGCTAACTGCTGGCTTTCCTTCATGGGACTCTTCTCAATTTCTTTAATAATTTTAATCCAGTTTTGGATGCTTTGTATGCCATCCTTTGTTATAGTCTCTTCCCTAGCAAAAATCAAGCATATTCCATGCTATGGGAGATTTGTTTTTGTCTTAGAAGAGGTAGAAGTAAAAACAAGAAGTCACAACTAAATCCCCAAAACTTTTTCAATTCCCATGAGACTTCTGACATACACTACCGAGAAACCATAGCTAGGAAATACTGTAGATGCTCACTTTTCTGCTGAACAGTCTCCAAACAGCCCAATTCCATAGCGTAGCTCCAGGGCAGCACCTTCTCCCCCAAGGCTACTCTTCTGCTGCTGATACAGACCCTCCTGGGGTCGAGAAGAGCATCTAAGGTGCTGGGAGGGTCCGATGAGATGGTTCAGGCACCTGAAGATCTGGTGGCATTTCTGTGCTGACCCACAGGTAGGGTCTTGCCCTGCAAGACATGGAAGAGACCACTTGCTGCACAGGCATAAATTCCTTCTCCAAGGTCAGGGTGACTCTGCAGCACAGTTTTCACTGTGTAATCCGAAGTAATTGTCTCGCACGCCTAAAAGGCCAAAGCAAAAGCTCTTTTACCACTGTACACCCCATCAACACATGCATTCCCAAAAGACAAGCCTCTCACTTGGCACCCACAGGTGACAAATCCCTCCTTTAGGGTCCTCTCCAGTCCTTCTCTGGGGACACACAACACGGCATCAGCTGCCATCCCCCCTTTCCTCCAGACAGCCTGCTGGAGACATGCCCTTTATAGCCTTTCCCCCGGTTCCCTGCAAGCTTTGCAGTAATATGCAGGATGAGATTAACAAACAAAACCCACGAGTATTTTTTTTTCCCAATAGGAAGTTTGAAAAGGTATTTCTTTTCCAAGATTATGGGGGGAAAAATGCAAATAAATGGGGCAAATGTGTTGACAAGAATATAGCCTAAATGCAAAAATGCTGAGAAAACCAGGCATTTTGAGCAGTAAGTGTTCTGCAACAATGTAATCTCACATTAAAAAAAAAAAAAAAAATATTTTGGACAGATTTCCAGAAGTCCTATAACCTAGAAGAATAAGAATGCATGACATCTTAGTCAGCACCTCCTAAACAAGTATTGATGCTAATCACCCCACAGACACCCTTCCCCCATGCCCAGAAAGCTCTCTGAGAGCCTCCAGCCAGAAGGAGATGCGGAAACAGCCTTGACAGCAGCCCAATGCCAAGCTGTGCCCATAAGAACTTTTCTCTTACTCCTGAATGACTTCATGGGCAATACAGTTGCTTGCTCCTAAGTAGATAATGGGAGTAATTTAGCTTGCAGTTAATCCAGTAAAAATTTCCTTAAAAACATCTGGGGAGAAAAGAAAACCTCATTCATTTTTAAGTGAAACCTAAAATAACCATTTTTCCCCCTTTTTAATTTTAATTCCACAAAACGATGTCTTTACTTTGGTTTCGTATCTACAGAGTAGCGCTTTCTGCAGTGTCCTCACAAGGATTAGTAAGACAGTCTTCTGTCTGTTCCTGGTAGCTTTGCATACTTGGATGGCTCTGAGTTATCTGTAATTTAATTACATCTATGAGCGAAGCCTTGAGTGCTGGGGAGAAGGTTCAAATGTTGTCTAGGTAATGCTGGACCTGAGCCCTGGTGTTTGCAGGGAGGATGATAGGACCTGTAGTGGGTTAAACCCATTCTAAACACAGGTCACTCCCAGAAGTAGTAAATGTGATTTTGGGGGAACACTGTGCGCATCCTAACTGATCCCTTCCCTGTACCCTCAGGTTCCTACCAAGCCAACAGGAGGTCATCTCCTTGCCCTGCTCACCTCCAGGGGTCTGTATAGTCGGTAACGAAGAGGAAATCCTGCCCTGGCGAGGCCAGTGAGACGGACCAGCTGTTTGCTGGTCTCCTGGAGCCAGCACGGTGCTGCATTTTTGCGAGCGATACTTTTAGTAGTCAAACATTAAAGAGCTCTCTCTGGTCGGCTTTTGATTCCCATTTAAGAACAAGCCACTCTGGCAAATGGTCCTATTGACCCATCCAAACGTTTCACTTACTCCATCCTGCTTAGATAAAGTCCCAGAAATGTTCTGTGAAGTAATACTTTCATGGTAAATATTTAACAAAGGGAACGCCTCCGGCCTTCCGTGTGCTCTCCATATATTCAAGAGGACTGCAATGCTTTATTTTGGGAATGGAAAGTCTGTTCTTCTGCCCATCTCCTTTCCCCATTTCAAACTCCTGTTATGAACTAGCTTTCCCTTCTTATGGGACCATTAATGATTTACTATGGCAGACTGCTGAGTCAAAGCTGGTATGTAGAGGGCTGTAGATGTGAAGGCCAGTCATGCAATTTAGCTATCACCTTTTAGCTAAATGGAGCCTTGTTCTCTTAACAAACTGATTCACAAATGGAGAAGCTGATGCTGCTCCAGTAAAACCATTTCCCATCCTTTTGTTTTTCCTTGTTTTATTTTAGTGGAGTAAGAGTGAGCCAGTGGTGCTGGATTCAAGTTCTCTTCAGACTTGATTCTGAAATGCGGTTGTCACTCACAGCTGAGGTGCAATTATTGTGGGATATAACCAGAAACTCTGAACCCGAGTGAAGCACGTGCGTGGACAAGACACTGAATGGGAGATGCTTTAGCAAAGTTATCCAGGAGTAGATACAGGCTGAGAGTAACCAGCTGGGCTGCCGTAAGTCAAGGTACGAATATAAATCCCATGCTGGTGAGATATGTAAAGTAGGTAAGCAGCAATTCTCTGTACCTTAATGCAAAGGATGCCAAAAAGTCCCCAAGCTCCAGAGCTGACCTAAGGACAGCTTACAGCCTCCTAACCTGTCATTATTATGTAAATGTTTATTTGTTCCAGGTTTCAGCTAATAAAACAGTCAGTCAGTAAAAAGATGTCAATGGGCAAAAGGCGTGAGTAAAACAGGAATTGGGAGGTTGTTATTTTGTTCCATTACCCGTAGGCTATCTCCAAGCAGCCTGAATTATGAGATAGGTCCCGAGCAAGTGCTGAGTGACATCTTTTACCCTGGAAAATGATCCCCTTTTGCTTTGGGTCCCTGCTAAGTAATTTCTCTACTTGTGGATATGCTGCTAAGGACATAAAGCAGCAGAAAGCAAGCAGAGAGATATATAGTTGAGAAGCACTTGGGAATCGGCCTTCTCTGGTCAAACGCCCACTCTGACACTTGGACTGGTACTTTAATTTGGAGAGAGCATCTGGACCGCAAGCAGAGCCCCAACAGCCAGGAAGCCGTGCTACACAGAATGCCTCATTCTCCAAAACCATTTATCCCTCCCCCTCCACCCACCATTAGCCAGAGAAGATAGGCTCCGTCTACGTGGTTGACTTGCTAAAGTACCCATTGTGCCTAAACCTGCCAGTATCCGTGATGTACGACTTACGGACAAGTACGCAAACGCACCAGAGACCTGGTCCTCGTAGCAAACAGCGCGCTGCTAAGACAAGGCAGATGCTCGGTGGAGCATAGGATGCTCCAGCCAAGGCAGCAACAACGAAACAGGGTTATTGCCTAATCCCGCGATTAGCACGCAGCTCCAACCAGCGTTGTCCAGCCGCAGCCCGAGCCCTCATTTGTTTCAAGTTGTTTCAGGCGGGTTGTTGTGTTGGAAAGCTTTCGATTAGATTTCTCCAGCCAGCCCAGCGCTCTTATGGGAAACAGTGGGAGATCATTCCATGCATGGGAAAGTGTCTTTGCTCAGGGCAAAATGTGCTGGTTGGTGAACCGAGCTGCATTGCCTTTGTGTCAGGATGATTTGAGGGCAATGTTGAAGCTTTAACAATGCAGAAAATAAATTCATATCTCTCTGTGCGTCTTCCTGTGCACACACTTGTGAAAGGGGGAACTGCCAAACTTGACACGCAGAGGAGCAGGGGAGGTTTTATACAAAACTTCTGTCTGGGTGGAGAAGCGCGATTGCTCTAACCCTCAGAGATGAGGCAGAGAGAATAGGGGATCCCTGAACCCGAGGCCACCATGCACCGGCAGTCTTAACCGAAATGGAAAAAAAAAAAAAAAAAATTCACCTCTTTGTTGGCAGGGAGCAAAAATGCACAGCCTGAACCCTCGCTCAGCAGGAGCAGGGGAGGGAGGAGGGCAGTCCTTTGCAAATGGTGCAGGGATAACGGCAGGACCAGCCCTCTCCATCCACCGCGCTGTGGTCCCTCAGCTCAGTGGTTTGGTGAGGACCGGTCTTGGGGTGGTCAGCAATGACCCCGCAAGGTCTCCCAATGACTGCTTTTAGGAAACAGCCGCAACTTCTTCATCCGCATCCTCAGCATCGTCAGGAAGTTGCTGAGGACCACGGTGCAGCCTGAAGCCATTCTGGGGGGGTGACAGAAATGGGATCTAGCCCTTGTTGGTGACATTTTAGTGACCAAAACAGGGCCAGAAAGCAGGGTACAGACCTCACTCCTGTATTAGAAGACTGGAGAGGGAAGAGGGCACTGGTGTGAACACAAGCCATACCGCACCTCTTGCTCTGTGGGCTGGGGAGCAGGTCTGGCCCACTTTACTTACTGGTAAATACACAGCCATAAACCTCAGTGATGCTAAAATGATTTACACCCTCTGTCTACGTGGCCTCTAGCCCTGGGCTATAAGAATCTCCTGAGGTTCATGGTCAAGTTTTCCTCCTTCCTTCTTTTTTTTTTTAATTTTTTTTTTTTAAACCTAAAGTGAATATCCTCTGTAATGATTTTTTTTTTTTTTTTTTTAATATCTTAGTTGAGTGGTACGGGGAGAAACAGGAGGAGGGGTGCCTGTGTTTTTCCTTCAGTATGAGCTCCTAATTCCCATCCATGCTAATGGGACTGGCACGCATGCATCAAGGGGAGAAGAGACCCCTGAGGGTTCACAAAATATGCAGATGACTGGTTTTTAATGAATGCAAAATGTAAAACAAAAGAAGTATCACAGTCAAGCTGCTCATGCATAATAAAGTCACAGTGAAAAGGGAGCAAATAAATAGAAAAGTCTTCTTGGCTGTAACCATCCTTAATATGCAATGGACAATTGGGAACAGCAGGCCTTCCGAAGCCCACATCATCAAATAGCAAATACATTTTGGCAACTTGAAACCATCTATGGCAGTGTTTCTCAAGCTCCGTAACCTGGTGGGACGGGAAAAATATTCAGGCCTCTCCTGATGTACATTTTTTAGGGGAAGCAGAGAGGTCTCCCCAGGGAGGCTGGAGAGGTCTGGCAGGATATTACAGTGGGGCGGTGGAGTCGAAGCCTGCAGAGAGGGGTGGATGCTCATTTCGCCTTGTTTTGGGAGGGTTTTCACCGGGAGTTCATCGAGCCGTAGACAGAGCAGTCACGCTGTGGGGACAGGATGAAGTGAGGGACTCGTCCCACCAAAGTCAATGCAATTTGTTCACTTGTTAATTTGATGACATTCTGGGCAGCAGACTTAATTAGACATAATTTGAGAAGTCCAGCATGGGAAGCTGCTCAGAAGGATGCTGCTCCCTCCTCCTCCTCCCCTGAACAAGCGCGTCCCCTCCTTAGCATCTCTTTGCACGGCACAAAGCCCCTTCTGAAATGGGACTTCATGTCACTGTTGCAACTAAACACACACCTCCATGCTAGCAGTGTTATTCAGCTGAGTCCAGAAATCCAGGTCGTGCCTCCCCCTCTTTTTGTGCCAGCCTCCAGTCATTGGATCCTTGTTTCCCTGTTTGACCTACTTTATTGGTACAACCCCAAATACAAAGTCCTGCTCAACCTGAACCCAACTGGGACAATTCGCTCTTCAGTCCAGTCATAGCACCTATATCCAAGCGTGGGAACATCCTAGCCTTTGGGCTTAAATTTGGCTTTTTAGAGGAACGTGAATTTTTTTAAATCCAGGTCCTGACTCAGATGTGACTGCTAGAGGTTCGATACATGTTCAGGTCTGCTCTGCTCTTTGCCTTGCCCCTAACTTGAGGGAGTGCATGGCCGCCTAAAAAATCTTTTCTCAAGAGCTTTCTAGGGAGCATCAAATGCTCAGATGGAGGGTAACATGACCAAGCCCCTCTACAGTAATAGCACTTACCGCATAACGAAAGTATTGGTGAAAACACAAGGAAGGCACACCACACCAAAACACACTACTGCAGAGCTGTACTTAGTAAACCTCAAAATAAAAAATGAAACCTTAAAATAAAACCCCTAATAAAACAGTTTTCAGCACTTAGAAAAATCAGAGAAATTATAATGTCTGTGCTCTGTGCCAGGCAACTAGGGGAGAGATTAAAGAGAACACATGTATAAATGTCATTAGCATGCTAGCAGTGATATAAAAAAACCTCTAACTTTTAAAATAAATGAGCTGCTACAAAATAAACTACCTTACGACAAAATGTACGTAGGGGATATACAAAGTAAATTAAAAAACAGATTAAAGCAACATCTGTATATTAACATCATCATAAAACAGCATAGTAGTAATAGCAGTGGCATGCAAAGGTATTATAAAATTATAATCTATCCAAGATGTTATGTCATCTTAATGAAACTGTACAGCCAATACATCTCAAGTGTTATTCCTTTATGGTTCAAAAACATCCTTTGCTGCAGCTATGCAGAATCAGGCCAACCTCAGTCCTGGTGCAAGGGGCACGCCTGCTCGTGGGCTTGTACAAATGATCCCGACCGTCAGCACGGTCCACTAGTGCAGTGGACTTTTTTGCTTTTTTTGCCTTTACACACCCCCTTTGCCCCTTTCTAATTTGGGAGATGGAGCATGAAACATCTATTAGTCTCTAAGTTTGCATCAGGACTTGCCCGTGACGCACACAGAACAGCAGCAAAATCCCACTCCGCAGGTGACTTCTGGAGAGGAACTGGGCATGGTTTCCACTTCTTGGCAGAAATGGTTTTTTCCACTGTTTCGTATTCTGACATACCCTCCCACTGACGTCAGTAAGCTGAAGACTCATGTCCATTGGTAAAAACTCATGATCCATAGCCTTTTCTGTGCCTTTCCTTGCCTCTCCCTGCTCTCTCTGTAAAGAGCTGCAGAGTCACGGATTTTTGCTTTACAAAATTTTCACCACCGCTTGTTGGTAAAGTCTGTTTCTCAGCATTTCCATGACATCCAAATGAATTCTCAGCGATCTTAAGAAATTGTCTTTCCCCAAAAAACTGCATAGATTTTGAAAGAATTGTGCTGCTTTCTCAGTGGGATTTGCTATCCCAGGTTTCCTACCATTTCACTCAAAAACTAAGCAGACCTCTGCAACATTGAGATGAGGGTTGCCTGGGGCAAGGGGGCTGAAAGTTTTGCCATTCACTTGGTTCTCCTCGAACCTTGGTCCTTACACAAGGAGTATGTCAGAGCGAGGAGGCCTTCACCTTTGCTTGCCTCCCTGCTTAGAGTTTGGTACACTAAAAATCTTGGATTTCCCATTTTGAGGGGAGGTCGCCATAGAAAGAGGAGGTGGAAAACACAGCATGGCATAAATGGGAATCCCTGACTGATGGGGAGGAATCATGGGTAGACTGAGCCCATCTGCACATGACTGACTTGGTCCCCGTATAGGAAACATATTTGTCTGGATTCATCCCACCTAAAACGAGGTGCTTACAGGAGACAGCTTGCTTTGGAGCGTGGCTGCCCCATCTCCATCCCTCCTTGATAGAGACAGACCTGCAGAGAGCAGCTCAGTCTCCCCAAGCTCAGTGTTGCCCTGAAGTCTTCCACCAAGTGCCTCGAGTCTTTCACCAAGTGCCTAACGATAATGGGATTTATTGGTACAGATTTATGAATACACCTAAAAACCTCAGCATTTCCATTTACTTAACACTTATCACCCGCTTAAAGCCACCTACAAGTTGCCATGGGAGAGTTACGGACACTGACTACCTGTTTCTATTATTTACCAGCTAAGGCACTGAAATAAAAGTTTATGTGAGTTCAAAAGAGCCCAGAAAAATTTACAGAAGAAAAATACACCGAGACCTATTGAACACAAAGGCTGGACCTGCGGCAAGGGAGGTCCCAGAGCCAAAGGCTTTTGGAGGCTGGGAGAGCATCCCGGGGAAGAATCTCTGCGTGCTCACCCTGTTCCTGTATCCTCCCCAAGGCATTGAGTGTTGGTCACTGTTGGATAGTGGTCTAGGTTAATCTTTAGCCTGTGCTCTTTTGTTCTTGTGCTACACCCTTACAAGCGGCACAGCTAGCCAGCGAGACAGCAAAACAGGCTCATTCTGCGCTTGCAACTTCCCATTACTTTTCCATTACACGACACTATGGCAGCAGAGGGCTAAAAAGGTCTCGCTGGATTAGGACTAAAATCTCATAGATATTATTAGCAGCACATAGCACAAGAGCCTACATTTGCTGCTATCGCTAACTTAGCACATTAATGACTTATGTAGCAAGGCTAATGCTATAAGAATTATGCAATATATATCATAATTGCTGAAGCAACTGTGCAAGGCTAATGAGAAAGCGGAGAGCCTGCCCGTGTGATACGAGGATGGAAAATCCTGATGCCATGTGCCTACTAGTTTTTACTAGTGCCTTGTTTCCTTTCGAGGTGCCTTCTCTCTTGCTCCCAGAAAAAGGGCTGGAGGAAGGGGAGTGAGCAAAAAAGACAGCACAGCAGTAGGCGGGAGAAAGGGGTTATGTATTTACTGGAAATGTGCTTCTGCATGGGTCTCACTTGCAGCTAATTCTCCCTACGATGTTACCTGCAAAAGTGGACAGAGGTGGGAGAAATGCTCCGTCTTTGACGAAACGTGGTTTGGTTTCACCTGTTGCCTTGTAGTCCTGTGTTGGCTTGGGGAAGCTCCTCCTGAGCTGCATTTGGCTCAGCAACCAGCTGGAGCATCTAGGGTGGACACAGGCGAGCTGGGGAGGGACAACAGTCCCATGAGGCTCTCCAAAAGCCATAAGTGACAGGGCAGGGCTCATGTCCAGCTCATGCATCGAGTTTAGCTGCTAAAGCTGCTTCTGCTTGTGACAATGTATTGAACCCACCTGGACGTCATGGCTGCGAACCTCGGCGAGGAGCGGAGTCGTAGCTATCCATACCGTCAACGGAAAGATCCTCACCACAGCAGGTTGCTCAGGCCTGGGTAGATGTCTGTCTTTGGCAGGCAGCTGAGCAGACAGTCTCAGGCAGGCTGCTGTTTGCAGGAGGTACGGAAAGTTGGAAAAGCAAAGCGCTACTCACTTAACAGGAGGATTTGAATCCAGGATGTCTCCTGTTCACTAAAAGGGTGGTGGCGAGTAAACCTGGCAGATGGCTATAACTTGGCTCACCCCCATTCTGCCCTGTGGTGGTGCCTGCTAAAAAAGTACATTTCCAAAGCCTCAACAGTGTGACTGTCGTTACTACCAGGCAAGAGAAACTCGGAGAAACCACCTCTCTCAAACACAAACCCAAGCTCACACCACCAGCGCAGGGGAAACAACCCGTTGGTGGGCTCAATCACTCCAACACCTCCTGCATCTGCTCCTCCTGCCTCTGCAAAGACGTGCACGGCCACGCGGCACATCCCAGCCTCATCCCAGCATCTCCCCCTGCAACCCAGAGCCATACGGCCACCTCCATTATAAGACCTGCTGCGTGTGAGAGCCACAGGCGTATTTTTGTGTAGTTCCCTGCTGATCAAAGGACATATTGAGAGCTCACCCAGCCCAGCTCTGGCTTTAACCACTGAGCCATGCCCTGCTCGTACTCCATCCACTGTGGGGCTTTGTGACTGCCTCTGAAGCAAATCTCTCTGCTGGTGTCTCGGTTTTGTTGGTGTTTTGGTTGTTTGTTTTTATTTTAATGCAACACCTCTAGTGAAATGCAGAAGTTTTAATAAGAGAGGAACGATCATTCAGTGGATTTCACTGCAGTGGGAAGAAACCAAAAAGGAGGGGTAAAAAATGGGAACATTCACGGCTTATGGCAAGGGAAATGAAATATTTAATAAGCAAAATGCTGTATGTGCAAGGAGGGCTCCCCCAGCCCCCCGCTTTCTTCCTTGGCAGAAATTAAACAACTTTTACACACCACGTAGTCTTCAGTACAGTATGCTAATGATGTCCCTGATGCCCTCTTCATCTGATCAAACTTAATTGTCTGTGTCAGGCTGCCAATTAACAAAAGGATCTCCTAGAGTACCAACTTCCAGAGCTACCTTAAAGGTTAATTGAATCATGTAAGCCCAATGCTCTGGCGGACTCAACTTCAGGATCCTATTCTAACCAGGGGTCTGTAGGGGTAACAAATAAAGGAAAAGTTTAATTGCTAAAGCAGCCAAATCTAACAGTCGCATTAGGAAAGAAATGATCTTTCACAGCTCTCCCTCCCCCTTTTTTTTTTTTTTCCAAAGCTTTGAAATAATCTTGGGCTTTTTATATATTTCAGGCAGTTTCTAGATTTCACTAGCAGGGGGTAAATAGGAAGAACCAAATTTTGCTCTTCGATGCATGTGCAAACTGGGTCAAAGAAGATACTCAGGTAAATCCAAAGGTGTGATTTATTCTTTTATTCACCCACTATTTTCTGAAACGTTCCCCTACCAAATGCAAAGAGGCAGCGGGTGGAAGGTCACAGCACAAGAGCCGTGGGGATACGGGAGCAACAAGCACTGCGATTGCTCAAGGCATCGAAAGCCAGCTAAAGGGTATCCTTGTTTCCTCTCCATCTGCCTCGTTTCCCAAGATATTCATTATTTCCCATTTCTGATGGTTTCTCACTTCTTTTATAAACACAGTTTTAAAGTGCCTGTCTTGCCATGAAAGAGTGTTATGGCTATTTCAAAGAGAGTGAACTGAAAAACAGAGTGCCCATAGGAAGTATCCAATAAAAAAAATAAATACTATGACTAGAATATAGCCTGGGTTGTGAGTAGGGGCCCCGAAATCACAGGCTGGAGCTGGGGTCCCCCATTCTTTTGGGAATATTTACTTTTGGGAGGAATCCTGCCACGTTGGGACCAAGTGTGGCATCACCCCTATTTGCCTTGGTATCCCAGAGCTGGGGTTTGAGCTTGGGGGACCCCTGGGCATCTTATCTGTCTGGTCCCAAAAGGCAACACGGAGCCCTTTGGGGCCTAAAAGTGTACAAACCCATGATGGAAGTGATGAGAAATAAAGGAAATCCTAATATTTTGAAGAGTCTGAAGGGGGCCGGTTACAAGGAAATATGAAAAAAAATTAAAACAGGCTGGCAAAGGTGTGCCCAAACTGCAGTACCACGGATGAGACAACCAGGGGGTTGGCGAAGGGGAAACCTGAGCTGAGTGTGACTTCAAATTAACTCCACGAGTCTGTAAACAGTCTGAGGACCAAGCAGAAAAAGGCATCGCTAAAGGGGTAAGAAATAATATGATGAAAAAAGTCAAACATCAAACAAAAATACCTTGCCAGCAGGATTTTATGAAAGCATCCGATGACAGTGCTTGGCAGAGTTGGCTTCCCTGGCGTCCTGCTAACCCTCTGGGTCTCCGCATGCTTCTCCCATCTTCACCCCAGAAGTGCAGGAGAGTGGCTGGTACCCTTTTTCCGTAGCTGAAAAACCGAGGTGCAGAAGATGACAGTGCCAGGGGCAGCAGAGGTGTGATAGGACAGGGCTGGGGAGCCGTGCCTCTGCCCACTATCCCTCCACCCATCTCACACAAGGGGCTGGTTTCACCACTCCCCTCTCGGAGGGGTGACCTGGGAAGGGATGCAAGGATGCTCACGGACCACTCTGCCCAACAGCTCAGTGAGGAGGGGTTTTCTACAACTGCTCTGGGGCAATTCCCCCATTTCCCCAAAAATAACTCAGCAGGTCGACACGTCTCGGCCATCCCCCAGATGTGCCAAGTGTCCCTTCATGTCCTGAACCACGGGGGAGTTAAGCCAAGTAAAACCCGCTGCATCCAGCAGCAAAAAAATATGCCGCTCAGGAGGAGCAGACAAAATTCCTAAGCCAAGAGCTTAGGAATGCATTTTAAACTGCAAAGTCTAGGAAAAAAGGGCTGTAAAGCTAACAGAGCTAACCTATGTTATACCCGTGGATGATATGATCCTGGGTATATTTATCCAGAATTTATTCCCAAACTCCTTTTATTTACAATCTGACCTCTCCATCCATTTTTCATTTAAATATATATCACTTTAATAGTCTAGGCCTGGTAAAAGTTTCCCTTGCTTAAATATTATGCTCCTCTTACGGTGTAACACTGCTTTTTCGTTCTTAAAAAAAAAAAAATTAAAAATCACTGCATTCCTCTCATTTTTCTGTTTTCTCTTTTCCAAGGGTACTCCAGCAGCCCTTGCGCTCTCTTGCAAGAGCGCTCTCCCCTGCCACAGCTGCGCGTCGCGATGATGGTGGTGGTTTGCACTTAACTGACATTGTCTGCATGTGAGCAAACAGAAGCAGACACGACCGCCCCTCTAACAAACTCCTACAAACTGATCTATTATCAACGGCAGGGGCCTGCTGTATCGCTGGCGGGCACAGTAATTAATTTCCATGCATATCATTGCCAGGATCGCTTACTGATCCAGGGAGCAAGATCAGAGATGTCACACCATAAATTGAGTCAGAGCCTTCACCTCTGTGTTCAGCGTGCAATTTTACACGCGCTTGACAAAGTAACAAACAGGGGGTAAAAAAGGCAGCAGTTCCCCAGGGTGATGGACGGGGGGAATTGGCCCAATAAATTGTTCCCTGTAAAAAGCAATGTTTTCCTCATTAAAAGGCAGTGAATTCTCTATTGCTTTTCATTAGTTGTGGCCTTGCTAGACGTGAGGTTTAATTGGCAGTGTGTTTACAGGACGCCGGCCCCAGAGGTGAAGGAGACAAAGAGGCTGAAAAGAGATTCTTATTTATTAAGGAGAGGTGACAGGCAGCCGCTTAATAAGTTTTTGTGTGGGTCCTGGAAGAAGTTGCACCGTGAAGAATGGCTGTGCAGGTGTAACCCCTGCTGTGCCATTGCTTCGCCCGTTTTTACCACCAGAATTTAAAGTCTCCATCCTTCCCCTTCTTGCAAGGATAATAAAATAAATAATGCATTTTAAATAATAATAAGATAATAGTATAATAATAAAAATAAACTTGCATTGGTTTTAAAGGCCCTGGTTGACCACTCTGCTCTCAGATTGTTTTGAAATACTGAAGCATCCTCCCCCTGCTTGGTGTCTGTAAGAGAGGATGTATTGGGATTACCCTTCTTATTCACAGGAGGGTACGGATGCAGGCTCGGTCCCTCTGCACCCCAGTAAAGAGGGGAAAGCCCAGGGAAATGGAAAAATATCCATGTGCAGAAGGATGGGCCTTTTGCAGCTGTCCTCTCCAGGCAGCAGCAGCTGCAAAAAGGCCCTCAGCACCCAGCAGTGGCACAAAACCAGCAATATTAAAAAATAAAGAAAAATCATGTCTAGGAGTGCAAAGATTAAATTAACTCAAACAGAAAATGCAAAAAGGGAGGTGCTTTCTAAGAGGAGAAGGGAGGCGCGAAGAGGAGAGAAGAGGCTCTCCTCGTTGACGTCCGGCAGAACTGGTTTTAGCTACAGATCTGAGCTGAATGGAAGAAAAAGGCTATGACTTGGTGTCCTGGTTTTCGGCAGGGATAGAGTTAATTTCCTTCCTAGTAGCTGGTACAGTGCTGTGTTTTGGATTTAGGGTGAGAACAATGTTGATAACACACCGAAGTTTGAGTTGTTGCTGAGCAGTGCTTACACTAGTCAAGGACTTTCCAGCTTCCCATGCTCTGCCGACTGAGCAGGCTGGAGGTGCACAAGAAGCTGGGAGGGGGCACAGCCAGGACAGCTGGCCCAAACTGGCCAGAGGGACATTCCACACCATATGACGTCATGCTCAGTATATAAAGCTGGGGGAAGAAGAAGGAAGGGGGGGACGTTCGGAGCGATGGCGTTTGTCTTCCCAAGTCATCGTTAGGCGTGATGGAGCCCTGCTGTCCTGGGGATGGCTGAACACCTGCCTGCCCATGGGGAGGAGTGAATGGATCCCTTGTTTTGCTTTGCTTGCGTGCGCGGCTCTTGCTTTACCTGTTAAACTGTCTTTATCTCAACCCACGAGTTTTCTCACTTTTACTCTTCCGATTCTCTCCCCCATCCCACCGGGGGGGAGTGAGTGAGCGGCTGGGTGGTGCTCAGTTGCCGACTGAGGTTAAACCACGACACTTGGCAAGCAGTGTTATCTGTGACACTTTTCCCACCAAAAAGATACATCCATCCTTGAAAATTATACATAAAGCAAAAGAAATCCACCTTTTTGGCAAATTTCTACTGTCTGCCTACCTATAAAAATACAATACTGGAATTTTGTAGTGATTAAACACATGACAAAGAAAAAAAAAAATTAAAGTGCCACAAGTTCTTGAAAAAAAAAAGAAGATCAGAGCATCTTTCTATCTAAATGAGCTTGAATGTTACGGTTCATCCCAATTTAGCAATCGGAGAAACCCCTAAGTTTAACATAAAGTGTGTTTTGAATCCCATCACCTGTCACCCAAGATGTTTTTGTCTTGCCTCGTAACAAGCATATGTAGAAGTGCATCTCTTCAGCACATCTTCTTCCATGCTTTGAACTCTCTCCCCCAAAGAGAAGGATTTATCAGGGTCTGCCTGAAAGCTTGTAGATGAAGAGCATCACACAAATCATTTTACTCTGTTAACATGGGTCTTTCCTTCTGATTGTTGGACGGGACATGAAATGAGGTGGATGGGACATGAAATGAGGTGGACGGGACATGAAATGAGGTGGACGGGACATGAAATGAGATGGACGGGCTGGAGCAGCGCTACAGACTCTGCCGTGCTGGCAAATCCAGCCTGTAGAGCAATTTGGGGTCCCCTCCCCGGGGTAACAAATGGAGGGGCCCAGTTTCCGGATACTACCTAAGGTTGTAGATGCTTTACGTGACTTCGGGAAGCAAACTGCAAACTGCAAATAACAGCTCCAAACAGTATTGCAAATCAATGCTCCAACACTTATCCCCATTTTATATTTGTCTCTAATCAACATATTTAAGAGCAATACGGCCATCCTGGCACTCCGCAGATTGTTGTGCTTACAAGAAATACTGGTGGAATGGGAGCCTTAAAATTAAGTAGCATGGAGTGTCCAGTAATTAATTTGACTTTTACATCCGTTCTTTATTTAATGCAACTTTAAAACTATGTTAGAAGCTGGAAATGAGCAGTGCAGCATGAAAATGAACTGGCCAGGTTCCAGGTGAGGCAGGGATTAGCATAATGTTAAATGTTGAGGACTGTCCTCATCGCCGAGCTTGGGCGGGGGGATCCGATGGAGGGAGAGACCGTCCGTGTGCCTATCACCGTACGCTGAGAGATCAAAGCACAATGCTATGCCGTGCAAAAAAGACCATCTCTGCTCCAATCCCAACAGAAGAGAGGGGAGAGAAGGAAGCAAAGACCAGAGCTTTGACCAGAGGTTGGGAGGAGACCGGAGTTGGGATGGGAAGGCTGGAGCACCAAGTTTGGGTTCTGCTCTGGGGACTGTCACACCTCCACTTTGCTCTTCATGATTCATGTTGTATTTGTGCCTCCATGAGTTGCTGGAATGGTCCCATTCCCCAGGATCAAATTGTTTAAACTATATTTGAGGGGGATTCCTATAGAAGCTGCAATGAACCGTTTCCTCCTCTAATCCCTGTATTCACACTCTTTCCCTTCGCTCCCTCTGCTACGTTCAGGTGAGCTGACCCAACAACAGCATCGCTCCTGTGATTCCCATCATCTTGCAGTTGTTTTGGCAGTACAACCTTTTCATGCCAAAGTTTGGGAGTTGGGGGCCTGCTTTTCCGTGGAGCAATGCCAAAACAAATCCAGAAAATCTAGACCTTCAGAATAATTTTAAATCCACAGAAATTCAGGCTAAATAGCAGCCAAATATTTCTTACCCTTCATGCTTTTCTATATCAGCCTACATACCAGTTCCTTGGCCAATCTGTGAAACTTCACCACCGTCTAAGACTATCTGGATGAAGTTCTGTAATGGTCAAGACAATTAATTTTTCACTGAGCTCAGCCCCATGGCTGCCGTCTCCCTGAGCTCAAACCACATCTGCCATAACTTGTCTCACTGCAAAAGATGAGCTTTCTTTGATCTCCTGCATTTCTTTTTCAAGGAAGTGCAGCAAGAGGAGACCAAGTGACGGGAAAACTCAGTCTGGGTCACAGCAGAAAATATATAAAAATTGGAACTGTTTTACTTGGGTAAAGCAGCCTAAGGAAAGCTGACAAAATCATGTAACATCAGCAGTGATTGGCATATTGGACAAAGCAAACCCAAGCTTTTTTTGAGGAACACATTTTTTTGCTGTCTCTAGGAAAAAAATTAAATCTGGATGCATTTCAGTCCCTAAACAGAGATTTGGGTCTTGAAGGAAATAAAAACCCACTCTGCACTACAGTAACTGAGCAAGGAACTTCAAATCACCCAAATTCAAACCCAGGGAAGTTTTGCTAAATTATGCCATCAGGTTATCCTGATTTGGTGGCAATGAAAGGAACATCTAGGAACCAGGACTGGATCTGTGCAAAACTGACCTTGGGCGTTACCACCCGCAGCCTTTCAAACCATCGGTCCCAGCCTTGATCCAATGACGGGAAAGGGATGCAGCAAAAATGTTTATCATTCACAATGCCATCCTCCGAGAAAGACACGGTGGCTCATACTCACGTGCAGGCTAAGGAGCTGGAGGGTTTAGGGATGCCCATGCTCAAGCCTCCACCCCGACAGTGTAGGAGACAAATATTTCTGCAAGAAAAACAGGCGGTACAACAGTAATATAACATGTTAGCAATTTCTCCTAGAGTTTGTGTTGGTTCTTTAAGGAAACCGTACGTGATCAGTTCCCAGTTCTCTGATACCTTGTGTGTCCCTGCTCTGCATCTTTTCGGGGTATCATCTTCTCCATTTCTTACCAGATGTGAATGTCTTTTGGGCAGGATTTGGTCTGGTCATTGCAGCTGCTGTTTACTGGTAAAGCACCTGGTCCTGAGAAGCTGGGTGCTGTCAGGTTTGGCACCAAAGAGGCACTGGTGCTAATGCACCGCTCTTGGATACTCTCTGATGTGTTGGTTCGTGGACACCCCCAGTTTCAGGCTCTGGTCCCTCTGCCTTGGGGTTACCAAAACACAGCAGACAGTCACCAGCCCTTCAACGGGCTACCTCCTGCCTGCCTGGGCAGCCAGGACCTGCTGCCTAGCTGGTATTTGGGACTGCATCTGTCCACCACTGATGCCTCTGCCACAGCCAAACCCAAGACTCAAGGATGAAGGAACATCTTCACTTAAAAAACATAGTCCCCGAAGCACAAGGCAGTGGCACTGCTGTTGCACTTGGTGGTGAGGTTGTCTCGGCTGGCAGGGCTGGCTCATTTGCCCCGTGCCTCGTGGCTGGCCTGGCAGGTCTGAGGGTTGTGTTTGCCTCTCCTCTTGCTGAGCACGACTGCCAGAGCCACCCAGGGCTGCTCCCCAGCACAGGTATCCTGCCTTGCTCACTTGCCCCGAAGGAAACCTTGCTTCTGCATTTCCTGTGATCAAACATGGGGGCTACGCAGCCCTGCGGTAACATCCTCTCCCTCTTGTCCCACCTTCCTTCACTAACATTGCTTCTTCACTCCCTGATTACGATAAATTCCTGGCCTTGAATTTCAGACTTTCAGCTCCTTTTGACCTTTTAAAGCACAGCGGTGTAACATGAGCAGATTTAATGGCACAAGCTCTTGTGAAGATGTTCCTACATATGGCTTTGCAAAGAGGCCGTGCATTGAGTCCCAGCCCAGCAAGAGAAGACCTGTGGATGGGAAAGCCATGAATAGGACCTAACCGTGTGCAGTCCGGTTGTGTGCCAGCAAGCCCTAGCACAAGTACGCGTCTCCTGGCCGCATGTCTATGATGGTCCACCGCAAGCCCAGCCTAACCCCCACGATTACGCTCCCATTGCCAATCCTGCTCGCGCTGAAGCCAGCAGCAGCCCATCTCTGCTGTTTGGTTCCAGCCGTTGAGTTTCCTACTCCAATTTGTAAGAAGAAAACCTTAAGGTATTGAGTACATAAAATGGGCCTCACAAGCCATTACTGCAGCATGCCCAACTTTTATGCAGGCTTTTTCCGTAGCTCGTGTGCGTACTGAATGGCCATTAATGTTAATGTTAATGTTAATGGGTGTTACACTCGGAGAGCAGCAGCAAAGGCCCCGAGGACCGGCAACCTTTACAGCACTGCTGCTTTCTTTACAGAGCATGTCCTGGCTTAAGGTTATCGAAAACTCTTCAGGCCTTTCTAATTGCAGCGAGTGGGTTTCAAAGCCAACAGGAAAAGCATTCGTTGTCAGATGGGCAACGTCCACGTTATTGCACTGTCTCAAAGTCTGATGCACATTGCAGTATGTGACAGGCAGTGAAGTGGAAACCTGGCATGTGAAAATCCATCAGTCATTGAGAGGATCATTTCTTGTGGACACCTGGAAGGAACGCCAGGTGGGATCTTGTGGACCGTTCTTCTGGACACCTGGATGGACACCTGATGGACATCTTGTGGACCTTTCCTCTGGACACCTTGATGCCTACTTAAAAAGAGATTTTTATGGGCTTCTTGAGTAACTAGAGTGTTTTCTCCCAGCAGCAGCACGGTTGCTTGTTGTTGGCTGATGCATGGGAGCCAAATTAAATACATGACAGCCCCAGTGCTGGATGCATGTGGCAGAGGTGGCAGCATATAAAATGCTTTTCTAAGTTATTTCTCCCAACACAAGGGGCTGGTTATTTTCACTCCATTCTTGCCCACCGCCCAGTGTTTATTTCTCCGCTGGGGTGATCTGTTCTCCAGATTTTCACACTGATTTTAGGTTTGACCTAATGGAGTGACAGAGGAGAGCGGGATGGTTCCTGGATCTGCAATTGAGCCCCTTCACCGGTGCCTTTGCAAAAAGCTGACCCTGGGGCACAGCCTCAGAGCAGCTTTCCAGCAAAACATGGCTCCACAGCACACCCAGGCATCACCTCGCAAAACGTCCTAGGGCTGCACCCAGCCTGAAAGCAAAGCCCACCAGTATCACGGAGATCCTCCACTGCCCCTTTTATTCCCGTTTATTCATGGGGTGTTCATTAATTGAATTAGGGGCAAAGCAAAGGCACTGCTGCCTGTGCACAGCCCTACCTGCCTGGTGGTATACACCAGTGGTGTACTTCGGTGTTTTCCTTGGGAGAGCTTAATAATCCAAAGGAAGGTCTTACAGCTGGGGACGAGGGCATCGCTGTCATCCCCCACGACCACCCAGCACAGCCAGGACCGAGCCGATGAGAAGTCGCCGCTGCCTCCAAGCTCGGCTGTGCCCGTGGGTCGCAGAGGAGCACAGAAAGTCCCACCAGAGGCTTGAGAGGGAAATAAACAGGTCCTTTTTATAGCATTTACCAAACTGCCCCAAGCGTCAGCCAAAGGGGCTCCAGCGAGGACAGCCCGGATCTGGTGCAGTGGGACGGGACGAGGGAGGTCGGGGTTCGGCCGCAGGCTCCATCCCGGGGCTTTGCCAAGGACATCTCCTTTGTGGCTAATCCTGGGTGAATGGGGTTAAAACTTTTCCACGTCAGAAAGAGAATATCCTGTGCTTAATACGAAGATGCTGAGGGATCCCTTGGCATGCAGGGAAATGCTTTTTTTTTTTTTTTTTTTTAAACCAAGAGAGAGAACTATCTGTTTTTTTTTCCCTGTCTCTGCATACACCCATTAACATTTAAGGACTTTTTTTTTTTTTTTTTTAACTAAAGTTTTAACACAACAAGCACTAGGATGGCTCTACACTGCCACCAGTAATGAAAGCCAGGCTTGCCAGCCGGGAAGGCAGTTTAACCCCTTGGTGACACCTCGTCTTTTAATTCCCTTTGAATAGGCCTGATACAGTTTTGATGGAAAATGCACCCGGTGCATGGTTCAGAAGGCTACAGAATTGAGAGCTATTAAATACTAAAAAGACAAGGTGAGAAACAATTTGCAAAATCTCCTCTTTTTATAGACTGCAGCTATTGAGAAAAATTGAGTAAATTCCCCAGCTACCAAGACTGCAGTCTGTTTCAAGATTCCATCAATTTTTTACGGTACAATCAATATTTATGAATCCCCAAAGAAATGTTGCAAAGAGAAACACGGTGAAACATTTTCCATGCAGTTGCAAAGGTGTAACACAGGGACCTAAATAACTTTTAAAATAATCTCAATGACAATCAAAGTGCCTTACATAGCCAATATGGTTTAATGTCAGTGTTTATATTAGCTCTCTTCTAAAGAATAGATGGAAAAAGGAAAAAAAGTAAGGAAAATGTTTGCAGTTTAATCTCTCCTAAAGACGACATTTTGCTATAATAAGTATTCTGTAATTTGGTGCTTAAAAATTCAAAGGAAGTATTATATTGAAAGTTCTTTGATTTTTTTATGCATTAAAAATATTCACCATCATGCAAGCAATGGATTTTTCAGTCAGCTGGAAAAAAAAATATTTCTATAAAAACTAGGCAAACAAATCCACATTCCTTTAATGGCTACTTCAGGTTTAATATCTAAACTTATTTAAATAACTCTGAACCCTCCTGCTGAGAAATATTGAAAGTAATGGATTCCTTTGTGTGTAATCTCCATTTACATGTACAGTTTAATTTCCCTCTGGGCTGAACCTGTGTAAAACTTGCCTTGAAATGTCCCTCTGTAAAAACACAATGTTTAGGGGGATGCTTTTTATTTTATTTAAAATTTATTTTGCGCATTAAAAGCAAACAGCCAACTCGCCTACGAGCTGCCAAAATGGTGACTGGGGTATGAAGTTGAAAATCAGCGCTCGCGGCAAAGGCCAGTCTGCGCCCCAGATGCCCCAAAGTCCACCCAAAAGCAAGCTCAGCCCTGCTGTGCTCATCACACCAGCGAGACGGGTCTCTCCGGTGATGCTGGTGCCTCCAATCCCCCTGTGTAGTGGAAGCAGGAGGAACAGTTTTGCTATGACTTTTCTCCAAGGAAGTCAGACAGAGTTTGCTTTTTGGGTGGAGCGGTTATAACTTTTAAGCTTCTCCCTCGATATCTGGATAGCCTTTGGCTCCTTCCCTCATCTCAGTCCTGTCCCACCTGGCGCCGTGCAAATTTTAGCTGCAAATGGTCTGTCGTGCACATTTTTATTTGATCGCTATTATCTCTTTGTTCTTTTTCTTTTTCTTCTTTTTTTTAACTCAGAGGAGACAATGCTAGGAGAGATCCCTGTTAATGAAACAGTAACTCAAAGCATTTAATTACCTAAAACGAAGTCTTAGCTTCGATGCTGATATTTTATTTTTAAACATTAGTGAGGGCTAAAGAAGTAAGGAAATCTGATGAATTTGCAAAACACTTTCAGTGAGGCTTATTTCCCCAAATTAATCAGGCAAGTTGCAGTCCCAGCTATTTATAAGTCTAGTTAAGTGTTGCTCCCTTGCGAGGTGTCTTTTTTTTTCCCTCCCCTCCCATATTTACTGAGGTGTCTCAGTAATTCAGCCTCTTACCTAGATATCTCATCCGGAGGAATCTCAGTGGGAAGATGTGATATCTGATCTGTTTCTATATTTAATGGCATATTTCATCATGGGGGAATATTTTATTGAAGCATCTCCCCTGAAATTGTATTTTTTTTTTACAGTGAGCTACATTCAAAATAGCAATATTTTAAAACATGTTTTTGCTGGAAAACATTAAAAAAAAAAAATTTCTCTTCTTCCAGGAGGATTAAGTAGGCTCTGCCGTAAGGAGAGGGTGGGGCAGCAGGAAAAAGGGTTTGTCCTCAGAAGACTTTGGAACGCTATTTAATTAAAAAAAAACAAAAAACAAAACAAAAAAACAACCTCTGAAATAAAGATACCTGAGGACGGGGATGACGAGGGGAAACATCCACAGCAGGGTGACCCATGGGCGCTGCACCACGATGGAGATGGGAACACCGCAGCCGTCTGCACCCTCTTCTGATAAACACCAGAAAGAGTTAAAAGATCAAATGCTCTTCAACCCCACGCAGCTCTCCAGTTTATAAAATATATATTTTTTAAAATGCCGCCCCTGCTGGGACAAAAAAAATAACAATAACGCTGCACGCTGCAGACTGGTTTTGTGACAGAAGCCCCCCTCTCCACCCAGGCATCCAGGGACAACTTGGTCAATGTTTAATGAGTTTACAATGTTACGTCTCTCTTTTATCTTTTAATCCACTTAATCAACAAAATTTAAAAAAAAAAAAAAAAGACGAAACAACACCAACAAAAAACAATGCCCCCAATTTGTGTTTTGTTTGACTGCGAGTAATATTCATGTCTGCATGAGGATGGCATGTAATTAACATGTCATAATCAAAATGACTAAGTTTGACACATTATAATCACTGCATGGAGATTATAGCATAGCCACAGGCGATCTGCACAGCCTATCTTAATATCATTTGCATAATGAAAGCATGGTGGCAGTAATAGCTTTTTTCTCTTGTTATCATAATTTCACCCAGGGCTGCAAAGGGCTTTGGTACTGTCAGATGTTGCCTGTTAAAAGTCATTGCGAGTCGAAGACTCCAGTCCAAGTGACCTAAGTATTTCCATGTGAGCAATCGCCGCGTGGCTGCATGAAAATACAATGAGATGGGTTTTTTTTTTCCCCTGTGATTTCCCAGAAAACATGTGCGTAGCCTTCATTTCGGGGTCCTGCTGGAGGACCTGTTTCTTACCTGCACAACTGGACTGCATTTTCTGAGCAACCCCCAGATTTCCCCTGCATTGGGAATAACAGGGCACGCTGACACAGCACCTTCCCCGAAACATCCACAGAGGGTGGATTGAGGGTGATGCTCCAGCCTGGCCCCAGCACCCCCACAGAGGGTGCTGGTGACGGTGCTTTGCTCTTAGCCACCCGCCTGGAACAGAGGGACCACGTCCAAGCAGCTCGTCTGGCTCAGGCCACCGACCGCGGCTCTCCAAAGTGATCCCGAGCTGGAAGGCGATCGCTCACCCTCGACAGAGAGAGGCGCGTACTCTGGTAACCTGTACGGTGAACTGGTGGTCACTGCTGCAATCTCCTTAGCTGGTTCCTATCTGGTGCTGAGGGATCAGCACTGCTTGCAAAATGAAAGAAATGTCTGCAAAGTCGGGAGAAAAAAAAGAAAAAAAAGGCTGAAAACTGACAGCAGGTCTTGCAGAGCCGCTCAGGTCGATGCCCGGTGTCCCCTAAGCCGAAAGCGGAGCCACGTGGTGCGAAGGGCCAGTGAGGAGCAACCCGCTGTCCCTTTGCACGCAAAATGGGTGGCACAGTGCAGAGGGCTGTTCTTTAAACCGCAGTCCCGCTTTTGACTCAAGTGGCTGCGGACCACATCTTGGCACCTCAGAGGATCCCATCATGGGAAGGGAATATCCCAGCAGCTCCCAAACTCTGTCCGTCCCCCAGAATCATAGATTCTATGATTCTGGTTTGGGTTGGAAGGGACCTCTAAAGGCCATCTAGTCCAACCCCCCTGCAACGAGCAGGGACATCTTCAACTAGATCAGGTCGCTCAGAGCCCCGTCCAACCTGACCTGGAATGTTTCCAGGGATGGGGCATCCACCACCTCTCTGGGCCACTAGACCCAGCTGATGGCCACAATGCCTCTTCTGCCTGGCCAAACCAAGCTCCTAAGGACAAATACCCAATACAGGGATGCATCTGAGCTGGATATGAACCTTGTGCTTCCAGTTTTACCTTTGCTCTAAGTAACGCTTGTAGAGTTTGGTATTTTTTCACAAGTTCACTCGTACCAGTAATTCCATATTTCGTAACTCACAATATCAGGCTTTTCTATCACTTCTATATTGTTCCAGCCAGTATACAGTCCAATCACATTAACACACAATAATCCTCTGGCAGACATTACAACATTAGGAATTACAAATTTATCTTATAGTAAAGAGCGCTGCAGTAGCTTGTGTAACATAAACCTATATAATCCTCTCAGATACACTCAGGAAAGTTCCTGCAGAATTTGGAAAAGACCAGAGCCGATGAACTAAGTAATTTGTGCAGTGTCCTAGCAGCTGGGTAAAATAGTGTCATATATACAGAATTATCTAAAATTATTTTAGCACGGTGTGCTAAAATGGTTATATTAAGTTAGGTTTTGGTAATAGACTCAAGTTGCTTGCTGCGATCCTAGCAGAGATATTATGTTGGCTTTTTTTATTTAAGTGGAATTTTTATCATATCCACGTACAAAGAACAAATGTGCTTTGTGAGGTAATTTTTAAATTGCAATGGTATCAGTTAAAAGATCAGCAGTTTTCCCTAATCTGAAATTACCCAACCAGATGTACAGGTCTGTCCGTACTAAACCTATTTGTCCTTTAAAATGCCAGCCTTGAGTATTCACCCAGCTAAAAAGATAGGACATGCAACATTTCCTAAATACTAAGAGAAATGATATTATTTCAGAACCAGCGAAGTGAATTACAAAATAAAATGTCTTTCATGGAAAAACCTGCCAGCAGCTCCTTTCCCAGTATCCGCCCTGTGTGATCAGTTCTGGCTGGTTACCACCTTCCACTTCTTGTATCAGAGGTCGCAACGTTGCCCCGTGCTTTCTGATGCCCGTTCAGGTGCCTGAGGGCTCTGTAGGTTCATGTCAAAGCAGCAGGACCCGGGATAAAGCCCCGTTTTTTTTCTGTGCAAGTCATACAGCTGCCTGCAGTAGCTGCCGTGGGACAACAGTGAGAAGCACTGAGGGATGCACGAGAGCTGCTGCCTGTCCCCAAACTTGCAGCCCCTTGATGCCTGCAAGGAATATATAATTCCTCGTGGTCGAGTGTCCACATGGCATCGTCCCAGCTCATTATGTGGGGACCCCAAACGGGAGTTTTCCCAGCTGACAAACCAGGAACATAATGGCCTTCAAGAGTAAATAATGCATCTGCTAAAGCAACGAGGGTCCTTCCAGAATAGGCTCAGTGGGCAGCTTGGTGATACACCTGTGGGACTTCAGGCTACAATAATCCAAAACTGCTTCTGCTCCAGTTGTGGTCACCTCATGGACACTTCACAACTAGTTGCTAAGAAGTAAAGACCCTCAAAATGGTCCCCCATCTCATGGACCTCCATGTCAAACCTGCAGTGTCCTACAAAGACCCATTCATCTCTCTCTAGCCACTGTTTTTTCCAAATAAAGCATCTTTTGAATGATAGAAATACAAATTCTCACATCAATCACATATTTGTCAGTGACATCTAACACAGAGAAATGCCAGCCTATGTCTGGCTTCCTGGTAATTTCTATGCTACTTACAGCATATTTCTGTCCTGCTGATGTCTGGGACCTTTACACATAGATTATAAAATATTTATCTTCTCCCATAAAGGGACCAAGGAGCCATTTCCAGCCTAATTCAGAATCTCTTCTTGTAGCAGACTCGGTGACTGTGCCCCAACAGATATTATTTATATGACAAAAGCACCCAGAGATCCTGACTGAATTGCATTCAGCTCCGTAGCCCTGTCTCATAAGAGGGAATTCATGCTCCAGAAAACTGGTATTTTAAACCAACAAAGCCCTGAGATGGAAAGCAGCTGAGCCAAGCTCGTAGGCTGGTATTAGAGCAAGTACCAGGACCTGGACGGGACAGGATGCTACCAGTCAACCCGGGGCTATACCCTTATCCTTGTCAGCCAGACATCATCTCGTAGAAAGGGTCGGTGAAAACTGCCATGGTGCCTGTGCTTTTAGGGTCATCCTAGTTCTCTGCTGAAAATACTGTGCTGTTTTCCCTTCTGGGCTGTCCTGTTCCTGTACCCCGTTCACAGCAGTAGGCTATCGGGGACCAGTGCCTTGCAACGCGCATCCCACGCTGAACGCACCGGGGTTTCACCGAGGAGGATGCCTGGGCTCTGAAAACCCCTCGTAGGGCTGAGACATGGTGAATGAGGGCCCCACCACCAGTTTGGCTTCTCGCGACAGAAACAGCGGTGTGCTGTGCTCCCTCCCGGGGCGGCCGCCTACCGCTATTGCTGCAACGGCTTCTTAGATTCCCGTTCTTAAGATGGACTAAAGTCAAAGCCCATCTCGCTGTCATAATTCCAGCAGTTCATGTGTCTTCTAATCACATGTTTTATGGTTAGCAAAAATGCCCCATGGGAGCTGATTAAAGGTTTATGAGAACGAAGAAAATCTGATAGGATTTGGTTTGAATCCGACCAGTTTTTTAAGTTTCCTATCCATAAGCTTTTAAGTACTTACAAGCCATTATTTCTGTCTTTGATGCAGTAGGGTGGTTGTTTTTCCTTTATTTTTTTTCTTTTTTTTTTTTTTCCCAGGGGAAGGGGGAAAAAAAAGCAACATAAATCTCAGAGCAGAGATTTTTAAAAATGATTATCAGATTTGGGTAAGATTTATCTTCCTCTTTAAAAAAAGCTTTTCACAATCACAATATAAATGCATTAGCACAAAAGCAGTCTAAACTCACATTCAGAAAGATACAACCCTCTGATACGGGGTTTCTTTAGTGGAAAGTACCTGGAACATGAAAGCAGCTTAACTCTTTGCCTCCTGGGTCTTCACCCAGACCTTGCCTTGGTTATAGCCAGAGATACTGAAAATGCGGTATTTCAATCCCTATGAAGTTGCCTCAACGGAAGGTCTTTGCTTGTCTATACCGAGGGTTTGCAATGCCGCAGTTACACCGGTTGCTGGTGCACGTGAAGTTGGGATGTCTTCCAAACCGGTTTCTTCTTTCCAGTAATACGGCACAAGGCTTTTCTTGGCTTTTGATGGGAAATGCGGAAACACCACCGTTTCAGCCTGTCACTGCAGTTGGGCAGCGCAACTAGCTCCCGACCAAAGATGGTTGGCAAATGCTGATTCAGAGACATTGGCCCTCCACCAGACCCTTTTTTCTTTTTCAGCTTTCTTCTTTCTTTCCCTCTCTCAGTAGACCTTCACAGAGTCTATGGGTCTTGCTGTACGTGACAGATGATCACCTATTTTCCCTGACAGTCTTGGGTGCTTCCCTTCTCATGGCAATGAAACACATTTGGTTCCTTCCAACCAAAATTATTCTGTAATTTTAAGGCAGTCTATAGGAGACAGGCTGCATGAGCCAGGAGGCGCCGAGTCGGACAGCTGATCGGTTCACAGCAGTAACGGGGGGGTCAGGGTGCCTTGGTTCTGCATCCAAAGCTCTTCTCTGAGCAGTTTGAGTCGAGCTTCATTTTACTTCACCTCATTCTTTCACCTACAGAAGAAGGCGTAAGAGTGCTTGGTTAGTAATACCGGTGAATAAAAAGACATTACAGCTGCCGAAGTGACAGAATCCAAATCCACCTACATTATACCTATTCTATATGTTTCAGTGCATGGTAGGTACAAAGGTTTGCTGGCTAGTTCTGCTCTCACCAACCTCAACTGCAATCAGGAGCAGCTTCATGCAGCTTAGCATTGGAAGCAGCCCACAAAAATCAACAGGCCCCAAAAGTCTCAATTGAAAAGTGTTTTGACAAAAAGTAGATGGACACAGGAGCGATATCCGATGCCAAGGACATGATGAAGAGACAAACGTCTGCAGAAATGTTCAAAAGCCTTTCTCAGGGTCTGCAGTACTCTCCCCCAATCAGGACCTGTCAATTTGATGTCAGTTATTAAAGCCAGATTTCTAATGGGCATCTAGCAGGTCTTCATGAAGAACAGCAATCTTTGGTCTCACAAATTCCTTCCCCACCCCCCCCCCTAAAATGTTTATTCTCATCCTGATAATCCTGCAGCACAGTCTGCGAACTTCCACTTGCGCTGCTGCAGAGGAGGGCCACGGCACCGCCTGGATGCTCTCCTTCCCCTTCCATCAGTGCGGGAGGGAAGGCTTAAAATGCATAACAAAAATCAGAGAGGGAAAATATTTACTCACTTGACTGGCACTTATTTGCCCCCCAAAAAACCCTAATCCACCAACAAAAAAAGCGCTTAAGAAAAAACATAAGGCAATGGTCTCACGGGTGCACCTGGAAACACGTGTTTCCACAAAACATGGGCTTACCATCCCTTGGTGTTTACCACTGCTCCCAGGCTCCTGTTGGTGCCTACGGATGTTTTGGGAATGGCAGCACCAAAGGCAGGGGCTGGGTTCGATCCGCGTCATTCCCAGCGTCGAAGATACAGAAACATTTAAGCTGACGCACGCTCTATCCTGGCATTCAACAGAGAGCGATGCTAACTTCTGGAAAATAGAAGAGCCCCAGGGCAGGCTAATAACAGCACTACTTAAGAACATAAGACAATTATTACCTCCAACTGTGAAGGAGTCTGAGTAATTAAAAAGGGTTCTTTATTTTGATTAAAAAAGATTCCTTTCAGTCTGTTTGAATCTTTAGTAAAAGCTCTGAACGATATTTTTAGATGCCAGAAAAGAGACTCTGCAATTGATGCAAGATGCATAACAAACCCATTTGAAAAATTCTCCTGTAATCGTCATCATATTGTCCAAAATCAATTAATTTCTCATTCTTTCACCCACATCACTTCCTGAAGACAATGCAGGTCTAATCCAAACCTTCCGAAACCTTCTTTGGATTAACAGAAATCCAAAATTAATTGGGTTTAATTACTATAAATTTCCTTCCCAATAAAATCTCAAGAATTTCCAATCATGCTGATTTATTTGAGTAATTAGAAAGCCATTCACAGATGTCACACTGTTAGGTAGTGTGGATAATGCGGGGTTTGCTTAACTGGATCCTGAGACCACAGCGCTGTGAAGAATGACAACTAAAAAAACTCCAATAAAAAGCGGGAGATTAAGGGAAGGCAAATGACACAACCTCAGGCTGTGCAGGCAATGCTAGCGGCTTCCCGCGGGAAACCCCCTCCCCTCCGCCGTGCCTCCCTGTGCCTGCTGCTCCAAAATAACTTGCTGTGGTCCGTGCATTTTGCACCAGTAGGTCTTGAGGGGCCTTGCAACCATCCCCATTTTACAAAGGAGGAGCCCAAGGCTCCTACAGATGAGGGATCTAAACTAGGGTCACCCCAAAGGATGGTGTCGAAACTAAAAGAAGAGATGCACTGAAGTTTGCAAAATTCCCAGGGGGTCAGGCAGGTCCTACTTCTCCGCAGGGGAAAGTGGTGCAGACCCAGCAGACCCCGTGTCCCCACAGGCTCTTTATCTCGTGAACCTGTAGAACAAATGGGACTGTGTTTTCTTGCAAAGGTATTTTGCAGAGCAAGTGATCCGTGTGTGCCGAGGTGGAAATCATCCCACCTACCTCCAGACACCGACGACTGTGCTGCTGAGAGCTGGACCGATCCCTCTGTCCATTTGGTGGAGAAAAACAGATTCACAGGGGTGACTCTTCTGACCTCATACCAGTCCTTGTTTTTTCTGTGGAAAGGCTGAAGGAGCAGGGTGAGTCTGGAAGAGACCCTTAATTTGGTTTTTCTTCCCACCTCTTCTCAGCAAAGTGAACCCTCTGCTCAGCTGGCAGCCGGACTCTTCCTTGGGAGCGAAAATTCCCTGGGTTTTCTTGATTTTCCTTTGTAAGAGTTCTGGGAGTTTCAGGAATTTAAAAACTTGGGGAGAATAGCACAGATTTCAGGTTCTCCTTCCCTCCAAGCAAGGACACTGATATAACACACCCTTCCACAAACGGAACACGCTTGATTTAATTAGAAAGGTCATTCGCTGATTAGTAAATGAAAAGAAAGCATGTCAGGGTCACCAAACTTTAATTTGGTGCCGTAAATATAAATAGCAGTTTATAAGAGGGGAAGAGCATATTTTTAAAGCCTCAGTTGTGAGCTGAATCTAACAGCTTAAATCTGAGCCTTGGCAGTGAATTCTCCTTTCCCCAATTCCCCCCCCCCCCCCCCCCCCCAAAATTATCTTGGGTTTTTACATGCCGGTATTTGACTAATAACATAATATTTAAATACCACAGTAATCTTAGCACCATAATCCTGACTCTCACAAGTTATCTTAAATAAGGGTCAGCTGAAAAACATAGTGTTGTTCAACCCCCCTGGGCTGTCAGACATCCTCAGCCATAAGAAAATCATCTTTACTTTTGGCCTGAGCCTTTAATGGCTCTGAAAGCTGCTGCTTTTGTCTAAATACATACATCGTGCAGCAGTTTAGGAAATAGGTGAAAAGGCTTTAATGGAGAGATTAGCGCTAGACATTGTGAAGCTGCAACTAGGTTGTGAGAGATTTCAGAGGTCAGGAAATTTTACGGGGCTTAAGTGTTTTGTAACGTAGTTTAGTTTGCCCCTGGACCGGGACATAATGGATGCTTCAAAACTTGATTTGCATTGATTAAAAATGCTACTACTAGGCTACTACTAATGCTAATAACAAGGCTACTGCTCTGGGCTAAGAGTCACTTGGCAAACTCCAGCATGTACCAGCAACTGCTCTGGTTTCTGCAATCATTTTAATGGGTCGGGGCCAGGTGGGGCAGAAAAGGCATTTCTTGCCAAAAAAAGGCCAACAAAGTCAATGAATCAGAAAATCAGACAGTTAACAAAACCAGAAGCTTTTTGTCCCTCTTGTATAGTCACAGCCTTCCTAGTCTTTGGTCGGATGGATTAGGGAACATCTCATTAAAAAATTATATACCAACCATTTAAATAAGGTATTCATGGGGAAAGGAGGGGTTTAAGTGCAGAATGAGCCTTCCGTGTAAAATCAATGCTGTTAAACTCCATTACACCAGCTTTCCTCCATGCCTAAGTAACCACCTTTCCGATACCCACTAGAGCATAAACAGTGACCCCAACCGGCACCAGCAGCAGCCAGGAAAAGAGAGAAGTCATCTTTCAGATGGAGCATTCTTGGAGGGTTATTTAAAAATGAATACCTCAAAAACATAAGGACTTTGTCCCCTCCACTGAGAGCTGCTCTTTAACCTCCTCAGCCCAATTTGCCTATTTTCTACTCTCCCACATTCGTATAATTCAGCAGAGACTTGAGGGAAGGCAACAGAGATGCACCGACACCGGTGAACGTGAAATCAATGAACGTTAGGTCAGTGAGAAGCCGCCAAAGTCAGTCAACGCCACAGACGCTGACAGCTCTGTGCATCCCTACTTACATGTCTGAAATGACACCTTGGTGCAAATTTATTTGGGTATATAGAGCATGTGGATCATCAATAATCCATGCTCATTGCCTGAGAAAAGTTGTTCTGAAATTTGGGGGGAAACCTAAGCTGTACTCATAGACAAGAATCATAGCACCTCTCAGAGTCCCATTCATGTCCAAAGTTGGGTGTCACTTTAGAGTAGTTTCTCAAGAATTTCTCTAGGAAAAACTATGGATTTGATAAAGTAAAGATAATCCTGGGCAACCAAAACTTGTAGTGAGTCATGGTCACTCTGGAGGAAGACTCAATATTGAAAAAGCAGCCTCGAGCCCCTCAGAGGAATGTATTTCATGCACCAAGGAGAGACTGATCCTGGAGTACTGAGTACATCCCCCAGCTCTAAAACAGATGAGATGCAAAAATCGACCGAGAAACAAAAAAGCGCCATGGACAATTTGTGACTGGAGAAAACTCTGGACAGAGAGCAAGAGCTCCATGCATTTAGCGTATCAAAAGAAAGAGAAGAATTATTACCCTCCATCACGAGACCAAGAACCTGTCCTTCCCAGGGAGAAAGGACAAGGTACTAGGCAAGATCTGCAAATCTAGCAGGACGGGCACAACAAAAACCCACGGCTGGAAGCGAAAGCCAGGAAAATCATAGCATGGCATTAGATACCATTGGTAATTCTAAAATTAATTAACCGTGCATCAAGTAATAGCAGTGTACCAAGGGATGTGGTGGATTCCCCATTGATTGATGTCTTCCAGCCAAAAGCATGGTTGCTTTTCTGGAAGATATACTTCAGGCAGATGGAAGTTCTTGGCTTAATCAAGGGGGTCACTGGACCGAGATACAGAGCAAGCCAGACTGGCTGATCCATTCTGGCCTTCATAAATCTCTGAAATCTTTCCACAGAGACTTGCCCTGGGATGCAAAAGGTACATAGACTAAGGTCAAAGCGTTGGGTCAGCCATGTACATCTTTGTCCGAGACTTCTCTCCCTCCTCCCAGCCGAGCGAAGCAGTGGAAGCTGTAGCCATCAAGCTGAGGGGCAGTTTGGTTAAAAACACTGATAATGCACTTCCAGTTCTTTCTTCGGAAGATCATGCGGTTTCTCAATGTGTGAGGCCAAAAAAGATGTGTGGCCCAGTGCACTCTTGACAAAAGCATAGATTCACTGAAGCATACAATTAATATTTAATACCAACAAGCCTTCTGTGATGCTGTGCGGATGTAAATAAGTGGAGAGAACGTGATATTTACCCCACTATAAAACATTCATGAGAGCTAAGCTATTTACAAAAGCTAAATACGACACTGTATTTACTGTAGGTCACCTCCTAGGGTTAGCGATGAAAAGTTTTTGGTCTAATGGAAAGTAACATAATACACCATAATAACACCACGACTGTCTCGTCTGCAAAGAAATATCTCCTGGCTCCTTCTTTCTATTGCAGTTACAGGTGGGTAAAGCCGCTACAGGGGAAAAAATAATAATAATAAAAAAAAACAACAAAAGGAAAGGGTGCTTTCAGGAGACTCAATACCTTGGGCTTGTTTTACTGTGTGCTCTCCTTGCTCATTGTCAAACATTGTCATGTTCATGCAGGAACTCAGGTCAGTAGACAGGTATGTGGGATGACTTCACTTTAATTGAAGTTACACTATCCCAGGATTGCAAATTAAATATCAAAGTGCATTGAAGTGATCTGGGGCTTTCCTTCTACTCCAGTGTAATTCAAACTCCCCCCGAAAAGGTTCCTTTGTGTATACCAAAACCTGCAATCAATATAGACGGTTAAATGGGATTGTCAAAACTTAAAATGCCAATACGCTGGGAGTGAACTCACTGATGCAAGTCTCAGGGCCTTAGGCTCAGGATTTATAGACCAGAATAGTTAGGAATTTATTTCCACAAACTAACACCCACAGCAGGCCCCCCACCAGCCAGCTGCATTATTCGCTGCAAGTCTCAGAAATCACCAAAGAATTGTCAGAGCCAAAGCAGAGTCCTGGTTCAGGAAGCATTTGGGTGAAGTTGTATTATAAAGACTAACAAAAAAATTGCTTAAAAAGACACATTTACCTCAGAAGTCCGGCTTTTTGTTTGGTTTGACATCCAAAAGCAAGCTGAAAAACGATGCGAGTAATTTCTAAGGTGTTAGGCACTTTTGGTGGAGCAGCAATAAATGGCAAAAGGCAAGGAAGCTTCAGTCGTCGGTGCATACGGAAAGAGAATATGTGTTATTGTGAGCAAATTAGAAACGGGTCAGTGCCACCTCCTCAGTTTTCCCCTTACTCACCTGAGTATTTTCCAGTTGGTAACTTACAGATAGAAGTCTTCATCCCTTTGAAATTTTTCCAGAGAAGGAAAAATTAGGATGGCCGGATGGGTTGTTTGTTTGCCATGAATTTAACAGATATGAAAACGATGGATAGGGTCAAATCTAAAAATAATAGAATAATTCAGTTGGAAGGGACCTACAGCGATCATCTAGTCCAACTGCCTACCAAGTCAAGTTGGGACTGCAAAGATAACTGCCTTGTGCCTTAGAGAGGATTTTGAGAAAACAGTCATTAAAAATGGAAGTAATAGCTAACGTCTCCCCTCCTCCTCACCTGCAGGAAATCTCCAAGTAAAATGGGACCCCCAGCACATATTTGTCAATGCCCCTTTCCCTACAAATCCCTTCCCCGCAGCTGCCCCAAGGCACGTTGCTCCAATGGACAGCAGCATCCCAGTGTTGCTCTCGATACCACCAAGTGACGCCTTCTCTTACCGCTCCTGTGTGAGACCCTGCAGCCTTTCCACCTCCTCCATCTCCAGTGGACTGGACCTCAGGAGCTGAAAGGGGTCACACACTGAAAAGTCAGTCACACACTGACTCTAATGCGACACAAGCAAAGGGTCCACATCCTCAAAAAACCCACAATCTCCCATCCACGTCAACAAGTTTGAAGGGCTAAGCTATTTTTGGTGATCTAGGAGCAAGTGACTTGCCCCAGGCGACTCCACCTAGTCAGTGACAGAAGCCCAGAGTTCTCTCCTTGTCCGGTTATTAAGCTCTGCTCCCTGTACAACCATCTACGGATCAAACCAATGAAGGAACCAGTGACAAGGTCATGAATAGAGACAGTGGTCTTTAATTAAGGCCTGAGAACTATCTCTGGGGGCTGCTCTTGGGAGTAAATCTTACTACTGGTATGCTCAGTGTGCATAATTCAGGATAGACGATCTATCACTGCGCCATGCAAACCCTTTGTGATATCTACTTACTGAATTCCCACAGAGACTGATGAAGTTTCAGTGTGATTGATGAAAGAGAATCAGTAAAAACAGGGAGGTCTGCGCAGTTTCAGAATTATTTAAGAAAAGATAGCTCACCCCATCCCCTCAAAACTTTCCACAAAGATCAGAAGATTACCCATCACACCTGGCATTTGGTGCTTCTCAAAGCATGGGCAGAGGGAAATGCTGTGCTGAGAGGCCAACAGGAGAACCCCCACTATTAACCTCTTTTGCAGCCCAGAGGTGGCATGGTTTTGGACTCAACTTCAAGTTTGGTGACATTTGGGCAACGTGGTGCAGGAGCTTTAGGTAGCCTTGATGCTCAAACATCTCATCCACCCCACAAGGATGGAGGTCAGCTGGATGGAGTCTCAATGGATCTCAACGCATCCTCCAATCAAGAGAGAGGTTGGACAGCCTCTCTTGACCAAACTGCAAAGAGGGTGGGAATGAGGTGCCCAAACACAGGTATCCAGTGCCAGATGCCATAAGACTAGTCAAAACATCTCTAAGGAGATGGCAGATTGAAGACATGACCTCCAGGAGACACGTCTTGCACAGCAGCTGTGACCATCTTGGGTGCATTGAGGCATCTCAGATGTGAACGAACGCCTGGGTTTTCACCTGAATTCAACTCCAGACCCTGCAGATTGTAACCCAGTCGTTGCCCACACAAGTGTGATGACTGGGACAAACTGGGGGGGGGGGGACTCCTGGGCCACAGAACCAGTGGGGTTTACCTTTGAGAAGCCCATGTTACAGTGAAACTGTAACACTTGTTGCCTTGCGAGAATGACCGCTCAGCCACGCTGAGCAGATTTGCATAGGTTTGTTCCAGGCGAGGAACAGACAAAAAAAACCACGTAGAGGTTAAAAGATACAACGGAGGAACTTTTCCATTGGAGCAAAGTGACATTCACCATGTCGGCAGCTCCCATCTTTGCTCTTTGAGCGGATCTAAAAGGGAAGATCTGGACACTATACTCGTTTCACCGCGGGCTTCACTGCGAGTGTATTCAACCCTACTTAAGTACATGTACAAAAGCGAACAAGAGCAGAATAAAGCTTTTGGAAACACACTGGATAAAGCTGGGGCATGGGAATCGGCAACATCTGTGGTGAAACTGGAAAACAATCGCAACGTGTGAAAGTGAGTGCTTTTTCCACTCCCAAATAACTGCTGCTTCTGGCCCAGCACCAAGTCTCCAGGCTCGCAGTTCCATCTCCTTCCTGCGCAAACGGTCCCTAAGGAAAGATCCTGGTTTCCAAAAATGACCGGTGAAACTTTGGCTACCTGAATTAGAGAGGGGGAACAGGGGGCCCTGTGGTGCCTACCCAAAAAGCAGAGTGGTCTAAAGGTTTGTCATTAGAAGACCCTTCCAAGGAGCAATGCACTTCTGGCAATACTGAAGAGTTTCTCATGTCTATACAGATTGCAACAAGATTTTTTTATAAAGAAATGGAAAAAATTTTCAAATACTGAAGTGTCTCATTTCAATTATTTTCCAAACATTTTCATTCCACCTTGAGACATACTTTATTTCACGTCATCTTTTCAGTAGAAGAAAAACCCCTAATTTAAATGTAGGTGTTTTTTCAATGAAATAGTTGTCAGACTGACTTTTTCCAAAAATCTAATTTCAAAAAGGTACCAAAATATTGGCTTTTCATCCAAATTTGGTAAAATGTGAATTTTGAAACCTTGAGGTTTTTAACAAAATGAGAAAAAAAAAAAATCATCTTTTCTCCAACCTGCTTTACACACAAAGTGGCTCCCCAAAACTGAGATGCTGAAGAAGAGTGTCATTAGAAATTCTTGTCCCAAGACCCTGTTTTTTGGATCTCGTTCCTCCCCGTTTATTGTGGTGCTCTTAAAAGCTGCTCTGAAGCACATTTCCTTTGGCATTACTTTTCCCTACATTTCCAGCTGTAATTTAGGAGAATTCAACTACAGACAAAGGCTGTTGCTCTCATCACTTACACACTTTATTTGGGAATATTCAGAGTGCGAGTTATTCACAAGAAAGGAGAAACGACCCCAAATGGAGTGGAGGAGATGTTTGGCCATAAGTGTTTTGAAATGCTCCTTCTAATGCCAGTCCAGGGCGTTTCTCGAATTACAAATTTCTCTGTCAGCCACAGAAAAGCAACACTTTGTGTTTATGAGAGGTGAATTAATGGGATGCTGGTGAGGGTTTGCTCAGCATCTGCTCCAGTTGTGGACAGCCTTTATCTGGGAGCAGCCCCTAAGCTGGGATTTCTGCAGACAAACCCTGGTCAAGCTATGGAGACATGTGAACAAGGTGACGTGGCACCTTGTGCTTACAGATCAATTGTGAAGAGATGATGATAAATGCACAAAAGATGGTTGCAGCCTGTGAAGGTGGGTGAAGTGCTCCACAGCCCAGAAGACCAGCCCGTGAGCTGGGGCTCTCCTGCCATGTGCCTGCAGAGATGATGTGCAGGATTTACCGTCACCGCTTTTCTCTTCTGCATCTTAACTGCTCTGCAACACGCACCAACGCTCTGCTACATCCCATGGGAGGGAAGATTTCTCCATTTACCCTGTCCATCATCACCGTTAGGTTCACAACTACCAAGTTTCTCATGCAATGAAACGTCATCAGAGGAGACAGGATGGAAGAGAAGATGCCCCAAATTCTAGTTCCACCTCCAAGATATGGAGAAACCTTATTTTTATCTTTCCATTCCCCTCTTCCTTGGTTTACTACCCCGTACAAAGATGAAAAGGAAAGCCACTGCCTTTAAAAGGCTGACGACTAGAGCTATGACATTATGAAATTGATAATGCAAAAAATGTTTAAATATCCTCCCTGCAGAGCTGTGCTGAGTAAGTCAGGTAATCACTAAGGGGTGCACAACCATTTTATGGGTCATCAAGTGATAAAGCTAATATGCTGCTTAAACTTCCCGGGAGAGAGGTCTCATTTGGTTGCATCAGGCCATTACACAGGGCTGTAAAAAATGCAATTGTTTGATTTGCCTAAATACAGGTGAGATGCAATAAAACCCCTTATTTGCCATCCCTTGCTGTGTTATGGCAATCTCAAAGCAGGGACTGACCTTTTTATTTGTCTGTGAAGCACTATTCTTACCTATAGTACCGTAGAAATAAAACTTAAGTATGTGTATGCGTACACATAATCTATTGATGGTATGGCGTGGGGGAATAAAAAGCAAGAGGTCTTTTCAGGATGAGGCCACGCAGATCGGGGAACGTGCTTTCCTCGAGTTCACACCAGTATCTTCAAGGCTTGGGGGAAGGGAGGGAAGAGGATAGGGGAGGGCAGCACGCTCTTGGTTAAAAGGGGAACAGATCCGAGCATCCCCAACGCCGGAGCAAAAAGGTCAAAGAGTGAGAAATAAAAGCGTTCGCCAGTGCGGTGGGGGAGAAAGAGAAAAAGAGAAGGACCCCGAGAGCATTACATCTTGATCAAGGAATGACTGATAATATTCCAGCGCACCATCTTTCAGGCCCCTCGTTTGATGACAAAGCACGGCCAACATCCCACATCCATTATCCGCTTCCCTCCCCGAGGCGAGCGCATCAATAACGCTCCCTCTGCCTCTCGATGCCGCGTCCCCCCGTCTGCGCCACGGCCGCTGCTGAGGGCTGGTGGGCATTTCCATACAGCCCGCGCGCATCATTACAGCCCACCAATCTTTCACCGCTTGCGCAGCGGATCCTGCTGCTACACAGGAGCTGCGGTTTTAACCAGTTCCTCTCCTTCGGGGATGCTCCATCCATCCCAGGAGGGTTGCAGGAAGAGCGCAGGGGCTGCCCTTCTGTCATGTAAGGTCCATCTCTCCTCCCTTTACACCTGATTACAGGTGGTGAAAAACCTTCTGGCGTTTTGGCACAACCAGCTTTTTTGGGGGTTTGTTTTGTTTTTTTCTTCTCCCCACCTTTTAATTAACAAAAACCCTCATCCCACCTAGTTCATCCAAGAGGGCGAACAGTTTGAATTTGAATGCAAACATCTTCAAACATCTGTTGCCATAATTTGGCTGGATTAACGGTCTAGTTTGTTCGACCATCTGCTGCGCTCCAAGGGCAGAGTTGGCTCCTGGCACACATGGTCCCGTCAGCCCACCAGCCCACACCGAGGTGGGGATGGCCTCGTCCACGCTTTGATTTCCTCCTGAAAACCAGCAACGGGTTCCGATACCCTCAGAAGTCAGAGGCATGTCTGAACTCACCTACCCACTCCGGGTGAAGACGTAACAGTTCGGCTTGGGAAGGAGACGAGTTGGACACAGCACTGGGAGACTGGTGTGGATCTTCCTGACAGCATTTCAGAGGGGTGCTCGAGCCTACAAGCACCAACAGTGGGAATTATTTTAAATAATTGACCGTGGACCTTCCCCGAAGCTGCAGATGGAGAGAGCTGCAACTGAGGTGGTGTCAGTGTGATAGAGACGAGGAAGACGCCAAGCAAGGGGAACAGATTTGGAAGATGTGTTGGTCAAACCTCTGACTAGCACAATGTTAAAAAGATCTGAAGCAGACTCAGTTACCTGCCTGGCTTCTCAGCAGCCTTGAGCGACTCCTGGCAGTTGCTTCTGCATCTGTATTTTGCATTTATTCAGGCCAAAAAGGTGCAGCTTCAGGTGTGGTGAACATTAACATGGAGACAGGAGCCACCTGGCTGGAGCTGTAGCAGAGGCAGCTCTTCCACCTCCGCCATGCCCCTTCCAAAACCAACTTGCCCCTACAAACGGGAGCCGGCAGCAATTCCCTTTCTCCCTCTACTGAAGTCAACCCACTGCCTGACGGCTCCGCCTGTTCATCACGGGTGACCCGACGAGATGGCTGGTGGTGGAAAGCAGAGCATACCTAAGAAAAGCAGCAGAGAGCTTTTCCTCAAATTACTGGCTCAAATCCCAACAGGATCAGTGGTGGGTTTGAAACTAGATCAGTTAAGTTCCGGGCAGCTTCATGAGCTGCAGGAAAAGATTACTTAGGTTCAAGTCCTTTGCAAATGAAATCTCAGCAAATCAGGAAAATTTCTGTCTCACACAGAGTCTCCCATTCATTTCTGGGATAAAAGGATGCGATTCCAGGCAAATCAGCTGGTAACATCTGTAATGAACCTTTGATAGTGTTACAAACTAAATAGGGATTTTTTAGAGGTGAAGCATCCACTTGTAATGAGAGAAAGAAAAAAGTTCCTAAAAACATCCCAGACCCACCAGGGGTTTTTTTTGCTCTAGAAGGAACGAAGGAGAGCTCAGCCCATTCCTCCTGCTTTCCCGATCACAGGTTTGCACTGCCTAAATGCCGTGATTACGGCCAGGACTCAGCCGTCACGCCACCAGCTCTGCAGACACCAAATGTTTCCCCCCGGCAGGAAAAGATAAGATATGTGGGACCGAAACCTGTGCTTAACATGGAGGGGTGAGGGCCGGGCAGTCTCCAACCTGTCGCCTGCTCCAGGATGGGCTAGGAGGGAAAGGTCAGCTCCATCAAAGCAACCAGCAAAGTAAGCCAGTTAATAGAAAACCTGTTTCTAATTGCTTGCTGTATTATAGCTACACCTTCAACCACCTGAGACCACCAGGAACCCATTCAAAGCCTTGCTTCCTAGCTTACACATAAGCCTTTCATGTTTTATTATAACCCTGCCGATTTTTGCTTTCATTTATGTGCGGGAGAAAATGGCTTCTTTGCTAGCCTCAACACACAAGGGGACTTTTTTTAGCCTTATTTCCACATACATTGCTTCCAGAAACCCCCAGCAGATCCCCTCCGGATTCCTGCAGTCTGATGCTCAGTGCACAAACGGCCGTGCGCGACACGCTGCCAGCACCCTCGGGAGCAGGTTTTTCATCCTTTCTTGCTCCGCGGTTCACGTGGGTGACAAAACCGCACCAGTGCTCTTCACATTTCGGTTGTGCTATTTTTAAGTGCGGTCTATTATTTAAGTCCCCTACTTTCGTGACCGCAGCAGCTACCAAGGCATGGAGGAGGTCCTCCAAGGAGCTCCATGAGCGCTCCCTGCACTGGCAGCTCTTACCGTGGCCTCTCGCTCATGCCCAAATCCATGCAACCTCATATGACGCCATGCGCATGCTCCCTCCATCCCTTTCCAGCCTCACCCGGGTCCCCCGTGATGTGACTCAAGCAATGGGTCAGGAAAGAGTTGGGATGCAAAGCATGGGGAGCAACCAGAGCCAGCCCCAGCGCCCCTCTCTCAACTCAGCCCCACAACATTTCGGCTTTTGCCCATTAGAGTATGACCTTGGGGTTTTAACTCCTGCGGAAAGCACCACGAGCTAGCCGTGCTCTCCTCTGCTCCCCCAGGATCCCAACATCTGGGCTACCCAAAGCCCCATATTTCTTTGGTGGGATGACAGGTCCTGGCCAGGCATGGGAGGGAATTGCATCCCTTCCCCGGACCAGGTCCCTGGCACTGAGCACCTCTCCCCTGCCTGATTCGCCTTTCCCTTGACAGCCTACACCTCCGACAGTTAATTCCTCATCACCGACTATTAATATTTCATAGCAGCAGTCAGCACCGGAACGCCACCACGACGGCTGTTTCAGAAACGCGGGCGGACCATCCAGATGACCTGATCACTAAATGGGTTAGGATCGCTCCGGCATCGCGGGGCATTGTTTCGGCGTGGCTCAAGCTTACGGCAAGGGGCACCCGCCGGCAGCAGCGCCTTGCCCTGAGTTTTCAGGCAGCCGTGGTGGGAACGCACCAAATCACAGCCAAACCCAGCCACGCTCAGCACTTAATCCTGGCTCAGCTGAGCCCCGGCCACCTTGTCTCTGCCTTTTTTTTTTTTTTTTTTCTTCTTTTCCCTGTTATTTAAATGATTCTGAGCAAGAAAGTAGGCCATGAAAAAGGGGGTAGCATTGTTTTAATAATTAGCAATTATGATCGCTGCAATATTAATTGCATATTTCCATAGCAAACACCCCCCTGGAGGGGAAAAGTGAGCGGTGGTTAGAGACCGCCGAAGCCTAAAACTGGAAGTCCTGAGAACAGGGAGGGGGGAAAAAGGGAGAGAGAGAATGAACTTCTTACATTCAAGTAAATTACTACAGGGATTCCTTAGAAACCTTTAATTAGCCCTGCTCTGCTGTCGCATTGATTGGTCTGAAACTCATCAATTATTCAATGGCAGCGGCTCTTTCTCTTTTTTCCCCCCTTCTTTTCATCCTTTAGGTGGAAGAGCCTGTTCTTAACCTGCTGGGGCGTTTCTGTTTCCATGCCATCGAGCCACGGGCCAGGAAACTCAGCTTGATTTCCAACCTCCAGCCCAAACCCTACGGGGACCCAGTCTGGTCTTCACACCAGGGGATCGGGGTCCTGTGCCCTTGCCTTGCTGGGGTTGTCTCTCCCTGGTGGGGCCAGTATGGTTAAGAGGTGGCCCATGCTGCTTTTTAGGGATCCCTCACCGGCCCTGGCTGCTTTCCAGCTCGGGTAATTGCACACCAGCCTCCAAAAGTGTTTTTTTTTCAGGGGACAAGGTGCTCCTCACGCTTAGAGTCCCTGCAAGGTGGCTGTCACCGGAGGGAAAGAAGGTGTCACGGCTCCTCTCGAGTGAGGGCTGCATTTCCATGTGGGGAAAGCCATTTTGGGGAAAGCAGGAAAAGGAGATCCAGCAGACAGCCCTCATCAGCTCTGGCAAGAAGATGGGGCTGACCTGGATATGTAGTTAATTGCTCCCAGCCAAATTTGGCCCGGGAAGCTGAGAGTCATGCAAGGCGCTATTTGCAAGTTATTATTTCCACCACTGGTTTGCAGCTGGGAATCAGCGATATCCATCCCAAATTGGCCGTTTTCTCCAAAAAGCCACATTTTCCACATGTTCATATTCCAAACGAGACGCAGCCCGCATCAGCTGTCCCCTCTCACACCAGCACTGTCCCAGCACCGCCTTGCTGTGCCGATTTATCCCACCAACCCAGTAGCAAACCTCTCCTCGGTACCTGTTGTTTGGCTACCAAAAGCACCCCGGACCTGGTCCTCCCAGCAGCGAGCCACGGCGGTGGCTCGGCCGCGGCGCCGGAGCATCAGGGATGAACTGCAACGATCAAAATTCATCCCTGGCTGCCTTGCACTGTTTAAACTGTCAGGAGAACAGCTTTGCTCCCCATGTGTGTACACATATTAGCCTGTGTATTTTTCAATCCCACTTATCCCCGGGAATTTGCTCTAAAGCTGGTTTTTGGAGACCCCTACGTACGATGCAGCTTCACAGACTGTACGGCCACGCTTTGCGATTCAGCGATGCCAGCTCCCGCACGGCGCAGAGGAGCGACCGAACGGCAGCGAGCGCCTGCTCACGTTAGGAAAGAGATGAACTCGCTGGGAATACAGGGCACAGACCTAGGCGGGCTTAGGTTTTTCAGGCTTCGGTCTAAACCACAAGCCTTTCCTTGAATTTGTAACTTTGAAAACTTTTGGTTAGATATGCAAAATTTGGTTGATTCCAAATATTTTTTTTTCCCTTTAACAGATGGTATTTTAATTTTTTTAAGCTTAAAGAAAAATCCCACTTTTTAATGGATGAACTGGAGCTGTGAGGGTTTTGCTTTTCCCAGGCTGAATGTAATTTTTCTGTCCCCGCTTCTCCCCACGCAACCATCTTTAGACTCGCAGGAAGATAAGATACGAGATAAAGGACTTCAGGGGAACAAAAATCAATGGAGAAAACGCAAAATTCAAAGCCTTGACTCTGTGGGCGGCTCCGAAAGGTGCCGGGGGAGAAGCGGGGTGGGCAGCGCTGCAGGCTGGCACATAGGCAGCTCTCTTGGGCCGAGCAGACCCCGGTCCCCGTATTTGCAACAGCAGTGGTAAAACTGAAGCCATTTTCAAGACAAAGTGTTCAGAATTCCTTTTCAAATGGTTACTCACCTAATTGAACGCAAACCATTATCACAAATGGCGATGACCGGCTTTTCAGAGAGATGAACTTCTCTGCAAATGGGGTTTGTGGTTTCCCCGGTCCGAAACAAAACTCTGAAGAGACCTGAACAATATTGAGAAGAAGCAGAAAATTGGCAGCTAGCTTCTCCACACTCAAAAAAGTCAGTTTTCAATGAAAACCCCGTTGTTTCGGGGAATCCCAGCCACCTCCCATGCCTTTTTGTAGTGCTACGGTCCCATTTGTCTCACCTTCTCGAGGAAAACCTGGCAGGGCTGCACAAATTGCCCTGGAAAATGGCTTGACCAGAAAAGAGCTCTCACCTTTTAATGGAAACGGGCACGGAAGGACGAGGACGACTTTAGGATAATTTAGCAAGAATTAAGCTAAAAGTGGATGCGCGCGATGTAAGAGAAAAATAAAAATGCCAAACCTGGATGAACCCTCCAAGCGGAGCGCATCTGTGCTCGTACCCCAGAAAAAGCCATATTTAAACCAACGGGGAGAGAAAATGAGGGCAGCAAAACCCCTTTTCCACGGACGCCGGCAGAGATCAGAACCACCCCAGTGCCCGTCCTGCCCAGGGCACCCCGCGGCCTCCCCACTCACCATCCACTGTCCCGTGGATCGAGTTGAACTGTTCTCCCTTATTTTCTGACCCCTGCAAAATTTTGGAGGAAAAGAGTTTGTCCGACCCATAAGCAAAGTTCTTTAATTTTTTTCTCCTGAAGTTAAGAACATTTATTTTAGATTAAAGGAATGTTTAATTTGACCCTAATTGTTTTACTTAAATTCTTTTTTTTTTTTTGGATCAAGACAACAGTGGGGGCAAGGGCTTAACATTTTCAAATTAATTTTAGATAGTCTCAGAATACTATTTTGAAATGTAAATATCCCATATAGACTAACTTATAATGATAATTATAATGATATAATACAATTATATAATGATTTACCTCTAAATTTTTTGGGACACTATTTTTCCCCCTCCAGACAAAATGTGTTTAATTTTATGCCGTTTTGTGATGGTTTTGTCCACCCCAAAGTCCACCTTTTGACATGGGAATGATCTGTCTTCTCCCCCCTCCAGCTTTCATTCACCTCTAATATGCTCCATAGTTTCTTTTCAGTTAAGCTTGTTTTAAAATTTGCTATTCAAACCAAAAAAAGGAATGAGTAATTCGTGTTGACAACAACAAAAAAATAAAATGAAAAATTGGAATCTATGACATTATCCAAAAACAGGACTTTTGGTACCTCAGAGGAGCCCATCCCCAAACAGCATGGATGTGACTGGAGGCCCTGGGAAGGTCGGGATGGTCCCACCAGGTACCCCGAGGTCTCCCCGCTCCTACTGTCACGTTCAGGGATAGCTGCAGGGAAGTCACTGCTGCATACAGGCAAAAAGAAGAAGAAAAAAAAAATCCCAACCAAACAAAACCTGAACCCCTTGCCCCAAGAGGGGGATAAAAAATGATCTATTGACTATGAATTTCATTTATCTTACCACCTTCCTCGGTCTGAGCGGTTGCAACAGCATCGCTCGCGATGCGCGTACACATATTAGCCTGTGTATTTCCCATCCTACTTATCCCCGGGAATTTATTCTAAAGCTCGCTTTTGGAAACCCATAAGTAGGACATAATTCGGAGGATTTGGTGTTCTGGTCAATGTTTTGTCAAGTAGTTATTCTGCAAGCCCTGATATTGAGAAGAAAAACGTCCTTAAAAAAAAAATAGTAATTTTATTTAACTTTTATATATATATATGTAAAAATCAGAGCCATACAAAACGCAAACATCCAGAAACACACGTTTGGTTTGCCTGTCTACGCTGGACAATCATTTTGAGCCTATTTTACCCTAAAATAGGCACAAACGTGTTCCCTTGTTTGAGGCAGCTCTTCGAGCTCACGGCAGGCAGCCAGGCACAACAGTGCCACCCAGGATTGACAGAAATGCTGCCAGTTAGAAACTTTTTTATTATGGATAATAATTTCCATCCCTCTATTGGAGAGCTGGAGCCCGCATGCTCATCCCATCACCTGCTGCGGCTGGTGGGACACGGGAATTCTTCTGTATCCTATGGTAAAACCCAATATATTACTATTAAAAGTCCTCAGAAATATTCTTTCTACAAGCTTTTTGAAAACAACTGGATTATTTTCTCTAGTTTTGAGGGGAGGAGGAGGAAAAAGGTGGCAGCTCTTTCCTGGCTCTCCATGTCCCACCACCCCCATCTGCCCTCTGAAAGCAAGGGAAGGGGAAGAAAAAAGGAAAATAATACTTTTTCCTCATTTTTCAGATTTTGTTTTCCTTTTTAATCTCAAATACAGGTGGGAAGCGTTGCTGTTTTCGGTGGGTAAAGAGGAGGGTGCTCAATTTCTACCAAAGTCATGATACTATGTGAGAATTGACCAAATTGATCAAAAAAATTAACCAAAAACATACTTTCTCCTTGACAAAAAAAACCCCAAACCTCTAAGGTGTCTGAAGAACAAGTTGTATTTTCAGGGAAAGTATTTAATTGGATTTTTATAGGATATATTGAAAGACATTTATTTCAAATGCAGTTTTGTCTTTGCTGTTTTAATTTACATTTCCTGGCTTAAAAAATAAAATAAAAAAAAGCCAGAATTTTGCTTTTTTCCCTCCCTCTTCACTTTGCAGTACAATGTAATTTTTAGAAACTTGTACTTTCAGTATAAATGTTTTTGCTATTCCTCCACGAAATATATTCTGGGGGTCCCCAGGGTGAGGCTGGGGGGAAAAAAAATTGGGTATCTCGAGGCTCCGGCAGCTGCCTGCCTCTGCCTGCTGGGATGCTGTGAAACCCCAGGCGGACACAACCACTTGCTTTGCTGGATCTTGTCCTCGATACAAACCCCAAAGCCGTGTTCTCGCCGCGGGTCAGCTAACCCTGGGTAAAAAAAAAAAAAAAATCCCCAAACCTTATAGACGGGGATGGCAGCAGGCGAGCTGGCCCCACAGCTGCGGGGTAGAAATCAACCGCTGGTAAATTAAAATTTCATGCGCCGGGGAAGGTAAACGCAAGCTTTTTAAATCCTTACCCCTCGCCAGAGAGGAAGGTAAGGATTTAATTGTTGCTAATTTTTTTTTTTTTTTAATTCATTGCTTTTTTTTTTTTTAATCTCCTGATCAAGCCACCATTGATCCCAACACTTTCCATCGGCATCGCTAAAAGGTAACCCCTTCCCAGGAATACAAGTCTACACCCCGACTGCACCGAGGAAGGATTGCACGGGCTACGGGCCCACAAAACTTCCTCAAAGGCATTTAGGAAGCTGGAAAAAGGGCTGAGAGTGAAAATCATCTTCTCAGCCCCCAAGGAAACCCTTTTTCCCCAGCCTTGATGCCACAGTCTTGTGCCGCAACGCAAGAGGGCAGGGACTGAAACTCTACCTGCCTCGCAATTTTTTTTCCCTCCGCTGGTGGGTTTAAGGCTGGATCTCTAGAGTACGTGAGAAAAGGCTTTTTCTGCTGTTTGCTTTTTTTTTTCTTTTTTCTTTTTCAGTTCCCTCCCTATCATTAAAGCAAACACACGTGCGCGCACCCCTGCCTTTAAGAGAGTGCTGGTTACTTCGCCCCTCTCCTCCCCCCCCCCCAAATTTCAAGGAGAACATACAGCTCATAAAAATTTAATGCCATATGTAACAAAGCAAAATGAATATTTAATTGGGGCTTTTATGTGAAACCAGATAACAAAACCAGTTACACACAGGAAAAAAAAAATAAAATTAATCCCCTCTAATGTTTGATAAAAACTGGTACTGAAGCAGTTAAGCTATTGGCAACAAGCGGCTCCTAATAAACACTCAGCTAATTCTGTAGGAAAAGCACTAATTAGAAAAGCAATAATAATCGGTGTAATTGCTCTAAATTACCCTCCTCACAGAGAAGTGTGTTTGGATACTGAAACGCAGCTGCTCCTGCTCCTGCTCCATCCAGGCGCTCGCAGCCAAGGATGCTCCGCTTTTCTCTGCTGCCCTCTCCAGGTCCAGGAAGGTGGAAGACCTGTCACCTCTCACATCCCGGGGAAAGGCAGGGGGAAATCCCGCACCCTGGGCACCCTCGGGTGTCCCAACCTGCCTGGGCTCAGCCTGGGATCCCTGGTAGCATCACCTGGACGTCGCTGGCTCCGGAAAACACAGCATGGGGCTCCAGAGCTGGGATTGGGGTGGCTGAGGAGATGCAAGGAGGGTTGGTAGGTACGTCTGGACATCCAGCTGCTTATTTATCTGCCCAAATAGAAATAATAGAGCTTAGTGGTTTGGACACATTAGACAGGCCAGGGTTGTTTTGACATTGCTTATAGCATTGTAAGTCCACATGCCGAAACAGCCCGGGGGCTTGGAGCAAGAGCTGGAGAGCAGCATCGCTCCTTGGGGCTTGCCACCCTCTCCCCACGTCTCCTCAACAAGGGGACCCACGGACACTCCGAAACACAGAAGGGATGAAACCCACAGCTCTTAGATACCAAAACACAGCAGAGAGCCGAGAGCTCAGCTCTCGATGCAAACCCAGGAATATTAACTCCTCTCCGATGCACGCGGTGCCCAGAGGAGAGGTGCATGAAAGGGCATGCGAGGAATCGGCCCTTCCTCTGTGAGGGCTTCGTGGTGTTTTATTCTAAAACTCATGGTTAGGAAGATGAGGACGCCGAAGACACTGTGTTTTTCACGGTTCAGATTACAGTTAGATTTTGGACATTAGGAGCCCCCAAATGCTCCCCCGCGTTGTATGCAGAGCATTGAAATTATTAGCGTAACGATGCTCTCTTGCGTGATACTTCTGATTATTGGCAAATTTGTCTACGCTAACTTGAGTCATAATGAACAGAATAACAAACTTCCATTGATTGTGTGTCTGTACCAGCCAATGAGGTTGTACTAGGGTGGATAACCAGCATTTTCAGAGCAGTAAATTTCTTCCCCATGCAGTAAGGAGAAGTTAAAAGACAAGCTCAGAGCGACTGGAGAAGGCCAGCATACAGCTGGGGCTTTAGCCCAACCTCACTGGTTTCCCCCAGCTGCGAAGCTGAGCTTTTCCTTCACCAAAAAAGCTAAATTAGCTGCAGAGTGAGAAGCCCTGCAGTTAGTTACCAACCTACACGCCTGCAGAAGTCAAAACCATCCTTGACTTGGTGCTTTGGTGACACGGGTGCTTTGAAGACAATCTCATCAGCACCCTGTGGTGCCTCCTCCCTTGTCTCACCTCTTTAACAGCACAGATTCATTTAATCCAACAATACTTAAACTGTAACCCAGTGCCATACAACTATTAGCTGATAAAATAGACATATTCACCTCTTCGAGCATTCTGCGACCTTCGTCCGGGAGCTTTGCCTTTCTCGGTGCCAGGTTGGCGACTGTAAGATCACCCCCCGGGGTGACCGCGGCGCAGCTTCCAGGTAGGGTTAGCCAAAACCAGCCCAACGCCCAATTCTTGCTCACCGATGCCAGGCTGGCCAGCACCTGGGAAAACAGCCCTGAAAATTTATTCTCTACCGGTTGTGGTCTGAACATGCGTTTTGCACCGCAAAGGCCATACATCGTGCTGCGCTCCCATGCGTGCTCCGCTCGTACTGCATAGCCCTGCCCAGCAGCAGAATTTGGCTTTTATTGTATAAAGTGGATTTTTTGACACTGCATTGAAGGGCAACGAGGCTGGTGAGGGGTCTGGAGAACAAGTCTGATGAGGAGCGGCTGAGGGAACTGGGGTTGTTTAGCCTGGAGAAAAGGAGGCTGAGGGGAGACCTCATCGCTCTCTACAACTACCTGAAAGGAGGTTGTAGCGAGGTGGGGGTTGGTCTCTTCTCCCAAGTAACAAGCGATAGGACGAGAGGAAATGGCCTCAAGTTGCGGCAGGGGAGGTTTAGATTGGATGTAAGGAAAAATTTCTTTACTGGAAGAGTGGTTAAACATTGGAAGAGGCTGCCCAGGGAAGTGGTGGAGTCCCCATCCCTGGAGGTATTTAAAAGACGTGTAGATGAGGCGCTTAGGGACATGGTTTAGTGGGTGGTGGTGTTGGGTTGACGGTTGGACTCGATGATCTTAGAGGTCTTTTCCAACCTCAATGATTCTATGATTCTATGATTATTTTATGGTTTGAGCAGCTTTCCCAAATAAATCTGCATCAGCTCCACCTGGTGCAAAGTCCTCGATAAATAAAAAGGTGGGCGGACGTCCCTGGGGTTAGGGTTTTCTGGGCTACTGGCAGGGATGGCACGGCAAAGCCCTGGGCGGGTTGGCTGCAACGATCATTGAGTTCCCCTTCAGAGTTTGAATCTACAGGTAGCAGACACACAAGGACGACAACTCCAAAATGTTCTCCAAAACTGGCCCCAAATGGCGCGATATCTTCATTCACTTCACTTCCAGCAGCTCCTCAGGCTGTAGAAAACATGGTCTGGTTTTTTTTTTTTATTTAATTGCATTGATCTTGATGGAATCATTACAGAGGATTATTCCAGGAACAAAGTAAAATGGTTAGACCCTGTCCCCTGATTTTCCCTTTAAGCAGAAAAGAAATGCCGAAACCTGAAGCAGTGCCTTGGAGAGTCAAACCCCTCCTGAGCTCGGCTTAATCCCCTTACTTCGGTGATGCTCCTCATGCCGCACCGCAGCCTCAGAAAGCGGACAGTCATGCTCCAAGTTTCCCTGTGTAATTACATTTAAATCCTCGTTGCTTCCATGCGTGCTTCAGTATTATTTATATTGGTTTAACGATCCATTAAACAAATACTGTACTTTGGGAAGTGCTACCTTGCTTATGGACAGTTAGAGTTTCTCCAGCGTTCAGCAGTGCTAACCACAAGGAAGACGACTACGGTGCAGAGCTGGCTTGGAGTAGGGGCTTGGGGCTTTTGGTGGTGTGGGGAAGGGCTTTTAGCAATATTAACCTAACCCTTTCTGGTTTTGTATATTTTAAAAAAAAAAATATTTTGAGGACATTCAGAAGGTTTTTTTGTTTGTTTATTTTAAAAAGTACTTTCTGTAGCAACCCAAATTAATTGCAACCTGATCGCACTCAATAAGGGATTCCTACCTGGCAGGATTTACTCAACTGGAGCCCAATCCTGCAAATACTTCCAGAATTTTGGTGCTGCAGACAGGCTCCAGGCAATGAAGCACAGCCCATGAGCCGAGCTCACCTTCCTCATCGCGGACACTGTGTGTCCAGCCATGCACATTGAAGCACGTCCCATGATGACCATGTGTTTGGCCAAGAAGGGAAGACGTGGCCCTAGCCCCTGTGGCGAGCAGCCTGGTTCTCAGCTGTCCTCAGCCCTGGGATGGCTGTGGGGTGGGAAGGAGCCCACAAACACCCTCCCAGAGAACTGGAGCTGCACCGGGACCGTGGGAATGGGGAGCAACAGGTTTGCCCAAAGCGGGTCTTTGCAGGCAAGAGGCACAAGGAAGAGTGCCTCTTCCAATGCAAGGGAAGAGATGGGATTTGAGCCACTACCCTTCAAAGGCAGATTTCAGCTAGATCAGCAATGAGATGTAACGGGCATGGTGTTGCCTTGCAAGCCCATCACTTCTGCCCACAATTAACTGAATATATTTTTTTTTTTTAAATTTTAAACAGTCTTCAGTTGGGCAGTTGAGCTTATTTTCTCCTTCCAGTTTGCTGCATGCATTAGGTGAGCCCCAGCACAAGGGAGAAAGTTGAAAAGGAACCACAAAGTAGAGCTGGGCAGAGACCAGCCCATGGCAAGGAGGTGGACAGGGAGGATTTGGGGACATCAGGGGGACCACAGGGACCTCCCCCAACCCTGGCAGCATTCGGGGCTGTGAGACTCCACAAGTGCTGGCAGCAGCTCAGGTCTGCAGGAGCCGGGGGGGATGGTTTTGTGTTCCACCTAATTAGGGTGGCCGGATCCGCCTGAAACGCGTGCCGGCTCTTTCATGTGCCCATTCACCCTTTACTCCTTTCCAAAGTGGTCTCTTGTGTCTTAAGACCTGTCTTATTGTGCTTGGTCTGGCAGAGTGGAAAATTTAATTTTAAACTAATTAGTTTCTAAGTTGCCGAATATCCTCAAATTACGGGGCATCACCTTTCCCAAAGGGAGAGAACAACATAACTCACCTGTATCCAACATTTGACACTGCTGGAGTCAAGAGCACGGAAACAAAGGATCCCCAATTGCTTATTGTCTTGGCTCAAAGGTCGAGAGTCTTTTATGACGAAGCTCCAATTAATAGTTTATTACCCGTAACTGACCATAGTCTCTTTTGTTAGCATTTAATATTATTAGCTAAAGGTTTGCTCTGAACGCAGAATAAGGTTATCTCTGAAATCAACTTGTTCGGCTTTCCTTGGTCTTCAAACAAGGCTGCCCTCCAGCCCATCGCTGCTGCGTTCCCTGAGCATAGGCCTATTGGTGTCAGCAGCTTTTCACCTGACACCAAATCATTGACGTGCTCTTGCTCTGATTACTTGGTCACTGAAAGGTCATATGGATATAAATGCTATTTTCCAATTATTTGGATAAATGGGCCAGTAATCATGCAAAGACCAGCCAGCTCTTTAAAGCTAACAACAGCAGCAATCACCATCCAAATTTAGTATTCCAAGTTCATATAACATCTGTGTTACTCTACCAGCATGCAATAGTTTTCGAAAGATTATGTTGGGGGTTTTTCCTTCTTGGTTTTTTTTTTCCTTCAGTCCTTTGAAAAGCACCAAAAGGAGAGGCCAGACATTGGGGTGCGGACACAGCACCTGCCTTTGGGATGACAACAAGCCTCCACCCCGTGGGTTGGTTTTGGAAGAGGCTTTGGGTGGAAGTGGCACCCCGTTTTCAGGGCACTAGCCCAAAGCATCCTCTCTCCTGGCTGGTGGTCTGAGCTGATAGCAACGGTGGGGACATCCTAAGGGGATTTGGGGAGGGAATGGGCAGGAGGGGCTTTGCACTGAGTAGCATGGCACCCAGTGGGTGCTTTTTACCTTCTTTATGTCTCTGCACAGCCATTTAAGAGTTTATTTGAGGCACTTACAGATGAGCATTATGTATAACAGGTTGGTGGAGATGCTGCCGATTCTCATTTGAGACCTCCTGCTGTCATCACGGCATGTTGTGCGAGAAGTCGGGTGGGAAGGGGCTGGGCAGAGCAGGCTTGGGGAGCAGCCCCTGCCCCAGAGACCTTTCCTGTGCTAAAAAAACCTCCAACCTCCCCGTTGCTGCCTTGATGCCATTCCCGCACGTGGGATCTACACAGAGCAAGAGAAAAGTTACTTTAAGGAGAAAAACAACAACAACAACAACAACAACAATTCTGTGCTCCCCCCTCACCTCTCCTTTTTCATGCAACTTCATCTCCTCGCTTCTTGCCACAATATCTATTGGCTTAGTGCTGAATATGCCACAAGGTCCCAGCGACAACACCAATCACTGCAAATGTACAGCAGAATTTTTCCATTCGCTGGCAATTAAAAAAGATAACGTAACTGGGGGTATAATAGCAAAAAGTATTAATAAGTTTAAGAGTTAAATTGGGGGTCAAACTTTTTTTCACCTGGAGCATTTAAAAGCATATTTTTCCCCAACAGAATTAAATTCTAGAAATAGAAAGAGTTATTTCGCTCGGAGAGTGTTCCTTTGAGATATTCCCTAAAGCTTTTCTTAAATCCCCCTCCTGTGACCCAAGCAGTTTGGCAGAACAGATGCTAAAAATCAAAGAATTGGGGTTATTCATCAACAAGAGTTTCAGTTAAGAAAGTTACCCCAGGCTTCCTTTAACGCAACGTGCCGTGGATGGCTGCATCTCCATGCCACATGGGAAGACTCACGTCCTTGCCCGTTCTGGCAAGCCCTGGGAAGATGCTGGTGGTACGGGCAGAAGATGCCATTTGTGCTATGCAGAAAGGTGTTTGCTCCAAATGGCGGTCACTGGTGGGTCTCACCCCTTTCCCTGAGAGGTGCTTTGGTGCCAAGACTCCTCCTGCTATTGATGACTTCTGACCCTTGTAAAACAGCTCCCCAAGTTTTGCTTCAGGAGCTCTCACACTTGAACATCCCATGATAAGCCCCCAAATTCCCCATTACGTCCATCCATGTCCCATTCTCACTCTCCTCCTGACACCTCCGGCCACCGCCAGAAGTAGAGCCCACAGCTGAAGGGACCACGGCCGGATCCAGCACCACTCGCAGGGACAACCACGGACACCCAGCCTGCAGTCACACCTAACAGCCCTCGCCGTCTGGTTTTTGGAGATGCTGATGCTTGGCAGAAACAGTCCTCCAAGCACGCTGGGCACTTCAGGCTGCTCATCGCATCATGGCATCCCCAAAAGTGGTACCCAAATCCTGCGTGGCCTTTTCCTCTCCAGGAGGGCACAGAGATGCTGTTGGCGAGCTCTCCCTGGGGACAGGGGACATTGTCTTTCACCTTGGGAGGGCCACATCACCAAACCACGCTCCGTATTTCAGAAATCCCTGGTGCACGGTCGGCACTGGACGGACAGCCGGGCTGGCCACCACTCACCCATTCCCCGTTCTCTGCTGCCATCAGGTGGATGTTTGATTTTATTCAGGTTAAAGCTGCAAAATCCCAGTGTGTTTTCCCTGGCTTTAACCATCTTGGCCATGGGCAGTAGATTCCCTGGCCTTGGGTCATGCAGGCAAAGCCACGGGAGTCTGTAGACATGGAAATGTCCCTGACAATTTTCCCCTTCCCAGGAACAAGCTGATTTTGGTCATGACAGAGAGCTTGGCAAGACCCAACAGGCAGCACTGTTGGGTCTTGGTCTTGTCTCTACGTCAGTGGTCTGGATCCAACCCCACCTGGTTGACTGGCATTGTTTATTGCTCCTCTTAGTCACGCCGTCAGCATCTCCCTTGCAAATCCCACCCCAGGACGGGCAAGACGTTAAGCAGCGGCAGGATTTAGCGCTAGCACCCACCTTGGCATGACCCCAGGGCCGGGAGATTTCCTGCACACGCTTGTTCAGGAGTCAGCAGTCTCCTGCACGGATGCCCAAGACAACACAGGGCAGGGTGCGTGTCAAGCAGGGCACCACAGCCTTTTGGAGACCTTCTGGTGCTGAACGCACTGGAAGTGAAGTTGCTGGCAGAGAAAGAAAAGCAATGCACATATTAATTTCCCAGCCAGGTTTGCTGAGATAATCATCCAGCAGCCAAAAGGTGCCACAGACAAGGTCTGCTCCTACCTAATACCACAAATGCATCTTCTTCGCGACATGCCCTCCCACACGACTTCTGAGAATTGCTTCAAACTGCAGCATTTGTAAATGTTTTTAGAATTGTTTTGCACTTCCCGTGGAAAGCAGTAGATCATTTAAAAGATGTAAATCACTATTTTCCATGCTACAGCAGCAGCACCAAAAGCCCCGAGTATTATCTCGGTACTGAAATTTGGACAGATAGCACGCTTGTGCAGAAAAGTAGTAGTTTGGCAGTTTGACGGAGGAGTCAACCAAACCCAATCCTGCTGAGACCCAGGATGCTGCCAAGACGTTCGGGGCTGACGCAGCATGTTGTGAAGTGTCACCTATAGCCCGGGCCAATGCGTGATTTTCGTACAGCAGTTAGCGACAACAATGCCAACTCATTCACTAACCTCGCACAGGGCTATACGAAACAAGCGCTAGATGTGCTGTTTCCCCGTCACCACGGAGAGTCCACCTCTGGTGCTTTATTCCTGGATCTTCCATTGCATTTCAACCCCTTCCATCGCAGAGGAAGTCCCCAAGGAGAGTTTTCCCACCGATCGCATCTCCTCTTGCCAGGCTGCACGCTCGCTCCCTAGCTGGCCAGTAGATACTGGTTCACCAGCGGTGGACCAAACAGAAGAGAACTATCAAGCTCACTTTGCAGCAGGGTAGTGGTGTGGATCTTCCTTCTAGGTGGCCCTAGAAGATCCTACAAGGCTGAGCATCCTCTGTTGAATGTGACCTAAACTGGTGAGTAGGTTCAAAAGGCCATGGGAGGGGAGAGCCTGAACTGACAACAGCGCAGGCACAATCGTGCAAACTGAAAAACCACAGGAGACAATTTCAAGTTAGGCAGAAAAAGCAGAAAGCAGCAAATCAGGATACTGAAGAAGGTATCTTAAGTTCTCCCAGTAGATTTTGATCACCTACGAGTCGTGAAGCACTTCTCTTCCCATCTTGGTGGAAAGAGGAGGTAGGAAAGCAAAGCGACCACGGTGCAGGAGCCAGCACCGCTCCTTGAAGCACCAGCGTCTGCTGAGCCACGGGCAGAGCGTGGCAAAGGCAACGGGAGAGAAAAAGAGAGAAGCAGCCACAGAAGCTGGCTCCTACTTTCCGGGTATACGGAGTGCTCGTGGCCTGGAAGTCCTCCGTCAGCTCCTATTTTTCCTCTGCCCCTAAAGTAAATAGGATGCTCAGGCGTTGACAAAAGACTATCAGCAGAAAGCAAGGTTAAAAAAGCAATAATTCAGCCAGTTAACTGCCATCGTTGTTCCTTCCTATCTCTGCATTCTTGATAAACAAATTCATAACAAGATTTTACTGCTCCGTTCCCTGGAGCAGTCTATTAGTCTGTCGTTCAACATGCACTACCAGTCAAAACCGAGCTCCCACAATACAATACCCCTTAAGATGATCTCCTTTGCATTCGCTATGATGTAATTATGCTAATTATCCAGCCGGCTTTAATATCCTCATATTTTCCAGGAGGTTTATGATCAAACCTGTTCCTTTAATTTACTTTCCCTGCCATCGGAGCCGGGGTGTTTTGATGCGCTCTGCCACACGTACGTCTCTCTGCGGGCTGTTACGGCTTGTCAAGGCCACGGGGAGCTTAGACATAACTTTGTCCCAGCTGACAAGAATTTTAAAAATCACTTCTCCTAACTAGCATTTAGCCAATGTTTGATGGCTTCTCCCGTCTATAACATTACGCCGATAATGGCCGTGCATTTCAAGGTTTCATCTTTTTTTTTCTAGCGCAGTAAATTTCCCGGGAAACCTTCACATATTTACCCTTCGACTTGCAATGAAAGCTCTGCCTGTTAGATTAACATTTATCTGTGGAGGAAAAAAAAAACCAACCAAACAACCTAGAAATTTTGGAGGCCAGATCCTTATAGCTAGTATAAAACCGATGCATATTATAAAACCGATGCAGCGACTAAGAAGCTGGCCTTTTGATGTCTGGAATGAACTGCTTTAAGTAATACATATGAAAAATATCATTTGATGTAAAAATCTCATTACCTTCCCAACGGCCTGAAATACAGTGTGGTTCAAACCCTACCAGCATGGATGATAGAAAGTCCTTCGCGTTCGATGAGTATTAGCTTACTTAGGAATATTTTCTTTCATGTTTATAAAGTTTCAGTGCAAATGCTCTGCAGAATATGGTTTCACTAGCTTTTTCATTTCAAGTTCTGCTGTGTGCTTTCTTTTTAAAAACTAAAATAAAATCTGAATTTTCATGGCTTGGGGCTACCACAAATTTTTCTCCCCATTAAACGCAATTTAAATACCAAGAACAGTTGGCCATAATCATCATAAAATAACCAAACATGACCCAGATTCCTTTTATAGAGGGTATTTTGGTGTGCATCATTTCCATAAATTCCTGGGGTGTGTGGCGGCCTTTAGTACCTTGTAATTTGAAAGCATTTTCACAAGCTATTTCCTGGGTTTTTTCCCCCCTCCCTTACTGTTGAGCTGAATTGCCTCATGTCATTACGTGAGAAAAATGGTGTTCTTTGTAATAGTTTATAGATTTATTCACGGGCTGTGCAGAGGGTTTGCGTGGCAAGCTCCGTGCCTCCTTGCAACAGCCCCAGCGCAGCTCTGGAGACATGGAAATGGTGCGGTGACTTCTGCAGAGCCTGGACCAGCACCAGAGCTACCCACAACTCGGTGCATGGATGGGTGAAGGTCCATCACACATCTTATTTTCCTCTCTCATACAGAAATACAACTCCAGACGACTCCGTGCAAGCAGGTGGGAAGAGGCTAACCAGCACGCACGTTCCCCACGTACAGTTGTTTCACTCACACCGGATCTTATCTTCAAGTGACAATTTCCCCCCAATCCCAGCCATTTCCCTATGCCGTTAATTCAAAGGGCAGAGGGTCAGTCCTCCATGCCAAACACAACCATGAAGCTGCTCAGCCCAACGTTGCATCTGCCCTCAAAGGCTTCAGAGACAGGTCTCTGCTTGGAGAGATATGGAAGATGACCCATGATGCATGAAGGAGCACCTTGGCTCCTTCAACTTGAACGAGAGGACCTGGCAGCTGAGCCTGGTGGTGGAGGCACCTCAGCAATATGGCAGCAAGCCTCAACGCACCCTCCTCAACCTTGCTTGGAATTGCCAAATTCTTAACTTGTAGCAACAGTTGCCAATGGCCCACCAGAAAGACCTCCAAATGGGAGAACTTGCCTGACATGAAGGGTGTGAAAAAGAGAGCCTTAGAGGTGTGAGGCTTGGGGAAGGGAACAAGATTAGTCTCTTGGCTGAATTAGACACAGTCTTAGAGAAAAACGCGGGTAGACTCTGAAGGAACACTCTTCCCTTGAGAGCTAAGCTGTGTCAGCCATGAGGAGTCAGGTTTCCTCTGTCCTCCCACCACCGGCTAAGAAATCAGATGAAGGAAACAGATGGCCAACCCACAACCAGGCAGAATGGATCTTAACAGAGGCAAAGGGGAAACCCAGGCTGCTGGCTCCACCAAGTATCCCCAAAAAGTCAGAAGCTGTAACACGGAGAGGGGGGAGATTCGGGTAGCTGCTCTCAGGAGACCTCTCTTCCCTAGCTCTGACCCCTGGCACAGAGGAAGAGGAGGTAGTGAGCAAGGAGACCTGTAGGGCATCCCAGCTCTGAGGAGCAGCATTCTAGATTTGGGATGAATCAAGCAGGCAAGTCTCCGTCTCAGGAAGTCAGGGAATAGCCCAGATGGATTTCAGGGACCTCAACAGTTTTTACCAGACTGTGATATGAAGACTGCCTCCAACCTACCTCAGTGACGAGACTCATCAGAGCATCATCCCTATCTTCCTCAGAGCTTCATGGAGAAATAACAGAGCTCAGGAGATCAACTCCAGGAGAGTTTAGCCATGCAATCTGAAACACCTGAGAAAGACCCTGGGCATGAAGCTACTCAAAAGCAGAACCATCAACGTTTCCCGGTCACATGGGAAATAAGCAGGCTGGGTTTATTTACATAGGGCTAAGCCCACATCACATGCCCTTGAAATAATTTCAAAACAGATCTGCTACCTGGGGGGGAAAAAAGCAAAACTCCACTCAATTCATCTCCTAGAGCGTTCAAGGACAAGCAGGAGGGGAGCTGCTGAGACAAGCAAATCCTGTTGTCTTTACACCAAACCCACAGGGAAACGGGGACTGCCTGACAGAGGAAAAGGTAATCTTTTTGATATAGCAAACGGTGGTTGACAGACCAGAAAGCTTTGCATGAATGCCTTTTAAAACAGCCCAGAGCTTTAGGGTATGAATGTGAAATTTATGTGTCTACCAGGACTATACCAAGGCTACTGAAGTTGCCTGTATGAGCTACTCCAACCAGAAAAGATGGTGTTTGCTAACACCAACCTGGGGAGAGACAGGCTTTTGTTCCCAACCACCGAACAAGTCTTGCCACAGCACGAATGGTGACCAGATTGCTGTGGGGAAGTCTGGCAGGAGAGTAAAGAGAGCGCAGCTCCATCTGGGAATCCCTGAAGCGAAGCTTATATATGAAACCTTATGTGAAGAACAAAGACCATGTGCCCAAGAGCGATAGACACCATCCGACCATGGTGGTTGGCTGGGATGTCAACTGAAGAATCAAGTTTAGCATAGTGGAAACCTTGCCCATAGGAAGTCAAGGTTGCCTTGCTAGGGAGTCAAAAGATACTCTAACAAACTCCATGCTCACAGTAATACATGATTCGAATCCAGCTTGGCACCTACCTGACACCACAAGGTCTTACCTGCAACCACTGTAGGACGTCTTCGAAACATGTGTTTGTGGCCTTTTTCCAGATTCTAGCTGTCCTAGGCTTTGTGAGACCTAGGGTTTTACACAAACCATCCTGAGAGGGGAAAATGACACCTCCCAATGACGCAGATGAAGAGATTGCTTCCCCAAGTTGTAAGATAACGAGGCTGGAGAGTTAAATAATAGCATAGCACAGTTAGTTTTTGGAAGAAAAGACAGTCCTGTTGTTAGGGGGTAGGGAGAGGAGTGAAAACCATGAAGGGGTTTAGAAGCAGCCTGAATTCATACAACAGCTTTGAGAAAGAGAAATTGAGAATCATTGAGAATCATTGAGGTTGGAAAAGACCTCTAAGATCATCGAGTCCAACTGTCGACCCAACACCACCACCCACTAAACCATGTCCCTAAGCACCTCATCTACACGTCTTTTAAATACCTCCAGAGATGGGGACTCCACCACTTCCCTGGGCAGCCTGGTCCAATGTTTCACCACTCTTCCAGTAAAGAAATTTTTCCTCACGTCCAATCTAAACCTCCCCTGGCACAACTTGAGGCCGTTTCCTCTCGTCCTATCGCTTGTTACTTGGGAGAAGAGACCGACCCCCACCTCGCTACAACCTCCTTTCAGGGAGTTGTAGAGAGCGATGAGGTCTCCCCTCAGCCTCCTTTTCTCCAGGCTAAACAACCCCAGTTCCCTCAGCCGCTCCTCATCAGACTTGTTCTCCAGACCCCTCACCAGCCTCGTTGCCCTTCTCTGGACACGCTCCAGCACCTCAACGTCCTTCTTGTAGTGAGGGGCCCAAAACTGAACACAGTATTCGAGGTGTGGCCTCACCAGTGCCAAGTACAGGGGCAATGTATCACAAATGCTCACATCCAAACAGAAGTTATTGTGCCATATATAACAACAGCTGGGGGAGCTTTAGAACTGAATGCCCACCCTATGTGGGGAGACTCAGATCATTTTCATGTTCTATGGGAAAGGAAAATTCAAAGTGAGAAATATTCAGCAGAAGACTTGTCAGAAAAATTCAGTGTTGAAATAGCTGGAGACACATGGTGTGACATAAGCTCAGGGAGGTTCCCTGGCTGGAAAGATGACCAGGGGACCAACTTGTCTGCTTTGCTTTTATTCAACAGCCTCGTGTAATCAACACTTTTCCATGTAACATTTCATCTCTGTCAAAAGTGCCTGGCTTTTTTTTTTTCCCCTCCTTTTTTTTTTTTTTAATCCAAAGCTAAGGAAATTTGGTGGTTTCCTTTGGGTAGATTGAAAACTACCACCTAGCGCTGTTCAACAAAAGCTTTCTTGATATTATAAGTTCCTTAAAACATCGTAATCAACACAGGTACCCCCTCTGTTTTGGTTTTTGTTTAAGAGAAGTAGTTTTCAAAGGATTGAGTTAATTCTCAATGCAACCCTAAAGCCAAGGTGCTAACTTGCTTTTGTTCTTTCAAATTTCTTCACTCGTACAAGGAACAGGTTATATTTAAAACCCTGCTAGCCGTGAAAGAGCATGTGTCACTGGTCATTCTCACCCACCTTCTCTGTGAGGTGAGAAGCGCACAGTTACCAGATTGCTTTGGAAACATGCGTTGGGTTGACGCCTAAGGTCAAATGAGCTTGTCTTACATAAGGAATCAAGGTCAGTGAGGGTCCTCAGGCCTTGTGCAAAGTAGCTTTACCCTTACAATGAGCAAAGATGACTTGTAGTAGTGTCACATCTGCAAATTCCAAGACTACTAAGAACAAAAATAGTCAGTCAACTGATGCACAACTAGTTTCATAAATATCAACACCTGTTTCTCATTATTTTGCCTCTTTGAAGAAGATACTTTCCTATTTCAGCTGGTCAGAAGGCCAACCCCATCTTGAGTTACAGTCTGGTCACACTACCTCCGCCACTGTCTCATTAAATAAGGACAAGAGAGCCACCCTGATGGGTCTCATTGGGCTGAAACCAGCCCAATTCTACAAGCCAAAGGAAGGGGGACACAAAGCAAAACACATCCCTGTAGTCATATACAAGTCACTTCAAAGTTTCCATGACTCAGAGCTATGGGCTGCCAACAGTGGTACCCTGTAAAAAAAAAAAAAAAATTGTGGCTTAGTGAAATCAGCCACATGGGGAAGATGTGGGTTTTAATGCCGGTTCTGCAGATGCATCATTGGGGAACGGCAACCAAGAAATTCCCCGGGAGTTTAAACTTATTTGGAATTGTGTAGGGTTGACACACGCGAGAAGTACCCGAGGACTCCAGCAAAACAAGGGCATGAAATATGACCCACTGACTGTACTTACCTGCTTTCCATCTGTACATAGACACCGTTCATCGTACTCTAACCCTGCCTCCCTTGGCTCTCCTCCACACAAACTTTTAACAGATCATTTTCCCCCTATTCCTCCATAGTTGTGGAGGTTTGACGCTCGCGTTGAGAGAACCTGGTGCTTCTGCTGTATAAAACAACCCATGCAAGCACCTTTTAAGGGAGTGAGGCTGAGAAAGAGATCTATTTTTTTTTTTTTGACTTCTGAAATTATGGTCACGTTACCTCTATCATATTCAATATCAGTTTCTCATCCCTTTTTAATCTTCACAATTAATTAGTTCTTTTCTGTGGAAAAGAGGCTCTAAGGGACTTGGCTTGAGATAGAGCTGACGTCGCCTTGACCACCTGGATAACAAGAACACAAAATACAAAAAAGATCCCAGGCTGCCCAGGGAAAGGCTAGGTTTCATCAACGCCGGCTAGAGCACAGGACATTTAGGAATATCAGAAGAAGAGGAATAGCTCCTGCGCACCTCAAAAGGCACATCTTAGGATCATTTGCTTTGGAATTAGCTCAACCACGGCTGGGGAAAAGTCTCATAGCCAGAGCTCCACGGCTGCAGACAGGCCAGTATTAGCATCAGATACGTGAATTTTGGGTTGAACTGGAACCATCACATAAACATCCCCTGACATGGGAAGAAGTCCACCGATTCCTCCCTGCTCCCCCACTGTTTTAATCCAGCTACATGTTCTCTTAACTAGACGACTTTCAATGATTGGGCCTAACATTAAAGAAATACAAATGCATTTCAATACCTAGCTAACTCATTAAGCTGGCTTTCGACAGGCTCCTAGCAAATTTAGCCTACCAGCAGCCTCTGCAAGCAGACTGGAGCTCCTCAAGCCAGCATCCGAACCACAGTCAAAAAAAGTCAGTTAATCCATTGCCACCTGTCTCTATTTTGTTAGCCACCCAGTTGGACATAACAGTCCCAACGTTAGCAATTAGCGTGGCCGGTGCTACCTACTGCAGTGCTAATTAACAGCACATTCGTTCTAAACATACCCAGATCTTTTGACAGCACCAGACATGGGGGATTAGGGGAAGGCAGGGGGAGAAGCTTCTTTGCTTACCCTGGGTCAGAGATTCAGCTTCCCAAAATCCTGCTCATCCTCCCAATGTCACGATAAATCATTCTTTCCGCTCATTTAAGCATCTCAGCTGTCAGAGCACGTCCAGGGGAAGCACTGGGTAGAGATCCCACAAATTCACAAAGTCACCTTTCGGTTCCCTAACAAAGACAACGCTCAAGGGTTTTGACTCCAAATAGCATCCGCTCAAGCGTAAACTGGCCACAGCTCTACTGACAGCAGATAGAGCTCAGAGAGAACACAAATTATGGTCATTATCATGTAATTATGGAATTACGACAGAAGCAGCAAAGCCTCCTGTTAGTCCCCCTTGATTTCAACTAGATGATCAGAAATAAGGTCCGAGAGGGTACATGTGAATGCACACGTGAGAAATGGGACTACTGAGCTTCAGCTTGTGCCATTGGGATGGCACCAAGATCAGAACTGCCTTCCCAGATGCACCAAATTCATTTCTTGTATCACACACAATTAATAATTCAACCGATGGCTGACCTGTTTTCAGGCGTCTTCACTGGAGACGGGACACCTTTGCCATGCTGCTTTGTCAGCCAAACAAAACTACACAAAACGGTGTCTGTTGACACAACAAACTAAAAATATAATACACATCTGTGATCAAGTGTCCCACACTTGAAATTAGGTCTCTCCAAGCTTAACTTCAACTAGGCTTTAGTCCATCAGCCGGGCAAGTTTCAACCCAGTGCTTGTTCTCAATCCAAACACAATTAAAATATTTAGACTGTTACTTGCACACTAATTCCTTTCCTACCTGGAAAGCTGGTTTTTCCTCCCCCCTTCTAATATGACTTCCTGCTGTTGGCAAATAAGCATTTTGGAAAAAATCCTCTTCAATATTCTTCCTCAGGGCCTCAGAAGAGCATAGTGTTTTCTCCACGTTCAACAAGTACGGCTGCCGTTTGCCACGCAAAAATCCACTAACTTTGGATTTCGGCGTTTTTAGAACGACACCAGGAGACAAAGAACAAGTCTTGCAGAGTTTCACTAAGTCAGACTCTCTGCTAAGTCCCTAAAAAAAAAAAAAGTCTCCCCTCCCAAAACCCCACGACAAAACACCTTCATCACTCCACAGGATGAGATGTACTATTTGCTGAGAAGCACTTGAACACTCCCAAGGATTGTCCGAGCATTCTCATTGAAGAAAAAGCAAAATCGTCTCCTCCAAAACCAAAATTCATTTAGTTACTACTCTTCCCACAGAGGTTGTGGGCTTTTTATTACTATTATTATTTATTTATTCGTAAGACCGCTTCTCCTTGCGGTCAGGTAACAGTCTCTTCCATCCAGTGCCAGGCTGCAGGACAAGTTGCGTCAGTTCTTCAGTCTTGAGCTCAAGTTGCTCCTCAAGGGACTACACTGAGTCTTAGCTTTGACAACAGAGGTGCAAAACGAGATCCGTGCTCCCCTCAGCCCAATTTCCATCAGGCCTGCTCTTGTGCTCCAACAACTCTTTCAATGCTGTAACAAAAGGAAAACTAGTTTTATGATCTTTAACTAACAGAGACATACCAAGAGCGCTCAGGTAACTGGTAAGGGTGCTTTTGTGACTGCGTATCACTGCTGAAGCTGAGCATCAGCCACTCTCTCTTTTTTTTTTTCCAGCTCCACCACTTTCCCTGTTCTACTAAACCTCAGTATTTCTCAGCCCTGGCTCTTTGCCTACGCTGCTCAAACCTCAAAGTCTGAGCACATTATGAAGATATTTTCCCCCACATCAGTACTAACATCAGCATTGCTAATAGCTGTGGTTTTTCCTCCCATTGGACTCTCAGACTTCTGAAGCTGTAAAAGAAAAGAGAGCGTACTTGTCTAGAAGGGGATTGTTGTTTATTGTTCCTCAATTAATGGTATCATTTCCAAGGCCTAACTACAAAAAGAGGAGAGAGGGTTCATGTTGGCGTATGAATGTACACCTCAGTGCTGTATACGCAACTCTTCTGTAAACCAGGATCCTGTTAGGTATATCCAGTCTGGAGGTGGATGCTCTCCAGAGCAACCACAGACAGTCCTTCCCAACCCACAGCCTGCCTCAGTGCTCGACAGTCCTCCCATACTTCTGAGACTGCTTAGCTCCTCAGATGCATGACAGTCCTCGTCCAAAAGACAATTTCATTTGCTCCCCACTACAAATCTAGTTTTTCTTCCACATCCTCCTCTACCAGAGTCAATGCTCTTTGCTGTTCAGCAGACCGCTTACAGAAACACACGGCAACTAAGCCTGAAGTCCTTTCTCCATCTTAGACAGCAGTCTGGGTAGTGAACGTTCATTCAACCTTCAAGTGCACCCTGTTGAGCTCTTACCCGTCTACGCTGGCAGCGCAGACAAGCCCAAGCTTCATCTGCCTCTGCTAGCTTTGGAACCAAGCACGTGAGGAAGCACAGTACAGACGCACAGCACAACTTGGCTCAGGTCCGTAAGAAACGTCACCGGGACCTGTACCTGAGCTAACATCCCCTCCGATAGTACACAGTCCTTTCCCCACGCGGCGTTACTCGGATTTCCACCGGCTCACGAATCTCGGCACTGCCCGTGCCACTGTTTCGTGGCAAGATAAATTTTACTCATCTCGGAGCTTCAGTAGGATCAAGTCTTGCTCCTCTCCTGAGAAGCCTGCCTCTCCTGCCTGAGGCTGCTTGCTTTTTTTTTTTTTTTTAACCACAGGCTCCATCAGTGATCCCACAGGAAAAAAAATACGCCAACACCCAGCTGTGAAAGCCCTGGAGAGTCCATGCTGAATAACCCCCACCCAAATCTCAACAGCTTAAGCGCATCTTTGTCTCAGCTTCACTTTGTGAATCCTACAGATCAACTCTTCAAGGACGTGCAACACAAACAGAAGAGACAGGACTTCTGAAGCGTTTCTAAACCCATTATGCGTTAATTTTATTTCAAAGTAATTCATGAATCTAGACAACCTAAGCTTACCTGTATACTATTCCCTGTCCAACTGTTTTGTATCTCTTAAACGTTTGGAGCATATCACAATTAACCCTTGGGAGTCTGCAATTCCCTGGTCCGGAGTACGGCTCTACAGCTTGACCTGCCTCAACTCCGCCTTCCTTGTAAACCGGCTGCGTGCTCGAGGCTCCAGCCTCCCTGCCTCGCTACTCCTTGACCAAAGGTGACCAACCGCCAAGACCGCTCCTTTCAAAGATCAAATAAGAACTGATGGACAGCGCCCACCCCTTTACCCGAAGATAGGTTGTGCCAGCAGTTGCAGCCTAAGTTCAATGGTTTTCTACGCTTGGTGCTACAACAGTTGGTCTTGGAATTTTACTTCAAAATGAAAAGGCAAGTAAGGCAGACTTTAAAGCAAAAGGTAAGTTTTAAAATCAAACAGAATTTGCAGCCTCAGGTACACACTGCTCATAAGCTCAATTAATTCATGAGGCATACATATTTTTTTTTACGTTACCTTACTACAGCTTTAGACGAGCAAAATAGCTAGATGCTGCTAACGCAGAAAAATCAAGAGTGACAGAAGCTTTGTTTCAATTTTCACTGTCACAAATTAAAAGGAAAAAAAAACCACCAGTAGGGCTGGAGCATATATGTCCATTGCCACTTTGGATCCTATTCCAAACCAAGCAACTGGGGCTTTACTGAATCCATTCTGACTAGGTCTTCCACATGGGGGAAAAGGAGCAAGAGCATCGAGGTCTGACATCTTTACAGATCCATTATTTGTCATTCATTTTTCTTCTGCCAACTAACTAGATTTAATCCCGATTACAGTTAATGAAACAACAGCTAATGTAACAACAAAGCCTGTTCTCAGCTTTGAAGCCTTGATTCTAGTTTTCGTAGCTGTGACAATCTAGTACTAGAAACTTACTCCACAAACTGTGCTTTCCCAAGAGAAGAAACAGTGACCTTACTTGGAGAATTTTTTACAGAAGAGAGATGGAAGAGAGGACCAACATGACTGAAGGTTATTTTTAAATGGCCTCCTTTAATACGGGTCGTGATGGTTATTTACTAGCCAAGCTTAACTGGTCAGGAAAACACACATTTCATTAATACTTTCTGAATAGTAATAAACTTTCAGACCAGCTGCAATTTCATTCCCTGAGCAGGTCCTTCTGGAAGCACTTTCTAATACAGCTGGCATGTTACTTGCGATATGTGTCATTCTTCTAACCAAGACAGTACCTCACTGACTCTTCAGAGCTAGTATTGAAGCTTCAGCGTCCCCAAAATCAGGTTATAGTCAAACTTGTTTTGGTAAAAGGAACACTGCTTCATGCTCAAGTAAAACACTGTGTGGGTGGAGTATAGTGAAATCCTGTATTTCACAATATTTTAACTCAAAACCCAGCTGCAGTAAAATTTCAGTTTGCAATGCTAAAAAAAAAAAAAAAAGCCGTAACCACAATGAAGTATGACAAGTTTGAAGGTTAAAACAAAACACTCACAGTTCCCTGTGCCAACAATTTAGAGCTGCAGATGATTATCAAACCCCCAAACGTCACACCCTCCCACTTCAACACGAAAAGTCAAGTTGGAAACATAAAAATAAAAAGCTTACTGAAGTACGGTAGTTGTGATTTCTGGTTTTTACTGTGTACATTAGTTTAAAGCTATTATTCTTAAACGTCTAAGCTGACTACTTTGACAGCACCCAAGAACTTTTTAAGGCAGATATTCATACTTCCTTTATGCATTTGTATCGGGCGCCTCAGCCAACAGCCTCTACCAGAGAGCAATTCAGAGCCCCAAATTCAGACTATACCTCTCCCTGCTGATTATACAGCGAGTCTGAAGTTAAACTATTTACACTGTCTGCCTGCAATCAGTCTCAAGGAGGTTAAGTTCTGATTAGCACAACGTCCTGAATAAGAACAAGAAAACACCTCAGCTCTCACCACATTCTAGATTTGTGTAACAGCACCTGGAAGCCAAAGGGCTCCGTGCAAGACGCTAAAGTAACAGCGGAGAATTCCTGTTGCAGAGTGCTTGCCCACCTAGCTAGGAGACATGCACAAAGGAAGGGGGAAATGCACAGAGGCCGTGGTCTGCTATCAATTCTCACAGTTTAAAGGTGCGAGACTCCAAGCATTGGACATTGTTCTCGAAGCCCCAGCCCTGGCACTGGAAGAACTTCTACATGAAACTGGGTTTTACTCTGGGGGGGTGGGGGGGGAATTCTGAAATGTCGGCTCAGTGCATCCAAGCTGCTAAACAGCAACTCAGAAATAATTTTTAGGTTCAGTTTACATCAACTACCTAATTTTTGATTCCTCGGCTTTGGCAGTGCTATGAAAATCAAGCTCAGACAGGGCTGGTGACAAGAGAGAGATCAGGACCCAGACACGGTACCCCAGTCCAAACTTAAGGCAACACTTCTATACGGAGTTTTTCCAGCTTCACAATACAGATAAGCAGCTGGCTACCCATACTTAAAGTATCTCCAGCTGAGTGCTCCCTGCTTGGTAGGTATTTTATTTAACAAGACAGCCTCATTGAAAAAAAATAATTCACTTTTCATTTGTACTTTGGACAGCAGTACTTTGACTGGCAGAAGAGAAGAGGGATGAAGTCACATTCCTTACGTACCACAGGCATTCCACATTAAGATGCTTGAGCAGGCACTGGTCAGATTTTGAGGAAGAGCAGAACAGCAGTGGGATAAATCAGAAGGGCACTGGATTAAGAAACAGGAGTAGGTTAAAATTACTCAGGAACTGCCAAAGGCATTTAAATGAAATACAGGCAAGCAAACATTTCGAATGCAGATAAGTTCCCTTGTTCCACTAAGCTGTGGCTGAAGCGGTAATGGCAGGAGAGAATTATTTTAGCGGTACTAACAGAAGTCAAAAGAAGTGACTTCTGCACAGACTGAGATGGCCTTGCACGCAGGCAGCACCACAGGTCCACAGATAATGCCTGCAGCGTCCTCGCACGCTACTTGGAAGCGCGCACCAAAAAAGGGTACAGTCAAGGTTATTACAATGTTCAAGGCAAAGCAAGTAATATCGCCGTAACTGAAAGAACACATACAGAAATCCGCAGTAAGGAGACTACAGAATTAGGTCACCCAACTGATTCAAGCTGCAACCTGCTCATAAACGCAATGGAGTCTTTTCACCCAGACAAGTCGCTCTTATCTAACTGTTTCACAGGTGAAAGTAAACATCTGAGCTAGTAGGATGTAATTTGATTATGGTAGGAAAAAGCAACTGATTTAATAAACTCGATCTGGAGTAGAAGCCTGTATCATTAAACACACACAGACCCAGAACCTCCACGGTAGTTGTGTAAGAAGTGATTTTTAACATCTAAACTACACCTTTCCAGCCACAACATGCAGGACACTTGCTGTTTATTTGGGTGGGTTAGAATGATTCCTAACCTTCAACAGAAGATACGTACAGCAATTAATAAAAAAAACCAGCCATCATGAGAATTAAAACTTTTATTAGTGTATTCACATATTAGGCAAATGCAACACGCATGAAGCTTATTTCTTAGGTTCACAAGTTCTACCAATACATTAGTCTACTGGTAAAACTAGCACAAACTGGTAACTGCTTTGCCAATTTTTTTAAAGGTGTCCGGCCCACTTTTTCAAGGCTTGATTTTTGGTATTGCTTCTATGCCCTAGTCATTACGGCATAAAAATATCCATCACGATCATCAATTCAGTCAACTGATTAAAAGCTGTAACACTGGCCACATTTTTGTTCTCAAAGCTAAGTTATCACTAGCTGTACTTACAAAGTACAGTACTAGTGTAATGGATGAAACAATGGGAAAAACAGACAAAGGCAATCCTGCTACTGCCACGATAACAGAAGAATGACAGACAGCTAGATCACAAGATTGTTAGTAAGATGTATATTTTTCAAGTCAGAATAACCCTTCTATACAGTTTCCCAACCCTTCCCCAACCCAGACTTATTTGTAGAATATATTTCAGAATATTTTTAATATGGTGCAGCTGTAGTGTCCAAGGGTTCACAATAACATGCACTGTCACGAAGAACCTAGAAGTCCTCCTTCGCTGGTCATACCTCAGCAACCACTATCCTAGAGGTTTTGCAGAAGCAACTACTTTTAATAACAAGGCCCATTATGACATAATGAATGCGTATGATCTGGTATGTAAGTAAGCTATACAAAGCCACTCAGATCAGAAATTTAAATTCTGTTACTGAAATATGTTAAGAAGCTGCATCTATTTAAAACCTATACGAAAGAGTCTAGTTTACCCTGGGAAAGGATTTTTCAAGGTATTTGGCTCCAAAAACTAAAACCCATGATTTTTAGCGACATCTGTTTAATGAAAAAAACACAGATGTAAGGGGTAAGCCAATAACCTTGTGTACTGAAAGCCAGTATCCAATGCTACAGTAAATTCTCATTCCATGAGAAAAAACACTGATTTCAATGATTCAAAGTACAAAAAAGTCCCAAATTACATCTGTGCCAGCAATACTGCTGGCAACAGATGCATCAGCTCAGATGGGTAGGGAAAAGTAGACTCCTAGTGTGATGGATACTCGGAATTTATAATATGAATTCATTTTAGGCCCCATTAAGCATATAAAGTGTCTTAAGATTTCACAGATGAATCTCGAGACATTTCTTTCCCTTCCAATGGAGGGATTTTCTTTTTCTTTAAGAAGGCAGCAAAAAGTTAAGCTTTTCTACAAGGAAAGTCTGCTTTTTATGTTTAGGACAACTCGAAAACCTGCTTATATAAAAAAATATAAAAGAATAAAGGAGTAGAGTCTTGGAATTTTATGAGAGATTTGCCCCAATCAAAAAAACAAACGACTATTTATGGGAACTAAAATGTAGAACAGCACAATACTGTGATATTTGAGATCATGATACATTACCTGTACATATACTTAGCTATTCATGTTATTGATAAACCATTAGGACACTCAATTATATACCCAATAAAAACACCATTAAGAGTCTTTAGAACTGTCCCTTCTTCTTTCTGAAGAAGGCATTTCTATACACTAAATTTTCATCTAGTATCAGAGTATAGGAAACAGAATCCACAAGGTGCTTTAATTGATGAGACCTCAAGTGCTGTTTTTCTTTTTTTTTTTTTTTAAAAACCTTTTTGGATAGTAAACAGTTCATGGGGACCACACACAAATACTACGACAGACGAGCTGTTATATTAAGTCTGTTGATTGGACTCGATATTTAGCCCACTGGTAACGGAGGAAGGAGTTTTACGACATGCTGGAGCAGCGTACTGAAGGGGAGCCCATCTGAGTCAATACTTTGTCCAACCATTGTAGAGGTCCATTCAGATGAAGTTCAATCCAGCAAGGAGTGCTTGTTACTGTTTGCCGCCTAGAAAATAAAGAGTAATAGCAAAGTCAGAAAGCAGCTTCGGCTGCCATAAAGTTCTCCATCACATCTACTACACAGAAAGATAAAAATCTGCAACCATTACCATAACTGTTACTAAGCTTTTTTCAGACATCTTTGAAGAAGGAAAAAAAAAGCAACAAAAAACCCCCAAACACCCCATATCTATAACACACATCAATAATTACATGCTTGTCCATAATACATCGAGAATATTCTCCTCTGGAGAATGAGATAAGGACTGCAGCATTTGCTTCAAGTGCCACACCAAAAGCCTTACTTCTAAGAAGAAATTCAAACCTGAAGATTGTCCAACCAATGTGGTGTTCACATCAGATAGCTGCGTGCAGCTGTATCTCAACCTTCAAAGAGTCCTCATGCATAACCGGGTTTGAATTTTGCAGACAACTACTGAGAAATACGGAATAGAAACACTTGGCTCTGCACTGTCAGCAGGGCCAAGCAGCACGATACTATTGCAATCATAAGGTCTGGCTTTTTGGAGCAATTGACAAGAAATGTAGAAGGAAACTGCTAGATGTTGTCAGAAACACTACGTCAAAACACAGTGTGTGGTTATACTGTGCTAACTGATGCTATCTCGAAGGAACACCAAACTTTATCTCCGATTTCCTGTAATCTTACACTTCTGCATGTGTTTTGTACTGTAACATCCTCACACAAACAAGTTAAGTAAAAATTGTGTTTCCCTTGTCTTCTATATAAACTTGCCTATAATTTTCCACAATAGAAGCCCTTCATTAAACACCATATAGAAAGGCTCAGTAAAGCTGAAGGATTTACAACCATAAAAGCTTCATTCACTCTCCCATATATCTTTGTTTCAGAGACCTGTTACTCAAAAATCTTCCTTCTCATCTCCAAAGTGAAGAAATCAGTATTGGACACACTCTGCCTGAGAAATCCTGTTATTTCACTGTACCCACTCCAGGCATGGGAGTTTTCCCAAACTAGACTGGCAAGACTACTGTTGCCAAGCCAGTTTTTCCTAGTAATTTCTAGCTATCCCAAAGTCAAAGCAAGGAGGCATTAAGATTCAAAGGCAGCAGATCAGTCAGACACAAACCCAGCCCCTTCATTTTTACTGTCGGCACTGCAACCCTTCGCTTCAAGGAAATCTGTTTATATAAACAGAGGAACTGAAAAGGCAGAAAGATTAAGCCAGTGAGAGGATGGATTTCAAAAGTTGTCTGTGGTTTCACATTTTCTAGGAGAAGAAAGTGGCTGGGGTCTGTGCTCTCTCAGCACTCTCAAAAACATTGTTATCTTAGCCCTGAATGCCTATGCCAAAACAAAGTGATCCAATAAAAGAACAATCTAAACCACAGGAAATATAATTCCATTTAGTCTTGAATCCTCTCCCAAAGAAGGAAATTCATTATTCCACCGCTGTCAACTCCCCTACAATGTGTTCCACAACACACTTCCTCAAAATTTTATAACTGGTTCTGTTCAACAGCCCTGGCTTTGCACTACACTGGCAAAAGCTGATAAAATAGTGACAGTCACTTAGCAGCTGTCTCAAAGCTAAAACTCAGCCTCTTCTAGCCATGGATTTCCAGTTCATGTATCACTAAGTCTCTTTGCTGTAATTGCCTCTACTTAACTTTCTTCGGAAGATGATCCTAGCCCTGGAGAGTTCCTGTGTTAACGTGAACTCTTGATTGCCGATCTGAACTTCTACCACCATCCTCAATTCAAGCCAACGTGTATCGAGCAAAAAGCTCTAAGCTGTTTTGTCTACCAGGCTTATAAAATCTACCACCTTGCCATATCTACACCTTTGTGCACATATGCCATAAGCCTAAAATGTCAGTAATGCCTTGGCTTTACCAAAGCCTGTTCCATGAGAAATGTTTTTGACGCAATAATGAAGCACTGAAGCTTTAACAAGAACGATGGATTTTACCCTGCTTCCTGGTCTATTTTGACAACTCAGGCTACATTCATTTAAATTCAAGGTTGTGCTTGCAGGAGCAACCTCTTCTTGCTTTAATCACAACTGCAGCGTAACTTACAAGTTTTGTGCATCAATAATTTATTAGCACCATCTTAAACAGAGATGCAAAGAAACTAGTTCAGCATTATGTCAGTAATCAGTTTCTGTGCTGTTCTGGCAGGGTTTCCACTGGAGCTTTTTCAACCCTATGATCTCTGAAGGGTTTATCGACTACTAACAACCAACATTCTCTCTCCTTAGAAATAACTTTACCAAAAGCCTCCCCACTGTTTTAACCCAGCACTTACAATCCATTCACTTCAAGTTGTCTCCATATAATCTGACTGATTAAGCCTTTCTTCTGTTCTGATTTGAATGTTGTATTTAATTATGCGTAAGTGTATACATACGCCTTTTGAGCCAAATCCAACAGTTCTTTAAACTTGAGCCAGATTCTTTCTTGTGTACCTCTTGCTAACAAAGAGGTACCAATTTATTCCATTACTCAAATTTCTCATTTCATCTAATTAGGCTTTTACAAAATTGGCTTCATTTAGCCGAGAAGCCTCCCCCACGTACTGACGCTGCTATCTGCATGTATATATTTCAAGGGCAGATAAAAGAATCGAAACTCCAGGATTTACAGTGGAACCTATATGCCATTATTCAACTTCAGGAACGATATGGATTTTAAAAAATCATTATGTATTGAAATAGGGTATTGATATGTCAGACTTCATTTTTCAGTGGACAATTTCTAGAGAGGTTTAAGGGTTTTGTTGAAAACCACATCTCTAGCTCTCCAAAATAATGAAATCTTTAATACTGCTCAGTTAGAAGTCAATGCCTTTTCTTCCCAAATTCCCATAGTACATTAAAAACAGGCAGTCCTCAACTATAGTTCTTAGTTTATGCTAATAGAGAATATAATTGGAATCTATTCAAAAGCAGATAAAAAAATATTTTTTCCACTCAAAAAAATGGTTTTAGCAGTTTTACTACATAAACACAGTCATCTTACTCCTGCAAGCTTTAGCAGCTACAAGTTCCGACATATTTGCCATCCCTTAAATATGTGTTCTCCAGCTGTTTTATTCTGCAGAATGCACCCCAAGTGACTCCAATTCTTTCTGTCAGGTACCATCAGCTGCATCCCACACCACAACCTAACAAACTCATACTCCATATAGAACAGGACACAGACCAAAACGACCGTACGTCTAAAACGGCGAATAACCTCACAGCACAAACTCTGAGACTTCTAGATGTTGTCAGTGGTTTCACCACAATACACAAGCAAGCAGGACTGAGCGAGGAAATGGAACTTTGACGACATTCCTTGCTCAACAGCTGACTTCAATGCAATACTAAAATCAGTTCACTGGTCTTTATGACTTAGCAGCTCCATAGCTGGGGGGGGGGCGGGGAAGGAAAATATCGGTTCAACTTGCAGTCAGCATATCTACAATAGCAGTAAGAAGCCTGTACATATGGCTTTCAAGCCAGACAGAAATAGTGTATTAGTGAAAGAAGAAAAATTAACTTTAAATTTAGAAGCAAAGGTTTTTTCCTTACCTGTATTCAGCTCCCCATCCTTTAACAAAACTCATTCTTATGGTACACATTCTAGTAAGCTGATAAACTGCTTCGAAACCCTGATTCACAGATTGAGCCAGAAGAGCAGCAAATTCTTGGTTATTAAAGATTTTTAGATTGCATCCTATAAAACAAAAAAAAAATTCAAAAGGGTACAATCAATGAATACTTGTGTTTGCTACACAGAAGCCCAAAACTATGAAGAAACCCCTTCTAGGTATCAAAAGGAAAGCAAATGTCATCCAGTGAATACATTCACTAGATATGTTTGCGTGAGACCTTTGGTAGGCTACTAACCTGGTGGAATTTTACACACAGTTGCAGGATGCCAGCCGTATCTTTGATTACAGTTGGGGCTCTGAACAAAAATCGCACTATCGCTTAGGCACTCAGCAAAAACTTCTCCGCCAATGTAATAGAGACGTACTCCTCTTCCTGTAGCAAAATTCAAAGGAACTCTAGTTATGACATGACCCAAGCAGATTAACAAACAAGGGAGTATTTTGTTTCAGAGAAGGCCAAGGTTTTTCTTTACAACAGAAATCAATTATCTACAGGACCACACTGCTGGGCTGACAGCTGTAGCAGGAGCAGAACACAATTAACTTGCATTTTTCTCCCACGAACACACAATATTTGAAGGAGAAGCAGAATAATCTTCTGTCAAGAGCGAGACAGAATTTTCTACAAGCCAACGGCTTGTAACCAAAGCCAAGTTAGGAAGCAGTGTACATTACCTTTTTCACTTAAAGAAATACCCAAACCGAAATAAAAAGATTACATTCAACAGAATTAAAACTTGTGCCAATATAAAGTGTTGTCTGTGAAGTGGCAAAAAAGGAAAACACAAGCATACCACTTCAACACTCTCCGCTTACATGCACCCACACTATTTCACAACCCACTGCATAACCCTTCTCTGTACTACTTTGACAAAACCAACAGGACTTCACTTAGCCCTATTACAAAAAAACACCCCTAAGAAATCCTGCTGCTCACTTTTAAATTGTGATCTTGTTCTCTCTCTCTGAGTGGAAAAAAATCTGTATGGGTTATTTCTAGCACAAGAGAAGTAACATACAATTGATCTCCCAAAGAAAACTATTTATAAGTAACAGGTCCTTTAAAGACGATAGTTTCTCTTCCCCTTTTTCTTTAAAATTATTGTTCAAGCAAAATGAGAGCTGCTCTATAAAAAAAAGTGAGAGCTCCTTAACACTTTTGCTTTTCCTCATCACTGACCATTTTGATCAGTCAGCACAGGCATAGCCTGGGTTTCTGCACATCTAAAATTTTATTAGACAAGCATTTGGATTTGGCATAGAGGTAGTCAGAAGGTTCTACTAAAGAGGTTGAACTTTTTCTACTAAAAGTAAAAACAAAAAAACCTCGTGAATATTGCTAAATAAAAGAATCCAGGGGAAAAAAAAAGAAAAAAGTAGTTTATTGAAAAACTTAAAGCCAAGATGCTGCATTGTGGAAAACAATACTCTCTACTAACCACTACAAAGAAAATCTTGATCATGTCGAAACAGCGTGTTATCTCAATGGCAGCTTTTCCCATTTCAGAAAAGAATTTAAGAAGTACTACCAATGTCCATTCTGCATTTTGTAAATTAGAATAAACTAAGCAACACGTTAATATTTTGTAATTAAAGCTTAAATTTCCATGATAAGCAAGTCTGACTATAAATGCTACCCAGGGCAGAGTGGTCCAAGGAGGAACCTGAAAGCCAAGAACCTGCCCCTCAGGATGCTTCGGTGCGTCACCTTTTTCCAGAAGGCAGAGAACAGCAACATGAGCAACAGAAATCCCATACAGTTGAGCGGCTTCCTCCTGTGCCGCTCTCAGCCTGACAGCTGTGTGACTGCTGCTGCCACCGACTCAGTGACTACGGATTGAGGAAAGGCAGCTCCTTTCAGCTCCAGCCATCACTACATCTCTTCCCAATTGCAGCTGGCTGTGGCAGCAGAAGCTGCTACGTTTCTCCCTGATTTCAGAAGCGGTGACCCGTGTGTCTTTCCACACAGCAAGAGAGACCAAGCTCTCCTTGGCAAGCCTCGAGAGAGAAGCTCAATGGCTGGCTGCACAAGAGTGAAAGGATCCCAACACACAGATCTGGCCATCCTACCTGGATCATTCCAGATAATTTAACGGCTAAAATGAAATTATGTAGTTAAAAGATGAGAGATTTTTACCTATGTGTCGCCTTGTCATTTCCACTGTAGCATTTCTGTTTACATTGGAAAGCAGACCTAGACAAAACCGTTCTGAATTTGATGGATCTGTAAAGCCATCTACGGTCAGAGAAGGCTGTGATGCATGGAAGGTTTCTCCCACTCTTTGATTCAATTCATAATATGCTATTGAACACCAAAACGCAGGCTCCGAGTAAGTAACTGGTTGCAAGTCTAAAAAGAAATTTAAAAAACACAGAATTTGAGGCTGAAAAGAAATCTATCTGCCCTGCTATTCATCTCTTCCAGAAACGACAGCGGTAGTCTCCTCAAACTACTCAAATTATATTTTGCTTGCTGCCATTTTTACCTACCCCAGTAAACAGAATGGAATTCAATATTCCACACAAGGGAAGGAGGAGGGGAAGAAGGGGTGATCTAATCGGACCACAGCTCATGTAATTCAGTACTTGCATTTTTCTTGGTAAAATGATTAAGCTAATGTTGCTGTCAGTGCCAGACGTTGAGACATTTCTGTTGCCTTTCTATAACTTGCAAACATTTTGGCACCGTTAAAGAAAAGATTAAACTATCAAACACTGAACCACACAAAGGCAAAAAATATTATGAAAATGATGTTCCCTTGTATTACACTATATCATACACTGCCTCTTTATCTAAAGGCAGCTCTACGCTCCTTTTACTCTCCCCTACTAGAGCTCAGTATCTTCCCCGTGCACCTTCAGCTTTTCCTGCGCTGCTTCCCCTTTTTACCTACCCTACTTACTTACTCACTCAGCATTCCGAACAGCATTTTCCTGTCACATCCTGTCACCATTCCTTAAATAAACCCAAGGGAATCTGATCTTCCTGAGGCATTTATACAGACACAGAGCAATGGCACCTGATCAAAGCAGGTGGGCAACTAATGCGGGAACAGCAACTGTGTTGTGGGCGCAGGTGAAACAGTACATGAGAAGAGCAGCAGAACACACACACAAGGGAGACAGAAAGTCTGGGCACCACTATGGATAGGCTAATGTCCTTTAAACTATTTATTTAATAAATGCTATTCCTGCACACACACAACTATATTATTCTTTCTCTTTGCTAGAAGCTCAACAGTTACAGAAATAGAGGCGTTATTAACAAGTTATTAACCCAGCTCTATCATGTTTATCATCAGGAAGCCAACCCAATAGTCTCCTCCTAATACAGCTCTTACTTTTTTAAAGTACATTTTCATTTTTAAGGTAATTATATATATAAAGAAGAGTCATCACACACAGAGAAACAATTAAAAGTATTTCCTGCTTACCCAAGCTATGATTAACTGGGGAGAGAGTACTAGGAGACAGCTCTGCTGGAGATCCTGTTGAAGCAATACAGATTGTTTCAGAGCAAATGATTCTTGTTATTTCAGAAGGGTAGGTATGACCATTATCTAGATATAGTTTTACATTAAAAGTCTTTGGAATAAGAAACCTCAGAAATCCTACAACCAGTTTTCCAGCATGTCACATGATTATTCTGGATTAAGATTATTCTGAATTAAGATTACATTTAATTTTCCAGACTCCTGGGAACCTACCCCTCCTTGCAAAGACTCGATTAACATCTTAGTGTTGTATTTGGGAGAGCTCTCACTTCATGCACACCCTGTGAACTTAACTTTATTTATGCACTTCTCTAGTGAGAAGGTAGTGAATTCTTCCCAAATTCAGTGAAAAAAAGCTAAGAAAAAGCGGACAAGACAATCAAGATATTACCTCTCTATTCTCAAAGGAGAGGGTTTATCTCTAGAAAAGAACAAGCTGGATTTCCTCATTTGAGGAAATTATTCTTTCCTGGAAGGAGGAAGGAAAAAACTCAGAAAAACATGAACTCTCCAACACAATTTGTGCACTAGTAGGCAAAATACAGAGAGGCTTCGCGCAGAAACATTCCTACAATGACTGCTCACATCAGGCTTTTTTAATTAAGGTACCTATTGTCACATAGTGGGAAAATATTGCAGTTCTTACAGAAACTAGTGCAGTTGATTCCAATTAACTGAAAAAAGGTTGCTAACATTAGCTAACCAAGCACACACACAAGTCTGCCAGCACATAGCAGGAGGTTCTTATCCAGCACATGAACTGTGCTTTGTCCAAGTCTAAGGCCAACCAGATTATCTGGAAACCCTTTCATACAAAGGCACAAATGCTTAATGTTTCTACTACTCTTTCAATAGAGCCTTCCATACAAGAATCAATTTGAAACATGGCAGAAATGGTAAGGTGGTCAGAGTTAAGAGACAAGTTCTCAAAATGCAGCATTTCTTTCAACTTGCTTAGGCCAAACAGACATTTTGCTTCAATGAACCTGTTTCCAGAAAGTAAAGTCAGGGGAAGTTGAAACCAGTCAACTATTAAAATCTTTTTTATGGCTTTCTGATGAAGACTTAGACCTGTATGCTTTTATTACGAAACAAATGACAGGTACTTAACATGGCACAGAATGTTTTAAAAGAATTCCCCTAGCAAAAAATTATTTCCTTCACAAAACACTGAAAGTGATATTTTAAACAGAAAACATCAGGTTGTACAGAGGGCTACTGCCATCATCGTTTGGGCTGAATTCATGCCACTATGCAGAGGGATCACAACTAGTATTCCCAAGTCTTGAAAGGAGTGAAAAAATAAATGTTACCTGTATCCATGCTTTGGTTCAACTGCTGGTCACTCGTTTCTCCATCTTCACTGATATATCCTGGAGGTGGTGTTTCTGTCAAAAAAAAAATCCACCTATTGGTTCAATGACTGAGGAAATTTGTAAGATTTAGCATTTGGGGTTTTTGTCCTCAAGTCTTCACGAGCTCCATATGATACCTGAATACTGAATTAGAATTTAATTTTACTGTCCCTTTTTCCTTCCAGTGGGACCTCAAATGCATTACCTGCCTTATTGTCTACATAAAATGTATCCTCTCTTGTATGGCAGTCAATTGCTCAAATATGTTCTATAATTAACATATAATCCTTGTTTGTTCCATTTAATACAAGATACTTTCATGTCAATGAGTAACAATTTTGCAATTGTGATCAACAGCTTTCACATTTAGTAGAATTACAAATGAAAAAACCATCTGGTGACTTCTACAAAAAAAGTGAGCTGTCTTTATGTAGTATAACCATCAGATCAGATACCCTCCCACACCTTATAGAAGTTGCTAGATTTAAAGTTCAGTCCCCAAATCCATTTTTCTTCAGTACCCAACAGTTGATTTTACTCATTAATGATAACCAAATTATCTAACTAGTTACGCTGCACAAGCTCTGTTATTATTATTACTTCTAAGCTCTATTAGAACGATCATCTATTCTTTTAACTAGCTTTCTATAAAGATGGAGTTTCCCAGACCAAAGTAAACTCAGTAACAAGTTTGAAGCATTCTGATACTAGAAACTAATTTCTGTCTAATTCCACAGAAATGTCTTCAAAACCCAGGAGAGTATGGTTGTTCCTTTTCTCCATTCAAAATGTACTTTGTAATCCAGATAATGAGTTAACCAACCGCCCTTCAGGAAATAATTTCCTTTGAACTGGGCAAATGTCTTTTCCTATATATTAAAGGCAAAACCTGGATTTCTTTAGCCAAAGTGTTTGAAGCTATCTCTACAATCGCCTTAGAATTGTCTCAGAGACATCTGAGAGATTAAACACATTTAATTACATTATTACCAAACAGCAGAAATTTAAAGATAAAGCCTTTTGCTTAAGAATTGAAATCAAATGTCATGTCTGAAATTTGCAGCAATATAGTAAGATCAGAAGGAAGTCAGTGAGGGGAAACTAGATCAAGTCAGTTGATTAAATAAAAAATGAACCAAAAGAATTGTATCTTTGGTTCATTCTGCAAAACTAGTGTGCTAAATATAGATGCGACAAAATTCAAGTGAGAATTTAAAGGGAAGATTAAGGGAAATCTTTATTAGCAACAAGTATGATGACAAAAATCATACTTGTTTTGAACATTTTAATAGAACTCATTGTGATAAAGTGGACTCCACCCATCTCCAAATCATTTGTTACAGTTAAGCCCACAGCCATGGTAAAAGGTCAATAACCATTTCCAATCCAACCCATGCCTCCTGATTCCAGTTGCTAATCTAGGCTCTTTGGCACAGATTATTTTCCATATCCAGTCTCTGTCTGAACAGAGAAGGTTTCCTCCACCTAGTACTATTAATACAGTTTTAGGGTCAGAGGTTGAGCACCACCACAGCTGGAAATAAATGCCCAAGCGTGGCATTAAAAATTCTTAGCAGAGCTTGAATGCTGCCAGAAGTTTGGACAATGCAGCTCAGCACATCCGTAACCTGAAAGGGAACATACAGCCCCGCAGGCCATCCTGCACCTTCACGATCACCATCTTCCCAGCTGTAGGTGAATGGTTTCTCTCTGTAGACCAAGTACTGCGACGGTATTGCGGTGCAAAACTAGCACGGTTGTTAGTCTGGCCTACCGCTAAAGAAAACGGTTCTCTGAAGCAGGCTGTCAAGACATACAAGACTTATCAGAACCTAGCTAAGTATTCAAGATTAAGTTAGCAAGGTCAAATAAAGTAAGATGCCATGATACGAATACAACAGGAGGGTGTCAGTGACAAAGAGAAGGAGGCAAGATGTGGTTAGCTGCATAAACATTTGAATATCATGCGAATACCCGCGATCACCTTGAACAGACTTCCTGCAAATAACTACCTAGAGTTGCTTTAGCTCATTTCCATAGCACTGGATTTTCAAATGGTGGCTTTCCAGTAAGTTGTCTGCAAATGCTATCAAAAGCCCTCAGACTGAGTCAAAAAAGTATACGTAAGAAAGCAGCACCAACTTCTAGCACCTTAAATTGCTTTTAAAGATCCGCTGTCCCTAGGTGGCAACAAACGTGGCACAAATTAAACAGATGAGATCAAATTCATTGAAATTTTTTTGGTGCCGTTTCAATTCTTGGATACATTGAAAGAAAACACAAGCAACATCCTGTTTAAGACATGTAGATACAATTTGTACATTGCACATATTTGAGTTTCAAGAAAGTCCTCTCATTCCTCGTGAGAGTCCAGATCTGAATTTTCAGCTTGTTCGTAACATAGCTGCATTAAACATTTATGAGAGAACTTCAGCTTTGCTTGGTTTTACACTCCAGGCAACTTCCTGAAGAGATAGGAAACAGGAAGTTGGGGCAGGAAACAAAAGGTCACTGATTTTATGTTTCAGTAAGGGTACAGGCTTTCGGGTGCGCTGTAGCACATTAGTCTTGGTATTTGTTTTGGGGTGGGGAAGAGGCAAAGGGGGGGAGGAGGAATTCTTTAAGAGTTCAATATTGTTAGGCTGTTCTTTTATACTAAAAAGACAAAACTGTATGCACACAATAGTAACAAATACACAAAGCAGACCTTCATTGGTTGTGAACTACAGATCAAAATGCTTTTTAAATCACTGTTTTGCAACTTAAAGTTTTCTCCACATACTACACATGGTGAGACTGAGAAGCAGTTTACTACTCAATCTCCAATAAACAGCATTTGGCAACCCCTATATGTTTGTAAAAGAGGCTTAAAGCATAAGGTGAAGGCCTACTTTGTACTCATTAGCATTTTGAATCTTAAATAAGCTATTGAAACCAAGTAAGCTGTTGTGAAACCACAGCAATGTGGTTTCACACAGGATCGTGTTCTGCAAACAACAGTGTTCAGGTATTTCCATTGGAATTAATACACAAAATCAACTAGTTTTAATTTATTGGTGCATCTTCCAATTAATTTGATTGCTTAGGAGGATGAAATTACCATCTTTGTTCCAGTGGCACAATGTTAAGTGTACTGTTTATGGTGGGAGTTAAGAAATACCTGGTATGTAATTGCTCTGTGGTTCAATTCCAGCTGGAAAGTTAGTGTTTTCAGGAATGGAATGGGTATAGTCATCGAGGGGCGGAAGCTCCGTTAGAATCTCAGTGTGCCGTGGCACTAGTACGGGAGGCAAGACTGGAAAAGCAAAATTTAAAGCGTTAGTAAGACCCTCAAAATACACACTTCTGTGAGCTAAAAGAAAAAAAAAGACAAATCTAAAGTATCTAACAATTTCTTCAGATGTTTTGAAATTTTCTGACTCTCAGCACTGCGAATACTGCAATTGTACTGCTAGTTACCGGAAGAAACAGATTCCTGAGGTGCCTCTTGAGTAAGACTATTCCACATTAGCAAAGGTAAGTCATCTCTATTCTCCTTGTCATGCCGGACCGTGCTTAGCCAGCTGGAAACTGCTAGTGGTACTGGAAGTGTTTATTGAGTTATCCAACACATTTGTAAAGGAAAAGATTTTTTCAGTACCTTTACCATTAAAAACTTCCAGGGGATGGTATTCTCAAAAGCTGTATCTCTAATCATCTTGTACTTCTGGCAAGAGAAAGCATCATCTTTCTCTGTTTTTCATTTAAAACGTTATGCTGAACAAGTACGTACAGATGCTGCTATAGAAAGTCAGAAGCAGTCTTCCTACCTGGTGTCTCCACTCTCTGGTAGTGGTAAGGGTTTACACATACTTCATCCTTTTTAAGATTAAAAGCATATTCACAGTTTTCAATTGCTTTAAGTTCATGGTGACTGTGAAGATCTGGCCAGCGCCACAAACGACAGTAAATAACATGCGGTAATCCTTTACGATGAGATACCTGTAGACGGCCATCGAGAGATCTATATGGGAAAGATGTTGAGAAGCATTTACAGACTGCATGCTGTCTCTTAATCGCTCAAGCAACAGTGTACACACATGGGATGGGTAGTTTATTCTCAGAATTCAGTGGATTGACACTGTTAGTGACATTTATACTCTTGTTAAAAGGCTTCAAATGTGATAAAAACGATGGTATCGAGCAGTGTCTTAAGTTATTTTTGAGCTGCTCAAATTATTGCCAGTGAATTTAGAGTTCATTAAAAGCCACTTTACCTCCAACCAAGTATTTAGGGTGATTGCTTCATATGCTTTTTTTTTTAAATGCAGAAGACAGTTGTTAAGAAAAAAAAAAGTCACACACTTAATAGTCCCTTCCACTGCTAAACCTCAAGGCTTTGCTGTGGCATGGATACTTTATGGCTTTAAGCACAAGAATTCCCACAGGACTGCAAATAAGCCTATAAGCAGTCAGCTGCCCAAGTGATCCACACGGCAGTATAACTGTAATGCAAAAAGCATGAATGCACATCTTGTAAGGGCTGTACAGTTTATCTTCGTGACTTCATCTGCCTTGCTACCAGCTGAAAACGTTTTGCTAGTTTTAAGACAGGCTGCATATGCTTACACAAATGCAGATGTTCATGATTGTTATGGGATGGGAGACAAACCTCAATACACAAATCAAGTAATGTGACATGAAAAAATAAAGACCCTGTTTAGAATTTGCCCACCATTAACTACTGAAGAATTTACAAACAATTCTTTAGTAGCTCGTATCTGAGCCAATTAGCAAGATTTAACTGAAAGCTTGTGGCGTACAAAGCAGTTTAAACTCTTTGTAAGATTAGGTCTAAGGAATTAAGTATCCCAACTTTGTTAATATAAATACCAAATCACATTAGAGCTTGCATTTAACAAGTCTTCCCATTCTTTCAATGGCACTGGCGTGAAAAAGGAATATTCCAGAATTAGAGTTTCATTGGTCAAAACATCAGCTGAGAACACTTGGATTTCTACACTGGCAAGCAAATATTTTAAAATGCTGTACCATGAGAGGCCTAGGAAGCATTTTAGTCTATTTTACAGCTAAAGCATCCCATTACAGACCCTCCAAAGCCAATCCCTCCCACAAGATTTCTATGATGCGAGAGAGGGCAGAATATTCACCTGGTTTGTTCAGAGAAGCTGTAAAGGCCTGTTGTATCCCACTGATCTATCGTGTTTGGTGTACTCAGTCCCCAAATTTCAGAGCAAGTGCTGTGCATAAATTGAAAACAAAAACAAAAAATTGATATGAATATGGAACATGGTTATTCAAAACACCATGATGTCAAACATGGAAAAATGTACAGAATACTTCCTTTCACATAGAAGATAGAGCATTGTTAGACTTGCATTTAAACTGACATCTCATGCTATATTTTCTATATGAAGGAGGCTATCAAAATGGAACACGTGATTCAAGGTAAATGGTAATGTTTTTAAAAGGTGAACAAGTTCTCTGGTTTTAAGTAGTCAATACAGTTGTAATGTTCCTTAAAACAGGCAAAACTTCCTCAGCCTAGCTCTTAACAAAATTCAGTTTTAAAGGGTAGTTTCTGGATTGGGTTTTTTGGTTTTGTTTGTTTTTAAACATAAGCTTCCTTAAGACTTCAAACAAAGGCCATGTGTATCTGAAACCGAACATCACAACCTAACTTTCAGGTACCACCACTTCAGCATTGATCTCTTTCTCCATGCATATACTAATTTGCTGCTTTTCCCAAAACAGGACAACAGGACTCTGAAGAAAAGCGCGTTGTAACCGATACTTCTGTTTTCTGTACTATCCTTGATTAAAAGACTGAATACTCTTTTCCACTGCATACAAAACACAGAATGTTTAACACAGTTTCACAGTACAGTATTTTAAGCCTTAACTATAGAATAACAAAACTTTAATTGCTAAATCAAGCAGGAGGAAAGGAAAGACAACTATTTCTTTACTGTTGTGATCTTGTCATTGAACCAATTTGGTGAAGAAAAAGGAGCCTCCATTGATAAGCACGAACTAAAAGCAGCAGCAGATTTAAGTAAAGCAAGAAACCAGCATGGGCTTGTAAACGGGCAGCGCGTTTTCAGAATCATAAATCAAGCTCAGCTCTATCACAGCTCTGTGACCACTGAAAACTGACGGTTTATTTTACATAAGTAACACACAACTAGACTTCGCACCTCAGAAATGAAGAGAATTTGGTTGACGAGCAACTTACAACTCCACTCCCTAATTACAAAGCCTGAAGTTTGACTGGCTGCTACATTACCTTTAAAGTTAATAGCCTCTGAAAAGTTGCAACAGAAAGAATCCAAGTTCACCAAACTCCTGGTTTTAAATACAGGCTTTGCTATTTAAATTTAAGCTATTAAGCTTAGCTGATACACTCCCAAGCTTGGATTGAGTGTTCAAGGAAAGAAAAGTGAAGCAGGTATTTTTATTTCTTGCCCCTACACAGGGAAAATTCATTAGTGTTATGAAACAAAAGAGCAGACACCACAGCACTGTACTTAAAACCACTTTCAGGGCTGACAACCACCTCAATTCCAGTGACTTTAATAAAACATGTGTGGGCTACTGACAGAGGGAACGAATGGTTCTCGTCCCCTTCTTGCTTTGTCCCACATGCCTCATTTCTAATGCCATTCCAGGGAGGCTGAAATGTCCATGCAATTGAGCAGCAACCCAAATCAACGGACTGGCTATCTGACCACAGAACATGTGGCTGAAAATTAATGTTTTGAGTTACTTTTCAGCCAGATCAGTTCTTCTATTCACTGTGGAGCTACACAAGCACTACGAAGGAGGAGCGAGAGTGTAATTTTGGGCAGCAGCCTGCATTTATCACAAATAAAACTGTTGAATAAAATATGGCCTTTGACATTTTACGGGTTATGGACACAAGTAAAATCTTGTACTAGATTGACTTTTTGTCTAGTAGAGAGCAGCAGAGCCACATGCAAAGGCCCATTCTCTGACATACATCCCGCTCTTCAAAAGAGCCAACTGTCCTGAAGAAGTTATATCCATCTCAGACACAGGCAGCATCACACATCTCCAGAAACAGAGCGGGCAGAAGAGGGATACTGACCATCACGGCATCAGTAAAGCCTGCAACCTCTCTTTTTCATATTCCGAAGACGCCTCCAGGATGGTGGGCTGCCAGAAGCCGCGTAAGGATTGAAATAGTTGCCCTGAAAACACACAGGCAGCCTGTGGGACATCAGGGAGCATCCCTGCGCCATACTGTGTCCTTAAATATGCACCACTACTGCTGGTAAGACAGATCATCACGCACATTAAAATTAGAAGAACAATCAGCAGACACAAAGCCTGCTGCATATTAATTGACACAGTCAGCTCTGACAGCTTACTACCTTTGAGCAATGGATCCTTTATACAAAGCAGTGCTCCAAAGCTGATGCTGTCACACAGATTACACGGTCCCAAAATCGTGGGGTGCATCACTGGTGTAAATGTGACATGCCACACAGTTGCTACGCAAGACTTAAGACAGCTTAAAGTAAAATTTTATAGCCCTTGATAAAGCACGATGAACAGGAACAGTATTTTATATTGCTAACCTCTTCTCTCTATAAATATTCAAACTATCAAAGCTGACAGCATATTCCATAACCTACGGAAAGACAAACAGTATCCTGAAGTGACTGTGTGACGGAGCCATAGCTTGCAATGAAACTCAGGACACCATGGAGGGAGGGCAGGCCAGGAGGTACAGAAAAAGTGATCAGTTAGAGCAAAACTTCTCCAATATTCAGCAGCTTACATGACATGCTGTCTTCTAGGATGTACGTATGCTTAGAGCTGGGATTAATATCAATGTTTTACTGGCTCATCTACACTAGGACTATACTCCAGTTCCAATAATCCACAATCAAACACTGAAGGGCCTGCAGGAAATCATCCTGTATGATCAATAAAGTCAGCTCAACACAGCTTTTGCTGTTCACTGGAAGAAACATCTGAGGAAATAAAGTGGTCTCCCCACTCTCCCGCTCACATAAAAGATCCACTGCCTAAAAGATGCAAGACCGTCCCCCCACCAAGTCACCCAGACAGTAAACTTAATATTCACGCACACGCATCCCAAATCAGAATGAAATTCCTCACAACCATAAAAAGCATACTTCATACACGGCACTTCCATGAAAGGCCACAGTATGTTCCTTCATACGCAAGCAATACCATGACGGAGGGCAGACACTCCTGCTCAACCCAGAAAGGTAGTGCCTGGAAAGAAGGTGACTGCATTCTGAAAGATATTTAAACAACCACTAAATCCATCTAAAAGGGAGACAAGAGGTACAGATTTTTCAGTAGTACAGAATTACTGCCCCAAAATAAATAGGAGGCATTCTCTCCTAAACCTACCTTTCTGAAGCGTCCCAAATCCCTTGTGATGTCAAGAGTCCTTCTATGCCTTAGTCCATAAAGAATTTGGAAGAATCAAGGACTAACATCTGTACTCATAAGTTAAGTCCTGTCTGGAAACATTCCCAGGCCCTGGAACATGATCATGTATGCTAGAAAGCAGCTAGGACATTCCCCAGCACTGGGCCGTGCCAATTACTGCTCTCCCACACAATTCCCAGGTTTGTGAGTCGCACACCATCGGGACCACTGGCACTGGGCAGTTCAGATGCAGCCACCCTGCCCTGGTAGCTAAGAGTTTAAGAGTATGGACGAGGCAGTCCTGAGCCAGTTGGCCACGGTGCCTGGGAACATTCCCAGGCACGTTTAATTTATGAGGAGGGAGGCAGCCAAGACATATCACCATTTCACCTTTAGAAAGCAGACTGCCCTCAAACCCAAGTCTAGAAGCACACTTTGGGCTTCATGTTTTACCAAACAGGGGTTTTTGGTTTTGAACTCACTGTATACTGCAGCACTGTATATCCTCCATCACTGTTTCCAAAATATAATTTGGCTCCTGCATCCAAGCTGTACTTAAATCTTTCCTGTGTAGACAGCACTTAAATATACTCCAAAATACAAGCTTACAGCTAATATACTTTCTCCCACCAGAGCAGACACTTTCATTACAAGGAACATTTTCATTGCTGTTCTCAAAACAATTTGTCTGTTGACAGAAACGAGGTCAACTATACAAAAGCTAATATTTTTATCTTTTCAACACTAGCTTAGATTAGCAAATCACCATGTTCTGTGGCCTCTAGCACTCCCAGAGCAAGCTTGCCTGAATACTAGATTGCTGCTTTTGCAGACCCCACAAAATAAGTGAATTTATTATAAGGGACTTCAGGGATATAAAGCACCAAATTGGCTCAGTTTCCCAGGTGTTTTGAAGTTCTAACAGAAGAAAACCATTTCCTAGAGAAAGAAGAAGTGCTCAAAGGATACTTGCAAGGAATAACAACTACTCTTTGAGACCCAGGGATTTTTAGGGAAAAGTCAAAGTCTAGCAGACATCTGGTTAAGCTGCACTAAACCTGGGACGACAACTGCAATTCCTATCTCGGGACTGACCAGAGGACTGATGTGGTGAAGAAAGGGTCAGACAAGTTATTCCTGGGTGGAATCAAAGCTACTTCCATCAAAGCCTTTCCCTAAGTGGAAAGGGTTGCAAGAGTTGGCATTTCAACCTGACTTTTCATCTGCTTATAAGGAGCAGCATCTCAGATGATATTGTACAATTCTGGCAAGAAGAATCTTTAATGTGGCTATCAGCATGCAACAGCACACAGTATGCCTTCACTTCTTCCATTTCATCATTTCCTTTAACAGGAAAGTCTGAGTTCCAAAAAACCCTACTCTGGGCAAGAAATTACCTAAACAGCAAAGAGCTGTAGCAATGCTTCACAATTTTGAGACAAAAAGTGCCAAAACTGCCTTTCTTTAGTAAGACAGAAAATACTGACACACACAAGAAAAATGTGGACACAGGAAAAACCTATATATCAAAGACAACCAAAAAGTATTTGTATTGCCTAGTCTACGTGTCACGGGTGATGTTGCCAATCAGCACCAACAGTGCAAACTATCTTACTGGAATAGTAGTAAGTCTACTACAAAACTGGACTATCAAATCTCTGTTCAAATACAGAGGAATTCTTGATCTGCCCCATGAAGAATGAACATGGACAAACGTGGTTTGTGCCACTCTCGTAAGTAAGCAATACGACTGCTTGCTTTAATGTATTATATACCTATTGGAGGAATCAAAGTCCATATCAAAATCCCTAATAACCACATATGAACTACATGGGATGAAACAGTCTAAAGTAACACACTATAGTCACACTCAAGAGTCCAAAAATACAGATGGACATCATCTCAACTGGAACACGCTGCCCAAAAATAGATTCTTATATTTGCAATACGATTAGGTGGCAAAGGACGCTGACCCATGTAGGTGAAAAAAGGAACAGGATAAGGCTGAACAGGATAAGATAACCATTGCCAACCAGCATATTAATGTTAGTCTGTGACAGTACGACCTCATCTTAGTGAATACAGAAAACCATTTGCATCCTGGCTTGCAGTGGCACTAATTCTGAATTAGAAACTTCAGCAGTTGGAGCTGCGGCTACACAGAACAATCCACAGTCCCCTCACTAATGTCCAGATGCCAACTAATAAAGCCACCTCAGGTTGGTACTCAACCTAGGCCACTTAATTAGGTTCAGTTTCTCAGCACAGTTAAAAGCCAGATGTACTGATTTGTAGATCCAAGCAAGTATGTGCAAGTACTGTCCAAACAGTCATGACCACAGCATCAAACTAGTGCCTACGCGTGGCACGGCACTGCACACACTCCAAGACACCCCTGTACTTTCCCCAAGCGCATTTGCAAAATAGAAGATACAGACAGGGATAAAGGTGGTAGGTCTCGTCAATAATACTCCAGTTTTACAGAGATGCTGTTTTATTTGAGGCTATAGTTGAAAGAACCCGAAGCCAGCAGAGTTTTAAACAGTACCCTACGTGCACCAAAACTGTCACACACACAATTAGGCTGGTACCTGTATATTCCAGGCTGTTGCTACTATGAATTTATTACCAGTTTTTACTGAGACACAGAATGAACAAAGCAACTATCCTACCACTAACACTATTTACAGTATTGGCAATGCTGCATGCTCTAGGTACTTTTTGTACTAAATAAAGTGCTTGCAACAAGTACAATATCAGATGAAAGCAGACAGAACCACTTCAAAGATATTTACATACAAAGTACCAGAAACTTTATACAGAAGGTGTTAAATATCATCACAATTCATATATAACTACAATTCCACTTTCTTCTTCAAAGTCTTGCAAAGAAGTGGAACACCTCTAAAGGAGCTAAAAGGCACAGAGGTCAGTTGACAGCCTCCTCTTTACCTGAAGTGGTAGCACTAGAAAGACAACAAATAAAACCTGAAATGCAAATTGCATTACGCTAGTCAAAGCCCATATTATACAGGAGTCATTATAGAATGGTCTTGGACATTTAACTTGCTTTTTTGTGAAGTATTACACTAGCCCCTAACATTCTTCCGGAATCTTTCAGATCTTTCAGAATCTACAGCCACTAACAAGTCTGCAAGTCCACGTTCAAGGCAATCTTCTCCATTTGTCTTTCTTCTACATCTTACAATCACGAGCCTTTCTTCCACTGAATCTGATTTGTTTGTCCCTACATTTTCTGAGGCATTTGCAGTGCTGGAGCTGTGACTGAAATGAAAAATAATTTCAGTAAACTGTGATAGTACCCCATCTATCTGTTTTAAAATGGGAGATGAGAATGAAAGTTAGTTTTCAAATTCTAGAATTCTCATGCAAAATCTTCCCTACCGATGTGAGACTGACATTTGTTTTCACTCACGTTTTCGCTCAAAGACTAAACAAGAAAAATGCAATAACAACAGAAAAGAATATAATGTTTTCACTTGAACTAGAAAAGTTACTTCGCACACAAACACTTTTATACCAGCCTAATATTTACAGGACTTACTACCTTGACTGAGATTTTGTCAAGGGGGCAGAGAAGAGTTGCACAATTTGCTTCAAGAGCTACACCAAGCTATCCAAAAATGGAGTTACAGCAGTAAGAAATGGTCACTAGATTTATGGAATTCCATTTTCTCATAACAAATGGGCAAATGACATTGCTTTAACATTGCTCATGACTGCTTCTGTAAAAGTTGCCTGAGAAAACAGGTTATAGTCTATAGATTGAAGATCAGTACCTTGCATACTAACTTTTTCTGTGTTTGTTTTAAATCTTACTATGTAAGATCTTAGATCCAAGACTTTATACAGCAACATACTGAGCAGGAAACCAAGGCAGGAACACTGCTATATTGACTTGGGCTCTGGTTCCTCACTGGTGTAGCTGGACTGAGGTTCACTCCTGTGACGACAGTCCATTACTCCACTGATACTAACTTTGAGAAAAGGATTGACTGATGGATTAAAGAAGAGAGTCCTTCCTCTCATACCAGTTATCTTCCTCCTGACGCAACTGGGGCTCAAGAACCTGTAAAGCTGGGAGGGACACGTACCAAACCTTTGGAACTACCTCAGAGAGGATCTCGAAGACAACAGTAACAGGAAAGACTGATTTAAAAGGCTTAGGTGTAATACAGATGAATCAAAGTCAGCAACTGAAGAAGTTCGTTGGCTTACATATAGTATTGTATTCAGCACAGACGACAGTTCCTACCAAATCTGCCTGATCATGGTTTCCTTAATTCTGGGTTTCAAATGAAAATATGTGTAGCTGCTTTTATAGTCTGACTTGACAGTCCTTTCTATATACTGGCAATTAGCATTTCTCCCTACTACAGCCTAAAATGTCTACGTACCAGCCAGCAGCAATCCTAATTATGCTACCTGTCTTTGCAAACAGCACCTCAGCTAGCTGTATAGCCAGTTGGCTGAACAAAAGCTTCCTGTAAAATGTAGTATGGCTGACCTAAGTATCTCAACTACTAAATGTAGGGTACTCATGGTTTCTTTTCCCCATGCTGAGGGGGCCAGGGAAAAGGTTATTTGCACTATGCTCACTTGGAAAACATGAGAGATCTGCAATAACAATGCAAATGCTAACTTACTTTCATGAGCTATCTACCCTACTCCTCTTTTAATCCTACATCATTGGTCAGAATTGACCAATCTTTTTGCTTGCATCTCCATCATCCCATATTACGGTGACAAAGTGTCACCTACTCACTCAAATGTACATAACCAGGCATTCACATTCATCAAATGGCATGATTCAAAGCTACAGCAGTTCATTCCTGCTTGTGAATGATGTGAAGTAACACATTTTTCTTGCAACAGAAAATGTAAAGATTCAGTAATTCAGTATGAAATAATGATTTTTCTTCTAAGCACCTGCTAGAGGGATGAGCTAATATCTTGACTAATGCCTAATAAAAAGCACAAGTGTGAATTCCTCTTAAAAACAATTTACACAGGTCACAGTGGCACTCATCCTTAAGAGGAACATCGACAAGATTCTTCCATGGAAACCATTCTGTGATAGACATTGGGGTAGAAAAGCAGACACCTAGAAAAGTTCTGTTAAAAGGGTAGTATTAGCAACCAGATTAAAAGGATATTTACACATGTTATAAGTACAGGTGGGCAGTTAGTTTGCTTACAGATTCTTCTATTCTTCAAAGGAGAAACAGAACCTGTTAAGTCTAGGAAAAGGATATTAAGTAATGTCTAAAAGAGCCCTGGACTCCAGAAAAGAAAGCTCTTACAGAACTGAAAGCACAGGTTTCTCTCTCAGTACAAACTCAACAATAGTAAAACTGGCAGCTGGGGCACTCGGCTCCCACAATTATGAGTGCTTCCCCAAGTGCCTCTAACCCCTTAGATTTACTTTTATTTAAGCAATTGGTCTTACATACGTAAGAAAAAAAAAAAAGCCTTATTTGCCCTCTCCCCCAGCATCCAAAAGCAGACTTTTTCTTCAAGGATATGCAATACAGAAAGATTACTTGCTCAAAACAGTAACTGTACCTTCTCTCCCTGCCTCCCTCCTCCCCCCCCCCCCCCCCCCCACATTCAGGACATACTACGTCCAAGAAAGAAATGCTTATGTATGTGCATATTTAGTGGAATATAAACCAGGAACCATTACACAAGATCTTGTAATCAGAACCCTTTTATGAATAAAGTTTACGTAGAATTTTTTGCAATACATTCAAAATCATTACATCAAATACAAAATGCAGCATCTGAACTGAGGAAAATGACTTAAGTAACCTTCCTTATAAATGGATGTATGCTAAAAAATTAACACATAGCCAGAAAAGCAGGAGGGACAGGATACAATTAACCTCTCTAACACTGTGGGAAAAGAAAAAAAAGTAATTGAACAACTCCCATTTACTTCAGCTTAAACTTTAAGGATGTCCACAGGGGACGCAAAAGTGGAACATGAGGTACAAAAGATACTCTGTTACAGCCTAACATCTGAGCCGCCCATTGCTCATTTCAGGGCCAGTAGCTAGTTTCTTCCAGTTTTGCAGAGTGCCAGGCCAACAAGTCATCTTGATGAACAGTATATGCTTCTGTTGCTTTTTCTAAAGGCACACTTCTTCCTGGTCACATGTTCAACAAACTGCCTACAAAGGCAAAAATACAGATATAAGGCAGGCCTCTTCAAAGCACTTTATCCTCATCCCTTCTCCCAAATCCTGACATGCTATCCCAGGCACTGTCAGACAAAATAAAGCAGCCAACAATCAGTGTTACCTTTATTTTTCTCTCGATGCTAGGAGATGCTCGAAGGATAGCACCTCAGAGTTCAAGAGCAATTTTTCCAGGATGCCATGGAAACCAAGCAGAAGTAAAATATTTATTTCTTTTCTTGTTGTCCATATGGCCTGTTCCGATGCAGATCCTATCAAGGAGTCTTTACTCTCTGTTCAAAGTCAGGTGGAGAGCAGCCTGCAAACTTGTAAGCTTCTAAATGGCAAGGTCAAGCAGCACAGAGATGGTGTTCAGGACTAAGAAATAAAAGGCATGCAGTACAGCTCGGCCTCCCTTAAGAGTCAGCAGGGAGCTGGCCACAAGTCTTATGCTAGAGACTGAAGACAGGGAGCATGCAAAAGCAGCCTATGGAAATCATGAGCTAACAGCTTTGCTGGGAAACTTGCCCTACAGTTCCCCACTCCCAATATAACACCACAGCTTTTAGCAGCTGCAGTTTGTATCTCAAACTCTGAAGCAGTCTTACTGGAGATAAGATGAACCACAACACAGATTTACTCCCCCCAGTCATATGTTCAAAAAAAGCCATCAAAAACAGTGACTTGTAGATGCCCTGCATCTAGTGTGGACGACATACGTACAACAGCATTCACAATGGCAGCTCCCCAGAGACTAACAAGGCAGGACAAAAAAACCCCCAAACAACAACAACAAAAAAAGAAGAGACTATCATGTGGATCCACAAGCTCTGAGGACATGGTTGTTTGTACATTAAGATGGCATTCTTGAAATGATAACTTGGAATTCCTACACTGCTTTCATTTGTTACACTATCATTTCCAATAAAGGCTTTCTGATTGCTGTATTATTTTGCAGTTTCTTACAGTATCTTCAGAAATGTAAATACAGCGCTTCAACTGATATAGAAGTTTGCAAGTTTGAAATTCCCACAGCTGAAAGTACTGTGTTCATTACATGTCTGAGCAAACTCATGTTGAAGATAAGGTATCTGTATTTCATTTGAGAACATCACACTTGAAAATGTCTTTGGACTTTCTGACAAAAGCTTTCCAGAGAACACAAGACCACCACCTCCTGAAAGAAATAAAGGATCAGAACTCTGTTATCGGAGTAAAGGAAACACAACCAGGAACACACGCTCCAAAAACGTCCATTTAGGAAAAGAATCAGAGCTCCAGGTAGCTAGCGAGACGTTGCACCACATCATGTAGCAGGCAGCTATGAAGCAAGTATGTTCAGCAGCTCAGTCTAGCTGAGAAATCACCATCTGTTCTTCACTCTCATTATACCATGCCTATGAAAACAGTTGATCAAGCAATCCCTTTCTAATATTTAAATTGCCACTGAAATGCTCCAACTAAAGAGACAGATGACTAGCATGGTCTTCCAGACTGGGAACAATGTCAAGCTGTTAAATACCTTTTACTTGCAAGTTACATAAGGAACGAACAACTTAACAGATTCATCTCAATTTCATTTCACACCACATGTGGTTACTTTTTCTTTTTTCTGTTTTGTATTAGTAAGCAATATCATGCAGTGAGTTAAGATGACACCCAATGCAGTTTCACAGATTAACGTTCTGTATGATCCTTTAACAGATCCAGAAGTATCAAAGGACAAAGTATCTTTATAGGAAGACATATCCATCACAATACTGGCTGATCTATCCACAACAAATTGGTTTGTTAACAGCAGATAGCAATCTCATAGAAGATCACACTTTCAAGACATAAACAGAGCTCGGCATACACATTTCAGGACTAGCACCAGACAGACATTAAAAAATGACCTTTATCTCAAGTTCTCTAACCGCTATTAGTCATAGTAGGTGCAGTGAAAGCTTTTCCCACAAGCTAACAGGTACAGCTACCAAGGGCTAAGTCAAATAATTTTTCTCAAGTAGTCCGTCATCCTCCAAGTGGGTGAGCGGTTGATGCTACCGCATGAGTGGGCTGTTTTGCAACTGATGGGCAGCTGAAAAAAAGATGTGACATTTTGACTAACCTCAAACTAGTGAGTATTTGGGGTAGTGAGAGGGAGGGATTAGCTCTGCAAGACACGTATCTTATCCATGTTCCTTGGAAAATATGCTAACATGGCAAAAACTTAGAACAACAGTTACAGGATCTTTTAATACCTCATTTCAAGCTGAAGCTGCCTCTGGACAGCTTCCCCTATGAATTACACACCCATCTCGAGAAACCCAGGGAGACAAGTGAACACAGAATATATAGTGTAATTATATATAAAGTGCTCAATGCAGGGAAGCCACTACTCCACGCCAGAACGACCCCTGTTGCAGCCCAAGCCATGTATACCTAGCAGAAAATTGGTGAAACAGAGAATACATTGAACTTGACCCATGTCCAAACAAGAGACTATCTCTAAAAATGAAAATTCAAAGAAACATCAAGTATCATATAGCTAAGGCATGCAGTGTTTCCTATAAGATATTTCAAATGAAGTTAAGGTTTGAGCCATAGAGGAAGCTTCCCCAAGCGACGTATTGAGGAAGAGAACAGAATGGTACTTTGGCCATGACTGTTACGTCATTTTGATAAATATGTAAATACAAAAATTAAGTCTGACAATGACGTTACCTTCACTCACAGCAATGCCCATATTTTATGAGAATTGAAGAAAATTCACAACTAGCAAGGAAGCCATAAAAGGCTTGAAGAGTTTCAGCGTTCAGGTACAAGAAAGCAGTATTTAATTTTTAAAATGAACTTAGCATGTTTGCTGAGATACTATATTGCCTTATGTGCTTAGCAAAGGCAAAATCAAGAGAGACTTAATAGCTAAGGTGCCTAACTACAGGCCTCTGCTCTCCTCAGGCCCAGAACAGAATACTGGACCCCCCATTAGATACTACTGACAGAAAATCTGAGTATGCAGGGGACACCCCTACAACAAGAATCAAAATCTATTTTCTGAGCTTCGCTGCCCAGAGCTAGACAGAAAGGAATTGTTAAGATCATGGACAAGTCCTGAGGTCTTCGGCATCTTGCTCACGATCCACACCCAGAACACGCATCTGAAGGCGATGCCCACAAGCACTCTTGCCTCACATGCAATTGCTTAACAGTTAAAGCACTTTCCCAGGACATCCAACAGTTTCTTTTCGTCACTCCACCTAACAGGAGTCAACCCTGATCTACCACCATCTGCCCTCTGCTGAGGTGGCAGTTGCCCTGCTCTCTCTCCCTGTCCTACTGCAGCCAAAAAGATGAGAGTTTCAAAGGCTTGAGGAACATTAGCGTTCAAGTAAACGGTTATGTGGCTTCTCGCTGCAAGGAGAGCTGCTTAAATCCTTCTTGGAATGTCTGTGGTTATTGGCCAGAACGTTGAAGGGTTCCCACATGATGAACAGACACGCTGACACTGTGCTCCAGTAAAAACGTCTTCCCATCATTGAACAGACTATTACAGACAGCATTTTTAAAATGGCTGCCACCAATGCAGCTTGCAACAGGCACCATCACTTTAGTAGGCCTTCTGTTCTCCTACTATATTCATCTAATTAAGACATATAGGGGATAGCAAAACATTGATTTTTGGTTACTAACTGTGCTTAGACAAGGAATCAAGTCTGCAAGACAGGTACATGGGACAGAGTCAGAACATTACACAGAAAATTTAAATACAAAGGAACTAAAAAGGTATTTTCATTATTAGCTTTGTGGAATTCATCAGAACGGACACACTTGAATTCCTCCCTGATACGGCCCTTAAGTTTCTATTCAAGTCTCCCCCACTATAACAGAAGGGGTGATTTGTTACAGAAAGATGTAAAGACCTATCAATAAGCTTTGGCAGTTGGATGCTGCGCTGCTGTAAGCTTACACAAACACAGCAAGGTTCAGAAGTGGTTCTTGGAAAAATGTAGTCGGAGTCCATGAAATTCACATTTGAGTTGTCTGCTAAAGAAAAGAGACTTTTTCAACCAAAGACTCAAGAGTCAAACACTATTTCAAACGCAACTTTCCATGCCACAAAGCTGAAAGAGTCCACATTCTTTGTTCAAAATTTCAAAACTACAGCACGAGTTAAAATTATTTCAAGTATCAACAGAGGAACTTGACTTGAAGCCTCCCACAAAACTAAGAGGAAGTGAAGACCAGTTCTGGGATGTAACTCACCAATTCAACTAAACAGTAACTTTGAAATTCTGCATTTAAGCAAAACTCAGAGTTTGCTTCTTTTGCATCAGGCTTTTCTCTATCCAGTACCTAAGAAAAGATAACCCAAGCATCCAAAGAAATGGTCGGTTTACCTACAGTTACAGGCAAAGACTCTAAATGAAAACTTTCAATTCTTGACCTCTTGAAACTTGCTTGTACATTTCGGAATAAAAAGCCACAATTTGGGGGATCTTTTCTGAACAAACGCTGAAGTCAGATTACTGTGCAGCACTTGTCCAAGGGGATTTCCCCAATCTCATTGTTCTTCTGCCAGTTTTGAAGCATATGCAGCGAGATGTGAACTTACTCCAGCTCCCGATTGTTCTCTTGTATCCTGCCGGTCTGCTTCAAACAATGCAGCATGACAGAAGCCAACAAAAGCTGTTCATGATGAGACTACGGCATTGCATACAGTAAATTTTAGAAGTTTTCCACCAATCAGCACTGCAACCAAGTCAGAGTAAGTGAACAGAAACAAGTAGTAAACAAGACACAGGAAATTACTTTTATTAAATTAGCAGGTGTAGATTACAAGCAGGATTAAATCAGCAGGGAACCCGTTAACTAGCTATTTGTGTTCAAAGCTGCAGCAGTAAAAGAACTGCAGTATGTTGTTTATCCTATAAATTCTTCCTAGGCTAACAGCCTGAGCTACACAATTGGGAAGGCTTTCCTGCAAAATTGCTCTGGTTATCATAAAACATTCACACTAGTGAAAACAGCACTCAGGTGTTTTGTTACAGTACCAAGAAAACTAAATTGGCTGACTTCTACAAAAGAAGAATATAATGAGGAAAAGAATCTTTGCCACACTGAATAGTTGGCCTGATATAAAGACACTAATTACTACAGTAAGCCAGGGAATAGTTTAGCATTGACTTGGGCTGACTAAAGCCCCAATTCCTTTATTGGAGAAAAATAAGTACTATTTATGAGATAATTTGGGGCTCAATACTGACAATAAAGCACAGTCAACTTATTTTTCTTGAGTGACCAACATGTCTTCTTAACGGCAGCATGAAGTGTCAGATACAGATATTATTCTTCCTAGTTAGAGCTTTGTACCTGGATCCACTGAGCAGGTAAGTCACTAAAGTAATCACAAGTAGCTATTTTTCACGTGCTTAAAATTCAACAGCCCCAGCATCGGTTGTTAACCTGCCAAACAATTAATGGCATAATAATCAAGCAAGCTTTAACAGTTATTTTTGGTTCTGACTTTTCCTGCTTCTTACCATTAAGGCAATCCTAATGAGGAGCAACAGTAACTTGAAGCTAAAAAACTTCCACAAATTCCAACAACTTTTCACCCCTAAATTTGCTTTCCATATCACTGATATTCCAATGGGAACAATGACTTAAACTCCCTAACCAAATAATTCAGCTTATACCAGGGAGGTGGGGAGGTAGCATTATCACGTCTTACAAAAATTCATCTCAATTTACAGACTGAAAAATGACAGCAAATTAAAAACTTGTAAGGTTACCTGGGAAAAAGCAGCAGAGCCAAGGCCAGAATCCACATCCTCTGAGCCTTTATCCAGTTAGTATACAACATAGTCCCCAAAATTCAACAATTTTTCCTCCTGACTCGAGGGGCAAGCTCCTTTGAACTATGCAGCATTTTGCTATTGGCCAAGTATCTTGCACATTTATATTTTTACACGTTGACCTACCTCAAATGACATGCCAATACTTTCTGCTTGGCATATCAACTCTGTAACAAATTACGTGGGTAAGTCATGTGGCTTTCTGAATTGCACAAGCTTAAAGCTGGCAGCCCTAAGTTTCTTTGTTTAATACTCTAAGATTTCCTTTTTCAGGATGACATTAATATTATAAGATGCTGTAACCTGAACTGTGTCTACACTAAAGCTTAACCTTAGTTACAGCAATTCAGTCCTCAACATCAGCCACAGCTGTGCAACAAACCAAGTTAACAGTTACATTTTAGTATTTTTAATAAAACCTCACTCAATTACACTTGAACACAACCACTACTCTTAATTTCAATCAACACTGCGTTAGAAGGCTAGAAAACTTAAGTCTTCAAATTCATCTTCTAAAGAATGACTTACCTACACTACAGCAAGGCCCAAACTGCTGTAATACGCAGCGTCTAGGCAGTGCCCTACTGATTGCACATATATTCTTCTGTACACAGATATCAGGAATAAGGTCTTGCTGCTAAAGTGGCCATTCAAGTAGGAAGTGCTGGTAGAGGAAAAATGTACTATTAGGAAAAAAAGCATTCTCTTATGCTCATATTAATCCTGCATCCTACCCTACACATCAAATACACTGATGCTGTGAATCAAACAGGAGAAAGCAAGCATAGTTTAACTTGAGGCTATAATTTTTAAGATAGTTTTGTAGTTCAAGGAAATGTGTAAGAGTAGATTTCAAACAGGTAGTACAAAACTGTCTTACTGATTGCTTACCTCAAGTTTAGAAATTAAATTTCATAGAGACTTGAAGTCAAACTTGACATGAATTTTTATTTCCCATTATATGTCCATGCAGCATCTAAAGGTGTTCTGCAACCTAGAATTTAAGCATGTCATTTTACATATATATAATTAGGGCCAGCATCCTTCTGTCTACAATGACACCATCCTGAACATTTGGAAACTAAGAAGGGCTGGACCCATTTATCTTTGGACAGGAGATGGTCTTAGAAAACAAGGCACCAGCTTCTGCCACCCCAGCTCCGAGAAAGACCCCAAGGGAGTTAGTGCAGTCTCTCAGAGCACTCTTGTTCTCTCTGCACACTAATCCAGACTGCACAATACAGCACTACAGAACATGGACCAGTTGAAAGCTGTCATCATAAAGTTCTTGAAAGAAACTCTCAACACAGATTAGAAGACACTGCAAAACGTCAGAAAAACACCCCCAAAGTCAACTCGCCACTTTCAGCAACAACGGACAGTTTCTCTTGCAGGACTGTCTCTTCACATTTTGCGTTCAGGCTGTGCAGGTGGACTCTATTCACCTGGCAAGCAGCTGCCTGTCTGTTTGCAAGGCCTGACATTCGGGCTGCACAACACCATTTACTAAGAGGAAGTCGGGAAGCTACACAGCAAGCTGCTGCAGGAGTACGTACGCACGGGGCAAACTCTGAGATGAAGAGATGTCACACACAACAGGAAGCCACTACAACGCACACCATCATTCTGTCCCTACTGCCCTGCGGAGGCCAGAGCCTGGCGCGACACACTTAGAAACCACCAAAAACTTCCTTTAGTCTTTTACAGAGAATGTAAAGACAACATTCAAGCCCCACCATAATTACGGGACTGAGAAGAGCAAGGGCAATTTGATCCTCCTGCTACACCTTTCCAGTGAACACAGCCGAAGTCTTCACAGCACCAGCTATCACAAGCAGGATCAGGGGATTTTGAAGCTAATCTTGGCCAACACTCCCCAAAATCTCAGCCATCTCTCACCATACTTCCAGGAAAGATCACTTTGGCCTTGTTCTAAAGCATTATTTTTACTGAAATTCCAACAAGAGAAAAGCAGAGGGGGCTCTGCTTCATCCTCAATAATCCTGTCATGAGAAAAAGGAGTCAGCTTATCAACAAACAATTTACAAGCACGCTCTTCCTGTAATCTTAGCAATAAAAATGGTGCTTTAGTGTATTCTGATGTACTGTCTTAAATATCTATACTTATTTTAGAAAGCTTAAGATGTTCAACTATAGTCTTCAAACATTTATAGAACCAATTTACATCTAAGTGAATGCATCCAGACTGAAATATGGTATATGGTTTGAGGACGTTCTTTATATGTAGCAGTTCTCAGCTTGTGAGCTATGATTAAGAATCAATGCCCATCCCCAGTGTGAAGAGTGAATTATCCCAGCTCTGCTACAAACTAACAGACAGTGCCAAGTTCTGTTTCTGGGAAAACAGACTTCACCTCTGTCTGGATAGCAATGTTATTTTAGGATCTACCGTGCCAATCCAACCGCCTGCTGTTGTCCTCTTAGCTAACTCGCTCATAGTTCAGCAGCAGATGTTGGGCACTCTCCTAAAACAGTTTCCAGAGGAACTTTCCACATGCCACCCCCCCAGTGTAATTGTTGAAATCACCCATATCCTATGGCTTTAACCTGAGAAGGAATACAAATTTCTGTATTGCTATCCTCTGAAGTAACCTATTTTGGGGAAAGATCTTAAAGCTTGAAAACAATCTATTCTAGAAGCCACATTAGCTTGACAACTCTGCTCTACGGGTGATCAAAAGCATCCCTAAAACTAGGTTACCGCATGCAGCTATGTGATCACTTTCCTGACAAATATTCCCAAGGAATTAAAAAAAAACCAACCATGCTAAGTGGTAGCACAGGTTATATTCGAGAAGAACTGTGCCCTTTAGACCTAAATTAGAAATTACTTTTTACTCAGTTATGTGAAGAAAACAAGCATCAAAATGTCGTCATTTTAAAAGATTTGTTTGCTCTCAAACAGCAGTTCCAAGCCAGTTGTCCCATCTTTAAACAGGTCTTTTCTTTGCCTAGTTTACTTTTGCAGTTAACTCCTTTGTAGATGCTTTGATCAGCACTAACAAGTTCCATGTATGGAGGCTTCTATTAACTAATAAAGAGAGCCAGCCTTCAGAAAACAATTTTAACATGTGCCATAAGCTATGCCTAGGTTGCTTATCTTATCCACAATGCTAACTCACAGCAGGGAACGAAGAAAGGGCTGCAGGACAAGCAAGCGAAGGAGTAACATCAGCAAAATAGAGAAATACATAGTTTCTTTAGATAATTTTGACCATGTCAAATGGTCTTGCCTTCACACGTTTGATGAACTTGCACCAGATTCTGCAGTTTTAAGTATCTGAATCCTTGTAAAATACACCAGAAGTACAACAAAATTAAGATGTACTGGATTTATTTCCTGGACACTGTAAGCAAATAAAAGAAGTCAAGTGTCAATAGCATTAGTCACTTTAAGACCAAGAGCAGCCTTTTAGGCTCAGAAGTCACATGGAAAAGAAACTCCTGGATATGTAGATTTTTGCTTCACAAAAAAAAAAAAACATTACAGCCTTCAGAAGCAGTCAATATACTACTACATTTTTACTTTCTTAAGGAAAAAATATTAAAAAGGTATTCTGAATGCAATGCTTAAATACCACCGCCACGCTATTTCCTCAGGAGAATCAGGGTGTGATTGGTTCCATGACAGCAGTTTAAAGAGTTATCAGCCTTCACTATTGGCTGAAGTGAAAGATATGCAACAGGTATGGTTTTAAAATACTACTTCATCCTAGCAAGCTCTAAGAAGCAGCAGTGCTAGTGAAATTCATCAGTAAGTAGCTCCTAATTTCAATGCCAACCAGCCACTTCACTTGCAGCTGTCTGCTTCACATTCCCAACACTCCCTCACAATCTTCCATATTCCCAAAACCATGGAACCCATTGCAGGGTTTCTTCTTTGCCTCTGGATGGTACAAAAAAAATGCAGAATTCATCTCATATTTGAAGCAGAAGCCAGGTGCTTCAGAAGTCTAATTGTTGACTGTAAATTCCACAAATCAGCTACATTCTTCAAAAAACAACGGCAGGATTTGAGCCCCTCTCACTTAAGTCAGAATTGGGAGGCTGCAGAAAAAGCAAAAATAAGCTTCTGAAAACCAGGAATCAGAGCAAGGGATGCTATCCTCATGTTAAGCAAGAAGGACAGAGGGCACAGATAAGACTGCATTTTCTACATACATATTGAACTGTTAAGCAAGAAAAAACATTTTTCACATAATACCTTCTAAAACTCTAATGCCACAGCAGGCTGGAAAGCAAGGGTTTGACAGGAGTATTAGCCTTCTCTCTGCGCTGGAAGCAACTGCTGCATTTTGCCTAAGACTCTAAAGCATTTGCATGGTACTAGCACCCCAGCAAAGAATCTCTGAATTGGGATTTAAGGAAGTTGGTCTTAAAACCTTACTTCAGCCAGTAATCTGCCAGATCACTTTCCATCAACATTCAACATTGCTTTGCTTTTGCACTGTAGTTTCCTCTAACAAAGCAGTGATAAAATTTGCCTCCTCTGCAGACACACAGGACCTCCCATTAAAGCTAAGATTCAAGTGTTAAGTCCCATTCCACACACAGTATCAAAAGCAAGTTTACGTAGTAACTGTAGTATAACTACTACTATTAACAGCAACACAAATTCTATCCGTTCAAGAAGAAAGTTAAGTTATCAATCAGGAAGTTGTTTGATGCTGTATCAAACCCTTCTACAGTACTGAGATGAGTACGCAAACATCTGGAAAGAGAAAATGGAGGTATACTGTTATAGATGCATCTTTTAGCTGCCCCCTTCCTCCCAACTACAAATAGCCTTTGTCAGGGCATGCATGAAAGCTATATTCACTATGCAGAGCTAAAACGAATGAAAGCTAGAGATGCTGAGATTGATGGGAGGCACCTATCTCTTCTTTATCCTCCCGCATATGCCGGAAGGAAAAAAGGTGCACCTATACATTGAGTGATCTCATATGCCTCAGTTCAGCATTGCATCATGCAGACCACGTCAGCAGTAGAACAGGGAAGCTGCCAGCAAGGAGATGAGATACAGCAGTGCTCTGCGGGTTCAACAACGGGTAAGCGAAAGCAGAGTGCAAGACGGAATCTTCTGGGGAAGACTGGATGGGTTACAACATGCAATAAATGAGGACTACAGTTGTACCTGGGGAGTACTCCATATAGGCAGGTCATCTCCATTACTACTCATCCTTCATATAAGATAAGGCCCTAAATACAGTTGTCACATTACCCAAATGTTGGCATGGAAGCAGAACTCAGCATGTGATACGGATGTACGCAGTTACAGCTCAGGAAGGACACAGTCAGTTCTGCATTAGTTTTCAGATATGTGTGCTCTAGAGGAACATAAGACATCACAAAGGGGTCTAAACTCAATGCTTCCCTTCCCCTAGTCTTTTTTTTTTTTTAATTTTAAAAATATAGGAGCTACAACATCCCAGGTCAACATTATCCCAAACCTACTCCAACCAAACTCTATTATTAGTTGTACATTATCAGGCATTTTACAAAAGCAACCACATTTTGGTAAGTTTTATTTAAAAGAAGCAAGAAGAAAGCATGAAGCAGATCTATTCTCTTTCTAAGACAGAAAAACCACACAGCTGGTCACACCAAAATACTGGGACACTGAAACTAGTCATTTGTGTTTCCCTACTTTGGAGTCTAATACTCCGTTCGGTCACCACTGAAATTACTTTTTAAATAATGAAGACAGACTATGAATATGCCAGCTGACTGTTTGCTACGCGGCATGGTTTGGTTTGTTAAAGGCTTGGATTTTAGCTATCACTAGTTACAAAGTATTTATTTCAACAGAACAATCCGTGCTAATAAGGAAGAAACTGCTCCATTAGGAGACAACTTATACAAATGGATGCTCATGCTCTGTTTCGTCACTGACTGCTTCTTGTGCTCCACTTGTGCCAAAACTGCAAGGGAGAGCACAAAGACGGGATCTTAAATTCTACCGAATTACGTATTTTAGAAAAGTGAACTCACGTGCCAACATTTAGTTGTAGGATACACAGGGATTATGTGATTAGAATCCCGCTGGCTTGCTGGGAGGAGTCAGCAAGATAACTACAAATTACTTAGAGGGCTAGTGTCAAAAGGACCTCTGTACTTATTTAGCCTCTGCTCTAGATTACTGACCCACTTATGAAGAGCTAAGCACCCCTGCTGTGCGATGCCAACACCCACTCCATCTGTTTGCTTCTGCTTTCTCACAACCTCTATTAGTCTGCGTAAGAAGTTGTGTTAATTACCACATGAGCAGCTTTTCCATAGTACACACAGTATCAGCCTCACTTAGTATGTAGTCACCTTGACAAACAGCGCAGAAACAGAACAATCCTAATCGCAGCAGGATTACCAATGACATACAAGAAGCATATGCAGATTTCTGAAGAGGCAATTTAGTTCAGCTTTTGTCCAAGCTGCTCTCAGTTTTGAGAAAACCTTGTAGGTGTTTATTTGTTTTAGGTGTCAATGATGAAAAAGTATGGTAGAGTTAAGTACTGCATCAACTCTCTGGAAATCTCCAAGGGGACCAGAAATTTCTGAAACCGCAAGTGAAACTTCTGTTGAGGGAATAATGGAACAGTTGCAAACAGAAGCATCCCACAACACTTGTCAATATTTACACTAAGTTAAACAGTATTAGTAATTAAATCTAAAGCTAGTTAAAAAAAAAACCCACACAAAACCAAACACAAAAACCCTCCCCAAGCAGAAGAATGTTTTGAAAGTTAGCCCAGCTGTCACATCAGAACTGCACCTCAACAGCTTACCACCTCAAACTTCCTACTGACTAGGAAGAAAAAAAAAGTTTCAAATTCAGCATTTTATTATTTATCCCTGCTGATCTGCAGATCTTTAAGACGTTCATTAAAGTGGGTCCTCAAGCAGCAGTTTCATTAACGTACTAAATCCAAGAACAAGAATCTCCAGAAGTCATTACAGTAGTGAGTTGACATTTGTTCTTTCTTGGGAAACCAGACTACTGTTGTCAAAGTGAAATAGTATCAACAGTCCAAAAGCCAACTATGAAACTCAAGAATTCTGTATAGCACTGCTGGCAACCCTGATATCTCACCCCTTAATACCAAAGCCATTTCTTAGTTTAAAATTAAACCCTGTATAATAGCCAACACCACTTGAAGAGCTCTCTAGCTACCAGCTTACCCCTAAGGTAATCAAGAAAAGTAAAACCTAGGTCCAGTCCTTTTTACAGCTGACTGGACAAGAGAGAATGAGAATCAGAACAGTACATCACAGCCCAGCAAGAACTGCTGGTCACAACATGGAGGCTATACAGAGTACAATAGAGCTTCATATTCTGTTTTAAAGAATTATTTACTATTACTACTTTAACACAAAAGGTCACGCAAGCAGGAGGAGAGATTCAAATACAGACAAGTAGACTAGGAAAACAATGATATATTAGCATACTGTTTGTATCTTCCAACATCATCTGCAAAATGAAATTTCGACAATTATTCTTCTGAAGTAGCAATATTTACTATTACTACTACTATCCCCAGTACCCCTGCAGGAGAGCTCTAGGAAGTCTAAGAGCTCTAAAAGTTAGATACACATATTATTATCAAGTGCATGGCATATTTGGCTTCTGTCGTATGAAATGCCTTCCAATTAAGCATTTTGTCTTTGTCGTGGTAAAGACTTGCTAAATACATAGTCATCTCATGTCAAGTCAGGAAATATATATCCCTACAGGTTTCAATCTTCGTCTACTGATATACACTAAGACAAGAAAGCTCCAATATTTTATTTCTGATTGTTTTCCAGCTGGCAAAAGGAAGAAAGAAGAAGGGAAACCCACAGAATTTTGGGACTGCTCTAGGGAAGAAAATACATGGGGGGCAGCATTAGAAACAAATTTGTGAACAGAAAAGAGAGAACAGAATTAAAGTAGTAATTCATTCAGAGCATACTCATGATTTTCCCAGAAAGCTGTGTCAATTCTAAAAGAGAATGCTAAAACCATTATCAGATAACACCTATAACCCATTTGATACATGGAAATCATTACTGACACCAGTCAAATCTAGCTTGCGCTATGATTAATGCAAAGCTTAAAAGTAGCTGGGATGAATGTGCTAATACAGAAAGTAAGGTCGTAAACCAGACGCAGTTTCTCTCCCCTAGAAATTATTTTAAGAGTCGAGGGGCCAAGTGCCCAGAATATTTCTGTGCCACCAGATCCTCTAACTTTTTCACAGAAAAACACACCTGTGAAGTGATTTGATACTTATGTCGCACGTACTGAGCTTACACATGCACCTTAGGGGGATTTCTGTACAACGCGAATCGAGAGCAGACTGCATTATACTTACAGACGTAACCCTTGCCTCTCGCACAGCAGTTGCTATGAATTAAGTTGAGAAAGTCAAAGGGGTAGAATGCAAGTCACTCACCTAAATGTATATACATATCAGGAGCAGAAGAGCAGTTCTAGAAATACTCCAAGTTATTAAATAAAAAGCACTTTCATTAACCAATAACAAATAATAATTACAGTAAATAAACTGGTCTTCAGACAACCTGCCTCCAAAGATAAAACGTCCCTTCAAAAGGGAGAATGGATGCAGCTTGTACAACTTACATGAAACTACAAGTGAAAATAATTAGATGACTGAAGTGTTGACCAAGGAAAAACTAGTCTTTTTTTTTTAACTGGAAGTGTAGGTTCAAGTATGCCCCTCCGATTATAGACAGGGTTATAAAATAAAAGCATAAGGCAGTGCTACAAACTAAGAGCTGTGCTAGGCACCACCAGAATACATATAAATTGGAATCTACGTAGTAATGAAAATTGAAATGTAAAGTTATTATTAGAAACTGTGACTTTACAAAGCATGTGATTCAGTTGTAAGCAAGCACTACGTAAAACCAAAATAGGTTTTAAAGAATTTTTAAAGAACCAAAAGCATGCAACTGATTTTTTAGTCATTTGTTCACAGGATAGCCGAAACATCCATTTCATCATTTCTTAAGTGGTTGTAACAATTTCAAACACAACAGCACTTACCTCGGTATCGTCACACATTTTGTATTGCAATTCTGAGTGGTAATTGCCTTCTCAAGCTCATCCAGCTGTCCTGTTTTCTTTAGCTTCTTGACCAAGCTTTTCACTGCTTTTTCACACCACTTTTCCTCCTGACCATTCTGCTCACCACCACCAGCCCCTCCAGAGCCACCAGCAGATTTTTTCCACCCCAGAAGTCTCTTCACAACTGGTGGAGTGAATGGCAATATGGATGACATGACTTTCACCAGACAGAACACTCAGCAAGCAATAAATTAGAGATTCCCGTCTGAGCCCTAAAAACACAAACCAAAACAGACACGTTAGCACTGAGGTTTCACATGAAACAAATACCTTGCTTAGGACCTCTCATTACCAAATGCTATAGGACACTGCATCCCCAAACAAGTCAGATAATACTTCAGAAGTAGTCTGCATCATGGTTAGGTACTTCATCAATAGTTAAAATGCAAGTCTGCTGCAGACTCTCCAACAGTTAGTGCAGACTAAGGTTACTGTTGGATTAGACATTTCATTTTTCCTCAAGTCTTTCCTGGCTAAAGTCAACTCCAGCAAAAATACAGAAGTTAACTTGAGTCTAGCTTTGCACCTAGGCTGCCTGGTTTTAGTCATTTATTAAAATTTTCCACAAGTGATTGACAAATTGCATACACATATATGCATGTTCTGCCCGTCTCCAAATCAATTTAGCAAGCAAAATTGTGTTTGGAATGTCATTTAGTCATTACGGCTTGACAGAAGTCTTCCAACAGCCAGCCATTTCACGAGCCTTTTCTCATGTTGTTTGTCATGTTTTAAATAACTACCAATTTTTGTTCCACTAGGGACATCCAATTTGAAATTCACTCATAAGTTTGGTAATAAGCTTATTCCCATCTTTCTTTCAATCTAGAGTTCAACGGCCTACAGATAAGGAATCTTCTCAACTGGCAGTACCTAAAATCATCAAGTCTTTCAAAATTCATTAAGGATATTTAAAAATCTTAGTTTGCAGGCACCCGAGTAGAAGAACTGTCTGTTTTTGATTTTGATAGCCTTTTATTCAGTATCAACTACCCAATCAGGATGTTTATATAAAATGAAAGATTAGAAAGGATGCTGAAACTTGGGCTATGTTTAGCATTCACTGCGATTTGCACTTCAAATAATTTAGAAGAGAAATTTAGAAAAAACATCTTGGTTTTGCAGCTTCTATTAAGCTAGTTTTCGGTATTAAAACATAAGTCCCAAATCAACCATATTATTTCAGGCAGAAAGCTGTTAGAAATTGCTTGAAGACGTAAGGGTCCCATGGATAGAAGTATGGCACTGAAGTCAAACCCAACCTTATTTCCAGGCAGCAAACGGGTATTCGAACTCCAGAAAGGTACCTTATTTCCAAGCTGTGTAAGTTAGTTCAGTCAGCTGAAAATACCTTGTCTTAGCTAAGAGCTAACACCACCTTCAGGCTACTCGATTTGAGCTTTCAAGGCAGCTTACATGTCTCTCCATCCTTTACAGGCGCACGCCTCACTTCTATCCAAAATACACCAACTTCATCTTATTGAAATTTCCCATCTGCAAAACAGCATGGTTGACTTGGGATACTTCAGGATATAGCATTCATGGCTAATTTATGCCTTGTCACATCTCTGCTGCTTCAGAGAGGACCAACAAGTCAAACACTAGATCATATTCTACAGGTAACTTTAAATCATAACTTCTCAACTTCCACAAAACAGAACATTCAGTAGGAATGACATTTCAGTTTCAACTAAATCATACCTCCATACACCAGCTTCTGAGAGCACCTAAAATACGACTGAAGCAAGAATTGTAGTTTTCTGGGGTCAAGGAGACAGAGGTTCCAATTAACAGAGACTCAAGAGTAACACTGGTAATTTATGCAAAAAAAACCCCTTCAAAATAATCGATCCTGAATCACAGAATGGTTTGGGTTGGAAGGGACCTCTAAAGGCCATCTAGTCCAACCCCCCTGCCGTGGGCAGGGACATCTTCAACTAGATCAGGTCGCTCAGAGCCCCGTCCAACCTGACCTGGAATGTTTCCAGGGATGGGGCATCCACGCCCTCTCTGGGCAACCTGTCCCAGTGCCTCACCACCCTCAGCGTAAAAAATTTCTTCCTCATATCCAATCTAAACCTACTCTCTTTTAGTTTAAAACCATTGACCCTTGTCCTGTCAGTAGAGGCCTTGGTGAAAAGTCAAAGCATTCATTTTCACACAAGACTATAATATGAAAAGAACTTTTATTCTTTCAGAAACGTTAAATTATTACAGAATTGTCCCCGATATTTCAGACTGCAGGTTTTGCAGCCTGCAAAAGCATTGCACTGGAGCCCCGGCTGCAGCAAACAAGAAAAATAAACTCAATATCCAACATTTTCAAATTAAACACTAAGACACTCAGGGTACGGTTTCATAGGGAGCCAAGCCAACACAACAGCTTCCTGCCACTGGAAGCCCAGGTCTCCTTCCTTTCTTTCCTATGGCACCACCACCACCTCAGCACCACTAATACCTTTGCACAAAGACTCAGCTAGGTAACCAAGTAAAAACTGATCAAGTTGGGTTTTTTTGCCAAGTTAGTTCTCTTTCAGGTTAACACGTTGCACCAGCTCACACATGGTACTCTAAGTTGAGGTGAGTTACAGGAGCATGGATGGAAGGCTCCAGCCCCAGCCTTCAGCAGCGGTGTTAGGGTTGACTGCATCACTGGAAATGCAACCTGGGCATGCACTTTAATTTAGATCATTTATTTTGGTGGCAAAGCCAAATTAAGAAGTCTTAGACCCTTTTCCACATGATCTGAACTGTTCGCGGGCCTGGGAGTGAACCTCATTAGAACCCTAATCCAGTACACTGGGTAGCTCCAGAGATGAAACAGGAGGCTTGCATGGCCTCGGCTGTTTTAAGAAACACTCACACTAGGTTTCTGAAACAGGGAACGACAGTCACTTGGAGCTTTGTAAAAAGACTTCAACATTTGAGCAAGGCCAACATTAGGTGCTTCAGAGGCACACGCAAGAAATTCAGAAAGACCAAACCAAAGAGGATAGCCTCTTTTGCTGCAAAGATCCCGTTTTAAACACTAGCAACTGATGGTTTAATATCTGAACATCAAATTCAATGCCGACAGATGTAGGCAACCGAGTACCAGTATCATTGCTTATCCACACCCCAATTCTTCTGCTGTTTATTGACACATAATATACGTATTTCCTGTTCTTTACCTTCAGATTTGACACCTTTCAATGCCCCACAATACTCCTTTGACTATCAGCCTTATAAAACACACGCTTCAGTAGGGTCTCATTTACCACCAAGGTAAATTGCCTATTCTTCCAGGCCCTCTAAACATTCTCAATGCTTTTATCTAATTTCTCAGCTTTACAATACTCCTTGTGATGAGGTGTCCAATTTTGCAGTATTCTCTCCCTTAAGACATAACACTGATCTATATATCACTTTCTGTATTCTCTGGTGCTTTACTTTTTTTTTAAACTAAGATTTGCTTTTCTGCTTCAAATGCACATTGAGTGATTTAAGTCTTGCAGGGGGAAAGAATTTAGAAACCCCATACATTTCAGTTTTTCTTGATATTTGAACTCTCATACTATTTTTGACATACTCAGAGGCAAAAAAGAAAAAATCTTTCTTTTCCCATTTCCAAAGGACTGTCAGCTCAGACCTAACTAATCAGAAATTTCCAGATGTTATACTTAGTTTTAACCAGTTCCCTTGCAGACCTTTGCTCATGCAGTTTCTGTAGATGTCAGAAAGCACAGGTTGATCTGCTACCCCTGTGAAAATTAAGCTTTTTTTTTAAAAAAAAAGCAAAACCACAAAGGGACACACTTAAAGAGCCCTTTATTACAATGATTATTGCAGCTTAGCAGCTGTTTAAAAAAAAAAAACAAAACACAACATACACCACAGCTGCAGACTAAGAGTCTGGGAGGCTTAAACTACCTTCTTCCTTCTAGGTATTGTTTTGCCATGTCAGGGATTTGCCAGGAGTATCAATAAGAATTTCACTTAGTTATTCCAGTAGTGACCCCATGTCTTTCAAAGGCTGAGCAGAGAGAATGTGACACAAGTAGGACAGGACTTCATTCAGCTTAATACTTCGGCCGACTGCGATGAGTACTCATAAGAGAATACTTCAGCCAGCTTAATTTATGTAAAAGTGGTACTCTGCTCCAAGCCTAGAGGAGGCGCTGCAAAGTACAAGGCATGGTTAGGCTGAACTGGGAGCAATTTTGATAAATGCAAATTATGCAAGGAAAAAGCAGCAATAAAGGCATTAATAAGAAATACCCTACTGGGTCAGAAAAGCAGTGCATCTAGTCTTGTGCTCTGTCTCCAAAGGTGGCAAAAGGACACCCTACTCAAGGAAAGCAGATGAGCCTGGCCATTTTATGTAGCCCATTCTCCCCATAGTTCTTCAGCATCTTAAACTGCTACAGCAGGAAATTAAAGGCTACATTCCTGCCTATTCCCTTTAGCACCCATTTATGAACCTGCTGTCCACAAATTCATCTAACCGCTTTTTGAACCTGCCTCCACAACCTCTTGTGGCAGACAGCACCAGAGTTTAACTGCCCACTGCCTGAAGAAGTACTTTTAGCTGTTTTAATTTGATCTCTTTCTAGTGTCAGAAAGTGCCCCTTGTTCTACCACTGCAAGCTTTGCTGAAGAACTGTTTGTATTCATCTCGTCCACAAGCTTCATGATTCTGTACATTTGAATCATGTCCCTCCCTCAAATAGAAGACTATCAGCCTTTTGTCACAAAGAAAGTATCTGAACACAGCTCATACAGTTTGGGAAGCTCCTCTGGACAGATGCCAAGCCTGAAAAAGCTTTACTACTTCAATTAAATTACAAGTACTTGAAGACATTTCATAAGGACTGATCTAAAGACCACAGAAAAAAACTCTATCAGTCTATGGTTATCTTTTCACTTATCTTTTTGGTCATATTATCCTAAAGCTCTCAACATTATAACTAAAATAAAAAGTACGAAGACAGAAATCTACACCTCATGAGGAATTTGGACATAGAAGGCAGACAGCACATGTCTGCTGCTGAACATCTGGCAGGAGCTCAAATAAAAATGAGGAGCCCTACAGTTGCGTTGGGTTCTATCTGTATCCACCTAGACAGTCTCAGACAACATGTTTACACCAATGGGTTTAGGAGTCACTGTTGCAGCTCATTTTTTGACCAGCAAATCCCATTTCAATTCAGCACCTGTAACTTTTGCCTTCAAACTGATACAGTAACATAAGGAGTTTTGATCTTTGCTCCTAAAGAATCATCCTCTCATACACTGTCACTGTTGACACTAGCCTCTTGCTAAAAACATTCCTCTAGTCTTTTCGTGGATGAAGAAAGCGTACAAGGAAAAAGATATAAAATGCTTTTTCCCCCAAATGCACCCAGAAAACAATCTTTGCCAACACTGCAAGAAACATCCCCACGTTGCTAAAATGGCTGCAGATTAAATACACGCTAAACATGTAATACGCCTTTTTCCTTGCAATACAGTTTTTGTGATTTCCTTGTAGTCTACAGCCAACCATCTCCAAAAACTGAGTACTCATTCAGTTTGCTTTTGCTTTTAAGGACCTTAAATGTGCTTTGCCGTTGCTTATTCTCTGCACTGTCTCTCCCTTGCTCACTCTCTTCTACTGAGGCCCAACATCATAGCCCAAATCTGATCTTTTACCTTCCTGTGTACTGTTCCCACTACAACACACCAACATATTGGGACTCTGTGAGTAATGGCAGGGAGATTTTCAAGACCCCTTTCTGAGCTCAACTATAGCTGAGCTACTAGTATCAAGGCAGCAGTGCGACACAGAGCAGAAAGCTTCCACTATTTTATCCCTTTCCACGTTCTCTGGATCATGCCTTAAAACTGCAGCTTTGAGTACTCAAGGAGTACTCACTCTCTTGCCCAGAGAGGTACGAGTGTTTCTTTGGACTGCTGGAACATAGGGAGCACGTGCTGTTATCCCCAACAGATTAATACTGGAAAATTTACAAATTGCCTAACTTTGGTGGTATTTGTTTTATCTCTGCCCCTGTAGTGTATCTCTGCCTCCTGATGCACACGTTTCTATAGTTGGTCAAACAGTGTCATAGTTGGCAACTTTTAAAGTCACAGTTTGAGTCATGTCTGCTATTATTCCATTCTACCGTGGTTCTCTGGAACAAGTATTAAGTATTAAGCTCATGATCCCAGCAATAACTAAGCATAAAAGATGAAAACCTTAAGGGCAGCATGCTAGCAGACTAAAATCTTCAAGGGAAATTTTCCTTTCCTGAGTGTCTGGAACATACTATAAACACATTGGTGCTACCAAAAATATCAAGTGATTTCTGGCTGATTTCTTCTAAAGCCTTATGCAACATATTTCATATCAGTCTGCTTATTCATCTTAAACTTGAAATAAAGAAATCTGATCTCTCTTGGTTTTACTAGAAGTATTCTGGCTTAGAGGAATTTCATTTGCGAGAGCTCTTCTGGAATAAAGAGGACAGAAGTTAAGCTCCTGAGGAAAGAAGATCGAGGAAAATAATTTGTGGCATTTGAGAGAGAGTCTACAAGTTCATTTCCTCCCTGTTTTAGTCCCATTTTTGTGATTTTTTTTTAAAAGGCAATTTTTTTTTTCATTAATCCTGGAATTTGGACAAGTTTCTTTTTCAATTTCACCAAGTGCACAATGTTTCAGATCTTTTAGAAGATCTAAATCTGCATCCCTGTGATATTAGTGGCTTCAGAATAAGGTAACATTAATTGAAGCACAGTCTATTTAAGGCAGTATCAAGACCTTACGTTAGGCTAAACAATACTGAGAGTTGAAGTTTTAAAGGACATAGCTTATGCAGTACTGCATATGTCTCCTATATTAATCCAGAGTCATTAAGACTTAGAGAAACGATAAAACAAGTATTTCATCTTGCATTGAACAGAAGCAAAACAAAACTAATTTATGATCTGCTTCTGGATCCTTCAGGCTATGTCATTCCAAACAACAAGGAGAGAGTTTATTCTCAGCGGAATCTGAGAGTTTTCCCCAACGTTAATGATCTCAACTTGCAGGAAACCTGAATTCTGTATGCTGTTCAAACTAAAATCAAAGCCAGTCTTTTCCCTTTCAGATAGAATACACTCTAGTTAAAGCTCTCGGTGGAACGGACAAGGTGTTGTGGTTTAACCTGGCAGGCAGCTAAACACTACACAGCCGTTCGCTCACTCCCCCCCCCCCCAAGTGGAATGGGGGAGAGAATTGGGGGGGGGGGGGGAGTAAAATTCATGGGTTGAGATAAAGACAGTTTAATAGGACAGAAAAGGAAGGGAAAATAATAATCATGATAAAAGAATATACAAAATAAGTGATGCACAATGCAATTGCTCGCCACCCACCGACCGATGCCCAGCCCGTCCCCGAGCAGCAGTCACCGCCCCCTGGCCACCTCCCCCCAGTTTATGTACTGAGCATGATGTCCCATGGTATGGAATATCCCTTTGGCCAGTTTGGGTCAGCTCTCCTGGCTGCGCCCCCTCCCAGCTTCCCGCTGGCAGGGCATGAAGAGCTGAAAAGTCCTTGACTAGTGTAAGCACTGCTCAGCAACAACTCAAACATCGGTGTGTTATCAACATTGTTCTCATCCTAAATCCAAAACACAGCACTGTACCAGCTACTAGGAAGGAAATTAACCCTACCCCAGCCGAAACCGGGACACAAGGGAAGACATTTCACTACTTCTCTTGCACCCACAACCCCTCCAAAAACTGCCTGTTGAGATTCCAGAAGGGCTAATTCTTTCTTCCCCTACAAATGCATATTAGAGACACCTGGTTTTGTCATACTGGAGAAGCTCAAAACCTACTGCCACACACATACTTTTCTAAAGAACCACCACACGAGAAAGTGAGATGGTGCCCATCCTTCCCTCCTCATATTCAGGTCAGAGCAGGACAGCTTCAAGTATCCCCTTACTGGTTTTTGGGTGTTTGGGGTTTTTTTTGCTTTGGGGAAGGGGAATCCAGCCCTACTGAGCAATGCCCCCAGATCCACCCCCCAGTTCAGCTTTTCAGGCAATTAGGTCAGCAGTGGGAAGTGGCTCTAAAGAGCTCCCTCCCAAGGGGCTCCATCTGGCCAGCTCACAGGCCAAAGCTCTGAGAAGTAAAGCCAAGGTCCTGGTTCAGCTTTGACACGAGCCGATGAAATTCAAGGCAGGCTGCTTGTGATCTGGGGGGACAGGAGCGAATAAAATTCTTCCTCTGGGTCAGCTTTAGAACAAGGATTTTGTAACGTGCCTATACGCAGAATCAATTTACACATTAATTTTTATTATGCTCTAGTATTGCAATGCATCTTGAAACTGTGTAACTGTATTATCTTCATACAGCTCATTGAGAACAGAATTACCCACCTACTTTGAAAGTAGACTTTTTTCCTCTCACTCATTTCATGAAGTTTGATTATGAATCAAATGAGAAAACTCATGTTTCTCATACACAGAACTAAAATAAGCACGATCATGATGTTATGAAAGCTTCAGAAGCTGGGTTTGTCTTCAATTACTAAAGACTACTGCAAATTACAGACAAATGTAATAATGAAAAGCTATCTTGCTATTAGAAAATTAGCACACTGTATTAACACTATGCATTCATAGTACACTAAAATTGCATGCAACTGGAGACATGAGAAAGAAGAGATGTTAATTTTACTGACCTTTGATTAAACTACTAATAGGACTGATGTATTTAAGCAACTCTCCTAGAATTACAAAAGAGGAACATTACCACAACTGCAGTTGGCCAATCCACCTGTCTGCAAAGCAGCAACCTTCTTCCACGTACTTAGTATTATGAACAACCTCACAGTATTGCTCCTTAAAACTAAAAGGCCTCAATAGCCCCCACAAAAGCACCAAACAAGCACTCCAAACCACAGCAGTTTAAGCCCTTCTCACCTCATCTGTTTTGGCTAAAGTTTTCCATCCCGTAACAGGCAAGCGTCAGTTTATTTTAGAAAAGAAATACTCCTGGGCTAAATTTGACACGAATATTCACAGAACTGATCATCAGGTACCCAGGTACCTGTTTCTGTTTTTATCTGTATCGCTTAGCAGTTTCTCCACTTTGTTAAACCATAAATAATTGCACTTAGCAATGAGTTAATGCAAGTTCACTTTCAAAACAGGCCTAACATAAATGTTCTTCAGACAGGCCAGCCCCCCCCACCCCCTTGATAAGCAGAGTTCACTCTGCACTGAAGAGTTGTCTCACGTTAAGCTCGTATTGCTCCAGTGTCATTAAATCAAGCTTGAGCCCCAGACTAAACTGATAGGGGACCCAGGAGCTCCTGCTCTCTCGCAGCCTCTTCTTGGTCTTACTTCACACTGTGGCTGTCAAACACACATAATCATAATAAAATGTGATGAGGAACGAAGCCTTACTGTTTGTAACACAGTTTCTCTACTGGAAGTGGAGAGCAACGTTTAGGAAGGTTTTCTGCAGTAGCCAATTTCTTCTAGCCCAGAGAGTATTGAACACAGGGCTGCCTGTACTCTCCATTCTATTACAAAAAACTAATCCCATCGCATGACCTGCAGCAATTCAGTTTAACAAATCAACAATTACAAATATTTTGGCAAAGTAAGCTTAGGTATTGTTTGCCTCTCGGCACAGCTCACAACCAGTTTGTGGCTTTATGATAAAAGTCATTAAATCCAATCTGAAAAGCAGAATTTACACCTCACTTAGCAAGTCAGGCCCATAAATGGATGCTTTCAATTACAGGGCATTTACATGCACAATCATTAAGGCAGCGTTGAATACATTTGAAAACTCTAGAATACTTTTTATAATAATTAAAACTTTGCGTACTGTTCTTTATACAAACAAAACTTAGGAATTCTCTTCAGTCTCAAGCAGAGCTCAGATTCATTGTTATCCAGAACCTACTACAAAGCCTGTTCTCCCAGTACTTTTGTGGGAAAGGGATTAGAGAGATGGAAACAAGTTTTGTTTTTTAAAGTTGCTCTCGGTAGCAGAGGTTTTTTTGAGCTCCAATAAACTCAATTATATCAACTGGTGCTCAACACTTCTGAAAGATCAAGTGGAACAGGAAGATGGAGGAGGACCCAGGAGTGCCTTTCATTTGGAGATTCACTGTGTAATTCAAACTTATTTGATTTTGTTCATGAATCTAGCTTCTGGGTGGAGGAAAAGAAGAGATCAGTTAAGAGACCAATTTTTTTAACCTCATTTTTTCAATTGTGTTCTTCTTTTTATCATCAAACAGAACCTCAGGAAAGTTGACAAATTATTCTCCGAGATTATATTACACACACCCAGCTTCTTCCATAAAGAAAACCGGATCTTCAAACACTTTCATTCGTTTCGGTGACTATCAGTGTAGTCCAAGTCTGATCCACACAACTGCAGAACAACAATCAACTACGAGGTTACTCTATTAAACATCCCAATATGTTGTTAAACATGTGCTTAGACTCATCTTTGAGTTAAGTTTAAACCACCTTAAATGAGATCCTCCCCTTCCTCTTTTTAAAGGCATTTGTAACTAATGCTATCTTTCATCACGATAGTGCTAAGCAAACGGGGGGAAGGGACTTCAAAAACCTCCCCTTTACTTACATTCTCATTCCCCTCTAATTCACTACAGTTTGTAAATGCTAAAGTTTTAAAGCTACGCCTCAGAACAAACACACACACACAAATAATCTACTCAAGCACCATGCAAGCTCCAAAACTGCGATAAAGCATAGGAAAGTCTAAACAGCAACCTTGTTCTGCTAACAGAAGCCTTTTGCCTTAACAAGGTTTTTTTTTTTCCTCCCCTTCAGTCTGGAGAACAGAGCAAAGACTAATCAGTCTCTCACTACAGAGTCCAGCCCCCACAGAAATAATGTCATGAATCAGTCTGAAAGTACAGCTCTCCAGGCTAAGAGAGGAACACTTAAGAACAGAAAAACCTGCTGTTATGTGCGGTCTCCTAATAAGCTGTCATTATAAACTTCTTGCTACGGATGGAATCTGACTCGTTTATAACTATGAACTGTGACAACATGAGCTTTACACGCAACATACACAGTTTGTAGCATTCACTAGCAGCATTTTCAGAAATACTTGTTTGGTAAACCCAGGAAGCAAAACTTTTCCTTAATGCTATCCACTTGTTTGTAAAGTATTTGAAAAGCACAACACACGTGTTGTGGGGTTTTTTTAGTCAAAAACTGTGATGGACAACCAAAAAGACATGAGACTAGGCTGCAGTCTGAATCCCAGCTGTTCAATTCAACAGCTCTCCAAGACTATCACAAGGGCTCTTCACCCACTTTTTTTTTTTTCCTTCTTGTATTTCCCCGGAGTGAAGACTAAAAGACCGTACTGTGTCACACTTCTTCTCTTGCCCTCCACTCCCCACCAAAAATTACAATTAGGAACTCCACAACTCTGCAGTAACACCAACGACTTGTATTTATCACAACACAACTTCTCCCATGTGCTTATCAAGGTGGGTGAAACACTCAGCAGATGATGTTTGTTTACATCTTACAATGCATAGATAGCCACAGCACTAAAACCGGTGCCATGAAGAAAACCACTAATCTCGATCCACATGTACACGTCTCATGTAAGCTGTGCGTGTTTCACATCCATGGCTCTGGACTGGGAGAGGAACAGACAAAAGGGCACTGGTTGAAGCAAAGCCTGCAATCCTAAACACTTCTTTGCAACTTGCTCCTAACTTTCTCCGCCACCCCGGCACGAAGTTCTGCACACCTGATCTCTGCAAGAAAAAAAGACCGGGCAGAGAGGGAGGGGGAAAGGGAGGAGAAGCAGAACTCCCCCCCCCCCCCCCCCCGCCTCGTCGCCCCCCATACAGACTCCAGGGGGGGGGGCACAAGCCGGCCCTTCCCACCCTTCACCGCCCCGCGTCGGGGGCTATTCCGGCGTGTGGGCGGCGGGGGGTGACAGCGACCTTCCCCCCCACCCCCCTTCCCCTCTCGCAGACCCAGCGAGCGGCCGGCAGGAGCCGCCCCCCTCGCCCCACGCGGCCGTTTCCTCCCGCCGGCAGAGGCAGCCCCCCCCCCCCTCCCCGCCAAGCCCCGGGGCCGCCGCCGGGGCCCGCCGCCGCCGGGGCCCACCGCCGCCCGCCGCCCTCAGCGCCGGCCGCGTCCCACCACAACAAAGGGGGAGGAGGGCGTGGGGAGGCGCCCCCGTCCCCCCGCCGGGACCAGGCCCGTTCCGTCCCCCCCCGGCCCGTACACAGCCGCCGGGGCACCCCTTCCCGAGGAGCGGCGGCCCGGCGCCCCCCTCCCGCGGCGCGGCCGGGCCGCCCGCCGAAACCGCCCCGGGACCAACCTCTTCCTCGGCGAGCTGCGCGGCCGCCCTCCTCCCTCAGCGCTGCCTTCCCCTGCGCGCCCGCCCTCCCCGCGCCCATTGGCTCCCGCCGTGCCCCGCCCCCGGCGGTGGGCGGGGAGGCAGCGCACTGGCTGCGCCGCCCGTCACTTGAGAAAGAGAGGGCGAGGATTGGGCAGCGGCCGCGGAGGCCCGACCCGCCCCGCCGATTGGCGGATTGAGCCGCCAATCGAGTGCCCGCGGCGGAAAAAAAAAGAAGGCGAGAGAAATTAAAAAAAAGACGCGAGGCGAAGGGAGGCGGAGCCGGGTGGGCGGTGCTGCGTGCCCCGCGCGGCGGGGGCGGGGCGGCGCCGCTCATTGGTCTGGCCGGCCGTCACTCTTCGCCCCGCGCGCCCGCTGGGGGCGGTTGATCGGGAAAGGCGACGCGGGGCGGCGGTTTGAGTGACCCGCAGGCGCGCAGCCGCACTGGCGGCGTCAGCGGGCACTGGCGCCGTTCCCCGTAACCCTCCGCGCCGGGCGCGGGTGGGAGCTGAGAAAAAGTAGTGCGCTCCTTCCCGCCAGAAATTACCTCAGGGACCGCGGCGGGCCCGGCACGGGGATACCCCCGGGCCGCCTGCCCTCGAGCGGCCTATAAAGCTGTAGCTAAATCGAAGTTTAAATGCTCCTTGGACAAGGGAGGGCGAAACCTCCCCCCTCAGAGGGCCGGTGCAGCGCGGCGGCCATGGCGGCCCCTCAGGGGGCACGACGCCCCACTGTCCCCACAGCCGTGGCCTGAGGGCGGCGTGGCCCCGCTCCCCCGGCCCCATTTCCCTGACCTGGTCCCGAAACAGATTTCAACTGCCCGAGCCTTCGTCTCCTGCGATCGCGTACGGCTTCAGGCTGGGACGGGCCCTGCGGGGCTGCTGCGATCCTGACGGTCCCCAAGGCCTGACGCTGAGATAAGGCCGCCCTGCCCGGCCTCCCTCCGCCTGCACCAGCCTCGGGGCTGCCGATGCCACCGCACGGCGTGGGGGCTGCCCCCCTCATCGTCAATGGCTCTTAAGAGGGCGGTTTTCCCCTCACGTTGGGTTGTGGGGTTTTTTTCTTAGCGACTGCCTTCAGTAGACTCTTCACAGCTTTAACCACCTCTGGTGTGGTAATGCTGTAATATAACCAAATTCCTGCGCCTCAGTAAATGCCCAGGCTCACCACAAGTAAATTAGAGCCTGTTGGCGGCCGGGGACCCACCAGCGTGCAAAACCCGTTGCTGCTTTGTCTACAGAGGTCCTTGCGGTGATGCCCGGCAGGTTCCCCAAAGCATGAGTGGGAAGCCACAAGATGGGAGTTTAATGGGGTTTCTTCGGGTGAAAAGGTCTGTTCCTGCTTTGCTGTAAGTCTGTTGGAGATGCTCTGGTTTTTTTGCTTCCACTTTTTGATACTTTTCCTTACTTCCCCCTCCCCATATATCTCAACTGCAGGCCACTTCTCTAGTACCTGAGGTCCCCATCTCCCCAGCATAACAGCTTGCTTTCCAGAGGAACGCTCCTGTTCCGGACTGAAACGGTTTCTGCACTCGGTGACGTAGGTGCTATGATTCAGCGTCTTGGGCACGTATCCCATCTCAACAGGCTTGGTATTCGCAGGAGCCAGGTGAGGCACCTCTCCCATCATTTAGCCCTTCTGACAGAACGATGGATGTGGACTCGCAGAAATCTCCCTCTTGCCTCGTCTGTCCTTGGATTTTCCCAGCTTGAAGCAGACATATAGCTTATTCAGTTCTTCTGTTGTATTTTTTCCTCCAGTTCCATCAGTTTGAGATTCACGCCGGTCATGAAAGAAGCACAAAAGTAAAATGGAGAAGATATCTGCTGCAGACAATGCAGAGCTGCTAACAGATTACCATCATGTTTTTGAAAGATAAGGAGGTGTTCCAGGCATGTTGTACCTGGAAGCAGATACAGGCTATTCAGCCAACACAGCACTTGCTTTGTGGAGGTTTCACTGCATTCGGAGAGATTTTTTTCTATGAACAGCAAGTTAATTAAGCTCAGTTTTTCCGTGGATTTGTGTCAGACATTCCCCTCGCCTCTCCACTGCAATAAATCCGCAGCCCCCTCTCCTCTCATATCCTTGAGGCTAACTTCTGATATATCCAAAGCTCCCTTCTATGTCCCCAACCTACTTTTATTGGCTTGCCGTCTGGGCAGAGAGCAGCACATGCTATGGCTGGTTCAGGGCTATGTGTCTGCTGGCTGGCCAGCTGCCCACCATTTCTCTACTGCCAAGGAAGCCAAACGGTGCTGATAAGGGCTGAGCTTTCTCTGCCTTTCTCCTGGGCGGAGCACTAACAAGGTTTTTCTTTCCTAACGCAGCCGCTGTTTGCCGGGAAACTTGACAGACCTTGTGTTTCCAAAAGCTCTGCTTCGGAAAGGTTTCGTTGAAATAGGTCAGAAGGTTGACAAGCTTGTATTGGGGCACTCGGACAAAAAAAACCCAACGTTTGTATAAACCTTCTTTCTTTAGGAAAGGAATCATAGAATCATAGAATCATTGAGGTTGGAAAAGACCTCTAAGATCATCGAGTCCAACTGTCAACCCAACACCACCACCCACTAAACCATGTCCCTAAGTGCCTCATCTACACGTCTTTTAAATACCTCCAGGGATGGGGACTCCACCACTTCCCTGGGCAGCCTGTTCCAATGTTTCACCACTCTTTCAGTAAAGACGTTTTTCCTCACGTCCAATCTAAACCTCCCCTGGCACAACTTGAGGCCATTTCCTCTTGTCCTATCGCTTGTTACTTGGGAGAAGAGACCGACCCCCACCTCGCTACAACCTCCTTTCAGGGAGTTGTAGAGAGCGATGAGGTCTCCCCTCAGCCTCCTTTTCTCCAGGCTAAACAGTCCCAGTCCCCTCAGCCGCTCCTCATCAGACTTGTTCTCCAGAAGTGGCAGGCGGCAGGAGAAATAAATCAAATGGAAGAAGGCGGCATTGGGGCTGCAAATCACAGAGCCCAGAAGTTACCTGAGAAGCATGGCCGCCGTGGAGAAGCCGGGCAAGATGTGCATCTGCAACTTAAACACCGCTCTAGAAAGGGCTCCCGGCCACACACCTGCAACTGCAGAAATAGTACCTGATTTGGTGAAAACAAAGAAATGGCAAAAACCAATCCCTGATACCAAAGCTGGATGCTATTAACTAAGCCGTGTAGCTCAGCACATTTTGGCCATTAGCGGTTAGGTACAGGTGCTTGACAGTCCCATTTGGATTTGAACCTGCAGCGGAAGAGCATCAGCATCTCTCAGAAAGTATGTTAACGTGTGTCAGGGGGATCCACATCCTCACAGACGGCGTCCTTGTGCAGAGAGACAGAAGCAGCACAGCGGTATTTCGCAGTCACCTGTCTGCTAGAAAGAACAAGGGAAATAATCTCAGAACTAAAGAACACATGATGAAACGGTAGCTGGCTGCGCAATGCTACAGAGAATACATGTTGACTTCCCAAAGGCTGTGGCCAGATCCCCTAAGAGGTAAAAGAAATACGACACTGGTGTCGGATAACTTCAAAGACATGTAGGATTTCTAAATGACCCGATGCTATCGGCTATCACTACCTGAAGGTGGAGGCAAGCGTGAAGTGCCACGCCAGGAAGGCAGGGCTTGGAGGCAGAGCAGATGTTTTTTGCGTTGAGGTCATTACTACCAATATGTCAAAATGACCTGTTAAACTGAACCCCCCCCCAAAAAAAAAGGAAGAGCTTTGAACAGAGTTGCGATACAAAAAGATCAGCCAGCATGTTCGAGACAGGAGATAACGTATGACAAAAATGACCATAAATCCACGGAGAACGCCTGCTAAATGCTCCCAGATTTCTTAGCTCATTCTATTGAAGCACTAGCAAATACTTCAATAAGTGCTTTGTCTCTTACATCAGCGCCTGCAGTGCTGCTTCCCTGCTTACTGTAAATGCCATCTGAGCATGTTATTTTCTCTCTAAACTGACGTGAAGGTAGCTTCCATCATCCACCAATCTGCAAAAGATTATGAAAGAGAGAATGGTGCGTAGAGGAGCTGCGTCTGGAAACTCAGAGAGGGACAGATTCCCTTTCATGCCGCGTTACTTCATGGCCAAACGGCGTGAAAGCAGCCGTTCCATGTCACGATAGGACTGCCTGCCACAGGGGCGAACGGTGCAGCGCTGGCAAAAACTTCCCCCCCCCGTGTAGGTAACAGCATGGAACAACTCCTCTAGGATTGAGCTGGTGTCTCCCTAAGCCTCAGAGGGTTCAGTACGGGCTTAAACCACTTCTCCTTACGTCACATGAAGTTTGTAAGCAGCTTCACACTGTGTCACTTCTTGTGGCAGCACGAAGAGGGTTAAAGGGGACACCACACTATGCTTTTCCCATCACATAAGGAGGAGCGTGTCGGTTGATTTTCAAGACAACTAACTGCTGGCGTAGTGTCCAAACAGGCATTACATTAGAGCGACTAGAGAAGAGCTTTAACATCATAAATGAAAAGGAATCTATTGCATGAGGCATAAAAATCTCCAAAACGAACAGGAACTTCTGCTCAGTCATACCGACATATAGTAGATTAAATATGGGCACAGGGCCGAGTACTCCTCAAACTTTAAAAAAAGCTGTGACTTAAGGCTGGGAGTAACAGCAAAATACATAAAAAGGCATTTCATATTTCTGCTCTTCTATTTATCTTTTCAGTAATGAAATTCCTCTGAAATGTTGAAACTCAAATCTGCTCACTACCTCTTCTGAAATGCAGAAGTACGTTTCCAATATTACATAAATCACTGTCGTTTCAGACTGGGCTGTTAGGAGATTTCAAAGCAGAGCAAAAAGAAAAAGGAAACAGTCCCTCAGTGCAAAAAAATTTGACAGCCCTTGATGTAAGCCGGCTGTGTCTGTCTCATACCCTTGTCAAAGTGGACTTGAGAAATAACTAGTATTCAAAATAATGCGCTAAAAGCAAAGAGATGCCTTTCTGACCCATCATAGCACTAACTGGTCGGTGTTTATGTTATGAAGTACATTACATTTATCAGGTGGAATGGAGTTAGATAGTAACCCTTAGAAGTGACATCTCCTGTAAGAAATTCATAACACAATGAGAAGATCTATGTATCTGCTCACATTCCTCATTTACACTGTATAATTCTGGTGAGTAAATGATTTAACTGCCTTAACTTATCTTAATTCCTAGTGCGTATTTGCACATAAACCCAGTTGCCCTGAGTAACCAAAAGCAGAGCGAGCTGAGAGAGACAACTTCGGCATAGTCAGACAAACACTTGAATTTTGAATTCTTTTGAGGCTGCGTTAACTTGCTTGACTTTGCACTGAGACGGATGGGGGGCTTTCACACAACCGGGCAGTAAGGTCTTGCTACAGGAAAATCCCGAAGGCCTGGATCCGTGCAGGGAGCGTGGTAGCTCAGATGCGATCACGATTGTTATGCATAAGCTCGGTGAACTCAATTTCATACCAGTCTCCCGGCTTCGAAGCCTCGGTTTTACGCCGAACTTTAGGTGTGGCCAGCCACCGCCGATGAACGGTACGGTCGTACGCTGCTTGAACTCAGAACACTTTTTAATTATGCTTGGCTGGCAGCGGAGGTTGCGGTTAAGCAGGCTGCGGAGCCTCGGAGATGGTTTTGCGGGACCTCAGCACTTCGCCGCTCCCTCCTGAGATAAGGAGGGGCAGGGGCTCCCCGTGCGAGCTCCCTGAGGACCCATTTGGACATACGCCCTCCACTCACTGCTGGCTAGGGGACGTCCACTGTCAGTCGTCAATAGTCACTGAAACTGGCTTTTCTTTCCTCTGTTTTCCTGATTTTTATAGATTAGAAACGTTTCATGTTGACAGCGTTTCAGTTCTTTCTAGGGTTATCCCTCTGTCCTTTCTTATTATTCCAAATACTACACCATTCATCTGCCTACATCCTTTATTTTGGATTAGTTGACGTTGATTAGAAACACATTTATGCTAACCCTAAATAAGCCGTCATTAAAGTGAAATAGCTTTGTTTACAAAGAGATTTACACAAGTTTATCTTTATTGACTTAAATAAACAAGTGTAATTTGTGAGTCAGCCTAAGGGACAATAGCTTTGTTTCTGAATTAACGGTGGGCCCTGGTCCAGCAAGGATTTGTGTACGCGTTTAAATCTATGCAGTGGATAAGCCAGCTGAAGGCAGTGGCATCAGTCATAGGAACAAAATTCAGCATAAATGCAAACCTTGGTATGATTAATTTTTCTATCATCCTCCTTATTTCCTTTCTCTGTTTGCTTTTTCCGGCAAGCTGAAATTAATTCATTACAGTGAAATCTGCAAAATAAAAAAACTAGTTTGTGCCTCCCTAGGAAGAATCAAAATAAACCAATTTATGCTGTGATCAGTTATTGCAATACAGTCTGTTTCTGTTTTACACTGTGTAAGATGCACTATGCTAATTAAGCATATGTTTGTATAGATTAGTCTCAACGAGATTTACCCCAGTTTTCTACACCATCTGTGCGAGATTGGTAGCCGAGTTGGAAGTGATCTCTGTATATATTGCCTGTATTAGTTGACGAAGTGTTTAGAATCCTTTGAGGTAAAAGTTTGCTTTATGTTATTATTGGTCTTGCAAAGCTGTAGTTAGATTTTGAACATTCTCTTTGTGCTTTCAAAAACTAGTGATTTATGACAATATCATTTTAAAAGTTACTGTTATTCTGATGGACAGAATAGATCAAGCAAGAATTCAAAGGACCCTAAAAACCCTTTCTTGCTTAGTTTTATTTAGAGACACAAAACATATATTACTGTTATGCAGGTGAAGCTATCACCAAATGAAAATCTTGCCATAATAAAAAAATCAGGCCTTAAAATATACTGGGACTTTATCATTACAAAACTGTCATGTTGTTTATTTCAGCTCTTGGCATTTATCAGGATGAAGAACTGATGCAAAAAAACCCTCTACCTTTCTAACGCTTGAAGCCAGCTGATGGCTTTTTCTGTGTAATCCACAGGGAAGTCTGTGTTAGAGCCTCCGTCCCCGGCACTCCGCGTTACCAGGGAGGCAGGCTGATTTCTTTGACTGGGGTGACGGAAGAAGGAGCTCTTTGCTCTGGACAGCCACAGCGTGACGCTGTGACAGCCATCGTATCTACAGAGGATGTTGGGGAGAGCTCAAGGAGTCATCCCCGCCTCTGCCGTTTGGTGTAAGAGTCAGCTGGCTTTGGCCTCCCCCAGCTTGGGATCAAGCTGGTGCTGGGCGCACGTCTTCTCTCAGCACAGCAAAATCTACGCTCTGCAAAAGTAAGTTTTGCCCTGTTGTACTCAGGACGGGCCTTTCTGGCAATACAGACCAGCTTCTCGCCAATATGTGGGAGGATATTGTCCTGATGCCATGTTCTGGCTGCAGGATTTAAGGCACTGAGAGGTTAAAAATCAACATTTTACTAGAGTCTTCAAATTTATGACTAAGATGGACCATTACAACCATCTACTCTACGTTATTCATTTCAAAGGCCAAATAATTTCCCCCACAGAATCCTTTTTCGAGCCCACAACCTTTGCAGCTCTGAGCTATTGCAGATCAGCCATGGAGAAGGCAGCTCAAGAAACCTGCCGTGGAAGGGATCCGCCAACTAACTGCCTGGTAAGTCGGTGTGGTGGAAATGAGCGCCTTTCTCTTTTATCTGTAAGGGATCTGTTTAGTTTCAGCTTCATGCCGTTAGCTCTCATTATACCTTTTTGTTAGTTTTGTTTTGCTAGACTGATGTCTTTACATAGAAATCTTTATTGCATATAAGTATTTGGTGACTGGGAGCGAGTTGCACCTCAGTGTTTTTGTTAAATAAACGAACTAAACTGAGTTTCTTTGGTGTTTCACCTCAAGGAGGGCTTCCAAACTTCAGTGCTCATCCCAAATCCTCTTTACCTCTACAACTTCCTTTTTGAAGCATGGACACTAAAACCATGAACAGTCCTGTAATTCATTTACAGTGTTATAATGCTTCTCTGCCTTCATTCAGTTGTCTTCTGCTTATGGATTCAAAGGCCCCATTTCCTCTGCTATGTAAAACCAGGAATATAGGCTCACAGTGTTTTCAACAGTGACCTGTAAATCCTTTTTAAAGTCACTGCTTCCCGAAACGCAGTCCCTGCTCTTAAAGTTGAGATGCGCAGCCTTGATTCCTTGAGACAGCTGTCTTAAAACCACCAGTCTGAGTGACTACATATACTGCACTGTGCAGATCGCTCTGTAAAAGTAATTTGTCAATATTTATGAAACATGGCAGTAGGAAAAGACTCCCAGCTTACAGCCACAGGCAAGCACAGCTGCTGATTTTTCGGACCTTAGCATTTACAGGTGAAGAAAGGTCAGACAATAATGAGATCTTAAATGCTTTAGAGTAGTATTGCTAGTGAAAACGGAAATACAGAGGTATGTCTTCTGATAGATGTGACCAAACGAAATCGGAAACTGCAGTCCAGCTGAGTTAGCTTCTTCATGCAAGTTTGACACGACTGCAAGCAAACATATTACAGATCATGTAGTTTTAAGCACCAGAGGTAAGGAAAGCAGAGCAAAAGTCAGATTCAGAACTTAATCAGCCTGTTGATATATGTCACAGCAAGGAAGAGGGCAAGAAAGAGCTACAAAAGATGAAAGCCTTAGGAAACGTGGAAGATGCACGCCACGCACAAATAAATAGAAGCAGCAACTGAAATAGAAGCAGTGGTCTGCAAAGAGCAAGAAACAAATGAAAGGGGCTAATGTCCAATAATAGCGTTATATGTGTTCGTTCCAAGATAAATCACTTTCCAAGTCTATACAAAGAGTAATCTGCAGCAATTTGTTATCTGCAGCAACTGAAGACAAACAGTAACATCCCTCAGAAGCAGTGTCTTGTTCCCCATCCACTGGCTTGAAGATTAAAGCAAAAAAAAGTAGCTTGCACCTCAAGCACTGGCAAGACGTGATATTAGAGACGTTCCAAGGTCGTTGTGTCTTCCTTTGCAGAATGAATGCAAGTGTTTTGCACGAACTTAAAAGCTAACTCTGATGGTAAGGATTTAAGGCAAGTTTTGGCAGTTATTTTTGGACTCAAGGACCCAGCTGCCCTCTGTGTGTAGTTTTGACCTTAACTGCATTGGGAAGCGATCTGTGTTGGGAAGTAACTTAGGGAAGTCATCGTGCCCCTGTACTCGGCACTGGTGAGGCCGCACCTCGAATACTGTGTTCAGTTTTGGGCCCCTCACTACAAGAAGGACGTTGAGGTGCTGGAGCGTGTCCAAAGAAGGGCAACGAGGCTGGTGAGGGGTCTGGAGAACAAGTCTGATGAGGAGCGGCTGAGGGAACTGGGACTGTTTAGCCTGGAGAAGAGGAGGCTGAGGGGAGACCTCATCGCTCTCTACAACCACCTGAAAGGAGGTTGTAGCGAGGTGGGGGTCGGTCTCTTCTCCCAAGTAACAAGCGATAGGACAAGAGGAAATGGCCTCAAGTTGCGCCAGGGGAGGTTTAGATTGGATGTGAGGAAAAATGTCTTTACTGAAAGAGTGGTGAAACATTGGAACAGGCTGCCCAGGGAAGTGGTGGAGTCCCCATCCCTGGAGGTATTTAAAAGACGTGTAGATGAGGCGCTTAGGGACATGGTTCAGTGGGCATGGTGGTGTTGGGTTGACAGTTGGACTCGATGATCTTAGAGCTCTTTTCCAACCTTAATGATTCTATGATTCTATGAGTGTAACCATAGGCTTCTCCTTAGCTAACACAGGTGTTAGATGTTTGTGCGTTTGCAGGACAGAGACTAACAATTTTGGCCCTGTGAAGCCCCACGTGGTCCCAATGGGTGACTTTATCACAACGCAAAGCCTTGAAGGACCTTGAACTGGGTGCAATTATTACTGTTAAATTTTGTGTACGAAGCTCAGCTTGCCTCTGGCCCACCAGTGAGAAAGCAAGCCCTGCTGAAGTTAAAGGAAACAGAAGAATCATCCGGAAAGCCCTTTCCCAGATGTGTCTATAATTTAATCAGAGTTGAAAGCCTCTTGACTGAACTCAATAGCTCAGGGTTTGCGCGTGCTGTAACCAGAGCAAGACGGAGTTCAGGGCTGGCTCCTTACCCCGGTCCTGGGTGGATTTTGCAACGCACCAAACTTGGCGTTACAGGTGACTACGCTGTCTGGGGAGGGAGAGAGTCGGGGAATGTCAGTCTGAACTCTGTCCACCCTTAAGAAACATAGCGGAGACATGCCTCGAGCGGGCTTTCAGTCCAGGAGTCATTCTGCCCAAGAAAATTGCCCAGCACAAACCCTAATGACTCTGCTGATGGGCAGTGGCAGCTACGATGCTCCATGTATGAATAGTCCTCTCCTGGAAACGCTTGGAGAAATGACAGCCAGCGTGCTTGGGCTTCTTTCTGATTATCCATTCCTGGCTGCTATCTTCTCGTCCTTCAGCTGATGTTCCTGTTATTTCTCCTCTAGCTGATCCGGAGGAAAAGCATATGTAGCGTCTCACCTACCACGTGTCAGTGCCAGACAGCTGATTGTCAGCCTACCCGTGAAACCGTCTAGACGCAGTGATGTGCTGTCAAACGCACAAAGTTAACAAAACGACAGGGGAGAATATTTTCCCCAGGAATCCTCTTTCAATCATCGTTATTTGTGTCAGTGGCAGGTACAACATTTTCAGATGAAGACATGATTCGATTAATCAACTCTACCTCTTTAAGATGTTCTAGGTTTTTTCCCAAAGTCCATCCCTGACATCAGCTCAGGCTTATGTAAGTTCCCCAGGCACATGCAATGCTGCAGTTACAGGTAGTTTGCACTTATTTAACAGGTAATGTCAGTAGATAACGGTCTCCTGCTGCTAGATAAAGCCAGAAGAAAAGCCACGACATTTTACACTTGGCATAAATTTAAAAATGAAGGCTAGTGGCTCGGAAAAACATCTATTTTGAAACAGGTCATCAGTTTCTCCTCTTAGGTTGTGCCTCAGCAAAAGGGTGAGGAGTGGAGGAGTAAGAGAATTATCCCAGCACCATTTACAAGTCCAGCCAGGTAAGACTGTCGCCATGAAGGGATCCTGCCATTCCCCTCTCCTGACTTTTTCCCTTTTTTTGAGCACGATGACTTAACAGCGGCTGATGTGACTCAAATCCGTGACATGGCCCAATTACAGTCTCAGCTGGAAACATTGGCAAGGCCATCAGGTCGCTCATAAAAGGCATTGCCTGAAAGATTTCCACGCTCTGAGCCGGGAGCTGCAGAGCATGTGGGGTCTAAACCTGACCATAGCAGTATCATTTTCTCTTTCATACATCGTGAGCACGTCTGGTACACCAGTGCGGAACAATACACGGTGCACGTACCATGCCAACTGGCCGCAGCCAGAGACGCCAACTGGTGTGGAATGAACAACGCCCAGAGTACTAGACTTTCGGCTTTCAAAACAGGGCGGGCACATGAAAAATGTTGCTGCAAATGGTCCCTGGCCTGACCTAAATCCCAAACCATGCCCAAGACTCGGCTGGCAGAGTGCAACTGGCCCAGGGCCAAGCCTTTGCCAGGGACTGTGGCAGCCGAAGAGCACGGACAAGGGAGCTGCGTGTGTTGGGCTTTCCCTGGGACTTCCCATCTGCATCTACAGGGTCCTGGGATCAGACCGAGCTGCCCCCAGGCTTTGGCATCCTGTCCTGCTGAACAGACCTGACATCCTTCTTAGAGCAACTTGGAACTATCCTTCAGTAGGTTAACGCATACCAGCCAACAGGCTGGGGCACGGATTTTTAATTTTTATTTTACAAATTGGGTAAAAAACCTCACTGTTCCAGACATCCTCGGCTCAGTCACAAGGTCAAACCTCAGTTCTCCAAAGGCAGACAAGTACATTGGCATGATAGACTGAAGAATTAAAATACAAATCTGTTGACTACCGGGACGTCTAACTGACACATAAATCTCTGGTGTAACACCGTAGTGCCCAGCTGAGCTGGGAAAACTGTATGGCATGCTCAGGACAGGGTTTGGTCCAGGAGCTCTGGAATTCCCTTCCCTGCTGCTCTTGCACAACATTGCTGCTTCCCAGTTGTTGCGTTTGCCTCCTGCTCTTCATCCTACAAGTTCCAGCTTTTTAAACTATTGTACAGTTATATTACAGTGTGTTCAGGAAAAGAGAAGACTAAGAAACACTGACTAAATTTTTTCACCCTATGATATTTTATTTTCTTATATTTACGCAGCTCAATATCTACATGTCAGGTATGCTCCTATAGGACTGCACAGGGGTCCTGCAAGGGGATTTCAGATTTGCTTCTGCTTATATTCAAGGTAACCCCTATTTTGCTGCCCTTTGTGCCAGTGGACGGCAAGCCGTATCTGCCAGCTTTGTCACTGACAGCAGCTTCACCCTGCACGAGATGGAGGAGCTGGTGTGCGGTTGCAGCTTGTGTATACCCCCCTTCACAAAGAGCCAGTAATTGTTAAATAAATTATATGCTTTTGTGTCCCCATGTTAATAACTCTAATCCTACCTCCAACTACCAGGTTTAGAAATGTGATTAGGGAGGATTATACCTCACCTAATGCCTAATGGCTTGTCTGTTCTTAGCTGGCCTTTTATTTCCACACACACAGCATAAGGGATCTAACGAAACATCTCGCACGCACGGAAAATGCCAAGTGAGTTAAAAATCAGTTGAGTGAGAGCAGGTAACAGCTAGAAACCAGACGTGACTGAGCACTGAAACATTAACCAGTGTGGTTATGACTCTGGGCAGCACCCAACCACTCCCTTTGCACCCCAACCATTTAAACAGCTGAAAAACCAAAAGGGCTGGAGTTAAATCTCCACTGGACTACTTTTTTTTTTTTTTTACCCCCCTCAGATGAAACATGGGGTTTTTTTTCCATACAATTCTCCATTTTGTTTTACTCTACATAGGAAAATACAGATGCCTTTTCCAGCAATACTAATGGGCAGGTTAGTAAGTGCCACAGTTCAAGAGCTGCCTAAACACCGTCCCCGACAGCTGGTCTCTGAGCGCAAGACTTGGTTAACTCCTTGCTCCCTGTCTTGATGTGAGATTCAGTTGCTAGAATGTGGCAGCGAACGTGAAGTGACATCCTGCTAGCCCAAAGTAGTCCACGGGTTGAACGTCAGCGAGCAGAATCAGGGGACGCGATGCTTTTCCCTTGACTGTGCAAACTGAAATCACCAGCTACTCCATCTTCTCTAGTGCTCACCCAGAGATAATTCACCTCTTCCCCTAATGATGATGAGGGCAGACAGGCAGCACCTCAGGGAGTTCCCCAAGTACCTATATCACCAAGGGAAATGGGTTTATATGAGAACCGGTGGGAACAGGGTCTGAAAATCCTCTTCCAAAGAACGAAGGATCAAGTCCTTCCCTGCCATAAGTTGGCATAACTCTGCTGACACCATCAGGGCCACTCCAGTTGACCAGCTGAGGCTTAGCTCCTGTTTCTTGGAGCACCAGGTCCATCTGCTCCCTCCTTCCTTCGCCACGTCCACACACCCAGCAACACCTCTCGGTCAGGCAAGGCCAAGGGGACCGAGCAACAGGGCACGGGGGTTAGATTTCATTTCTGGTAGCAGCAATCCAAAGCAGAAGGTTTGTCAAGCCTGTGTACAAGTTTGTTAAAGTTTAAAAAAAAAAACCCCAAACAACATCAACCGACCTCTTTTTCAAGTGGTTGCACATTGTTGGCATCTTTTGTTTCAATATAATTAATTATCATTTGCTTTGAAGTTCGTAATTACAGCACCCTGCTGAGGTAATGAAGCATTGGGAGCCTTGGGGAACCTGGGAGGAGTTGGTGCTGTTGGTTTTTCTACAGTGTTTGCTATCAGGAAAATAGGGGATTATGTTTAGGGAAGAAGAAAGGAACAAATACTTGGCAGAGAACTGAAATTATGTCCTGAACATGAACATAGATGCAAATCAATCTGATAATGGAGAAATAGCCAAGGATTTAGCAATTCTGGATTAGAAAGAGGATTTCAGCCATGTACTTCAAATCTCTAATCTCGAGTGAGCAAGTAATCTAAATCCACCTAATAACAACGAATGAAATTATAGCTTGGCTAAGTAATTACTCCTTTTTTTCCTTTGTATCATTCAGAATAGGTTTATCTTTCATTAACTTTTGTTGGAGCATTACTTCAAATTGCAATGATTTTAAGTATTGAATTTTAAATAGCTGTTCTCTTGGTTGATCAAAAGCAAACTTGGTCTCTATTTTTAGTTTTCAGTGTTGAAAAACCCCACTGTGCAGCCTGGTGCTAATGTAACCCCAACTGCTTCTGTACCAGACCTTGGTTTGTGAATTTAGCATCTTGGCTACTTCAGAGAGTTCCAGGTGTGCACGAAGTATTGAAGCATCTGGCTCAGACGGACACAGATGGGTTGTGGTAGAGGCTGTAGCCAGCCACCTTTCTGATGGACACCCCAAAGTCTCTTCTAACACTTAGCCCAGGGATGCTGTTAAAGCAGTTCTAGTGAGGCAGCACATGGGACATCCAGCTGAGGACTGATGCAACGCAATAAAAGCTAGGAGATGCTACGCTAGCGGTTAAGCACGAGACCGAGTTTGCTTATGCTTGGGTGTAAAGTTACACTAAGTTCTGGAGTCATCAGGAGGAGGGGAATCGGGGCATATCTTGAGATGGACCCAAAGTTCATATGACCTGGCTGGACTTGGACCAATTTTTTGACCCCGAGTGCAGGCTGTGCAAAGTGGCTGGACCAAAATTACACGCTTGACTGTGAATGAATATGAAGTTCCTGTTGCCATACAACATCATTGTAACTTCCAGTTTTTACTCGGTGCCTGCGATAACTTTAGGCTTTTGTTGCAGCCCACCAAACAAGATGTCATGCAGCATGATGTGGCCGCCTTGTTGGACATTGGTGGCAGGGGCTGCAGCTCTGCCTCTCACTCAGTGCAGTCCTACAGCACAGACGGGCTCAGCCCTTGCTCCGTCCCTTACGTGAGCTTGAAGAGCCTCAGATGGATGAGAGCAAGTGGAAGCCTTTGTGGACCTATTCCATGGCTGAACGGGCAGAGAGAGGCAGCGATGGGGGAGAAACAGGTCTAAGCTTTGCTAAGGAGCACATGAGCCTGAGTCAGTGTATACCAGAATGGAGTAAATGTAATGATTTGCCTTGTAAGTGATTTCAGGCTTGGGGAAGAAAAAAAATCATAACCCCAAGGAGTGGTGAGTCAAGGGGTGTGCATGTGGCGTGATGCCTCCTATGGCCAATGCCGGCTGGGGAATGTCCCCCCTACACCAAAATCTAACCTGATGGAAAGCTGGCACGCTCCTCCTCCTCCTGGCCTGAAGCCTCTGTGTAAACCACAGTCTGCTGAGACAAGGCAAACAGAGATTTTTTTTACCCTTTCGCCTGCGATAATCCATGCCTTCCCATGCTCTCCAACCTGATCCCTCCCCAGCTGCGGGCAGGGTGCAGACCTTGCCGCCCGGCTCCAGCACTAACCTGGAGCCTGCGGGAGCACAGTTATGTCAAACGCTGCCCGGACCTTCCTCCAGTTTCCACATCTCCCAGCTGGCTCAAAAAGCTGTGACCTACCATTTTCTAACCGACGTAACACAGTCTTGGCTGTTCATGTAGCCGAGGAGGGGTAATTCTTGGGTTTGAAGACTAGAGTAAGTGGGAGTGAAAAATACTGAAGGAAAAACTGAGGCAGGGAAGGAGAAGGGGAGTCAAACAGCATGGGTGAGGTTAGAAGATTTGGGAGATACACAGTTAAAAGAGTTTGGTGTTCAGGCCCTCACACATGCTAAACTCGTGTCTCACAGACCTGCTTCACCGGGACAGCAGAGTATCCTCCTGGAGGAGGCAGCGCCCAGGTGTTTAAGTCTTCCCATCCACAGAAGATGAGTTTCAGGGCCATGTTGAGGAAGACAAGAGAAGCTGAGGGCTAACAACCTTCAGCAGCTGATGAATTACCTCTCCTGTCCCACAAGTTTCCAGCAGAAGCTAGAGACCATCTCACCAGCTGTCTGACAACTCTCAACACCGAGCAAGGGAAAAATGCTGCCTACTGTTTGGTCACTTCTGCCAGTGAAAATTACTCACCCAGCAGCCTCCACCTCTGGCTGTCTGGTTGTGAATGATCCACGGGTGGCTTTTTAGTTATCAGACCTTTTTTCCCCTCCTCTCTGCCTCTGCGACAGCTGAAAATTCAACTGCTGGATGAATGCTGACCTGCAAATTGGAGGCAGGGCGGGCAAAGAGGGGGAACAGGCTTGTGCCTTCCTTGCTCATCCAAGGAAGGAAAGCAAGACCTGCAAGCTTGTACTTTAAAAGAAAAATTAGAAGAGAGTGAGATCCTTTTTTCCCCACCATTATTTGTATTTTGCCTCAGCTGTATCTTGGATGTGAAGATGGGTATTGGAAGCAGGGACCTTTGAGGCCTTCAGGACATAGTTCAGCTTTGACCAGAGCAAGGGCAACGTGCACAAGACACAGGGGCCACACTTAGGGCAACTAGGGCAGCTCTTGATGAATCACTGCCAAGTCAGGCAGCTGAATCCCATTTTAGGTGTCCACATCCAAAATCCGAGCCCTGAATACCTATTTTCAGCCACTGTTGGTGTTTGTCATCATCTGTCGGATTCCGGCTGAACCACCCAAGTCACTGCAGTGGCATCATTTTCTGCCCTCCACGTTCAGCACTTGTTTATCAAGCCTGAGTTTCATCTGCCATCCGGTGGCCTGCTCACTCTACACCATGAGCCCTCTGCTGCTTTTTGCATTCAGCTACTCTGAAAAATATATTTTCCCTGCAAATGCCTGTCCACCTATTTTTCGTGCTGTGAAGGGACTTCTGCATATGTTGAAACAGTGCCCAGCTGAGATCTGCTGGTGACCTCCCTTCAGACTGGACAACCACTCTGTGACTGGGATTTTTTTAGAGCAACATTAGCTTCTGTGGAGGCAGGATTAGGCCACAGATTATTTTTTTTTTCTCCCCCGTAGTCTCCCTTTTTAACTTGAGTTTGCCACCAGTCCTCTGCTCTGTAGAGATGGTAACACTGGTGTCTCATGTAAAGGATCCAGCTAGCATCGCTCTATCAGGGCCTCTCCAAGGCAGAAGGATTTACAGACCTATTTCTCAGTTGATTAAAATAAATGCATTTTTTTTTTTTCCTCCCAAGACATAATAGTTTCCACTGAGAATGCCAGTGTCCCCCACAACTGGCCTGTCTTTGACTAGAAGAGAGCTATGAAAGGACATTGCTATTCATTCTAACCATGTGTTTTACCTTCTCGCTAATCGAAAACATCCCTGGTTTTCCTCTCATAAGCTGGCACGGGCTCCCATCCCAGCTTGTCTTTGAAGTTAGAGTTTCTGACTCACTGTCTTTCCCTCCCGTCCCCCTCATTTTGAAGTAGGAGATCATCCAAGGGACACCAATGCATGCATGCTTGAGAGCCCTCCAGCTCTGCTCCAGAGCACGAGCAGGCAAGGCTGATTCCAACATTTGCCCTCCGTCTCCAAGGCAAAGGCTTACAAAACCGTCTGATTCCCAGTCTGGGAAGCAGGGCACGTGCCATCTGCACAGCGGTGCAGGCTGTCGGAGGGCTGGGCAGGTAGTGGTGCCCACCCCAGGGGCAGAATAGGTCTCAATAACAGATCTGTCCCCTTAGATAAAATAGATATTGCAGATATGAGGGATTTCCTGGGACACAAATCCTAAATACTCATCAGGAGCCTACAGCCTGGGGGGAAGTCACTTTGCGAAAGAAACTGCCACTTTCTAGTAACGTTTGGGAGGTTTTTAGTCCGTGTTCTTCAGGGTGTCTTTCTAAAGCCACCTCTTCCAACTCAACTAGAAGTTATGGGTTTGACACGTAACCCCTGTCTCTTATCAGATGGAAGACTGGCCATCAAAGCTGTTTGTCAAAGCTCCCTCTGTAGTCAGTTTTATTTTTTATTCTGCCTTGGACATCTGTCGTAGGACAGGATGGGTTTTTCCTTGGATACACCTCTCACCACTGCACACAAAAGTGGCCTGGATGCCAACTCTATAGGTAGCCCAAGCCACCCTACACAGGGAAATTCTACATTTTTGTGTTACAGAAGAGTCGAGCAGATGATCATAGTGACGGGAAAGTCATAAAACATCAGTCACACGCAAGGGTTAAGGCTCAATCTCGCTCCCTGGACACGGAAGGAAGCAAAGTAAGTCCTTCAAATTTCAAGGTTCTGGTGAATTTACGACATAAATTATTCATTACCCTAAACAAAGACATTCCTTTATCTACCTCATCTCTACTTTCCTGAGCAATAAATGTGGCTGCAATTAATTCTGGTGCAGAAGAGCCAATAAAATGAATTATCTCCCATAAACCTTTCCTTCTGCATCCTATTTTAAGGGCAGTAGCAAAAACACATTGCCGGAAGCTTGTTTCAGACATACCACGATGAATTATGAAGACGCTGGAGGACAATATGCACATGCAGATCCTCTTAGGCTTTGGTCGTGCACCAACAGAGACAACTGCAGCTCTGTCCTGTTGCCTTGACAGAGCTCAAGGCTTGCACGGCTGGATTTTGTCTCTCACATGGGCAGGACTGGTGCTTACATGGTCACAGTGCTGCCGGGACTCTTCCTCCCTCTATGCCTGCCTGTCCAAGGCAAAACCGCCCAGCTGGATCCTTTAATTTACAGGAGGCGAGCTCAAAATGCAAACTGCCCCAGCTGCATGGCTCCCACGGCAGGCCCTCGGGCATGGAACTCAGAGCCAGCACTTTGTACCCCTTCAGAGGAGCCCTGAGCTGAAGCAGAGGACAGGGTTGAGGTTGGGCAAAAGGACCTTTACTGAGGACTGTTCATTTTGCCATAGCACCTAGATGCACTACCTGAAATCAGGGTTAATTTTGGTGTCTACAGAGTGAGGGATTCATCAACCCTAGCTTTAAATATCTTCGTAAGGAGACCTGCGCTTGAGCAAGAGAGTCTGGGCTCCCTTTGGAGTCAGTGGAGGACCGCAGGCACTTTGGGGCATGATCCATTTGTGACATTTAAAGGCAGATAAGATGAACCATGCCCTAAAAATACCTGTTTAATCTGCAGTGACTACCTGGGGATGCCACAGCAATGAGCTCAGATGGTCCAGCCCCATTGTCAATCCAACCCAACACCGCATGGCCAGATCGCAGAGTCCTTGTTTGCCATGGGTGGACAAAACACAGCCCGGCTGATGCCAAAAGTCTGGGCAGGGCAGAGAACTGAGCACAGATTTTACACATCTTGGGTTAATGCATTACCAGAAAAAACACCTTCTCCTTTCTGACCAGGTTTCCAAACCTGAAGCAAACAAACAAACAAAAAAACCCCCATACTGGGGTCAGTTTCTGCAAACTGCCCAAGTCTACGAGCACAACCAGGCTTCGCTTAGTGCTACACAATGGGATCGCTGGGATTTTAAATGTCTCCTAGCAATTAACAATCCTGAAGCAAGCTGAGCTTTTTCCCTTGGATACCACAGCAACAGGAGCAAGGACAGATATTGGAAGAAAAATGCTAAAAAGCTGATGGTGGCTTTAAATACCGAAAGGTCTTTGGTCAGGGCACTGGTGTGGGGCACCTAAACTGGTTGCATTCTGGATATTATCAACCATGTTACCCATGACAACTGTGTTGGGAAAGAGATCAAGTTTTGTGCTTAATCATTTAGTTGGAAATTTTGTCAGTAATAGGAAGAAAAGATTGGCTGTCAGGTCAGTCTGGCATGTTCGGTGGTATTTATCCCTCCGTCAGGCCCTCCTCCCCACAAGCCCCTGACCTGCACTCGTCCCATCTCACTTCATCCTCCTGAGCTAGCGCTGTACTTGCTCCGTCTGCATCTAGTAAAGAGAAATGAGCAACTCCTAAAGGGGTTTCTGCTCACCCAGAATTCAACATCTATCCAGGAGGTGCCCCCGTGGCTTCTCCAGGACATCAGGAGAAAAGACGGTGTCCTGACTTAAGCATTAAACTTGGGCGTGTACAGTGAAGTAGGCTGAATTAATGGGTTTGCTTATACTACCAGGTTAAGTCCCAGCTCAAACCCCCTTCTGAGACCAAAGCACATCTCTATCCACATAAACCCTCTGCCCAAGAGGAGAGAGCCCCCAAAAAAGCTTGGCAGAAAAGACTCTGGACACCTTAGCTTATGCTTTCTTGATGGATCTGGGATACTTTATAATCGTTGACCCATCCACCAACAGAAGAACCTGCAGCTGGCCCAACCTGTGCGCCGTATGGACATGCTGGGGTCAGGGTGCAGCTGGGTTAATGCACGTGGTGTAGGAGGAAGGCTGGTGGTTGCTCTCAAAACCACACTCTGCCCCACAGTGCAGAGGACCCGGGACAGCAAAGGACACGGCTTTCTTTTCAAACCACATCCCTGCCATCCCCTGATATTTTCTCCTTTCCAGGCTCCTGTAACTCCTACTGTCCCACTAGCTCCCCGGCTGCCTTTTCTTACAGCTTCTTTGTCACCTCCTTGTTTCAGCTTTTGCACTTTTCCTGCTTTTCAACGCTTGGAGACGTTTCCCATGTCTTGGCCGATAGCGGACCCACACACAAGAGCATCAGTACACGCACATCGGTTAAGGGCACAGCAAGACTCATCTCTCCCTATAGTTAAATTTCCCCATCTCTGCCTGAGCAAGCTGCTCCCCAGTTGGCAACAGGGATGAGCATGTACCTGCTCCCCCTGACACTGAAATTAGCTTCTAAATCCCTCCCTCCCCTTCTCCATTCGCAAATCCCACCGCATCCTTGGAGCGATTACGGCCATAGCAAGGAAGCAGCATCCCAATCAATACAGCTAATACACGCTCTCACACCGGGCTCCCTCGCCAGTGCGCAGCAGAGTCTCAGATTAAGCAGTAATCCTCACCGCAACCCATAAAGATGGATAAAGTCATCATTTCCATTTTACAAATAGAGGAGCTAAGGCAGAAAGATTAGCCGCCTTCCCTCGAGGAGCCCAAGTCTCAGTCCTGAAGTCAAATGAAATGAGTTTCTCTCTAAGCAGGGAGATGGAGCAGGTTACAGTCATGGGCTAAGAATCACAGCGCGCCTGGGGTAGGCTGGTGGGAGAGAACACAAGATAATTTATTAAATGCAATGGGAGGCCTCTAAACCTGGCTTCAGTCCCCGGCTTTGTTTGAGGCCAGGACTCTGATAAATTGACAGTTTTGGTTTTTTTTTCCAAGCCAAAAAGTTGCTTTTCAAACACTTTAACTAACCTTTTGAATGATGCAGGTATCCTCTCTCACCTCTGTCTGGCTGAGCTACCAAGGATGCAGGAGAAATCCCATTCACCCCATGGTGAGAGCTGAAGGAGGTGCAGATCCCACCATCCCCTTCCCTGGAGATCTAGGATTAACTCAGCACGGCCTAACGCCCCTTTTCAGTGCTTCGGGCTCAACCTGTGGAGCTTCAGCTGGTCATGGCCTTCGTTAGCCCTTCATCTGGCACGTAACGAGCTGTTGGCACACCCGCAGCCTCCTGCCTCTCTGCTCTGCTGATCCATACAGGGAATTTTGCCTTTAGTATCATGCAATATCCCATCCCGGGCATTTAAATGTGTCAGGCTCTTCAGTGGTGATTAGTGAAAGCTTTGAACGGAGTTTATAGCGATGCTGGGTCTCCGTGCAAAGGACCAGGTGGAGAGTGCATGGCAGGAGGCTGATAAGCAAAGGGACAGTGCATGAGGGGGGACACTCGGGACGTACGTCCTCCTTTCCCGGCCACTGGCGAGCAACAGGCACTTTGAAAGTGCGGTTTATTTGACCCCTTTTCAGATGTTTACCTCGAGAGGGATTGCTCTCCCCTTGACTACAGGAGGAATGTAGACAGCAAGCTGAGACGGCGGCGTCTCTGCTGTGGGTGTCTGACCTAGATGAGCTGAATCCCTTTCCTTCATCCACCCCGTTGCTGCCACCCAGGCAGGAGATCCTCCCAATGTGCAGAAACACCGAGCACCTTCAGATTTCCAACGTGATATTTTTCAAAGCTTGTTGGTGTCTTGAAAATCCCTTTTCAATAAATTTTGCACGTGCAACTTCCTGCTAACCTGTGTTAGAGAAACACATTGCGAAGGGTCAGCGGCGCCCTCCAACACCCCCTCAACATCTTCCAGCTCCTTTTTTAGCTGCTTCATATGAGGGGCCCGTTGCTGCCACTGGGCACAGTGCTTCTTGCCCCGTGCCTTCCCATGTGGGCTCTCACACCCGCCGAGCATCCTTCCCTGGCACCCGCATCTCCGGTGCCCAAGGCCTCTCTAAACCGTACCTGCTCCCACGTGCTCAGATGTCCCTTTTCCTCCCCTTAAGGCCCACGCGAGCATCCCCCTTGGATAGATCGAGCGTATAGCCTGGCATGTGGGGCGTTAATGCAGCAGCTGGTGCGGAGCGGTGCGGGCTTCGGCGCGGTGGGTGCATGTGTTTGCTGCAAACAAGAAACCCACGTGCCTGACGTGACCACATCCTGCGCTTTGGATATCCCTGCCCGACCAGGGGGGCTGGTGGCGGTGGCTGCACCCCCTCCCCACTGCTGGGTTTTACCCTGATGCCGCTTGTACGGGCATTGGGAAGGGGGTTTTCTTCCTCATCAGCATTCGGAAACATCCCCATGGTTCGTTCTCCCTCATTCTCACCCGGTTGCTTCAGAGCATCACCGGGTGGGACATGGATATTTATCTCCCGTCTTGCTCACTGTTATTTTGGGGGGGTGGTAGTGGCAGCCTTTCAACCTTGGAAACAAACCTTTATGGCAGACGCCTGCTAATGCAGAGCACGGTCCCCCGAACCAGCCACGGCCGCGTGGGTCCCTGATGGCTCCTGCTGCTCTCACCGGCTCGTCTCAGCATGGTCTCCTTCAAAAAAGTCCTCTCTTGGTTGCTTTCTTTTTCCCTCTTGCTCCAAATTTTTTTCTCACTGGTGATTTGCGCAGTGGCCCACTGTATCAGACGGGGATGCTGGAGACAAGGAGACGAGGATGCATGGGGATGCACCCTCCTAGCATTAAATTTAACAGACCGATGAAGCCACTGCCAGGGTTGACGGCTCCCCAGTGATGATTTGCACCCATGCAAGGACCACGTGTAAAGGGTAGGCTGGCAGCGCACACTCAGATACCCGTGTGCTGCAAGGGAGCCATGAATAAATCTCAGTGCCTCCCCGTGCCTCAGTTTCCCCCCCCCAAAGGAGAAATAATACTGTCTTCTACCTGAGATCTAGTGAGGATAGCAGCTAAACACATATTATAGGTATGTAGGTCTGCATATGTATTTACACATACATTAGGGTTGATGAATCTATCTTAAAGTAGATACATATATTATGTATATATAGAGCTTGGCTATTTCTGCTCCAGGGAAAAAGCATCTCTGGTGCTTGGAGCTACAATAACCTTTGTCATCGGCTGAGCTGATCAAACACAAAAGAGCAGGACACCAGCCAGCTGGATGAGGAGCACATCTACGCATGGGCTGCTGCTCCGGCAGTGGTGGTTGCCCTCAGCTCTGCCGTTTCCCCATGGGAGATCATCTTCCACCTCCTGCGGAACCCCTGCTCGCTCTTCGCTTTCCTCATCCAGCTCTTGTCTTCAAATTTCGGTGTGTCACAGCCCGGCTCCTTCGTCCCCGCAGCAGCGCTCGGAGCAAATCACTGCTCACCTTCGCTTCAGATCCAAGGACCGCACCTCAGAAAGGTTGTGAACGCTGCAAAGTACCGGTGGAGAACTTTGTATTTCCAGCTGATTTTTCAGTGATTATCATCAAAACTTCCCAGCAAAAGCGAGGGCCAGAAACATCTCATAAAAGCTGCTTAAATGAAAACCCAGGTTCTGAGAACTCGAGGGCGAAGCCTTAAATATTTCCTAAACGATGCAAAACCCCACCGAGAAAACACTGCCCTGTTTACTATGGAAACCGAGTTAAGAGCTACACCTTAAAGGCAGGCGGGTTTACAGCCATCGGTATAAGGATTTGCCGGAGGTTACCCGAGAGCAGCAGAGGGTTTTAGCTGACAGCCAGGGTCTGTCCTTAAAACCTCAACCCCTGCCTGGTCTGAGCAAGCCAGCGCCTTGTGTGCTTTGCATCGCCTGCCTGCAAATTGGCTGCCTGAATTTAAGATGACCCCTGAGGCTCGAGGCGCTGCATGAACTATTAGGAAGCCCGATCAGATTTGTGACATCTCAGTCGGTGTCTTCACTGCAGGAAGAAAGAAATAAAATAAAACTTCCAATTATAAAGGGGGGTTGTAGCTTGCCACTGCTGCTTGGCTTCTTCCTTGGTATTTGCATTTATGGCTTTTAGCCTCAATTCCTAAGGAAATGAGCTTTATACAATTGTATAAGGTTTATATTTGTCCCCTCTGCTCACCTGAACCGAGCAATACTGTTACTGGTACCACGAGGGGAAGAGGGAAATATCAGCTGGGGCTGTGTTGGGCATCACAGGGTCCAGTCCCGGCTCACCCTTGGGCTGCAGAGAATAATCTTCTCAAAATCAGGGTCCCCATGAGGTCGCCGACGGTGGTGGGTGGGATGTCCCCAACCTCACTGGCCTAATTATTTGGTTGTGGTTAATTGGGGTGCAGAAAAGAATCATTTAGGTTGGAAAAGACCCTTAAGATCATTGAGTCCAAGCGTTAAACTCCATCTCGATGTGGTTGAGCTTTTTATTTCCTCTGCCTGGCAGGTAGATGTGGCTGGGCACGACGGGAGGTGATGGAGGATCGTGCCTGTCCTGTTGCAACCGAGACCCCCAAAACACCTCCAGGTACAGGTACCGCAACACCAACGACCCCAGCGCTGCTTCGATGGCAGAGCTGTCACCAGGCCACCACACGAGGGCAGTGCGAGTTTGAGCGTGCCAAGGAGCTGCAGAAAGCGGATGAGCAGAAATGGGGGGAAAAGCCCCAAACTGTGCTTACGTTTGGGTTGTTTGGGTTTTTTTTCCTGCAGACAGATTTCATGCCGGGGTATCGGACATTGCCAGGGGTTGCTCCTCAGCCCAAGCACCCTCACGGTGACAGCCCAGATGCCACATGAAGGGTCACCCTGGAGGGCTACCACGAGGTGGTCCATCACCCATCTCACCATCATTTGATGCCGTTAAGTTCTCCGGCCCCCAGCCCCACAGCAGCGTTAAGGATACACGAGCCACTCACTGCTTCAGGTAATAGTTTATTTTCTCCAGGGGTGTAAAATGTGCAGCAGGTACGTGTATAGGACTGCTGTTTTCTTAGCCAAGAGGAGTCGCAACCAAACGAGAGACCGAAACAAAGAAACCTAACAGTATCCTGCCCTACAGCAATTAGTGCAAGTCATGTAAAACATCGGTTCAACACAGGAAAACAAGGGAAAAAAAAGGCATTTCCAAGCCACAGGTATTTTCTCTCCTGCCATCGGGGTGGTGGGGATCCCGGAGGTGGGGCTGGGAGGTGGGATGGGGCTGTGCTCGCTTGGGCTACACAGGGACAATCGGTGTATCTTCTACAAGAAGGGTTTTTTCTCATTTCTTCCCTTTTTTTTTGGCTTGGAAAGAAAGTCACGTGCGGACCAAGGAGGTGTCAGAGGTGCCAAAAGGCGACGGCAGACCCTAAAAACCCAACCATGGGCGACCTGCTCCAAAACACAGCATTTTCTCAAAACGAGATGGTTGAGGTCTCGCTTCATTTACTCCCTTATCTTAAAACTTTCCTTTGCAACCACACAATCTTCTAGCTTCAGGGCACCAAGACTGCAAATAAAGCACTAATCCCCTCCAAAACGGGTGTGAAAATGCCGGGATGGGGGGCACGGCAGGTCCCACGGGGCTGTGGGCAGGGCAGGAGCGGAGCAGAGATGGGGCAGTGTTTGCAGCCTCACTGGTGTCACTGGGTGTCCTGCTGAGGACCACAAGTTCAGGTCTGGAGCCTTTTAGGGGGTATTTTAAGAAATTACTCACTTTTTTTTTCCTGCAGGTGACTGTCAAATGGAAAAGCCTCTCGCTTCCCAAAGTGCAAGCTCTTTCTCTCCTTTTTTTTTTTTTTATTTTTTGGGTATTTCATTTCTCCCGCGCAGCTGGAGGAAGAGGCTCTTGCACCGCTCACCAAAGGGTTTTGAGCCAAGGGCTCAAAGGAGTTGCCCATCCAGCTCCGTGCTGCTCAGACACAGGAGATGCTCCTTTTGCAGCAACACCTGGTGCAAGCAAATGCTGTGTGCGCAGCATCGCCCCGGCACCGTTTCCCCCACCGTGGTCTGGATGATCCAGCAGATAACAGCAGCTGTTGAGGAGCAAAAGCGTAGCCATATGTTGCTGCTAACAAGCATTTACTGAAGCTGGTTTCTTTCTGTGATTCCCCTGTGTCTGATTAGCGCACAGCTCCTCCGAGCAATTTTCAGATTTTTCACCCTCCCCTTGCAAATCTTTTTTTTTTTGGCATCATTAGCAAACCAGAATATGAGCATAAAATGGGGTTAAAAGCCACAAGATTTAAAAAAAAAAAATGTCTTTAAAGAGCTAAAAAGTAATTCACTTAATTTTCATTTTGTATTTTTTTGTGCTCAGAAACACACTGTTTATGTGCTGACCCTGCCGTGGTCCTGCAGGCTCTGAGCACAGACGAGACGCTCAACGACCGACCGCCTGCCCTGGGAGGGGGATTGATATTTCCACCTTCTCAAGCCACGTTTTTGCACTGTGCCCGCAGGTCCAGACCCCTGCCTGAGCACCTGGTGCTGCGCAGTGCTTCCCGGGAGGGTGAGGGAAGGAAAATAACCGGTGGCTGTGAGAGCTCGGGGTGTTTTGCTGGGGTTGCAGTGGGGTGTACAACCAGCGAGCCCGAGTCCCTGGTTCCCCAGGCTTGGGAGGATGGACTTGGACCCTTATTTCCCATTGCATTCCCAGTGAAAACAGACTGGGAAGAAGTCAAGCTGACTGAGCTGGGAACGGTCCCTGGGCTGTGCCAGCATCCCATTCTCCTGGGAAAGGTTTTGCCAGGGACTGCCCCATCAGCTGAGCAGAGAGGAGGGAGCTGCGGTGATGGGAACATCCCTCCCCGTGGTTAACTTTATCTCACTGTAGCTATGGGAAAGGAAAGCAGTTTAGACCAAGCTAGTTTTTCCAAACCACGCTGGTAGGTAGTAGATAGACAGGTGCCGTCGAAGGTGATTCATCCCACCCTTGGGAGGTCCAGCGTAGGTGGGGTGAATCACCCTCCAGCAGTACCTGCCTCCCTCCAGAGCCAGGACGGCTTCAGAGGAAGGCTGGAAATCACGTTGCAGGTTAGGACACCCAAAATTAAAGTGTCAACATGTAGGTGTCTCAATGTGCACAGGGTGTCTGTTACTTCACTTCCAAATGGTTGAACGATGTGGGATGAGTCCCACCATTCATACCTGGGACCTATTTTCCAGGGTTTTGCACCTCTTTCACAAATAACAAGGAAATTCTGCAACTCCGTCGCGGTAACATGAATTGCAGGGCTCACGTTCACGTCAGCTGTGTTCATAGAATCATAGAATCACAGAATTGGATTTGAAGGGACCTTTGGGTTGGAAGGGACCTCTAAAGGTCATCTAGTCCAACCCCCCCTGCCGTGGGCAGGGACATCTTCAACTAGATCAGGTCGCTCAGAGCCCCGTCCAACCTGACCTGGAATGTTTCCAGGGATGGGGCATCCACCCCCTCTCTGGGCAACCCGGGCCAGTGATTCACCACACTCAGCATAAAACATTTCTTCCTTCTATCTAGTCTGAATCTCCCCTCTTTTAGTTTAAAGCCATTCCCCCTTGTCCTGTCGCTACAGACCCTGCTAAAAAGTCTGTCCCCGTCTTTCTTATAAGCCCCCTTTAAGTACTGAAAGGCCGCAATAAGGTCTCCCCGGAGCCTTCTCTTCTCCAGGCTGGACAACCCCAACTCTCTCAGCCTGTCCTCAGAGCAGAGGTGTTCCATCCCCCTGATCATTTTCGTGACCCTCCTCTGGACCCGCTCCAACAGGTCCGTGTCTTTCTTATGCTGAGGGCTCCAGAGCTGGACACAGGGCTCCAGGTGGGGTCTCACCAGAGCAGAGTAGAGGGGCAGAATCCCCTCCCTCCACCTGCTGGCCACGCTGCTTTGGATGCAGCCCAGTGCTCATCGGTACCTGCTGCAGCTGGGCCCTAGGAGCTGTGGTGAGAAGGTGAACAAGAAGCCACCGCACCGTGAGCTGGGAGAGAGCCCTGCGTCCTTCCAGCCCGAGGCTCGGTGCTCATCACACCCGTCCCAGCTGGGGAAGGGGAGCAGAGCCCTGGGAAGGCACCTCCACACTTAGCCGGGCTCGCACGTGGATACCTGTGGCCTGGAGGAACTGCACAACATTGAAATGGGAAGAAATGGGAAGAAATAGGGTTTTCTATTTCCCTCCCCACCCCAAAACGTGATCGCCACCAGCACCCGGCTCCATCCAACCCAACCCAACCCAGCGCAACGCGGGAAAATCAACCTTAACTTGTTAATCATCATCAGCATCGCAACGCCAACGGCTGCCTCGGGCCAGAGCCCGTACCAGCTAGATGCTTAATGAATGTGTGATTATTTTGGCTTTCCAAAAGGTGCCTCTGGAAAGCACCAAATTTGTGTGTCCAGCAAACATCTGTAGACCTGAGGCCACGGGGATGGCCATGCCGGCCCGAGGAGGGAGGCAGCTCAGCATCTGCAGTGGCTTAGCCATCTCAGCGTGGCCACAGGCAAGAGAACCAAGTCCTGCTAATAATTTAAGAGCATCAATTAATACAGTTTAATAAATACGTAAAAGGATCTAGTCTCTTTTTTTTCCATCCACTTTCTAGCGTCAATGAAAGTTAAGGGTGATTGTCCCGTGAGTAACTAAGGCAAATTTGTTTGTCTGTGTGTGTGTTTCTCTCCTTTTTTGTTTTCATTTTTTTTTTTCCATTGTTTTGTACATAAAGGAATCACATAAAAATAGTTATAAATAGAAAAATTGCAAAGGTTTTTCCCCCCTAGACAAATAGGAAAAACAACCCAACCAACCCAACAAACAAATCGAGACAGAAAAACCACCTTGCTTCAAGTCCTTGTAGATTATACAGTACTCGGCATCTTTGGATACTTTACAATGACTCCAAATCGTAGACAAAAAAACACCTGAAGTAACCAGTCATCTGCAAAACGTCGCTTGTGTAAGAAGTTGATATGGATTTAAAAAAAAAAAAAAAAGTTTGATGCAGTTTTAAGAAGTTTTCTTTTTTTTTTTCCTTCTTTTTTTTTTTTCCCCCCCCTCCATTGACTTGTTGCCCGCGGAGTCTTTGTGGATTTCTTTTTGGAGGAGGAAGCGAGTGTTGGGCAGTTCCTTGGGATCGTTCTGCTATGGATGGTCTCAGAGCAGAAGTCCTTCATGCCCTCGTGGTGGGCTGTGGATCCTGGACCCCTTGTGTCCCCTCCATGCTCCGGTGGGGAGACCCTCATCCAGCTACCGCTTCGAAGCGGCACCATCGATGGGCAAACCAAAAAATAAATGAACCCGCGGTCCTCTCGTTCCCTTTGATTCTGCTGACGTTGAAAGGTAACAGTAAAAAGAGAAAGAAAAAGCCCTAATTTGTAACATTTACATTTTTGAGAGCTGGTTTCATGTAAAACCAGCTTCCCAGGGCACCCACCGCAAGCCATCTCAGCCGGTGGTGAAACTGGGGTCCCACCACATCCAAGAGGAGCCGTCGGAGGCAGGTGGCCATCAAAAGCCTTTATTCTCGAGAGTAGCTCATGTTTTCAGGGGCTGAAGGAGGCTGACGAGGCGATTCCAGCCAATTTGCCAATTTTTTCGCCTCAAAAGAAATATTAGATAGGGGTGGCCAGGCCAGGGTCTGCAGGGGTGCTGGGGAGGACCCCAGACCTGGTGGCCACCGTGGGCAACCTTCAGCGTGGAGCACCCCATCATATGTTACCGCCTCATCTTTTGAACCAACAAATGGTGAAAAAATAGTATTTCTACTTGCTTGCAAGTAGACAATCTCATCTTTAGTGGACTTCTTTTCCACAAAGATCCCTTGAGACAAGCAGCAGGGATATTGGCACACCCAGTTTTTTCCCATCGACATTGCAGATTCGGGGACACTCAAGTGTTTTGTAAATTTTTGTCATCAAAATATATATAGGAATTAGGGGGAATTAAAGACGCAAAACCAGACATTTCAGAATGGTCAGCGGTGGTGAATTCTGACTCTTTGGTTTGAAATGAATTTTTCATTTCAAAATTCCCACATGGTTTATTTTTGCAAAGCAAAGGTTTAATAAAAGCTCAAGATCGAAACATTTCTGATCCTTCCAAAAAATTTCCTTCACCTTTTCAAGCAACTGAAGTTAAAATACTCCAAAGAGGCTTTGGTTCTCCTTCTGAAATTTTGGAATGGCCAAAGAACCAAAATAAGTAAAAACCCCCTTTTCCACCCAGGTTTGCTCCTGGGTGATTTTCTATCTCTTTTTTTTTGGATGTTTTTAGGGTCCCAACTCATCCTGCACAGCAGGGCTTTCACCAGCCCTGCAAATCTGATATACCGCTGAGAAAGACAACGGCCGGGATCCTCTTCCTCCCAGTGTGGCTGCTTGACCCTCCCCTTTATCCCTTGTAGAATAAATTTTGTTGCCAGACGTGGGAATTAATTAAAAAAAAAAAAAAAAAAAGTCCTGCTGACCAAAAGGGCCAAGGAATGTAAAATATCAAAACCAAGTCTGGACGGCTTGTTGGTGTCCAGCAGGCCTCGCGGGTGGAAAGTAGGGAACATCTCCCCCAGAAGAGCCATCTCATGGTGATGGCCATGCCCTGGACTAAGGCAAGTGACATTTTTGGGAGCGTTGAAGAGAGCAGCAGTCCTGGCCTGGCCTTCCCGGACGGAGCCACGAGCGGTGGGCGGCTGGATGGGGCAGCGAGTGCCCCACGGCCCCAAAGCCAAGTGCATCGCAGAGTCTAAAGTGCCGGTGGCCATGGGGCGCAGCACCTGCCCACCCACCCGCTCGCCCTGGGGATGGCCCCGTGCCCCAAGCCCTGCGGCAGGCCATGGCGGCGAGGGGACGAAGAGCTTCTTGGGAGCCAGACAATGCGAAAGGGCAGGCGGGGACCCCGAGGGAGCCAGTCGCCCTGTTGGGAAGGGAGCGGACCCATGGTGGGACCGGGCACGGGTTTAGTTGCTCGCCTCCGAGATGGGAGCCACATGGCCGAGCCCTGCCAAGCCGCTGAAGCCCGTGCTCCAAGGATCGGGAAGGGGGAAGAAGGGCTGGGCAGCAAGGTTTTCGTTATGGCCCAGGGCGAAGGCGAAGATGCCCGCATTCCTCTCCATGTCCAGCTGGGCTCGCCTGAAGAGCTTCATCTGGGTTTCTTCAAACTGGCTCTCCAGCTCCTGCAGGCTGAAGGCGGTCTTGGCCCCGCTCAAAAAGTGCTTGGGGCTGGGGCCGGGAAGGCACATGGCCGCGCCGCCAAGGTGGCCGCTCATCTCCTCCAACGTCGGTGGCATCACGAAGCTCTTCTCCACCGGCGGGCCACCGGGAGCGAAGAGCAAGCCGGCCGCCCTCCACGCCGCCGGTTTGCGTCCTCGCCGGGGTCGCGCGATCCGGCAGCTCTGGCGTTTGATGTGGCGATGGAGGTGGTCGGAGCGGGTGAAGCTCTTGTAGCAGAACTCGCATTGGTAGGGCCGGACGCCCGTATGGATGCGCATGTGATTCTTCAGGTCGTAGTTGTGCACGAATTTGGCGTTGCAGTGGATGCACAGGTACGGCCGCTCCCCCGTGTGCTTCCGCATGTGGATTTTGAGCTTGTCCTGCCTGCAAAAGAAAAGGCACTCGGTCAGGCAGCGTGGGCTGGAAGGGATGCGGTTGGGATTGCCCCTTGGGTCAGGAGAGGGAAAGGTGACGGGAAGGTGGGGAGCTCATCCCGGGGCTTCCAGCCGTGGCACCACCCCAACGTGTGGATGCTTTTGTAGGCTGGCGTTTGCATCCACCTTCTCCTTCCCGGGGCGACAGCGCCTAAACACCGCACAGACGCAGCCCTCCATGTCAGGAGTTTGCAACCCATCCCAGAGAGTTCAAACCAGCCTAAATTGGAGGGAAAAAAAAAACCAAACCCTGGAATAAACCCAAAAACCATATGGGAATATCTAAATAAGTACAGCTATATTCCTGCCTGCAGATAAGGAAATTAGCTGAGCTTGTGGGTCAATGCTGCTTAAACAAATTCCCTCTTGGAGCTGATTTTTCCTTTCCTTTTATCCTTGCACTGACCGCTTGGTGTCTCAGGAGCTTTCGTTTGAAGCGGGAGCATGGCACAGGGTGAGGCAGGCAGAGGTGCAGGCAGCCCCCCGGGGCGCTCTGCACCCGCTGTCCTTCCCGGCCATCTTCTCCAAGGCCAAGACACGCACATCCAGCCTCACACACATTTTGGAGAAGGTTTTTAAATACAGCCATGGGACAGCACAATACCCATCCCAATAGCAGTTATGTACAAATATAGGTTTGGTTTTTTTTAAGGGGAATATCTAAAAGCTGCAAGAATATTTTCCCAAACTGGCAGTCCAATCACTATTTTTTTTTCCCAATAAATAAGAAGCGTTTCCTTCTGCAGTCTACAAAAATCACAGCTAAGGCATACGATTATAAAAAGCGAAGCTGATTGTAGCTGAACCGAGCCAAGCGCGCTGCCTAGGTTGCACCAGCGGAGTTCAACTAAATAAACAGCAAGGTGGGAGAATTCATATTGTTTTCCAAAATGCTTTCCGTATGACCCCTCCAAGACGTTAGCAATGTGACTACGGATATGCAGAATACATGGAGTCATGTCATCATTATATATAAAATATGTGAGCGTGAAAAAAAAGCAAAAACCACCCCGAAAATCAGCTTATGCTGGCAGGTCAAGCCCTCAAAACTTGCAAGGTGCTGCCTTTGCACTAATTTCTGCCACCCTGCCCACGTGAAGTAGTTTTCAGCGACGTGACTGGCAGCACGCCCGTGTCGGCCACGCCGCGGGGAGCGCAGCCCTGGGATGGGCATCCCTGCAAACCAGTCCCTCAGGATCAAGGATGCAGAGAAGTATCCCTAGCAGGAGAGTCACTTCTTCACCAGACGATGCTTTATTGCCTTCGGGCAACCGGTCCCAGCCTGGTCCTGCATCGACAGCGCAGGCAGTGGAAAAGCTCCCTGCCTGTACGCAGGTTGCAACGAGCTCACGTGAGGTTTACAACTCAGGCAGATTTTGAGGGAGACAGGAAAAAAAAGCATCTCTCGGCCCGCATGCCAAGCCCAGGGCCAGATCCCAACTTCCCATTCTGAAATTGTCAAAGATGCTGTTATCCCAAGACTTTAACAAGGGCGCATTTCCCCCGAAAGGGCTGAAATCTCAGCTCTCAGCAGCAGACAAAGCAGCGTGGAAAATTTCATCCCAAACGGATAATGCGCGGCGAAGTCGTAAGCAGACGAACGCAGGGGCTCGTAATGCGAAGTGTTGGGAAATGTTAATAAAAAGCAGAGCTACCAGCCCCACCTATAATATAATTTAAACCTGTACATGTAATGTTTAACCTAGCAGGATCGCTTTGCCTAATAAACATGCAGCGTGCCAGGACTGTATAATGTAAATACAGGCAAAGCTTTTTTCAGGCTATTACCAATCCCCGGCAGCAGACGGGGAGAAACTCAATCCTCCCTGCCCCGGCAGCATCTCCGTGGGATGGAAGAGAGGTTTTATGGTTCTACCTGGAGAAGTTCAGAGGCTGGGGGGGGGGGGACGACGACGGGGGGCGAGATGCTCCGGCTACGGTGAAGCACCCAGGGGAGGAAACACAGGTTTTGCGAGATGGGAGCTCAGCTCGCAGGCTCTCCGAAGGAGAACCGCGCTCCGTGTGTGTGAATAACCTTAATGCAATTGCATTAGGAGAGCGATTAGGGCTCTGCGAGCTGTCACAACACAAATAATAGGAACAAATAATGTTAACCTTTCTGGCTGGAACAGTTTCTCCTTGAGCACTCCGGGGTTGTCTTGGTGGAAAAGCTGAAATATTTGCAGTTTTCTCCAGTGTTTTAGCAGGGTAATACAGCAGACTAGAAGCTGAGCAGCCTTTGTTTAAGGAAAAAATTAATGAGCTATTAAATGAAGTCCTGCTTCCTGCGATCAGATGTCCCTGGGAGTCGGCAGTGGCAGATCCAGGTGCATGCGGGGTCCCTGCCCTGGGATGCGAAGGGGAAGGGATCTGATGGGGAGGTTGGGGGACTCCCCACCAGGAAAATATATTTTTTCCATTTCCCCCAGTAAATTTACTCCTCCACCGTTCCTTCAGCGCAGAAATAACGCAAAGGACTGACTCATTCAGAAATCCCATTTGGGAACCTCTGCTTCCCTGCACCCTCACTCCCAGGGGAGCCCAAGGGGGACTGTCTGGGCTTGCATCTCCGTGGCGAAGGCACCGCTCACTGCCGTGGGTGCAAGTCCGATGCTTTTGGGAAGCATGAGATTCCCCCCCTGAGAGCAAAACACGTAACGCAAGTGGCAGCGTTCAGGAAATCCCGGCAGAAATCTCTTTCTACATCTCAATCACTCCACTTTGCTTAAATACACTTTCCCCTAAAGGAGAGCTCTCACATTAGGGTAATGCTGAAAATGGCTAAAAAAACCCCCAAACAAAAACAAACGGCTGCGTGCTATCCAAAATACTTCCAAATACATTTAAAAATCAACCCATGTTTTGAAATTTCCACTTTGCTCAGGGTGCTAAAGAGGGAAAAATCCCTCCAGCCTTCAGCTCTGCGTGGGGTGACCCAAACGAACGGCTTCGTTTTCGTGAGTGCTGATGGGAGACTGCACCGTTGGGTTCGTCCCAATTCTCTCTGTGATTATTTTCCTGGGCTAAAGTCCTCCCACCCCTCTGCTTTGTATTTAGAAGCTGTTGAGCTCTGGGGGGATGTAGAAGCTGTCGGGTTCAACCCTGCGTTAGTAACGGGCCACACTAGACCATCTCTGCTTGGAGCTTTTAACCTCCAAGATGCTGATTTCACCTGTCTGGATTAGGGGTGAGGATACCTGAATTCCCACCTGAACCCTCCTACCAACCTTCGCAGTGACTGCGAGTCGATGCCAACATCTCTCCGTGCCTCAGTTTCCCCAAGCGAAGCCGACGATGCTGCCCGTGCTTGCAAAGGACTTTGGGAGCCCTCTGGGAGGGCTCAGCTCTATTATTCCCGTCACGGGGAAGGTGTCGGTGATGGGTCAAGCCAAGCTATTTCCTTGTCAGCAATTAGCACCCGCAGCGTCACACCCAGGAGAGCGACGGGGACCGCAGGATGGGGCTGGCCAGGTGGTGCCTCCAGCCCGGGACGCAGCCACACTCACCGGGCTGAACCCATCCCGCTCCTCCCAGCAGAGCCCCCCTGTCCGGAGGTGACGACCCAGCGCTAACCTGAGGATGCAGCACCAGCGGGAGCCGGATCCAAATTCCTGCAGGCAAATTCCTGCAGGCAGGAATTAGCACCAGGCAGTGGCCTCTCCCCTGCAAATACCAGGGTGAGCCGGCTCACGTTGCGTACGCCCGCCCGAGGCACGATGCTCCCCGCATTATAATACGGTGTCTGCTGCGTTAATGGAGCGGAGCATGGAAATTTATTTTCAGGTCAAATCCTCATCATCTGCATAACTTCCACTCGAATATTATCACAGGGACGGGAGAAGAAAAGACAGGCTGAATGCGGGAGCACCCCAGGTGTCCGGCCATTGTCAGGAGCTCGCCTTTGCCTACTGTGCATATTATTTTCCTCTGGTGTGCTCACCCCAGCCTAATAGGGCTCGCTCTCTCACACGCAGCCAGGAGCTGAAATACCATGCTCTTGTCAGAAAGCTTTATTATTATGGTAAAGATTGTACTCATTAGATATTAATTATACCCAGCAAGAGCAGGTCCAGGAATCTATTTGTCTCTGCTCACCGACTAAATTTGCCCAGCTTTTCAGAGCAGGATTGCAAGCTGTAGCATTAGATTTGTGTAGCCTGCTCCGATTTATTACCATCGAGGGGTCCGCTGAGGTGAAGAGAGGTGCAAAGGCTGGGAATTGGTACCAGGGATGGACCTGGCCGGTCACGCCTGCCTTGGAGCAGCCCGTGTTGGGGCTGGTCTGACCTAACTTGAGATACCTAAAAGTTAGGTGCCCCAATCTAAGCCCCGCAGGTTGTCTTTGTGGTCAGGGATGACCCCTGCTCATCCCCTTTCCTCATCTACCTCTCTGAGGGTGCTGGTCACTTTCCACTGACCATGGAGGGAGTCGAGGTGCCAGGCTCTTGGACGGCCAACGTTCGGGGTGATAAGTCATAGAATCACAGAATCATTTAGGTTGGAAAAGACCTTTAAGATCACCGAGTCCAACCATTAACCTAACACTACCAAGTCCACCACTACGCCGTGTCCCTAAGCGCCACGTCTACACGTCTTTTAAACACCTCCAGGGATGGGGACTCAACCACTTCCCTGGGCAGCCTGTTCCAATGCCTGACAACCCTTTTGGTGAAGAAGTTTTTCCTCATGTCCAATCTAAACCTCCCCTGGCACAACGTGAGGCTGTTTCCTCCCGTCCTATCGCTCGTTACTTGGGAAAAGAGACCGACACCCACCTGCCTGCTAACGTATAATAATTAGGACGGCTCCAGCCTCAGAAAACCCAGACACTGTCATGTCTAAACATGTGCAACTTGGTTGTGGTCTACACTGATGCCAAAATGTGCAAACCCAAACTAATTACATCCCGCAGCTAAATGACCCTCCCAACTCAACGCATCTCCCAGCACATTAGAGATGAAGCCTCCTTGGCTGTTTCACCATCTGTTTTCCAGCTCCCTCTGGTCTAACTGTGGTGAACTATGGTGGGGTTGAAAATATCCTGTTACTTATTTAAGCTTTTGTCCAGCGAGCAGATGGATCCAGTGAGCTGTGGATGTGATCCACAACCCACCAAAATCAGTAGGTTCATTTTCTTCCTCCACCCTCCCTCCCTTCCTTTTTTTTCTGAAGGGATAGAGATCATGCCCTGCTTGCTTTGCTACTTTTTTGGGGGAAAAAGAGATGCGTAGCTTAGGAATCAGCCACGGGTCATGACGTGGCCCCTTCAACCACCACCCCCCCCCCCCGCGCACGGCTACGCACGGCGGCGGTAACCAACGCACACCTGGTAAAGCGGACTTCACAGATATTGCACATATACGGCTTCTCTCCCGTGTGGGTCCTCATGTGCCTGGGCAGCTTCCCGGCCCCCATGATGACTTTGTTACAGATGGGACATTGCTGGGACGCCTTGGGCTTTATCTTCCTCTCTTCCTCCAGGGGCCACGGGGGAAAAACTCCTCCGAACTGGGTAGCGCTTAGGAAATTGAGATAAGCGCTATAGTCAGTCTCTGCCTTAATATGCCCTAAGGGAGCTGCTGGGGTGTTGGTAAACATGTCCTTGAAGAAGTCATTAGGGAAAGGAGGCGGAGGCAGGTCTTCCTTCTCCTCCTCTTCCTTGATCTTCCTCTTTTTGATCACCAGATCCAAGGGGCCATTGTCGACTTGTGGCTCCTCGAGCTGGGAGAAGGAGCTAAAATCACCATTCCATAGATGGGGGAAGAAGCTAGGGGCGAAAGGAGAGAGAGCTGGCCTCCTTTCTGGGATGTTCGCCTTAGGGTACAAGTTTTCCCTTAGCAAGGACTCGATGGAGAAGTCTCGTATCACGCCCAAGTGTCCAGAGGAGTTATTGGCTGGGTAGTGATTTGGAAAGTCTTTAGGTGCTTCTGTATATGCTTCTTCAGTAAGATCAGACTTAGAAGGGCTTTGGTGACAGCTTACTTCTTGGACATCGGTTAGGTTCTCCTGATTGACAAAATCTTCCACTTCCTCCTCCTCCTCCTCTTCCTCATCTTCATCTTCATCATCGTCTTCGTCCTCTTTGTCATCTTCCTCTTCTGCCTCTCTGTCGGGCTCCATGATTTCAAGGCATACATTGATAATGCACTGGATCTCCAGCATCTTGGCAGCGCTGAGGATGTGCTTGACATTTGAGGTGGTGATGGTGAGGGTTGAGGTGTAGGCAAACTCGAGGATGGCAGAAAGTGCTTCAGGCTTGACAAAGTCAATCTCGTAAACATAGGGCTGGTCTGTTAAAGTGCCGGTAGTGAAGAGTTTTTTGAAGTATTTGCTGCAGGCAGCAAGGACGGACCGATGGGTCCGGTACTCCTGGTCCTGTACAATGAGGATGACATCGCAGAGGAGGCCGTCATGCCGCTGCTCATTTAAACCACATAAGACTTCACTGCTGTGGTTCGGGAATGGGATCCCGATAAGATCTTCAATGCCATTGGCCATATTCTCATTTAGTGCCCTAGGACAAAACACAGACGGTAGAGCATTAGCAGGGGATTCCCAACCAATAATGCCAAAACGACCCTGCCTTCTCTCAGTGTCTTCCTCTCCCTTGCCTCACTCGGACCTCTGTAATCACCTCCTGCTTGCACTGCCCCAGTGCATCTCCATGTCACCTTTAGCTCCTTCCAGGTCCTCTGTGATTTAACCTCTGCTTCCCTCTACAGCTCTTCATCTCCTTCTTTGTCTCCATCCTTCTCTTCTTGGTTCCCACCCTCTTCACCTTTTCATAACCACCACAAGCTCGCTCTTCTCTTTCACATCCCGCCCCCAGGAACCTTGTGCAATGACTCCCTCCCCATCACGTTTCTTCCACATCCTCCCCGAGCCAACATCTTTCCAGGCACATGTTGGCTTTGCCCTGCCAGGAGCTATCTGGGGAAAAGGTGATGCTGTATTGCTTCACACTGCCAAGTGCCAGCACCTACACCGCTTAAACAAGCTGGAGCGCCCAGCTCATCTACGCAATTGTTTTTGGGACTGGTACAACTGGACGTCCCAAGTAGGAGGGACTGCTGGTCATGGCTGTTTGCTGCAGCAGGAGAGCAGTCCTTACGGGGCAGCAGGTCTCCAGTTCTGTGTCCTCCTGCTACTTCATGCCTGGAAGCTATCCCATGTCACCTCAGCGTGTGGACAACCCGCAGAGGGATGTCTTCCCAAGGGATCTGGGAATGGGGGAGGCAAGCAAGGAGTTGTGTGTCACAGTGTACCTAAATGCTCCGAGAAAGACAACCAGGGAGCAAGGGCCTGGCCAGAGGCAGATGGCTGTCTGCTATCTTCACCCATGAGCTGAGCTTGCTCCATTCCCGATCCTGTTTGGACTTGTTAGCATGGTATCAAATGCCCTGTGCATCTGGCAGACACCTTCCCCTGCTAGAGCAGCTCCAGCTTCAAAGGGAAATTTGGAAGCAAAAAGCCCACACCCAAAAGGAAAACCTGATTTTTTTGCCATTTTTTAATCTGTAAGATGTTTCCTCTTTCACATGGCTCCAGCAGCCCTTCCACATGAGAAATCCCAGGAAAGGAGAGCGACTTCCTCCAGCAGGCGACGCATACATTAATCCCATCACACACAAAATACATCAAACAGCCAGAATAACTTTGAATACACTAACTCTTTGGAAACCCCCAGGACACAGAGCATGTGTTCACGCAGTATCAACTCTATGAGCCCTGCCTCGTGGCCCCGCTGCAGGTAGACAGTTCACAGCCGAGCGGTTTATCTCCGAGAGAGCCCAGGGTACACGTAAGCAAAACTACAGCCCCACTCCGGCCCCTTTCACAAGGCTGAGACCACCAGGCAGGTTCCCAATCCCACCCTCTGCATCTCTGGCAGGTTCCCAATCCCACCCCGTGCCCTCTCCGCATCTCTCCTGGGATCCATCGCCACGCCCTGGGTGTCCTTCCCTGCTCGGTTTCTGGCCGCTCTGACTCCAAACCTCCTTCCCACCAGCTATGGGGACCTGGTCTACCCCATGGTGTGGGGCTGGCTCCCACCCTACCACCTGCCTCCAGCCCTCAGGGCTGCAAAGAGCCTGGTCTGATGGAGGTAGTCCAGGGAAACCCTTGCTTCACCTTGGTCGGCAAGCCAGTGACCCTTGGGGGAGGCTGGGGAGCTGCAGAGGGGATCAGACTCGGCAGCAAACATTCCCGTGGGAAGAGGAACGCCATCTCCCTTCTCCTCCCTCCGTAGGGTCAATCTCCAGCCGAGACCTTGCAGCTATCTCCCCCACACCTAATCAGCGCTGCCGAACACTCGCCGTGTGGGAGCCGGCGAGCGAAGGCCTTGGGAAGACGGTGCGACCTAGACGGAGCACACCCCGGGGGGAGGGTTGTGGGTCACCAGCCTGGTGGGAGCAACGCCGGGATGGGGGACAAGCTGTCCCTGAGCTAGTGAGGCCTCGCGGGGCAGGGGCTGGAGGGCAGCCCCCACCATGGGAAGCCCTCTCCAGCCACCTCCCCGTGCCCAGAGATGGAGAGAGGAACCGGGAATTACACCCCTCCGAGCCGCCCTCAGCTCCAGCCACCGACATTTTCGGCTGAGGGAGGATGCTCCAGTCCCTCATCCCCTGGTGTGCCCATTAGCTCCACGCTAATTACATCTGTTGTCTGAAACAAATTGATTCATTACAGTGTGCTGTGCTTAACCATGTTAACTAGCTACGCTCTCTACCAGCCCGACCCGCTCCGTATCAAATCTTCCTTGAAAATCGCCGACAAATGAAAGTAAATCCAATGTGTTATTCAAGTGGAGTGTAAGATAATAAATAACCCCTGAGCCGGGGAGGAAAAGACAACTTCCTTTTTAGGGCTTTGGATCCTTAATAATAAGCATGAGCAATTAAATTTCTATTGCTGTATTTATCTTCTACTCATTTATTTTTGTTTGGAAGGAGCATTCGTGTTAAAGGAGCTCCTTACGTGAAGGAACGTGTCTTCCTACGAATCTATTTTGATCTTTTATTGCCAGATCACCCTAAGGGCAAAAGATGAGAAAAGCAGAATATTAGACTACCCTGACAATTGTTTTTACAGAGGTTTTTTCCCGACACTAAACTCTATCCTCCCTAATTTGTGGAGGATAAGCAAGAAAGCAAGAAAAAATGGAATTAGAAGATCAGGGGGTATGTGATTATAAACTAAAATGATGTGCAGCTCCCTTCGGTGGGAATGGACTCCTTTTCCTTTCTTTTCCCCTCCTGGTCCTCTTCGAGATGCGGTTCTGTTAACCGAAGCACTTAGGCAAGCCGGTAACTTTACAGGATGCTGGCAAAATTGAAGGTGATTCATGTCATTTAAATGGGGGGGGGGGGGGGAGAGGAAGAGAAGCAGCCCATTCATTTGCATACATTTGCATTTTTTTAACTCGCAGGGTGGTTTGACAGCTCCGGAGCTCAGCCAGCCTGAGAAATGACCTTATGGTTCCCATGCCCCCAGGGAGGTTGATGGCCACAGGCTGGAAGTGTGCTGAGGCTGATGTTTTCCTTCCTCCCCCTCCCTTCTCTCCCTCCTCCTGCGCTCCCCCCTTCCCCTTCCCAAGCCAAGGGTGGGGTCCTCAATAACAGGCCTAAAAATAGCATCTGATGGTGACAAATGTCACCAGTGCATGCACACAGACATGCAAATGCTGAACGGACTACATGGAGTTAAACAGAAAAATCCCATTTTATAATAGAAAAGCACAGCATTGTTAAAATAAACCGGGGCGGGGGGAGGAGGGAAGGGCGGAGGGCACCTAAAATAAATGTACTCTGCAGATGACGTCTCGAAAGATTGCATTTATGGGCATGCTCAAAACTCATTCATTACTTTCTTGCCATGAAAAGCCCCATTTATAAAAGGATGAGCCTGGGAGATGCTATTCGGGCACAGGACCGCTTCCCCCCGCGCTGCCCGCGGGCGCGTGGCGAGCTCTGCCAGCGTGTTTAGGCACCTGAGGCTGCCACAGGGGAAAAGGGGGATTGTGGGGAGCTGAGCTTTGTCCCCTTTTTGGGCAAAAACCCTTCCTTTTTTGGGCAGGATGGTGCTTTGCCGGCTCAGGCCGGTGACCGCCGCACCAGCGCGATGGAGATACGTAGGCAGATGTAGGCAGATGCAGGCAGGAGTCTCAGCTGTGATGCCGAGGTCTAACCTCACTGCCTGCCCGAACGTGGGTGATACAACCCAGACACAAGCCAGGGACCGCAGCAATATTATAAACCGTCTGCTATGCGCGCTCCCTGGGTGACCCAAAGCTCATCCAGGGCACTCTGCTCCTCGAAAGCCCCTTCGATTTTTTATTTTTATTTTTTTGGTTGCTTTATTCTCACGTCTGCTTTTAACTTCAAGCCTCCTTCCGCATAATACAGCCTCTGAAAACCAATAATATCCCAGCATAAAACTGAAATACCAGAGAGGGAGAGGCAAAATGCTCATTTAGCATTGTGATACGTAAAAAAAAGACGTATACTCAACAGATTAGAGAGCTATATCTATAGAAAATAAATAAAGTAAACTAATATTGCCTCTATTCATTTGTATGAGTGGAAACGGAGGACGGCCACAGCTTGGAGGAGCCCTGGGAAAGATGTGCCAGCCACGCGGTGGGACAGGATCCTGCCCCCGGGCCTCAGTATTGCTCAAAGCCAGGCACAGGAGACCTGTGAGGGCTGCTCATCAGCACTTCCCTCTCCCACCTCCTTCCTCATCTCCCGCGACAACGCCCTGCGAAGCCGGGCCCTTGGAGGAGATAAAGGCTGCCAGGAAGAGCCCAGGCTTGCGCAACGCGTGGCTCCTGGTTCAGGGCTACGGCAGGGCTGGGGATGTCCCCTTCCCATCTGCTCCGTCCATGGGGGCAACGCTTCACAACCCGAGTCTTAGCTGGGAGATGGCAATTTTGGCCTTTAATTGTATGCTGGCATGTAGCATCATTACTATAACATGCAACATTTTAATATTTGTATATTTCTATATATTTATATTTTTACATATTTATGTATTAATATTTTTATATTTTTATATTTGTATAGAGATTCTCGGAGCATTTCATCTTAAAATGTGCATTGCTTGGCCTTCTCTTTGCTATGATTTTCCCCAGGGAAGGAGCTGGCTCCTGACCACATTTCTTTTTGGTGTGCAAAGCGCTGGGCTCTCCCTGGGAGTGCCACCCTGAAGATATGGGAGTGCCCCGGGGAAAGCCGGGGAGCGCAAGGCGGCTGCCCCCCCATGTCGTGCTCATTCTGCATTCAGTGCAACGGAGGAAGAAGCCTGAGGCTCTGGCTGATCTCTGCCTGCTACCGGCGTCAAAATGACATTTTTCCAGGCAAAACAAATGCTGTCTCCAATTCTTCCCTTCACCCACCCTGCGCACGGAGCAGGGTTTGGGGTGCAAGCCCAGGGGTGAGGCTTGGGGTTGAGCATCCCGACCACCACTCCCCCCACCCTGGCCGGATCCTGCCACCCCAACACAACATCCCTCATGCTCGGTCCCTGCGGGCACAAAACCCCAGGAGGGATTCGAGCTCTACATCTGAATCATGAGACCATCCAGCAAAGCATCCCTGCGGTGGCTGGACCTGGATTTGGGGCGCTGAGCATCCCTGGCCACTCCAGCCTGCTGCCCACGGGAGGTGAGGGAGTCATAGAATCACAGAATGGTTTGGGTTGGAAGGGACCCCTAAAGGCCATCTAGTCCAACCCCCCTGCAACGAGCAGGGACATCTTCAACTAGATCAGGTCGCTCAGAGCCCCGTCCAACCTGACCTGGAATGTTTCCAGGGATGGGGCATCCACCACCTCTCTGGGCAACCTGTGTCAGTGCTTCACCACCCTCAGCGTAAAACATTTCTTCCTTCTATCTAGTCTGAATCTCCCCTCTTTTAGTTTAAAGCCATTCCCCCTTGTCCTGTCGCAACAGGCCCTGCTGAAAAGTCTGTCCCCATCTTTCTTCTAAGCCCCCTTCAAATACTGAAAAGCCAGTATTGAATCAGCAGGAGGTCTCAACGGCTTTCCCCATCCCGATTTATTTTCTACCACCAACTCCTTCCCTCCCCTGCCCAGGGCACTCAGCACCCCGAGGGACAGACGCTTTGGCTCTGCTGCTTTGCTACCTGCTCCTCTTTCCCAATCCCCGCTCCAGGCTGCGGGAGCAGAGGCAGCACCCAGGGTGAGCTGGCTGCTCTCCCTCTGCATCTACCCGTGGTCCCATGCCACACGGCCACTATGTAGACCTGCCTGCTACATCCATCAGCCCATAAATATATGTTGGTTTTTTTTTTTCCAGGTTTATTTGTGCCTCGTCGTAATGAGGCAATTAAGATGTGCATGTGAGATTACCCTAATCTGTCAAAATATTACAGCTGCTTTCTATGGGATACGCTGACCGGTGATTGATAGCTCCTGCTCCTTAGCTGTGTTGTTATTTTGGGGGTATAGGGATGCTGGGGCTCTGTTCCCGCATCCACCGATTGCTCCGTGACCTTGAGCAAGTCCCTTGTGCAAGTGTCCCTGAGCGGAGCCGCCCACGTTGACACCCCACCCGAAGCCAGCCCCATGGGGATGACACCGTTGCCTTGGCCAAGCGCTTGACTCCGATTTGGAAGACGCCTCTTCTTTCCTACCAAGAAGGAGCTGGGATCCCTAAAAGCCTATTTGAAAGGCAGGCAGAGAGGTGGGTTTTGTTTTTTTTTTCTTTTATTAAAAAAAAAAAAAGGTGCAAACCCCAAAAAAGGCGAATATTTCCTTAAGCACAGTTCCCCTCTGAACATCTTGTCTCCAGAAGAACATGTTATTAAACCACCCACCCCAGTACCTAGCGTTTCTCCCCTCCGGCGGGAAGGTGGGGCAGAGCGCGCTCCTCGCCTTTCAATCACTTCCCTGAGAGATGCCTGAAACCGATGAGGAAAACGCGGTGACACCAACCACTGCCTCCCTCGCAAGGAAATCATTGGGTTTTTAAAGGAGATGAGCCACTTTGCAGACCCACAGATGATGCTGTGGGACGGAACCGGCTCGCTAGCAATAGCACCGGGGGTTTACTGCCCGCCCCAGCCTCTAATAACTGAGACCAGCCTTCCCCTTGGGACCAGTCTTGCCTGGGGAGTGTGGGGTTGAGCCGGGAAAGGTGGGGGTGTTTGGTTTTTAAGTGGTACGTAATAAGCTCATCCACCCAAAACCGAGGATCCCTCCTCAAAAAAATCATGGATTTTTGCTTAGATCTGGACAAAGTAGGCAAGGGCAGAGATGCCCTGTCAAGGAAGGATGCAAAGAGGGTCACATTGGCCATGGAAGATGCTCGCTTGCAGCATGGATGGGGAGAAAGCCCTGTAGGTGGCTGCAGAGGTGACATCACCCCATGTTGCTGCTGGCAAGGGAGTAGCTCCATAAACGGAGCAGGTCAGTACAATTTAAGAAGATGCTCCATAGGACGCCGGTGCCAAGGCTGCCTACAGCGGCCAGCCAGAGCCCCAGCGACGTTGACGCAGATGGAGACCTCCCACTGATGCTGGGAGGAGAGGGACGGCCAAGAAGTCCCGGGGGGACAGCCCAACCCTTTTTGGCCAGCCTCCACAGAGCCGAGGATGCATGAGACAGCTCCTACCTGAGGGAAGAGCCCCGGAAGCCGAGCATGGTTTGATCGCATAATTAAAGTGGTTACGCTTCAGGGATTGAGATCACACGAGTGACCTTCAGCCTGGTGTTTCTCCATTACCTACTGGACTTTTCAATATTGATACTAATCTCCGAACAAAATCCTTGGGCATACAAGGATTCATCCTTATCAACACCTGGCTGGCAAGTTGAGCCCATGTGAACCATATATATTTACACACACTATATAAAACCGACTTTTTTGGGCTGGAACTGTTAGTTTCCTATAAGCAGGCCATCAGAAAGCCATCTTCACCTGAAGCCCCATCAGGAAATCCAAAATAAAAGGTGTTGGAGAACCACCTCCAGAGTGTCCAACAATCCCGACAGCGACATATTTAACCCCGTCTTCATTTTAGTGACAGCCACTCTTCCCAGTTTCCGAAATTCATACAGAAGTTTAGCCGGCCAAGCAGATCTGGGGCACATCAATACTGGAGATCTGCTGTATTCCTCTGGTACGACATCACTTGGGAAGTACCACGAGGACTATTTGCTTAAGAAGATAAATAGTGATTACAGGTGCCACTCATTCGCTCGCTGAGGTGTGGAGGCACAAGCGTCTCCTGTGCCCTTTGTGAATCCATCCTTGGGAATTTTTAAAGGCTAGTTATACATTGCAGAAAATATTATGCATCTCTCAACAAATCTATCCCTGCAGTTAGCTCCAGCTACCGAGAGCCTACACTGGGCACCCTGCACTTCAGCAACTTGTTTATGTACAGATACAACCTGGTGAAATTGCAAATTATGAATCAAACCCTCCCCCAGTGAGCTGAACGGTCGGGTGCTACTGGTTGTAATGGGAATTTGCCGCTGCTCCCTGACCACCAGGACCCAACCCCAGTCCATGGGGTATTTAAGTTAAGGCCATTGTTCCTGGCCTCAGCTCCTCTATGGGCTTGTTGCTTAAGTTGGCCCCTCCATCGGCACGTGATGATGAACAGGTTGAGCTCCTCTCCGCTCTCCCTCGTCACTCATCATGGCAGGCCCCAGGTATCCGAAAAGCCCCAGCATCCCCTTAGATCTACCCCAAGGTCTCCCACCCTGGCCTGACCTGAACATCATTTTATAACGAGCTCCCAGACTCTGGTATGAAGTTTGGTGGATCAACACCTTGCCTCTAATCAACAACTAGTGGAGCTACATCGAAGGCACAGCCTTGCTCCAGGTGGTGTATTGAGGGCTTCATCTACGCACAAAGCAGGGGCAAATTAATTAACCACAGTGTCTAGGCAGGTACCGCAGGAGGGGGCTTTATGGGGCGGTCACATCTGACCCACCCAAGCAGCTCCTCGGAGGTCTGGAGCTCAAGTGGCTGGTGCTCTGGGCATCAGGTCCCTTCTGCTCCTCTCTGCTGTGGTTTCTGCAAGGCTGGAGGTGCTCAATATCCAGTTAGTTATGGAGCTTTTTCTTGGAAACCCTCAGAGGTCCCTCTCTGCAGGACTCTGCGTTAGCCTTGATGCTCTCCTGGCCATGCTCCAGCGTTTAGGGACTTCTAAATGCAGTGTCATTGGTACAGCAAACGATCCTGGCTGAATATCTCCCCTCCCTATGTATCTATACGCACACACGTACGTATACATTATACATGTGTGTTTGTGTGCGCGTAGAAATCCCGTGGGAGGGGGAATATGTCAAGCGAAACAGAAGAGTTTCCAGTCATCCTGTGCAACCACCCCACTCTCATGGAAACTCACTCACACTTCAAGCGAGGCGTCCCACCTCCCACGCCGTGTTCTGCAAAAAAAAAAACCCAAAAAAACCAAACCCAAAAAAACAAAAAGAGGAAAAAAAGAGAGCTAGAGGAAAATCCCCACCAGAGATGCGCCCACGCTGGAGCTGGCCTGGCTGAACATCAGGTTGCCGGTCCCTCCAGCATCTCTGACATGACCTGGATGAGGCTCCACGCGGTACGTGACATTGTTGGTGGCGTTTCTGTCCATGTGTTTGCAGCCGCTCTCCTCCAACACCACCTTCCCCCTTGTGCAAGCTGCCCAGCCACTGCTATAGGGGGCTATATAGGAGATATATACGTATAGGATACATCCCTACGGGTGCACAACATTACAACCCCGTGAGCCCGGCGGCGGCGGGTACCTCCTTCCAGCGCAGCCTTAAAAATAGCAAAAAAAGTTATTTCCTCCCATTCTGAGCTCTCCTGGGAAAACAGGCAGGCCCCTTCGCTCCCTCTCGTTCTGCTTTTCTCCGGAGCCAGAAAAAGGAAAAGAAATTAAAAAAAGGCTCCTATTGAACAGCGCGCACACACTGGGTGGGTTTGCTTCCTGACAAAAAAAAAAAAAAAAAAAAACCAACAAAACCACGGCGGAAAAATGTGCCCAGCTTAACCATGGAAAACTGGTTTGGCTGGCGTCCCTCCGGAGTGGACAGGATTGTGAGGGACTTGGATGCGGATCCGGGTAAGGCTGTCACCAGCTTGCGCGAAAACACGGCTCCAAAATAAAACAAAACACATTTTTGGGTGCTCCAAAAAAGCAGGGGGCAAAGGATGGGGATCCAGCTCCCCCTTCTGTTCCCTCCCCTCACCCCCAGAGAGAAAGCCACTGAAGGGAGGACTTTGGAAGTAAAAATAAAAGGGTCAGAGCGCTAGCACGTTAAATCAGAAGCAGATGTGTGCCTGCTCGCCAGCCTGAGTCACCGTGGGAGGGTGGGGAAGGGGGGGGGTTATCGCTATTTTGGTGCTGGGTGTGGGGTACAGAAAACAATGCGAGGAGAAGGCGGTGCAGTGTTTGAGCAGGCTTAATATCGGCTTGGGAGCAGGTACAGGCAGGCTCCAGAAGCGGTGGGGTAGGAGGCTCAGCTCAGCGGCGGTGGCATTGGCAGCAGCTGCGCTCCACCCCCCTGCCCGGGCAGGGCTGCTCCTCCGGACCCTCCCCGGGCTCCCCCGCAGCATCGCTGGGCATCCCCAGTCACGCGCATCCCTGTTTGGGGGAGTTTCTTGCTGGTCCCCGTCACGTCTCCCAGGATCGTCCCTCCAGGAAGAGCCCCTATCCCCATGCGTTGGCCAAGACGGGCCCGCCGCCGGACCCACCACATGGCCAAGGCATCTGCAGCCTTGCACCAAGGCAGTGGCAGAAGCCTCGCCCTACCTCTCACAAGGACAACCTCAGGAGCTAGCACGTCTCTAAAACCCATCTTGCTTTGGGCCAAGCCCCATAACGCCAGCTCAGCCTCACCTTTCACCTCCCACCATGCCCTCCGCCGCTTACACCGCATTGGCATTCGTTAGGCTCGCAGTCCCATGGGTATTTACGAGAGCGGTACCTCAGATTGGTCTATTTTCCTCCGGCATAGCCCAAAATATTATTTTTCTGCTTGGCTCTCGTGAAAGCCTTTGCAGCCTCATTCATTTTTAATTGCCATTTAAGTCCTGGAGCTCTAAGCACATGAGCTCCCCTGCTACAGCTGGGCCAGAATAGCTCCCACATGGACATAAAGAGGCTTTTGGAGAGACGTGTTCATGGAAGGTGCCTCTGCAGAGCATCTTGCCCTGTGACGGCGACCCAGCCTGCAAAGACACGGCCCCTCCAGCACCACCACTCCATCATCTGTACCATGGGCTGAAGTCTAGCCCTGGGCTTGGACCGTGCTGCCGCAGTCAACCCCAACACAGGATGAAAATTCAAGTCCCTGCCTTCAGAGAGGGGACCCAATACACCCAGTTTTTACCCATGTGAGCATCTCCTCAGAGTCAGGTACAGCCCCAGCTCCATCGCAGAGGGGTGAATATTGCACCTCCTCATCCTTCACTGACCCGAGAAGGAGCATCATGGATGCTCCATCCCTGGAAACATTCCAGGTCAGGTTGGACGGGGCTCTGAGCGACCTGATCTAGTTGAAGATGTCCCTGCCCACGGCAGGGGGGTTGGACTAGATGGCCTTCAAAGGTCCCTGCCAACCCAAACCTGTGATTCTATGATCATTTTCCTGCAAGCCAACACTCCTCTGAATCACACGTCCCCACCATGCTGAAACCCCAGCGAGGTGCATCATGTCTCTAACCCTTGAGCTGGGTGTTTCTAGAGGAAATACTGCTGGGCTTCAGCAGAGGACACAGGGAAAGGGGATGAGACTTTCATCCAGACTTCTTGTATGTAAACCAACCAACTAATGAGCTCTCTGAAGACCACAGGTAAAATATGAGCATAACCTTACAGTGCGGCCCAAGCACCGAATATCCAGAGGCAACTCCCTATCTTCAGGGGACGATTTAATCCAGCTCTCAAGGTTACAGAGCAATTTAACTGAAGATCAGGGGTCAGATTCAGACCTCATTTGTATCTCAGCTCCTTCTGTGTGCGAAGCCCCCGGTTTCTCTGCCAACCTGCTAGAAAGCTAAACAGCAGCTGAGTCGTCAGCTCAGCCCTGATCCTGCAAAGCCTCACCCGCCTGAGCAATCTCTGCGATTCGGTGGGGTCCACCCATGCCCAGCTTGGTAAATATAGTAAAAGCTGGTGAGGATCAACAGAAAAAAACCCCATCTGAACTCTCCCCAAGATGCAACCTGGAAGAAGAAAAAGAAAAATATCTACTGCTTAGATGTTTCAGCTCAAATGCATGGAAAAAAAAATTGGAAATCCAGAGGATTAATTTTTCAACCGATGCTTCTGCAAGCAAGGAGGGGGTTTGTGGGGTCGGGCCCCCGAGCAAGGCAAGTCCTACGTCCCAGCTGACTACGCACGCACGCCAACTCACAGTCTGATTCGATTTAAAACAGCTGAGTTGTAAATGAGGCTTATAATGGAATTGGCAAATGACCCTTCAATACAGTATTGCAAACCGACAGCGTTCAAAAATAACCGGGGCTTGAGTCAGGATTCAGCTCTCGGCTGGGTGTGAGCGCAGGACCAGGGGTGCATCATGCCATCACCTACAAAAACAGCCCAAGCAAGCAGGGAAAAAAACCCCAGCCTCTCCCCTCTTAGGGATTTTAGAGGGGTGACCCTTCAAAAAGAAAAAAAATAGGAAAAAGGAAGAGAAAATGCAGCCCTGCCATGTAAAGAGAGACAGTCTCGCCTGTTTGTTTTGGCCTATCCTGAACTCCAGGCAGTCTCCAACTGGAACCCAGAAATGCTGATGGTGTTTGGAGTCTGTCTGCATCTCTCCCATGACGTGAAGAGGCATTCAGGATGATGGGCTGGGATATTTTTTTTTTTTTTTCCCTAACAACTATATTTACTGTAACATTTTGAACTCCCCATGCTGTCATTACAATGTCAGATGAAATTACATGTGAGATAACCATAACATCAATGCATGCACAAGTTCACAAAGGCTTTACAAGGAAACATTTTCAAGGGAAGCTGCTCACATGTCTGGACTCAAAGGGGATGCCCAAAGGAGTCTTTGAATTACAGGGCAGTGGCTGCAGCCAGAACTTGGCCTTTCTGGAGCTGAACAGATGGATTTTACACTTTTGTTGAGCTTTGCTGGGTAAAGCATATTCTTATTTATCCTGGTGTAACTATGGATTGACTCCAGGGATTTCAATGATGCTACTCTGGATTTGCACCAGTGCAAAAAGGACGAGGATGTTACAGTGGTCTGCAGAACAGTCTTGCAGATGGATGCAAATTGCACCGTCCTACAGTGAGCTTCTGTGCTGGTGCCACCGTGAAGATGTTGGCATGGGATCTGCAGCTCGTTCGTGACTTACAGAAAGAGCTGCATGGGCACAAGAGCTAGAACAGGGACAGCTATACCATTACAAAAGCATCTTTTGTCACAGTGGCTGATTCCCTTTCACACAAAGGACTATGTATGCCCCTATACAGCACTTGAAGACTGAGGACAGATGCTCTCTCCTGGTCCAAGATGTGCTAGAGGCATAAGAAAGGACCCCCAGCTTCTCATCCACTATCAGGCCAGAGGTAACTACTCCTCACAGCTCTGCCTTTGAGGCTGTTCGTATGAAAATCCCCATTTCTGCTAGGAAAAAGCAGCAACCAGGTTTCTTCCAACTGCTGTGGGCAGCTGGGTGAAGGGAACTTGGCTGGTGCTCCTGGAGGACGGTTCCAGCAGCACAGTGATAGAGGCAGGAACCTCCAGGAGAGAGGCGTCATCTCCCATTGGCACAGCCTCCCATAAGGCAACATCTGCACAGCTCTGATTGCATCTGCTTAGGGGGAAACGGTACGAGTGTAACTAGGCCAGCCTAGTTAAAAGTGCTACAGCTTCCAGGCAGACCTATGGGATGTTACAGATCAACCTCGTGGTGCAGTGCGACATATCCGTACCTACGGAGGTTTTGGCTCGCAGCTCCTAGACAGAGGGTATCTTACGGAGCAGCTGCTTTGCTATCTTACACAAAAAAAGAAATGCAGGCACCTAACACACCAGCAACCCCAAGCACCTGTGTGTGGGAGAAGGGCGTCGCACGTGCATGGGGAGCACGAGGCCGCCTCTGCGTACTCTCACCAAGGTGCGGGTTTGATCCACCTCCTGAGCAAAGGACCGGAGGATGCTCGGGGGGGGGGGGGTGTTTGGGAAACGTCCTGAAGAGCACCGGCAGAAATGTGGAATCACTCACACTGTTTCAGGACATACCTTTTGTCCTGGGTGGGAAAACATCAGCATTTTACCCCCCTTTCCCCATCATTTCACTGTCTGTATTTTGCATCTCCTTTCACAGAACAGATATGTCAGTCTCTGGTTGAATGTATTATGGTGAATTTTATCTAGTAGAGGAAAAATTAAGCTAAGGGATGATTTAAGTTAAAATAAAAAGTTAAGGGGCCACAATAAAAGCAGACATTTGGAAACATCTACCTCTCCGTCCACCTACCTCACCTCCCACCTCCGGCATTTCTAATCCACATTATGTTGTTTCACATATGCATCACATTAGCAAAATACCCCTTGGAGCATTTTAATTTCTTCTCCCCGTTTGACCGTGAAGACACTCACCAAAAAGCAGCCTAAACGCTGTGTCTTGCGTTTTACGTGCTTTTTTATATACATATATATCTCTCCATTCAGCCCTTCCCAGGAATGGGCAGGAACCCAGCAGCTTGCCAACGCTGCACTTCAAAGCCGCGCACCAGCGCTCGATGAAACACCAGCGCCGCAGCACGCCGGGGACTTTCCTTATCCAAGCCGGTACTTCAAAATATTTATAAATGCACTTAAGCCCCATTTTGACCACTGCCTCTATTTGCAAACCCTACCCTGAGATTCATGTCAGGTCGAGGGGAGTTACGCTCGCATTGTTGGCATACCTGAGGATAGGCAGAGGGACTCGCTCCCTGCACACAGAACAAAGCCCTGAGTTATTGCAGAGCTTTGCCCTCCGCCGAGCGCAATTATGGTTAGAGAAAACCCTTGTTTATAGCAGAATCCTTGCAGTTGGGGAAAAAGGGATTTAATTATAAGGTAATGGTGCTGTGGGTGTGTGTGTGAGCAGGGCGCAGATGTGGGTGCGGGAGGCTACGCTGCTCCCCTTGCCCAGGTGGATGCTGGTGGCTCCAGCCTTTGTGGATGGTGAAAGTGGGGATTTAAGTCTCCCTCCACGGCTCTTGAAGGCTGAGCACTGAATTGGGCGCTTGCATAGGGAATGCAAAGCATGGAGCAGAAAAAGCCGGGAGGGATGGCTGCCTAGGAGCAACAGGAGGGGTTTTAAGGGGAGATAGATGGCCAAAACGCCCACACCTTTCCCCTTTCCCTTCCTCTGAGTCATGGCCTCAGAGACAGGCTCACTCAGGTAGGTCATGAGCTAGGTTTGGTTTCCACTCCCTCTTCCAAATGGTATTGCAGAGTCAGAGCTCAATGCGAGCTGCTGGCATTTCACACGTAGAGATGGGCTATAGGGTTTCATAAGCCCAAGAGCTCGACCAGGCCTTATAAAAAGCACCTTACAGAGGAAAAGATATGATGCAGTTAAACATCCAGAGCTCCTCAATGCTGCGTATGCCAAGGTACATGCTCACGAAGTACGTGCATCAGAGAATATTTTTCTAGCCCTGTCTTTTCTTCCATTTATTTTAAGGAACAGAGTGTGGTTTCCTCTCCTGCGTTTCTCATATTTTGCTTAAAAATAAAATTTGAACCTCTATCAAACCAAACAGCTTCTTGCCCAAGGTGGTAAAAAAACAACAACCCTCTTCTATGGTGAACCCATCAGGAAAGGGGAATATAAGTCCCCCTGTGGCTGTATTCCCCCAGCACCATTTTGCAGTGGATCCTTTCTACCATCGCGCGTGACTTCTTGGAAATGCATAAGGCATCTAAGAGAGCACGGTCTGATTTATACTTAGAGCAGGGCAACTTTAAGGGCAGCAGGAGTGCGGGTGTAAATCTCCAGGCACAGAAAAAGCAGCCACATAGCCCTGATCCTCTGAATTGGCTCTGCTTTGAATGCCATTGCATGAGAATGAGGCGTTATGGTAAAAAAGAGGGACACGTCCTTCTGCCGGATAGGAGGGATTTCTAAGGGCACAGTACTATAAATAATCATTCAAGCCATTTTGCACATGCCTCACGTAACCCGTGATAAGCCACAAACAGGTATTGAGAAGACAACAAAAATGATCAGGGGGATGGAACACCTCTCCTGTGAGGACAGGCTGAGAGAGTTGGGGTTGTCCAGCCTGGAGAAGAGAAGGCTCCAGGGAGACCTTATTGCAGCCTGTCAGTACTTAAAGAGGGGGCTTAGAAGAAAGATGGGGACAGACTTTTTAGCAGGGCCTGTTGCGACAGGACAAGGGGGAATGGCTTTAAACTAAAGGGGGGTAGATTTAGACTAGATAGAAGGAAGAAATGTTTTACGCTGAGGGTGGTGAAACCCTGGCCCAGGTTGCCCAGAGAGGGGGTGGATGCCCCATCCCTGGAAACATTCCAGGTCAGGTTGGACGGGGCTCTGAGCGACCTGATCTAGTTGAAGATGTCCCTGCTCGTTGCAGGGGGGTTGGACTAGATGGCCTTTAGAGGTCCCTTCCAGCCCAAAGCATTCTGTGATTCTACGAAGACCCAGTGGGTTGAACTGGGAGCAGTGGAGGCTGTCGTGCACTCCCATTCATCACTGCTTTCCAAAAGATGTAAGCCTTCCCCGTTCACATGCACAACCAGAGTCAGCACAGGTCCCCCTGGATGTATACACTCCCATCTTGCCATCTGACCCTACACACCGAGGGACGATGCACGCAAATGCATCCTCCTTGCCATGCCCTTCGCACGGGTGAGTCGTGGGGACAGTTGCTGTATGGCAGGGGATGATGCCACGCTTACTCCTGCACCATGCAGACAACCCATTCCTAAGATCTCATGCCCATCCGGAATCCAGACCAACACCAAATAAATACAAATACCCTTGGAGGCAAGCAGGGATGGATGGCAGTGAAGCACATGGGTGCCTCCACAATCCAGTTTACTAATTTCTCATTATTGCCAACTCTTGCTGTTCAGACAGTGTCTGTCCTGTCCGCAGAGCAGAAATCCATGCATCCCTGCTGAGGTCCTAAATGACCTTCATCTCTCTTTGACCTTCATCAAGGGCAGGTTGCACCTCTGCTCTTTAGGAGCATTTGAGTTTGAAGGCATTGGAGAAAGCCCTGTGTGAGAATAAAGAGGAGGCTGCTTGTGAAAATGCACGCTGAAATGAGAAAATGAAATGAGTGGCTAGTCCTAAAAGAGAAAATTCCTGCCATAAAGCAGATTTTGAGGGGAAAAAAAAAAGGAACAGTCGTGCACTACCCTGCTTTGCTAAACAGGCAGATGGGATCTGTATTTCTCTTCTGAAACTTTAATGGGAAGAATATGATTCTGCTGCAAGCGTATTTTATATGCCTGGTGATTAAAGAGGAAGGGAAGGGCATAATTTATAGAATTGTGAAACACAGAGGATAGCTTTCTGGCTGCAATGTTTCTTTATTTTCTTGTTATTCCTTTTATTCTTCCTTTTGCTTCTAGGCTTGTGAAAGGTGATGGATGGGCAGCGGTGGAGGCAGAAATCTTCCTTTTATATTCACAGGGCAGGTACCGCATCAGCAACCGCAGCGGCTACACAAGCTGCACCTCCTCTGAACAAGAGCAATCCTGAGACCAAAAGAAAGTGCTTCAGTGTATCCTCAGGCTTTCTACAGCGCTTTCCTGCTCCTACAGCCATCTCACCTCTCAGTCGTTAACAGGCTTCGTGCTTTCAAACAGGAAGGCTGAGCCAAGTCTTGCTGTAGCCAGCAGCACACAACATGGCCAAGCTCATACCCCGTCTGATCCTCCAGACCCTGCATCTCCAGGGACAGTCTGCTCCTCGCCCTTTGAGCTCTGCCAAGCCCCTGGCACTTCCCATCCATGCCACCTCGGTAGGAAGCAAGCACCACCTCTGTTTGGCTAGAAAGCCACCTTGTAGAAAAAGACCTGCTGGTCCTGGTGGCCAACAAGGTGCCCAGGAGTCAGCAGCATGTCCTTGCAGTGAAGATGGCCAGACGCATCCTGAGTTGCATTAGCAAACATGTTGCCTGGAGGTCAAGGGAATGATCCTTCCCCTCTACTCGGGAGTTGCGAGACCACAGCTGAAGCGCTGTGTCCAATTTGGGCTCTCCACATAGACGTTGTCACTGTGGAGGTACACCAAGGTGATTAGGGGGCTGGGGCACGCAAGGTAAGAAGAGAGGTTTGTTCAGCCCAGAGAAGAGGGGGTGAAGGGGGAATCTCATTTTTTCATATACCTACCTAATGCGTAACTATAGAGAAGATGGAGTCAGACTCTTCTCAGAGCACAAGAAGCAGCTATGGACAGAAGTTGCAGCAAAAGAAGTTTAGATCAGATGTAAGAAAAACATTTTTTAGTAAGAGGCTGGTCAAGCCTTGAACCACGACACCAGAGAGATGTTGGGATTTGTATCTTTGGAGATACTCAAAACTCGCCCACACAAAGGCATGAGCCTGCCCTAGAGTGGGAATTTGAATCAGGAGCCTCCAAAGGTCCCTGCCACCAAAACCATTCTCTGACTCCATGCTCCGGTTTTGCAGATAGGGAGCCGAGGCACAAAGGAGATGAAATAATACAACCACAGGCATGCAGGGGACCTGCACCTGAGGCCACATCTCCAGAGAGCAACCTAAAGCCTTCCCCTCATTGCTTTTGGGTAAATTAAACACGTCACCATAGTCGTATGTGTGCGCGCCAGGCTTTCTGGGGTCATCTGCTCTTCTTGCTTCCCTGGTAGAAGGTAGCGCTTCTCTAGCTGCAAAATTCTTCGGATAGGTTTTTTTTTTTTTTCTCGTCATCAGGGCCAATTCAGCAACTCATCTTTCTGCTAAGACTGTCAGCAAAAGCGTCAACTGTACGGCTGGTTTCTGTGATGTGGAATCATGCCCACCAAGACTTGGACCAAGACCATGCAGCCCATTTCACATAAGCCACCAACCAGCCCACACTTGGCAAAAACTGAAGACCGTATCAGCCATGCCTGCATGACTTCTGGCTTTGGGCCATTTTTCTCCAACCCTCTGAGCAGCCACGATATAAATCTTGCTCTTCTTTCACTAGTCTTTGCCATGACAACACAATCACTTGGCTCCCCATGCCACGCTCTCGTTGGGTGTTTGTCAGAGATGTGTCAGTGGAAAAATGAACTCTGTACCCTGGCAAGAAAGGAGAGCAGTTCTTCATAAAACCAACCACTGCTGCTCTTTCTCAGCTCACACATTTGCTGCAGGAGGAATTCAAGTCCTCGTGAAATCACTATGAATATTTACTTGCACCAGGAGCAAATCCATATTCCTCCCTACTGGGGAATAAGCAAGAAAACCTTGCACAGATAAAAGCAGGGCGAGAGTTTTGCTTCCCTTCCAATTCCAGCACTCTCATGCTTAAATATGAAACATGCGTGTGCATGTGTACGCATCCTTTATTCAGAGCGAAATTTACTCTTTAGAAAGAAGACTGCTTGTCCCATTGAAGTCAGAAAGAAGGAAGAAATGTTTTATGCTGAGGGTGGTGAAGCACTGACACAGGTTGCCCAGAGAGGGGGTGGATGCCCCATCCCTGGAAACATTCCAGGTCAGGTTGGACGGGGCTCTGAGCGACCTGATCTAGTTGAAGATGTCCCTGCTCCTTGCAGGGGGGTTGGACTAGATGGCCTTTAGAGGTCCCTTCCAACCCAAACCATTCTGTGATTCTATAAGTCAGCTGAGTCCTCCGATTCACCCCAGCGAAGCTACGACTCCCGGTAAACAGAGAAAACCATTCCCTGAATTGGTAAAATTGAAGCTCTGTAGCAATTTTTATATACTACCTAAATGATCTTTTTCACCGGCTGAAACCTCTTTTGTTGAATTATTCCAAACTCTGACTTTAGAGCATTGTTAGAGCCTGCTGATGGGATGCTGGGACCCCACTGCGTGCTGGACGGTGTAGGAACGTACATCCCCAACGACCACCCACGGGGAGACCATGAGGCCAACAGAGAAGACAGTGGGGTTGGACATGATGTGGATTCAGCTCAAGAAGGTCACACAGTTATTACACTATTAGCACGGGAGGGTGGAGTCCTACTTCTGTCTGGAGAGAGGGAAGAGAGCCCATCCCCTGCTGAAAGCTGTGGGTGGACGTATTGCACTTGGCCAGCCAGAAGATTAAGGCAGGTCCCCTAATTTAACATTTCCCAATGGAAGGGAGGAAAAAAGCAATTCAGGGGGTGGAAAGAGCCCAGGTAAAACGCCAGCAGGAGAAAACAGGGTGGGTAGGAGAGGCTTCTAGCGGAGAGGAGCTGGGAGGAAGGCTTGTGGGGGGAGAGGAGGCTGCTGGCTGCACGAGCCACCGAGCGCTTCAAACACGGGGCAGAGATAAGTGGAGTCGCGGAGCAGGGTGGGAGGAGATGAAGGAAGCAGGCAGGAGAGAAGATTACAGGAGTGCAAGGAACAACAAAGAGGAGGAGAGAGGAGAAGGAAAAATTATGCAGGGCCTCGAAGGTCAAAAGAGTCAACTTCAAAAGGATTCCTTAAAAGACATAAAGCCAATGCCTTCATGTTCAATTATTTAGTTTTCACACAATTCTAAGTAATATATGGGGGCGGGGAGCGGGGGGGGGGGGGAGGTTGCCTCCCAACACTCAATTTGGCACAAAGGGACGATGAGAGAAGTCTGGGACTCTCCGCTTTCCTAATGGACCTGGACGGGGCCGGAGTCGGCGCTCCCCCCTTGCAAAGGATGCGGAGCAAAGGAGAGGAGGCTTTTCTGGTTCACGGGAGTGGGAGGGTGAGAGTGAGCAGGGCTTCTCCTTTGTGGAACTGAAAAACGTTAAAAAATTACTTGCTCAGCCCGAAACACGTTTCCCCTAAATTCTGGGCATCTGTTTAATTAAAAACACAGGAAATGTTGAGGCAAACAAATCACGCTGCCTGTGAAAGTCAGGACTTTCGCTTTGAAGATGCTGAAATGAAATGCTTCCATTCTTCACAATTCCTCTATTAATCTGACAAAACTGACCCACACGCAGGGTAGGCTTTTTGTCATCAAAAACTTCACTTTGTACTAAAACATATTTGGCTGAATTATCTCTCCCAACTGTACTTAAGGAAGCTAAAGCTAAGTACAAAGCTGAAAGAGCCGGCTCCTGTATCCTGGGGCGTTCAACCCATCAGCACAGTTAAAATCACTGACAAGCTATGGCAGGCTAATGCCAGTAAAATGGTACCCAACAGGAGGTTTGAAGCCAGCACAGTGAGCTCTACAATAAGTTCCAGTCCATTAAACACCAGGCTTAAGTAAAATATTACAGCGGGTCACGTTTTAAAGTGGACAGAATAGGTTAGGGAATCACTGAGGACCCATGAGGATGCTCTTGGAGGAGAATGGAAATTCTGCCGTACCCTTTTTCAGCTCCCTGCCCTAAACACCATCGTTTTCCTCCTGACTGTAGACGCTTCCTTCCACTCAACACAATTTTTTTCCACGTGCCTCTGCAGCAGCGGCGAGGGGGCTTGTGCCACCGAGACAAAGCCACGGTGATGTTACATCAAGCGTCTGCAGGGCTACCACGGTGCCCACCCGAGGAGATGACCAGCCACATCGGAAAGAAACCAGAAACAAAGCGACTTGGTGAAGGCCACGTAACGGGTCAGTAGCGGAGCAAAGAGCAGAAACCGTGTCCTCCAGTTTCTGCCCACTCAGATCCCAAGCGTTTCGTACTTTTCTCTGTTCAGCTTTGACCTTACGAGTTCCCTTAACCTTCTCCTGGCAGCTTCCTAATGGGCAAATAAATCTCTGGAGAGTATCTTAAATTCTTTTTTATCACAGACTGTATCAGTGTGATAATAAGATCAGCCTTCAGACTCCCCATTAAGTCACAGAAGGTGTGGTCATCAGTCATGCTTTTCCCAGCCTTAATTGCCAGACAGACACTTTAAGAGGAAAGTCCATCTAATGAGCCCAATCATTAAAACATCCCTGGTTCCTATTTGAGATGGAAAATTATATTACTCTAATAAGGGGGTTGCATCTTTGCCCCCCTATTCAATCATGTGGCATGGGGAAAGGTGAGACTTCTCTGCGAGTTTGCCTTGGATGTGTTTCATTTAAATACAGCCCTCTACTTCAGGCAAGAAAAACCCTTCACAGAAGGAGAAGTGGGTGGCTGGAGAAGATGGCGGCGACGCAGAGGTGAGCAAAGGGGTCACCATGGATGGGGGGGTCACCACTGACACCACAGATGCTCCTGAGGGCTGGCCAGGTGGAGATGGTGGAAGAGCCACCATCGTGGCCGTGCCAGGATGGAGAAGATGTGACATCTGGTGTGCTAAGGGCAAAGGCCATTATGGGAGGTATGAAGTGGGCTCTTCAATGGGACATCTCTTTCCTAAACAGTTTGCAAGAAAAGGCTTCATTTGGAGAAAGAATTGGCTATATTGGCCACCATCAGGAGCCTGCACCACTGGAAGAAGCAGTTGGGTAGTTGTCATGATCCTCGTCCCACAGAGAGGTGGGAAACTGAGGCGGGACAGCACACAAATTCAAAAGCCCTTGCATGGGTCAAGTCCAACTGAAGTCCCTAAAACAGGGCTCAGGCTAGAAGTCCTCTGCAGAGGGGTAATTCTCTCCTGCCTTGTCCAGTCCCAACAGAAATACCCACATTTCCCACTTCTCCATCTCCTACCGCTACTCATCATGGAAAGCTCCATCTAAGTTAAGCTCTGTTTAGGAGCTCAGCCTAGGTAAGATCAGCCCAAGTCCCCGGTGGTCTCCAACCATGATGGATGCCTTTGGCTACATGCCTACGTGCCCATCACTCCCGTAGGGAGGAGATGCCCCAATTGACCTGCTCCCACCACAAAGCATCAGCGGTGAGAGCTCCTCCGCAGGGAATCCCAGCGGGAAGCCCAGGCAAGCCTGAGTTACGAGCTCCACATCCAACGGCGGCTTTGCCAGGTGCTTGGAGCGCTGGTTCAGAGCGATCCCTAATAAAAACAACGAAGCACGGAAGGGTGTGTTACTTTTGGGTAATAATACATCTGAAAACTGCACGGTGAGGCAAAGACAACGCCACACCCTAAGCCACCCGAAGGGTGTGGGCATTATACAATGATTCGCCCACACCCAGAGCCTCCGACGACTATTAACATCCAGCCCCACGTAGGAATCGGTAAATACCATATCTCAAACCAGGAAACATTGACATTTTCCGTGCGCGCAAAAAAAAAAACCCTGAAGATGTGTCTTAACATGAACGTCATTCTGGGCAGACCTGCACCATCGCAGCGCACGGTGATTATTTTCTGCTGTTCTTCTGGAAGAAGCCAGGGCAAAGGCAATAGCAGTTATATTCTGAGTTTTATTAAGCATGGAGTTCTTAGTTTTCATCATTTCCCTCTTAAAAAAAAAACCCAAACAAAAAACAAACAGAGATGGTGGAAAAATCTAAATGTATAATTACATTTTGATAACTACAAAGTGATGCACGGTTCTTTATAGATAATAAAACGACAAGATCTCATCACACCCAGGTTTATTTTCGCAGCCGTAAATCTACTTCTGGTAAAGTCGCCGGGAAAAGATTTTACTATTGAGTAATAATGGAAACAACACTTATTAAAGGGAAATGGCAGCAAGAACTCATCCGATGTTGAAAGACAACACAGAAAATCAGTTTGTTATTACCAAATAGCAGAAATAACTCTTTTTTGCCAGCCCGAGATACCGGCAGCGAGACCAGTTGGTTATTAACAGAGATCCCACTTTTTTTTCCTAAACCACAGTGCAGTTGCCATGATGCTCATGAAAACAGCAATTAAAGATGCAGGTCTGGGGTTGCGCCTCCAGCCGCCAGCGTATCTCAGAGGAAAAACAAAAAAGCACCAAAATAATCATTTCTGAAGCCAGGAAATTCAAGTTGCTTTTCCAACCTAAATTCACCGGTTCATTAAAAAAAAAACAGATGAAGACTATGATAAATCTACCTTCCGGGTGATCCCAGGAAAAAGGCAGAGCTGATGCTACCGGCTTTGTGTCTGCGTGAAGGATGGAGCTAGTAGAGTTGCCATATACCTGCCTAAAACAGGGAGGCTGAAAGCCTTCCCGAGGGACAGGCGGTGCTACCGAGGAGGAATGCTTGTTGCAATATTAACGAGGGAGGAGACAGGACCGCCAGGGAGAAATGAAATATATCTTCCTGGCTGACACAGCGGGGACAGTTTGGATAGCTCAAGAACAAGGGGGTGACGCTGGACGTTGCTATTTGCCTTCAGGGCAGTCAATTGGGGCAGAACAGATGTTTGTGTGGATAAGAAAGTCCTGCTTGAATCCTGATTGTAGGCAGGAGAAAAGATGGATTTTAATTCTCCAGCTGTAGATCCAAGTAACAGGAGCAAAGCACAGCCCTACCAGCACACGTACAGGCAAGGAAATAAAAATACCCACTACTGTTTGCTGATGTTAGCTCGGAGCATCTTCAAATGAGACTAAGTTTCTACTGTGCAAGGTGCAGGGTTTATTATTATTTTTATTATTATTATTATTACTACTATTACTAATTGCAGTGACCATTCATACTGCACCCGTGTCTTATAGCTACAAGTGGGATGCTCATCCCCTTATAGGCACTGTATAAGCAAGACCAAAGAAGGAGCAATCCATCCCTAGATGCCTGTGCTCCAAATAAACAGCGGGAGAAAAAAAAAGATTACCTCGTTTGTACAGATGAGGAACAGAGATACTCGGTGATGTGCCGAAGGCCATGGAGGAAGCCCACGGTAGAGCCAAAATTTGGAGTTAGCTCTTCCAAATCCCAACTCACCACCTTATCTAGACGATCAGCTGGCTCCCACTAAGGCTCGGGTTTATCCTAAGACTAGAGGCAGCCTAAAGCTCGGAGGGGCTCCAGGTCGGGGCCACCACGTGGGCTTCCCATGCCAGGTGGTTGCCATGTGCTGAACCTCCTGCCCACATCCCGCGGTCGGTGGCACCAGCCCGGCAGCCGGCTGGCTCAGCCCATTGCCGGCAGCGTTTTGGCAGCTGGCAAAGCCAGAGGATTTTGGTTTGCACCGGGACAGCGTAAATCATCCAAAGGAGCTGGGATGGCAGGGTTTGGGCCGGTGGCATTGCTGGGAGCTCGGCATTCCCACAGCTCACCGGGGATTTTCACTGAACAAAAGCAAAATGATTCGGGCACGAAGGAAAAGTGGGTTTCCAGGGAGGGCTGGAGGAGAGCTCCCAAGGGAAAAACAGGGATAGTCAGAGAAACTGGGAATGACAGCTCGTTGCATCCAATACCCAGCCTGGCAGGGCGCTGGGAGAAGGAGAGGGCAGGGAGGGCTTTGCAGGCAACCAGGGCTGCTCAAAAAAGGTACCATCAGCAGCAAAGCAGGGCTTTTCAAAACATAAACAGTTTTGGGGAAGAAATGAGAACGGCGCGCGAGCTAAAAATAAGCAGCAGCAAGTGAAAAAAAGGATTAAAGGAGCCCGAAAGAAATAGCGAACAGCAAATTGCAGGGAATTGTTCAGCAAACAATAAAAGGCTCCTCGCCATCTCCCTGCAACAGGCAGGTGGCACTGGGAGAAAGCAACCCACGACAAATGATAGCTGCAAAAGGGGAGATGGAGTTTGGGGGGGGGGGGGGAGGCGGGAGAAAATTCAGACCTGGCAGATTTGTTAAGTGGTTATTTTCCTTCTGTCTTTGCAGAAGACAAAGGGGAGGTAAAGCTCCCCAAGACAGGGATTGTATTTCACTCCGCCGTCGAGAAGGCTTTCGAGTGTCTGCAGATAGCGGCAAGAAATGGTCCTAAAAAGATTAGAGCTCTTAAGGTAGGGCAAAATACTATATTCAGACAACACACTCGAGTTTTAATGACAGTGGGGAGAGAATTGAGTGAAGCATTGTCTGCTGCCTTTAGGAAACCGAAAACTTAATTTGAAACAGCACAGACTAGAGCTGGGCTTTTCTCACAAGAAAATCTTTATTCCTGCCCTTTAAGCATCACTTTTTATCCTTGACATATATTTTCCATTCACTGCTTTCCCACAACCAACGCAGGTTTAGGAAGGGTCTTCCATGTTTTTAGAGTGATTTGGGTAGCTTGCCTTTGAGCATCTCCCTGGCTGTAATGTATTTCTTCTCGCTGCATCCCTCTGTCAGGCTATTATCCGTGTTTACGGATACCCGGCTGAGGGATAAAGAAGCAAAGTGGCTTCCCACAGACGCACAGGGAATGTGCTGGAAAAGAAACTCACCCTGCGTTCCCCAAATCTCAATCCCCAGACCACCCCCTGCACCTCCTGCCTCCGTGATTCCCACCTTGGCTTGCTAAGCTGGGTGGGCCAATTCCCAGTGGAGGCAAACCAGCAGAGCTTCCATACAACCCATTTTATACTGGGACCGAGACCAAGCATCACGTTCAGTCTTAAATCATAGAATCACCGAATCATTTAGGTTGGAAAAGACCCTTAAGATCATCGAGTCCAGCCCTAAACCTAACACTGCCAAGTCCACCACTAAACCATGTCTTGACTGGATCGGGGATTTTGTGCCCCCCAAAAATGAGGCTGATTGCTATGGACCCCACAGTGCCCGATGTGCCCCATGGGGGTCACCAGGACCCCCCTGCGCCACTTGGCTTGAGACAAGGACAAAACAGGGCACTGCCTTGCTGCCAGCCTCGTGGCTGCATCCTCCGGGGCTGGGGGAACATCGCTCCGATGTTGCCCCCGCCCGATCCCTCCACCGGCAGGTGACACTGAGGTGGCTCCGCCATCCCCACCTCAGCTCCCGCGTCCCCCAGGAGGGGACTTTCGGCTGCAGGGACCCCCCTGACCTTGCCCAGGGCTCTGTTACTAAGAATAAAATGCAGAGGGCTGCGCTGCACCGGCGCGCAGTGGGATAATTGCAGGGAAGCGGCTGCTGTAGCCCAGCGACCGCGGTAATTGGGCACGGGCCATCCTGTAGCCAGGTTTCCCGTGCTATTATCCCCTTATTAATAGAAACCAAATCTACCTTTGCGGAGACAGCACTGCGAGCCTGGAAATTATGTGGTGCAAGGCTGCAGGGAGGCATCTGCGGCATCTTTGCAATAGCCTCAGCCCTTCGCCACCCAAGGGCCAGATCCTGGTGGGGTCCACGGGATGCTCCTGCCCAAGTCGTGACAAAATCCCAGCAGTCCCAACCCAAAGTCCCCTGTGGTCATTGGAAAGGCGAATGTTAAGACTCAGCCACACGGCGATCGCCCTCACGGAGGCAGGCGAGCGAGATTTGGTCTATTAACTAACTCATCCCAGCAGCATCCCTGCAAGGTACGGCAGGGAGTATTAATTTCATCTCCCAAGGAGGAAAACTGAAGGTCAAAAAGTCTTGAATTTCCCCTCGCCCACACGGATGGGGTAAGGCGGGGGCCACGAGCTGAGCATCCGTGGATTTAGGGCTGGGAAATAATGTGGAGCATCTCGGCTGGGACGCTCCTGCCTGGGCACCGCGGGGTGTCAAATATAAAAGATGAAGGTAAAAGCGACAGCATCATTTTAGGGGGAATCAACCCACGACTCCAGGGCTCTCCTTGCTGGAAGGTGTGAAAGCAAAGTGCTGGTTTCTGAGAAACACAAGGACAAGGTGAAAGTCTCCGTGGGGTCTTCCAGGACAGGACTTCTCGGTCAACACGGAAGCGTGGCTTTCCATGGCCAGGACTAGCGTGAGTCCCTCTCCCCATCCCTGTCTTGTTCCAGGCTAACTTCCCCTCTGAAGCTCAACTTGGAAACAGTCCCGGATAAAATGTGCCCCTGACCATGACTTTTTTTGTTGGGTAAGCAGAGATGAAGGCACAAGGTGTGAGCCAGTATTGAAGCTGGAAGGAAGATTAGGTACCTCCATCCAAAATGCAGTCAACAATGCAGAGAATAAGATCTGGTTTGGTACATTTATTTTTTAATGCAGATAAGAAATGCAGGTTTATGACGGTCTTCAGGACCATCTGAATCTCATCTCAAATTTGGGATTTGGTCTGAAACCTCCCCAGCGATGTTCACTTCCACCTCCCCTCCCAATTCATGCTAGGCAAAGCCTAGCAGATGGCCTCCTACAGTAACTATTTTAACCATCAACGTTGTTAATACTCTCAAGAGCGATGGAAAGAATTATCAGCCCATCGTATTTCCAAGCTTCCCCGTTTTTCTTCACCTCTTCTTCGCCCAGCTTTTAACGCTTCCCATTTCAACGGCAATTAATACCAGCCTTTCTGAAGATGAATCCTACAGGCTTGCAACCAAGTCCTCGCAGCCAAATCAGCACAGATGTGCTAGAGAGCGATGCAGATGGTTTCTCCTTCCCCTGAAACTCGAGACTTTGCTTCTGCTCTACGCTGCGGTGTTTTGCAGGCTGGGGATGTCAGGAGCACGTCCCTCCCCATATGGCAAGCGAGAAGTCTTCCCAGGAAGATTAAAGCAGAGAGAGGAGACCTGGGTTGCCTCCCGCATTTTTCAGCCCTTCTCCATCACTTTGTGCAAGCCTGGTGCTGTTAAGCAACTACGTAAGAGATGAAAAGCGTCGGGGAAAATAAATAATACATAAATGCTGAAGTGTGTTGCCAAGGCCACCTCCAGGATGGATCTGTACCCAGGCATGCTCCCCTCCAGACAGCTGCCTGCTCCTGCCCTGGAGAGATGTCACTGGGAGTGAAATGGAGCTCCTGGGCAAGACGTTGTTTCAGAGTGATGCATCGGAGAGCCTTGCAGGTGACAGAAACTGTAATTGCTGTGATTAAACTTCACCGGCCCATTTCACCCCCGTGAAACCCAGCTTTGCTGCTGATTTCAGCAGAAGCAGGATCGATGTCCCTACCAGAGAAGAGGTCGGGAGTGCTAGGGAGACCTCTCCCCAAAGCATGAGCAAAGCCCCACTGCCTGAGCAGAGGGTCTTGTACCCCTGGGGCCTCATGGATGCTCTGGCTTCCATGAGGACCTGAACGATGTTCTCCATCATCCCCAAAAGCAGTCCAGACCAGGTGCAGGGAGCCAGCAGCCTGACAAAAAGGGGTCTGAGACCCAGTGTGAGATGCTACAGATCACTTCTTGGGGTTCAGGGCGGCAGTGTCTTGTGCCCAGAGGCTGCAGAGACCCTGAGGGAGCTACGCTGCACCCCACCAGCTCCATCCCCACGTCCTTATTTCAGCAGCAGCTTGGCCACATCTGCCTCTATTTTTCTCAGCAAACCCCTGAGAGCTCGACGGCTCCGTAGCAGTAAGAGAGAACGTATTGGTCACTTCAAATACATGACAGGAATGTGAAATAAAAGGTACCCAGTGTGGCTGGATGCAGCCACGACCGTGATGGGAGCTGCCCAGTCTCGTGGCGTGGAGAGCCAGCTGTGCCAGCAGCCCACTGGAAGCGGTCCTCTCCCCGCTTTGTCCTTTCCATGGATTAGGAGATGAGGCATCACCCCTGGAGCGGGATGCCTGTCCTCCGGCGATGATACAGGAGCATCCAACCCTGATGCACAAGGACACCGGGAGGTGCCCGGGGTGCTGGGAGGTGATGGTGAAGAGCGTGGTCCTTGGGGTGGCTGCTTCCAACCTTGCTGTGACGGACAAGTCACGACACCCCCCCTGCCTCACTGCCCTTGCCTGGAAAACAGCCGAAACATCCCCCGCAAAGCACTTTGCAACCCACTAACCCCCCTCTCCTCTCCTGTGCCTGCTGCAGAGGGCAGCTGGAGGGGCTCAGGAGACACAGCACACAGCAGAGCACACAGGGATGCTGCAGGGACTCCTAAAATGAAATGCACCCAGATAGTCTAACGCCTCTGCAAAAAACCCCGCGTCTGCTAGGATCAGAACCGGCTACAAAGCTTGAAGATTTTGCTTGAGAAATATTAGTTATAGCTGTGTACATGTATTTGCCTTATTAGTTTTCTCTAGTGGGAGATTATAAAGCGACCGGGAAAAGAGGGGAAAAATACTCTCCTCATTTAGCGCAAAAATGTAGGTAACAATTATTAGGCAATAATTGATTCGTCCGATACTTTATTAACTGGAGTTTGGGTGTGCAAGTGACAGGCTCTGCAGCGAGCCTTTCATGTGACACGTTATTAAAGGGTCTTTTTCTGGCTCCGAAAGGCAGTGGCTGGCAGATCAAAGGTCAGACATTTCAAGGAGTAAATTGGTTTAATGTGGCTGCAGATAGCCTCACGAAAACCTAATAAATATGCAGTGAAATGTAAGGAGAGAAAATTGTGGACAAGAGAGACAATTACTTTGAAACCAGGATAAGAGCAGCGCGGGCTCAAATTAATCAGTGTAGGGGCTCCTTCTCTCTGCCTCAGGATTTAGTATTCAGAGCAAGAGCTCGGCTGCTGGTGGGATGTGCTGGGGGGTGGGCACTGGTACCCGACGCCAAAACCTGCCGGGGGAGATGCTCAACCCGGAGCCGCAGCCGGGATGGTGGTGTGAACCACCACGGCTTTCCAGGTACACCGGGAAGCCACCCGTGACCCACAGCAAAGGATGTTCATGAGCACCACGGGATTTTGTGGTGGCTGGTGAAGAGATTATCCCTCCACGGCTGAATCCCGCGGGGAGCCCTTGGTGTGACCGAGCGGGCTCACGGCGGCACTGTGACACCAGCAGACAGCGACTCACGGCCCAAACCCCATGAACAGAGAGGGGTTTAATTGTAAGAATTGATGCTTTTAGCTCATCTCCTTCTTTTTCACTTGATTTCGTGACTTTTTTTAGAAGCGTACCTCACTTGTTTTTAAACTCCAGGCAACGATGTCTGGATACTTTCGGGGTTTTGTTTGCATTTCTTGAAATGCATTAACTCAAACGACCTCCAAACGCTTGCAAGGCAGGATTTCTTTGCTAAAAAGTCACAGCTTCACTCCTTTTAATTAAAGGTGAGAAAACACCCACTCCAGTTCTGTAATCTGGAAAGGGACTTCCTGCACGAAAACAAAGCGCGATATTCCCAGTATGGCTGGAAACGGGAGCGGAGGAAACAAATCTATAAAACAAAACAGCCGGTCCCCCTTGGAGAAGCAGATAAGGCCACAACCTCTTTGTATTCCCTTTGCAGGTCACTTTTCCCAGCTGAGTCACCGTGCTCCGGCACGATTTATCATGGCCCCACCAGATAGCCCGAGAAGGATCAGGCGGCACAATCTGCCTGCGATTCAGCCAAGCCAAGCCTTGCTGCTCACCCACATGGGGACTTTCTGCAAGCATGAAAAAGTTGGGACCCAAGGGCTAAACTGCTCCATCAGCCGTGTTGTCCCATAGGCTGGACCACCAGGGATGAATGAGATCCCTCTGCCCACCATGTCCCCGTTGGTGGCTTGTCGCCGGCTGTGTCCCTCTGCCCATGATGGAGTTGCAGCATCATGGAGCACTGCCACCTCCCTGGCGAGGAAACCTCGGGAGAAGCTTTGGGGATGGGGCAGAGGGGGACAGCTGGTGCCACCCGTGCCCTGCTGGCCACGGGACACTTCAAGGAGAACCCACGCTTCAAGGAGAACCACACACTTCATGGGTCACCCACAAGGAGAACTGATGGGGCATGGACCTCCGCACTGGCAAACCCACGCAGGCAGCTCTTGCCCTGAGTTATTTGTGCATATATTGTTCTGCCATAAATCAGGAGCCCTGACAGTGTAATTTGTATCTGGGGAACTTGGAGCAATTACAAAATCAGCCCAAACGCTATTTGTTTCACAAGATTTTGCCCTTAGTTAGCACTGTCGTTCTGCTTTAATTACACTGTAATTAATTGCAGCAAAACTGTTTGGAAAGTGCATGCGCACGGTGGAAAGGCTGGGATATTGCAACCTGCTTACTCCTCTGCAGCCACCGCTGTAAAATCTCTGACTCTCTTTTGCTGTAACACTTGGCATTCATTTTTCCACCCTATATCCAGAGCATCTCCAAGTCCTCTCAAAAAAAGACCAAGGCCCATGGAAGGTGACTACTGACTTATTTTACATCAGGGAAATTAAGGCGCAGAGGAGCCAGTCTCTTTAATTTCTCTTCAGACAGGACTAAGAGGGCAGAAGTTGCCAGAAGTGAACCAAGCTTGGGCCTGGATGTAAATCACCACCTTTTTCTCTGCCCTGGGCTGCTCAGATGTTCTCATGTTCCCTTGCAGCTCCCAAAGCCACCTAGCACCTTGAAGGGGCTGGGACCTGTCCATGGAGAAGGCTGTCTCATCCAACACCTCCCTAAAGACAGAGGCAGCGAGACCTGCCCACGGCACAGGGACCTGATGATAAAGGAAAGCAAATCTGACCCATTTCTTTTGCAATCTGTCCCCTTCTAGTATTTCCAGCGTCTAGCCGTGGCACGGAGGCATTAATCCCGGCTGAGGTGGACTTGCAGAGTCCCCTTTCAGCTGGTGTTCAGTCTCTCGGCGCAGGCTATAAAAGCAGCCGTAACGCAATCGCTGGGCAGCCGCTAGGAAACGAGAAGCCGCCAAATGCATCTGAGGCTGCCTCGAGTTTCATCCCCTTGACCGATTATTCCTATGCAAGAAAGGCAGCTGCACCAGAAGTCTGCAGCCCTGCAAGGCCGGGGAGAAGGTCTGGAGGGGACACGGCAGTCAGGAGACAGGGATTAGCCGGTGTGACTCATCTCCTCTCGCACACCACCAGCAAGCAGCCAGGGCAACGACTTGCTGGTAGGGCAGGAGAGGAAATTTCCCATTTTGAAATTGCTCAACATTGATAATAAATATGTTCCCAGCTAAATACCTTGCAGAAAAAATATGCTGCTTACTTTTCTTTCCTCTTTGCTGTTTTCTTTTTTCACCCTCTCCTCTCCTCTCCTCTCCTCTCCTCTCCTCTCCTCTCCTCTCCTCTCCTCTCCTCTCCTCTCCTCTCCTCTCCTCTCCTCTCCTCTCCTCTCCTCTCCTCTCCTCTCCTCTCCTCTCCTCTCCTCTCCTCTCCTCTCCTCTCCTCTCCTCTCCTCTCCTCTCCCCTCTCCTCTCCTCTCCTCTCCTCTCCTCTCCCCTCTCCTCTCCTCTCCTCTCCTCTCCCCTCTCCTCTCCCCTCCCCTCTCCTCTCCCCTCTCCTCTCCTCTCCCCTCTCCTCTCCCCTCCTCTCCCTCTCCCTCTCCCCTCCTCCAATTTCCTCCTGGGAGGCCATCAAACCTTCTCACCTCCATTTTGCTGGTAGCAGACGGAACAACTTGCCCCAAACCACAGGAGAACAGTGATAGAGAACAGGAACAGTGAGGAGAACACGACAGATCACCGGCTGGTCACCCAATGATGCGCCCAGACCCCATATGTTCCTGGAGGCACCACCAGCCGCTGGATCACTCCCCAGCAGCACAGAGCCACAGCCACGGGGGGGAGAAGGACCCAAATTCTGCATCAAGGCAGCAGTCCCAGCACAGGGGGCTGTGAAGCCACCTCTCCGGCTGCCCGCCTGACACCGTGGTGCGACACGGCGTAAGGAAAGCCCATGGCAGAGGTGAGGATGCATCTGCTTTGAGGAGCTCATGAGCTCATGGAAGACAGGAGCCAGCCAGGGATGGGGCAGGCAGCGGCGGGGGGGGGGGGTCCAAAGGCAGCAGCAAAACGATTGGGATTATCCCAGCAGCAGTAACCCCGGAAGATCCAGCTGATCTAAGAGACCTCCCAGACACATGCCTAGAGAGCCAGGGGTTTGGCAGAGGATCTGCTCCATCAGCTTCAACTCACCTTGGCAAAAGGTGCCCAGATACCATGGTGACGGGCTCAGCGGGGATAAACACCGAACATGGGTGTGGGTTGTTTGCATACTTAGGAAGCTGGCTGGTCTCCATCCCTCCACCCTGCCTCCTCCCAGCGGTGCCAGGATCTCTCTCCAAAGTGGTCTCCTACCTCCTCCTGGGCTGGCTCATCCGCGGGCAACACGGAGGCACTTCCCAAACTGGTTCCCTGTTAGGCAGGGCAGGGTGGGGGACGGCGACGCCGGGGTTGCTGCCTCTCCCCGCACCCTGGGAGGTGGAAGTCATTTGACGGTCCCAACATCCACGTGCCTGCCCGGACCCACACGGAGACGGCGCAGAGCCTTCATGGTGTGGGACATCCCCTCTTCCTCCTCCTCTTCTGCAGCTGCCAAGCACATCGAGCCCCTCGCAAAACCACCGTCACGGATGTGGCATCCTTCCCCCTCCCCCCAAAAAGTACTCACGACCACCACGCACCCATTCCTTAGGGGCAAGGACATCTTTCTGAGGGACAAGGAACAAAGCGATCCAACAGCAGCGAGAAATAAATCTATAATTAAGGCAAGCTGCTCACATGAGCGATACTTGAAAATTATGCAGACCTGTGAGCAACGTTGCCATCGGGCGCGCGGCTTCTCTCAGGCTTCCAGTAAGGAATAAAAAAGCTCTGACTAATATAAAGAGGCCTCCAAATCATTCTTGGCAGAAGCATCCCAGCCCCGGATCCCCTCCCTCTATTCATTGCTAAAGCTCTCAGCCAAAGGAAAATAAACCGTGCAGCTACCTCGCTGACCCGACCCGCAGCGTGGTGTTGCTGGGTGCCAAAGCGCACAGCTGCCCCTTCTGCACCATTATATACTAATACAACAGTGTATAATATATATACATTATACATTATAGAAATTTATATACTATACCCGGCGTGATGCTGCCTTCCATCCCCATCCTGCCGGGAGGGCAGGGGCATGAGCAGCGGCAGGGATGAGCCCTCCCATCGCTGCCCCCTTTGCTAGGATCATCCGCACACACCTGGTAATACCGCGTTTTGGTGCGGTCTGAGATCCTTCACCTTTCCTAATTGCTTCCAAATTTATAAAACCATTCCACCGGTGACAATTAATGGGAATCTGACCAGGACTACGAACTGGGGAGGGAAGACTTCAGTGTTTTGAAACTATTTTAATAGCTTGCTATTTAATTAAAAGCAATAGCTCTGAAATTATGTCAGTGAAACTTGCCACTTACTTATTAATTAGAGGAGGAATTTCAAAGGAGGCTAAGGGAGTTAGGGGCCGGACAGCCCCAGGCTCGCCGGAAAATCCCAGGTTCGTACGGCTAATGCTTGCTCAGCGCTCAAACATGCCGGGTCTGACTCCGTATTGCCTGGCACCTGAAGTAAACAGCGTCAAGCACAAGTGTAAAGTGGGTGTTAAATCCTGCCTGCTCCAGAGCACGGGTTTGAAATGTCCTTTTTGCGGTGGTGGGAGTGATGGAAGGCATTGGAAGACCGGGGAAAGACGGCAAAGCATCTCATCCACCTTTCCAAGAGTTATTTGCTGGGCTGTCCCGGGGTGGATACACCAGGATACACGTTGAGAAGCCCGCAAAAGGTTTGCTCTCCAGTGTGGGGTGTTGGAGGCGTTGAAGGCAGCAAGGGCTGGCCGTGCCCACGGCATCCGCTCCCTGCGACCGGGATACGGATAGACCCAGCTGCCTTTGCTGCTCCCAACCTCCAGTTCATCCCAGGAGGAGAAACCTCTATCCGATCCCACTTCCACCAAGCAGAAAGGAGGGCAAAGTCCCACTCGGTCTCATTCCTCCAAATATTGTACCTGGGTGAACCGGAAGATGGCTGCCACATCCCCTTTTCAAGGGCAGAACAAGCTGCAGGTCCCCGCATGACCGTGCCAAGTCTTTCCATCCACCCGACACGCTCCGGAAAGCAACGCCGGGATGGCCAAGCTCCGGTTCCTCCTCTGCTGAGCACATTCCTCCCCTCCTGTTTTCATTCAGCCCAACCTTAAACAAAACCATGGCTGTTGTTTTTATCGGCGACGCAGCTCTGGGAATTACCTGCGCAGGATCAGGGGAGCTGGAGAGGGGGTTTGTGCTGCTGAAATAGCACTGAATCTCAAGGAGCTGTTAAAAATATTAAAGCTTAACTGCGTATAACACACCATCCTGCTGCGTCCCATTTGCTAGTAAAGAAGCAAAAAGTTCCAGAGAGAGACTGAGATTTAAACCCAAACTCCCAGTAGGGGGTCTCCAGATAAAGCACCTCCGTTTTCCCCGTGCGATCCCCGCTTACGGCACGGGCAGTGCCGAGCAGGTCGGCTTGAGCCGGGCTTAACCCTGCACCGAGCAGCAGCCTCATCCCAACCACGCTTCCCAGCCTGTCTTTAATCGCGATTTCTCTGCCAGCATTAAATCTGCTGAGCCGCTTTAACTATTTAAGAGGAGAGCGGGGTTTTTTCCACAAGTTTTCTGCAAAGAACAACCGAAACAAAAATTACTTTAAAACAAATATTAGTAAGTATTAAAAATACAGAACGGAACATATATTTTATTCTACTCTATTATATTATAAATATGAATCATCTGCCTCATCAGAGCCCTTCTGCCTACCCAGCAGGAGATGTTACCAGGTGTGTTTTTGCACTGATATTTCCTATCTCAAACAAACAAGCAAACAACTAAGCCGGACTTACAGAAAAACCCCAGCAACTTGAGAAGTTGTATCGTACAGGTGTTGATACACAGCCAAAATCTCCGGGCTTGGTAAAGATTCAAGATACCAAGCAAGGAAATCAGAAAGAGAATCACAGGTTCGAGTTCAACCAGCAATTAAAAACGCATGTAAATAGCAATAGATTAGTACAGAGGATCGCTACGACACACTGAAGATTTCTAACACGAACACGATTAGCCTCCGAGCATGAAATTCAAGCGCCTTCCCCTCCCCTCAATAAACCGCAAAAGCCCTGAAAGGGGAAAAAAAAATTAAAGATCTCGTATTTTGGAAGTTGAAAGTACAGCATCCGACCCACCTTCCCCGCTCCAGGTGCCGACCCTCGTCCTCCCCTTGCCTGCCTTGGCTGCACGGGGAATCCGGCAGCGTCGCTCCCGGGGTGTCTGCAGCCGAGCGGAGATTGTCATTGATTTGTGTGCGGAAAGTTAAGCCTTTCTAGGAGCGGTTAGGAGATTTCACTCCCACCACTCCCTCTAAACCAAAAGTATTTGGCACGGAGCCCTCCTCGTCCACCTGTACTATTAAGGTCTAAACAACACGCGGGACACGGACCGATTTTACCGGGATCTTTTCATGTTTCCTTTTTAAATAATCACACAAAGTTCTTTGGAAAGAAAAACTTGGGGTTTTGTGGTGTTTTTTTTTTTAAATCTCTTCTTTTTAAAAGCAGATTTATCGCATCCTTTTTGTTTTCTACTCGGTGGGCCAAACCTTTCCCTGGTGTAACCGGTGACCCCTGACCATGTGCTGATTTGCCCCCGCAGAGGTGACCCTGTGGGTGACTTTCCTACCGATCTGCTCTGCTTCCCCTGCAAACCGTGCACCCGTTTGGCTGAGACAAGGTAAATCTGGGGGGGATGAAAACCTCTTTTGGAAAAGCACTGGATATAATTCAACTAAAAAAAATCAGGTTTTGCGCATGAACGACCCAAGCGAGCAAGAAGATGGAGGCAAGGCATCTTCAAAGGGGGGTTTGCTTACCCAAGTCTCCAGTCGCTGTGTTGTCCAGGTGACAAGACCCCAAATTGGGTACCCGATCCAAGGAACGAGTGACTTTGAAAACCCTTCCCAAGTGCCCAGCGTGGGGCTTCAAAGCCCCCCTGGCACCCAGATTTGAAAGCCACCTCCTGGCCACCTCAGCTGCACCCATGCAGCCAACGACCCCATCCCACGGGGATGTCCCCGGCAGAGGAGTCACCCCGCCGGAGCCCAGCTCAGCAGAGTGTGCCGCCTCCGCGAGCAGCCTAACCTGGCTAAGCCTGGCTCGCTGGCATGCGCGCAACCCCAAAGGGTTGGCCATCGTGTTGAGTGATAAATAACAGGTCCCTCCTCTTCTCCTCGTTGGGTGCCCTAGGGATCAGCTCATTCTTGAGATTCTGCCCCAAATTAAGCAGCCACATCTCGGAGCATTAAGTTAAACACTGCATTTAATAAAATACTAGTTCCTTTCTGGCACAGGTATTATGACAACGAGGAAATACAGATTTTTTTTGTTAATACAATAAATCCGTTGAGAGCAACTAGACACTGAGTTCCATGTTACATGCCTTTCTGCTGGTTTTCCTTTAAAGAAGCAGATTAAAAAAACCCCAAATGACAACCAAAATTGTTTATACAATGGAAATCTTTCTGAAGCACGAGGCAAAATCAAGTGTAAGATAGCCTGGGGCAACCTGGCACTCCCAGACATGGCTTGGAAGAGCTCTGTGCTCAGAGCACGGTTACTTTTGAAACTTTTATTACACGCTTTCTTGGTCTGTAGGGAAAAAAAAAAAAAAAGCTGCTTCCATCCCCACACCCAAACCACTATCTGCAACTCCTCTGACTACTGGGTTTCTAAGGAGTGTCTGGGTAAATCAGTAAATGAAGTCGGTGCGAATAATATGTCTGGCCCCAGATAAGGGTAAAGTAAAACTTGGGCAGCATCCAGCGACTGCCAAGCTGGCGTGGAGAGAAACACCAATTGCCACCCACTGCTTTTCCTGGTAGTCCCACAGCCTGCATCCAACTTGGGATGGGAGCACCCATCCAACCACCCACCCGCACCCTAAGCACAAAGCCAAGCGACTCTTCATTTCCTGCAAAAACTGCTTTGTTTTTCCATCAAAATGCCTTGCTCCCGTCAATCCACCAAAACCAACCTGTGGAAGAAACAATTACTTCCATCCCATGCTAACAAAGTGCATTGTTCGTGGTCTTGTTTCCCAAGATGGTTTTATGGAAAGGTCCCCAGCACCACTGGGGTGCTGGAGCGTGTCCAGAGAAGGGCAACGAAGCTCTAGAGCACAAGTCTCATGAGGAGCGGCTGAGGGAACTGGGGTTGTTTAGCCTGGAGAAAAGGAGGCTGAGGGGAGACCTCATCGCTCTCTACAACTCCCTGAAAGGAGGTTGTAGCGAGGTGGGGGTCGGTCTCTTCTCCCAAGTAACAAGCGATAGGACAAGAAGAGGAAACGGCCTCAGGCTGCTCCAGGGGAGGTTTAGATTGGATATTAGGAAAAATTTCTTCACTGAAAGGGTTGTCAAGCATTGGAACAGGCTGCCCAGGGAAGTGGTGGAGTCACCATCCCTGGAGGTGTTTAAAAGACGTGTAGACGTGGCGCTTAGGGACATGGTTTAGTGGTGGACTTGGCAGTGCTGGGTTAACGGTTGGACTCGATGATCTTAAAGGTCTTTTCCAACCGAAATGATTCTATGATTGAAAATGTCCCCAAATTCCTGCAAGCCAAACCCAACATTTTCATACGGAACAATACTTGGGGGGTGGACAGTGACAACTAAAACATCTCAGCGATGACTCTGAGTCCAAAATAGGACTGCAGACCAATAGGTCCCCACTGAACCCTGGAAATTATTTCCCATTTTCCATGTGAAATTGGTTCCTGGTTTTTGATCACTGTTAACGGAGGGATGAACTGGTGTCCTAGACTATAAAGGAAGAGAGACTAAGCTACTTCTAACAGGGTGTGAAATCAGAATAGCAGGAGAAAGAAGAGAAGAAAGGGTTGTGCTGGACCCCACCTCGGTTCACAAGCACAACGGGAAACACCTAGTAAAAAAAAAAAATAGGAAAGGTTGTAATGATTGCTTATCCCAGGTCAGGAAAGCTCTAATTAAAAGTATATTGAATTGAAAGCTCTCCAGAATAAAAAGTACTTTAAGGATGCCTGTCCAATCAGAAAAATAAATGATCATCAAATTTAAAGATTTTCATGGGCAAAATAAATTTTGACACAGTTTTGCTTTCTACAGTTGTTTGCTGGGGGTTTTTTAACAATAAACTGGGTTTTGTGAACTTTTGCAATTTTTCCTTTTGAACTTGAGTTTTTCAGGCCGGTTTTAAACTTTTGCTAGTTGGAGCACAATAATCAACCTCAGTCAATCCAGCTCTCTGAGAGCCAGAGGAAGATATTTTCCGCAATAAGATTTGCTGCACCAGTCACATTTTTCAAAGGAAAATAATTTTCTTCCTCAAACATCCCTATTTCATTGCCAAAACCTGTTGGTAAAAAAAAATGATTATTTTTTTACAGGTTAATTTTGGTAAGAAATAAAATCCAGCAACATATTTCCCCCCAGATCTCACAAGAAACTGCTTGCAAACGGGAAACTTGGAAAAGCCTGGCGAGGTTTTCTCCATGGTGTCTATCCCACACACCCACACGTGTTTCCGTTTGCTATGGTACGTATCCCCATTAACTTTAACACCGCTCTCCAGGCAATAAAGTTAAGCCTTGCCTAAGTGCTTCCAAATGTTGGCCTTATTTTAAAGGTGACAGAGTAAATGGAAGGAAGAGATGTGAGCCCACAACCTTGACGCACACCCTCATCGCTGGGGTACCACCAGGTCAGGAAGGAGGAGGATGGGGAATACGACCCATCTGGTTTAAGAAGGTCTCTGGGCTCATGGCTCAGGTAAGAGCTGCTGGTTTTTTATCTTTAAAAGGTAATTGTGGACATTGGGAAAGGCTGAATGGGTGACTGGTGAAAAGGATTTCCTTGCTAGTAGCCCCACGCTCTGCAGACGAGGAGTGGTTTCCAGCGAGAGGCTGAATTACCAGTTACCCCATGCCACGGACCGGGCAGATTCGCTGGTCCAGGCTATGTGTACATGCAAAGCTGCTGTCACAATATTCCCAGCCAAAAAAACCCCAACTCTAAAGCAAATCAGTGAAAACCAATGTCGATTAAGTGCTTTGCTAAAACAATCTAGCCAGAGTCTCAGTGATTTCGTATTTGAAACCTTAATGGTCATAATCCAGATCGATCCTAAGGGATCTCCAGTGCTTTGCCTAACGTGGATGGTGGAACTCAATGAGGCTCCAGTGCCTTCAATGGAAATAGGGTCATTTATGCTACCCAGAGATTTCCTTGAGAGAGAAATGAATACACAGTTTGATTTCTATGGAGGAACAGGGCTGGATGTAGCCAAGATGATGTTGTATACGTGTACAGGGTGTACGTGTACATATACACACTGTATGTGTAGCTCTATGACGGGATTTTGCTACATCATATAGCTTCACTGGGAAGCTCTCAGAGGAAGAGCTGCACTCTGACCTCCCCTCTTCCCCCAGTATATCTGCTCAAGCAGGGACCGGTACCAGCTCTGGAAACGCAGCCACCTCCGGGTGAAGCTGGCCCCACAGCTCCCAGTCCTTCTTGATCCACAGCTCCCAGTCCTTCTTGATCCACAGCTCCCAGTCCTTCTTGCCCCCCTGCAGCTTCATGGTGCCACAAGGAAACAAGAATGAACCCACGTTAGCAAGAACGTGGCAAAACTTCTACACAAACTTTGAATTAAACCTGTATTTTGCTTGGAAAACATTTACCTTTCCCCACTGGGTCTTATTCTCAGCCTAATGAACAAAGATGAAGCCGGGCAGAGCTGCTGCCTGTGCAATCTCTTGCTTGGTGGGAGAGAAGGATCATCTCCAAGGGCGACAGATTAGGACGCGGAAGGCTTGGTGGCATGGCATCAGAGAGGTGCTGTAAAGCTAAACGCATTAAAGCCTCCGCCATCTCCCAAAATGAAGCCGTAGCCAGCTCATCTGAGACAACGGCCATTCCCAGTGCTGAAGATCACGGGCCGGGAACCTCGCCTCATCCCTGAAGCCAGCAGCGAGGAGGGAATGACACCAGCTCCTGCTCCCCAGGGCACGCGCTGCAAATGGAGTGCACGCACATCCTCCTCCTTGAACCCACACCTATATAAATACTTGATGTATCGCTTGATTACTCGGTTAGATGACACATGCCTGAAGGCAGTTGCCAGGTCACTTTGCTTGGTTTTACTGCTTCAGACCTCCCTTTGTCTTTATCGGGAAAGATTTTCAAGTCCGCTTCAGCTTGTGTTTGTGCAGGGCTGGGACTGGGGGAGGGCCCCTAAAAAAAAATGATGGTAGGATGAATCCTAAACACAAATGGACGTTAATAATAAAAGGCACAATGTGGATCGAAGAGCCACTTTGCACAGCTTGATGGGTTGGTGCAGAGTTTTACCGGAGGTACCTCTCCCGCCCCAGAGCAGCTGAAGCTGGGTGAGGTGAAGACCTCCAGGGAGGTCCAGACCACGTGAGGCTTCTGAACATCTACCTTACACGTGTTGCCAGCCCCGATGCCAAAAAACCTTCCCAGCGCCCCAGAACAAACTTGAGATGGGTCATAAAAAAACCTAAGTGACACAAATACAATCTGCTGGGGGATAAAAGGGAGGAGGGGGAGAGCATCCGCAAAGACCCAGACCCTAGCGATGGCTGCAGACTTCAGCCTGACTTCCACTGCAACCACTTTTGCACAACTCACAGCCCCGGTGCAATTGCTACACGCAGCTTTTGAAACGCTTTCCCTGCCTCATAATTTCTCGACGGATTATTTTTGCTTTGCTCTCGCACAAAATGAGCCACGACTCCTTGCTGGGTCTGCTCGCACCATCCCACCCGTGGATGGGCTAAGGACAACCAAGCAAATTGCCCATCGTAACCAGAGTGCCAGCCTGTGGGCGTTGATAACCTTCTGCCCAGACCACTTGCTTTAATTTCTACCATCCAGAAAGTTATCCTTATCCAGGAATAAGAAATTTAGCAGAAGCTCCCTGATGTAGGTGGAAACAATCTCATTTGCTTTCAAAAGCTGTGGATCAGGCCACAGCTCCTTGCAGAATATCACATTAACAGTAAGAGGCAAACGAACCATTTCACTTCTCCTAGCTGAGAGAAAAAAAAAAAAATGCGGCTGACCTGATTTACCTTCCTGATAACGTATTTAAAAAATGCTCCCAGGTTGAGGACTTCGCCAGCTGAGATTTCATACGAAATGAGACTGTTTATGTCATGACCGCAACCTTCTGAAAAATGCCCCTTTAGATGGGAAAGCTCACAAGACCCTTAGGTATAATGATCTCAGCTATATCAATAACCACGTTTCGGCAGATTCATTATCTGCTCGCCGGCCTGCCCAGCCGCACAGCGAAGCGTTGCAGCGGGATGGAGCGAGAAAGGAAAACACTGAATTCAGCCGTTCTTCCCGCAGAAAAACTGACATTGCGGGTCATTCTTTTCCTTAGCAAAAGCCAAGCTTTTATTTCCTCTGCTTTCACGCCGTGCTCGGGAGGGAGGACCTGAGCTACACACAATATTGAACACAACCGATCAATCTCCCTTTAGTGGGTGCAAGAGTATTTTCCTTCACAGCTTGCATCTTTGCTCCCCAAGCATCCCCATCCCTTGCTGTCCTAAACTTTACAGGAGAACATTTTTCCTCCTTTCCCTATTCCTCCTAATATTCGCTCTGTTAGTCAAGATTTTAACATCCATGCTAACTCTATGCATGGATTTCAGACCACACTTCATAGGAAATCTAGGCTACAAAACAAAGGTTTATTTCATACCGGTATTTTCAAGCAACAGGGACCATTATGATCATGTATTATGCCCTCCAGCTTCATACAAAATAAAATACTTTGCCCAGTAATTTCTGCAGCAAGGCCCTCGTTCCTGCCTGCCCTCCAGCATTTAGAAGGAGAGGCAATCTTGGCTGAAAGATTTCAAATCAAGGGAGTCTTGCCCTGAACCTTGGCACGTGTTTCTAGCATTTTATTAGTCTCGGTACTAAAAAAATTTGCATCTTTTTCTTGTTTTTTTGCCTGAATGTGCCTAGCTCTAGTTTCTGAGCATCTCATCACACCGTCCTCAGTACAGGAAAGACATGGACCTGTTGGAGCGGGTCCAGAGGAGGGTCACAAAAATGATCAGAGGGCTGGAACACCTCTCCTGTGAGGATGAGCTCAGAGAGTTGGGGTTGTCCAGCCTGGAGAAGAGAAGGCTTTGGGGAGACCTTATTGCGGCCTTTCAGTACTTAAAGGGGGCTTATAAGAAAGATGGGGACAGACTTTTTAGCAGGACCTGTTGTGACAAGACAAGGGGGAATGGTTTTAAACGAAAAGAGGGGAGATTCAGACTAGATAGAAGGAAGAAATGTTTTACGCTGAGGGTGGTGAAACACTGGCCCAGGTTGCCCAGAGAGGGGGTGGATGCCCCATCCCTGGAAACATTCCAGGTCAGGTTGGACGGGGCTCTGAGCAACCTGATCTAGTTGAAGATGTCCCTGCTCGTTGCAGGGGGGTTGGACTAGATGGCCTTTAGAGGTCCCTTCCGACCCAAACCATTCTGTGATTCTATGATAAGCCTTTTTCTGCTAGACTAAAGAAAACAGTTCGGCTCTCTTCCCAAAGCGGGGACTTGAAGGCTACGATCCCATGAGCAAGGAGGAGAGCTGTGAGCATCTCCCTTCCATAGCATCTCACTGCTAGGCTAGACACCTCTGCTGGCAACGGATGTGGCTGCGGAGAGCTGGACCAGGGATGGAGATTGCTCAGGACAAAAGCCATGGATAGGTGGGTTGAGGCCTGCACTGATTAAAAGCTGGACCCTGTGGTCTCTCTGCACTGCTGGGTGCCCTCGGCCCCGAGTTTTCCTTCTCCCCATGCTGGGGAAAACCGGAGGAGGAAATGCCAGCGGTGAGCGATGCCCAGGAGGAGCTGGCACAGCCCCACCTTCACCTAAGGAGGAGAGAGAAAGAGGCCATCTGCCCACCTCCTCCCAGCCTGAATGGGCTAGAGCCTGCCATGAGGACAACATGAGACAACAAAACACGCATGCTGTCCATGCCCACCCTCCCATATCCCCAGACTTCACCACCAGACCCCATTTTTCTCCACTCAACCAAGAAAAAAGCAGACCCAGGAAAAAAACCCACCAAACCCAAAACATGATCCTCCTGTCTCCTAGCTTGAGCCCGCCATGTGTACCTGGGTTGCCCTTTCAAGAACATGACGTTAGACTCATAGTGGGAGAAAAGGCATTTATACGATAACCTCTTTAGTACAGATGAAATAAAAACAGATACACGTGGTCCTGCAGCACGCTCGCTAAGGGGAGCGGCATGAACAGGGACAGCACAAGAAGAAATTCATATCAGCCAAAAATATTAACAACCCCAAATGATGTAGCCACGCCGTGGATGGGCTGTCCCATCACCCGGGCATCCTTGGGTGCTGCCCCAGAGCATGTGTAGTAATTGCAGGTCAGAGCCCCCTCACTGCCTCCCACCTTGCTGAATCAGCAGCAATGAAGGGGATAAGAGTATCGCTGCAGAAAAACTCAATTTCTGGCTCGGCTAGCGCAACCGGTGCACGGGAAACTCATGTTGGCCTCGTCTCGCAGAGCTGCTCGAAGGTGCAAGCAAAACGGCAAACGGAGGGGAATCGGTGAACGTGGGTCGTGGATGGAAATAAGGCTGCCCTTTCTCTAGGGCACCCCCCACCCCTATCTCACCCATACTGGTAACACCAGTCCCAGGGCTGTGCTACCTGCAGGAGGAACCCCTGGAAGAGCTCTGCCCCAGCAGCAAGTGTATTTGCCCTCCCTGCCCCGAGCCCTGGGTTTTATTATTTAAGAAACACTGAGCAGGAGGGAGCTGGGGAAAGGGAGGAAAGGAAAAGGGCAAAGATAAGATGGGAGAAAGAAATAGCAGCTCTCTTCTAGGTCAGGGGAGAGAGCAAGCAGTCACAAACTGCTAAGGAGAGATGAGGGCTTGTCCTTCCATGGATGACTAACCTAAAATTAGCACGGTAACATGGAGGCGGGGGGGGTTAACAGAGATGTTAAGATGTAGAATGTCACGACTTAAAAAAAATCTGAAGGTTTTGGGGGCAAATTTCATCCTTTGTGGAAGGGCTGGGGGGTCCGATGGTTTTGGAGCTCTTGGAGGTGGCCCAACTGCGCAGCAACCCAAATGGATGGGCAACAGCACAGCAAATGAATAACTCCTCCTTAATAAATGCAAAGCGATGCACAGCAGGGAGAGGAATTTCTGCTCCTCGGGCACCTTCCAGGGTCCTAAACTGTGTCAAACCAAGGAAGGGACCTCCCAGCAATGGAGACAGCACAGCGGAGACCTCTGCTCCGCGCACAGCCGCAGCCGCAAAGCTAACAAGATGTTCAGCTGCATATGGAAAGGGACAGCGAATAATCCTGGAAATATTATAATGCCTTTGTATAAATCAGTAGCGCAGCCTCAGATGGGGAGAAAAGTAATGATGCAGAAAAGGCAAGAAGTGTTCAATCAATATTTCTGCTCCGCATTTGGAAAGAAGCAGGATGAGATGCTTGTATCACATGAGGAGGATGAAGTACTTTCCAGTCCATTAGTAACCAAGGAGGTTGTTAAACAGCATCTACTAGCGATAAACAATTTTAAATCAGCAGGCCTGGATAACTTGCTCCCAAGAGCCCTCCAACAGCTGGCTGAGAAGCTCTCTGGCCCGCTGATGTTAATTTTTAATAAATCTTGGAATACCAGGGAAGATCCAGACGGCTGGAAGCATGCAAATGCTGCACTGATCTGCAAAAGGGGCAAGCGGGATGGCCTGATGAACAGGTTGGCTTGTCTGCCATCAATCACGGGTAAAATAATAGGAGCCCTCCTGAGAGTCAACCAGAAGAGGAATTAAGGGACGGGAATATGGTTAATGCTCATCAGAGAGGTTCTGTGGCAAACACTTCATGTCAAACAAAGCTGATTTTGTTCTTTGAGGAGATTACAAGTTTGGTTAATAAAGATAATTGCCTAGAGATAATATACATAGGCTTTTGTACGGCGTTTGATTCACTACGACGTGACATGCTGATTAAAAAATGAGCGCTGTATTATAAGAATAAAGCACATGTGCTTTAATTCATATACATGTTCGGAGCTGATCTCAACAAAGAGCTGTCAGAGGGGAATCGGACTGTTACCAGGGGAATTTCAGAAGGCTCAATCTCAGCCCCAATATTCAGCATTTTCTTATCTGGAAGCAAATATAACATCGCTGCTGATAAATCAGCTATGTGCTACACAAATAGGAGAGGCCAAGCCATCTGAGCAGAGCGGAGATGATGGCAGCCAAGCATCTGGCTGGGGTCATCACTCCACCTCACAGGATGAGAAGAAGGGGACAGTCAGTGAAAAAACAGAGGTGGGATGCTCAGAATCGATGCAGAAACTGGGAGGTGACACCATGGCAGGTGGTGGCGGGGACCACGTTCCCTCAGAGAGATGCGGATGCCTGGCCCGGCAGGAGGGCAAAGGGTTGGATGTTACGCACACCCCAACATCTCCGAGGAAGAATCCTTGGAATGGGTATCAGGAGGTAAATCGGAGCCTGGGATGAGAGCGGTCGGGATCAGTGGACTCCATACTGCAGGATTTTGCAGCACCTGGGGTTGGCCATTGCCTAGGAGAGGACGCATGACCCAGACCAGCCCTTTCTGTGCTCCTCACGGGGCTTAATTCTAACGCCAACCTTTGTGACCCCGAGGAAATCAATTAAAGCTTGATCCAGCTTTTTTGTAACAGGAATACTTCCATTTGGCCACTCCTATCCCTGAGCCTTAGCTGCCCCTTGGGAAAACACAACGCTCAATGCATGGGCGAACACCTCAGAGACACCTCGAAGGCAAGTGCAGGGGTGCCAGGCACAGCAGTGAGCATCCCTGCGGGCAGCCCTGCAGACTGGGACATCTACGTCTTCTTCGCTGCTCCAAAACTAGAAACCCAGCAGCTGAAAGAAAAGGTTTTTAGAAACCTTTAGCAAGAGAAAATGGAAATGCTTAAACAACACTACACGAGGCAGCTTCTCTGCACCCCAGTATCACTTACACTATCCCTAACATCCTATCAGCATCACCACTTCTCCCTCAACAGGTGCCACCTTTTTTCTGAGGCATCATCCAGCTCCCCCTTGAAGTCACGCGCTACCGTGTCTTCAATTTTATTGTGTTTTATTTCTGCTCTCCCATCTTAGAAAACCAGAAGTTACTCTGCAAAGGCAGCGCTGCCCGAAGGACCAGGTGGCTGATGTGGTACCGAGGAGGAAGGCTGAGTGATGGGCAGCCGGTGCAAAGGTGCCCGCGCAAGGGGGGTGAAGGTGGAGGGCAGGGGGCACATGGTGTGTGGGAAGAGCTGCTCGTCCTGGGCATGGCCAGCCAATGTCCATCCCTTGCTTGGGTGAACCCTGGAGATGAGATGTGGGGCTCAGCAAATTCATGGGAGACCGCTTTTCTCCAGGTTCAGAGCAGAAGAGGGCCCTGCAGGGGAGAGGGGGGTGCACGTCCATCGGCTGATGTGTGCTCCTCACTCTCAAATCTCAAGGGTAGGTCTGTGTCTTTGGTCTTCAGGGCACCGCAGGGGCAAGGAACAGGTCCCTTAGTGATTTGGACACACCAAGCCAGGTCACAGGAGCAGGGCTCCCTGCCCAACCTTCATTTGTGTCTTCTCCTGGGTCTGGAAGGGCAGTTTGGTATCTGCCCTTCTTTCTGCTGCTTCTGCAGTTGCCTTGGAAGGGACCAAACTTGCTCAATCATGCAAAAGATGAGGGGAAACCTCTCTATCTCCAGAGCCAAGAAAGCCCTGAGCAATCTCATGACCACACCAGGCACATGAAGGTTAGGCAACCTCATGGGACCTTGAGGAGGTCCCTGGGACTGCTGCTCCCTCCCCGCTCTCCAGGCCCTCGACGCGTGTGGAGAGCGCAGGTCCCTGGGGTAGCAAGGACGGGGAGGAGGGTCTCACGCAGGACTGACTCTGTGGCATCTCCCAGGGAGGACCCCACCGGGCACCTGGAGAGAGACCTGGGAGGTTTGCTCCCTAATCCCGGCCTGAGCCAAGCCCAAAGGCTTACTCAACTCCAGATGTACCAACCTAGTGGAGGTGGACAATGGTCTCTGAGAAAAAGCCTTACAGAAAAGCAAGAATTTTTTTGTCCTCATGTCTTTTTGTCCTCCTGAAACCCACTCAAGGAAGTGGGATTAGCCTCCAACCTATTTTTTTCCATCTGCCCGGATTTGCTTCTTAGGACACATGCAGAGGGCATGTGTCCTAAAACCTTCAGAAATGAACTCTGGCTAAGGCCACCCCACTCCTCTGGCTTCTCGTTTCCATTTGACTTTGCCACTAACCAGTGATGGAGAACTTGCTGCTCACAAGGTTCCTCAAGGGCTCCTGCAGCTGCTCTTGCTTCAAGGACAGAAAGGGGTCAACAATTCAAATCCCAGATGTTTAACCCAAACAGGCCCCATCCATCAACACCTGAGCAGAGCATTAGAATACAGTGTTATTGCTGAAGGTGAACTCAAGAGATAAGGCATTAAGTCAAAGTCTTATCTAACGCTAGACATTACAAAATGTTTCCAACTTGGGCAAAAAAAAAAGCGCCAGCTGGGCTTAAAATCACTGAATCCCGCCACAGGCAGTTTTGGTGAGGTGATCCATACCGATGGTGGAGCCTTCTTCAAGGAAGCTGCAGCCGCCTCATTGGGCTGCCCAGATGCAAGGTAAAAATTTGGTGATGCTCACTCGAAAAAGACAATCTGGGGTCTCAGCTGTGAACGCTACTGGGAAGATACGGCGGGTACCAGCCACAGTCCTTGAACCCGGGACCGTCTTCCCCGTTGCTGCTCCCATCACCCAAGCTGCCAGCAGCTCGCAGAAGACCCCATCTCCCCAAAGAGCCACCGATTTTGGTTGCTTCTTCTGTCTCGCCTGGGTTTATTAGAAAGGATGCACCAAAACCGGCAGCACCCAAATCTCTGTGGCTGCCCTCGAGCACTTTGCTGCCATGTCCCTGCACTAAAGGGGAAGCAGGATCGCCACGGCATCGCTCCGGAGCGTGCCTTTAAATATCCGTGCTTTGCACAAAGTCCTCGGCGGGTGAGAGCCCTGCCAGGGAACGCCCCGCGCTGCCCGCTGCCTTGCCTGCTCGCTGCCTTGCCTGCCTCCCACCTCCTCTTCCTCCCTGGCTCCGCATCCGGGAGCAGCCGGGGCAAGGAACGTAACGCAACCACAAGCACTCCATCCCTCCAGAAAAGATATTGCCTCCGCTCCCACTTTCCTCCTCGCCCCCACCCCAACTCCCTGCTTGGCCAGCATGTTTTTCCTCCGCTGCAATTAACGCTTGACGAGGCAGAACATCCCCCCTCTGCAGACGAGCCTCTGACGGCGCAGCCAGAGCGAATTATTTAGAAGAGAGGGGGGGAGGAAATAATTAAATAACCACAGCAGACAAAGGCTTCTTGTCTTAAAACCCTTACTCAGCCGGCGCATCGGGCAGGTTGGCACCACGATCAGGTGTTGCTGCGTAAGCCGGGGCTGTGTCAGGGTTGGTCCGGGCACCCCGTTGCAGCACCCTCCCGAATTCAGCAACGGGGACCCTGAGTGCTCACCCAGGTGCCCAGTTTTAAGTAAATGGGTGGGACTTAGGATTTTACATTTAGGGAGATGTGTAAGACCCGGGTGCTGCTGTGGGGTCAGATCACTCACCCAAGAGGGACAGATTTGGTCCCATGAGGTTCCAGCTCACTATGGCTGCACCCCAAATCCCGGCAGGCACAGAGGGCCCATGTCCCCCCAGGCGCTCCCGAAAGATCTGGCTCTCACTGCTCCAGCAGGACCCGATTTTTTTAACAGGTTGAAATTGTAATTGTGTATTCCCTGCCCCCCCCCCCCCCCCCCCCCCCCGTTAAAAAAACAAAAGGAGAAGGAGGAGTAGGATGGAGTCATTTATCATGTGCAGCCAAACCCCAGGCTGGACTCAGTGAAATGAAAGTAAGTCGGTGACGCTTCGTATAATGGCATTCCAGTTTGTTCTCCTAAATAATTTGTATTTTAATGAGTCCTTTTTGGTCCAGCACTAGTTTGTAGCCCCCACACTTTCTCAAGTCCTTCTGTGCTTTAATTAGGTTTAAAAAAAATTCCCGGTGTCGCATTTTTTTATTAACAAAAAGGAAAAGAAAAGCAGGCTCGCTTCTCTCCTGGCTCAGATGGGAGCAGGTAATGAATCTCTGTGCGCAGGAGATGGCTCTTATCTCCATGGCCTTGCCGTTCCCAAACCTACTTATTTAAAAAACTCCCCCATCATGAGATAATGGGAACAGAGAAAGTCAGCAAAGAAACAAAAAGGCAATCAGGAGCTTTACAGAAGCAGGGGAGCACCATGATTTCCACCTGATCTTCTCCTGCCGGGACAGGTCTTTAGGTCAAGATACCGTAAATGAAAAGAAGTTGCTTTGGGGAGTGTAATCATGAGAGATGCACTCTACATGGAAAAGCTATTTTGCAGCGCTTGGATTTGCTAAGGGCTTCTCCACTTGGGTCATGCTCAGCTCACCGTGGAAGAGATGGCAGCTCAGCCCTTGCACCTACTGCACTGGTGGTGGGGTGGCTCGGCCATGTTAGCTGGGAGTCGCACCCCCACACCCAAACATCGGCTGCTCCAAGCTAAGGTCCTGGCCACGGTGGGTCCCCGGGGAAGGGCAGAAGGGCTCCAATCCCGCAGCAAACCTGCGTGGACCAGAGCTGCCCCCCATCAGCCGCAACCACAGCTGGGCGTAAGGGCACTCCCAAGCCATTTCAACACAGAGTCTGACCCGTTTAGGCACCAAGTCACACCTACACAACCTACTCTTGGGGGCTGCTCGAGCTACAAAGTTTGTGGGTGCAGTGAAAACCCACTAGAAAGCTCAGTGGAGGAGTGGGAACCAAAAGCTGGGGCAGCATCTTACCTCCTCTGCCTCCAAACCCCATCAGGTGGTGATGACAGCGCGTACTCCTCCACCGCCCTGAAGACAGCACGTGCTCCTGCTTGCGGTGGGGACAGCACAGTGGCCTGCCAGGTGGCACCTCGCTGTGACACCCCCTCATTCCGAGTGCTGGAGCAGGCGTTGTCCCGGGTGAAGGATGGAGCAGCGATGGCTAAAACAGTGGGAAGGAGGGAAGGAGAGATGTAGGGGGGCTCTGCATGTCCACTCCCCCTCGTTAGCCTAACGAGCCTCATTAATGGGGAGGACTTTTTTCTGCAGGTGGGTGGGATGCAGGGGGGGAGAGAAGAGGACTCCTTGACCCTCTCTGGGAAAGGAGGTGCTTGGGAAGAGCCCCGGGAGGATGACAGACTCTGGGGGGTCTTGCAGCCTAAACCAGGTCAGGGTTGGGGTGACATTAATGAACTGGAGATATCTGGGATAAGGTGACCCAGTCGGTCCGTCTCTGTTGTGCTATCTAATCCCTTCAGACACCCTCTCCCTCCCCAGCACTCCGAGAAAAGAGGCACCAAACAACTAAGTGAGAGGTCAGAAAAGCAGCATCTGCTCCACCTTTCATTTCACTGGGAGACACTATAGAGAAGGGGAGTTGGTAAGCAGGGCTATCCAAAAGGAAGGCTGGCTTAAAAAACTGCAAAACCTCAGCAAACCTTGTTAACGTCAGCCTAACCAGGCTCAACTGCAGCTCTTGCCTTCAGACTGGGAAACAAATGTCACAGGTTTATACACCAATTTATTTCCACCCATTTAACAAATCAACGTTTCCCTCCCATCCTCCTTCCCTGGAGTAGCAGCCGCTGCAGCTCGGAGTTAGCATTATTCCTAGTTCCCAAAGCCTTGGAGATACGCTTGACCTTCATTATTGCCCTGTTTTAATATCCAGCCTCCCTTTGCTTACCCTCCCCTATGGAGCCCTGCCAGACTTTCTCCCTCCCTTGAGACCATCCTTGCTATTTTACTTGGGTTTTAATCACCTTCTACTTCGATTACTCCGCTTCCCTCTTTTACAGCCTTCCTCGGTGCTGTGCCATCTCACCAGCCTTTTTGGGAGTACCAAATGGACCAGCCAGATTACTCTTAGGAAATATCTGCTCTTTTCTTGGTTTCTTCCCTACCCTGGGAAGAGCTTCAAAGCCGCTCTCCCTGCTGGCAGGATTCCCGGGAGCAAAGCTTCGTGGACAAGGCCGGCAATGATCTGAAGAGCCCAAGCAACCTGGCATTACGGTTTTAGGTTAAATCCAGAGTCCAACAATTGCCCAAAACAGCCCAACACCAACAGGCTGATGCACCAAACCCCAGCTGTGCCTCCAGGAAGGTGCTTTCTCAACCCCAACCAGCTCAAGGTTGTTTTAAACCCTGACTAAGGAGGTCTAATCCCCCTTCCAAATCCCATGCCTTCCTGGTAATTTATAGTTCTTGTTTTCTTTGCCATTCCCAAACAACATCCAAGCCTTATTTGAGTCTTATGTTCCTGGCTTTGGAGGCATCCTGCGGCAGCAAGTTTCACAGACCCAACCCGATGGGAGAGCATTTTCTCATGGACACGGCTGCTTCCTTAAGCAGACCTTGTGTTATGAGATAGGGAGATCAGAAATATCCAACGTACTTTCTCTGGCCGCTCAGTAGGTTAGAGATGCTACTGTCCCCTTTTCTCTGCCTCTGCTTGGCTCTATGCCTCCTCCCCAGCTTTTTCCAGCTTCTCTCTCTCTCTCTCTGGGTGATTTTTTTCCTCTGGCTGGTAATTGTTCTCATTGCCCTTCACTCACAGATGGTCCTCGGAGAGCTCACTATTGATGTGGTGCCAGGTCTCCTCAATCCCAGCTGCTAAACTGCATTAGGAGACCGGCTACCACTCAGCAGAGACCGTTCCTCCGCTCCATCTGCCCTTTCACACCCGGCCCATCGCTGGAAGAGGGTTTGCTCACCAGGGCTGCCACGGCTGGGCAACCTCTCGGTCTCATCACAGCAGCCGGGTCACCCTCTAGCCCCACTGCCCCCCCCCGCAAAGCCTCCCAGGTCTATCTGAATCTCCCCACCCACCCTTCCTCCTTGCCATCCTTCCCGCCGGGCAGCTGATTCACTTCCCCCTCTCCAAACCTCTCCTTCAAGCTTTCCCATCCCCTTTGGCTTGTGAGAGCCTCTGAGATCCCAGCCCAGCAAACCTTACCCACGGAGGGGTCCTCTGTGCTCACGGAGCAGCCCCCGGCCTGAGATTTTTTACGCTGAGGGTGGTGAAGCACTGGCCCAGGTTGCCCAGAGAGGGGGTGGATGCCCCATCCCTGGAAACATTCCAGGTCAGGTTGGACAGGGCTCTGAGCGACCTGATCTAGTTGAAGATGTCCCTGCTCGTTGCAGGGGGGTTGGACTAGATGGCCTTTAGAGGTCCCTTCCGACCCAAACCATTCTGTGATTCTATGATTCCAGCCCCCGGGCTCCAGCCCCACTCCACAGGGATAACCCAGACTGCCACCCAGGCAGGAGGGATGCAAGCAGAAGAAAACAAGGGGGGGGGAAAAGCAGGGCGGACCAGACAGGAGGTGAAAGCAGCTCTTATTTTTCACCGGACCAAGTTGTTTTTGGAGACACAAACACTAGGTTCATTCATGAAGCAGCTAAGTGTCGGGTTTTCGACGGAAACAATGAATTAGTGAGGATGAGCAGCAACAGGATAAATTACCTTTTTCCTGCCTCCCAAAGTGTCCTGTTTCTTTCCTAACCCGGCGGCCAACTGCTCGTTGAGCTTCAAGGCACCCAGCCCCAGCAACCTGGAGCCTCCAGGGAAGCCCAAGGGCTTGGAGAGGAGCTTCCTGCAGAGCCACCTCCTTCCCCATGGCTCCGCACCCTTCCCACCCAAACCCAAGGAAGCCAGGGGCTGGAGGGGGCCCCACATGGCACTGGGGATGTGAAGCAGGAGCATTTCCATCCAGCAAGCTGACAGCCCCATGGCCAAAGCCAAGGCATCGTGGAATGAAGCTGCATCAGGGGAAGTTCACATTGGACATTAGGAAAAGGTTCTTCACTGAGAGGGTGGTCGGTCACTGGCACAGGCTTCCCAGGGAAGTGGTCACGGCACCAGGCCTGTCAGAGTTCAAGGAGCGTCTGGATGACGCTCTTAGTCATATGGTTTAGTTTTAGGTAGTCCTGTGAGGAGCAGGGAGTTGGACTCGATGACCCTTACGGGTCCCTTCCAACTTGGGATATTCTATGATTCTATGATCAGTGCCCTGCACACCAGCCCAGTGGGACCCAACTAAACCCGTCCATCATGGCTCAACGGCCAAAAAAATCCCAGTTCGCAAGTGCTGCCAACACAGTGCCTTTCATCAGCGCGCGATTTGGCTTCAGAGCGATACAAAGAAAATGGTTTGACTTTTGGTTTCTGCTATCTCAAAATCTATCAGAGGGATATGCTACCTTATGCTAACATAACGGATTAAAGCAGAAGATAAAATGCCATTCCATTATCTATTTATTAAAAGCACCACTTGAACTGCTTTTATTCGGCATACATCTCCTACTAAAGAGGCACTCCTTGACTGTGTAAATCAGCGAGCAATTGTGTTTTAACAGCCTTTAGAATGGCATTTCCCCACAGTTTTAGATGGACTATCAGACAGAAAACCTCTTCCAAAACTCACTTATCATAACAGGCGCGAGCACAGAGCTCTTTACCGCTCCTCTACCACCGAGACAAATACAAAATGGGCTTGTAAAACTCACAAAGCATAGATCATTCCCACCTTTCACCCCGCTGCATGAATATCCTTAATGACAGGTCAAAATAAATAATTTTGTTAGCAGAGGAGAACTATTCAGCTCCTACTGATGGATGGGACTTCTGGTAGGTGATGAAATGCAGGCTGCAGTTCCCAACCCACTGATGCTACCTGTTCTGCGGCAATCAGTTCTGGCAGAACCAGAAAGGATGAAGCCACTTCAAATCTACCAGTTCCCTGGGCAAAAGGGGAAGAAATTATGCCAAATTTTCAGTAAAAGATTTCAGGTTTGAATATAACAATATCTGTGAACTGCAAAACAAAAGGGAGGTTGTTGGATTGTCTCTGCTCCACCAGAATAAATTGGCTTTTGGTTGGTTGGGGATAGTTTTCCATAGCAAGAAACATTCCCCTTTTTTTTGCCAGGCTCTGCTGCTTCTGGTAGAAAACTATTCTAAATATTTTTACAAGGTGTTTTGATGAAGAAATGTGGAGCAACAGTATTCATGAGCTGGTTATGTTTTAAATGAAATGCTGATGGAAGACAAGCACAGCAAGCTTCACCCTTGTGCCGTGGAAGTCAATGGAGGCTCTACCGTTGACATGAGCAAACGTCAGATCTGTTGAGAAGAGGGGAAAAGGATGTACCCGCACGCATGGGGAAGGATGCCCATGGTCTGGAAACTATCTGAGTAGATAGCTAGGCGCACGGATGGATGGATGGATGGATCCCTACCCCTCAGCTGCCGTCAGAAGGACCTCAGCACACACTGTGGCAAACTGAGGCTGATGTCCTTGTCCCTTCTTTTCCTGTGGCCACCCTCACTTTCTCCCTTGCTGCAGATAAACTGGAGCACCGCCTTGCTGGAGAAAGCACGGGGCCCAGCTGTGTCACCTGCAAGGGCACCCATCCTTGGCTGGCTGGTTGCCCAACCCAACGCGCCCCAGGCTCCTGGCTGCCCGAGTTAAATTCTGACGGGGCTGATAAACCTGAAAGATCACTTCAAACCACAGTCGCTTCAAATTCAGCCTGCTTCAGCCTATGACCTTCTTGGCAGGATCTCCCTTCAGCGCGGCAGCCCCGAACAGGAGCTGACAGTGCTTCGAAACCTTTTGAACCAGCACTCAGGTCCCTTGGGTACTGCGGGGAGGATTTCTCTTAACGGCGTGCAAGCTCCCTGGCTCTGACAGCCCTGCTCTCGGGCTGCCTGGGAGGGCACCACATCCCATTCCCTCTGTTTGGCGGTGTGAAATGTCACCAGGGAAGGTGCACTTGTCACCAGGAATAAACCGTTACATGGAAGTTGTGTCACATCTTTCTGGGAGGATGGAGCCAGCTGAAGTCAGTGAAAAAGCTCTCCTGATGCCGGTGGGGTTTGGATCTGTCCCGGAGCACCAGGCAGAAATGCAGAGCAGCAAGGAGCAAAACCTCTCCTAAATGACATGGGTTATCAATCAGCTGGCGTGGAGTGAGTCCCAGGAGACACCCAGGGCAGGTGTCCCTTCACACTGCTGTGCCAACCAGTCCAGTCCGACTGTCTCCTTAACAGAAGTCACCCCGTGACCATGCAGCTTGGAAAGTGCCAGTTTCCCAGTCAAGCTAAATAAATCCCTTCCCTTTGCTTCCCCCGAGAGCACATCTTATCCAGAGCTATTCTGAGACAAGAGCCACTAGCGGACCCGTGGGGACTGGGCTTTAGGGCTCCAGCTCAGGAGAGCGTGGATGACCCCCTGTGCTTCTGAGATGTTAAAGTTTCCCAGAAGAACCTCATAGTTTTCCACATTTTACTACCTTTATATATCAGGGTGACATTAGAGGAGATTTTATTTCTCTCCGCAACGGGTAGCAAACCAGAAACAGGACTACAGCAAAAGTGACACGCACAGAAGAGAAGCAAACATCATTTGATCTTCTGGGAGGAAGAAACCAGGACTAGCCAGCAGCAATCCCTGCCTGCTTACCTGGCTCAGCAACGTCCTAGGAACCCAAGCATGGACCAGAGACCCCCTGCACGAGACGTCCTGAAGAAGAAAAGATCATGTCCTGCCAAACTCCGCTTGAAAACCAGGAGAAAGCGATGCAGCCCAGCACAGGGCTGGGAGCAAACAGCACCACGAGCCCAGCAGCCACCAGTTTTGTGTCGCTTCACCTCAAGAGGAGACCCAGACCAAGCTCTTCCTCCCCGCTCTGCTAGTGCACACGTTTCAGGGTGACTTTTTGCCCAAGCTCAACTTTAAGAGGTTGTCCAGGGGGTAACCAAGCCAGATGTAGCTGCCCTTGGCACCGCTGCATTGGCATGGGAGACCAGCAAGACCAACTTCTCGGCTCGCGGCAGAGGGCAGGCAGGCAAAGGCTACCTGCACCAACGCTGACGTAGGCAGGGGTGTCACCGCGCTAACGGGCTGGCGAGCCCACGTCCGGCTCCTCTCTGCCCCTCGCTTAAATGTAGGTCAAGCCACAAGGTGACAGTTAGTGCTAGCGGAGCCGGCTCTGCCCACCGAGGTGCTTCCAGCACTGTATCAAAAACTAAAGTGAAGCAATAAAAATTAAGAGAGAAGTAATACGGATCATAAAACCCAAGCACAAGACTAAAAAGTCCCCAGACACTGACGTCTTGTTAAGGCAGGGCATGAACCTCCCCTTGCAGCGCTGCCAAATCCCCTTTCCATGGGAAATTATCCTGGTTTCTGACTGCCGCGGTGCCAAAGGCGGGCCAGGCTTTTGTCGCCTGGCTCTCCGGCGTTAGGGAAAAAGGCGGTGGAAAGGCTGGGATCTGGTGTGTCATCCCCTGTACACTCCTTTTTGTGCCTCATCTCCCAGATGGGCTTTGTGGCTGAGACCATCAGCATCTTGAGCCAGCAACTGAGCACACCCTGTTCAGGAAGGATGCAGTGGAGAAATGCTAAATAGAACCATGGAATGGTTTGGGTTGGAAGGGACCTGTAAAGGCCATCTAGTCCAACCCCCCTGCAACGAGCAGGGACGTCTTCAACTAGATCAGGTCGCTCAGAGCCCCGTCCAACCTGACCTGGAATGTTTCCAGGGGTGGGGCGTCTACAACCTCTCTGATAACTCTGATAACTGAAATAACTAGGCCCAGCCTAACAGGGCTGCTGGGCTGAGCTCCGATGAGGGAAAACACCATTTTTTAAAAGCTCACTATCCCCCAGCCTTGCACCGACCGATAACTCAAAGGCATCCTCCACCATCCCAGTACCCCGCCCTCCTCCCACCCCAGAAGGTCCCACTGAAACAGCAGCCCCAGCACCAGGAGTTTAATGGTGGGGAGATCAGTTTTGATTCATTTCGATGCAAAGCTGAGGTCTGAATCACCCCCGGGGCCGGTGGGAGATTTGCTGCCTCCCCACTGCCCATCGTCCCCATCCCCATCCCCATCCCTGTCCGGCCCCAGTGACCCATTAACATCCCCTTCTTCTTGTAGATACTGCCTGAGCACTCCTGACCTCAATTAATTGTGGCCTGGGGGAGAAGCAGGTAAGAGAGCACTCCGATTTACCTGATCTCCATGGATGGTAAAAACGGAGCTTGATGTGACAAGTGCAGGCAGCGGGGAGGGGCACGGGCAGGGCGGGGAGGACAGCCAGCCCTCTGCCTCACTGCCTGCTCAGGTCACGGCCGTGGGTTGCCGGCGATTTTGCTGATGGTTAAGATGATTATCTCTCAAGCGTTGCTTGGTGTCTCAGCTCCTCTTTCCTTGACACCTTTCAGAGCCAGTTCCCCGAACCGCGGCTCAAATCCCCCTCCCCACTTCGGGCAGCCCCCCTCCCATGTTGGCAGAGCCCTTCTTGCCCGAATGTCCTCACGGATGCCCAGCTGTCCTCATCTCCCATCGCTTCATGGGATGTGGAGAAATTCTGCATGCCACGGGGTTTGATTCTCAGGGGAAAACCCGGCTCTGGAGCAGGTTATCCCAGCGAGCAAAACCTCCCCTCCGCTGAATCTCGCGCTCCCAGAGCCATCAGACCAATCCCAGTGGTCCCAATGGGGTGGACGTCCCCTCAGCCACACTCGGACCCGGCACTGCGTCCCACGATACAAGGCAGAAGTTGAGCCCACACAAGCTCTGCAGCTCCCAAGTTCCACGGGAGCCTTATTGGCTGCGGAGACCACTGCGTGAGGAGCCACTGCATCTAACAAACCCAGTAACGGCAAGAAGCACCTCAGGCTCCAAACAGCACCTTCAGTAACCCTGGCGACACCAGAAACATAACTAGTACCTTCTGCACGGTACCAGGCTCCCAGCTCCTGCTGCAAGGAGCAACAGGTCATCAGCAGAGCGGTCCCGACTCTGCCCAAAGGTGGTTTTGCTGGAACAAAAGCAAAGGCCACACAAATAGTTTGGGGTTTCCCACCCACCCCCCCAAGACATCACTAAACTCCATGAGCAGGTAGTGCCTCAGCATCCTGCAAGCATCCTGCAAGCAGTGCTTTCAACGCGAAGGAACAAAAGGCTGCGGTGGGGAGGGGAACGGTGGGAACCCTTACGGGCTCCCGAGCTTCATTTGAGACCTGGTGTTTGCAGCACGGGCTGCATTTCATCTTTTCATAAGTAACTCTTAACAGGAAACATTACAAAAAAGGGGGCATTTCAAGGCAGAAAAGTTGGTCTCCAAATGTAATTTATTTTTTTTTAAATCTTTTGTTAGCAACTCTTCTGGGGAGCGAATCCAGCAGAGGCAATGCAGTGCAATGTGCACTCCTAAATTAGTTTCCCGGCACTTGGGATGCTTTATTATTCATTTCCTCCAAATATTAGGTAATGCCTTTCGCCCCTTTCAAAGTCTGTACGAGAGGTCTTTGATGCATTGTGGGACTTGAAAGTTGCAGGTCTAAAGAAGCATTTCTTTTAAGTCCTCTCTTTTATCAAGCATATTCTGTTCTCTTCGCTATAATGCATACAATGGCACGAGAGTCTTGACCTGCTTCATGTCTGATGGGTTGAAATCTCAGATGCATAGGATAAAACAGCCATTCCTAGCAATACAGCTTAAACACTTATGGCTCTATTCAGGCAAATATTACCCAGGGGTCTGCCACGCCACTGAAAAGCTGCAGAAATTGGCTCCGTAGATGGCTGACCAATTCAGCAGTGAGAAACGACCCCGCTACATTAACTCCCGTTTTCATTTCACCCTGGGCAAGCCGGGGTCTGGAGGTAACCGCAGCAGGAGGCGAGAGCCGGTTGAAGCCAGATTCGTTTTCTTTATATAAAGTATTTTTGTGTGTGTGTGTGTGTGTGACCGTGAATGTCATTACGCGGATCTGCAAAAGAGGGAAAGTAATGACATTAGGGCACAGGCACAGAAATCAGTGAGGTTTTTGTCTTACGGTTACATGGGAGCGCTGTCACGTCTTCTGGAGAAGTAAAATTCGTAGCCTTTAAGACGCTGCAAACGTCTCAGATAACCAGGTCCCTGCCTCTGCTGAAGGTATGTGGACTTCGGTGGGTCACTTTACACTATCCAGCATCGGTCTCCTCCACGTGTCAACCAGAATTAATGGCTCTGGTTCCATAATAATTCACCTTTTTTTTTTCTGTTTACACTGTTTAAACTAGCCATCGCTAGTTTAGAGATGGCTCCTGCCCAGTAATATACAGGACCCAGGACAAGGATGTAAAGCGAAACTTATCCTTGCAAAAGCTAACACAGTTTGGTACAAAATGAAATGTTTTTGTCCTTTAGACAATCGCACTGACGTGTTTTTACACAAGTACCAGGCTGCTATTTTAGGATATTAGTCTCCTCTTATCAATCTCCTCTTGACAGGTTAGAACTAGGGAAGATTTTTTAAAGAGCGATCTTGAAACGCAGGGCGAAAATTCAACGTAAGGGCTGAAGAGCTCCTGAATGGGTTGAAGCTGCTTGAATTCGCCTTGCATGTCTTATCCTCTAGGAGCAAAAGATGTCTCTAGGACGAGTCAGAAAAGGAGCGTTCAGACTATACGGGGAGATGTTTGTAAGAGAGATGGGTCCTTTTTTTATGACTCCCTTTGCCTGCCCCAGTGCTACGCCCTGGTATGCCTGCAGTCCCAGCCTGTCAGCCTAAAACACACATCAGAGTCTTGATAACCCCAACGTTTCACCGGGAAGACCATTTCTTAAGCTATATAAAAAGGAGGAAGCCGATTTTGCATGAGCAAAACTTAGGTGTGTCTCTCCTGACACTGGCAAAACATCCAGCAGCAGCTCCGGAGCCTGTAAGGAGGGGGACACGTGCGACCGCAGCCCCTGGCTCTGGTGTGCGCGATTCCAGCGGGATCAGCTCTAAAAGCAGTTCTGATCCAAAGGGATACGATCTCCCATCCCGTCCACCTCCTCCAGGATGCTGCAGACCCGGGGAGGTGGGCACGAGCCTGATTTCCAGTGGCGCTGAGCACCTCTCTCATCGCTGGTACGGCAGCGGCAGCACCAGGTACCAAAAATAATATGAGAAAGCCTCAGCTCCCACATCACCCACCCGGTTAGGAGACTTTTTAGGAGCCCTCTTAAGCGTCCTTATTAAAATACCGTCAAGACAGCTGGGATTTTTGCCCTGCGTGTGAGTGGTGCAGTGCTGGTCTGCCGGAGGGGAGTTGACAGGTCATTATTGTGTGTCCTACAAATTCTCTGAGCCGGTAAGGAAACTCCAGCCATGTGATGGTTTATCAGTTTGTAGGCTGGCAAAGGAAATTCTTTCAATGGAGATAACGATTCTATTCCTTTGTGGCAAATGAGAGTCTTTGCTTGGAGAGTCTGGCAGAAACGGAGCCAGGACAAGGATGGGACCCATCGCTCACGAATCAACGGAAAGATGCTGTCGCAGACAACGGGAGCATCTGCACAAATTGTAAGGAGCGCGAAACTGCTCCTTTGAGAGAGAGAGAAAGAAAAAAGAAGCAAAACTGCGGGAGGAACTGAATCTATTTGTAAACCCCAGGCAGAGCCGACACGAGGCAGTCGGCGCAGGAGTGCAGAGATGATAATGGAGCCTGATGGATAGTTCACAGGATTATTAGATACCCTCCAACTCAAATATGCTGAGGAGCCAATTATTTAATGCTAAGGACAGTGCAAACGGATGTTTAATAAGCTGAATCACTCCAGGATTGTAGGAGCTCAAGGGACCAAATCCCTGCTGGTGTAAATCAGGAAAGCCAGCATTATAAAGTACCCGGTGGTTCAGATACCCGCCGGTCCCCACGGTTATCGCCGTCTCTGCCAGGCGTGCAGGGGCTGGGGTGCATGGAGGGGAAACGCAGCTGGATTTTGGGAGCGGATGGGTGCGAGGGCTCCCCGGGGTGGGGCACGGTCCAACACCTCCAGGCTGGTGATCGCACTCAGCTCTGCAGCCGGTGGCCTTCCAGGCTGCCTTGTTTACAGGCAAGGGGGTTGCTGCTCCTAGGAAGATAGGCTGAGTTTATTTTCTAGCTGATTGCAGAGAGGCAGCAGGGAGGGAGTGGGAGGTGTGGGAGCCAGAGAGGAGTTTGGTCTCTGCTCCGGGACCTGATTAGCGCCTGTTTTGGAGTCAGCGATGATCCCTGGGAACAAAGCATCGCTTCTCAGGCTCTTCTGATGGGAGAGGTGCTGGGGGGGGGAAGCAGGGTCTCAGCACCCTCCCTGCCCGCCTTGCCAGGAGGTCACCCTGCAGACACACCATCCCCTCACCTGGGCTGCTTTTGCAGCCAGAGGAGAGGAACAGGCTTCTAGCTCATCCTAGGGTGGATGCCCAAACTAGATCAGATGTAACATGGGCTAAAAACATCCCCACTGACTATAAAGGGCCTCTACGTTGTTAAATGTCTGAAGAAGAGTCCTTCCTGAAGCCCCTTCTCATCTCTGCCTGTGTCACCTTCTCCTTTCATCTAAGCTCATACCTATACTATAAGGAGCTGAGGCGAGTCTCAAAATCCACATCTCCCCATGATCCACCCACCACCAGCACCACTCCTGCACATCATCCACCTAGACCAAGCTACAGCACAGACCCAAGAATAGATGTAAGGAAGAAATTCTTTATGATGAGGGTGGTGAACACAGGTTGCCCCGAGAGGTGGTGGATGCCCCATCCCTGGAAACATTCCAGGTCAGGTTGGACGGGGCTCTGAGTGACCTGATCTAGTTGAAGATGTCCCTGCTCGTTGCAGGGGGGTTGGACTAGATGGCCTTTAGAGGTCCCTTCCAACCCAAACCATTTGACGATTCTATGATTCTGTGATAACCCAGCACTGAGGTGCTCCTCAGCATCCATAACGCGTGTGCAGCGTGGGGCCCAGGGGAGATGTGGGGATTCGGTCCCTGACGGATGAGGACCCGTGAGGACTCATGGCACAGCTCTGCAAAGGGTTTGGCCAGTGCAAACCAGGCAGTTGCTCATGAGAAGATGGTATAAAAAGACTGGCCTCCCACCTGGTGCAACGCAAGATATCTCGGTTCAGCAACATCGACTCAGGATCTGGCTCTGGCATATCCGAACCAGCTTAGACGATAAAAAAAGGACGCTCCTTTCTTCCTATTCAAGACCTCTAGGCAAACACCCAAGCCACAGCCTCCTGCGTGACAGCTGCAGAAAACAGTTCTGGAGAGGACCTTGAAATGTCACCCAGATCGCAGCCCCGTGACTGGGTCTGCAATGGGGCCAAGCACAACAAAAGCCAAAAGCACTCCAAGCATTAACAAATATTGTTGCTCAGCGCACTCCCGTGCAGCTGCCAGCGTATCTGCCGCCTGCTCTTTCCAGCACTGCAGCACGGAGAACACACATATTTATGAAAGCATCTTCTACAGATTTACAGAAAGAGCAATTAGCGGTTCAGTCGTTGACAATAGCAGAGAATCATGGTGGTGGTAAAGCTGATTTGTGCTGATCCATCAACACAACAAACTACCTCCTCTCCTGCAGGAGTCCCCAGTAACTGAAGAGCAGGATCAGACCCCCAAGACCCCAGAAAGACATCAGGACAGCCACTTTGTACTCCTCAACTCTCGTCCTGCTTGCGAGGAGCCACCAGCTCTCCCCACAAAGCCACCAGCTCAGCACACCCGAATGCGTACTCACCAGTACCCTTGTTTTTGTTTCAAATCTCCGGCGATGCTCCCTTTGCTCCTCTGACCATTTCCTGAGGAACAGCGGAGAGAAAAAAAACAACAAAAACCTTCATCAGATCCAGAACTGAGCTTCTGGTTAAGAAGGGCCGGCTCTGGAGAAACCTTCTGCCGGGACGGTAAGAAACCACCGAACCAGGCCTGCTCCTGCTCTCCTACCACCTGTGTTTCCACGGTCAGTTCAGCTGTTTCTCTGCTCATCACCCTTCCCTGCCTGTATCACAAAATCACCTAGCAACACCGTGCCATGGAGGTGCAAACCCAACCCATCCTCCCGCTGTATCACATCTCCTGTGACAGCTGGGAGATTAACAGTCCAGAAATGGATCCCATCAAAGCAGCGTTGGCTGCTTCACCCATCCCACCCCCCAGCTAAACGTTATGCCTTAGTCCCTTAGGGATTATCAACTTCCCGGGTCTTCCCACACCCATAGCTCAGTTGTCAGTGGTAGTTCGGTGGTACCCGCAGTGCCACCCGCAACAAACCCATGTCTCGCAGGTGATGGGGTGCAGAGGGGGAAGGCGTACGACCGGCATCCCCCCAACTCTGCCCATACAAGTCCTCTGCTCCTTTTAGCTTGGGAAAAGCTTTGGAAAAAGGAAGCTCTACAGAAGCTCCTGGCCATCACTTTGCACTTACAAATGATGGAGACAGTGGGCTGGCATTTCCGAACAGGGAGCTGACACCTCCATGCAGGAGGTGTTAGGTGAGTAGGACTGCCACCAGCATGCGCCAGAGGAGATAACGAAACAGGCTGATGGCTGCTAACACAGGCTACAGGGTGGCCAGCAAGGGACATGGTGGCCAGCAGCTGGGCTGGAGGTAAGCAGGACTCAGAGGGCTGGTGAAGGAGATCAGCACGAGCATGCTTTGGGGGATGTGACTCCACTTCAGCACAACGTCAAGGTGTGAGACTCCCACCAGCAGGCAGCCATCATATTAACGGGGTCCAGAGTCCCCCTAGCACAGCTAGGGGTGGTGGCCCAGGTCTCCTCCTGGGTAAGGACAGAGGGGAACACCACCGCGGCCCTTACAAGACCTGGGCAGCTGGGCACACATGCTATGGGAGCACATAGCTGGAAATTGCTCCTGTGGTTCAGCAGTCAGCTGGATAAGTGGTATCTGCACACAAAAGAAACGATGAGCTCACAGTCTGGAGTATTTTCCCCAAAATGGCACCACCAGCTCACATCTGCCCTTAAACCCAGGTTTCTACCTGAGTTTTGGCGGGGATAAAGGGGTTCCAACCAACTAGTGGACACTGCAAGGGAAAAGGGATCTCTCTGCCAAGGCTTAGTGGTATGCAGTCAACTGGGAGTCACTCAAAGCGAGGAAAGGGCCGTTTATGGCGTGCAGTCTCTGAATTTGCCACATTTGACAAGGGCAGAGCCAACGCAGTGCATTCCCATTCAGTAAATTTTACATGAGAAGGTTGAAACCAAGGCAAGGAGACACTTGTTAGAATGGGTCAGCTGGAGATGGAGACGCTGCCTCCTCTTCCCAGCGTCCCCAAGCAGTTCCCGACTGAATCAATCACCCGAGCATCTCCTCCTTTCCTTCTCCAGGTAGCCCTTGACATGGGTTTACTGGGGCAGGGTCCACCAGCACTAGTTGCCGCTACCCGTGACACAGGCAAGCAACTGGGAACCCTCTCCCACCCTCTCCCTGCTTTTAGACGGAGGCACCAATCTTGTGTCAGCCTTTCTGGGACTCTCTCTCTCATGGGAAAGTGCCAACAACATTTTTCAAGTCAGGGTGACACCTGGATGACTGTCCTGGGACCAAGGAACCAAGGGGCTCTGACCACCCTACCCATTTTATTAAACTGGTAAGGTAATTGCCGTGCGTGCACACTCAAGGAACAGAGAAAAACCACAAAGGGTAACCTTTGTGATGGCCTGTGTTTTTCCTTTTCGTGCTTCTACAACCATCAGTACGAGGATATTTAGGCAGTTAGCAGTGCACGGAGCGCAGGTGACTGGTAGAGCACGCAGCGGCTGCACACCAGCCCCCTGACTGCAGCCGTGCAGGCTGGCCAAGCTCCAGGGCCACGATCAGCCCCAAGAAGGGGACTTCTCTGCAGCTAATGAGTCCATCTGCTTTCGAGAGCATCCAGCTGCTCTGACCTTGTGCACTTAAGCACAATCTCCTTCCTTAGCCCCGGCCCCAGTTCAGATCATTAGCTGATGAGTAGCCGCCACCGCGGACGACTAATGGCTTGTTCGCTGCTCAACGGCCGAAAGCGATCAGCGAGGGGGCAAAGAGCTTAACGCAGGCCACTGTCAACATGCCCACGTGGGTGAGCGCTGTCGTCTTTATTTTGGGCAAAATTCCCAGGGAAGGCTGCAAAAATCCTGCAATGTCCTGGCTTCACGCCGGAGCTCAGCAGCTCTGCTAAGGTCGATGCACAACCTCCTCCCGGCATCAGGGCAGGGGCTGGCACCGTGTTTCCCTCGAGTGATGCTGGGCTTCAGCTTTAACTTCTACTTAAAGTTGTTTCCTTCTCTCTACAGGCAGAGTCCTGCATTGCGGCTTCTCCCCATGGCAAGGGGAACTCAGGGACACAACCGCTTGCAACGGATCTAAAAAAATCCCTGTTTGAGGCTCAGGAGAATCCTCATGGGATGAGGCTATAAACGGGAGTTTCTGGGCTAAGCAAAGGCTGCACCTGAATTACAGTTTCATTAACCCACTGCCATGAAGAGGGGCCTGAAGAACAGTGCCCGTGAACAGCCACACTCGTGGTCCACGCTTTGAGCCAGCAAACAGGGAGCCGGAGAGGATGCCTTGGTGCCCTCATAGCATTTTCCAAAATAGGATGGGCATTGCTGAGGGCAGACCAGGCTTCCTTCTCCCATTCCCAAAACATATGCGGGACGAAAAGCTATAAAGCAAACAGGCTTGCCTGCGGCTTTCCCCTCAGCCACAAGGTCCCTTTTAGCTTCTTGGGGTGGTTTCTAGATGAATCAAACACACCCTCCTGGATATGACGTTAAGGTTTCTAATTACCCTCCTTGAATACATCACTAACATGCCACATCAGCTCACTTGCGGGTCTGTTCCTCTCACCACGTGTCTCCAGAAGGGGAGCTTCTGCCTCCCTTCAGCACACTGACCTCTCCATCCCCCGGCTGGGGTGAGCCGCAGAGCTGGGAAGGACGGTTCCCAAGCAGCCCGCTGATGGGGCACGCTTGTCCTGCTCTTGAGGTCAACTCCGCATAAAGAAACAGCCCTTCTCCAGGGTGTCTACACTGGGGACAGTCCTACCCCCAACAGAACAAGCACTCACATACTCCCAATGGACCATCCTCCAAAGAGTCCATCCGTGCTTTAGCCCTGACCAGCCAGCAGTCAGAATTTAGCTCACCTGAAGCACAGTGTAGCCCTGATCTGACAGCCAGGGACAGCCTGATAAATCTGCATCAGTCCCTGGCACGCCAGGTAGGATTCAGGTCCAGATTAATGCATCTCAGTTGGGGCGTCCACATTTAAATCCTGGATTTAGTCGCCTAAATGCGGGTTCCCATCGCCACGCTGGACTCCCTAAGCTATCCAAGACCTGTGCTTGGCTTTGCCAGATATGACCCTGGACCTGCATCCCTCTTGACTGACAGCTGGAGGCTAAATAATACGTCTTAGGGTAAAATGAGACACTTATGTCTCGCAGCTGAATCATGACCTCCGTGGGTGCTGGCCTTCCCAGACCTTACTGCAGTCCATAGGGCTGCAGTCAGCACAATCTGGGGTGTCTGCAAGAGCTATTCAGTTACTCAAACATCTGTATCTACTTTGGGGAGTGAAACACCCTCCAGACTTCACTGACTGCACTGACCAAGTATCCACCAGCTATCACAGAAGATTAGTTCATATTTTTATTTTCCACTGCAGCCCACCTCCAACTCCTGGTCCAAGTTTCAACAGCCCCAAAATAAAACCCATTTGCATTAGAAGAGGATGCCCTCCAGCTCTGCACTCAGGCCCCTGCTGCGATGAGTGGCACAATCCTGGCACATAAACACTTCCAGGACGGTTACAGTGTTTGTGTGCCTCCTGCGTAATATGAAGAGAATAAATTTGACAAAGAAAGGAGAAGGAACAACTGATAGGCAAACCCATGTCATGAATCATTCACCAAATGGAATTTTCTCTCTAGTTTTCAAATAATCTCGGAGGTTGCTTCCAAAGTGCCGTTTGCAAGCCCCCTGTTAATCTGGAAAGCAGATGCCGCTACAGGCTGTATTACAGCATCTTCAATAAACCCCCATCAAATATTACTTTAAAATGCCCAGGACTTTTGCAATCAGTTTTTTTCATCTTCTTGGCATATCTGAAAACCAAACATCATAAAACACCTTTGCTGTGATTCAGCTTTAATGAACGAGCCTCAGCCTGGGGAAGAGCTCATCTCACATCTCCCCTCCCGCCCGGGTGACCCCAGGCTCCTCCCAGAGGACTCTGCCCATTTCCCTCATATGCTCAAGAGTCTTTGACCTCACCAGACACATTAGCGAATTAGGAAGGTGCCAGAACTGTCTTCTAGCAGGCTTAATAACTGCAAGCAAAATAGGGAGCTGCAGGCAAACACTGCCATGTTGTCAGAGAGAAATGGGGGTGAACCCTGGCTTCAGTGAAGACAAGGAGAAAACTCTGAAGTGCTGCCTTCCCGTGCCAGCCTGAGCATCTGAGGTGTCCCGATAGCGATGAAATTACAGACTGGCCCCTTCGCCATCTGCAAAAATAAAGCTATAGCTTCCTTTAGCAATGCTCACCGGTCAGGTGGGCAGACCGGGGTGGCCCCATCCCTTCTGGAGGTGCACGGAGGTCGGTAAGAAGACATCTGCCCATGGTGCGTCAGGACCTGCAGTGCAACCACAGAGCCCGGCCACGGTGGAACACCAGAGCACATGACATCGGGTGTGCAAAACCCATGCCACGCTGTCTTTTGGGGATAATTCTCCTTCCAGCCGTTCAGTTTTATGTCGAGATACTGAAATGCGTGGCGGGAAGGAAAAATGCAGAAAAATGGTAGTTAGCTAGACTGGGCTAGTTAGCTACAGTCCATCAGCAAAAGAGAGAAGCTACAGCAAGATCCAGCTGATCTCAGCTAGATATCTACCTTAGGAGAAGAGAAACCACACCACTGAAATTCTGCTTACTGCTCTCCATCGATGGTGAAGGCAGCCCGGGCAACTAGGGAAGAGGTGGCTACCATCCAGCTATCTAAACGCAGACAGTTGAATCCCACCTCGCCAGAAAATATTCTGCTCAGCTAAAAACCCCGTTTCTGTCAACTAACAGAGCAACTTCAGAGCCTGAGCCTTGCTGAAAGTCTGTGTTGCCTCGAATAGGGCGATGTCCTGGAGAAGCCCACTGGAGTCAAGGGAACCAAGTCACCCATGTCCCTGCAGAAAATCCCACCTGGCAAACGTATTTTGAAAAGGCACATCTACCATGCACTGCCACACACGGACGTTTCATTACCTAGGAGAGCGTTTGTGATGATTATTGCCGTTTTTAACGGCAACTCATATTCGTGTGTGGATAAAGGGTGCTTTGGCTTGTAGGATCCTGATGGTGCCGGCGTGGGTACATGGTGGCAGCACCCACGGTAGATACCAGGGCACCACACGGGCAGAGCGGTGGCACAGGGTTCTCCTTGCCGGACCAGGGCTTGCCAGGGACTGTGCCTTCCGGCCAAAAATGCCATGAGACAGCTTATCCCTCCCAACCCAGGGAGAAATGAGCGCGTGGATCGTGCTCAGGAGGAGTGGCCTGGCTGCGTCTTTGGGCTGACATTATCTCTCATCTCCAGCCCTCAACTTTCCCCTTCCAGTGTGAAAATGGAAAGAATGATGTCGGCTGTGGTTGGAAAGGGCTTTGAAATCTACAGATGAAAAGTGGTAGATAAGATGGTGCTGCGTTGTTCTAGTAACGGAGGGAGAGGCAAAGCGAGTAAAGAGGGAAAAACCCCATGTAATAAATAATAGTCTATAAATTACATAAATCGAATGCATTAAAAAACCAATCCTCTGAGAAGCAGCTGCTTCATTCTTTACTGTTGATAGCATCAATATAAGAGGGGAAATTACCACCTTGTGTTCTGCAGCACATCACACTTCCCTTTAGAAACTCTAATGTCCCCTGATTGCAAAGTCATACCATAAAACACAGAATCTCATAAACTTTACAACCCCAATCACACTCACTCACTGCTTTCGCCCAGATCAAACGCATAGGCACCTGCTTCGCGCTCCGACGTGGATATACGACAACACGCTGCAGACAGCAGATGGGAGAGCAGACCAGGGCATCACAGCAGAGATCTGCCCGTCCTGGCCAGCCCGGTGGAAGAGAAAAGAAGTCAGGTTGGAAAACAAGCTGGCAAACGGCTCTGTTGAAAGTACCCTCAGATCTCCAGGAGACAGCTCATCCCAGCAGGACGAAGGGTAGCCAGAACCATCATTTATGATGAGGGTGGTGAATCACTGGCCCAGGTTGCCCAGAGAGGGGGTGGATGCCCCATCCCTGGAAACATTCCAGGTCAGGTTGGACGGGGCTCTGAGCGACCTGATCTAGTTGAAGATGTCCCTGCTCGTTGCAGGGGGGTTGGACTAGATGGCCTTTAGAGGTCCCTTCCAACCCAAACCATTCTGTGATTCTATGATTCTATAACCAAATACGATGTGACCTTGAGCACAGTCAGGGAGCTGTAGTTCTGGTGCCCTCGAGGTGGGACCAGCATCCAGTGATGCTGAGCCAACCTCCCTCCTTGCACTGGGACATGTTTAAAATTCAGCTGGTTTTTGAGCCCTTTTGCAGGCTTCTGATGCAAAATGCTAAGCCATTTCCCTGAGCCTGGGTTTCCTCCAGAAATTTAAGCCTGTTCAGATCCTGCAGTGAAAATAGCGTGAGTTTTTAATGAAGGGAAGGAGCATGCAGCTACACCCGTGCTGGGAGTTGATCATTCGCTCTTGCAGGCATGGGTTCCACTCATAGGTTGACGAGGGAAAATTAGGCTCCTAGTTTTGCTTCCTACATAAAACTAACTCCTTTCACTTCTGATTGAAGTGTTGTCACTGTGACAGAAAGCCCATCTCTCTGAAGGGGTACAGAGGATTTCGGTTGAAGCAATTGAAAAAGCTGCATGTTTCAAGATGCTCTTCCCCAGCAGCCTTAAAACACTGTTCTCTGAATGCCTGCGGTAGGCACTCACCTCATAAGCTCTGGCTCAAAATTCTCCCCAGTTTCACCCTCAGCTCAAAATTGCAGTATATATTCAGGAAAGAGTGTAATTGTTGCAATCAGCCGCTTGCATTTGCAACGGACTAAATTGCAATGAGATGGATGCTTGAAGAAGCAGCAAGGGTTAAACCCAGAACAAGGAAGAGGACAGGCAGGACTCGGGGATGAAGCAGTTGATCAAAGGGTAGCTCAGAAGTTATTTAAAAATAAACCAGAAAGTAGAACTTCCAGGCAGTTGCCGCTGTAATTACAACGCAGACAACAGAGCCATGGTGCTGTTAAGGTTACTGGATTTTCCTAGCAGCTGTGTTTAATTTACTTAAAACATGCAAAGCCATCAGGTCAGATCCCATTAGCAGAATCACTCCGGAGCACTGCAAGAGCCCAGCCAGCCCAGCGCTGCAGAAATGCTGAGGGCAAAACACAAGTGTAAAATGCCCCTGAAGAAGTGAGAGAGATTCATGCCATGGCCAACATCAATGTGCGTTGCCTTCCCCCTCAGCCACAGCAGATGCCGGGTGGTCGGGTCCCTCCTGCCCGTCAAAGGCCCCATCCCTCTTCCCCACCCAGAGACTATCTACTGATGTGGTCTCCTAAGGCCACAGAGGGAAAGGCAACGCTAAGATCACCAGAGCCAGAAATCAGTGCAAATATCTCTACTGGCTGTGATGGAGAAGGTACCTGAGAAATCTGGGATCAAGCATTTAGGAAAGTCCTTTGAATGTGCTTTTCTATAACCCAGGTTCTCTGTGTGTCCTACAACCTGCTTACGAACACATACAATGTCCCAGCTGGATCCCTCTACTCTCTGAGCATCCCCCTGACTTTCACATTGCTTTAGAGAGGAGACCCACTTCTCCCACATCGTGCTCAGAGTCTGCCTCGGAGATGGGAGCTTGGTGGGTTTGTGGGGTCAGGTTTCCACCCCTGGAGCTTTGTTCACACATACAGAATTGGGGCCACATGATTCATCAGGAGCTTTTCCAAAATACAGGACCAAAAACTAAAACCTCCTTGTCAGAAAAAACCTTCTAGAGATCTTTTTCTGTTTGGGTGGTTTTTTTTTCATTCATTTAACATTGGCTCAACACTCCACCGAAGGGAACATCAAGGTTTCCTTCACTATTCATGGCTCCTACCAGCTCAATTCTATTCCTAAAATTAGCATCCTGAGATACTTAATTGCTAGAACAAAAGGTGTTAGATCATGTTTTGGTCCCTGCACACCACACTACGTGCTTCTGCAGCCACCTACAACCACCTCAGAGTCAACCACAGACTGAAGCTCAAACGCGTCCTGTTCCACTAAGCCCTACCCAGCAGAGCGAAGCAGCTTTAACCGGCGCTGATACCAAAAGGAAGAGAGCTGATGACAAGGACGGAGCAGAATATGCCACGGGCTCCCTTCTGCACGTGACCCAGATACAGAGTCATTCCTACAGAGAACAGGCAAAATAAAATAAAATAAAATAAAATAAAATAAATAATACAAAATCATGTGAAGCAATGGGTTTGTTTATGGGAACTCTGAAAATGTCCGACCAAATTGCATTACCCTCATTGACAAGGACTGGCATGTCTCGCCACCAGAAGCCCTCCTGAAATCAGCAGCTCCTGGCCCTGGAGTCGCTGGAACAGCTTAAGATCGCTCTTCCAACACAAACTCATCCTTCATGGTTTAGAAAGGTGCGAGACTTATTTGCATAATAAATGACAAGGCAGGGATACAGACTTCTGACAGATTCCCCCCCCCCCCCTTCTCTTTGAAAGAAATCTATTTATTCTGAGTGAATTGGCTCTTCTCCAGATACATGGCGTTTGTAGTCAGTTTAGCTCGGCGAGATATGCATTCTTTTGCACACCCGTAATGAATTTCAACAGCTAGAGCCCTAATCCAGTCTAGTCATGGAGGGTTTATCAGGACCTCTTATTTTATTTCTACCGGTAAATGGGACTTGCTTTCCTTATCGCTATCTAGAAGCACCTCAGCGATTTTTGCTTCATATTTCCCATCCCACTGGAATTCAGGATGCGGTGTTATCTCATACTGTACAATTGCCACTCATGTTAGTTGCCTTTTTAATTTAATTTGTTAGATTTATTGCTGCTTTTTTTTTTAAAAAGAGATTTTACTTTAAGATCTGAGTCCCTCTTTGCTCCCTGCCATCCTCCTGCTCACATTTCTTAGGGTGATCCTCGGGAAGGCAGGATCAGGGCTTGTCTTGCCTTCATCTGCCTGATGCCTTCCCTTGGGAGAGGACTCCAACACTGGGCTTGCCCCCATCCGTCCCACCTTCCTCCGCTGGAGAAGTGCAAACCTACACAATAATGAGCAGAGATTATTCCTAACATTGGGCTTAAAAGCAAACGAACCCAGGAGAGCAGGGGCTTGCTGACGTGACCGCTGCGGCTGCTGCAGCCAGGGAGCAGGTACATAGCTCTGAGCTCCGGAAAAGTGAACCCGCTGTTGCTGGAAAGGCACAAGAAGACCTATAAATCCTGTAGATAACACCGTGATGGATCAGTAGTGGCAAGACATTAACCTTCACTCTTGAGGAGACACCCAAATGATAACACCTGTAGCCATGCCACTCCAGAGTTATCTGTCTTGTCACTCGTGAAGATAAATCTATCTGACCTAAACCATCATCCTACACCCCTCCGGCTTCTTTGCTCAAAATCCTCATAGATACCGGCAGGGATCAGGAAAATCACACCTAATAATCAATTGAGTGTGTGTAACAAGGCTCACATGGAAACCATTCCCTTCCAGTATGTTAAAATAATTCCGCAGAGCAGGGAACAAACACGGTAGGCTTGAAGGCCAGTCTGCAGGGAAAGTGCTACATGTCAGTGACAACTGTGGAAGGACAGAAAACAGCTACCAAAACCTCAAGGAGCTGTCACGCACAGGAAAATGTAAGTTAATTAAAGCCACTTAAACAAATACATCTGGGACAGGGGCGTGGGATGTAGGGAGGGAGAATGAAGTGATATTAAAAGCCCAAACAGATGGTGAATCCCGGACAGGAGGCAAGGAAACCCATTCTGCTAAATTCAGATGAGCCCCTCGCCCCAGAGCTGTGCCGGAGAGGGCAGCGAGCGTCCCCTCCACCCCAGGGCTATGCCTCACCGTCAGGCACCGCATCTTCCTGCAGCCCCCACGGTGATGCCCAGGCTCAGCAGGTCTGCCCCTCCACTGGAAAACACCAGTGAGGCTCCACTGATGCTCTCCTAGACCAGGTGGTGCTGGCTTGGGATTATAAATCCATTTCTTGCCTTCCTTATGTCTTCCCTCCTGTCCCTACTGCACCATTCAGCTGAAACAAGAACCACGGCCAAAGCATCCATCTGGCTAAGAGCGTGAAGATGTAAATCCACCTCAAACACACCACCAGGACCAACATCACCTCCACCTTCAGCCCCTGTCCTCCTCCTAGCACAGTCTCCACTGAGCCTCCAGAGTTGACTTGCCTCCTACTAGGCTCAAGAGACGAGTACAGGTTACTCACACCAGCCACTGCTGATATAAAAGCAAAGTGAGAAAGATTTGGATAGGCCCTGTGCAAACAGCACACCATGTGTGATATATGCACGATAGCTTTGAATTTAGATGCCTTGAAGCTCAACAAAACAAGAAGCTTGAAAGTTGCTTTGAGTTGTTTCAAGACATAACCTTGCTATTTTGCTTTGACCTTATGGCTCCACCACACGAGACTTTATTTTTATTGCAATCAGCTCCCAAAGAAACTTAAAACGTTGGGTCTTTACATATTCCTTTGAGCATTAATTCAGAAGCAGTACCAAAATACCCACACAAGGTTGGGTCATCACGGAGAACCTGCCTCTGCTACCGCTGCCGCTCAACCGGCCATTTGAGACACCCCCGCTTGGAAAGCAGCGCCGGCCAGCCTCAGCGCGAGGCAGACGGGAAGGGAAACAGCGAAGTCGTCTGCACACCATCAAATCCCCGCTGCCGGACGACAGCACTCGAGATCGCTGCCTGCGAGAGCAAGTCTTGCCATGACATCAGCCCGACCCAGTTGGAGCGCAGGCGGCATGGAAGCACGGATGGAGGAGCGAGGAGAATCCAGGCTTCCAAGGCATCTCGGTCTGCTTCCCACCCTCCTTTCTCTGCTGGGACAGGGGTGATGCAGCGAACCCAACGCCAACCCAGCGTGGTCCTCCAGCGAAGCCAGGAGGCTGCTGGAATCTGGTCATCTTGGTTAGCAGGGATCTGGTGTAGCGAAGGACTCAGGTCGCACGGGAGAAGGTCTGAGATCTCCTTCCTCACCCCGGAACTCAATTTTCTAACCCCAAACCAGGCTTTGCTGCAGATCTTTTATTCCAACCCCCGGTAATATTAACTCATCACAAGTGCCCATGGCTCTGCAGACAGCATCACAGCCTGGGCTCTCCAAATATAGCCCGGTAGAGCATCCCCCTCCCTGCCTGCAGCTCCAGGCAGGCAGCCAAGGCCCCCCACCCATGCCCCCAGCCCCTTCCCTCCCAAGGGCTACTTCCTTAACGCAGCCCAGCTGCCTGCCCCCACCCGCCAAGGGCTGACAGATTTGTGCAGTCCCCTTAGGGTGGGGTAGGTAGATTTATTTCCTCTTTTCAAAAAAAAAAAAACCAAAAAAAAAAAGAAAAAGGAAAAAAAAAAAGGCAATTAACCTTTTCCTCTCCTTGCAAGGGGCAAGAAACATGCCTGCCACAGAAATGGTTTTGGGACTAAGAGATCTGCTCACGCAGCTGCGCCAGTGCTATTCTGGCCTAGCTAAAATTAAAGAGCTGAAGTCGTATGTGGGCCTTCATGAAACTGTCACGGAGACCGCAAGATTAGAGGACCAGATGGTGGCCTGGGAGGCCAAGGTCTATTCCCAGCTGCGCCGAGGGAATCTCATGCTTCTCAACCTCTGTTTCCCCAAAGACAGAAGAAGGGCAGAGAAACTGAGCCCATCAAGAGTGCAGACCTACACGTGAAGGACCTGCAGGTCCATAGGACCAGGTAAATCCGCAGGCAGCACCAGGCACCAATATTGCTGCACTCCTGAGAGGATGAAGTAGCTCAGTTGCTTTTGGAGGCTAGAGCATGGAGAGGCTTTCCCAGTCCTTCAGGCCAAGCTCACTGTCCCTCTAAGCGATGCCAAGACGAGCAGATCCCTAGGTAAACCTAGGGACTTCTGCACAGTTTCAGGAAGGAAAGAGTAATTCCATCTCACAGACTGTCCTGAGTGCCTCAAGCCGCTCTGGCCCTCCAAACCAACTCCCATTTACCCCACATTTCCCCAGCATGCCCAACCCAGAGTGCTGATGGACTGCTGCTAGACAGACACCCAGCAGGTACATCTCAGCTGCAGACACAGAAGCATCAGGACAACAGAAGAGTCACAGCCAAGTCTTCACAGGATGGTTTGGGTTGGAAGGGACCTCTAAAGGCCATCTAGTCCAACCCCCCTGCAACGAGCAGGGACATCTTCAACTACATCAGGTCGCTCAGAGCCCCATCCAACCTGACCTGGAATGTTTCCAGGGATGGGGCATCCACCCCCTCTCTGGGCAACCCGGGCCAGTGTTTCACCACCCTCAGCGTAAAACATTTCTTCCTTCTATCTAGTCTGAATCTCCCCTCTTTCAGTTGAAAACCATTCCCCCTTGTCCTGTCGCAACAGGCCCTGCTAAAAAGTCTGTCCCCATCTTTCTTCTAAGCCCCCTTTAAATATGCCACCATCCCCTCTCCCACCACAAGCAGGTCCTCCTCCACCAGCTGTGCCAGCTATTGTTGGGCACATAAAGACCGCTCCACCGGCCCACCATCAGCATGCAGCTCATTACTCTGCAAAGCACTTTGAAATGCTCTGAATACGAAAGGTGCTCCATCAGACCAAATTCAGCTCTGTTTGCTATTACAATACAGTGCATTTCTTTTGTCTGCGCCTTTTGATGACGCCCAATTGTTCCCCTCAGTCAGTATTTTGGAGTCATTAGTCGGAATTAGTAAAGTTCCCGCTGCAGGACTTTTCCACGGCTCTGTTCTTGGGCTACAAAGAGTCGATGAGGAGTTGTCCTGCTTTCACCGAGCTGGAGGCGTGGCGGGGAGCGTTTTGGGGGGAGCAGGCAGTCTGCTGGACTCCACTCTCCCGTTGCAGGCACCGGGAAATGCATGTGCTGACAAGATGCTGCGGGTGGTCACAGGGGGGCTGGTGCTTCCCAGTTGGGAGGAAACCTATAGATCCTTTCATTTGGTACCTCTGGTCAGACCAGGCAAAGGGCTTTGTCCATATTTAGGCAGCACATCCCACAAAGTTCAGGTTTCTCTCCCAGAAATCCCCCAACCTCCCTTTCAAGGCACCAGCCCTGAAGAATTCACCTTTCTCTGGGTGACAGGGACCTTTAGTTGGCCACCTCCCGTGGTGAAAATGCCTGGATGTGCCTGACCTTGTCCTCCAACCTCTCGCTCATGTTATGCCTTTCCAACTATATCAGAAAACTTCTTAGTATCAAGACACTTTTTCTCCGAAGGCATTTATTCATGGAGCATACCGGTTCCTCCCTACCCCGTACCCTCTTGGGATACTCACTTGGACTTAGGAGGAATTTGGTGCTAGGACACTTTCACTGGAGAATCTTAACCCATCTGGACCTGTGCTCCTGCCTTGGCCAGGCACGCTGGAGTAAGCCAACTCGCAGGGGAAGGCTTGCTGCTATATCAGGGAATATCACACCCCACGATACCCAGCTAGCCCGCTTTGGCGATGTCCAATCTTCAGGTATGGGTGTGCATTTGCCATGGGAAGCCCAGGAGAGGGGGACAGCAGACGCAGCTTTCCTTGTCCTCCACCAGCATGAATCGGGTTCAACACCAGAGCAGGTGCCTGAGGTCCTGCAGCCCAAGATCCCAGCTCTGAGGGGGACCAAGAGGTGTACAAAAGGGGGCACACACGGAGTACTTCTCCGGGTATATGCTCCTGACGGCCGGCAAGCAGCCGAGATGCTTCCCAATCCGGTGGCTGTACCTGCAGCACTGCGCTAACAGCCCCTGATGGACCTTTTGTCCACAAATTTCCCTAATCGGTTTTTGAAGCCATTTATACTTCTGGCATCCGCAACATCCTGTGGCAAGGAGGTCCACAGTTTAATTAGATGTTTTATAAAAAAGCACGTCCTCCTGTTTAAGGCCTCTGACCCATCGTTTCACGGTTTTTCTCTAGCTGCGAGATGCAACAAATAACTCTTCCCTATCCACCTCCACACCACATAGGGCTTATATACCCCACTTAGATGTCTCCTCAGCTCCTTCTCCTCCAGACTGAAGAGCTTAGTCTGTTCAGCCACTTTTCACATTGAAGCTGTCCCATGTCATTCCTCCTTGTCCCCCTCTCCGTCCTACTCCTGTCACACCACAAGTTCTCGCGTGCCAAATGGAACACACTTTTGGCTCCTATCTTCCCCAAAAAAACATCCGCTGCCCAGCGTGGTGGCAGATCCTTGCATCCCAACCCACCGCAGTGAGGAGGAGCTCCCAGCACCTCCACACAGGGAGAAGCAAATCCCCAGCCATGCCCTGTCCCCGGCACATGAACCAAGGAACAACTGGTATGTTCCCGTCCCCAAAACACAACACACCCTGGAATAGGCTTAATTGGCACAGGTGTTAATCAAAGGAGGTCCCTTGGAAACTAATGGTGTAATAGGGCTGAAGACCAGCACTAGAGAGACATGCACCTCTATGAGCCGACGCCAGCTGAGAGTAAAGGTGGGTCCCATTGCCTTACACACTTTTCAGATATAATACAGCCTGCACCACAGATCATAGAATCATAGAACGGTTTGGGTTGGAAGGGACCTCTAAAGGCCATCTAGTCCAACCCCCCTGCAACGAGCAGGGACATCTTCAACTAGAACAGGTTGCTCAGAGCCCCGTCCAACCTGACCTGGAATGTTTCCAGGGATGGGGCATCCACCACCTCTCTGGGCAACCTGGGCCAGTGTTTCACCACCCTCAGCCTAAAACATTTCTTCCTTCTATCTAGTCTGAATCTACCCTCTTTTAGTTTAAAACCATTATCCCTTGTCCTACCACTACAGGCCGTGCCAAAAAGTCTGTCCCCATCTTTCTTCTAAGCCCCCTTTAAGTACTGACAGGCTGCAATAAGGTCTCCCTGGAGCCTTCTCTTCTCCAGGCTGGACAACCCCAACTCTCTCAGCCTGTCCTCTGATCATTTTTGTGGCCCTCCTCTGATAGAGGATTCATTCCTGTTCATGCATAAGGAGCTCCAGCAGATACATGAAGTGATGAGGTTGCACGGGCTATGCCCCATCTAATGTTGCTATCTGGCCCTAAAGAGCCAGCTCAGGTCCCGGGACCACAGCAGCTCTGACTCGCACCCGCACTGCCTGCGGGTGTAGACCCTTCTGCACCCGGCCATCCTACCAGAGTTTCTGGATGCAACATGGGCATTTGGCCACTACAACCCTGAAACAAAACTAGGGGCAGACCAGCCTTACAGGACACCCGTGTCCACGGGGAGTGGGAAGAAGAACCCAGCACCGAACCCAGGGCCTTTAGCAGCTCGTCATCTTTTGGGGTGGCTTGTACTTCCATTCCCTAAGGATTTCCCTGAAAATTATCTCATAGATAATCCCACCTAACATTAGCGATAGCATTTCCATTGCAACATAACCAAACGCAGGCAATTCACACCCCTCACCTTGCATTTTCTTAAGTAACACGGTACAATAAAACAGCCTGCCTAGATTCCAGTCTAATCTAAAAACAACTTTATGGCTTCTAATTTTAGCACTAATCTTCCTTTGCTATGGTTGTGTGATTTCTAATTATTTTATCCCCAAGCCTTGCTTTGACGGATAGTTTCCAATTCTGAGTGACTTGTAAAGTGCCTTTAAAAAATACGCTGATCATTTCAGGTTCATTTCCAGTTCCTGCGCAAATAATATTCTCATATATGGCTTCACTGGGGAAATATTATTATTACTAAAATAATACTAATAAAAGCAATACAATTTAAAAAGGAGAGCTCTATTTCTTAGGACGATCCCATCTGATCCTGCAAACACCACATTTTCTTAGAAGTTGTTAAAGAGCATAAATCCGTTATCCAGATACGGATCTCTTAATAATTCAGTGCCTTTGGCTTGGCATCGCTCCCAGAACATTTTGCCTTTATCTATCCTTATTTTCAGGTTACAACACATCGAAGAGCAATCGGCCACGCCGAAACCTCGGGGGGACTTTGCGAGGGATGGCGCGAAACGGTAGCGGAGACGCACTTGCCTTGACGCTCCCCGGAAGCGTTGCCTATCCAAATCCTCTGAATTTATAGCAGCAAAGATCAGCCCTTGGCTGAAGATGTGTTGTAGGGGCTTAGGATGAGCCTCCAGCCCAGGCTCCTCACTCAACAGGCAGATGTTTTCTCTCTTACCGTGCTCACCTGAAGCAACCTCTTGATCCTCCTAATCGCTGACCTAGATCAAATCCGGATCTGATACTGTTATATTTGCACAAAAATTTACTGGGGAGAGGATGCTGCTTGCAGAAAGTTTTGGGATGCTGAGGCAGGCAGCTGCCTGCCTGCCCGGCACTGCCACCGAGTTGCAGGTCCTAGTAGGACCTGCCACCAGCAGCCCCCACCAGGATGGGGGACGCAGACACAGGGCTGGTGGATGTTTGGTGGGTTATTTCCTGCCCCAGGATTTACATTGCACTCCGGTCAATTAGAAACCATCCATTTGACCCGTGACATTTTTGTTTTAATTACTCTCCGAGCTTTGACAGCAGCGGTTTAAACACAGAGCGTATGAGCTTCAGTACCGAGAAAGCACCCCATCCCCACAAATTCGGAGTGGATGGGGAAAAATATTGCACCGCAGCCCTGACGGTGAATATATTTCTTCTTTCTCATTCTTCATTTTCCTCTCTTTCACTTTCTGAGCCTGTTTCACCATCCGTGTCTTCTCCCTCACCATTGGAAATGTGAGCTTAGCTCCCCACCGCCTGCCGCAATATTCAAGAGAGAAGGATACGGGGTGGGTTTTTTTTCTAATTCCCAGTACAAGGCTGTGTATAGAGTATTTGAAATGGAGATTTGTCAAAACAGGAAACAACCCAGTCAAAGTCCTCAGGCCTGGGTCCCGAAAATGTCACCGTACAGAGCTGCAAGGGACGGAGAATAGCCCTCTGTTCCCGCACGGAGGGAGGATGCTCTGGGAGAGCAGCCAGCGACACACGATCTGCCCTCATGCCACCCTGATCTGGAGAGCTGGGCTTTAACCTCTGCTGAAATCAGTGGGAAACTGGTTTTTATTAACTGGTTTATTGGGAGGAAAAAATCCGACAGAGGGGGTTAAAAATTATAAACCTCTGTTGGCCGATATTTTTATCGGCATAGAGAATTTCGTAAGGAATATAGTCTCACTCAGGAAGCCAACCCTACAGGAAATCCTTCATCCTTAGTGTTTCAGAGTAACATCCACAGCATCCTGCTGGCTTCCTTCTTAGTCCTCTTACAACTCACCCCTGAGATCCTCGCTTCTCAAGCTCATGCTCTGAGTTTGAGCTGGCCTTGCTGGGCTGGAAGAAAAAAATCTTGGGTCAAATCCTGCCCATGGCCCCCTTGGGCAAGGCACCGGGCTGACACCGCATCTCCATGAGCACGCAGAGCAGGGCACTGCTTGGCCCTAGGCTCTTTGATTTCCATCTACCTACCCTGGAGCAAAGATTTAAAGTTTCTCAAAGGCACAACAACGAGGCCAGGTTTGGAGGAGAGAATGCAGCTGCTGTGAACCCGGATAAATGAGATTTTCACAATTTATTTTTCTGCAGAAAATAGTTGCTAGATTTATTTTAAAAAGCAGGCTTCTGCAGCTGTAGGTTTTGAGCCCTTCTTAAAAGTCTGACCTGAACAAGCATCCTTGCCAATAACTATTGATATTTTAAGCTTTTGATTGCTTCTGATAGGAGTGAAAATGTTTTGTTTGGTTGGTTTTTACAGCTTTCTGCAAGTTAACTTCAGGAGAACTTCCCAAACAGAAGAGCTGGTGACCATTGCCAGAACGGTGATCCAGCAATTCAGGTTGCCCAGAGAGGTGGTGGATGCCCCATCCCTGGAAACATTCCAGGTCAGGTTGGACGGGGCTCTGAGCGACCTGATCTAGTTGAAGAATGAACCCTGCCCACGGCAGGGGGGTTGGACTAGATGGCCTTTAGAGGTCCATTTCAACCCAAACTATTCTATGATTCTATAATTCCCCCTCTGGATGCAAAGGAGATATATTGCTTTATTTTTGAGGGAACAGTGATTATTATTGTAGTGTCAAGCCACTGATCTACAGAGTGACAACCTTCAGGGAGGAAAAAATCCATGGATTCATGGGATGGACAACCAGGAATGTCATTTCAGATGGTCTGCATAGCCCAGAACATCAAATTTCACCCATCATCCAGGCAGAGAATTAGAATAATTACCTAGGGCCTGATCCTGAGAGGTGCTGAGTGCAGTCAAGTGGTCTCCGCTCCCATAGAGTTCAGTATCTCAGGGGCTCTCAGCAGGGTCAGCCTTGGAGCCTGGGCAAAACAAGATACGTTGGTCTTAGTCCAGTCTTTTGTAAAAAAACCCTATACAACCTATAATTAAAAAAAAACCCCATCCCAGCTCCACGTGCCGGCCCCGTGTTCCTGCACGGGGAACTAACGGCAAGGGTCACGCAGAGAGTGGCCAGGGAGATGCTCTCCAACCCACGGGCATTCTCTGCAGATCAGGGATGGCTGCCTGCAGCATCCAGGAGAGAAACGACACCGGGATGGATGCGTCCACAGAGCTTTGATCTGCATCCAGGAACATCAAAACTGTGTTCCTCAGGAGTACTGCTTTATCCAAGCCATCGTACGTGGACACGTACGCTGTCAACAACCATCCCGGAGCTAACACACCTCTCTGGCAGAAGACAGACTCCAGGGTTGCCTTGCCAAGTCTACGGGAAGCGATAAACCTGGAGATAAGAGAAGTTTGCCCGGTTTCCAGGGAGGAAGCCTAGGAACACCCCTCGATGCTCTCTGCCGGCTGGCAGTGACGCGCGGCACGCCAGCCCCGGGCAGGCAGGGCTGTGCCAAGAGCAGGGTGAAGGGAGGGAAGAGGATGACGGGGACAGGATGACGGCACTTTTCTCCGTACAGCCTTTTGTTTTGGGAGGTCCCCCGAGATGCTCGGCTCGGGGTGGCCAAGTCCTCCTTCTTCTTCCCCTATAAGGGGAACGGATGAGGGGAGGAAAACAATGCTCTCTCCTCGCTTGCCTAATAGAAGAACAAAAGCACAGTGATCCCTTCCAAAAACGTCTTTTGAGGAACAGACGATCGAGCCCAAACGGCCAGTATTTCTGGTTTTTTTTTTTTTGGATGAACTCCAGCCTGGCAGCATCTTTCTGTCCTTCTTCCAGGCTCTTGCAGGACTTGCCCAGAGCTGCACGGATCATGCAGGGCTTGCACAGACCCCAAACCCAGTTGGGGATTTAACATCCAGCACCTTGCAGAGGTGACGAAGCCAAAAGGTGAGGTTCCTCCACCAGACCCCATCACAAGCAAGCTTCGGCAATGGGATGGAAGGGACAAGGGGGCATCACCCACCCACAGCCCTGGTCCAGCGGGATGCGTTCAGCAGGAAGGGTCTGCCCCAGCCTGATCCCACTGGCAACTGGGACCAAAACCCACTAAAGCCAAAACCAGCATCAGATTTTTCATTGCTCAGCGGCGGTGGTTGCTACAAAGCAGAAGGGGATTTCTGCCGTGCTGAGTGCTCATGGAAAGTCCCTGACTGGCCCACAACCGTGGAAAAAACGGAAAATATAACTTTAATACCAAGTTGGTGGCAGGCTGTCTATTTTTCTCTCCTGTGACTAGTTACCATGGATAGATTTCTGAGGTCGCCCATGCAATTGTTCACTGCACTGCTCCTATTAAACAGAAGATGAGCAAATCATCCCATTCGTACCGTACTTTAATTTCCAGAAATTCTTTGTTCGTTTGTTTGCTTAAATTATTTCTCTCATTTAAAGAAACAATGCAGTCTTACAAAGCCAGGGCCCAAATCTCTCGAGTAACCCTGCTGTGGTTCATTACTTCTACGCTAGTTAACAAGACCAGTAATTTCCCTAAGGTTTAATAGAAAATCTTCTTTCCAGAATGCAGGGAGGCAGGATGTTTTAACAAACTCACTACTGTATTCCAGTTATGTCGTAGGTGAGGGATATCCTAGGCAAGGCACAGGTCCTCCTCAGGGGTACTGTATAAAAACAGGTACCCTAAATGGAGCTTTTTTCACCCAAAGGGGTGAAGGTACCCTAAATTGAGCTTTCCTCACCCAAAGCTACTCCCCCACACAGCTGCGGAAAGGGACCTGGGGGTCCCTGTCTCTCTGCTGAGCCTTGCCTTGCTCAGAGCATCAGCTCCAGCTCCGCTCGGAAAAGGGCTCCTGCAGCATCCCGGCCCTCATCCCAAAATGCGGACTGGTTTATCACAGCACGCTGGGATGAAGCAGATGACACTGGAGGGGCAGATCCGAGATCTCCCTGGGGTGGGTGTGCTGGAAAAGGTGGGCGTACAGCCTGTTTTGCTAATGAATATGGATTGCAAAGTAAACAGGACACCTGCCAATTGCCTGACCATAAACTGCCCTCCTCGCTAGTTCTACAAACCTCTTTCCAGGACCAAATCAGAACACGTTATAAAAAATTAAAATAAACACAGAGCAGAGCTTGTGGAAAACAAGCAAACACATAACACACACACACACATATATATATAAAAAACAGCCCAGTAAAGCTCTATTGAGATGCACATGCAGGTGAAACGCATCCTACACTGGGTGAGAAGCTGGCAGCACGCCTTCACTTATAAGGACATTTGCCCTACAAGTGCCTCTGCAGCTCCTTGATATTATTTCTACAGTAGGATTTGTCAAGCAATAGCTACAGATGTTTGCACGGAGTCTTCTCGCTTATCCAGTGATAATACCGTGTGCCTGGGACAGCCGAACAAATCATACCGCGTAAATAATAAATAATGGAGGGTTAATCAGAAGGAGGCGGTGAGCAATCTGGAGATTCCCACAGACACCCTGCCGTGAGGAAGGAAACAAGAAAATGCCCTGACCTAAGCAGGGGTGAGTCTCGCGCGCACACACACAGATCACAGGGAGATCACAGGAGCTGTTTGCAGATCACTTACCCAACATGAATAATTCAAGCAGAAGCGGCTGGAAGTATGAGAACAGATAGATGGGAGCTCGCCGCCACCGCTTTGGCAGGTTTTATTTTATCGAGCAAGGCAAAGAAACCACGAGCCCCAACAAAAATCCTTAGCCTAGCGTTGCCAGTGTCGTGACTTTACTGTGAATCTCATGATATACAGTGTTTACCGGATCCCCAGCTGATGATGACCATCCTTTCCCCTTCTCTGCCAGGCAGTTTTGTGATTATTTGGCTGGGGGTGGGGGAAAATGATGCATTTTTTTGAAACTTTTAGGACCCACCAGCAGTCCACCGCCTAATTACACAAATCATAGAATCACAGAATGGTTTGGGTTGGAAGGGACCTCTAAAGGCCATCTAGTCCAACCCCCCTGCAACGAGCAGGGACATCTTCAACTAGATCAGGTCGCTCAGAGCTCCGTCCAACCTGACCCGGAATGTTTCCAGGGATGGGGCATCCACCACCTCCCTGGGCAACCTGGGCCAGTGTTTCACCACCCTCAGCGTAAAACATTTCTTCCTTAGATCTAGTCTGAATCTACCCCCCCTTTAGTTTAAAGCCATTCCCCCTTGTCCTGTCGCTACAGGCCCTGCTAAAAAGTCTGTCCCCATCTTTCTTATCAGCCCCCTTTAAGTACTGAAAGGCCGCAATAAGGTCTCCCTGGAGCCTTCTCTTCTCCAGGCTGGACAACCCCAACTCTCTCAGCCTGTCCTCATAGCAGAGGTGTTCCAGCCCCCTGATCATTTTCGTGGCCTTCTCTGGACCCGCTCCAACAGGTCCGTGTCTTTCCTGTGCTGAGGACCCCAGAGCTGGATGCAATACACAAAGCACCCACCACCAAAAAAAAAAAAAAAAAAAAGTGTTTTCTTTGAGGGATCACACCAGCTATCAACTTCCAGGCCTCCTCCCACCCCTAGGGACCTCTCTGGGAAAAGACACGACGCTCAGAGACCGGTTTACAGCCTTGAGGCTCCTGTGCCCCTGGAAGAGGTCGTGCTTCAGTGAGTTTCAGCTCTGCAGGAGAATGGATGGGGAAAAAAGGTGCCAGGGAGGAGGATGGAAAAGAGAAGAAACCATACGGGGGGGGTGGGAAGAAGGGATAAGGGGTGTTCTCTTATCTTTATTCTGAAGGGAAAACACAAGTAGGGTTGCTCCTCTAGGGACAGGTTAGTAGCTCACACCCAACGCGTTATCAGGAGGACTGGAAGCCAGTAAGCAAATAAAAAAACATGAAAAAAGGAGGGATGGTGGGATGGTAAAGACAGATGGTGGAAGTCAAACACAGCTTTGGTGCAACCTGAAGAAATCCAAACCTCATTCCCCTGAAAGCACATTGCCGTGTATTGATTGCCAACAGGAAGACCCTTGTTGTCCAGTATCGAGGGGCAGCTCTCCCACATGGGGTCAGAAATGGGGCACCCAGGCTGGTGACTGCCCAGGGAGCCCTGGGGGCTCCTCATCCCTGGAGAACCGGAGGTGTCAAGGAGGGATTTGACAGAGAGGACCGTGCCTTAGCAGGATTTCCAAAGCTCCCTGATGGAGAGACATGCTCCACCACTACTGACACTCTCTGGGAATTCCTGCCCGGCACCTACACGTGCATTGCCCTGCTTCAACTCACTCCTCTGCACTGCTGCCAGGCCTGGGTTTGGCCCCAAAACTGCACACCAAGCTCTTCTCCAGCTGAACTGGAAGAAAACTGCTGTGCATATTGATGACACACCCGGTCATAGTCCCTTCGCATAAAACATATTTCTTGATATTGCATAAAATGTATCTGATTCAAAAACCAGTGACAGTAAAAGACATTCACCCAAGAACACAACACAAAAATCCCAATAAATTTGGTTCTCAGGGTACACCAGATGAGAAGCATCCAGGTGTCCCAAGCTAGCTGCGACCTTTGATGTTACCAGCAAACAAGTCTACGCTTTCAATTTGTCCTTGAACATAAAAATATTGACCTTATCCACACTTCCTCCCATTCTTAAACTACTTCAGCTTAATCTTCTGAATTAAAAATTCTGAAATTAAAAACATCCTTCAGCACCATTGCCTGTAGTATCCTTGATCTAGAAAGCTCAGTCTGGAAGTGACGTCTCAATGGTGTCTACTACAGATACTCTACTACCCACATTAAGAAAATTTCACTTCGATCTTTAGCATAAACTGAGTATCTCTGGTAGGAAATCTGTTGCGTGCCAAGAGCTAGAGAGGCCTTTATAGACCGAGTGCAGGGCACGCATGACACATCTCCATGTTACCCCAAAATAATTACCTGGCCATGCACCGCATCTGATCCTCAGGGCTCTAGGTTCCCCACCCTTGTTTTTTGATTCCACGCAGAAAAATTAACTAATTAATATGTCTGACAGATGTTCTTTGAAAGAGATACCACGTCTTCAAAACACAAAATGATGAAAGGAGTAATCGAGTAGATTAGACTGACCAGAAAAGCAAGGATTGTAGCATGACAGTGGAAAGCACAGCTTTAAATCTTTCTCTGATATTTATGATGGGTTTATTTGCATATCAAACTATGTGCCAATTAGCTGTACATAAATCTATGACGAAATTATGCCGTGTAGCTCTCCAAAGTGAAGAAATGCCAGGGCTGGGCTACATAATCACCCTTAACTCTGCCCCTCCAGGTGTTCCCATTGTAGCTCACTCCTAATGATCGCGTACTAGTTCTCGATAGCACAACTGAACAACGTGCATCTTTTGCAACCATGCAGACGTATACGCAACATTTCCATACACTATAAGCTACTTTGTGTGCGGTGGGACCTCTGCATCTCCCGTGGCCAATTCAGGATCATTATTTTTTCATTCTCCTCCAGCTAGTTACATCTGCCTGCTGCCCCTTGTCGCAGACTGCCGTCTCTTTAGGGCAAGCTTTGGCTCTGCTGAGGCTTTGTGCAACCACGTAGGAAAGTGGGGATCCTGCTTGAAGACCTGTAGGTGACACCGGGATGCAAACAGTAACAGAGATGCATGCTCTCATTTTACATATCAAGAGGAACGTGGGGAAGCAACAGCTTGGTAGGGCAGCAGCACCACCTGCCCCAAGTGTGCACTGGAAGGGGTGTGCACTTATCGTCAAACTACCCATCTCAACGAGGTGGTCGTGCTCCGCCAGGTATCTGCAGAAGGCAGCATGCAAAGCTGGAGACTACGGCCCCGTCTGCAGTCACAGCTAGCACCGGTTGCACACAGCACTGCCTGAAAATTGGGCCAGTCACCCTACCCGCTCAGGCAGGGAAAGATCTGGGGAGAAGGGGTCCCGGAGGGCAAGCAGCACTGGTGCTCCACATGGCTTTTGTCTAGATGAGGAACACTGGTGCAGGTCCGTGTACAAATAAACCAGGCAGCTACGTGATCTCAGCCCATCCCAACACCTGGATTCAGTGGTTCTACCCCCTTTCAATAGTTGGAATTGAATATGAGACTTAATATATCGTGTTGTTACGACAGCTATGGCCCAGTTATGTCCCCCTCCCTCTCTTGCCCCCTTCACCACCTGGCCTCTTTTACCGTACAACGTCCACATTACCTCCCAGGATGTTCTACACGTACAGACCACTGGTCAGGAGCGAGTCCCTAAAATCAGTGCCTCTGCTCCCTCCCAGTTCTCTTCTACTGAGGTACCTAAAGGAGACTGGTTCTTCATAGCCTTACAATGAAACAAACAAGCCATCAACTGGGTCAACTGCTACGATGGGCAACTGTACCATCTTATGATCACTGCCAGTCTCCCTTTATTCACCTAGGGCCAGCAAATTGAGCTAGCAGGAGGTTCAAGACAAGGAAACAGAGATGGTTTCCCTGTAGCAGATGGTGGATCTGCAGAACTCCTTGCTGAAGGACTTGCGGGAGCAAGTGTGCATGGGCTTCAGGAGAGACCGGATGATCCACTGGGATTAATAAACAGATGCACCACTACAGGATCAGGAAATCCCTGTTGCTGGAAACGGGTCCTCTTATGACCAATTAGACCAAGAGAAAGAGCCTCATACCACAAATTTCTTGCCATTGCCACCATGAGTATTTGGTTTGCAGGTGACTTATGGCCCCAAGCAAAGGCAGCATCGCTGCACATTAGGCACTGTACAGAGATACATCAAAAGAGTTCCCACCTCAAATGGTTGGGACAGACACGTTGTGGGAGGCATTTTACCGGTGGGGAAGTGTCACCCAGACACCGTGTAAGAAATGCTGCACAGAAAAGCTGTGCCCAAGGTGGGAATCAAGCCCTGATGTCCTGAGCCCGCTTCCAGTTTCTAACAACACCCCTGTCCTTCGGGGCTGATGGACACTGGTCCTGACTGCCTCCCCTGTAGCTCATACACCAATGCATCTCAAGAAACATCTTTTTCCACATGGAAATCTCGCCCTGGCAGCACGTGAAAATGTTGGACATTAATGGAGGAGCAGTAACTCTGTGGGATAGCCAGAAATCCCAGATGTGCTCAACTCTACAGCATTCCATGTGTGTGGGACACACCACTGAAGGGAAACATCACTCCTGTTCATGCGCTCACAATGCTGTTTACCTTCTTGATGATCTCGTGATGCCACTTTTGGGTTGGGATCAATATTAACCACTCTGAGCTCTCCCTGCAGACGTGCTACCAAGTAGGTCTTATTCCAGGAAAATCCCAGACATAAACAAGCCATCCCTAGAGACGATGTGAAGGGGAGCAAGGAATGAGCCTGGATTCCTCGGGACCATTTTTTTTGGCCCAACTGAGGTAGCAAGTTTGACTAATTTGAGCGATTAGGCACATATTCAGACATAAAATATTAATATGAGAACAAATCAAAGGCAGCTTGGCTGGCTGGGCTCCTGCTTTGAATTCATTACATACGTTAAAAAAAAAATAAAAAAGAAGAAAAAAAAATAAAAAAGGATTTATCTTTTCAAGTATGTATGAAAAGGTATAAATTCCTGCCCAACTGCAGCACTTGGCCTCACTGCGCTGGTAATTGGAACCAGCGTGCTCCGCTTCCCGGGCGTCCCATTCACAAGCGCGACAAGGAAGCATTCAATTTTTCAATAGAAAATTTCATCGCCGGAAAACAATCCACCTTCCTTGCCTCCGAAGAAAAGCTGGAGGGCAAGTTCTCTCCTCAACCACGGTTTCGGCTTACTGCCAGCCCTAGCCAGAGCTGCCGGGGGGGCAGGAGGAAAGGCTGCAGCACTGACTGCTCAGACCATCCCAAAGCCATAAGATTGCCCTCAACGCTGTCAGCTCGGTGCTTTTTTTTTCTTGTAAACACACTGGGTTCTTTTTCTTTTCCTTTGGGAGAGCTCAGAGGTTCAGTTTGCAACTTTTCTTTCCATAACCACAGGGGACAAACATGTCCAGATTTTGTCATGACAGTTTTCCTGAGATTTTCAGCTTTCCACCCGGTTTCAGACCTGGGACTTCACGGAAAGCACCCGGGTGTAGTCAAGGGTCACGTTAACATGCAAGGGGATATTTTGCACAGGGATTTCCTCAGAGACAGAGCACACTTTAAATGGATTTTTATGAGCTTGGGACACCCCCAGCCATATAGAACTGAGCAAAAATCACCTTACACCAACAGCTTTTTTAATAGCATTTTTTTAACTTCATTTTAATTCCTGAAGTTGGTGCCTTAGAGAAGTTTACTATGGCTTCAAGGCCACAAAAACCCATGAGAAACTCCAGCAGGACTCAAGAAAGCCAAGCAACAGGCAAAGCAACTAGGCAGTTGGATGGCAGATGAAACGCAGCACCGGCCAACAAAAACCCAATGCAAAACAACTTCTGACAGTGGTCGCTGTAAGGATCAAGCTTCAGGATTAAATAGACTCAGAAGCAACCACCCTGTGCTTCTGTATGCACAGTGCAAATTTAAAAAATCAAAATTTACTTCTACTTTTAAAACTTACTTGAACAGTTATTTTCCTCCTTGTTATTTATGTATTTTACAGCATTAACTAATAGCTCCCATCGTAATGGTTTATTTCTTTATGCACCTATAGAAAAGCTGCATTCTACAGCCTTCTTTGCCTGCTTTCCGAGCCATCCCTGGGACAGAGCTGGCAGAGGAAGGACTCCCTCCATCATGCGGTCCTGGTGCCTTCCTCTATCACACCGCATCACATCCAGGGCCAGAGGGCTGGACGAGAAAGCAGGCATAGGCAATGCATGGAGGAGTTCCTCAATTCCTTCAAATCAGTTCCTCAAAAGTACATCAAACTCCATCTTTACACCTCTTTTCCCCTAATATCTCTAGAAAAGAGTTGTCGCAGAGCCATTCTTAACTGACAGATAGAAGAAGTCCTCTAACTCCCAGTGCAGCATCGTTAGGGTACTTTAAGCCATACTTAGGGTACTTTTAGCTGCCACGAGCTGACTGGCAAAGGGAATTTCCGAAGCAGACTGGTGCGTGACTGGGAGTGCAGGTCTGGACCAGTAAACGATGGCACAAGGGGCAGGAGACGGGCAGACAGGTAAAGCTGAGGGCAGCAGCTGGAGCAGAATAAGGAAAGCTTAGCACAAAGTCAGTATGGAGTCACATGGAGTGCTGGATATTTTGGGCAATGGGGGCACTTGCTGTTCCTCCACTCCAGTAGGAGAACGTGCTTTCTCCCCAAGAAACTAGGGTACAGTTCCCCCAAGCCTATGCTGAGTTAAGCATAGGATGCCTTACACAGCCCCGAAGGAAGACATGAAGACCATAGCATCAAAGTACTGAAAGAGTCCTCAAGAAGTCTTCTGGTTCACCCCTGGCCCAAAGCAGGGATCCCCAAAGACGCACAGGAGATGCTTGTCTAGTTCAGGACTGCCACGGATGGATCCACAACGCTGACAGGTCCCTGGTGTTTCACCAGCCTTTTCTTTAGAGGTACTTTACTGCCCCAAGGATCTGCTCTCAATGTGAAGACCCGTCATTGGCCCCTACTAACTGCTCAACAAGCCAAGAAAGTCAGGCGACACTTTACCTCTGCTGGACTTCATCCTGGCCTTGACATGCAAGGCTTGGATCCTCCTGTTGGACTCAGACTCCAAGCTCTAATCCAGACCTGAACACCAGAGCTTATCGCTCTCCTTGAGCACCAAGGATCACGCTAAACCCCAACAAATTTCAGAGCAAATTAAATGCGAGCATCTATTTTTGCAAGCCAGGATCACCTTTGTTGAGCCGCCACCAAAGCTTTTCCTAGAAGTCATTAACCGCAATGGCCAAAACAGGATTCCACCTCACTCCTCTCTCCTGCCTCTTCAAGGGCAGGATGGCAGCACTTGAGCCGATGCAGCACTGATTGTCCTATTGTTCCACAAAGTGGTTCCTCTCCAGCAAATTGAACACTGAGAGCCATCAGAGAGAGCCCCGGACAAAGGGACCAGTGCCTGTTTCTGGGATTATTAGAGGGAAGCAGAAAGAAGCCTCTTGAAGAGTCTTCGTAGCACTTAACGTGACAGCTGAAAATAATGGATAGGACAAAACAGAGCAAAGATGATTTAAATTAGGCAACTCCCGGAAAGTGGTGTTCACTTAGGCTTCCAAAGGAGAATTGCCATTTCTTAGAAGTGCTAACGCTCACGTCTATGTGCACTCCCCCTCTGCAGCGTATACATACACACACACACATTCCTTTTTAGGTGCTCTATAGAGCATTTGTTCAATTTGCCAGTGGACACTGCATCCCTTCCATTAGGAGATGGAAAAGGTGTAAATGAGCAACATCAGCTGCGGCTCATTAATCCTTAAACAAAAACAGCCTTTAATTTCCATCCGCTGCCAAAAGTTCAGGGACCTGTAGGTAGAGATTTACATATACATGTTCCAGAAATCATTACACAGCTCCTCCAAAGTCACCCAGAGGAGAGGGGCCTCACTCCTACTCAAGGGGTTTCACGCAGACAGAATGACAAAGGCTCTGATGAAACTTTAGTACCATCTCATGCCAGTCCCAGCTCGGTCGGATCCGTGTGGGGCTCATTTTAAGTAACAGGCTTCTCCCATCTATACACGTCACCTTGCTCCTGTCCCGGGAGCTCACCCACACTGCCTGGCGGCACCCTTTGGGATTCATCCCTCTTCTGATGCTACATCTTCTGCCATGGCTGGACCGAGATGAAGTCACTCTGAGAGAGTCCTGGTATCAGGAGAGCCCTGGGCATCCCCTCTGGGCTCCCTGCACATGTGGGTACAGCTTCCCTGCTCAAGCAAGGCATTTCCCAGTGGCCCCGGCCACCTGAGATCCAGGCTGGCTTCTCCCATCCATGCTCCCTCTTCTGGGAAACGCAGCTACCACCAGCAACAGCTGGAGCAACACCACTACTGAAGTGAAGCAGTGCCTTGAGAGCTCATTCCCTTTGCTGGGGCTGTCCTACCAAAGCAGCTCCTAAGTAGCCTTAGCGGTGGGTCCCTTCTATTTGCTGCCATCTCCATAGCTACTGCCCAAAGCATCCCTGTCTGCTGCCGACCCCAACAAGTCCACACTGACCACAGTGGCTTCATGTGCTTCGGTGCAGCCTTGAAATGGCCGGTCTTGAGCAGACACTGCCAGGTACTACCAGCTGAAAGCATGTTGGTGGTGCTTCCTCCACTCCCCGCGTGCTGGGACCTGCCCAGGTCTGTCTCTCCGCCTCCTCATCCTCATTTCATCGGTGCACTGAGAAACCCTGCCTGGGGCATCTGCTGGACCGGGGCACCCGGGGGTCCCGCAGGACGTTTGCACTCGCATCACCCCGGGCAGGACGTCTCTGCACCAGGGCATGGAGCACCCGCTCTACCCATGACCACGCTCCAGGCATGGGGTCACACACAGAGAGGCCAGGGGACAACATCCCACCCTCTCTCCAGCAGTGGCTGAGTGGGGCTTGGTCCCCAGCAGACTTCTCAAGGCAGGGGGAGCTGAGCGGCAGTCCCAGCTGCGAGGGTCTCGGTGCGGCTGTCACACAGCCCCTCTCACACTGTCATCATCTGGCTGCTTGTCTGAGCCCCGGAGAGCCAAACAAACCCATTTCCCAGAGTCTTAAGGCTAAAGCCTTAATCATCAGCCCAGGCTACTTCCAAGAGTCCTTCATCATTGTTGGGACCAGCATTCCTCCTCAGCCAGACAGCAGCTATCACTCCCATTTTACTCAAAACAAGAGCTTTGGGACATGATTCACCATCTGGGAGCATGATGGGGAATCGCCCCAGAGTCCCAAGTGATTACTCCTGCTTTATCTGGTCTCTGGAAGCGCAATTTCTTTCTCTCTCCCTCTCTTTGAGAAGGCACCAATGCTCAAGCCATTTTCAGTCTGGCCAGGGAAGCAGGAGAGGGGTGGAGAGATACGCACGTTGCACAGGGTGAATTAGCAAGATGTCTGGTTTCGATAGATTTGCTTATGCTGTGGTGGCAATCTGTCTTTCCAGGCACAGCACTTTGGTTTTATGACCTGAAACACCGTGCAAAGCAGCTCCTGAGCATCTGAGGATGCAGCCCAGCAAATCCTGCATTCATCACTGCGACGGATAAAAGCCCGTTTAAAATGACTCCCCATGCACGGAGCCCTCTGCAAGCACCCTTGCAATGATAGGTGCTTCATTCCTGCCTTGCACCCTTGTGTGAGTAACCCAGCAGGTACGAGGCTGCTGTCCTGTTTGGCCACCCAAAGCCCTGAGACACCGCAGCAGCGGCTGGAGGGCGACGGCGGGACTGATCCTGGCAACAAACACCCCAGGCACTCAAAGAGAGGAGCCTTCGCAACAGCTCCCGGGAGTCTCACAACACCACCCCTCTGCTCCGATTCATCTGCTCGCAGATGAGATGCCGTGGGGTCTCCCTTCTGCAAAGGCTGCCTCTGTGGTACAAGAAGCAGAGAGCTCTGGCATCAGATAAGGCTCGTGGATGTGGTAGTCAGAGCTGGGAATGTCGCTTTGGATTTGTGTGGCATCTGGCACACTGGGACCTGATCTACCTGTCCCTGGGTCCTGCTGCAGCACCAGTATGCGGTTATGGCTACGATAGAGGAGGAGAAGGAAGGAGGAAAAAGGAGAAGGAAGGAGGAGAAAGGAGGAAAAGGAGAAGGAAGGAGGAGAAAGGAGGAAAAGGAGAAGGAAGGAGGAGAAAGGAGGAGAAGGAAAAGGAAGGAGGAGAAAGGAGGAGAAGGAAAAGGAAGGAGGAGAAAGGAGGAGAAGGAAAAGGAAGGAGGAGAAAGGAGGAGAAGGAAAAGGAAGGAGGAGAAAGGAGGAGAAGGAAAAGGAAGGAGGAGAAAGGAGGAGAAGGAAAAGGAAGGAGGAGAAAGGAGGAGAAGGAAGGAGGAGAAAGGAGGAGAAGGAAGGAGGAGAAAGGAGGAGAAGGAAGGAGGAGAAAGGAGGAGAAGGAAGGAGGAGAAAGGAGGAGAAGGAAGGAAGAGATCTCTGAATTCATCATTAATATATTTAACAGAAGTGGAGCAATGCCTGGATCCATTCGGCACGGAATGAGGCCACCGTACTGTTTTCTCCCCAGGCAGTCAGTAAAGCAGCTCACCTCCTGTTCTCCGCTTGGCACAGATAACCAGCACGGAGGAGACCCCGGAGAGGAGAAGCACGGATGTGTTACGGGAGAGAGATGCTGCAGAAACGCCGACCAGACACTCTCTAACAGGAACGTGCCCGGCAGCGTGGAAGGCAAAAACCAACCTGCCCCCACGGACGTGCTGTTCTCTTTCTTTCTTTCAATCCCATTTGTGAAAAAGGAGACTCAGGAAAATTGGAAAGGAAACCACAGGTGGTGTGAAAGTGGGACAAGACAACATCTGTTCTGGAGCCTCACAGCTGGAAGGCTCATAACCTGCCCTTGCTAAGGCTGCAAGGGACACTCTGGTCCAGGGAGGGCTTGTAGGAGAGCAGAAAGCTGCCCGTTGGGCTTTCTACTTTGGGATCCATCCAGCACATGCACACACCATAGCTGAGCTGGAGGACCAGGGGCCTCACCCCTGCCCATGAGCCCCCATGCGACCTCACATCTGGCAACATCTGCTTAGGGCATTCACTAAACACCGCATACAAAGACCACTATAGGTCAAGACGTGGGCATGAACCACCTCCGCAAGGTGACCCGCGGGGTGGGAGGGCAGCGGGATGCAGGAGTGACCGGAGCACCGGTCTGATGGGCAGATGTCCCTTCGTGATGCTCCTCTGCTCCTTACTCAAAATCATCCAGAAAACGGCTGCTGGAGCTTCTCGATGCACAGGAGCCTGAAAAGCAGTTCACAGTGAGCCTGCCACACCACCTCAGATAAGCGTGCAACAGAGACAGGAATACACATGGGAATATTTGGGATTTTATCATCTTCCTAAAGCACGAACGGAGAGGGAGTGCAAATTACTGCTTTTTATTACAGCTGGCAAAAAAATCTGTAAAGTATCAAATGCTGAATATGCTCGTGATACTGTGGGAAAATTCTTACAGGCGATCTAACCTAATCTATCTCTCAAGGTATTTACAGTATCACAGTCCTCACTGTGGATTCAGAGTGGTATTTCAGAGCTGATGTTCACGAAACTAAGATTGAAAGGGGAGTAGATCTTCAACTTGCTCTTTACTGGAAAGAAAAAGAAAAAAGAAAATAAGAGAAAAAAATTAAAAGAAAACAAAGAAAAAGATGATAAAAAGGAAAAGAAGAAGTAAAAAAGAAAAGGAAACAAAAAGAAAGAGAAAAAAGAAGAAATGAAAAAATAAAGAGAGAATAAGAAAGAAAGAAGGAAATGAAAAAGGGGAAAAAAGAAAAGGGAAGGGAAGAAAAAGGGGGGAAAAAAGGAAAAAGGAAAAGAAAAGAGAAAAGAGAAAGCCAGCAAGCAGGAAAAACGAGAGAATTGATAGTTTCCATATACTAAAGGAACAACCTCAAGTCATTTTTTAAAAAGTCCAAGTCCTTCCTAATAAGATGCCTAACAGTCTGTGAATTATACAGCCATAAAACTTCTACTTACATGTGACATTTGCTGGTAGGAATAAATCAGGGCTCAGAAAAGAGGAGACGCTTTGGAGTTCAATGAGTATTATCCTAACTCTAACCGTATTAGCGGTGGTCTGAAAGCAGGACATTGTCATCCAGACAAACGGACGATGTTCATAACCAATGGTAATTTGTACGACGCATAATTTGCTACTACCAAAATAGCACAGCGTGTGGGTTTTTTTGCCCTTTTTAGTATATAGTCGTGCCGTTTCTTTTGGCTTGTTGAAAGAAATCCGCTCTGCACAAGCGGAGCAAGAGCTCAGACCTTCAGCAGCTCATATAAAACAGGTGGCCAGGCATCAGGGGAAATACAGCTTTTTTGAAAAAGCTAATAAAATAAACAGATGATTATAGAAAATGAAGATGAAACCAGCTTCTCTTTCAAAAACAAAGACAGAGACTAAGTTTAGACTGAGCAAACACTGATTGAAAACACACCCTGCCACCACCTCTCTGAGTTTTACCAACACACAGAGTTTTCACCTAAAAAAAAAAAAAAATATTTAGGAAAAGAAGAGTCATCCGCTCAGGGCTGATCATCTGCAAGCCCGTGATGCGAAGATCAGCTGCCCCTGGCTTACCTGGCTGTTGGCTTAACATCAACCAGGCTGGGGGCTCGCGAAAGTCAAGTTAAGACAGAGACTTGCCATCTTAAGCCTTCATCCCTACCATCATCATCTCCCCACCAGATGAGAGCGCGCAGCACTTACGTGAAAGTTGAAATTTGGATCTGGTTAAGTCCCAATCCTTTAATTTTCCTTGGGGAAAATGTTAGGAGGTACCTCTCCTGCATGCTCCAAGACCACTCTCTTAAACCGTTGGTTATTTCATGGTGGAGGTTCACCAAAAAAATAAAATAGAAGGGAAAAAAAATAAAGCCAAAACCCACCCCAGAAAATAAATGCCTGTATCCCTAACAAAGCGGCAGGGTGGAGCCAGCACACCCTTATATTTAGCTGCAGGCAAAGCCTTAAAGTTGTAGCACATTTATTTTCCATGAATCACGTCAAAGCTACAAGATCAAAACCCCCCAAACTCTTGCTATTTGCCCCGCTCTGTCTCTCTCGGGGCGCACCGGGATTGTTGTTATCACCGTTTTAATTTCATTTTCTGAGCTCGGGAGGTTTGGGATGGATCAGAGACTCCAACAAGCTCAGCTGAAGTTACCTCAAGCTAAAGTAAGTGCAGTTTCCCACAACCCTGAATTATCAATTTTTTTTTTTTTTTTTTTACAGTGGAAAAAAGTAGTTATCGGGTTTAAATCACACCTCATAATATTCAGAAAATGCTTAAGGGCTGATTGCTGGTCTCAAAGGCTCTGAATTCCTCCTATCTCTACCTGCCCCAACAGAGCAAGCTTGGGCGGCAGCCAAGGTCAAAGCCCATCTGCAGAGGGCATGATCTGCTGGGATGTCCAACACAAACAGACACGGAGAAGAAGGGAAAACGGGAGCTACGGGGAGGCGACAGGACCTGCCTCCAACCCCTCCTGAGGCCGCATCCAGTCCTAACCGCCCCACCGCCTCCCTCTTGGCCTTGCAACTCACTTTCGCTTTCATGCAATGCCAAGCGCCCGGGCGCCGCGGCAGATGCCGCGCGCTGAATTGCAGCCTCCTTTGCCAAAGCGCGGGGACAGCAGAAGGCTTGGCCAGCCCATAACAGTTAGCATCTGCACTTTGCCACTTGCACAGCTGTACCGTGACAGCAGGGTCTGGAGCTGGGGTTATCTACGGGGACGTCGTGGGGGAAAGGGAAATGAGTCCATCACGCCACAGCAGAAGCTGCCCCTGACCTTCCAGGGATCCTTACACAAGCTTCAGGGAAAGGTCTTAGAGGATTGAATAGGAAATTTCATCTTTCTCAGTGTTTTCCCTTTAACTTTCCAGCAAAGCTGAATGCAGAAGAGTGTCTGAAAACCCTCAAGAGAAGAAATCAATCGTTTGCTTTCTGACCAAGTACCTACAGAACTTGTTTGGTTAGTCATCCACTCATTTTCTCTTTATTCCATCAAAAGGGTTGTTCCCTCAGCAGTCATAACACCTGAGAGCAGGACACCCCACAAACCCTGCCACGAGAATCCACACGCTCCAAATGGCAACCACCGCTGAGTCAACCCTGCCTTAGACAATAAAACATGAAAGCATCAACCAAGCCCATGCTCTCCCGTGAAAGCCAGTCTCCGCTTCCAGCAAAGAGATCTCCTCCCTTTCACTGATGCTTCAGCAAATATTGACCCCAAAGTCTGTATTTTTCATGCATTTTAAGAAAATATTGAAAATATTTCTTTTTGCGCTCTGCGTGGGTAGGGACCGCCATCCCTGAGAACTCCCCGCACCTCTCGCCAGGGGACAGGGAGGTCCCCTGCAGAAAGGCAACATGCTGCTGTGGCTTCCAACCCTGTCAGCGTCATCTCCTAAATCAGATCAGTAGATAGGAGTGAAAAGCTGTTTTTCCTCTCCACCCTGCGTTTTCAAGCTGAGCGGCGATCTGGGATCTCCCCTTCTCCTGCACAGGGCCCCATAACAAGACCTGACATTTACCCAGTGGTAAAGGAGCATCATCATGGGCTGAAGAGCATCAGCCTTTGGGACGACGTCTCACGCCTTCCTCCAACCCTTCCCTTCAAAGCGCTCCAGAGCTGTTTGCAGGAGCTCCTTTAGCACAAGCTGGAGGATCATAGAATCACAGAATGGTTTGGGCTGGAAGGGACCTTCAAAGATCATCTAGTTCCAACCCCCCTGCCGTGGGCAGGGACACCTTCCACTGGACCAGGTTGCTCAAAGCAACACTTCCAGTGAGGGGGCATCCACAGCTTCTCTGGGCCACCTGTAACGATGAACAGGTTCGGCTTTAGCGCACGGTTGCATCATGCCGCAATGACAGCCAAGACATGGCACGTTAGATAGCTACACCAGATGCGATTAGAAGTTGGTAATCAACTAATGATGCACGCAGCAGAGCGGCTTTTCTTGCTGCACAGGCCAGCTCCGGAGGGACACCATGAGAAAAAAAAACTGTATTGTGTCAATGGACAAGCATTTGGAGACAACCCAACAGCAGATCTCTCGACTGAAAGATATTTTTGTTTGTTTGTTTTGAACTGTTGCTTGCCAGTGTAGGACCTCACGTTGGGCATTTGTCCTAGCATACAATTTGCATGCCAGATGCTCTTTCGTCTTGCTAATTGTTGAAACAAAGTGGATACTGAATGAGGTCCTCTGAGGTTGGCAGGGGCTTCAAATACGGCCAGCGTTGAGCTAATTCTGCTTCCAGTGAATGGAATAGCAAATGCATGTTGGCAAAATGCTCTTCGCTTTTTTTTTTTTTTTTTAATAACACAAAACCGAAAGCGCTAGAACAATGGTGAATGCCCTCAGAAATCCCTTCTCTGTTAAGGTCAAACCCCTTGCTGGCCTCCAGCTTGCAGAAAGATCAGAATGGCACTGAATACCAGAGATGGGCAAACCACTTCGCTGGGTCCAGCGGTAGCTTTATTCAGGCTCAGACGGTCACGTGTCAGCCAGCCCTTCCTTCTCCTAGTCCACGTGTGCTGTGCTCTCCAGCAGAAATAAGAGGAGCTAAGCAGCAAGCTCAGGTCAACGGGGAGTTTAAAAAGCTGAGCAGAAGACTGGAAATAGCTCTAAGAGATGGGCCTCAGAGCCTTAGCAGGTGTTTGGCAGAGCTACATGAACCTGGGGACCACAAGGGACCACCTGAAGGACTGAGTCCCTCTGCAGAGCACCGTGTAAGAGATGGGTAATCTACACGGGACCACAACACGTCAGCTCAGGTCTGCAACATGGGAAGAAACACCTTCAGAAAGGGAAGTCTAGCCCCATATCTTGTTTTTAACAGTGGCTGACATGGGATATGCAGGAGAAATGTACAGAAAGGTATGAACATATGGAGATGCTTCCTTCCCACTCAACCTGCCGCCTGCTGACCATCCATCCACCTGTGAGAGGTTCCCAGGCTGGAGGCTGCATCTGAATCCTAGAGCCAGCAGCCCTCACTGAGCCTTGAATTCGTCTAATTGCTTTTTGAACCCTTTTATACCTTTGGCCTCCAAAATACTTGGTGCCAACTAGCTCCCCAATTTAATTATGCACTGTGTGAAAAACTATTTCCTTTTGTTTGCTTTAAACCTGCTGCCAGATAATTTCATTTCACAGCCATTCATTTCTGGGTTAGAAAAGAGACAATGAATAAACCGTTCCCTGCTCCCCTTCTCCACACCAGTCATGGTTTGACATTCCTGTCTATATGAAACCTCCAAGGACAGGTTTTTTATAGCCCTAAGGGGCCTCATCCATTGAGCCTCTCTTCCTACAGAAACCGCTCCATTCTTCCTACCTCCGTCACTCCTTCTGCATGGGGCTGCACATTGTCCAAGATGCTCCTGCAACATGAAGTCCAGCCACGTGTCTCATGTTCTCCTTTTCTTCTCAACCTTCACCCTAACAACTTCTAATGTTCAATTTGCCTTTCTGACAACAACTGAGATTTGAGCCAACATTTCAAAAAAAGTATCCACAGCGATGCTGAGATATTTCCCCACCTCTCTGTGGTTTTAACTACCTGAAATAATTCACTAGAGTTGGTAAATATTGTCATCTCCCCGGTCACCTGTTTCCAGATCATTTATGAATCTGTTGAACAGTTCAGGTACTAGTGCGCATCCCCGTAGGATTCCCCTGGTAGCCACGGTGAAAAATGAGCATTTCCTTCTTTCCCCTGTTTTCTAGATTCTTCTTTGGCCTCCCACCCCCTTTTACCCTCCCACCCCCTTTTGGCCTCCACCCTTGCTCATCCTCAACTCTTCCTCAGCCTCCCACCCCTTTTTTGGCCTCCACCCTTGCTCAGCTTCAACTTTTCCTTAGCCTCCCACACCCTTTTGGCCTCCCACCCCCTTCTGGCCTCCACACTTGCTCACCTAAGGCCAGCTATATACATCTCAACAAGGGTCTTCACTCTCCTGCCTTCTGCCCACACAGCCTTGAGCACAGTGGTGCAAATCGCCTTCTCCTCAAACCTAACTCTGAGCCTTCACGTTGATGTTCCCCAAAACCTCAAAGCAAAGCTGGAGCCAGAACGCTTCGTACCCCTGGGATTGTACCCAAGCTCTGCATTTGCAAGAGAATCCCAGCACAGGCTGGGATGGCATCTCTTACCACTTGGATCAGGATCATCCTTCAACAGCCACGGTCCAAAGGCCAAGAGAGCCCCGGGCAGCCTATGTGCTCCTCAGACATGGTGCGCATTTCTAATTGGGAGCCTTGGCTTCCCGGGAGAGGAGCCCCCAGGACTCAAGGTTTCATTCAATCAGGAATTCAAGGCAGAACCCAAAACCCTCCATCGAGACATCCCTGAGCTTTGGGGCTCTGGACATCTGGCTCTAAATTTTGCAGCTTGCACCCGTGATCCCTACACACCAGATGGTTGCAGTGGAAAAAAAAAAAAGTAGTCATCCTTCTCCAGGTCCAAGCCACAGTAAAGCCATGGCATCACTTCATCTGCAGCGGCTCCCAAAATAGAGAGTGGGTCATGTGGGTGGGAGAAGAGGACCTGGAGGGATAAACAGCATGCTGGGACATCAGAGAGAGCAAGACCTTGGCCAAACCAGGGGCAAGTTTCACTGAAATGAGTTGCCCAGAGAGGTGGTGGATGCCCCATCCCTGGAAACATTCCAGGTCAGGTTGGACGGGGCGCTGAGCGACCTGATCTAGTTGAAGATGTCGTGCCCACAGCAGGGGGGTTGGACTAGATGACCTTTAGAGGTCCCTTCCAACCCAAACCATTCTGTGATTCTATGAGTGCGCACGTGCGAACGGCTGCTCTCCTAACCAGGACACTGCAGTCTTAAATCACAATGCTCAGCGTGGCACAGGGCAGGGCAATGTCTCCAGCTTCCTCCATCCCCCTCGATATTTATGTTACAGCCATCCGGATTCATTTTTTGCTGACTGCGCTGGCTTGCCCTCCCCTCTGCCCTCTGCAGAATTTCATTAATGCTGCTTTGCTGGTTGGGGGGACAAAACAGTCTCCTATTTTTATTTTATTCCTCCCCTCTCTCCCCTTGGCTTCAAAACATGCTCAGGGATCTCCCCCTGGTATCTGCACATAACATCCCTTGGCGTCACCCAGGGTGAGACAACACTTTGGGGCCAAACACTACTCCTAAATCTTAAGCCCTGATACCAAACCAGCACCGTCGGAGCACATTGAGGACAAGGGACCTGCTTGCTGAAGATCAGGAGCCCAGCCTAGGACCAGAAGGGATCTCACCATCACCACCATGGTGCAAACCTCTTTCAGGGGAGATACAGCCCTTGAAGGCAGCAGGGTGGGGAGCCAGAACTGCCATCTCAGCACCAGGCTACCCAAAACAGACTTGGAGCCCTGCAGCCACCCTGGGGAGAGTCAGTTATCCAGGAAAGCCAGGGATGGACTTCAGCATCCCCCCCATCGAGCAGCCTTGCTTTGCACAGCACTGGCTGGATGTTTTTTTCCCCAGCACAGGAACTCCAGGGTGAAGTCTAAATGTTTCAAAGCCACCAGCAAGAGTGGCCACCGGGAAACTACCCAAGCTCCAGCTGCCCCCTCGCCCCCCGCGATCTACCGTCAGCAGACACACGCACCAACGAGTTTTCCCAAAAGGGTCTCGGAAAGAATAACGTGCCCAATCCTTATTTACCTGGGTGGGAGTTAGGCACTTCACACCATCAGTCCTCTCAGAAATTCCAGCTTTACTGCTACAATGAAAAGGAAATATTTTTCTACACAGGGGTTATAAGATGTTGCCGTGGCGGCATGCGTGGGTGTGCACTTAGATATTATCTAAAGGCCCAGATCTGCAAAGATGTGCATAAATCACTTGACTCCCATGAAAACAGCAAGAACAGCCACAAAATGACCCGAGCGCCGAGATCAGACCCACCCAGACAACATCAATGTGTGCTACTGAGGTGTAAAAGAGGGAAAAAGAAAAAGAGATGACGCATAAAATTTTCATTCCACCTCACAGACAGTTTGCTTCTGCATCAAGTATGTTTTTCTGTGTCGATATAACACTTACTAAAGTCAGCTCCTCACCGGTGTGACGGAAGGTGCTGCACGGACGCTGGCTGGGGGTTCCCACACTTGCCCTGGTGTCCCCCTCTCCCCTCGGGGCAGCGGCAGGGACCCGAGCGGTCACCCCGACAATCGCGATGCCTTTCCCACCCCTTTCGCCTTTCTTTGCCTCTCTCTCACCTTCCTTGGGTAGATCAAAAACATAAAAGATCAGCTTGCTGATCTGATCCACAAGCAAGGAGGTGAGGCCGGTTGTGGCGACCAGGGGTTAAAGGAGAGGAAGGCAGGGAGGCAAAAACCCGTGTTACCACGCAACGGGATGGGGTGGTTAGGGAGGAGGATGCAGAAGGGAGGTGACACCCTTGCTGAGGCTTTGTTTCGAGGCTTGCAGGCTGCCCACCCTCGGGCAGCAGGAAAAGGCAGCTGCCCCCTTACTGCTCTGTCGCTGGATGTGGCCGGAGAAGGCACCGGGAAAATCATTTCAGGGAGGAGGTCACCGGCGCTGACGCACTCTGCATCACTGCCCGACTTCCACTGCAAGCACCGGCGACCTCTGGCTTGGTCCACATCTCCAACCAGCAGTGAGCGAGCTGAAACGGGTTTCAAAGCACGCAGGCATACGGATGCCCCTTCCACCCATCTGCACTTATAGATGGGCTCTGTGCCAGCTGTGGGGGAACAGCCGAGCCCCGAGTGGCACACAGTGAGACTGCCACAAGCAAACAGTATCTCATTTGGCACAAAATCCCCCGATATAAAGTAAATGTGTGGGAAAAAAAAAAAAAAAAAAATGCTGGACTACAGCTGAACCCAAAGCATCCCAGGCCAGCATCCTGCTGCGGCTGCTCTGGCACCGGCAGCTCTCAGAATAAAAGCTTGTGAGTTTTATTTTTATATTCTTCCTTCTCGTGCAAAGTGACGCTGGCGTATCTACTCCCTTCAACCCTACAAGCGCACAAGCAACACCTTATACGCATCGCCTCTGATCGCCTCCATAGCTCCTCCATGCGCTCTTGATGCGGGAACAATTAAGCTTTGCTCAACTTTTCCATTAACCCAAGCGGCCCTTAGTCATGTCTAATGAACTAACGAGTTGGTGGGTTTTTTTGTTTTGTTTTTTTTTTTTTTATCTGTTTCAAGACTCACGTCTGCCCGGCTCAGACGCATGCAAAAGGTTCGCAGTCAAACATCAGTCTGGCTGCTTCTTGCCCCTGCTCTGCAGAAGCTGAATGACTACATGAGATGCCAGACAGCTCGGAATTAGGTCCGGGATTTATCCTAGGAGTGTCTGTACAGAGACTGCAGGCACCCTTAGGATTAATTTATTAAAAGCATCCACCCAGAAAGCCCCTGCAGTCGGGTGACAACCACATCGCATGGCTCTACCATCACCAGATTCACCGGTGTCTAATACCACTGCAGGTGTTTCCTCACTCAGGTCATTAGTAGGGTCTCTAGTGAGATATTTATTCTCAAGAAACCTAGGCATTTCAAGTTCTTCCTAGCCCTCCATCAAATTTGACCCTCAGCCACCACATCATTGAAGAATTACTGGAGGGAGATACGTGGACAGAGAAAGAGCCAGGTCTCAGATTTGCTTCCTTGGAAGCCAGGCTGAAAAATGGTACGTGCAATCACGGATTCAATCAATGAACTGAACATGCAATCAATGCAAACGTGGAAAAGCATGACGCTAACAGACTTAATCCATTCCCTCTGCCACTCCAGCCACTGAAATAACCATCAGGAAAAAGTTAGTCTAGACCAACCAAGGCAAAGCCGCCGAGCTGAGCTCCCCGAAGCATTTGGTAAGAGGCAGGAGAGTTCATCCTTTCTTTTACTGTCTCAGGCTACCTGCAGACTCAGGAAGGTGCTGCGGCGCTCAGATCCACTGAGACAATTTTGCAGTCGCAGCGGTTAGGGATTCATCTGGAGCTTCGCCTTGTAAAGAAGTGAGTGTAATAAAATACGTGCAAGTCTCTGCATCTACATCTTTCGGTACGTCACCTGCCCAGGGCACCATCTGCACTCTAGTTTCAAAGGGAGCTGTGGATGATAGGAAGTTATGAAGCTCATAAAGTCTTCATGAAAATGGGCAATCTCATCAAGCAAGAGCCGGTAAGCGACACCACTGCGAGAAAAGCTGCAATGTGAGCCTGACACCTGACCGTTCCCAGCAGAAACCCTTTCCTGAGAGCTGCTACCAGCCCTGAGCCGGCTCCATCCCAACACCCTGCCCAGTAAGCCCCACACGGTATGAGCTACCAAGGGCAGACCAGATCTTCAAAGGATTTGCTCCTTCAAGCGTTGAACCCGATGCCCACGAGGATGCTTTACAGTAGCAGGCACTGGAGGTTGCCTTAGACAGGAACATCCTCCGTTGGCAGAGCAGAATCCAGCCCTTCATTAACGACCTGCGGCTCTATTGGAAACATCGGGGTATAAACCAGAATAACTCAAGAAGAGATGGCCAAAAAGAGGTGACCGCCAGGTGATGCACCACACAACCTGACCAAACTCAGCATCTGGGGAGAACAGCCTGAATTTCACCCCTTTCCTCTGCCTTACACCTATTTTACCCCGCTCTGATCCTCTCTCCCTCCATCCCTCTCCAGCCTGCAGCGTGCGGCGACTGTAATTACGGTTCGCCTCGCTGCCGTGCAGCCACACCACCTCCAGGTACTTAACTTCTTTTAATCTTGCTTCATGTTTCAGTCCCTGCAGCCCACTCGTAATGTCTGCTACTCTTCTTCCATCACCCTCCGATTCATCAATAGCCATGTCAGGCTTTGACCTCCAATTTTCTAACTGCTCAGCTAAACCACTCTGCCACTGGCCCCGTTCCTGCCTTTGTTAAAAACGAGGGGGGAGCCTCATTTGCTTTCTTATTTGATCATCACTTCACTTCTGTGGTGTGCACTCTGTTTCCCCGTCTCGGAAACCCATCAACCGTTCGAGGCTGGTACTGGGGCTGTTGTTGCCTTTAACAAGAGGAAATTATGGTTAATGCTTAATTTTAATTTTTTTTTCCTCCTCCTTTAATTTATTTTTTTTTAATGGCTTTCCCAGAAGAAGCAGCTTTGGCAGAGCGCTGCCACCTGAATGCTAATGAATGGTGAAGGGACCCGACATGTCTGCCTCCCTGCCAGACATCAAATTGATTTTCAAATTGCTTTGATGACATAAGGTGCTTGCACAGTTTGGACCCGTGTGATTACCTGAGCATTTATCTCGGTGGGCTTTTCCACTCGCCTACTTTAAAATAACCCAGGCTGCTGGATCGGACCTTCGCGATGGACGTTGTGGTCCCCTGGGCTGCTGCCAGCCCACAGGAGCCCGGTCTGAATTTGCATAATTTGGATATGGCTTCTGGCTGAGCCCCAGCAAACAAGAGTGTGGAGGCCAATTTGCAGCTGAACCTCAACTACATCTTTAGCCCTTCACTTTCGGAGGACAAAAAAAAAAAAAAACAACCCAGAGAGGTGGTGGATGCCCCATCCCTGGAAACATTCCAGGTCAGGTTGGACGGGGCTCTGAGCAACCTGATCTAGTTGAAGATGTCCCTGCTCGTTGCAGGGGGGTTGGACTAGATGGCCTTTAGGGGTCCCTTCCAACCCAAACCATTCTGTGATTCTAAAACACGGATGGTTCAGTGCTAGGAAAGGGTCTTGAGTGTCTAATGACATTACAAAATACATTTCTCTTGGGGAAATTAGGCTGCTGTGTGTGGGCCAGGACAGCATCTGACCTACTAGCTTATGTTCTCTCCCTGGCCAAAAGCATGAGGATGAGGAAGGAAGGGCAATCAGGGAGCTAGAGGATACGCTGAGGAGCCAGGAGGTCCCCACGGAGAAATATCAGGGATCAGACACACTCATCCCTCCTTCCAAAACACTCATCTTCTGAGTGGATGCTGGATGGGAAGGAGGTGCGGCTGACAGAAGGCAAACATGATTTAGTGATGGCTGAGACCTTCCTCCGTGAGCAAAGACCCAAGCCGAGGAGGGAGGGGAACGCAGCCTGCCAAAGGGAAATCTGAGCATCGCATCGGGCCAGGCGCCGGTTTTAGATCCATGGGAAAGGGCAGCGAAGCAAGGTGGCAAAAAATATGACCCTGTCCCATTTGTAGGATAGGTGAACACCCAGTATTTCATCAAGCCTCAATCTATTGCCTGGCGAGCAAAGACCAGGTCAACAACATTGCCCCGGCCGGAGGGATGAGAGATGTGCCGGCTGCTATTAAGGACTCAACAGAAATAAAGGCATAAACTGCTGCAGGCTGAACTCGGCCTCCGAATCAACGCAGATCAGAGACTGGGATAAGGGGGAGTGAAGGGAAACACGAACCACTCGCATTAACCTGTGGGTAACATAAGCAATGGCCCCAAAGATAGTATTTCTTCTATTCCCACGCACGGCTGTATCTCGGTACGCGCAACAGCTGGAATGCGAAAGGCTGGAGTGCAATTTATGGAGTGCTTTGTGACCCCGAGGGATGAGGGGAACAGCAGGATAGTATTTATTATTACTATTTTACATTAAAAGCAGTACGGCTCGTCGGTGGTTTACATTTCTAGGGCAGCTTTCATCTCAAAAGATAACAGAAGCATCCCACAAATAAGGGGAGGGGGTGAGCCAAAGCCTCGCCACTGGCTCTACCTGGGCTGATATATATATATATATATATATAAAGGGACCAGAGAAATTCAAATCACCTCCTTTGAGCGCAGCCATTTCCAGTATCAGAAAACACCCTTCTCCCCAGACCTCTGAAACCCTGCCGTGCCCACATGAAGAAATAATCAGCATTTAACAGCATTTCCCTCTCTGCTTTGTACTGCCATGCAGGCACTCCCCATTTGCACTATATAAAGAAAAAAAAAAATTCACAGCCACCCTAAATAGATTCGAGGGTGGGGTTTTTTTTTCAGCCAGACAAGCTAGCACTCCTTTGGCACAGATACTGCTGGGTTTGGAGAAGGATAACTAAGACACAGGTTGCAAGGGAAAGCTCCAACTACCCTGAAGACACTGACTCAGTCCCCAAGCTGATGGATGGGAGATCCCAGCGTCCACGAGTGCTTCACACCTGCCCGTGGGTGTGTGGGAATAGGATGCTCCTCCCCAGATGATATTTGGGGAGATACTGTCAGCAGGTCAAGGGAGGGGATTCTGCCCCTCTACTCTGCTCTGGTGAGACCCCACCTGGAGCCCTGTGTCCAGCTCTGGAGCCCTCAGCATAAGAAAGACACGGACCTGTTGGAGTGGGTCCAGAGGAGGGTCACGAAAACGATCAGGGGGGTGGAACACCTCTGCTCTGAGGACAGGCTGAGAGAGTTGGGGTTGTCCAGCCTGGAGAAGAGAAGGCTCCAGGGAGACCTTATTGCGGCCTTTCAGTACTTCAAGGGGGCTTATAAGAAAGATGGGGACAGACTTTTTAGCAGGGCCTGTTGCAATAGGACAAGGGGGAATGGCTTTAAACTAAAAGAGGGGAGATTCAGACTAGATAGAAGGAAGAAATGTTTCACGCTGAGGGTGGTGAAACACTGGCCCAGGTTGCCCAGAGAGGGGGTGGATGCCCCATCCCTGGAAACATTCCAGGTCAGGTTGGACGGGGCTCTGAGCGACCTGATCTAGTTGAAGATGTCCCTGCTCGTTGCGGGGGGGTTGGACTAGATGGCCTTTAGAGGTCCCTTCCAACCCAAACCATTCTACGATTCTATGATATCTGTCCCAACTGTGCAAAGTGGAGACATCTCCACCAGCAACCACTTGCAAACCCCGGTCCAGCAGGTACTTGCAAAAAACAGCCCCAGGGTGACAATTCAGTGTGTTTGCAGGATTAGGGCCATATCAGCTAAAGCAGCAAAAGAACAACAACCATGCAGAGCAGGTATGTTTTTACACCATCAGCTTCCCAGATCACTTCTAGACCCCATCCAAAGTTTGCTGCTGCTGTCGAAAGTCTCTTCACCGCCTAAAATGAATTTTGTCTTGCGCCCTGCAGCAGAGAGAGCTACAAGTCGCCTTTTCCAGACACGGTTGTTTCCAGTATGAGTAACAGAAAACGTGTTTCCCCACATATGGGCAACCATCTGAAAGCCCTGCTACACCAACACGTAGGCAGAACCAAGCAAATGTTTGGTGACATTTCCCTCTCGCCATCTTGCTGTGAAATGAGCTTTAAAAATAAGAATCTTGCCTTGGTGCTAGTTAAGTCTATTCTGAAAGCACAAAAATCCTCCAGAGCTCAGCAGCAAAGATTGAAGCAAGTCCTGTAAAAGTAATGGGAGAAGAGAAAATATAAACTCAAGCATCCCCCCTCTCCTCCAGGAAAGAGCAACGCCTTGCTGTTAGCAATTAAAGAAACAAAAGCCACGGGGATGCTGCCATCACCCTGCACATGGTTATTCCCAAACCTCAGCTTTGGATGACAGCTGCTAGACCCACGCTGTGCAAAATGTTCCTCCGGAGGTTCGCGACCTCCATCTTGCACGTCGCGGCGTTGACAGCTCCGAGTCGCCGGTGGGCACTGGGATTCTCCAGCAATTCCAGTGGGAGCGCTCACCCCTCCCCGCATCCCAACCTCCTCCGACTTGCTTTTGGGATGCATTTTGGAAGCTTCGCCTGTTAATTAGGGTAAAGGAAGTCAACGTGTCCACCCCTGCCCTCCAACGTCCTCAGCTCCTCCCTTTGGGGATGCTGCCCTTGCAAAAAGCTCTCCAGTATTTCAGCAAGCACAGACTGTTCTCTGCCTCAATGGAGCGACCGATAACACGACAGAAAATTGCAGCCCCCCTCCAGATTGCCAAAGGAGGGCTTAAAGAGGGGGAAGAAAGAGCGCAAAGGATTTCATGCTCCGGTTTGGAAATTCAGCAGCATTTTCAGAGTCATTTCTGGATAACCTGCCTTTTTTTTTTTTTGCCTTTTTTTTTTTTATTTCATCTCTTTTCTTCCTATTGAATATCACACAGTTTCCTCCAGAACCCAGAATAAAATTAGTAGGAGCTCACTCGGATGCAAAACTTGCTTTTTTTTCTTACCGATTCCTCTAACTGAGGGGAATGACTACAGTGGAAAGGAGCTGAAGACGGGAACGAGCCAGGGGGCTGATCCTCGAAGATAATTAAGCCTCTCGCATCCCTCATTTTGATGATGCTCCTCCCTGGGCTCCAGCAGGCAGCATGATGCATCTCCTGCCCAAAACGGTAAGGAAAGAGCACGCGTTGTTGCCTGCAGAGAGGGTACGTCAAGACCAATGGCTTGCTTCAGTCCCCAGTGCAAGCGTGGTCTCACTCCACCACCAGACGGGTGGCAACGAGCCCTGCCACAGGAAACACGTCTTGCATCACCAAGCCGCCCGCTGAGCCTACACTCCATAAAAACGAGCATCAACTTGAAAAAAAAAATCACAGAGTTTGCTTTTAGACAGGTAGGAAGACGGTGGTAAGAGAGGACAGGCAACACAGTGGCTTAGAATCACAGAATGGTTTGGGTTGGAAGGGACCCCTAAAGGCCATCTAGTCCAACCCCCCTGCAACGAGCAGGGACATCTTCAACTAGATCAGGTCGCTCAGAGCCCCGTCCAACCTGACCTGGAATGTTTCCAGGCATGGGGCATCCACCACCTCTCTGGGCTTGGTGGGCTCAGCTAGGACGAAGCTCCACGAGCTGTGATGCCACCTCCCCAAGGTGCCTCATCACCTCCTCCAGCCACACAGTGATCCTGCAATAGCTTTTGCCACTGGGTTATGCAGGGCCTCGCCTGCTTTACCGTGAAGCCCAGGATGGCCAACTTGGGCTGGGATGCTGCGTTGGGCACCATGGGCATCCTTACAGCCCTGCCATGAAATCCTGTATTTAGGATCATCAGATGTTAAGGGGCTGTTCTACATATTCCTGCATGGGTTTTCCATCAATGTTTTTCACCATTTCCAAACCAGGGCCCTCCAGGAGCTGGAAGGGGGTTAATAATGAATTTTTTTAATCCGGTGACATTTCCTATTTGTGCTAAAAGTAGGAGGAAAATGGCTTGTGTCAATGAGAGACAGATTTGGGGGGAAAGGGAAAGGGGCTCAGGGACATAAAAAACAATAAGAGTTTGCTGCCCCTCCACGTTTTGTTTGAATCGAAACAAAATGTCTTCGTTCACTTCCAAGTCTTGTTTAACCTTTCCTCCTTCTAACTGCAAACTGCCATTTCCAAACAAAAAGTTGAAAAGCTTCATTGAGAAGATGTCAAAAAGGAAATGTTTTGGCATTTCCGAAGTGACACATTTCATTTCGACATTTCAAATGAAATGCCTGGACATTAAAAATAAATTACCTCCCCCCGGGGATTTTCAATGTATCCAGTTGCCAAATTCAACTTAAGCTTATGAATAGTCCAGGCTTTCCCAAATTCAACTTTTGAATTAATTTACACTGGAAGTTCAGTTCAGTTTTGATCCAGACTGTGATGCTGAGACCCTGTGATGCCCTTGGACATGATTCTCTTCTGTACATTCCCAAAACTTGATCTCCAGCCAACATCTAGAAATATTTACACCTTATGAAAATATTATATATGAAGAGAATGGGTTAGCCTATGACCTGACAACAGCCTCTCAAATTATTTTAACATGTGCTTCGCTCCTAATATACTGCTGTCATTCATGGGGATTAATGGTTGTTATTAATCACCCCATTTGAAGGCACGGAAGAAAACCATCTCCCCGTACACAAGACAGAGGGAACATTATGCATTTGCTAGCACTAACACGTAATAAAAACAATTTCTCAGTAGATTTCTCCTCACATACACAGACAACCATGTCAGGCCATGAGTGATTTGCAAGGCTTTGGAGGCATGACAAAACCAGCTGGCAATGACAACCAAGGTTATTGTCTCGCAATCCCTCTTCAGATGAGTAATACTCATATGGATAGGCACATCCATCAACCAAAGGCCTTGGTGAAGGGTTTTGGGGACATGCGAGTGGTCACACCCATGCTTGCTTTCCACTAGGCTGGTGGTGGGACTCAGCAGAGCCACCAGACCAGCTGCAGTGCTCACCAGGAACTTGGGCTGTCCGACGTGGTGGAGCTGCCTGCAACCATCATTCTAGAAGATACCACGCTCACTGGTTTCGAGCCAGCTTGGATAGACAGTGGCTAAAGGAAAATTTGCACCATTAGGCTTTAATCCGTCACCATTCTGGTGTGACCTCCCTGGGGTGACTGATGGAGCGACGTGCTTTCGAGTCAGGCAAGGCCAAGAGAGCCTGTCCCCAAGCATCATCAGCAAGGTACCAACTTTTTCCCGACAGCAAGAAATCTGAATATAGGGTCCCCTGCCATTAGCAGCATATCATCCCCATTTTGCTGTGATAGCTCAGGGGGGTTGTTTTTCCTCTTTTTACTTTTTAACACTGTAATTTGCTCAGACTGAAAGCACTTAGCATCAAAGACAAAGCTGAGAACGGCACAGACAACCAACCTGCCTAGGAGAGACAAAAAACTTCCACTCTCCTGGATTTCTAAAGGGTCTAACGCAAAATATCCTTGCACCCTCCATCAAGACCCTGAACAGGGCTATGGGGGGTCTGAAATGCCGACTCTCCTCCAGCGCGAGCTTTGCATTGAACTGCACACTAAAGAATAACTTACATGTTTATATGCCTTGCTGGCACAGCACGGTGCTTGTAGGCTGGAGGCTCAAGTTCCTTCTTTTGATTCACTCCTTGAGTGAGTCAAACTATTTATTTGAACTCAAATCCACATGAGGTGCAGAACAGCTCAGGTTTCGGCTCAATGCCAACTGCACTCCCATTGTCCATCATATAAAAGCAGGTATCCCAGCATGGTCATGGGAGGTATGAAATACAGAAGACGACAAAACACTGCTTTTATGAGACAGCTGCAGAAAAAAGAATTGATGCAATAGAAAAAAATGTAGATCTATATTTCGCTTTTCTCTCCTGTTGTCCTTTCTCTGGATCCCTTTACCTCTTGCCTTTTTGAGGTTAGGGACAGAAGAACAAGCCTCTTCACATTCAACCTTTTCTCCGCTCTCCACACAATTCTGTATTTAATCCATGCCCTTCTGTAGATTTTTAACTTCCGATTCCTGAAGCTCAACCAATGTCCCTTATTAAATGAAGTTGCCTCTTCACCTGTTGAACTACGACCAACAAAAAAAATTCAAAAGCAACCTCATGGGAAATACACAGCTCTTGGGAATACTCCTAAGGAGGCTGCTCCTTTTCTCTGGACTCCTAAACTGAAAACCTCTCGGTATAAAGTCACATCTGGGCTTTTCTTCAACAAGAATCCTCCAGCTGAAAACCAAGGCAGTGAAGGAAATACTCTTGAGCATGCCAGCGCATGTTAGTACTGGACCAATGCACTAAGGTGGCATCTCCAAGACTTGGCGCACATGCACTCTTCTAGGCAAGATGCATTAAAGGTTCCTTGACTCTTTTCTGCAAGAATGAGTCCTGGGCTTGTTGACTGGCACGGCTAGTAATTTTGCTAACTATTTTGCTCACGTAGAAGCACGTTCAGAAACATCCCATGCATGAGCAGCAACTTCCCAAAGGAGTAACGGCAAGGAAGAGCTCCAGGCTTTGGGAAAGGGGTTCCTGGATACCCGTTTTGAGATTTAAGGTATTACATAAATGTACTTTCTTGTAAGCAGTATCTGATGAGCTCTGTTCAAGATTACATCCAAAGAGCGACAGCCCCCAGAGTGTAATAGAGTAGAAATGGGCTCTAATAGGGTATTTGCCTGTTATATTAGTATTAATCTGCTCAGCGGCTAAACCGTGGGAGGCTCATGAAAACTCTCTCTTTTCCCCACTGTACCAGTGAAAGGTCTTCAGTAATTTGCATCCAAACAAATGTGCTTTGTGAATAACGGGACTTTGCATGGGAGTAGAATTTTATTACCTCATTCAAGCCATTTTAGCCAAATTGTGCTCCCTCTTTGAAGAGCTGCCATTGGTGAGGAGAGATTGTTTGCAACTGCACATGCAACAAAAATGGACATTTTCGACTTCCACGACCCGTTTTTTTGTCATTTATTTCCAAAATACCTGCTGTCTGTCAGAACGATGCTCCTCCTTTGTCAGAGCCTATAACCATCACTCAAAGCCCCTGGTATCTCACAAAGGTTCAGTGGAAAATGAGAGGAAAAACTCCCAGGGTAGATATCTGAAGCTTTCCTTTGAGGAGAGGGGGTGGATTAACTGAAAGAAAAACAAATAAGCTCTAAGGTCCCAGCTCACCGCTGGTATGAGTGAGCACGAATCCCAACACAGAGCCAAGGCCACATCCACGTCATCTCTCCGAAGGCAGCAGGATTATCGCTGCGGGAAATTCTGAGCACACATTAGGATGTAGGGAAGAGTGCTTCAATCACTAGACTGACAAGGGGCAAAACAGTCACTGAAATTAAGGTGGGACAGCCCTCGGGCAGTTTGGTGAAGAGGAAAACCAAGAAACAGCTATCCTGGATCTGTGTCCCATTGCCTCCCCAGCTTTTTGCTACGTCTGCATCCATTTGCCCGTCTCATCTCACAAGGTGAGCTCTTCAGGATGCTGACTGCATTTTGCACCTTGCACAGCACCTAGTTCACTGAGCCTCGAGTCCTAGCTACTGCCAGGACATATCTCCAGCAAAGAGGCTGGCCTCCCATCTTCTCTCTCCTTCCCACCCCAAAATTTAACACCGTTTTTCCTCTGCTTCACACCAAGCTCTGTATCCCAAGTCATTCAATGCAATCCCATTCCACTGTTATCACTAACGCTGGTATAACCAAAGCATATAAAAGGAGAAAGAAAGAGAGACGGAGAGAGAGGGATCCCCCTCCAGCATATATCTGAGACAAGTACCATTTGTATGCCTCTAGACCAGCAGTAAGGTATCTGCCAGTTGAAGAAGGGACACACAAAATGACAGCGTGTTAGGTTTTTAAGGGCAAAAAAAGAGGGGAAAACCCTGGCCACGATACAAGCAACTACTTTGCAAGCTACTTAAGACAGATTAAAACATAAGGGCAGTTTCTTGGGTGGCCTCTGCTTGCAGCAGACCAGCAATGGACTTGAACAAGACCCTGTTTGCATTTGAGGTCTGATGCATTTAGGGAAGATGCATGTTGTCCCTGAAAGTCCCTGCCACCCCAGGCACAGCACAACGCTCTCACGGACACCCTTTGGCTCTCCTGGTCACTAAATTTACTAGAAAGATCAAGCAAAGCTGCACTTCCCAGCAATAAAATGCTCCTTCGATGGCATCACTGGAGACCCCGCTCCCGCATTAATTCAGAGGCTGCCCATTACCTATTAATTAGAGGACACTATTATGCAAATAATGAAAATTAATTAAGCCCTCACTTATTAATCTAAACCAGTCTCCTCCTTGCTGTTCTTGAATACACCCCAGGCAAGCGGCTACAATTTTTTTTAATCACAAATGTGACGACCTATGAGCTGACACTTCTTTAAAGGATGTCTTTAATATCAAAAGAACGTAAAATAAAGTAAAACAGCCTTGTCTCCCAAGCAGGCCCACAATAACAAGATGTTGACCCAATCTCCCCCAGCCTGCTGGGTTGAGAGAGATGCGAGGTTTCCTTCCCAGCAACCTCATCCTTCTCCCAGGAGGCTGCTTCTCCCCATTGGGCATATCTGGGCACCAACAGTCCTGGCTAGATGTTTCTCTGAGCAGCCCATCACCATTGAGTCTGACACTGCAGAAGCTGGCTTGACTGCCGCCCAGAGGGACAGAGGGACCTGCTGTGGGGTATCAGGAGGCTCCACTGCAAGTTCACCGAGCGGGGACCGATGTGACCTGGCTCTGTGGGCAGCACAGAGGAGGTTTCCTGCCACCAGGAACGATCCCAAGGAGCAGAAGAGGAGTATTTATGCCTCATTTCACTACGTGCATTTTTGTTTGGTTGTCTTCTTTTCTAAACCCATTACGACCTCAGGAATGAATTTACTTTCTGAATTTCTTGGCAGTTTCTTCATTAAAGCTGATCGCTGCTAGTCAACAAATGAATGCTTCAGCGTTTTGCTAAAGTGCTACGGGTACATGCAGGACCAATACCTGCCTAAGCTTGGGTCTCACTGGCTGAACACTAGGTCCAGGACTTGAACATCCAGGCAGATGTTCGCAGATTTGAGACCATTTCTGGGGGCCTTCTGGAGGTGGCAATGTCAGAGGTCGCCACTTGTCCTTGCCGGATGAAAAGACGTAGCTTTTCCTGAACACTTCACAGCAATGATCTTTCCTAGCCAACAGCTAGAGGACAGCGGTCATACGGATACGTTGTACCATCTACAGTCCTCCTCTCTTCCCCACACAAGATCTCCTGCACAGAGAAGATCCTGGCAGGGATCTCGTAATGGCTCAGGGACAGCCCTGACAACTACCAGATGCACTTGTCAGTGAACACAAGAAATGCCACCTCAGCCATAGGATGAGGATGGCAGGCCGCCCTCAGCGAGGACGAAGAGCATCGCTAGACCGAATATCACATTTCCACCTTGGAGGAGCAGATGCAGGGCTGAATCACCAGGAAGCTAGGAGGACTCTGAGCTCATGCAAGAGCCAAGGGCACGGCAAACATCATGACATCTTGCAAAGGAGTGATCATATTTTAAGCACAAGTCCGCCTCTGCATGCCAGTTTTCTATCCCATTTTCACTCCCATTGCTCCAAATTTCATGTGGGATTAATGAGCATGCAGTTCAACGAGGTAAGGCCCGCTCAAGGTACAGTTTAATGAGAGGACTTTACCAGACTTCTCTGATGTCTGAGCTCATCCCAGACAGGTGAGTCTCCAGGCCAGGGTCTGGTGCACAGCTCACTCAGGACCACTGGAGGTCCACCCTGGCCAGTTTACAGATGGGAGGCTCCTTCAGAAACCCCTCCTGGGCCAGAAGAAACAGGTCCCTCACCCAGGGACAGCCAGCATGGCTGAGCTCCATGGGGTGGTGAGCCCCCAGGTGAAAGGAACTCTCTCAGATGGATGGTCTGGTTGAAGGGGCACAGGTTCACCCAGCAAAGTCTAAGGACTGACATTTGCCATGAGGAAGAGAAGCAAGTCAACATGGAGAAGGGAGAGTGAAGACCTGGGGACCAACTCCATCTCCACACACAACTTAAGCAATGGTTCTGCGTCCCTCGGGGAACGGTCTCAGGGTTGGATGCGGTGTCTTACAAAGGGGTGAGCTGAGGAAGGCGCCGAACCATCATTTGGGGGTGTACTGCATATTCCACATTAACCCATCCAGGGGACAGTCCTGGAGCAGGATGCCTGCAACATGGTCTGCTCCAGTCTGAAGTCCCAGGTTATCCTGGAAGCTATTTCATTTTCTCTTCAGACCCAAAGTATCCACATGGGAAATCAGTGGGCAGTAGCTCACCCAGTGATTACTCCCTGTGGATCAGCCTTTAGATGAACGTGTCATCCACTGTGCCAGATCTCAATGACGGGGACGTGCTCCGAACTCGGAGCCTCTCTCGCACCTACTAAGTGACTTAAATCTAATCCCCTTTACCCTCCCCACTGCACAATTCCAGCCAAAAGCAAGGAAAACCCTGATTTTAATGGCTCGCCGCAAAGTCACTGGGGTCTCGCTGCCCAGTCTGTACCCTTACTCCTCCTCCTGGTTTCACCATCTCATTTCCCACTTGCGCAGCTAAAACTTTAAGCAAATACAGCTTAAAGGGTACAATACCCTCACGAGCCTTTCTGCCTCCGTGCACCGATCAGCTCGCGAGGGTGAACGGCTGCGCGGAGGAGGGAGCATAATTGCATCCCTCTTCTTCCTTCTCCGACAGCCACATATCTGCACTCCCTAACAGCAACCTGTCTTTGCAGGGAGCAGAGAGTGCCTCTTAAATCACAGCCTTCAAGGCAACCTCTCGAGAGGCAGCATCTCCTCTGACTGCCGGGTGGCTTTTCTTGCTTGCGTGTGTTTTACATTACGCCGCAGACCTGCAACACAACTCCGAGACAATTTTTAAGAGCTGTACTTACTGTCATTGCTGCAAACCGCCCTTCGGCTCCCGTTTTTCCCCTTGCATTTCTTTTCCCTACCAGACAAGGTGCTGCGCACCTCGTTTTTCCCAGGCTGTGTGTGCAAAGCCAGGGCACGGCACACAGGGCTGGGCGCGCGCTACATCACCGCTCGCCGCGACGATGTCATCGGCCACCAATGTGAAGGACGGAGGCTAGACGCCTTGTTTTGCAGTTCTTGATGTGACTCAGAACGGCCTCGGAATTACGCTTGGAATAAATGATTAAAACCCCTGACTACTCCTCCATTACCAGGCACGGGTGACGCTCCCAGCGGCACCAATCACAGCTGCACCCTTGTAAATGAGAGCAAAATTAGAGCTGCCGCCTGGTGAAGATGACTTACACCAGCAGTACCGAGAGCTGGGACTCCCCCAGACTGTTTCCTCTTAACCTGGGATAAACCCCGGGTGTGTGGAGATGGGAATAAGGGCTTGGAAAACCCATCGATGGGAGGGGAACCACCCAGCCTGTATTTAATGATGTTCTGAACCCCAGCATCCAGTCACCTCCTGCGAAAAAACCTTCTCCGAGATGCCAGCCTCCACCGGGCCAATGTTTGCAGGCAGTAGCTATTTGGAGAAACCTCCACAGGCACCGCAGGCATTTTGAAATGGAAGTGTCCGGACCCTTGATCATATTTTATATCTATCTCAAGCATTAAAATATGCAGCTTGGATTTCCTTGGTAGGGAGGGAATCCTGGTGGGAAGGAGGAAACAGGATTTTGGCGGAGGAAATGGAGAGCAGAGGAAAGTTTTGAAGGGGAAGGGAGGAGGGCTTTTGACTAAAAGCGAAAATTGCAGCAAAAACAACTTGTTCAGATGCCCTCCTGGGGATTTGGGGCTCTGAAATGCCAATGTGAAGCTGGCAGCCACTTCGCTGCGTCAGAGCCCAGGCGAGAGCTTTACATGCCAACCCTCAGAAGACCAGGGGAGAAATCAAGGCTGGGTCTTTGGCTTTTCCCAGCGAGTGCTGGGCAAGGCTCTGAGCCCGAAGGCGGCTGCTGCAGCCCTTCGTTCACAAGCCTGGGAAGAGTTGTAAGGGAAGGGGTGTCCAGCAGCACAGCCTGCCTGCAGGCATCACCTGGCAGGGCAAGGAGAGAGCCAGGGCTGCTCTGGACCCCGCTGTCAGAGCACTTACTGGCCACACTGTTTGCTCTCTGCAACAGAAAATCTGCCCCGATACGAGGTTAAACGCATTTAAGCGGCTACGTGCAACGGCAGTGCAGGAACAAGCTCGCGTCCTGCTCAGCCACCCATGCTGTGGAGCAGCCACCTCCACCCACAGATGAGCAAAGAGCTGGAGCATCAGAGAGACCTGCAGGATACACCCTCGGCAATCTGTGATCACTAGTACGTGGACATCAGTTGACTTTATAAACCACTATCACAAGGGGTAGATGGCAAATTCCCCTATATTTTTCTGGGAAGCTCCATGCTGTCACAGCCCCACTTTTCCAGGTGCCTCATAATCCTCCCGGAGCTTGGGAGAAGAGTATCATCTCTGCCCCCCAAGCTGGGAAAAAAAAGCATGGGAATTCAATTAGCAGATAAACATGCTTAAGCCTATGTGCACTTAAGCCTATCCTAATCCACACAGGATTAACTCATGGGCTTCATATCTGAGGACCAGGTCGACAGGGCTTGGGCTTCCAGCCCTTATTTAGGTACCCATCAAATCTTGGTCTAGAGTGACTTGGCCAAGGTCACACACTGAGTCTGAGCAGAACTCACACCATGGAAGTCACTAAGAAATGAATTGTGAAGGTCCCACCGAGCTTTTGAAAGGGAGAATAAAACCTCTCCCCCTCTCAGATCTGAACTACTTTGCGTTAATCCAAGCCCGTTCTGCTCTAAAACATCAACCCACCCATCAAGGAGCTGAATCTCAAGCCTTGCCTTTTTCTCATTAGCAGAAATTAACACCAACACAAAATTCAGCTCAAGCCTCCCAGCAGATGCAGCTGAGCTGCGTGTTCCTCCCTCATGCTGCCCAGTCCATACCCCACGTTCTCTCTTTCCGGAGCCATTCCCATCTACCACCAGCTGGATCGTACAGGATGATGCTACCATATCCTGGGGGGATGGACACGCCTTGGCTATAGTTTGGGTTAACTGGATGACCAGCAGTCTAAGGCTCCCCGTCTCTTTTTCACTGCCAAAAAACTCTTTCACTGACCTCTTTCCTTCCAGCTGATTATCCCACCCATGCAAATTCGTCACTGCCTTCTATAAAGTTTGCAAATGTCAAAATAACAAACTTTGGGGTCCCTTGTCGTTGAGAAGAAAGAGGGAAATGCAAGCCATCTGTTATTTTGAACTTTGCGTGTATTTTGTGCAAGTTTTATGAGGCAGCAATCTAAAAGTCTGGACAGTACAAATTAGGGCCATTTCACCGCAGAGCTGATGACTCCCTCCTTAAGGAGGTGGAAGATCTTAAGAATCACAACAACTTGCAGCCTTCTGGCTTTGGGCACCAGCAGAATGTTGTATCATTACAATTCACTGCCCGTATTACAGAGAGGTCCAGAGACCTAGCCAAGAGGGCATATTATCATGCTAGGTGAGCTACTAATGTTTTACTTGCAACTTCAGAGACAATCCCTGCCCTGGAAAAGCAAAGAGATGCTCCGCAGACAAAGCAGTGGAAACAAAACCTAGAGTGACCTGCCGTGATCACCCAGGCAGGTAGTGGCCAAACCAGGGAAACGCCCAGCTGTCCCCACAGGGGTACCCAACCTCCTGGGATGAATTCCAGTCCTCAACATCAGCTTTTTGCTACCTGTCCTTGCTTTACTTCCCCCCCAAATTGACCTGTGGGTAGATACCAGTTCTGCAGCAAGCGTGGAGATCAGCAGGGTTCCCAGCTGCAGACAAGAGCTGCCAGAACCCAGGAGGAATCATAGAATCACGGAATGGTTTGGGTTGGAAGGGACCTCTAAAGGCCATCTAGTCCAACCCCCCTGCAACGAGCAGGGACATCTTCAACTACATCAGGTCGCTCAGAGACCCGTCCAACCTGACCTGGAATGTTTCCAGGCATGGGGCATCCACCACCTCTCTGGGCAACCTGGGCCAGGGCTTCACCACCCTCAGCGTAAAAAATTTCTTCCTTATATCTAGTCTGAGAAAGCGATGGGACACGTCCCCAGAGCAGCAGCTTCTCCGATGACGGGTCTTGTACAAACCCTGCAGAGCTGCCAGGGCAGCAGTGGCCAAAGCCCAATACCCTCTTGCTTATGAATGTCAAGCACTCTGCCCCTCCCTGCCTCCTCCAGCTTGCAGGCAGCTGCCTTCCCTCACCCTTCACTCACCACCCACCACTTCCTTCTCCCTCCCCATCTTCCCCTTTTCTTTGCTACTGAAACTCCTCACCCCTGCGTATCCGCTGACCCCAGGGCCACTCTGCCATCACCTCCAGAAGGAAGCCCAGCCTCAAGCCATCTCTTCAAAGATGACTTCACATTCAGGCCTCCCTTCTGCACGTTTCCTTGTACCCCTGCCTTCCTCAACCCTCCTTAGCTCGTGTCCTCAAAGGCCACTCCTCTGCCCGAAGAAACCCTGTTCGAGGGTTAATCATCATCAGGCACCGCCAAGACCAACGCAAACAAGCACCGAGCTGCCTGACGTCCTGTGCAAACCAATCGATGCAAATACTGCACGTAGAGCAACAGGGATCCCGCAGCCACGAACCGCTGGGCCTCCCGTGCCGGGGACAGGGCAGAGCATCGAAGAGGAGCCCAGCGCCAGCCCCAAGCCCACCACTGGAGCCCTTCTCAGACAGGGAAGGCTCATCGTTGAGCAGAAGGGATGGGGAACACACCAACATCTTGTCTTCAGTCCCCTACAAGCCAAGCTGATCTCAACAAGCTCCAGCACGTGCCAGAGGGATGCATAATGGTCTTTGCTCTGGGATAATGATTTGGCATAAAGAAAACACGTGCACGTGTGTGAGTCTGTGCGTGTGCACGCATGCTTGTGTGTGCGCTCACGGGGAGCTGGAAGGGCGGCCACCTCGCTGCACGCTTCCGGGCAGCCCTGCATCAGATGTCACCGTGCGATCCTGCCTCCAAAGAGCCGTGGTGACATTGCTTTGTCACCACGTCAGGTTAGCGCCGACATCACGTTATTTCCTCCCCGCAGCGCAGCACTGTCTCTGCAGACCTGAACTAACGCCATTTGCCTCTCTGTGGTCACGTTGTGCAACCATCTCCTCCCAGACTCGTACCGGCATCATCCCGTCTCCTCCGACGCCAAGCACAGCCCTGCCTGGATATCAATCCAAACCAACTCCAACATCTTCATCACCCAATTCTGTCTTTCTACCTTTCCACTTGGGCACCACAAAATGGGCAATAGCCTTGAAATTATATAATTACAGTTTGGTGGGTCTTAAATGTAGCAGAGAAAGACAGACCTCCTCTTCATGACATTCCTGGTACGACATAACACAACAAATGACCCAAGGGAGGTCCGCGGAGCCGGAGTTCTATGTTTTAATGTGCCCATGATGGGGCTTCTCAGTGCTTACCATCTACTGCCAAAAATTGGGCTGCTCACCAAGTTTGCATCACTACCCAGGCACACATCCTCATCTGCTGTACACGAGGAGTCCTCCAAAATCCACCTGCTCTTATGAATATTTCTGGCTTTCCACTAAAAGAGGGCTATGTTCCTTTTCTATTTAAAAAAAATAAAATAAAAAATTAGAGAGTGGACAGGCAGTTAGGAATTTCTGAGGTTTGACAGTCCGTAATCAGAGACGAACTCGACTGAAATAGAAGTTGTCTTTGCAGGAAACAAACCCCCGAACTGTTCTCCATTCATTTTTAGCAAGCAAACCAGGTGAGCACAGCCAACTGCTAGTTATCTTCTGAGTCACGGGAAACAGCACCCAAAACACAGGCCTTGCCCAAAGCTTTGGAGGACTAAAAACCAAAATTATGCAAACAGTTTGAGGCAAGTCTTGGGGCTTGCAAATTCCCTGTGAAATCCAGGCTTTGGATAACCAGGGGCTCCGGGGCTGTGGTCAGGCTGCTGCCGAGCACCTGCACTTAGTAATGCATCATTAACCGAATTCTGCTCGGGGCATCAAAGCTCCACAGACGTCACCAGCTGCACAGTCTGGCCCAGTAACCCGTAATTTCTCCATAATCAGAAGCAACAGGGTGAGAGTTTTAGTGGCCATACATAATGCATGTCTTCTGGCATCGCTGGGGAAGCGGGAGATGAGCACCACAGCCGGCAAGGCCGGCCGCAACGCCAAAAAAATTGGACAGCTGAATAACCAAGAAGAGCTCCAAGTGTCCCCTACAATCCCAAAGGCAGTTGGGAACATATCCTCCCCTCTATCCCTGGTCTCCTACCATATCCCAGCTCTTTTCCACATTCCCCATGCAGCAGCAACACATGGATGGTTTCATCGTGGCCGGCACCTATGTGCTGGTGGACCAGCCAACTGCTGCCCCTTGGCACGGACGAGGGCCAAGCGTCTCGCTCACACACATCCCCTCTCTGTCATACAGTATGAAAAAAGCTCATTGAGTGGTTCATCAGCTGTAAGCACGATTAAGTGCATGTCCAGGTATGACATGCCCCACACACAAAGGTCTCCATGGTAGTTTGAGAGCGCCCCATGCAATTGCTCCCTTGCAGCCTGTTGCTGCTACTTTCCTTTCCATTCCCACTGCCAGTCCACCATCGACCTCCTCTTCATCATCTCGGCTAGTTTCCTGCTATCCAGCCTCTAGTACGCCCTCCCCAGACATCAGAGCTAGTCTTCACCCCAGCTGTGACCCTCCCTCCTTATCCCCACATTCCAGGGAAGATGCTTTTACCCCTTTTTCCCCTCTATTTTCCCCTTGTGTGCTCTTCCCCAGCCCACTCTGATCCCTCCCTTCCTGCGCCCTTGGTCTTTCCCTAAAAATCCCAGGAAGTTTTGCACATCCCTGGAAACCCCTGAGAGCATCTTACACCAAGTTTTACTCAATCCCAAAACGCTCTTCTCACTGAAACCCATAATAAACCCACTCCACTGTGGGCAATCACACCCTTTAGCTCGCATGGCTTTCATGAAAGAGATTTCCTCCCCTGGACACCCGTGGGTGGCTTTCATGCCAGGGCCAAGGCTTCACCCGGTCCCCTCCACATGCATGATCACACCTCCACCAAGCTCCTCCACCGGCACAGAAGCCAGACGGGGAGCACGTACGGGGGAGTCCCCCCTCCGTTTTATATCGAAAAGATGCAGGACTTGGACCAGAAACCATCCTCCTGGACAGGTCCAGCCTCCTCCTACCTAGGGCACCAACTGCGATGCCACCACGTCACCCTTCGCTCTCTTGGCCATACCACAGTGAAGCAGAAGCTGCTGCTCCTTCAAAAGGTCCCCATTGCTGTAAACCAAGGATGCTCGTTGTGGCAGCTGCAACCCAAGCGGCAGCAGGAACCATCTGCCAGAAAAGGGCAGGGAAGAAGCCAATAAAAATTCCCAGAAATGGGGGTTAGATCATGCTGCCACCAAAATACCTGGGTTTCCCTGGGAGGAGAGCTCTCCACCCGGCACGGTGGAGCACGATCACATAAATATCAGCCCTGATTGAACTGCACAGGGCATGACATTTACCACCAGGATGTAACCTTTGAATACATCTCCTGCGAGTGATTAGCGCTGAGCACACTCCGTGCCATTTAGCCATCACCGCTGAATGATGATCAGATTAAGTCATGACAGAGCTAAGGAAAAACGTGTGAACACAGTACGTGGGGAGCACCAGCCCGTGCTTCCCAGCCCGACCACGAGCGAAGAGCAGCAGTGGGAGCAAGGAGAGCATCAAGATATGAGGTTGCTTAAGCAGAGCAGACCAGACGATCAACATCGAGCAATGTTTGCTACAGCAAATCCTGCAAACAAACCCAGGGAAAGATCTTCTGAAAGCCCCCTCCGGCTGTAAGCCTCAGCACATCTGGGAGAAGTTCAGCGGACGGCGAGTCAAGGAGACAAGGGCAGACAGTAGGCAAGGGTCAACAGCAGCACAAATTGGGACCCACCAGAAAATCTCCATGAGAACTGGTTTCCTACAGAAAACCAGATCTCTGACAACAGTCCTCTTTGCATAACTTGCAACGCTGCTCAGGAGACCCGTTTTCTAAATTTTTTACTAAATATTGAGCTTTTCTGTCGGAGAGGAAGACTAACGTATCTCAACCCTTGCTAAGAATACATCTATCTGCTTAGAGAATGGGAAACCAGACCCTTCCCAGGCCACAAACCCAGCATCACCTGCATTTTCCACTTCTCTGTTCTGAACCTGAGAAACTTGGCAGACATCAGGCACCTCTTCTGCAAATCCCACTCCAGCTTTCCAAAGCTGCAGCAAACGGCGAGCCCCACGCATCGACTGGGGTGCAAGACCCTGGAATGATCTCAGTCGTGTGTCACTGCTTGTGCGGTTTGCATAAACGATTGATGGGGGCCCCAGCAGCAGAAGGGGATTTCAGAGAGCAAAAACCCAGCGACAGACCTTCAGCTTGAATAATCTTCACCAGGCTGCCACTGCCACCAGCCAAGGACCTTCTCCTAGGCTATGGGGCCACCACTAGCCCTTCCCTTGCACGTTCCTCACTGGTCTGAAGACTGGAGAGGTTTATGGACACGAACATCTCCGGCCCCCCAGGAAAGATGTGAGTTTTCGGATATGCAGCCTGCAGCAACATGTCCAGAAGACCCTGGGAACACACGTGTCCTTCACCCCGCTCCACGTCCTGGGGTACCAGCACCCAATACACACAAAATACAGCCTCAAGTCCAAAAACCTTACCGTTACCTAAACCCTCCATCCCACACACACCCAGTAGATCACACAGATCCCTCTCCGGGGCACGTTTGGTACCAGGCTATAGAGGGTTAAACTTTATGGCCTCAAAAATAACATTTTAAACCCGAAAAAGGAGGCGGAGGGGAGGGACAACATGCCATCCCCCAAGCCGTGCGTTCCTACGTTCAGGGAAATCTCACCCGAATTTTTATATAAACCAACCCAAGTCCCCAGGCGCACCACGAAAATGAAAATAAAAACTAAGAAAATGAAAATAAAAACTACCTCCTGCAATCTGACGGTCCCCGGGTCAGTCGCTGTACGTCCTCGGGAGTTTTTTGGGAAGACACCTCCACATCAGCAAATAATCAACCGTATTGAAACGACTGTGCCCCATCTTCCGCCTGCAAACGCTCCGGCTGGTGGTTTTTTTTTTCCTACAGCTGTTTGACTCAGAGGTCTGGCCAGACTCGCAGCTCTCAAATTCATTTAATAAATCATCTCTTCACCACGCCCAGAAGCAAAAGGCAAATCTGTGTCTCCCAGGCACCTGCTGATTGGACTAACGTGCCTCTTGCTAATTACCCCGCGAGGAAGAGTATGGCTCGAGTGACATGTTTATGAAGATAAATATTTTAACTTCACAGTTAGCACTGTAAACTCGTTCCAGCCAGAGAGTCTCTTAAGTTGATTCCAGGAGAAAATGCCTTGATAATTAAATTTTTTTTAATTTTTTTTTTTTTAAAGGCTATGAAATATTAATTTCGGTGACATACGTAGTGTGTCTTTCAGGTGCAATTAGTAGCTGCTGGTGGAGGAAAAAAAAAAACACCTCGCTGGTGAAGCCCAGGGAAGGGATGGGAGTGTTTTCTCCCCTCGGCAGAGGGAATGCAGCGCTCTGCCCTATCTAATCTCACTATAGCAACGGGAAGACCTTGGCAACCCTGATCTTTACAGTTATTAAGATGGGAGCAGGAAGAGTCGGGAGCGCAGCGCTGAGGGATGCTTGGCCGAGAAGCTGACCTGGTTCCTACCGAGGAAATAAAGCGCCCTGTCTCGCTCAGGGGTGATGGAGAGTCTGCCAAGCTCTTGGATGGGTGGTAGTCCAAGGTTGGCTCCCCAAAACCTTCTTGTGGTCCCTTTTTTTGCAGGCAGAGATGCCAAAGAGGAGACGTGCATCTCCCCACCACAGCTTGGAGAAGGATCTCTCAGTCCTGCTGCTTGGACCTACTGGAGCAGGTCCAGAGAACGCCCACAAAAATGATCAGGGGGCTGGAACACCTCTGCTATGAGGACAGGCTGAGAGAGTTGGGGTTGTCCAGCCTGGAGAAGAGAAGGCTCCGGGGAGACCTTATTGCAGCCTATCAGTACTTAAAGGGGGCTTAGAAGAAAGATGGGGACAGACTTTTTAGCAGGGCCTGTTGCGACAGGACAAGGGGGAATGGCTTTAAACTAAAAGAGGGGAGATTCAGACTAGATAGAGGGAAGAAATGTTTTACGCTGAGGGTGGTGAAGCACTGGCCCAGGTTGCCCAGAGAGGTGGTGGATGCCCCATCCCTGGAAACATTCCAGGTCAGGTTGGACGGGGCTCTGAGCGACCTGATCTAGTTGAAGATGTCCCTGCTCATTGCAGGGGGGTGGGACTAGATGGCCTTTAGAGGTCCCTTCCAGCCCAAACCATTCTGTGATACTATGATTCCCCAAAGTCCCAAGAAGAAGATGCTGCACTTGGGACCAGGGGCCAAGTCTGCAACCAACTGCTCTCCCTCAGCCCCCCTGATCTCAGCCCCAGCCTCAGCCACGAGGACGTGCCCAGATGGGACGGGGACAAGGAGGCTCCCCTGCAACTGCCACCCAGCCTGGGGCTGCCAGCAACCTGCGCCGCTGCCATCTCAGCGCCTCTGGGGAATGCTCACTCGCTCTCGGCTCTCGCCATGATGATTCACCCACAAATGCAAAGGTGCAGAACGCTCAGATCAGCTCGTTGCAAAATATTACATCTTGGTGACTGCCTAGCCCAGAGCCACTTCAGTCCTGGGCTCCTAGACGGTGGGGACAGCCCCAGGGCTAACCTGGCTGCCACCATCTCCTGGCCGTAGCTTGGTCCCACCTGGACAGAGCAGTATTTGCTGTAATACTTCTCCCCTGTCAAAGAGAGACGGTTCACCAAGACCTCTGTAACAGCCCTGCACCACCCTATAAAAGGGGACTTCAAGCTGCTAAGTTCTCCAAAACCAGACCCTGCAGCTGACAGACCAGCCCTGAACATCTCCCACCCGCTCTGCTCCACCATCTCACTGTGACGGCCACCCAACAGAACAGGTTACTGACTCAGGGAGGACTGGCTGAGGACCCTGCAAGGCTAAATTACTACTACTACTACTATTCAGACTGCTAGTAGGATAATAATAATAATCCATACTTATCTTCCAAGGTAGCATGAGTCAGCTTTTTTGGTGGCAGAAGATGTGTTTGTCTCTAGCACCACTCTTCTTGGCACCCTGAAGTCCCAGGACCACATTCCTCCCGCTGCTCACTCCGCTATCATGGTTTCCACCCAAACTCAGCTGTTTCTTTCCGTCCCAGCATCTGGATTAGCCCAAGGAATTTTCTCCACCAGCCTCTGAAACACTGTCCCACAACCCCACCCTACCGTAGGTGCACGTCCCTAACCCACAGCAGCCAGGACAGCCCTTGCTGCTCCACGCTACCTTCTGCTCCCCACCAAGACCTTCCCCACCACCAAAGTCCCCGGCTGACTCCCAGCCACGCTCCTCACGATCCCAGCTTTAACTCCTCCAGGGCTTTACCAGCATTACGAGATAAAGTAGGCCAATTCCAGGTGGGATTAGATGCTGCTGGTCAATTTTTTCCTCCAAAGAAGAAAGGAAGCCCCCACCACTTCAATTAGCTCTGTTGGGTGCATGTTGTCCAGCCAACACCTTTGCTGGAGAGCCCAACGCTGGGCACCAATGCAGCCTAGCAGAAACGTAGCTCTGTACTCAGAGCACTGCTTGCTCTCGCTCCCGCAGTCCTCGGAGGCAAATAAATGATAGCACTGGAAACGTAAATCCTTCAGCAGCTGGGAAGAAGGTTGCCCAGGAGGTTTTGAAGGCCTGGTAGCTTTGGACCACGGAAAGCACGGGGCATACAGTGTTTAAATACCATTACGAATGGAGGAGCAGCAGGAAGAGAGGTTAGATCAGATAAAGCAATCGCGATTTCACTGGAGAAGGGAGACGGTGTAGGAAACTTAAATATGTGATTCCCATCCCTCAGCCAGCTCTTCAGATGGTGTATATTGGCCAAGCTCCACAGAGCTCTGCTGATAGCCACCCGCCGAGGGCTGGATCCAAGCCTCTAGGTCTCTTTTTGTCATCATTTTTGCTTGCTTTTGTTTTTGACTAGGCTGGAAAGTACCTCAATCAAAACACGCCGTGCCCTTTACCGCACATTAAAACCGAGAGCTATCAGAGACAAATGTCAAAATTTTAATAACGGGCTAGATCCTCATCCGGTTGAAAACAGCACCCTGCCACCCTCCCCTGTGCCAGCCCCCATGCCGGCTGTCCCAGCGGTGAGAATCTGGGGGGGCTGCCGGGTAGGATGGCAGCCGTGTGTAAATCAAAATACAACGAGACAGTGTGTCATCCTAACAGCCTGTTTCAGCCTCAGACACCCGCCAGCATTAGATACCAGGAGGCTCTTTATCTTGTCACCAGTGACTAAGAGCATCCATGGCATGACAGTAACACAAAAATACAGGTGATGGAAAGTGGCCCTTTTCCAAGGAGGATGGATCTTTTATTACGTTCTGTTTATCTCCTATATTACTAAAGAGAAAGCCATGAAGCATGCGATCCTTTCAGGTTCTCTGAATCCACTTAGATCTTATCTCCGGAGCCAGAGCTTTCCAGGAATTAAATAGCTGCAAGACACAACGTGGGTGAAATGAAATCAAATAGAGAGAGTCTCCAACATGAAAGGCAAACTAAAAGGATGACAGCACTAGTTATACGGAGGGAGAAATAAGGAGGAGAGGAAATTAAAAGCAATTAAAGAGAATTAATTAGAAGGTATGATGGAACTATGAAAGACGAAAAACAGCTATGCAGAGTTCACTAAATACCCCAAACTTTTAATTGTCACACCTGGAACTGCAAGCCCTGGAGGTTCAAAACCCTTCTGGCACTTCCCAAAAAAAAATTCCCATGGCTTAAACAAATTACTTCTTTGCCTCCAAGTCTGCATGGCGGACAAGTTCCCGAGCTTCTCCTTCAAACCATGAAGGCAGAAGCGCGTCCTGCTCTCCCTTTCACTCCACCAGCCAAAGCGGACAACCCACGCCGGCATCTGATGCCAGGAGTTGGGGCTTCAAGTAGAGTGTTGATGCTGTTGTCCCAAGCATTGAGCTGAATTATTTGCACCTACCCAATGCTCCTGGTGGGGTTTTCAAAGGGCCCTGGGGGTGGCGGGGCCACCATCTGTGCTTGAAGTCACCAGGATGAGACCAGCTGCTGGGTTAGTCCCGGGGGAGATGGCTATCAGCTGATGCACCTCACCTTTTGTCGAAACGCACTGCCTACATTTCTCACTAAAATCTAACAGTCCTTTTCATAGGATCACAGAATGGTTTGGGTTGGAAGGGACCTTAAAGATCATCTACTTCCAACCCCCCTGCCATGGGCAGGGATACTTGCCACTAGATCAGGTTGCTCAAAGCCCCGTCCAGCCTGGCCTTGGACACTTCCAAGGATGGGGCATCCACAGCTTCTCCGGGCAACCTGTTCCAGTGTCTCACCACCCTCACAGTAAAGAATTTCTTCCTAATACCTAATCTAAATAGATTAGATTTCCATTTAAAACCTGCTCATCATCCCCAGTTCTGAACTGGAATGAGGATCTAAATCAAAAGGTTGCCACGAAAAGGGCTGCAGAGAGCAGGAGCCCCCAGTCTCTCCAGGTCTTCCCCTTGCCAACCGCCTTGGCTTTAACCATGAGAAGTAAGGAAGTCCCTTACAGAGATCAAAACGTCCTCTATTAAAGGAATAATGTTGATGGCTGGGAGGAACGACACGAGGTCATAAAAAAAAAAGTAGGCAGACACTGTTTGTCTTGGCCTCCTGGATACGTATTATTTTCCTGGGATGCAAGCTCCGTCCCCACGCCGAAGGCAAGGATGCCGCCTTGCCAACGCAGGGTTTGTTTCGGAAGAAACTCCTCACCCGGCATTTCCGTGCAGGAAGGAGATGGTGGGGCAGCAAAGTCAGAGCTGCCGGACAGTGCTTGGAAAGCAACAGCCAGATCCTTGAAGCTTGGGGTGCACGCATGGGGTCCATGCAGCGCCCCTAAAAATCCATACGGGGAGATGGGCAAGGTGTAAAGCTCCTTATGGTCTTCCCATGCTCCCCATCCATACATACCATGCCCGCCTCTATCAGCTACAAGGCAGGTCACGTATAGATATAGGGACTGTGCAAAAGGCTCCATCTCCATCCCCTGCACCAGCCCTGCTGCCCCCTCTGCCCCAGCCATTGCTCGATGCTGCCGTCTTCAGAGACCCACAAAGCCTTGATTGTGTTTAATTAAGTGACCGCACGCTGATTTACACAACAATAACCCTGTTTCCAAACACACGGGCTTTAAACAGCTCTCCCCAGTGACAGAACCACACTGTTCCTATGAAAGGAAGAACTTCATTATCAGTTACCTATTACAATGCAGAATTAAAAAAATATCTTCTTTTTTTTTAAAGGCACAGCTAATGTGACATGAAAAAACCACTCATTTTCAACCCAAGCCTAGGGAGGAATTTTTTCTTTTTTTTGCTTGAAAGACAGACTGTTTCATGCTTTGAAGTTAATTATAACTATTTTGCTTTATACATCACTTGCTCAGGAAGTTACAAGCCTTCCAGATCTCCCTGGTTTATTTGGTACCGAGACAGACCGAGGTTTGAAAGTCACAGCTGTCACAGGCCCAGCTTCCATTAGGAAGATTAATCTTCCCCGAGATGCATCTATGGGAAGGTCTGAATCACAGGGTTGGATCCTGCTGTCAGTTACGCAGCATCAACAGAATTGCACGAAGGCGAGGAAAAGCAAAGCTGGGCTGGACTGGTGAGCATCAAACCTCCTGCCGTGGGACCGGACGGGCGCAAGGCAGTAGAAAAATCAGCTCTTTGGGACATTTCAGCAGAATATTTATGCCCCGTGTAGCAAAGCAGAGCCCTGCTCCAGTGCTGGGTGTGCCGGGCACCAGGGCAAGTCAATAACTGATGAATAGCAATAATCAAACTGCGATTGGAAAAGCCAACGGAGCATTTACCAGTGGTCGCACCTATGTGGTGGGATGGGAAAGCTTCAGCTGGCTGCTAGTCCCTTGGGATGCTCATGGAGACCCACTGGTGCTCCAGGGTGTGCCATGGCACGTATCGCAGCCTCCATCCCTAAATTAGGGGAACGTCCCGATTCCTCAGTGCCAAACGAACTCAAATAACGAAGCGGTGAGGGAACAGCCCATCCCACGGCAAACACCGGGCACTGCTGGGACAAGCAGCTTGCGAACAAGCCCCTGCAAACAGCCTGCACCTCCTTTCCCCCCCTCCCCGCCACTCGCCCTCCATCCACGGGAGCAAAATAATTTAGCTTTGGGCTTTCAATTGAAAGAGAAGAGCAGCTGACACATTGAATCAGGGTCATGCCATCCTTCGTGAGAGCCACACTGACAACACAGGCGGCACCTACACGGGAGAAATACGTTTAAGCTGCCAGATCACAGGCCAATTCAAAGCAAACCCTGAAGAGTCACCAGGCAGTTCTTAGATACTCCTACACACACAGACACCAAAGGGACAGAAGAAACTGCCTGGCAGGGGAGGAACTGGAACTGCTCTAAGTGAAGGGCTGCACTTGTGGTGGTTAGTACTAAGAGTCACCAGCGTGCAAAGCCTCCTGCCTGGCTCCGCTGGCTGCAACTTGCAGGCAAATATAACCAAGAGCGGGTTTTCTGCCGGTACAGCACCTGCTGGTGGGTTTTCTTGGTGCATCTCAAAGGCACAGGACTGTCAGCAACGGCCAAGCTGAAAACTGGGGAGACAATCGTGGGTGGTGAGGTTCTGCTCTAGGTTAGTGCAAGAAGAGCATCGCCACTGCAACGCCCGGTCTTGAACCGTGCGTGGAAAGAGCTGGTGGTCTTCAACCAGCTGCAAGCTGCTGCAACAAGGCTTTGGGGGACGTAGCGCCTGTTTTGGTTGGGGTTTTCTGCTTGCTAAGTTAGGCTGCTTTGTGAATTAGCCTGTCTCCTCCAGGGACCCAGGTCAGGAGCCCATGAGTTACGACTCAGCCGCATCCGCAGCAAACACTGCTGAATTTGGAAGGTGCAGGGAGATGCTGGCCTTGAATTTGGGGAACCTGCAATGGATTAACATTACCTTTTCCTTAGAAAAGCAGCAGAATTCAGCTTACAAATTAAAAAGCAGGAGCCAATAAGCAATTAGCATACACCTTCCACTGCATGAGGCCATCATCGACAAAATAACTATAAACCTTTTTTTTAAAGCGCAGTCTCTACAGAATTATTCTGCCTCCAGGCTCCATTGAGTTTGCAGTGCCCTGTATTTGTTTCCCAGCTGAGACAATTGCAAGTTAAGTGTTTGCTGGTGTTGTTGCTGCTACAGGGATTGTGCAGCTAAATAATTCAGTAACCAATTACTGTTTAACAATATCACTCCCCATCATTTCAGCGGCGATCCTACATCCAGGCCAAGAGACTCCAGCAAAAAGGAGTCTGCAAGAAGCCTTCGTTTGATGTAAAGACGTCAACTTGTACAGCTCTTCTGTGTAATATACAACTTATTGACTGAAAGGCAAGGTATACGGTGCATTTTATTGCATGCTAAATGAGGGCTGTAATGAATTGCTGCTTGCCTCTAGGTCACTTGTTTGATTGCCACCTAAGCAAACTGGTGATGGCAAAAGGTCCTGCCCATGGGATGGTTCTTTGGTGAAACAAGCTGCTGATCAGCTCAAGAAAAATAGAAAGCAGGACAGCCTAACGCTGATTCTGTGCCCGGATCAGGACATCTGGATTTCTCTCTCATCCCCAAAAATGTATGAGACACCACCGTATTTGATGCTTTCACCATCAGTATCAGGGCCACCTCACTGAGCCAGCTCTCCTGCAAGGGCAACCAGTGCTCTCCAGCTCAGATTCATCCCACTCAGGATCCAGTCCTCCCAGTCTGCCTTTGTGCCTGGATTGGGACCTAAAAAGGCAGCTGCTCTCATTTTTAAAAGACCCATCGACACACAGCATGCATGACCAGCTGCCCTCTTGGCCACAAGACAGGAGCTTATTTAAGGGCTGAACCTGATCTTCTTCACGCAGGGCATCACCAGAGCTCACCCAGCCCACCTCCATCACCACGGCTCGGCAGAGAAACATGCCGAGTTTTGAAAGATACCCCTCCTGCCTACTCGGTTCCTTGGCTGTGTGGCTTTAAAGCTTTCTTCTGCACATCTATAAAAGGGTGTGAGAAAACTTGGAAAGGAAACCCTGGGTGGTACAGACAACTGGAACAAGGAGCAATCTGTGCCCGGGGCAGGGGAGGGGGGTGGCAGAGCCCACACGATGCCACGCTGAATAGCTGCCAGGGAGGAAATGACACACCGCGCTATCCTGCTTTTGTCCAGGGGCGAGACCAAAACGCTCCAGGAAAAAAAAAAAAACAAAACAAAACAAAAAGGGATTATTCTGGCTTGCGCCGCTCCCTTCTCTCCCCACCGCCCCTTGTGCAGGCTATGGGCGACCGCCTCCACGTCCTCGCTCCTACGGACCACGGGGCATCGTGGCCTGAGCAGGATCTGGTTTGGTTTAGCACCAGGCTTGTACTTTTATGCTCCCCAGGTTTCTCCCTGCCTGTTGCTTTATAATGAGGAATCCTTGGCCACGAAGCCACCTGGCGCTGGGTTTTGCTGGCTGGCAAAGCCAGGGCACGGGAACGCCCCGCTCTGCTGCTCCTCGCAGCAAGCTGCCAGCGAAACACTGCGGGCAGGGAGAAACAGGCAGCATCCTCCAGCCCTGCCTGCGCTGCCCTTGCGCGAGGTGCCACCAAGCACGCCGGCCGTGGTGCCCACGCTGGTGGTTCTCCCCAAGCCCCATCTCCTAAAGGGCTGTGATTACAGCAGAGTCCCAGCCGCACTCACCCAAAAAATAAAGTCTTAAAAACTTTTCACCCTCGTCATTCCAAAGAAAAGCTCAAAAACATTATGTTTTCCAACGCCCCACCACTGGCCATGAGGTCCACTCTTACCTCTGCTGCAGCCCACGCTCAGCGATGTCCTTTCTTGCTCTTGGGGACCCCTCCATCACATCAGCCTCATGCTGTGGGGTTTCCCCAGAGTCCATCACCAGGATGATCCCCTCCCCTTCTACCCATGAGCTCCTCTCCTCCCTCCCCACAGCTGAGGCTCGTCCTCCAGCTACCTCCAGGTCAGATCCTTCACCTGCAGCTCATGAGCCATCTCCCAAATGCCCAACCACCCTTTCAAGCCCCACCCCGCGGTATCACACATTTTTTCCCCTATCTCTTTTTCCTATTGTTTTGGTATCTCACCCATCACGTCCCCCTCTGTAACAGGACCAGAGCTCATGCTTTATTCCTCACCCAAAACTATCTCCGTGTCTGGGCCACCTTTCACTCCTCTCTTCAGGCATAATGAAAACAAGCAAGTCGCAAATGCCATTTTCTTACAAATTAAGGTAAGAAGCCCACCCTGAAAGGAACCCAAAATCTCTATCACTGCTGCATGGCATATCTTATTAAAAACAAAAACCCAGAGGAACCCCAACTAAACAACTGTCCATCGACGCGAGTTCTCCTCCTACATCCCACGGGCAATTCAAAAGGGCTCAGGCAAGATTAAGCCAAAAGATGGATTGGGGAGTGTGGGAGTCAGGGAAGGGTGAATATTGTGGGACAGATCCACCCTGTTAGGACTTCAGGAGGACTTCAAAAAAGCTGATAACCTAAAGTCAACTTGCCAGCAGAAGCACCCATATCAGACAGGAAGGCAACCCCAACTGATGTTCCTCTGTACTAATGGAGGGGTTGGAGGGACAGCGAGGACAATTAGGCTGAACAGGGTACAAAGGTTTCTGCTGAGCCCAGGACGACTCCCTGGCTCTCTACTCATCACACTGCGACTCAAAAAATCTCCTGCTTAAATTTAGTTGCCAGCACATCCAAGGCTTGGTCCAGCCTCAGTCCAGGTACTCAAAGCTTATGGTGGAGAAAAGACACCAGGGTGCAGAAAGAGCTGCGTGCAGACATCTGGTTTTGCCTGGAGACGCAGGGCACCCTCATCCAGGGCACTCTCCCCATGCATGGGACCTCCTGGGGCAGAGCAGAGCTGCCCAGACCTAGAAGACAGCACCGATCACCGCTTCCCAGGCTTTGCCCAAGACCGTGAGCACACCCTGCCAAGCACTGGGCACAGAAGAGAAGCCACCGAGTCCATCTTCAGCTGGTGCCAAACATCACAGCATCCCTTCAGCCCGAAGCAGTGCTGAGCCCAGCTCAGGGTCTGCTCTCCCTCTACAGACACCAATGCTCCTCTGCCTACTCCAGCCATAAAACCCTCTGCCCACCCCTGGACTGGCTGGGGCCCTCCGTGCTAGGAGCTGCAAAGAAAAAAATCAAAATTATCAATTGCAGCAGACACGTCTAAGTCACATTCTTCTTTTTTCGCATGTCAGAGCTTGCTCCTCTTTAAGGCATTTTTATCTCAGCTCCTTGGACATGGGATGGGGCTCTCCCTCCATCTTGCAGAAAAGAGAGACCACAGCACCTCCCGCATCCCACTGACCCACGTCCCATCCCCGTCTGCACCCAGCCCCAGCTCTCAGAGCCACCCAGCAACCTGGGGACGCGTACAGCTACGCATGGCTGCCTCGCATGGCGGCAGCTCCCTGCTAACAGGACTCCAGCTAATTTGGCTACATCCACATGAGCCATGATAACTACAGCAACGCTATGCCTGAGCGACCTGCCCCGGTCATGGAGGATGCCTGCAGGAGAGCAAGACACACTGCGCGGGCTTCTCTGGGCACCTCCTAAAACCCAAAGCTTCCACCTTTGCTCCTCTTTCAAATAAGGATTTCTAAACTTTCACGTCAGAATGATAAAAAATAAAGCCAGATCTCCACCCCCATCCTTAGTTTAATATAAACTGGAAGACCGTGGGCTTTGCAAAGCTGGGCAGTGAGTTGGGTGATGGAAATGGTCTGGCTTTTTCCCACCGCATCTGTTTCTGCAGGGTTAATGCGCAAGCCCACCACTGCCCCCATCCCCACCGGCAAAGCGGAGGGTGGGCTGGGAGCAAGCACGTGGCTTGGGGATTGCTTTTGGTGCCTTTGTCAGGTCTGACTGAGCCTCAGTGAGCTACAGCCCTTTTGCAAACCAAAACTGGAGGCAGAGGAGGGTCAGAAACGGTGCAGACGTCTCAGGTGACGTTGCACCAGCCTGCACAAGGTCATCTTACTGAGTACGTCTCAGCGAGGTGAACCCCAAGTGAAGACTGAAGATCTGCCACTTCCACATGGATCTCAACCGAGACGGGCTGCAAACCTCCCCCATGGGGCTCTGCAGTGCTCAGCCTGGATTAAGGAGGATTCCCTTTTCCTTTTGCCCTCCCTGAAGACTCATCTCGAGCACCTCCAACTCCAAAGAAGAGCAAAACCTGATTGCTGTCCCTCCAGAAAACGGCAGCAAGTGGAGGCACCAGCAGAGCCCCCTTCCCAAACCCAACCGCACACCAAAGCCACCTACCACAACCCTCCCGCCGGCATCCATCCCTCATCCATGAAGAAAAGCTGCTCCATGCAGATATGCCACCTCCTTTACGTTCCTAATGAATTATTATTGATAACCTGTACAGGTAGCTGGCCATCCAACCTGCCGTGCCTGCAGCGGAGCCTCTTCTTGCTCAGCTGTTGAAAGATCTGACCTGGAGGTGGTGAGATGATGAGCTTCAGCTATGGGGATGGAGGAGGAGAGCCCATGGGCAGGTGGGGAGGGGATCATCCCGGCGATGGACGCTGGGGAAGCCCCACAGCAGAAGGCCAACGTGATGGAGAGGTGCCCGAGATGGGGGAGCAGGAGAGGACATCCCTGAGGATGGGGCGCAGCAAGGGGGGAAGATTTAGCCCCGTGGGTGATCTGTCACCTGGGTGTCCCCCGGGACCTGAGTCACCAGACACTCATTAGCCACCTCAGCCACCCAAGGCACCACCAGCCCCGGGGCCAGCGCGATGCAGGGAGCCCTGGGGAAGCATTGAAAGGCTGCGTGGAGCCGCCTGCTTCAGACTGCGCTGTCTGAACATTTGCATATTTGGAAAGATATAAAACCATCCCCTAATACTAACAAAAAATAGCTTAAGAGCAAAAGAGAAGTGCAGCTGCAAATATTTTGGGGGTGCGCATCCCATGCTGAACCCACCATGGTGGTTGCCAAAACCCACAAAGATGTCCCCGTCCCCAGGAGTTCGTGGTGGAGCGTGAGATGAGGCAGAGCGTGCAAGGAAAAGGTGTTCAGCTGTGGTACCCAGTGCAGCAGAAAAATGATTTGTGGGGTTTTTTTACGAGCCAGACCTCCACATCGTCCACCCATTTGTTCCCCTCCAGACTCATCCAAACACTCACTACCTGCAAGACCCTTCCCAACAAGGATCAACTTTGTTATGAAAAAGAATAGCGCCCTGGGCAAAATCAGCTTTTTGTCTCCCAAACAGGCAATTATCCCTTGCAAAACTATGTAAGTCTAAAATGCAGGAGAGGCAATATTAAGCTTGACTAAAATGGTGCCTTTAAAGTACAAATTGTTGCAACATGTGAAAATAACATGGGGGATTTGCAGCCGTGGAAAACTGAGACTACTTTTTATTTTATAGTTTCCAAGCATACTGGGCTCCAACAGAGATGACCCTAAAAAAAACACAACTACAGCTGTATTACATACAGCACTCCGTTTTTAGATTAGTTTAACGAAGGTGCAAATGAACTGCTTCCCCGTTCCTCCTGAAGCCCCCATAGATACGCTCTAATTACAACCGAGCAACCTGGATTCCCAAGGTATACCTGTAATATACGTAAAACATAAACCAAACTGCAACATATACCTAATATAGGGTGGTGTGATGCGGCTAAAAATATTCCTGTTGTTTATTTAGGACTGCCTACAGAAGAAAACCCTGATGCTCCTACCTACGTGGCAACCTGGGCATGCTAGATGAATATCAAAACATCTTCATTGCCCACCATCAATACACAGCGCTATTAAGTAGACAGATGCAGACAGAGATTAGGAAACATTTTTGGAGATCATTAGGACAGCCCTTGTAAAGGCACAAGCTTCAGGATGCAATGAACTGCAAGGCAAAACAGAGACTTGAGATTTACATCCCAGATCAGGCTCCGGAGCGTGAAGCAATAACGGTGGTTCTGGATAGCACAGGCAGCAAACTGCAGCTAATGCGACTTCTTCAGACAGGCAAAGCAGGCAGGAATGAAGCAGGCACAGGTCTATGCAGATTCCAGCCATGACACACTCAGCAGAGATTAAAAAGCCTAAGTGCTTTCTAAAGAACAAACAAACAAACAAACAAAAAGCCCCTTTGGTCATTAGTTCATTTATTTTTATATGAAAAAAGAAAATAAGCAGCATCTCCTAGAACAGCTTCAGGGGTGTCCCTCCTGCATGTCTGCTCTCCCCCACAGCCATCAAAAGAACCGAGCTGAAGGTGAAGCAGTTTTCCAGGGGCAGGGAAGCACACAGCTCTGGAAATCCCATGGAAAAATGGATTCCTTCTCATGCCTGAGCATGTCACACCCTCGACCCCTCCTGCCACCGGGATCACCAGCATGTCCTCAGCCAGGACCACAGCTGGCGTGAAACCATCCCAGCATTTTGCAGGAAACGCTGCGCATAAATGCCTGCACAAAACGAATGCAAAATTATGCAGCTAATTTGCATGTGTAATTACTCTGAATTAGTATGCAATTGGCCAATTAGAGTCCCTTCTTGCATGCATGCCATTTCTAAATTCAGGCCTCATCATGGAGCGATCTCCTGGTTTGATAAGCGGTCCAGCCGATGGGCTGTCTCCAGGTTCTGCTCCCAACCTGAAGATCATCCTCCAGCTCCTTCGTGGGCTTCCATCACAGGAACGGGCTAAAAACATTCACTGATCCCAGACAGCTTTCAATAAATTCACAGGATTTTATCTATAAGGGACCTCCAAGATGACCTAACCTCACCTCAACCCGAAGAGCAGAGCCTCATAAAGCCCACGTGTGACATTTGAGCTAAAGCACGTTTTTCAGGAAGACACCCAATCCTGAACTAAAGATGATGGAGAATCCATCCCATCCCTACGCAAGCATGTCAGCAGCCTGCCTGGAAGTTTATACAACATTTGGCACATCCAGTTAAAAGATGCAATGGAAACGCTTTTACTACTCATCCACCGCGCACGTGCTCCGAGGACTGAGAGGGTATCGGGGAGGACCAGCCATCCCCACCAACTTGGAGGCAGCACGTTTCTTCAAACTCCTTTTTCACCTCTAGACACAACCTGGCAGAGTCCAGCCAGGGAAGAAATAACGAAGGAAAAGAGCCTCCCAACAAACGTGGTTTGAAGCCATCCCTGTGGGACCAGGTGGGCTGCACGGATCTGAGGTAACAGAGAGCAGGAGATGGGGCTTGACCCCGCTCCTTACCCTTCCCCTGGTCCTCTCCTGGGGCTGGGGACCCCGATGACACGCAGCCACTCTTCCAGGGAGAGCTTCTGCGCCCCCGGTTGACTGCGGAGGTCTGGAGTTGATCACGGAGAGAGGAGCCCGGCGAGCTGTGAAGCCCGTTTTGGGGAGCCCGGGGGCCAGCAGGGGAGTGTGGCCATGCCGGACCCCCTTGGCTGTGCGGCATTTTCCTATTGCTGGGGAGGAGGAGGAGGACAGGAGCACCGGGGAATGACTAAGTCCCATTCACAGCACCGGGGTTGCCAGCAACTAGGAGGCACCGACGAGAGACAATAGGGGCCAGGGCCAAAATTGCAGCGGCACCGAGACCACCGGGCCGAGGTGGGCGAGAGGAGGCTCAACACCGTATGGTAGTTAAGCCCCAAGCACCCACTGGCCGCTCCTCTGCCCAAAATCAGGCCCCCGAGGTCCCTCTCAAGGAGGATGCTCATGCAGCAGGACCACCTGTGAAGGCGAGGATGCCCCTACTCATCCCACCAAGGAAGGCATCACCACCCCATGCAGGGTGGGGTGAAGGGGAGCATTCTATCCCCCAAATCCTGCCACCAGCACCCCTATCCCCCCACCCTTGCTCCCCGCACCTCGGTCCCTTTTATCCAGCACCCCTGGGCAGCAACAATGGAAAATTACAGCAGATTTCCCCTCCTACGCTGCACCAGTTCTTGCCAAAGCAGAGGAAACTCGCTCGAGACTGGAAGGTGACTTTAATTTCCTCCTCTGATATTTGGGGGGGGGGGGGAGAGGGGTTGATTTATTTATTTATTTTTAATGCCTTCGCCTGCCTTTGAGCTACGCCTCCGAGAAGAGGAGCATCCCAATGGCACACTCATCCACAGCTGCTCGAGGAAGGGAGGCTCAGCGCTTGGCACAGCAGCATCCTCCCCAATTGCTCCCGTTTCGAAATCCTGAGTGCCTTTTTCCTCTACTCCCCCCGCCCAAAACCAAGCGATCCCGCAGTTCAGCTTGGCCACAGGACAAATAGCTCCAATACCGCATGGTTTTTTTCCCCAGCTCTGCAGCAAGCACATCCCGGGGAAGCAGTCCAGGTCCGATACGGATCACGGTGTGAAGAGCCCCTCAGCATCACCAGCCCCGAGATGCCACCACCTCTGGTGGTGTGAGATGTGTGAGATGAGATGCTCATCCACGGCCAGGGCTGATGGCACTTTGCTCTGGGGCTTTGCTAATGGCTCTGATGTGTCTAAAGAAGTCCCAGGTCTGCAGTTAGCTGTTGGTGTAAATAAGGTGACCTCTGAAGCTACATCAGCAACTGCTGTGAAGACACCATCCTCCTCCTCCCCGCTTCTCCCTAGACCGATGCACGTTTAAAACACGATGTGTTTTAACGCGATAGTTTTTCTACCTCTTGCTTTCAGCTGGGATTGCATGCTCAAACCAAGAACAAACAGGTATTTTACAAGGATGGCCGGGCATTTCTTTACAATTCAAAGCCCGATAAAGATAACGGGCTTAGAATAACCCTGCACGCAACGGCCCCGGAGAAGGTCTGCTCCTGAAATCAATGGACTAGCCAGGCGAATAAAATCACTCACACTCGGAAGTGTTGTGAGCTGAGTCCGTAATAAAAGACATAAAAAAAGGCATCAAAAAATAACACAGGCGGTGCTGCAGGAGTACGTACGTACAGGTACAGATGAAGCTGCTGAAGTGGGATACTCAAGTTGCATCAACATCACAAAAAATGAGGTTAGCACCCTCTTTTTCATATTTTGAAGGGGAATCATAAAATGAGTTATTTGTAAAGTGACACTAAACTAATTTACAAGTTGATGTTTATTTTGTGCAGCCTGTCGTTACCATTGGTCACTTTAAATTTACAACCTGAACCCAGTAAATTCCTGCATCGTCATATTAATTGCACATTATCAAAGGGCTCATTTATAGCCTTATCATTTGAAACAGTGATCGTTAAAGAAACCCTGCTGCTTGTTTCCCGCTTACAATTTCACATGGCATCTCTATGCTTCTCAACAGGCTGGCCAAGAAGCGTTTGTCTTCTTGGGGAAAAAAAATAAAAAGATGCTAAAACCGAATATCAGGGATTAATTTAATCAATCCAGGGCACCAACCAACACCAGGTCCGCACCAACGCCTGGTACCTTTGGGTTGAAGAGAAGACCAAGTCCCCCAGTACCAAATTCCAGACCCAAAAAGAAACTCCAAGCTGCGAACATCCAAAAAAGGACGATTTATAAAGGCAAGGCTGACAAGTGGAGCACCGCCGGCAGACAGCAATGCAATAACAACGCTGCCTGCAAATCCCCGCTGAGCAACTGCAGTGACTATCATCAGTCATGTTTCTCTTCTCCTCCACTTAATAGACAATCAAGATGCTTAAAAGTGACAATGAATACCTCAAATGGTTTCTCTCACAGCCCTCTCAGTGTCACCATGATTGACTTCTGGAACTTAATTCTCAAGCTGCAAACAGTCACCAATTTTCGTGAATCTTCTGGATGTTAACCTCAAGCTCACTGCTGACCTAGCTGAGGTCGCTGTGCTCCTGCCCACTCTTTTTTGGTTTTACTTCGATTGTGTGTTCATCACAGGGCAGGGCAACCTAAAAATAAATCCCCCAAAGGGATTTATATTTAAAAGTTGCCAATGGTTTCTCACTCGTGACCCTGTGCCAAGGTACAACATGCTCTACAGAAGGGCTCGTCTTCGTTGCAGTCATGGAGTTCATCACCTGCCAATTAGCTTGAGGTCCATACATTTGCTAATGCTGATTTGGTTACTCCCATCAGATTTGATCAAGCATGACACTAGGCAAAACCTAGAGAAAGGAGAAGGCCTGAGCCAATAAATAAATAAAAATATTATTTTTGGATTAAACCGAAAAAAGAGGGCAAGAAGTAAACTTTTCTCCTCCCTCCCAACCTCCTCTGCTGCAACATGATGCAATGAGAAGGTTCAGATAGCATTGGAAAGGCTCCTTCCACCAGGAACAGAGCTCAAGAGGTCCTACAGGACCAAAGGCCATCTTGCAGACTGGTGAATCTCATCTGCACTAGACCCAAAATCTTCAAGAAGTAGCCACAACAGGTTGGGAGACACCACTTTTCTCAGCAAATCAGTACCCCGTAAGGTTACTCAGGCTTTCTAGAGCATCGTTCACCCCACAACCCAAAAGGTCCCATGTCCCTCTTGGGGGTGCTTGGCTGGCAGAGGTGACAGCTTTCAGATAAGCCAGAAAGCTGCTGGGTTTGCCCACTGGAAGACACAAATAAAATGTCCACATCATGTTCATAGGAGGTGTCCTGGACAATTTCCAATAGGGTTCATCCTATTTGTGGACGCAAATTTTCCCTGCAGCTCCAAGTGGAGGCAGTAATTCTGCATTTCAGGTCCTGAACCCTGGTGTGGTTTTGTTATTAAACAGTTGATGCTGTCTTGAAGCCTGGGAGTGACGTTTTATGTGCATGTGACAGTTTATAGAACATTTAGGCGTCATTTCTAATGAACGGCCCTGCATAAATGTTAGATCTCCAACCCGTCACTCTTGCAAATACTATTATTTCTTTTCTTATTTATTTGTATTGCAGTAATTCATTCAGGTGCCAACCACGACCGAGGCCATGCTATCGATATGCAGCCTGACAGCAGCAGCAAGAGACAGCACCGGCTCTACAGACCACACAGGAGAAAAGAAAGCACCACGACTGGCGTTTCACAGGTGGGGAATGGAGGTGAAACCAGATGATGTCCCCAAATCCCAAGGAAAGCCCCAGCAAAATGAACAGAAGGAGAACCCTGGTCTCCAGAGCACCCATCTAAGTGTTTAACCAGAAGAGGACCACAGAAGCCCCATCTCAGGCAGAACAAGGAGTCTCAGACAGACCTTTCATATTGAGATGCATGTCCCACCAGAATACCTGGACATGACAAGAGCAACTGGAGGCTATCAGCTCCTACCTCTGCAAAGCCAGACCCAGATAAAGCTGTCCTAGCTGGGACAGCCTCCCTGCCTGCCCCAGAGACCTGCTTCCCTGTAGGAACGACAAGCACACCCAACACGTGCTCCAGCGCTGGTTTGTATGGACCGCCAGGATGAGATGCTATCAGCCCATACTGCTCCTCTTCTCTGCAGAGTGCCCCGAGGCAGCGTGCAAGTCCTGCTGCTGGTGAGCAATGCAGGAGCGGTGGGTGGATTCGCAGTATCCCAGCTCTGGTCTGGCAAGGTGCGGACCTGCACCACGCTTGACCTTGACGAAGCCAACATGCTGTCCAAAAGCAGGTTGATGGGGCCCACCAGCACCCATGAGGATGTGGGCTAACTCCACACCTGTGGCCAGGCCCTGTGTCACCTCCTCTACCCGTGCCAGATGTTTGTCCCACTGCATGAAGGACCGTGCGTGTGGACAACCACCACTGCCACGGGTGACAACAAGCCACTGCCACCCCGAGCCACAGCAGCCAAGGTGTCACCAGGATGGGCTGGACCTCCAAGCCATTGGTGTCTGCCAAGAGCCTGGTCCTGCTCCCTGGGAATTGCACCACCATCTGCCACGGAGGCAGAGCCGGCTCCTGGTTCTCCTTGCCACCAGGAACAAGCAGTGTCATCTCACCCTTTGGAAGTCTTTCTTCTGAGCCCTGCTCTTACAGCAACTCCCTTTGCTCCTGGAGATCCACTGGAGAGGAAACCAGCAGCCTGGCAAGCCCCACCGCTCCCCACCCGCCTGCTCCTTCCTCCTCCTCCTCCAAAAAAAAAAGGCAAACCCTTTCAGACCAACCAGCTTAGGTAAACAAGCCAACGCACCTCCTCCCAATGACGACAACGGAGAACTAAGATCTAATTAAATAAATTAAACAGATTCATAAGACCAGGGAGGGTTGTTTCTTCGAGCTGGTCACGGTGAGATTAAAAAGCACAGCGAGACCCGGATCCCTTTTCACCGGAGCGCTGTAAAACAAGTGGCACAGACCCAGCAGAGCTTAAAATACACGGCAGGGCACACCCTTCCCTCCAAACACACCTGCCACTTCCCGCCCCCCCTCTTTTTTCTCTCCCACATCCTCTCTGGAAAAGCCAAACTTCATTCATTACAGAACCGAACTATTTCCTTTTTTTTCCTAATATTTCTTTTTTTTTTTTTTTTAATAGGCGACCATCTGGGAGCGGGGAGGGGAACAGAAGCCTGTAGCTCTTCAGACACAATAAAAAAAAATAAATAAATGTATGATTAAAACCAAAACGCATAAACAAACAAACCATGTTACCCAGAATAATGACTTCGGGGAAAAGCGCCAAAAAAATTGTATAAGCTTCTGGAGCGTGGCAGGAGAAGAGAACAGAGAGTCCTCGCAGCCGAGGAGAGCGTGCCGCTGCGGTGGGACGGCAGCTGGGACAGCAGGGATGCTCTGGGCAAGCCAGGAAGGCGAAGGGTTTCACATAGATTTAGCTGCCTAAATATGTCTTCAGGCACCTGGTTCTGGTAATTGCAAAGCCCCAGTCTAGGCAAACTCAGAACCTTCCGATAGGGCGTAATTGCCCCTCTGCTGCGCTCTGCTGAGACCCCACCTGCAGCACTGCGTCCAGCTCTGGAGCCCTCAGCATAAGAAAGACACGGACCTGTTGGAGCGGGTCCAGAAGAGGGTCACAAAAATGATCAGGGGGATGGAACAGCTCTGCTATGAGGACAGGCTGAGAGAGTTGGGGTTGTCCAGCCTGGAGAAGAGAAGGCTCCGGGGAGACCTTATTGCGGCCTTTCAGTACTTGAAGGGGGCTTATAAGAAAGTCCAACCCCCCTGCAACAAGCAGGGACATCTTCAACTAGATCAGGTCGCTCAGAGCCCCGTCCAACCTGACCTGGAATGTTTCCAGGGATGGGGCATCCACCACCTCCCTGGGCAACCTGGGCCAGTGTTTCACCACCCTCAGCGTAAAACATTTCTTCCTTCTATCTAGTCGGAATCCACCCTCTTTTAGTTTAAAACCATTTCCCCTTGTTCTATCACTACAGGTCCTAGTAAAAAGTCTGTCTCTGTTTTTCTTATCAGCCCCCTTTAAGTACTGACAGGCTGCAATAAGGTCTCCCCGGAGCCTTCTCTTCTCCAGGCTGGACAACCCCAACTCTCTCAGCCTGTCCTCAGAGCAGAGGTGTTCCAGCCCTATGATCATTTTCGTGACCCTCTTCTGGACCTGCTCCAACAGGTCCGTGTCTTTCTTATGCTGAGGGCTCCAGAGCTGGAGGCAGCGCTCCAGGGGGGGTCTCACCAGAGCAGAGCAGAGGGGCAGAATCCCCTCCCTCGCCCTGCTGGCCACGCTGCTTTGGATGCAGCCCAGGATAGAATTGGCCTTTTGGGCTGTGAGCGCACATTGCTGGCTCATGTCCAGCTCTTCACCCACCAGTACCCCCAAGTCCTTCTCGGCAGGGCTGCTCTCCATCCCTTCATCCCCCAGCCTGGATTGATACCGGGGGTTGCCCCGACCCAGGGGCAGGACCTTGCACTTGGCCTTGTCGAACCTCATGAGGTTCACATGGGCCCACTTCTCCAGCTTGTCCAGGTCCCTCTGGATGGCATCCCGTCCCTCTGGCGTGTCGACCGCACCACTCAGCTTGGTGTCATGTGCAAATATAAACCCCTCTGAGCTAGTCTGGTTTTATAGCTTCATCATTTTCGGCAGCAGCATGCAATATTCTGTAGCGAAGACAGTGGGCATGCAGGGCGGTCGGCATTACCCAGAACCAAGCTGACGTTCCCCTGAAAAACAGGGAGCACAGAGGGATGCACCTATTGCTCCTGCCCTAGGAAGGAAGCATTTGGGGGGGGGATGCTTTGAACCCAAAGGTTTCCACCCTGATGCAGCACCCTAAAAATAACAGGGTGCAAGAGCCACGTGAAAATTACGGTGAGGAGGAGGGGGGCGGCGTGCAGCATTGAGACAGGGCTAGCAGAAAACGCAGGCAGTGCAGGCAGCCACACTCCTGAGATACCGACACTGCAGCAGAGAAGACAAATGACAGGCCCAAGGCCACGCAGCGAGGCAGTGTCCCCTCTACGTGACTTTCAGTCCCTGCTCCAGCACACGATCGCCAAGGGATCCTTCAACAAAATGTTGTATTGGCTTCAAAATAGTGTGATTTATTTTATTCCCATACGCACACGCACACACATAAATGCACACTTTTTTTGCCTCCTCCTTTCTTATCTTTCCAGACGCACTCAAGCGCACTTCAAAACCTCTCTGAATAACCAGAAAAAGTAAAAACTTCGTATTTCTCCACTAAAGGAGACCTCGTAGGGGTTGACTTGGCTCCAGGAGCCGGGGCTTTGCACGAAGCAGGATGCTGCCAACAGCCCCCCTGGAAAATCAGTGCCTGTATTTACAACAGCACGCCGGGAGATACTGCAAATATTTCCTAGAAGCTATAAAACCCACCCCGATGGCTGACGATTGCAATGGGAGCGGGGATGAATTAGCTGAAGTCTGTCACTTGGAGAAGTCACGCTGGAGGAGTTCCATCCAGGTAATCCATCTTTCTGCTGTGTTATACAATGACACGGTAATGGCCAGCCCGGAGGGATTTCCTTCAGGAAAACTCAACTGTTACTAAAATGGTAAGTTAATACCGAGCAAGAACTCAACCGCCGCTAGACCGAGGGATGGGCACGACAGGGAATAAAATATTACAGTCCCCATTCAAATATTTTTATTTAGAAGAGCAGAAATAAATAGACCTATCTGCAGGCTGCAAAGAGAGGAGGCTGCGATTAATAGAAAAGAAAAAACCTGCGCACATCGATTCCTTCTTTGCCATTTTTCCTAAGAAATAGCCTGGCACGGCTGTGCTGACGGGTAGCTGGGGTGGAGGAGGGCACGCTGCCTGGCTCTCGTAGGGACACAGGACACAAATCTGAGCTCAGGCTCTGCGCTTTTGTGTTGATTAAAAAAAAAAAAAAAAAAGAACAAGAAAGAAAGAAAGCCAGAAAAGTTATGTAGCTAATAAAGGGCTCTATTGTGCCATCAATTTTTTAAGCTTTAATGATTTCGGGAGGAAGTTCAGCTCAGCAATCAATAGCACAATATAGGCAGGAGGGCTCGGAGGAAATTCAGCGCCGGAGCTGCGGCCAGGGCTGGTGGAAAGGGGGGTTCAGAGGAAAGGGGGTTCCCCTTGCTCAGGGCAGAGGGGGGCTCCCGGGACCCCGCACAGGCTGGGCCTGTCCCCTGCCCCGCACAGCTCCCCGTCCTGTTTAGCCGGCACGGTGCGAGCTCCCCCTCCTGCCACACGGCGTGTGCGGCCGGGGGACAGCGGGGACTTTTGGGGACGCTAGGACCGCTGCCAGCAGCGCAGGAGGTGGCAAAGCACCCACATCGGCTGGGATGTTTGCCCCACGCTCCCCGCACCCGGGCTGAGCCCGTCCCGGGGATGCTCGCCCCACGCTGAGCCCATCCCGGGGATGCTCGCCCCACACTCCCCGCACCCGGGCTGAGCCCGTCCCGGGGATGCTCACCACCAGGCCCACCGGTCCCTGGGCACCGCGGCCGGGGGCACGCCGGCAGTCCCCCCCAGGTCCCCCTCCTCCGGGCAGCCCACCCAGAGGGCAGCCAGCCCCGCTCCTGCCCGCGGCAGGAGCACACGCCGGCAGACATACCGCATCGCCGAGGCTCGGTGCTGCCGCTGGGGAGGCAGGACGCGGGGGTTATCTGGTGGATCCTGAGGCGCCAGGCAAACCTAAGTGACACGGTGATACAGCGTGAAGCCCTTCAGCGTCAGCGGGGACAACGCCTCGCCCGAGGTGCCACCCTAACCCCGTGCACAAGCCACAACCGCCTCCGAGTTTACACGGGCTCAGGCAGCAGCCGGATAAATAACCGGAATAAAAAACCACCGAGGACTCCCCAGCACCACGGGGGCGGGGGGGGACGGGACCCTGAGCCACCGGGTCCCTGCCCCGGTGCAAGGTGCAGAGGAGAAGGGATGGGCCGCGATGGGGTCACCCCCCGCATCCTATCCTTAATTTCAAGTAAAAGCTGATCCTGTAAGTCAGCGTGCGCTTGGCAGCGCTGAGGATCACGTCGGCTGCAGCGCGAGCAACCGCAGGCAGCAGCAACTCCAGCGAAAGTTTTGCCACAATACCAAAAAAAAAAAAAATTTAATAATTAATCAACCAAAAAATTAATAATAGCAATTATTCAACAAAAAGAAGGGGGGGGGGGAATAGCAGACCTGGAAGCCAGGGGTGACGGTGACAGCGGCAGCGGTGCTGCCTCTGCGTGATGCTGCCGCAGCTCGGGGACCCACCGGTGCTGCGACCCCGCCGGGAGAACCAGGCACCTTCCTCCCGGTCCCGGGGAGGGGAGGGAGGGAGGGGAGGCTGCCGCCGCCGCCGCCGCCGCCGCCTCCCCACGCAGGAGGGTCCACGCGGGGTGGGGAGGAGGGCGCTGGGGGTGGGGTGGGGGGGCCCCGTCCCGCCAGGGCAGCCCCCCGGTCCCCCGTCGGTGCAGGCAGCAGGCGGGGGACCCCGAGCGCCGTTTCTCCCCCCCCCCCCCCCCCACGACGCCCCCCGGTACGGGAATTCCGGTGGGACCGGGCAGGAGGAAATGGGGCTTTTTTTACATATATATATTAAATAAAATAAGAAAAAGAACTTACCGTCTAAAATGAAATTAAAAGGGAGGGAGCCCCGGCGGCGCGGAGCGGGGGGGGGAGCATCGCCCCGTCGGTGGGACGGGACGGGGCGGGGCGGGACGGGGCGGGACGGGACAGAGGCAGCGCGGCGCACCTCGGGGGGGCGGCGGCTGAGGGACGGGGTGGGGACGGGGAACACGACAGGGACGCGGACCCACCTGCGTGCCGGCAGCCGCCCCCCCGGTCCGCCCGCCCGCCCGCCCGCCCCGTCCGCCGGCGGCGGCGGCGGCGCTGACCCCCGGCTGGCGGCGGCTCCCGGCGGCGGCGAGCGAAGGGCCCGGATGTCGGTAGCCCGCTCCCTCCCCTCAGCGCCGCTCGCTCGCTCGCTCGCTCGTCCCCCGCCACCGCCGCCGCCGCCGCCGCCGCCGCCGCAGCCCGGGGCGGCCCCACCCCCGACGGGAGGGGGGGGGGGGTGTCACCGACCGCGGGGAGGGGGGGGTGTGTGTGAGGGGGGTCCCGCCGCCCTGCCCGCCCCGTCGGGGCGCCGCGCGGTGCCACGTGGGACCGGCCGGGGGGGGGGGGGGGGGGGGGCGCCCCTCCCTCCTCCCCCCCGCGGCGGGCTTGACAGGTCCACGCGACCAAACAAACCCCGGCGGACGGACGGGCGGCTCGGCCAATCGGGGCGGGGGGGCGGGGCCGGCGGCCGCCCGAGGGGAGCGCGGCGGCCGCGGCGCCCCGGGGTCTGAGCGCCGCCCGCTCCCCTCCGCCTGGGGGCCGGGGCGGCGGGAAGCGCCGCCCGCCTTCCCCTCCCGGCCCTCAGGGGCTCTCTGAGGGGGAACAACGGCCACCAACGCGAGTGGGGTCGCAGCGGGGCACGGGCGGGACGCGGAGGCACGATCCCCTCAGCCCCGCCGCCGCTGTGCCTGAGGGAGCGGGGGGGGCGGGGAGCCCGCCCCGTAGCCGGGCTGCGGGCTGGCATCAGGCCCCGGCGCAGCAAACGGGCAGGGTTTGGGGAAGCCGGTGCCGTTGGGAAGGGGGAGCTCCCCGGCGTCCACCTTCAGCCCCCCCCCCCCCCCCTGCCGCCGGTCACCGGCCTTCAGGGCCGCTGAAGAGGTTTGCAGGGCTGACGGTGGAAATGCCGTGCCCTCTGGAGAAAAACTGAAGCGAGCTGTCATGTCCCGGGCTATTGGAGAATTCCAGCCGAATAAACCCTCAGATGGGGAAAAAAAAAAACCCAAAATACAGAGCGGCAGCGCTGTTTCTAACATCGTCATCCCGCCGCGAGACCCCCGGGTCCCGCTGGCGGGCAAGAGCCCGGTGGGGTGGGGTACATCTGACGGCATTGCCCCCGTCTCCCTGGGGATCTAGCCGGCCTGAATCCCCTTTGCATCCCCTTCCTAATTGTCCGCCTGCGTTCTCCAGTGCTCTGGGAAAGGGGATTTAAGAGAAAAGTTCTTCTTCTGAGGAAAAAAAAAAACCAAACTTCCTGAAAGGATCAGTTTCCATGTTCACGCGGATCACAAGCTTAGGGTGCCACCTGCCCCGTGTTTCGTTATACCGACATCATCCCTGAAGCCAACCTGACAAAACTTGGGGGTGATCCCGTGTCGCTCATCAGCCTCTTAAGGGTTGAGCTGTGAGGAAATGAAATACGACTTGCAGAGAAAGTAGGCAAAGAAGGCACCTAAATCCAGCTCACACCGTGAAATCAGGATAGCAAGAAGTCTTTTACTTTATACATTTAATTTTTTACTTTATACATTTAAGCAGCTCGGTCCCAAAACTGGTATTACGAAGGAAAAAATATCGAGGTCCTGACAGCAGGTTTTTTTTGATGGTTGTTTTCTTTGGCAGGCTGTTGTTTCGGGGATTTGGGATTTTTGATTTTTTTTTTTTTTTTTTTTAAGTCAGACCTCGCCAAAATCACAATTTGTTTTTATTTCATCTGGCAGCCTACCCCGTCATCAGGCTTCCGTGCTTTCCCACTGGGTCCCTGAGTGCAGTCGGCACGATGCTGAGTCATGGAAGAACATTGTCGGCTTAAATTATTTGAGTCTTCACCCTCAATATCAGCTATTTGGGGCGGGGGGTGTCCTCCCCATGTGCGTCTAGAATATTTCCAACATATTTGAACACTATTTTCCAGGATTTCTGTGGTGGATGCGGCAAACTTTCTTCAAATGTTTTCAGTGAAACGCCATTTCAAGCTGTTCCTTTAGGGTACGTTGTTCCGCTGTCCGTCTGTTTCAGGTGGAGGACCCTGGCACGGCGATGCTGCGGTTCAGCCTGGGATCTCTGCTCTAAGGCCGAGTATAACCATTGCTAACTGCTGATCCAGCCCGGGATCTGACTCTGAATGCGTTACTTAGTCAAAACTCTCCGATTTCAGTGGAAATCCTTCATTACTAGTGCATTTTTAGATTTAAAGGGAAGATTTAAATCAGAAAGGCAGGAGCAGCGGCTGTGACTTTTCTCCGCTGATGCAGGAGTGTCTGTTCCCGACAGAAAGCGGAGGCAGGATTTGGGGATACCACCCAAAGAACCGCAGAGAGCTTTTCTCATGATAAAACTATGGGTCCTCTGTATCATCTGGTTTTGGAGAGGAAGGATGCAAGGGGTGGGCAGACGTGAAGGACCAGCAGCCCTTTTCCATCCAGAGGAAGGATGCGGTCCAGCTATAGAAGCTCTCCATAGGGGACAGAGGGGATTTTCCCCAGGGAGGCTGGAAGCCTCCCTGGGGAAAATCCCCTCTGTCCCCTATGGAAAAACCCCAGGCTTTATCTTGTTCTCTAGATCCAGAGTCAGCACCTGATTATTTTTAAAATAACAAGCTCGTGTAAAACATGCTGACAGGAACAATGTGATGCTACCCCCTGATCACCCCGGTACATGTCCTGCCTTCAAAAATCCATCCAGATGATACTGCCTTCCCAAGCATCCAAACCCGCTGCGGCAAAAGCATCTTGGAGAGAGTGCGTGACACAAGACAGACGTGCGCTAAGGACTCCCGCACGCCTTCGTCCGGCAAACACTCACCGGCACGGCAGGCGAGAGGCTGCGAGGGAGGGCAGCTTTAGACAAGGCTTGTCACGAGGCGGAAAGTGCCGCTCGTATCCGCTCATGATTGTTTTCCCCTCCTGCCCAGCCACAGGCAAACTTGAGATGGGACCAAACCAAAGAAGACCTTGGCCTGTGATTAGGCATGGATAAAATAGAAACATAACTCTTCTGCTTCCCTTTGCATCTAGTTGTGTCAGGGTTCTGAGTGCACTAATTGGCCTTAGTTACCCTGACCAACCTCACCGCCACCGATGCATCCTTCACTCATTAGTCCAGAGGCTCCACTTAAGCTCAGGCCTGGGCACCTAGACCTTGCCAGAGCTGTGTTGTAGGAGCACCTATCTGTAGTCCTGCCTGTGGTCCCGTGTCTTGGATCAGTGTCAGACCTATGTTGTAGCCTTGTATCCCGTCCTCCTGCTGTTCCCAAGCGGTCCCTGGACCCAGTTCATCCCCTCACCTTGCCTGGGACTCTCGGTCATTCCTTTTTACCAGCACCTGGCCCCGCCAGCCCTCTTCAGATCTGGCAGGACTGCGTCCCGGCCAGCGAAGGCACCGCCTGCGCTGTGGACACCCTTGGCACTTGACTCACCTCCCCTTGGCAGGAAGGATCACTGAACCTGAACGCACCACAGCACCTGGGAACCATGTTGCATGAGCACCCTGCTTCTAGACCATGTTCCCTACCTAGCTCTCCAAGGCACGTATGGCAGCTCTTGTGGCTGTTCGACTTGTGAAGACTTTGGCATGTGATTTATGGGGTCAGGAAGACGTGGCCACCCCTGCCTTACTGCCATGTTCGTTCCACTTGTACTTACAGAGGTCTTTGGTCAACTCAAGTACTCTCAGGCATTTGCCTAGAGATTTCTGACGTGCCAAGTTTATCCCCTCCTAAGAGCGGCAAACTCGGCTCTGTTAGAGCGGGCTCAACTCTGGCATTTGCTTGTAATGTGATTGAGTGTGGGAATTGGCAGGAGAGGTAAGGAGCTACCTCATCTTCATGCACATGATCAATAGCAAATAATTACTTAAAAAGTAAAGTAGTTGATGGTGGTTTTGTAGGGCAAGACATGCCCTGCATTTTCAGTCTTTGATTCATACTGCTTAATGTGCCATGAGATGGAGCTCAGCGAGTGACTCACGTAAAAGCTCTCCAGTAGCTCCTGGTGCTACCTCTTCAGCAAGTGCGTCACGGTTGCTTCAGCATGTCTGCGTCTGTTCTCCATCCCAGCTCTGCAAGGTTTCAAGGCCCTGTTAGGGAAATCCCGAAGCCCAGACCTTGGAGGGATGGCACCAAAGCATCTGTGGGGCTCTTGCCAGGATCTATAGTCTGGATTAGGTCCAGCCTGCATGAGGCAGAGTGTCGTACAGCCCGGTCCTCCTGCGGATGTCCCATCTGGATGCTAGAGCCCCAAACTAACAGCCGGCAGCGTGGATAGGAAACCCACGGCTAGGGGAGCGCAAGCTGTGGCAACCCACTCCATCTTGCAGGAGAGAGGAACCTCGCTCGTAGCTTCCATCGTGTTTATGTGAGGGTCTGGCCATTCCTGTTTGAAGGCGATGGCATACCGAAAGCGCGTTCTCCAAATTTGCATCGCCACGTCCACCACAGATACACATCGGTGCTTCTGAACTGTCGGCCTTTCTAAACGTTCGAGTGCTCCCGCTCAAGTGCAGGATTCAGCCAAGAAATCTCAGGGTCCTTCTCTTACCATTGCAACATTATTTGCTTTACTCCAATAACCTGGTCATGGATTTTGGTCTGTAGCTGCCTGTTTAAACGAGTGACAAAGCTGGATAGGATTCTTTCCTACTTTATTTATACATTGAGGATGCGGGGAGTGTTCCTTCACCGATACCTCCTGTTCTTCCCTTGCACTGACAGCAATCTAACTCTGCTCGCTTCCCTGGAGCTACCCTGGGGTTTCTGTCGGTTTGGGTGGGATGAGGGGGTCAGGAGGCCTTGGAGAAGAGGTAGGAATTGAGAGGCGCTGCAACCAGGCTGCTTTAGCTGGGAGGACGGAAGCGCAGAGGGAGGGCAGCAACCGACCTGGGGCTCGTGAGATCTCGGGTCAACGATGGCCTAAACTACCCTGCCTGAGTTTGCAGTGAGACGGAAGCACTCGCATGTTGACCGTACGCCAGACTGCTGCTCAGTAGTTAATTACTGGCCCCCAGCACAGACTCCAAACCATCTCCTAATCATATTTCCCACCTAGAGCCCTCCTCGTCCTTAGGTTTATGCCGCCTCAAATATTGCTCACAGCTACGGCTCTGGTCCCCTCGCTACAGCATGATAATTAATGCCTGGTAGACTTCAGCCTGGCACATGGAAGTAAAACCTGCTCAAGCGCTAACGTGCACTCGGTGCCAGACTACGCGCGCTGTGTGGGAATAGTTTTGGCCATCGTTCCTGCAACTGGAGTACGTCTCGCACAGTGAATAGGAGAGCTGGGATAGTGATGCTGGTGGACCTAACACAGTCCAAGTCCATCAGGACATGCAAGCCAGGCTTTGCCAGGGCGACCTGTCCCTGGTATGATGATTCTCTCAAGCTAATGCTTAAAGATTGCGTCACGGCCAGCCGACCAAACCTCTCTGCACCCATCTGCAGCACGGTCAGCTCTTCTTTCACTTTGCCTCCTCTCTCAAATGAGGTGGCAATCCTCTCTTCCTCCAACGATGTTTAGCCCAGCGGGTCTGCATTTTCAGTGTGCTATTCAAAGGCTGCATTAATGTTGATGATAATAAAGTGTCCTTGGAGATGCAGGAAGGCAGCCATGGGTGTAGCACAGGCTCCACTGAAGCCACTGTCAAATCTGATTTCTGATCAATGCACCAACTGCTCTGATGCATCACTGAAGAATCACGGGGCAGCGAGGAACGTAGCCTGATACATGCAGTGAAGGAAGCAAAACAGGAGAACCCCCGAAATCCTGCTTGTGAAGCTGCCTGGAAGTAAGGAAACCTTGCATCCGAGCGCGAGCAGCTGAAGGCGGCTTCAGCAGCAACGAGCCAGTTGAGCTCAAGAGGAGCATGAAGGGTTACGGACACTTGTGCGGTGACAGGCGGTCCTGGGCAAGGCTGAGCACGTCCTGTGGAGGCCAGCCAGCAGGGCTGACCTGATGTAACTGGGAGCTGAAGCTGGCGCTGGATGCTTAACTTGAAATGGCCCAGGGACTGAACAGATGGCTCCTCTTTATTTGCATGCTACTTGGATTTGTGAGTCAAGCAGAAGAATAACTTAATTTTTGACATTTGCTTCTCCTCGGAGCCCGGCACAATTTATGTTATACTGGCATTTGCGTGAAGGATGTTGCTTTAGGCACAAACCCCATCCCGGCTTTAACCCTAAAAGGAGCCAAATAGTCAGGAACCGTGTTCCTCCCCAGCTCTTTTGTAGGCTCTGCCAAGGGATATCACACTTACACAATGACCAAAGAATCAGGAGAAAACAGTCATTTGGGGCTTGTGGAAGGAAGGGGCAGGGTTGGAGTTAAACTGGACTGGAAAGTATCTCATTTGTAGGCCTGAAATGAGAGACTGTTTGTGGATGAGGTTTACCTCCTATTAAAAATACCCTTCAAGGCCTGTGCAGTTAGTCTCGAGCGCAGGGGATAAATTTAGTAGAGTCCTCTTCCTGCTGACATTAACTTAAGTGAAAATAATATATATGGCCCGGGCACAACATCTGCAAGCCAATTAAAAACCTGGCTGATCACACCCAAGATGACAGTTGCCGTGACTAGTGTGTCTGCGTGCCACCCCTTTGAGAGGGGAAAAACCAGATCCTGCCTGGCTGTGCAGCATCTTCCTATACCCGTGACAGCTAATGGTGATTATTTGATAGCTCGAGTCATAGGAGTCTGTCCTCCTCGCCATAACGGCCGTGCCTGCTGTCCCTGTGTGGTCACATACGTGATATTCATGGGTTTGACTGTAAGTCACAGGATAAGAGAATAAAGCACATTTTCTGGCCTGACTGTAAGACGTGGGAGTTAGCCTGGGTAAGGACATGTGTACTTGGGCCAATATAAACACACGTATTTTTCAAAGGCTATATTTGAAATACTTAGTACAAAGAGATGTTCTTGGTTTTCCAGCGGACAAAGTGCAGCTCTCCTTCACCCGTAATTTTAAGCAAAGCGTCAGGTGTTGTTAGGGAAACTGGTTTGTGAATGGGAGATAAAGCAGCCAGAGCAGGGAGATCCGTGCCCCTGAAGGTACTCGGAAGGCTGGGGCTCCGGTATGTTTTCCAGTTTTCAGCATTTCTTGCATTCACTGTGATCCCCCTCTTGTGGCTAGTCCAGCGCCTGCAAAATTGCCCTGCCTGTGCCTGTCCAGGCTCAGTGGCATTAGGTTCCTGAACCAATGCAGCTGGAACATGGTGGCTTCGTAGGTTAGCTGAGCTGCTGCGACTGTCCTGGTGTGTACTAGAAGACAACCCAAACTGCAAGATAAAGTGCATCGTCTCAAACCTCTCCTGTTGACTGTTACCCCAGCAGTCTAAGTTACCAACCTGTCTTGGAGCTGCTGACCTTGTGTAAGCTCTTAACAAGCTCCAGTTCTGAAGTAAAACATGTGGTTTAAACCACTTTCGTGGCAAGTTCAGCTGACACATTTTCCTTCGCCACATGGACAGGCCATGAGCACACACAGGAACGATTTAGCAACCCAGATCACAGGCCATAACTTGTTATATTACAATAACTTGGTCACATCTGATGGCGTGTTTCAGATTTGGCCTGAGCCCTGAGTGAATAAAACATGCCTGGAGCACACAGCGATTGCGGTGTTGCTTGGATGCAAATAGGTCCCCCGCACGTTCCCCTCTACATCCCCGGTGGAGCAAAAAGTCCATTGCAGTTCTGACCTCATGGAGTTGGTCACTTTGAAAATGAGACTGAGCCCAGTGTTCACGTGGAGGTACTTGGGTTGGGAACCGTGGTGTGGGGACCTGATTCCCCCGAGCTAGCCCATCGTCTCTCTGGTGTCTTTGGGGAGGCCAGGACCTTTGCAGATTGAATTGTCAAGTGGCCATTCAAGATCAGGGCCTGCTCTTCCCTCTTCCTTTGGTGCTGCAAGGAGCTGGGACAGATACGCCGTGCTCCACGACCTGTTAGGATCCATCCACACGTTCAGACCCAGGCTCCTGAGATCCGGCACTGAGACCTCTCTGAACCTCCTTGTAACTTTTCACGTACTGTTGTTGGTTTCAGAAACAAATTGCCTGATGTCGAAATAGCCTGGCATTGCGGGTGGGCCGTTTCTTAGACATAACGCAAGCATACTGTGGTGCTTCATCGTTTTCTTCATAATTCTTACTGGGAGAGACTCGCCACAGCACAGGGCCTGCACCAGAACCCATCCACAGCTGAAACACAGCTTACAGCCGGAGGGCTGGTGTGGTTAGCAGCAGCGGGGCTGTGCTGCATGGTGAGAATAAGGAATTGCACTCCCTCTCGTGGCTGTGCTCTCCCCTACCTTTTCCTAGAGCAGAAGACCCTAAAGCTTCGTGGTGTTTAAAGACCATGCTCGTGGCCAGTGCAAGTCCCCAGCATATCCAGAGTTATCAGCGCAACAGAGCCCAGCACTGAAGGCGCTGGTAATCCGGCTTATAGTTTCGTCAAACTGTAATTGTTTGGGCTAAAATTTTTCCATGCCAGATGTCTGCCTTAGGCTGAAGTTCTCTGGAAAGTTTCAGCCAAACTATTTTGACTATTTCCAAGAATGAGGGTAAAGCACAGTGTTTTGCCCAGATTTTGAAAATAAATAATTCCATGAAACTGCTGTAAGAGAGAAAAGCCTCCATGTATTGAAGAAAGAGCATGAAATTTGGTCCTGCTGTCAAAAAGTGCCATTTGCCACTTCCAGGAAAGTTTGTTTAATTTTTAATTAGTAATAAGGTCTGCAAATCATGGTTTGCATGTGCTCAACAGATCTGGCCACAGATTAACAACACTGTCCTCCGAGGACTCTCTGCCGCAGGCACGCTCCAGCCCAGGGTTGCAAAGGCTTGAGTATGAAATGGCTGCTTCCAGCACTGGAAATAAGAGCTGGGGAAGTGAGGAAAGCTGGGGAGAGCAGAGGGGTTCCCAGGTGAGTGTGGGAGGCGTTGGGATGGGTTCAGGAATGGGTAGGTGCCGTTGGAGATCTCTTTATGAGAGGGATAACGCAAGCTGGCCTAGAAAGAATAAAGATGAAGAAGCTCCTGTGAGAGGTACAGGACCAGGCACCCTCTCCCTGCTCCTCCAGAAACGCATCCCTTTGGTGGCAGGGACAGGAAGGGCAGGTGCCCTCAACATTGGGTCACCTCCTGAGCTAAGCAACCTTCCCATGCAGGAAGAGTTTCTTCTCATAGCTGCTACAGGGATGGCAGTAAGACATTCAGAGCTTGGTTGCCGTGCCGTCATCCCGGGGGCAGTTTCTGAGGGAAAGCAGGGATGCCTCCGGAGCATGTCTGGGGGACTTTCAGCTGGCATGCGATGGAGATGCACTGACTGATCCGGGGTGTCCGTGGGAGCGTTCTCCATTCGACAGCACGGCATTGCAGAGACGCAGGGCAAGCTGACTGGAGCTCTGGGCTGCTCCTCCCGGCACCCTGCCTCTGACATCTAAAGCTTGCGCTGGGTGTCTGGACACAGCCCCACAGCATGCCCCGTGGACTCGAGTGCAGATAACATCTGACTCTCTCTTGTCCTGGCAGGAAGATTGTCTTCCTTTATAACGCTGCAAACCAGATGCCGAAAACACACTTTTGCCATCCAGTGGAGGCAAGGTTGTTAAGAATGGAGGCGTTGACACAAACTGCCTTTGGGGGAAATGGCACGGAGCAGCATCCCTAGTTCAAGAGGCTGTCTGAGTTTAGCAATAGTCTCTTGTTCCCAGGCTCTGGGCCAGGGTAAATTGGCTGCAGTGTACTTTGGGAATGAGGATTTTGCCTCCAGGAGAAAAAGAGCTTAGCACAACTCTGCCGAGAGTCCCTCTTAAGCTCATCCACGCAAAGGGGTGGGTGCCAGTTCGTCAGATGGGCTTGTTACTGGCCTTCCCTGGGTGTAGCAAAAGCTGCCGTTAGCAGGTACAATCAAGAAATACAGATGTGGGGGCAGAAGGGGGTAGAGAGGTAGGAGGGGCCTGTGGATTTAATTTGCTTATATGAAGTAGCCCGAGTTGATTGAATGGCATCTCCCCGATGGGGAGGAGAGGAGGGCAGAGACTAGGATGACTACTCTCTCCGTGCTCCGAGCTTTGCGAAGGCAAGCTCGTGTTCCTCACCGTGCCAAGTATTTTAATGCATCACGCGGTATCTGGGAACAATCAGAGTACAAAGAGCCTCAGCCCTACACCCTGCCCAGCCCCTGCTGCCCTGGATGCATCCCTGCCCCTGGGTCTGGGTGGTGGATGAGGCAGGAGCCAGGCGAGGTCTGCTCTAGCTGAGAGGTCCTGGGGGGTTTTCTGTTGGCTCCATCCAGCTGCTTTGCCCTGAAGTCCTTCAGGTTTCAGGACTGTTTGCCCTGCAAGGGGAAGAGTGAATTGGAACGGGCACAACAAGTGGAGTCTCATGACCTGCATGGTTCCCATCCTCACTGGAGAGGAGCGTGGCTATAGCTCGGGCCCATGGGCCTCTGGGTTGCCTAAACGAGGGTCTCCTGTGTTAGCTGAGATGTTTGAGGTCATCTCTGGCCTTGCCTTCAGCCACCACTCCATGACATGTCTCCTGTGAGCCCTGTGTCATGCCCACCAGGCTCCATCTCAGTACCTAGAGCATCTCACGCAGCACTGGAGACCTACCTTCAGGCAACTGAATTGAGCCCTTGACGTTCATGCTGCACACAGGTTGTCCCGAGACGTGCCATTTCTGCTGCTCGGCTCGGCAGTAACTTTTCCCGGGCTCTCCATTCAGCCAGGCTATCTGGATGAGTGCACCACGGGAAGGTGGTGGGTATGTTCAGCCACCCCTTCCCAGAGAGCTCCAGAGCTCGGCCAGGGCAGACAATGGCCCTGAGATCCGGGTCAGGGAGCGGAACATGCCTCATTTTTCCCCCTGGACTTTGACCTCCCCTGCACACAGATCAGACATCCCAATTTCCCACTTGAGATGCAGAAAGCCAGCAGGACGGAGACCAAAAATAATCTCTTTTAATGGTTTTTACTTAGAGCGGGGTTTTGTATTTAAATTACATACACCTTTAAAAAGAAAGGATTACACCTTCTTGAAAGTCCTAGGCTTATTACACTCTATTAGATTTCCTTAATTACCAAATTTGCAAATGCTACCAGATCAGTGGAGCAGTCACAGTCAAGGCGAAGCACATGAAGCCCTGGTTTCTTGAGGAACTAATGCACCTTTTGACAGAAGCCGACTTTTCCACGGATGCAGGGAGACTATTTACTTCATTTCCAGTTGCTCGCCTAGCTCAGCTCAATGACTTCTTCATCCAGGACTCAGAAGAGAATTGGCAATCGAAATAAGCAACAAAGTGTGTTTTAATCCTCCGGGGGTAAAAAAATGAGGTGTGAAAATCCACTAGTTCTAAAAATCTTGTTTCTGGTCACTATGTACATCTGTCAAGTCAGGTCACTGAAAACAGGACTTTCTTCGTTTAAGTTGGGTTTAAACAAACTGCCGTTTCCCTTTCTATTTATCCAACACATTTAGGCTTCATCCCCGAGAGCTCTGACGGGGAGCGACCCGTGTCCGTGCCGTTAGACTCTCTCATCCTTACAAACAGGGTGGCCCTCTACAAACTGCTCGCTGGGGCACGGGTCTCAGGTCCCAGCTCCATGAGAATAAATTTGATGAAACTCATTAATAATTCATTTGTCCACTGCATTTTTCGTTCGATTCCATGAAATTCTGTACGGATTTGGTACAAATGAGTAAATACATGTGCAACATCCATTGTTCTATAATATAAAACATCTATGTTTTAAAATTCTGAAAAATGGGGATTCATTTATATGGTGACCTAAATATGTGTTTCTGTCCTAAAGTCATAGCAAAATAGAGCTGGGAAGGACCTCGGCTGTTCATCTCATCCGTTCCCTACACCCAAGACAAGGTTAGCTGTGATTTCTGGCCCAGTTTTCATCTCCGGTGATGGATATTCCACAATGTCCACTTTGATCGCGTATCCACCTAACAAAATAACAAAAAAATTAGCAAAATGTTATATTTAGTTGGAAATCAGCATATTTGAAGAGTTACTAGTAAATGTCCTAGGGAAAAAGAAAAGAACTCTCATTGCAAAACAAGATTAAAAATAATGTTTTCAAACATGACCGCATTTGAAAATTTAGGCAGTTTGTTTGAAACTGTTCTTGGCACCAGACCCCACCCCAAAACCCCTCACTCTTTATTTTTAACCTGGACCAGTTCGCTGATCTGCTTGAGTGCCAGTACAACTGAAGAGCACAGGGTGATGTAGTGAGCCGTCAGGGTGGGGAGAGCAGAAATTTTTTAAGCTGGCATTGCTGCAAGGGAGAAAGTCCTTGCAAATCATCCTGCTGCTGGTTCAATGCGGCTGCTTTGCTCGGCTTTCCCTTAACCCAGCAGGTTACCTGGCTTCACCAGCAAGTTAAAGCGGAGACGAGCTGCCAGGGACAAGCTCAGGGTCTCCTGTTGTAAAATCATAGCAAAGCGTTTTGCTTTTCAAACGCTTGTCTAACCCAATGGGAATAATTTGTGAAGGAATCCTGACTATACTTGTCGTTCAGTTCATTATCTTTATCATCCCGTCCCTAAAAACACTTAATGGTTAATAAACCTTAAGGAGATACAATCTTACAGGCAAATGTTTTGGCTGAGCATCTGCTTCAATACTGGAAAGGGCTGGTCTTTTGTCTCTTTAATTGCCTTTTTGACCTTTTCAGAATACAGATTTTTACATTAGCCATAGGACAGCTGCACAGAATCGGTGACGCTGAACCCCTGGCTACGCGTCCCCTACAGATGCTCTTGCTCCAACAGCTATTTTGATGCTAACCTTTCTGCAGGTTCTGTTATTCATCCCAGAAAGACTCTTTAAAAACCCCAAGGAAGAGTCCTGGCATTTCCAAAATGTCCATAGGGAGGCCCAGTGGCGGTTTGGAAGAAATCCTAGTTTTGTGATGCCAACTCTTCAGCCTGTGTCAAGATATGACTGCAGAGCCTCATTTGCACACATGAAAATGTTTTAGAAGAGAGCTCGGCATTGCTGCACCGTGTTTGTAGGAGACCCTGAGACCCGAGTGAGATGGTCTCCGTGAGCAAAGCTGGGCTACATCTATACCACAAGGCGAAGAGCTTCAGAGGTCAGCCGAATGTTGTCTTAGTCTGAGCTTGAGCATTTGCAGCAAAGACAGCGGGCAAATCCAATCCTGAGACCAGGTCTGGATGCGTGCTTAGCCGATCATTTAGTCATGGCCTGAATGGCTGTTGGTGTGAGCTGCCTTAGCTGGCTGGGAGGAGATGATGAGACCACGGGGATGATGAGACCATGGCGGGCAGGTGACTAACAGGCAGCAAGGAGGTGCAGTCTTCCTCTGAGAGGTCTGTGCTGGATCATCTCCTGCAGATTCATGTACAGGCTAATCCTTTTATTGCAAAATAGTGCCATGGGGAAGCTGTGCCTTTTTACTCAATAACCCATGGGTTAGCGCACTCATCTGGAAGTGCTTGAGGAGACCTTGAAGACCCCTTCCCAGCTTCGAGGAGGTGAGCCACCTGGCAAGTTATTCTGGAGTGGGGCTTGTTCAGCTTCTTCCTCTGTTTTGTATAAAATAATTAACTGGCGGAGAGAGAGAGACAGAGAGAACATGTGAGTTTACAGCTCATTGCCTAGGCATTTATCTAGAAGGGGAAGACCCAGTCCCTGCTCTTAAGAATGTTTAAGTTAAACAGAAAACTGCGCATAACTGCACAGACTCTGCCCAAGGACCTTCTTTGTACCCAAAGGAAACCAGAAAGTTAAACCAAGACTTAACGAGGAGAGATGAGTGTGCAGTTTCCAGGTCAAGAGTGGCCTCCTTAGCGTCACTGCCCAGGGATCAGGGGAAGCCTGGAGACCACATATCTCAGTGGTGGACCTCGGGCCCTAAGTCTTTGCATGGATTGAACATCAGGCGTTTCAAAAGTACCTGCCACCTTGACATCTAAATACAAGTGATAAAAGTAACATCTGTGGATGGTGGATTCCTTCCTTAGGAATGGAGAGATGCCCTCATTTTTGCCCAATTCCTGGGTTTTTTTAGTGTGAAAGGCCCTGGAGGAAAGGTTTGCCCTTACTATAAACATGATTTAGCTGGAGCTGCCGCTTGGCCTTCCATCAATGATATGTCATTGCAATGCAAGCCTTTAGATAGTGGTTTGTTTAGAGAGCCTTTGTTCTTGTGTTCAGTGAATTGATCTCCATCTGAGGAAGTATCACTCACTGTCAGAATTAAAAAACAGCCTGTGAAAAAGAAAAGAAGCAGCCTGACTTCAAAAGGCTGTGGTTCTTTTCTTGTGGCCTCTCCTAACCTGCATGCAGCTGAAAAACTTGTTTGACCCAATTCATTTAAGGCCTCCTTCTTCCCCTCCAACAGACAAAGACGCGCAAACAATAAGTGCATTCAGGTGCAGAAGAGGGAGGGAAACCCAGAGACCCAGGCGAGGCTCCCGCTGCACACACCCTGTTCCCACAGATAAGCACAAAGACGGAGGAGTGACAGGTTATCTTGGGCAGAACCAGCGACATACGAGGTCTCCTTGAAGTCAGTGGTGTGTGCGGAGAGATGCTATCTTTTATTAGGCCAACTGGTAGAGTCAGAAAAACTAGACCAGCTCTCAGGCGCACGAACCCTTCTTCAGGCCAGGGAAATATCTGGGCCACCTGAAGCCAGGAGGTGCAGGAGATGTGCAGGAGGGACAGAGTAGGGCAGAAGGTGGGGAGAGGTATATAGTTGGCTAGGACAGCCCTGAGCTAAGTGTCTGGTGGGTTGGCCTGGCATAAAGACTCTAAGGGAGACCTTATAGCAGTCTTCCAGTACTTAAAGAGGGCCTACAGGAAAGGTGGGGAGGGACTCCTTATCAGGGAGTATAGTGATAGGATGAGGGGTAACGGTTTTAAACTGAAAGAGGGGAGATTTAGATTAGATACTAGGAAGAAATTCTTTACTGTGAGGGTGGTGAGGCACTGGAACAGGTTGCCTAGAGAAGTCGTGGCTGCCCCCTGCCTGGAAGTGTTCAAGGCCAGGTTGGACGGGGCTTTGAGCAACGTGGTCTAGTGGAAGGTGTCCCTGCCCATGGCAGCAGGGTTGGAACTAGATGATCTTTAAGGTCCCTTCCAACCCAAACCATTCTATGATCTATGATGTTTAAGTGATTCTTTTTTTTGGACCAATTTAGCTTCTGACTCACTACATGACATCTCATCTACGACTGGCATATGGCCAAGGGTGGGACCACAGCAGCAACCCCTTCCATCAGTTTAAGTTTAAGCTTAAAAAGTGAAAAAGTCCTTCAAGGTCATTACGAGGCATTAAAAGGGTGCCTGGGCTGGCAGCTGTGACCTTGGAGGTTTCTGTCATGGTTTAACCCCAGCCAGCATCTAAGCCCCACCCAGCCGCTCGCTCACTCCCCTCACAGTGGGATGGGGGAGAGAATTGGAAGGGTAAAAGTGAGAAAACTCGTGGGTTGAGATAAAGACAGTTTAACAGGTAAAGCAAAAGCCGCGCACGCAAGCAAAGCAAAACAAGGGATCCATTCACTCCTCCCCATGGGCAGGCAGGTGTTCAGCCATCCCCAGGAAAGCAGGGCTCCATCACGCCTAACGGTGACTTGGGAAGACAAACGCCATCACTCCGAATGTCCCCCCCTTCCTTCTTCTTCCCCCAGCATTACACGCTGAGCATGACGCCATACGGTGTGGGATATCCCTTTGGTCAGCTGGGGTCAGCTGTCCCGGCCGTGTCCCCTCCCAGATTCTCGTGCCCCCCCAGCCTGCTCGCTGGTGGGGTGGGGTGAGGAGCAGAAAAGGCCTTGACTCTGTGTCAGCACTGCTCAGCAGGAACAAAAACATCCCTGTGTTATCAACACTGTTTCCAGCACAAATCCAAAACACAGCCCCATACCAGCTACTGGGAAGAAAATTAACTCTATCCCGGCCAAAACCAGCAGTTTCCAACGCCTGATAACATGCTCAGGGGAGTTATCTCTGCAGCAGAGGTACCAAACCACTCCCAAGCAGGGCTGACTGCAGCGGGCAGCCCTTTCTTCCACCAGGAGCACAACCTCATCCAGAGAAGATCTCTGCATTTTTTTTTCTCCTATTTCTGTTTTTAAATGTGCTCCAAGCTAAAATCCTCATTTTTTCTTCAGTGATGCATGTGCCTTCATTTCCTCAAGCTGATATTCATTCATTCCTTCCTCCCTTCTCTTTTCCAAGAGAAATGTCTTAACATTTGCAAAAAGGAACTACTGTTTTTGCACTTTAAAAGTGTGAACATGTCACTATAGCAATTATCTCTTAAACTTAACTAAACAGGCCTAATGCTGTTAAGCTTAATAGGAAATTTCTCACCTCTGAGCACTTTTCTCTTTATTAATGACTCATTATTGCTGGTGTCACTTTCTCAGTCCTGCTTCACTGCAGTTGGATGCAGCATTACCTCAATGCAAGCAGATCTCAGCCAGGGATCTGCCCAGTGCGGCGCAAACAGCTCTGCAAGTTCTTTCTTGGATGTTGATGATAAGATGCAAATAGAAGACCGGATAAAACCAGCCAGTGGATAGCAGCAACCTGATAAGCATGGGTACCAATTGCCAGGTGCCTGAGAGGGCTCGGTTCAACACAGCCAGGAACAGACTAAGAACATGCTAAGTGGTTTGGGTTTGGAGATAATACTGCTGGGAAAAAGGCCAAGGGACAAAACCGGCACGGAAACTGAACACCTTGAGCTTTGAGGTGGTTCTTCAAGGCTGACTGAAGCGTGTCAAGGTCTGCACTGCCTCTGAATACCATCACTTTGTGACCAGCACCGAGGAGGTGCTCCGTGCTGTTACACACAGCATGTGTGAACGCAGCAAATACAACTCCATACAGCCTGGACCAGGCTGGTACCTCTCATCACCGGTAAATCACCATGCACAAAAAGCCCTCTGTGAACCTACTTCACATGGGCTAGAAATGAATTTGTCTCAGCCGTCCCCAATCACCCAGCTAGACCCTGTCCGTGGAGGAGTCCTCCAAGCTTATCCATAAGTAATCATGCCACCAGTGCCTAGAGGCACAGTTGTTTGCAGGCATCAGTGAGGCTCTACAAGGAGGCAGCACCCCGAGTGATTTTAAGCTTGCACATCTCTGATAGTCAGAAAGATTGGACATGGAGATAGGCAAGTTACCATTCACCGGCAGAGCTGTGGTTTCTGTGTATATGCTCTACACCTATATCCCTCTGGTTAGTGACCACTAGTTGGTAGGTTGAAATACCTGACACTTGTTATGGGCTTAGATCGTGCGTGAGGACAGTTACAGCCACTCAGCTGTGGTAGGATATCATTAAACTCTACTTAGCTATGCCTGCTCTTTCAGCTTCCTTATTTTAAACATAGCTACCCTGCATGTATCGGTATATCACACCCCTATGTTCCTGTTTAAATGGTGGTTGCACCAGAAGGGGCTGGAGAACTAGGTGAGAGAAGCTATCCTCTTTTCAAATGGTATCTACCCTGAGCAAGGTTTAGGAAGGTGATGCACGGATTTATCTGTCTTGGTAGGAGGTGGTGACAGTCCTTGTGTCTGTCACCTGAAGGTTTCCCTTGAGTCCTGATAATTTGAAGTGTAATAACTCATAACTATTATCAGGCACTTCCAGAATAGCCGGGGTGGGAAGACCTCCCCCAACAAGCTCCCTGCTTGCTGCTCCCAGCTCTCACGCTCCTGAAAGAGAAATAATCTCCTGCCAAGATATTTTATGGTAGCGGCAAAGAGATTTGGGAAGTGCGCAAGAGAAGCTAATCCTGGCATTCATCTCAGCAAGGCTTCAAAAACCTGAGCATCAGCATGTACAACTCAGAAAGGTGTCTTCGAGCAGTTCCCACCAGCAGAGTACATTAGACTCCCTCAAACCCAGCATACGCATCCCTGGCCAGCCTCTGGGACGGGCAGTACATCATTTGTTTCTCAGTGAGCCTTTACCCAAGGTTCAGATGATGACTCTTGGATCCTCACGCCCAGTCCGATTCCACGCCTGCTGCTCTACTGTAGCCTTGCGATTTCTAAGCTATATATCACAGCACATTTATTCTGACACCCTGTGAGTGCGCAGGTTAGTGCTGCTCTGCCGGGCTCAGCAAAGGCTTCTAAATATATTAGTGAAGGAGAAAGGTCTGGGATGGCTTCCAATTTTAACCAAGGTCACATTGGCGAGTGCTAGTGTGCGGCGCGAGGATATTATACGCAGCATCTTTCATGCGAGCTGTATTCCAGCTGCCTACAGCATTTCTGTAGTGCAACAGAAAGAAATGGGAAAGGATGACAGAAACAAGAAGCCTGGGAGATATCTAAAATTTTGCTATGGGTATGTTGTGTAGCTCAGGACCTTTGTATCTTTGGTTATTTTTCTACAAAAAAAGAAAAACAAACCCAAACCGTGTTACTTACCTGCCTCAAACAGTAGACTCAGGCATAATGTTTTCCAAAGCGCTCAGAGCTTTGAGCCCTTGGATTCATCCTAGCAGACAATTTTCCCATTAGGAGGCAGCCAAATGCTCCAGGGAAACATATGCTGCTGGAAACGGCACCTACATTCCACATTTACCCAAGTCTCTTGATGATGCATCCTAAGAAAAGCTCTCCTCCTAGCCACAAGAAAGGGCTGGGAAAGTTTAGGCAAGGCCAAGGACTGGAGGTGAGACACATCGCAGATGAAGGTTTGAAATCCTCCGTCTGGCAGGGGTGACTCTCTGTGACTCTCTCCATGGGAAACGGAAGAGACCTGGACTTTTAATTGCAGCCCTGGGACTGGAGGAGGAGACCCAGGAGGAGCAAAAAGAGAGAGGAATAAAGAAGAGATGCATAGTTTGAGACAGCAAGGAAAGAGGCAGGCCGCTCTGGTAGAGAACAAGGCTCAGCAGAGACCAGTTTATGAGCCTGGCAAAAAAGCAGAAGGAGGTTTTACTCTTGTTGGCTTTCAGTGGGGTTCAGGAGCCCCTTAAGGCTGGGGCAGCTTCCCCATTTCTGCAGCGAGACAGTGGAGAGCCCTGTGCTCCCCCGAGAGCAGGCGAAGGGCAAAGTCTGGGGGAGGAAGGAGCAGGTTGCTATAAATTACCTCTCCATCTTTGGAGGCTCAGTGACCGAGAGCTGTGCTGCGTTCTGGCTTAACCCTGATAAATGTGGTGTTGGAAAGGATGCTGGGAGCATCCTGGTGCTCTGTAGTGATGTGTTTTCCCTTGATTATTCATTTATGGTGAGGCAGAAGGTGGGGTGGGGGTTAAACTTACCTTCTTAAAGAAACTCCATCTTCTGCCTGTCTCGCCCTCTAAAGCTATTAGATATATTTCAAGCTGGCAAAGGTTTAGGAGTCCCAAAGATACACTTATGCCTTAGGTGGAAATAAGGTGCTAGGTAGAAGAGAAAGACCTTTTCAGTGCCCCAGCGAGTGGAAGGCTGCCAGGGGAGGTCCCTGAAACATCGATAAGGCAGAACAGTGTTATGGAAGTCCTTGGCCGCAGGACGAGCATCGGGCAGGCTGCAGAGAATCCAGCTGGCCACACTAATCTGGTTCTCTAAGGCCACCCTTAGTTACTAATGTGCTCTGTCAGTAGAGCAGGCGATGTTTTGTCTACTGGCCTTTATTTTTAGCTGCCTTGGGTCAGCAAAACAACTCAGACAGTAGCATTACGAGACCTGCGTCTCCAGATCTAATCGGCTGGCTCTGAGCCATCCCCTACGCAGATAGCTAGCCTGTGCTCAGTAATTTCTCCCTTCTCCCCAGCTCATCTTGCTCCCACTGACTGGTGCCTCCACCTCCTCTTGATGGTCCCAGCTGGTGGCTCTGGTACCCAACCGCACAGCGAGGAGATCTCCAAACCTGGCGCTCAGGATCCACTCTTGGCATAATCTTAGCCCTGGTCCAAGGCTTTGCAAGTGAGCTTAGCGCCCGAGCATCGGGACGGAGGTGCTCATCCCACCGGGGTGTCTGCATCCCGCTCCTGCCCTCCTGCACCGCCTGCATCGGGAGATCCAGGCAGAGGAGCACGCCCCTTCCTGCCCTTGTGAAACCCACAGGCTTTCCTCCATCACGTGAAGAAGTTGGTTGTTATTAATGCGCCACAAGTGCTGGCGGGGACAGAGACTTTCTGTGGATTTGTCCCCAAGTCAGGCTGTGCCTGAAATGACCCTTGGAGCTGCTGGTGTGCTAGAAAACCGGCTGTTCACGTTCGGTGCCAAAACCGTACTCCAGCACGCTGCTCTGGGTCTCCAGCGCTGGCTGGAGGACAAGGGCAATGGCAGGGATGTTAGCCTTTAGTTATCCTTCCACTCAGTCCCTGAACAGAGGTTGAAAAATCATTGTCACAAGCCACAGTCGGAGCAGGGCTGGGGGGACTCTCCGAACTGAAGCATAGTTTTGGTCTAGAAATCATCTAACAGCGTCTTGCAAAACTTCCAGGATTTCATGGGCTGGACTCGAACAGAAATGCCACAGGCAGCGCTGCCAACCCCAAGCATTCAAATACCGTGAGTCAGGCCCCCCCCTCAACTCTTCCAAGTCTCCTTTCCTTTCTGGGTATTTTTTGAACTGTGAGGTTAAAGTTGGTTCATGTTTTGCAGGTTCCTCCACTCCTCTTGTCCCCCACCTTTTAGGAGGGCTAGAAACTCAACTATTTTTTGGGTGAGGGGGTGTTTCTAGAAGGACGAGGAGATGCAATGGTCTAAATCCCTGGAGCAGGGCCCTAAATAACATTGTTATGTGACTTATGATAAATTTGAGTGATTTGGCAGCGCTTCAGTCTGGGTCCTTACTTAATTGCCTGAAGGTCCTGCCTTGTCATTAACACAAGAGGTCAAGGTACTGGCAGGAGTTCTGTGATTTATGGATGCATACTTATCTTATGAAAACAACCCTGTCTTTGCCTCCGAGCGAGCCCTCCTTGTTCATCCAGCTGTTACAGCTGTTCTCCCCTATCCTGAGCTCCTTCAGCTGATTCTGCTCTTCCTTTCCTTTGCGAGGTGCCTTATGCAATGCTTCTGCTCAGACACGCATTTGGCCAGCTACACGCTCACTGCAGCAGCAACTGGGCATCCTAAATGCTCATTAAAATTGGTATATTTTAATAAATGCGGTCCAGGAAATGTTTCTTCCTCTTGAAGCTTTCAGGGGAAAGGAAGCAGAGAGGAAGACAAGCGAGCAGAGCCCAAGGAGCATCCAGCGAGTTCTTTGAGTAAGGACAGGACGCAGCATGCGTACAACAAGCAGCACGTGTGAGTCTTCTGAATCCTGCAGCATCTCTCAGCCGCATGAAACGCACCACGCTTGCAGCTGGGGGATCTCCAGCCTACATTTGTAATGCACGCTTTAAAACCAGCTTTGTCCCGGGGACTGGTTAACTCTTCTTTCACGGGGCTCGATGAAAGAGATTTGTAACTCCTCATGGAAGACCAAAAAAACTGTTCTGGTCATCCTCAGGCCTCCCTGAAGATCAGGGTTTGGGGCTGAGGATTTCCTCAAAAACCACAGGTTGCTCCTTATGACTTGCTCCAAGCCCTGCATAACTCTTCTTACCTGCAAATACTTGCTACCTGCTGACAGCGCATCGGCGAAACGTTACTCCAAAGGGACAGAACTTGGGTAAACCGCATTCAGCATTATTCTTTCCTTATTCCTGGATTATTGAAGGGCTGACCTGCAACTACCATGGGCTATTGTAGGGAATCTTAGTACTCCCTGTCCTGCTCTGCGCTGAAAACAGTTGGCGAGACTCGCAGCAGACCGTAACCCTGATGGTGCGAGCAGTGTTGCATGCTTGGCTGTCACAGCTTGCAGGCTCCAAAGGGTCTGCAGAGTCCAGGATGCTGGACCACGTCCCTGAAAGGACGGTTTGTTGGGCTGCAGCAGCAGGAGAGTGCTGTCTGTGATGGGTTTAGTGCCTGGCAGAGGGATGGGTGGCTGCAGACAGGCAGTCTCTGGCACCCCTGTGTGGCCACCTGCACAATCACAGCCCGGGGGGGGGAAGGGGGGGACAGCAGCCTTCCTCGGGGAGCAGCTCCCTGGCAAGCGGAGAAGACAGGGAAGCATTTCTGAAGGGTCTAGTGGGGAGGATAAATCCTGTCTGTCGAGCCAGCAAGTCCCTGTGAAGGATGGGAGCCCTCTTGTCCTCCGTGCAGGGCCAGGAGGTCCTTATGGACATGGGCACCTGGAGCATAGCGTTAAGGAAGGGACCAGGCTTTTGGGTTTCAGTGCCTGGGCACAGCCAGGGTGCGACCCTGGCTGCTGTGTTCGTACAGCTGGGGCAGGGGAGCAAGAAAATGAGCTTTTTTTTTACGCTGATTGGCTGCTATCAGTGGAGATATAAACTGTATCTACACGGGGAGCTCATGGTGATAGCTGTAATCTGACTTAAATAGCAGGAAGCTGGTGTTATAAGGCTATGGATGGTGCAGCAGCGATGCTGTTAGCTGGGTTTAACCCTCTTAACCCCAAATTGCTTCCTTGGTAAAACAGCTGAGAAACCAAAAATAACCAAAAATACAACTCCAGTGCTGCAAGCTGGCTGCCCACAGCCAGGCCGGTATCGGAGCACTGCGGGTGGGACTAAACCCCCACTCCTATCCAAGGTCAGGGGGTCCCTGAGGCCTTCCAGTCCCCTTCCAAGCCCCGATCCCTTCCAGTTTCCCATCACTGGATCCCAGCAGGAGAGCGAGAGCCTGCTCCCACAGCGCCTGGCTCAGAGGCAGCATGCTCCAGCACGGTGCTCCAGCAAGGTGCCCTGAGAAACGGGGAGTTCCTTCCACCCTCGTTCATCCGGCCTCCAGCTTATCCTGCTATGTAACCCAGCCCTCTCATTACATTGGTCCCCAAGCTACTCCCTAATTTAATTTCCATTCCTAGGGAACTCGGGAAAGGTGGATTTTCCCCAACCTCGTTTCCTACCCCTCTTCGTGCCTCTTGGGAGAGGTGGGGAAGCACTCGGAGGGGTTAGACCCACCTTGCAAAGGCGTCAGGGATGGAAGCAGGACCTAGATTTCTTGCCTCTGGACAAGTGCTGACCATAGCCGGGGGCAGGGCTGGCCCTTGCAAACACCGGTCCCTCCTGTGGCACCTGCAGGGACATGGTGGGCATGTGGCATGTCCGGCTGTGCCACGTGTGGGCAGCAGGTTTCTGCATGCGTGTGGGGGTTCCCTGGAGCAGCCGTGCTCAGGCAGGTGATGGGCAGGAGGAAGAAAAGCCTGGAAGGGCTCTTCTCCAAATGGTGGAGAGTGTAAGTAAGAGCCCCTGGGCTTGGAGCGGCACGCAGGGCCTTGGCTCAGATGCATTTGGAGAAAAAGATGGCAGTGGGCTCAGTGTCACTTCAGTGCCACCAAATGCTACCCTCTGTGTGGCACCATGGCCACTGAGAGGGCATGTGGGCCGAGCAGAGCAGCCTGTGCACCACCCACCCTGTCAGCACCCAGCAGACCACCAGCCGGTGCTGAGCAAGCTTCATCAGTCACGGGCAAAGGCAAGGTCCTGATCTTAAAATCAAAGGCCCTCGTGCTTTTGGGTTGCTGGGTGGATGCACAGGAACCCAGGAGAGATCTCCCGGGCCAGATCCTTCCCAGTACAGAACTGCGTCGCTGGGACATGGCCAGCTGCTCCGGCAGGGAAGCCAGCTCTGCGTAGACACAGCCCTGGACTTTCTCCTGTGCATGGAAGAACTTCCTAGTGTCCCACCAGACCTTCATGCCTGAGTCCAGTTCTTAGCTTGCTGGCACAGTCCTGTACATTAAAATTGTTATTATTTGAAATAAGCTGCAGCTCCAATTACCTCTCGCAGCACTTTCCCCAGTGCAAATGATGTTCAGGGAAGTGGAACAGGTCTCAAGCTATGCCCGTGAAGTCTTAAGAGCGAGAGCAGAGAAGATGCATTCACATATGGGTGTGGAGGTGGCCTCTGGAGAACAAAATACTCATTACTTCCAGGGGAAGAACAAGATAGCATCCAAAGGAGGTCAAGGAGCAAGTTAAAACAAACTTTAAAGTATCTTCTTGCAAAGATGCAGCTATGGGACTTGCTGCTGCAGGTTGTCTCTGCCTTTTCATCTCCAACCCTGGCTTCAGGAAGGCCCTGAGCTGCATTCCCGGAGGAAGGGGTGGTTAGAAGAAATTGAGCTGGGAGCTGCATCCAATTCACACCTTTGACGCCTGGCTGCTGGAAGCTAGGTCACTTCGTACCATGCTGTTCCTGGCAGCATTTCCCCAAGTGGTCTCCATCCCTAAAGGGTTAGGGTTAGGAGATGATACCTGTCCCCATGGCGGGGGCAGAGCTTGCTCTCCCAGCCTGCGCTCTGCAGCCTGTTGCAGCCAGGCTGACACCGGGTCCGGAGTGGGTCCGACCACAGTTACACTTGGAGGGATCTCATAAGGACGTCTTCAGCCTCGGGATGCCTTTGGGCAGGGGAAACAACAAACCCCAAACTGCTCTAGGTGGGAGCGCTCAGCTCGGGACCCTGCCTGGGCACTGAAATCTCAGCGGTGACCATCTCTGCAGCGACGGGAGCACCTTCAGCGGCTGGCACGTCCAGGCCAGCCGACGGTAAATCCAGCCTGCCGTGCCTGGCAGCTGGGCTGGGAGCAGGTGCTGTGGGCTTTCCTGGTGTCCCCGTCTCCGTCATAAGCCGGTGCTTTTTCCCTGCCGACTCTTTCCTTTCCCAAACTTTTCCCCAAAGTAAAGCTGCCTGATAAAGCTCCAAGCAAGAAATCTTAAAACCTTCCTCTGGTCGTGTATGAACCCTGCCAGGATGGTCTGACACCGAGGTGGCAAAGGGACCCGCTTGCTTGTCACAGCTGTGGGGCCCTGCGGTGGGTCACTGGGGGAAGGGACGTCCTCGGGGACGGCCGGGAACACGCCGTCCCTTCTCGTTGGCTCCAAGGCACAAGGGAAAAATCTTCATCTTGTGCAAGACCGCGGGCAGGGAGGGACGGGTGACTGGAAGACAGGGCTGCAAGAGCAGAAGATTCCATGCATCTGGTTCGAGAGCAGGACAGCTGCTGAGCCCAAAGGGCTGCGGGCAGCCGGGCAACATGCAATGAGACAGCCTGTCCCAGATGGTCCCTCACGGCAGCTCGTGGGGCGGTCGCTGGCCTTCCCGCGGCCGAGACGGCCGGGGTTGAAAGCGCAGCCCGATCTGCCTGCCAGCCTCCTCCTGGGATGCGGCTGTTTGGGCTCTCTGGGTGCTCTGCGCGGTGGAGGAGATGTGGTGGGTGGGACCCGGAGCGTGCGAGGGCTTACGTGCACCTCAGCAGCTCGTGGACGTGGTCCTTCCCCGCAGACCCACCTGCTGAGCTCCCATCCCCACCACCCTCAGCGTCCCTCCTGCTCTCATCCCTTTCCACGGGATGCTCCGTAACGCTGCCGGGCCCCTCTGCGCCATCCCCCATGGCGCTCTAGGGGAAGGTTTGGGAGATGCCCCGCATGGGTCCAGGTGGGAAGGGCTCCCCCCGTGTCCTCTCGCTGCAAGTGGGAGCCGTGGGCGTGCAGGCAGGGTGGCAGGCAGGGACACCCCCCCCCGCGCCCCGCATGCCCTCTGTGAGGCCTGGCTGGAAGGGGAAGCCGGTGGGGCAGGCTGCGGGGGCGGGGGGGCTGCTGGCAGGGCTGCATCGCGGGGGTGCAGGCGGGGGATCCGGTGGGGGCAGGTAGGGGATCCGGTGGGTGCAGGTGGGGGTTCAGGTGGGGGCAGGTAGGGGAGCCGGTGGGGGTGCAGGTAGGGGATCTGGTGGGTGCAAGTAGGGGAGGTGGGGGTGCAGGTGGGGGTTCAGGTGGGTGCAGGTAGGGGATCCAGTGGGTGCAGGAAGGGGTTCAGGTGGGTGCAGGCAGGGGTTCAGGTGGGGGCAGGCGGGGGATCCGGTGGGTGCAGGCGGGGGTTCAGGTGGGGGCAGGTAGGGGATCCAGTGGGTGCAGGCGGGGGATCCAGTGGGTGCAGGTAGAGGATCCGGTGGGGGTGCAGGTAGAGGATCTGGTGGGTGCAGGTAGGGGAGCCGGTGGGGGTGCAGGTAGGGGAGCCGGTGGGTGCAGGCGGGGGATCCAGTGGGTGCAGGTAGAGGATCCGGTGGGGGTGCAGGTAGGGGATCCGGTGGGTGCAGGTAGGGGAGCTGGTGGGGGTGCAGGTAGGGGATCCGGTGGGTGCAGGCGGGGGATCCGGTGGGGGTGCAGGTAGGGGATCCGGTGGGTGCAGGCGGGGGATCCAGTGGGTGCAGGTAGAGGATCCGGTGGGGGTGCAGGTAGGGGATCCGGTGAGTGCAGGTAGGGGATCCGGTGGGGGTGCAGGTAGGGGATCCGGTGGGTGCAGGCGGGGGATCCAGTGGGTGCAGGTAGAGGATCCGGTGGGGGTGCAGGTAGGGGATCCGGTGAGTGCAGGTAGGGGATCCGGTGGGGGTGCAGGTAGGGGATCCGGTGGGTGCAGGCGGGGGATCCAGTGGGTGCAGGTAGAGGATCCGGTGGGGGTGCAGGTAGGGGATCCGGTGAGTGCAGGTAGGGGATCCGGTGGGGGTGCAGGTAGGGGATCCGGTGGGTGCAGGCGGGGGATCCGGTAGGGGTGCAGGCAGAGGCGCTGCCCGCAGTCCGCGCCCGCCGCCACCAGGGGGCGCCGCAGCGTCACCGCCCGCCGCTGCCGGGCGGGGCGGGGCGGGGGGGCAGCAGCGCCAGGAGGGGGCGGAGGGCGGGGGGACACCGGGATGGGGATACCGGGATAGGGGCACCGGGATGGGGCCACGGGAATGGGGGCACCGGGATAGGAGCACCGGGATGGGGGCACGGGGATGGGGGCACCGGGATGGGGGCACCGGGATGGGGGCACCGGGATGGGAGTGCCGGGCTGAGGAGCACCGGGAGGTGGGATATCGGGATATGGTGTATCGGGATGAGGGAAGGGGGTACTGGGATGAGGACCAGCGTGGGGCGGGTACCAGGATGCGGGAGGGTACGGGGGTGCAACCGCACCGGGATGCAGGGACACTGGGATGGGGGGTACCAGGATGGGGGAGCACCAGGATGGGGGAAGGTACCGGGATGTAAGCGCACAGGGACGCAGGAACACTGGGAGGGGGGGGGGGATTACGGAGACGCAGGAGCGCCAGGATGTGGAGCATCAGGATGGAGGGCTACTGAGAGGCAGGAGCATGGGGATGGGGGAGCACCGGGCTGCAGAAGCACCAGAGACAAGCCCATTTCCAACCCATCTTTTACGAAGGCTGCAGATGGAACCACTGGTGCAGGGCAGCGCAGGGCACAGAGATAGGCTTTGTGGTGCGTGGTGCGGTGTTGAAGGCCCGGCGATGACCGTGAGGCGCACGGCTGCGTGTGTGGGCTGCGAGGTACCCAAAGGCTCTGCTCAGATGGTAGCAAGTACCAAATACACTGATGTAACCGCTGCTCTTCTTGTCTTTCACAGATCCTGTTGCTCCACACACGAGGTAGGCAGCTCTCCTCCTCTGCCCGCCCATGCCCAGAGCACATGCCGTGTCTGGGCTGGGTTTGCCCAGGAGGACCCGGAGGATGAAGACCCTCCTGGCTGGGGCGTCATCATGACCGTTAGCAGCTCTGAGGCAGGATGAGGGACACCATGGCTTGGGGGAGCAGGTAGACCTCACCTCATCTCTGAATGTCACCTCAAACCAGCCTTCCTGAGCTGGCAGATAGCAGCCAGGCTCTTGCCAAGAGGTGACCTCCCCGTACGCAGGCTCGAGCAGCAGCTTATGGCCATGGTCAACCCGATTCATCGCTAAACCCAGCGCTCAGGAACAATTCCCGCTCTAACAGTGGCTTAACAGCCTCCAAGGGAGGATGTTATGTATGAAACGACATAGCTGGAATTAAACAACTAGCTTATGTGCTCCTCGCGGGCTTGCTGTGCTGTAGCCCCTTGCAAGAGCCAAAACAGATGATTGCTCCTTAAAAATGAAACTTATCTTTAATCTCAGTGTCCCCCCCTGGAAATGCCACTCATCTCCAAGCTGCATTGGCAGAAGAGAAGCTCCAGTGAAATTTGTGAAATTTGGGGCTGCCCAGCACCTCTAACCTCTGAGCACCCGAGGGTGTCTCAGCTGGCATAAGACACCAGCGTTCGGGCAATTCAACAGAGCCCTTTCTATTTGTGATGCTGGTGCCGTTTTGGATCATCCCTCAGCATCCCCAGGACTCGCACTGGAACAGCAAGTGCTGTTCTGCAGACGCAGGAATATTTGGGTATGTGCTAAACCAAAGAGCAACTCAGTAAAGGGGGATTCTACCGGACTTACTCTGAGTAGGAGGAAAAGGTTTAAATACAAAACAAACCCTCTTTTTCCCCAAATGAGATTTCTCTCCCTGCTCTCCCAAATCCAAAAGGGAAATGTCCTGATGTCCACTCCGCGTGTCGCCGCTGCTGGTGACTTCAACCGGACGGAGGATGGGTGTGGGAGTGATGGGAACAACATCTGTGTGAGAAAAGGGCACCAGGCAGGGATGCGGTACTGGATGTTACTGCACGGCTGGGGATGCTGAGGGTGAGGGTCTCTAAGAGATGTGGTCTAATGGTCGACGAGAAATGGTCTGATGGTCTAATAGAAACGGTCTAATAAATCGTGTGCTTCAGAAGCATTCACGGAGAAATGTGGCTCCAGGTTAGTTTTTTGAACACCGGGGTGAATGCACCAAGAGTTGTATTTCTGCCGGGGTGTCCTCAGGCCAGACGGTGGACGGCGATAACCCATGCCAGCAAACGCCTCCATCTCGCGAGCAGGAAACATCCAAGGCTGGAACAGGCTGTGCACTACAGCCGCAGGGGAACAGGACGACTCCTCTCCTCTCGGTGCTTGTTCAGGACCTGACTCAGGTTGCTCTGGGGCTTGGCTGCTGCCAGCAAAGGCTCCGATGTGGGAAAAGGGCCGGGAAGAGGAGGCTACTGGTATATCAGGGTCACGGTGGTGAGAACCTGTTCTCACCGTGGTCGCCAGCATTCCTAGAATTCGTTCTCTATGTGACCAACTATTGCATGAAACCTATAGAAAACCACCAAAATACCGGCTGCTCCGGTCGATGGCTCAGAGGCAGAAACCCAGCTCTGTTTGACTACGCTTTGAGTAAGCTTCGCTGCCGCCTTTCACCTGCCGTGAACTGCAACAGGAGCCCAGGGCGGCGGTTCCAAAGGCCTGCTTGGTCTGCGCCGGCGTTCAAAGCTGGAGCTGCCGTTGGATGCGGTGTTGGATGTGGTGCTGCTGGGACAGGAGAGGCAGCCAATTCCCCGCTCTTGTCTCAGGTAGGTTCTGGTGTTAAGAGGAGGGAAGGGGATGGGGAAAGATGGGGCTGTAGCTCTGGGGGAAACGTGCTTGACGTGGAGCTAGTTAAGGAGTGCGGTGGGACCAAGGAGGAGCTCCTCAGTCTGGTCCTTGGTGGAGGTATTGTGCCCCCCGGCGACGCAGAGGACCTTTGCTGCTCTGAGATGTCCTCCCACAATTCCCACATATTACTGTGAATTATATATTCCCATTATTATGGGGAAGACTATATTCCTCTATATTACGTGGATGTGGTTTATCAACACCTCTGCCAAACCCCCTGACCCCAGGGGAGTCAGGCAGCAGGAGGCAAAGGCATGCACGAACAATAATTTGATGCTGGAGATGGGAAACAGAAACCTCCTTATATATGTTGGAAGTATCTTAGCTACTTGGGGCCATCAGATATGTTAACTGGTCTTCAGGCCTGCAGCACTGTGAGGGGTGTTGGTACTCCCAGTGCCTGAGATCTGGTTGATGGATAAATCCTTTGCAAAGAGCCCGTTTAATTCATACAAACTCAAATCTATTAAACCCCAAAACTCTTATCTCTCCAGATAGAGTTATTTCCCTTCATGCGTTTTCTCCCCGGTGCCCTCAGTCGGCCGGTGCCCTCGCGGGGTGGTCACAGCCCCGTCACAGCCAGGGATGCCACAAGGTTTGACGCTTCCCTTTGCATCCGAGCACACCCAAATAATTTATCCAGGATCTCCAAGGCAATGTCTGCATGTGGATATTTCCCAAGGCGAGCAGGAATAGACTTGCCGAGCTCAAGGCCAGGAGGGACGGTCTCTTCTGATGCCCTCTCTTGCGTAGCCCAAAGGACAGCACCCAGTAATCCCCATACAATGTCCACCGTTTTGTTTAAGCCCTAGCACGCTACTTTAGAAGCCTCTATTAAATACACCAAAAAAAGAAACGACTTTGATTAAAGACTCCAGCTGATGAGGAATCCACCACAGCCCCAGGTCCCACACCCTTAATTACCTTTGCTGTTAAATGCTTCCAACTAAATTTGTCCATCTTTCATGTCCTGCCATGCATCCCTGTATTTCTTGATCATTTCTCGTCAGTTATAATCACTGTGTCCTGGAGAGAACGAATAGAAGGAGATTTATTCAGGGCTATCTTTGTAGCAAAGTTCAGCCCTTTCTGAAGTCCAATCCCTCCTAGGAGAATACGTCGCTTGGGAGAGGTGACCAGGCTTTTTTTTCTTTAAAACTGGAGAAAATCCTTTCCCATCACCTTGCTCTCCTGTGATTTGTAGCATGACTCTGGCAACATCCGATGCCTTTTCCAAAAACTTGCTAGAATCCAGAAATGGATCAAATATATCATTAAGAGAGGATTTTACCTGGTGCGATTGCCAAGCGCCCCATAAATGCTCAGAACTTGGCCAGGAGAGAAGTTGGACAAGATGATCATTGTAGGTACCTTCCAACTGAACTATTCTGTTCTAGAACCCAAAATCTCATGGTTTTCCAGAAGATGCTGAGGATTTTGAGGGGCTTGGCTTTGCAATACTTCTCCAAATGGCTAGAAGTGCCTTACAAACTTCATGGACTTCTAATCAGTAAGGTTTTTCTCAGCTCCAGGACCTGAAAGATGCTAATCAAGGTTTGAGTCTACTATTGCTATAACTGTCTGCACTTCAGCCCGTGTGAACGAAGCCCAGCCGGGGAACATGGGTTTATTATACAGAAATTAAACATTATCTGCTGGAAATTGTATTATCTGGAGTCCAAAAGCAGGTCTTTCATGATTACTTTCTTTTCAAGAAAGCGGTTTCTCTCTGTGGAGTGCACTTAATTGTGTTGCTAGCCCTTTTTAATGAGGATAATTTAGAAATCAAGTTAAATTAAACATTTTATTTCAGCAGTAGAAGAAGAGGGGACACTGGAATAACTGCTGACTGAAGGGATGAGCTTGTTCATTCTTGGTCTAGCTCCAAAGACCTGCTAATATTTGTTCATAGGAGCGAAGCTCAGGAGAGGTGAACTCAGCATCTTCCCAGATTTTACCGTCACTTCTGAAACAAAGGGAATTTCCTCACGCAACGTAGGGAGGAAACATAGGAAAACATCTCCTTGTGTCCCATCCCTGGGGAAAACGGTCCAGTCCTGGTACGCAGCAAAGCCAGGGTGCTGTGGGACCATCCCTGCCCGGGGCTCCCCAGCTGGGTTGGAGAACCGTCGTGCTATAGTGACATATTAGAAAAGCAAGTTTATTTTACAGCCAAAGCTCTGAAAAAGCTTGCTGCTTCTTTATAGCATTTGGGTGACTTTTTAGGAAAAAGCGTGGGCAGTCTGAGAGCCTGTAGCAAACGGGGGTGGGGTGTTCAGTGCTCCAACCCATGCCTGCACGTCCCCCCACGAGGGGTGTCCCAGGGAAACACGTCCCTTCCCAGCAAGTAGGAGCTGGCTTCTCGTCTAAGCTGGGAAACCCGGTAAAATATTTCGCAACCGTGTGAGTCCAAATATCCGAAGGACAGCTGTGGATGTGATTTGATCTGCAGTTCTCTCACGGCGGTGGTCCTTCAGCCGTCTTTTTCTTACCAGAAACCTAGGAAATAGGCAGCTCGGAGGTGCTGGTGATGGAGGGAGAGGCAGGAGAGGGGAGAAGGGATGCGTGCATCCTCCTTGGGCGTGAATTTCAAGGGTGAGAAAGCCTTGGGGTTGATGGATTTGCCGTCAGGAATCTGAAGCTCATCCGTCGTCCTTGGCTGATGGGGGGAGGCTGATGAGGAAGGGGTAGCAGGAGATGAAGGCTCCTGGTGAGCCTCATGTTCCCGGGAAGCCCCAGCTCAGCCTCCTGGAAGCCATCCCCCAGGCACAGAGCTCCTCCTGTCTCCTCCAGTCAGCAAAACGGGATGGTTTGAGGAGATTTGGGTAAAACAACCTGATTTAGCTAAAGCGTGATACGTTTATGAGCGGCTGCGGCTCTGGGGCAAAAGCTACCCACCACCCTGGCGATGCAGAGGGCCCCAGGTACTGATTTTTAATGGCTGTTGTAAATGCCTCAGTTTCCCTTCTGGGTGTCAGTCGTGGCACGGGGTCAAATGAGGCTTTTGGGGGAAGAGCTAGGGAAAAAAAAAAAGGTGACAAGTAAGATACCTCCGGTGAGAGCCGTGAATGATGCTAAGCGAGGGGGGAAGGAGGCTGTTAGCTGGGAAGCGTTGCTCTGCTTGGAAAATAAATTAATATATGCCAGACAGCCTGATGGCAGGGTGATGCTAAGCCACCGGAGGAAGGGGTGGGTGGCTAGCAGCACCCAGGGGTGACGGGGAAGCGGGAGGCTCCCCCAGCCCCTCTGGCCCTTCGGTGCCTGACACGCTCCACAGCTCACGGGCGTGCAAAGTGTCGGTCGGACCCAGGTGAAAAGGTCTTTCATTATTTCTGTTATTTCAGACTTCGTGCACTCTGTCTTTTGGGGAAAATAAATAGAACTTTTGCTCTCAAACAGCCGAATCTTTAACCAGTGCCTATCCTGGAGGGGATAACCAACTTCTGTTGAGCGGGTCAGTAGGTACCTTCACGTTGTTGCTTATTCGACAGCTGCCAATTTCCATCTCGCGTACGTGCTATCCTGTCTGCATATATGAGGATATCTATAGCATGTATATATTTCTGTCCCAGCATGGTTAATACAAATCTGCCCTGCTCTGGTTCCTGAAGGCCACAGCATGATAAAATACCTGCCATACGCCCGGCGTGCTGGTGATTTGATACTGTTATCTCTTTTTTCCCCCTATCAAAAGCAGGAGCGTGTCGAGCCCTTCTAACACCTTTTGCAGCGAGGAGGGAACAAAAATGTTTCCCTTTCCTCCACAGTCACCTTACTGGGAAGGCGAAGGGGTCTAAACTGGGGCACCGGCCCTCGGCAGCTGCCGGAGAAGGGAGGGGAGGACTTCAGCCGGGCGTATTTTTATCAAAGCGATGTGATAAGAAGCAAAGCCCACGTGAAGATAAGCTTGTTTGTTTTATTAGCAGACCAAGGATAAATCCTGGGCTCTTGTCATTGCTCAGCCTGACCTGCTGGCATGTGGAAACCGCAAGTTGCCTTGTCCGGAGTAGGGTTTTATTATGTGGTTAAGGACTATCATTTCATAGTGTGGAGATGCCCAGTGGGAAACAGAGGATGAAAGACTCGGGTGCTCTGAGACATCATACCTCCTTGGTGGAGGTAGGTGCGTAAGTCCTTCCCCTCGAAGGAACGGAGTCTGAGCAACCCTGATGGTTTCTCCCTTGCACATAATATACAAACTATACTTACCTGACAAAAAATATACTTATTTTCCAAGCTCAGCCAAGCACGATCCCATCTTAAATGGTGCTGGAGGGATGTTTGCGGCCAACCCTCCTTCCTGTTTGTGGTGGCTCCGCCGGCAGGTGGAGATGAGAGAGGATTTTGGGAGGAAGGGAGGATCTCCATACCAGCAGGTGAGTCAGAGCCAGGAAAGGCACCATTAGAAGAGATGGGAGATAACAGCGAGTGCAGGAAGGTGACTGCAGAGGATGTGGGCTCGCAGGAGCAGGAGAAGCAAGAAGCTGGGCTGCGGGTGTGAGTAGGCGTGTGGTGAAAGCCTCCTTGGTGGGCTCCGTCCTCTTCCCCACCAGATCCTGGAGTAACCCAAGGTCAGGCAAGGAAGCTGCCACCACCCTGAAGGAGATGAGGCACAAGACTGTAACACCCTGAGACACTTCTCATTTTCCCAAAGAGGAAGATTTTCTCCTAGGACTTTGTCCTGAGGACCAGAGGCAGACGTTCAAAGAGTCCTTCTCAGTCCTTGCTAACCCGGGGCTGCTGGCAGCTCTACAAACACGGGTGGTGATTTACCCCTGGCAAAAGCTGACTCACAAAGTACTTTACCAACAGGGTAAGTAGAGCTGTACCCATTTCAGGGGAGGAAAACTGAAGCCGAGAACTGGAGGCTTTCATCTATCATCACCAGTGGCAGAGCCCAGGTCATCCAAGCCCCTTGAGTCATGCTGCCTTCCACCCTTCTCGAGCCAAGCGTTGGGCTACCAGCCCCACGGCGGTACCTGCCCTGGCTCTGGTAGAGCCAGCTCATATGGTGCAGCCATTGCAGCTCAGTGTGGTGCCCAGCCTTCCCTCTTCAGCCTTGTTTCTAATGAAAAGTATTCCCCGGACCAGAGTGCTAGATCTCCAGCTTGCCTAAAGCAAGGCTTTCCTCCAAAACCATCCTTTAGTCTTCCTCTTGCTACTACTTCATTCCAGGTATTCTTTTGGGGCTAAAAAATCAACAGTGGCAATAAAATTGCGTGTACGGAATATAATAGCGAGTGATGAAATGGCCAATTCATAGAACCATAGAATCATAGAATGGTTTGGGCTGGAAGGGACCTCTAAAGGCCATCTAGTCCAACCCCCCTGCAACGAGCAGGGACATCTTCAACTAGATCAGGTCGCTCAGAGCCCCGTCCAACCTGACCTGGAATGTTTCCAGGGATGGGGCATCCACCACCTCTCTGGGCAACCTGGGCCAGTGTTTCACCACCCTCAGCATAAAACATTTCTTCCTTCTATCTAGTCGGAATCTCCCCTCTTTTAGTTTAAAACCATTCCCCCTTGTCCTGTCGCAACAGGCCCTGCTAAAAAGTCTGTCCCCATCTTTTTTACAAGCCCCCTTTAAGTACTGAAAGGCCGCAATAAGGTTTCCCCGGAGAGTGAAACTGCAAGAGTGCCTTGCTGTCATCCTCCATCCAGCGCCCTGGATTTTCCACACCCCTCGCCCTAACGCCAGTGAAATTCCCCTGCTTCTTCTCCCACCCCACCGATCAGCGATTCCCTCTAAGCAGCATCGCAATCCTCTCATGCAATTAATATCCGTAATAAAGGATTATGGAAAAAAAAAAATCCCATTTGCAACCAAGGGAAGAGAGAGATATTTCTGGGCTGCTGGAACATTTCCTGGCCAGCCGTGCCTCTGCAAAACGCGCTTGTCAATGGCTAATTTGACTCCGTTCTCCGGCAAACCCACCGTTGTTGATGACCCTGTCCGAGATGCTTTCTGTCACCCTAAGGAGGCGCCTGACAAGATCTGCCTTGCCTGGTGTGGAAGGACATCCTTCACCACCCATCCCAAGTCCTTGCGATGCCTCTGCCAGCTCTCGGCTCGGCCTCCTCAGCAGCTTGACCTTTGCAAATGCCCACGTGTTTCCTTGGGGCTAGAACAGCGGCAATCCTTTAAACTGGTAGTTTGTTCTTACCTGGGTAATCATACTTTGCATTTCTAAGGCCTCTTCAATCCAAAGGTGTAGCTGTGAATTAAGTCAGGGGAGGAAAGTCATGAATTATGACCAGGTAGCCCCATTACACGGCTGAGTTATGTGAAATATGGGAAATGAGGGATATAATTTTAAGCAACATGGGAGGTCAAGGAGAAAATCCAAATGTTCTGAGTTGCACCTTCTCACCCGCAGTATGGAAAGCAGCATCAGAGCTGGATTTCAACCCATCTGCAGCAAAGCGGTCTTCATAAGCCCAGCTCTCCAGGAGCCCGGACCCATCCTGTTCCAGACCTCCGGCGAATACCAGTGAATTTAGCCTTGACTCGAAAACAGCCTTGGCACCGATCGCTGCGCTGGATACAAATGCCCTTCTAAAAATAACTGAGAAGTGGGGGAAGGAGCCTGTCCCTGCACTCGGCGTTTCAAAACCAGCTTCTCCTCTTGCCACAGCAAAGCATTGCTTCACCCGTGGGTACCCTGCTCTGAAATTTGATTTTTTTATATATATATATATATACACACACACACACACATATATATAAAGGAGAGAGTCTTCACAGCTTTGTGCTGTCTGTCTTTTGCCGCAAATGTCTCGGCTGGCCGCATCCACGTCCCATCACCTCAGTTTCTCTCCAGCTTTGCAGCCAGGCTATCTCACCCCGTAAGATTTGGGTGGAGGAGGAACCGCTGGAGCCCCACGTCCAACGCCGCCGGCCCCCCAGGCACGGACAGACATCTCCACGCTCGGGAAGGAGGGCAGAGCCGTCGCTCAGGCTCTGTCGGGACGGGAATAAAGACCTTGTCTGTCTCCAGTCCTTGCTTCTACAGTAGGTCTATTATTTGGATTTTAGAGGAGGTCTGTTTGCTTTCAACTCAACTGTAGCCCGGCCAGAATAATGATCTCTCTGACTCTGGCAGGAAGATTGTTGACCCAACTATTGAAAGGATTTCTTTTCCTGCAGGAGTCTCTGATGGAGCATCTAAGCACTTGATGACCATGGTGACACTTTGGTGGTCACTTCTTAGAAACCTGCTGAGGGCATCACTGTGTCTCCATCCTGGGAGACATCCCCACCATCCCACCTATGCCAGAAGTACTTGCGGAAGAAGAAAGGAATTCCCTTCTTCTTCAGTTTATTTTTTTCCACTACCTATCTGTATGTATAACCGAGCTTTCCACGCGGGGGATGTATAATTTGAACAGAACGTTGAACTTTGCCTTCAGCTACGCTCTGTAAAGCCAAGATTTGCTCCAAGCTAGCGAAGGAGGGCCAAGCTACCAGCACGCCACAGCCACAGGCAAGGTACTTCGTAAATATTCTATATTTCCCCTTCGAAGCAGCAGGTTCCCATCATCGCTAAGCCATTTTAAAGGGTATTGCCAGGGCGAGGGCAGAGTTCGGCACGGCATCTTTTTGGTTGCAGCTTGTGCTCTCAAATATCTTTGCGTCCCCGGCTGCTCTTTCTGTCTCTTGCTATTTTCCTGGGACAAAAGTCTTGAGGCTGGAGCATTTCCCACTGGCGGAGATCCCCCAGTTCCCACTGAATTGGGAGAGAGCTGAGGGAGGCTCTTAACATCTTCCCGGAGATGCTCAGCGCTTTCCCGGGAGCATCCCTCGGAGGATGCTGAGGCAGGATACGGGCCTGCCCGCGCGGGTCCCAGCATCTTGTGGACTCTGTGCTTGGCAGCATAAGGAGCCAGGCAGCCTGCCTCAATTTTCTCTGCTACGGCGATGGAGGAACTCCCCTGATGCCTCACTACCTCCCTAAATACACGTTTTTAATAAAGAGCCAATTTAATTTCCCAAGCACTGAGTCACCTCGTGTTATTACCTGGCGTATGGTAACCAGAACAGCAGCCACAGCATCTTTTCCTTGAAAGAAGGATGTTTCCATTCCCTCCTCCATCCCCGGCTTTTCACAACTCCTCTTTTTTTTTTTTTTTTCTTTGAAGTGGAAACCCTCTCCTTTCCCAATTTCCCTCCTTTGCCAAGCTACGACGGGACGAAGCCAGAAGCAGGGATAAAAGGAGGAGGCCGAGCCGCTGAGCGGGCACATCGGAGGGGCTGAGGCGCCGGGGTGGAAGGGAGCAGGGTTACACCCGCGTGGGGACGGGACCGGCAGCTCCGCTTTGCTCTTTGGACCTGGAGCCGCCCCAGCTCCCGGAGAAAGTCCCCGGCTACCGTAAAGCTGCATTTTCTCTCTTCCTGCCGGGACAGGTTAATAACGAATGCCACGACCGGCGTGGCCGTGGAGCTCCAAACCCAGGCGAGGGTGGGAATGAGATGGCAGAGATGGCACCTTTTCCCGAGTCCCGGGCTGATGCTGCCCGGCAGAAGGCGGTGTACCCTGCCCCGTCCATAGCTCACAGCACCCGATCCACGTGCCACGTTCCCTTTAATCACCCTGCTGTCATCCCGGTCCAAATTCGCCCCCCCACCTACTAGAGGAATGAATCCAGCTCCCTCCCACGCTCCCGCAGACACCACGCTCTGTGGGATGGGTCATTCCCCCCAAAAAAAATCTCAGGTTGGAAGTTGTGTGCCCTGATCCAGCACCCATCTGGGCTCCTGAACCAGAGCACCCAATCCCCAGCCCTGCCGCCCTCCTCCTTCCAGCAAGGGTGGAGGCGAGCGCCCGGTGGCATTTTGCAACGTCGCCAGGTCAGGGATGCCTTGAGCAGGTTGGGGCAGGAGCGGGATGCTCGGAGAGGTCCCACCACGCGGGGCCAGGACCCAATCTGCCCACCCAGGAGCAGGACTTTACACGTGCCAGCGCGTTCACGCCATTATCATCACTCGCACGGGCCGGCGTTCTCCAAAGAGGGAGATTTGCTATCAAAAAGTAGCTGGGAAGAACTGTTATCAGGTTAAAGGTGACAATCCCAGTCGCACTGGCATTGCAAAAAATGCTCATTAATGTAAGAGCGGATCCTACCTTTTTTTTTTACCTCGACCCTGCTCTCACACACCAGGAGCATCCTTGGGAAACCCTGGTCCTGGGGACTCTCGGCTTAGGGGCTCGGGGGGCTGGAGAGGATTGGGGGGGCGGGGGGGGGGGGTGTTGCAGGAGGAGATGAGCCGGAGAAACGGGATGCGGGCAGAGCCGTTGTCTGCCCCGGTGAGCTCTGCACGGCAGCTCAGCCTTCGCTGGAGCGACGCTGTTGGCGCTCGGATTAATAATTAAGCCGTAGTATGATCACAGATACAAATACGAAAATCCAGGCGGTTCCCCTTGCTTAAAATACGACAAAATAAAAAAAAAAAAAAAAAATTAAAAAAAACCCCCACCACACAAAAACCTGGAGCTAAATTAACGATGTGCTCTCCCAATTATAGCCACCCTCCGGTGAATATAAGGTTGTCATGGCAACCTGCCCAGCAAAAGATACGGCCAAAAATAAAGCACAGCAGGGAGAGAGATCTTTTGAATCCGATTTTGCCGTCAAAGTAGAATTAAGGTTTCTTCAGAGGCCAGCTCTCCCGGTTAATTTATGGCTGCGGCTCTTCCACTGATGTTCATTAACATGATCCGTTTATCCGGATGAATGTTACGGCAGAACTAGACGGAGAGAGACAAAGAATCCATGGCCAGGGAAAAAGTTACCTCTTGAATATAACCCAAACAACGGGAAAAGAGGAACGATTAGGCGGGCTGGTGGTTTTGGGAGCCTGGTGGGGCAAGGGGAAGGAGGAGGTGATTTAAATGGCTCGTAGGAACATTTCCATGTGGCTTTGAGCAGGTCTGAAGGGGTTAAACGGACCCAGCTGGCTAGAAGGGTGTTTAAGAGGTGTTCCAATTCTGTTTTCTCCATTTCTCGACTCAGAGTTTGGTGTATTTATGTGGAAACGCTTGATTTATATGGAAACATTTGCAGTTTGCTTCTTTTAAGCTCAGCTTAAAACCCACCTCCTTAAAGCCCGGATGGATGCCACTGACCGTGGAGGAGGAGGAGGAGGAGGAGGAGGAGGAGGGACGGGAGAGGATGCGGTTCTCGGGCTGAATCCCCAAGGATGCAGCCCGGCTGCCCGGGGAGATGGTCCGGCGGTGGAGGTGGGAAAAGGAGAATTACGGTGTTCAACCCGGGGGGGGGGGCCGGGAAATGGCACCGCAAAAGCTGGGCTGAAATCCGGGCGGTTTAATAGCCGGTCCCGGCGGGGCGGGTGGCCTCGGTGGTCCGGGGCGCGGGGGGGGGGGGGGGGGCTGATGAAGAACCCCTGGGATGTCGGGGGAGCCGCCACCGGCCCGCGTCGGGCGGCCAGGCCGGGCGGTGGGGCGCGGACTACATCTCCCGGCAGGGCCGGCGGCGGAGGAGGCAGCGGCGGGGGCCGGGCCGGGCCGGGCCGGGCCGGGCGGGGCGGGGCGGGCGGGCGCGTCACTCTCCGGCCGCCCCGGCCCGTCCCTCCGCCGGAGCCGGAGCCGGGTGTCTCCTCCCGGGCGGGCGGCTCCCCTCGTTTCCCCCCTCCCCCCCGCTTCCCCGTTTCCCCCCCCCTCCCCCCTTCCCCCCCCACCTCAGCGCGGCGCCCATGAGCCTCCCGGCGGGGGCCTGACACCGCCCGGCACCGCAGCACGGTAAGGCCGGGGGGGGGGGGGGGGGGGGGCGGCGATGACACAGCAGCCGGGGCGGCGGCGACGGCGGGGGGGGGGGGGGGGGGGCACGTCCCGCCTTTTGTCTCCCTCGGAAACAATAATAATAAATGATAAAAAAAACCCGACCCAGCCCCACGCGTGGGTGCGCTCCGGGCTGCGGGCGGCGTGGCTGGCTGGGCCGCCGTGGGGTTGGGTTTTGATTTTGCAGATGAAGCCGGGATTTGGCCTCCCGGCTGGTTTCGGTAACCGCCTTGCATGAGCGGCCTCGTCCCGTGTGGGGTTTGGTTTTTTTTTTTTTTTCCCTTCCCTGACAATTGGTGTGTGGAGGTTGAGCGCACCCCCCTCACCCCCCCCCCCCCCCCCGCCCCGATATTTCCCTCTCCTCGCAAAGGCGAGCGGCGGGAAGGGCGGGCACGGGGGCGACCGAAGTCCGGGGCCCGATTCGGGTACGGCTCTCGGCCTCTGGAAGCTTCCCGGACCGCTTCGTTAGCGGGTGCCTGACGAAGGGCAGGGCTGGCCTCTCCCTCCGTCTCCTCCGGCGAGGACCACCCGCCCCCCCCCCCCCCCAGACAAAAAGGAGAGGGGAAACCCATCGGACGCAAGCGCTCGGCCGGACCCTATAGCAATTAGCGTCGTTCATCGTTATCCCCTTTGCAGCAAAGCTGGCGGTGGTTCGTGCACAGCAAAGCGCCGGGGCGGGAGGATGAGAGCGGTGGCAGCGTGCGCAGGCACAAAGGTACCACCTGGTTTAAGGCTGAGCATCTTTACAGGGGGGGGACGTCCCCGGGTGGGATGTCCGCTGCTGCGTGGTCCGGAGGTGGGAGCATCTCCCACCTCCTGGGAGGTGCTTTCCCCATCCTTGATGCAGGGCTGGGTTTGGCTGTAGCGAGCGAGGACTCACCAGGGGGCTAAATTTTGTTGTTATTTTATTATTATCGGTTTTCTTGCAGAGTCACTCTGGCTGCACGTGGTCTTGGGCACCGTGGGTGACAGTAGGGGACAACAGATGTTAGTGGCAGCAGAGCAACCAGCAGTCGCGGGACATTTTTTGCCGCAGCTGCTCCCAGCAATGCCATACGTCTGGAGGCGCAGTTGCCGGGTATCCCTGGCGTCCCAGTGCCTCAAAACTCAGTCCTTGGAGTTGTTTTTCCATAAAATGATACTAAAGGTTCATCTCCCAGGGCCGTTCCCTGTGTCAGGCTCCTCTGGAAGGGGTCAGACCCCCACCAGTAAGACCCCACATTGGATGAGGTAGCAATCCCATTAGATTGGAAAGGGGCAGGTGCTGTTTCCCAGCATGATGAGGAGGGCTGGAGTGCCCCGGGCCTCTCTGGGGACCTGGTGGCTCCTCTGAAATAGGCTGTTTCCACGTGTCCGTCTGTGCCACCTTCACTCCCGCTCCAGTAATCCGTGCTACTCTTCCTCCACCACTCAGGCAGGTGCAGGATGAAGCTTGAAGTCACGGCCTTGTTAACGGAAACGAAACAGATGGGAGGAAGCAGAAGATACACTGAGCTTCCAGGTTGTTTCTCTCAACCCAAAGATACCAAAATAAGACCAGGTGATTTAACAGTCCCTCCTCTCCGAAATCTAGGAAGGCTTTTTGATGGTGGACCATCCTCTGAGCATCCAGATGCTGGCAGGGGGGTGCCACGTGGGATGGAGAGGGAAGCATCCTGGTCTGCTTATGGCTTATGTGACCCCGACAAGCAAATATTGACACTTTGTCTCCAGTGAGTGGAAAAAAACCATTTTATTGTGTCGATCCACATCATTTTTCCCCGTAAGGACCGTAAAGGCTTTGCTCTGCCCTTGCTGATCGTGAGGTCCGGGAGCAAAACCTTGCGCTGGATTTTAATCCCTTGAGCCTTAAGTGAAATTTGTAGGCTGTGGTTTCCCTGCGTTGTGTGTTGTCTTTCGCAGAGAGATGAGCAGTGTCTGTTTTAGGAAGCTCAGGCTGTGCTTGTATGTAAAGCTCTTTCCCTCTGAGCTCTGTCCAAGCCCTCCTTGCGATGCGGGTGCTGCACTGGAGGGCTCTGCGAATTTAAGGTGTCACGGTTAAAGTGTTGTGGGACTTGTCCAGCTCTTAGGAAGCATTTTTTTAATCATTTATAAGATCTCGGGTTGCTTTTAAAGGAAAGCGGAGGAGCAGCGGTTGGATGGTGAAGGTGACGTGGGAATGCGACTTGTCTCAGGGGAGCTGGAGGGTGAAGCCCAACATCCAGGAGCTCCCCAGCCAACGGGAGACCGGAGAAACCGTTTGTGGCGATGAAGTTCTGCCTTTGCAGGGGGATGTGAGAGAGGAGCGAGCTACCTGAGGTTCTTGGCTGGCTTTGACACCTCTGTTCCCGTAGCTGAGTCAGCCTCGTGCACAAACGGGATGGGAATGGTCTACAGAGGGTTCCTGAGCGCCGTGAAAAATAATGTGCAAAGCATGAAAACATCCTTCATAGTTGTTAGCCCTTGATCCAAACTGTGGAAGGGAAGATGACAAGGTGCTGAGCTTTATCTCCAGATGTCCCTCCTTCAGCACTCTGTCTTGGAAGAGAAAAATACTCTTTTTTTGCTCTCTGAGCGTCCCCACTTCGGGGTGAAGCGCTCCCTTGGGTTCACTCTACTGTGGTCTCCTGGTGAGCACAAATTTTGCTGTGCTGACTCTCCCCTTCCTTCTCATTTTGGGTCTCTCTCTCCTATTTCTCCTTGCAGCTGTCCTTGCTGCTGCTTGGTCTTTTCCCAGCAGGAGTGGTGTGAAATTGCGGTAGTTATCACTGGTTGAGTTTTTGCCTGTAGGTCTCTGCAGAGCAGCAAGAAAACCCTCCTGGACCTCATTTAATTTCATATTCTTGCTGCTCAAGGGAATCTTTGGGGTCCTGTGTATTTGTGAGGAGCTATATCTAAAAGTACGGCAAGACCCTATGGTTTCTGTGGAAGCTGGGGGCAGCAGATGAGCTATTTCAGGAGGTATTTGGGGCACGTTTAGCATATTGCCTGACTATTTCTATTAAAATATGGAGCAAATAAATATTGTTAATGATTTCATTGTTCTTCAGTTTGGCAGAAATATTAAGACATTTACATTACACATGCCATCGTTAAGTTTCAGAGTTAACAGTCTGCTGCTCTGTTTGGGGTAGCTCATGGTCTTCATCAGGTTGGGGAAAGGACAACTGTTCCTGTCTCGAAAATCTGGAAGCGTTGAGGCTTCTGGACAAATAATCTCCGTAAATGCTGGACAAAGCATCCGTAAATGCTTTGGGATGTTCTTGTGAAACTCCTCGGAGAAGGCGCAGTTCTGCTACCTGAGTGTAATTAGCGCATTACTGAGTCATCCGAAATAAAGGGCTAGTGTAGCTAACCAATCATTTTCTGTTTGTTTGAGAGACTGGCTATTTTATTTTTATTTATTTATATATATGAGTGTGCATATATATATATATATATATAGAGTCATTTACAACAAGATGCCTTGCTGGTGATCCTAAGAGAAATATGTTTCCTGCTCAGTTCAGACTGAAATGGGGATGACATTGGATGTTCTCAAAGCTTTTGTGCATTTAACCATCAACTTTCCTGCTGAAAAGAGAGGTTTTGTTTCTCCCACGTCTGCCTTGGGCTGTGCCGTGGTCGGTCTTGGCTTGCTGGACTCTGCATCATCATTGTCGGTCTTCTGAAATGTAGAGGTGCCCCAACAGTGGCCAGGAATGGGGATGGTGTCTCTGTAAATGGATTTGAGATCTTTGCTGGTTTGAGTTAGCTTTTGGAGACTCCTTTGAGGCAGTCCATGGACCTCTGAGGCTTTAGGGACCACAGGTTGACTAGGAGTAGTCTCGTGCTTACTTCAGAAAAGCCATTGCTTCTGTCTCCCCTCCTAGAGAGACAACCCTTGGCCTCCCCTGTCCCCCAGGCACGTAGCAGTCGTGGTACAGGAGAAGAAAAAACTGGTTTCTTAGGTGGTAGGAGAAGCTGCGGTGACACAACTAAACTTCTGCCTCTGCTACCTCTGCAGGACCAAATCCTGCCACGCCTGTCGGCCAGGAGCCTGCCTCAGGAGTATTTCATAACATGCAGCAATTTATCGAGGGCGTCTCCTCTGTGGCCACCAGCACTAGCTCAGCTTCGCCTTCTTCCCCAACATGGTTGCGTCCACCACGCTGCTGGGTGGTGGTGGAAGCCATCTGCATCTCTCAGGTGGCGGGACGGAAAGGGTTATGGGTGGGATGACGTGTCCGTGGTGGGGGTTGTCCCTTGGATGGGGAGCGGAGGTGGGCAGCTGTGTGGTGTGCCCCATCCCTTGGTGTCACGTCATGCCCAGGTGACCTGAGGATGCACGCGGGTGCCCACAAGCTTCTCATTTCTCACCAGCGATTTTAATTGGCCTTAATGCAAAAAAAACTCCAACCAACCTTCCCCCTCCCTCTGGAGCTGGCCTGGCTCACTGGGACTGGTTTGTACAGCCTGCGCTGCCCCGGGAAGGCTTCACCACTGCTGGAGCCTGCCCCACGCCGAAGCAGAAGCTACAGGGAGACACACAGCTGCCACCAGCTTCCCCAGCCACCTGCGACGGGGAACCGTTAACAGGGTTCGTAATTAAATCTGAAAAACGCTTTTGAACTCAGGGAATCCTGGAGGAGCCATCTTGCTTGGCTTGCGTTCACCAGGACCTTGGGAGAAGCTGGTGTTCACAACCAAGCTGTCGCCATCCCTCCGCCGCCGGTTGCGTTGGGTGATAGCTGGCACGGGAGGCAAGCGGCTGGGTTGGCGTGGGAAGGGTGGCACGGGTCTGGGTCTCTGCGGTCAGTTGTGCTGTGCCACGCGACAGGGATGGCACCCAGTCCATCCCCAAGCTAGCGTTGAAAAGGTCTTCTGCAAATAAGTAGGAACGATCCCAAGTGTTTTGCATCGTCTGATTAAATTTCACAAGTCTGCCTATGCAAGCACAATGCTTTTGAGCTAGAACAGAAATGCACTGCAGATATTTCAGGGGTCTCGGCCGTCACAAGCACTGAGCATCTCGTTTGTGAAGCCAGAGCTTTGCCAACTGGCATGGAGCCGGTCGCGGGTGGCACAGCCTTGGGCGAGGTGGGGGCTGGGGCAGCCACTTTGCAGAGCTGGGCTCACCCATGGCCGTGGCTGCGAGCTGCTCCTTCTGCTATGTGGTTCGCGGAGACGTCATTTTAGGGCCACCAGCTTCTGCAGGTGGCTTTGAAGGGTGTTCAGGTCTGCAAAAACACATCTTAGTGTTTGCTAATGGGGGATCTTGCAGGAATAATTGTGGGGTGAATTTTAAAGGATTTTTTTGTCCTGCAGAGAAGTGTGCGCTCTGGTCACCGGCAGGACTATGGTGTAGTCTAGGTCCAACCAAGCCAGCTTGAAGCAGTGGTCTGCAAATGCTGTTTTGCTTTTGGGTGCTGGCATCTCCCTGCATCACCTGGCCAGAAACAAACCCCCTGGGCCAGAGGGCTCCTGGGCGCCGTGTCTGGCTGCAACGAAGCCAGAGGGGATTTTAATAATGCGCCGTGAAAAATACCATCTTGGGTGTCTGGGCAAGAGAGGAAAAGAAAGCAGGAAGGGTTGTGGTTGTGCTGTGGTTGTCAGCTGGAGTTTAATAACAGAGAAATGTTTTATGTTTAAGGTGGTGTTCGCTTTGCATGGTGAGAAGAGATGGGGGTGGATGCCTGCACCCACAGGAGCCATATTCCCTTAGATCAGGGCATATCGATGATCCAAGAAATGCCAAATGGCTTGGAGGCATCTTTGATTACATTTTTCTCTGGCTCGGGAAGCCGGGCTGGCGATCCTAAAGCTTGCAGCAATAATTTTTGCAGCTGGAGGCTTCACAGCAGGACGTGGAGGCTCAGGGTGCTTTTGGAAATGATTTCTTTATTTTTCTTGCCGCGTTCCTATTTCATCATTGCAAGCTGGTAGATGAGTTAGGTGGAGTTTTCAGGGGCCGTGGGGTCTCACCACAATGGCTACGGATGCCGCTAGAGGAGGAGGAGGCCACGGATGCAGATGAAGAGGCTGAAGCGCTGCAGGGGACCAGCTGTGACGAGGTGATGTATGGCTTTCTCCGACGGCTTTTTCCCCTTGTTTTGGGACCGGCAGTTTCTCGCATCCGACGGCAGCTCTGAAATGAAACACAGGCTTCTGGAAAGCTCTTCTGGTGAATGACGAGTTTTCCATCCCTTCCTGCATCCCTGCTCTGTCCATCCCCGTGCCGGCCTGGCACGGGCAGTGGGGTGTTTTTTCCTGCTTCTGCGGATGCTCGGAGCAGCATCGGTGTTGGGCCGGACATCGTATCCCTATGGAGCACTTGGTTGTTGGCAGACCCGCAGCATCCCTCCCTGCCTGGATGCTTTTAATGCAAAGATTCACCCCAGGGTGCTGATCCCTCTCCCTCCCTCCTGGGTTTCGGAGCATCTGTGGAGCACACATTGTCTTTCTCGGAATCGGATCCGAGAAAGGATATTTGCACAGCTTTTTTTTTTTTCCTCTATATTTGCGTTACATGGGGTGGAAGATTTATTTATCGACTGCAAATGGCCACTTTGAAGCGTCTCTAGATTTCTGTGCTTTTTTTTTTTTTTTTTTTAATTAACAGAAATGAGGCTTATGCACTCAGACTGGCTGTCACTTGCTATTCCTCCAAAAGCTTTTTTAACCCGGGGACTAATTTCAGCCAAATTTGACAGAGGAGTGCAGGTCTCAAAGATAAGAACTTACAGGCTGTAAGAAAGAAGGTGGAAGAGGGAAATCCAAATTTCTTCTTGCCTACAAGGAGAGGCTGCAGCAATCGGGAGCTTAAATATCTATCTGGGTGCAAGTGGGTCGGTTAACTCAGAAGTGGCTTTAGTAAGTCACTAAATTTTCTTTACGGAAATAACCCAAATTGTCTTGAATGCGGGGAAGGAGGAGCTGGCTGTAGGGATGCTGCCGGGGAGGATGCGATGGGATGATGCTGGATGACCTTTAAAGGTCCCTTCCAACCCAAACTATTCTACTCTGTGCTGCCGCGCTGTTGTCCCAGGACTTTGTGCTTGACCACCGAGCTTGCAGGGAAGAGCTGGTGGCTGATTTACCTCCAGAGTCTCCTGCCTGTACCGCTATCCCACCGTTCAAAAGGGTTTTCCAGCCTTGAGCTTAGCCTCGCCGTGTACCTGCTGGGATGGATAATTGAGTATTATGCTGTTACTGCTCCTAACAGTGGCATTTCACATGCTGCCACGTAGAGCGTTTGCACCCTGGGGAGTGGATCAAACCTGTCCCCAGAAGCTCGGCCAGGCTCTGCCCGGGCTCGCTGCAGTTTCCTGTTGAGACCGAGGTCACGGCCGGCAGCATCGCCTGGAGGAGATGAGGCTGCAGCACCATCGGCTTTTCGGCACCATCGATGGTCTGTGAACTTGCCTTGGAGCTGGTGCTGCTGTTAAAAGTGATTAGTGGACCCCCAGTTCCCAAGGGAGCCGGGGATGATGCTCTGCCCCTCTCTGCTCCTGACAGCCTTTCCCATTACAGCTGCAGCACGAGGCTGCCTTTTCTGTCCCTTCCCCTTCTGCCGTCACTATCTGCACTTTGATTTATTTTTTTTTTTAAACTGGGGATTCTCTTCCTTTTTTGTCAGCTTGGAGAATGATTTTCCTTACACTCTTCTCTATTTAGGGCTCTGGGGGAGGAAGTGACTCAGCTTTTCCCCTGCTCTGGTTTGCACAGTCATCTCTTGCTGGCTTTGCCAGGGTTTTCCTTGAGCACCTCCGGTTACTCTCACTTCATTCAGCAGGAGCCTGTCGGCCTCCTCATCGCACGTTTCGGTGGGGAAGGGCACGGTGGGGGAGGATGAGCCGTCGGCAGGAGCTTTCCCTGTGCCAGCAGGATAGTAACGCAGCGAGGAGGACACGCTGCCAGACCTGCAGCAGCTCCAGGTCTCCTGCTCTGCTCCCTGTCCGTGAGCATGGGCATCTGTGGAGAGGCAGGCAAGTCCAGCCAAATGAAATTTTGGGGGCTAGCCTAGTCATAGCATAAAAAAATTGATGTAATTTGATGGCACAGACTCACCAGGGAGAGGAGACTTAAGATGACGCCGGTCGTGATAGCGGCACTGCTGAAGGATGCCATGCTCGCACAGGCACTGATGGGAGAGGTCTGTGTGGATGATGGATGGATGGTGATGCTCGCTCCGTGCAGGACTGCTGCCAGCTTGCCTTTCACGGCAGAGCTGAACCGGCTGCTAAATACCGGGGAGGAAGCATCGCTTGCTCTCCGCAGGGCTTTCAGATGCTGCTGCTCAGCGAGGGAGTCACTGAATCGTCTGCCACTCTAAGTGATACCAGGCGTTTGGCGTGCCACGTACTATATTAAAAAAAAAATGCATTCCTTTCAGGTTAATTGTTCTCCTCTTCTGGAAGCCAGCACAGCTGGCTGCAGACTCTGCTTCTTTCTAAAGGGGAGAAGGGAAAATAAAAAGAAGAAGAAACTCCCAAGCCCCCCAGAACCCTTCCTCTCCCCCTCCAAAACCCAGAGACTCAAACCCTGAAAGCAATTTTCATCTGCTCAGGAAATTCCAACATGCGCCACTTATCCCTTTGTTTTATAAGGTTGCTGGAGTGGGAATGATCTTTGTCTCAAATTATTCTTCCCTCAAATTCTATCTTCTCTCAAATTATTACTCTCAGGAGTAATAATTTGTATGTGACGGGATCGTTGCTGGGGAGACCTTACCTCCGCGGCAGAAGTCCTGTGCCTTTGCTGACGGTTGGCTCTCCTGGGTGGTCTCTCGGCTCCTGGGTTGGCTCTGGCTGGGAGCAATGTCACGGGAGCATGTGTTGCGGAAGGTTGGGCGGTGTTTCTCCAGTAGCTTATGGTAATAGGGCTACCGATGCTTCATAACAAGTCCTCGCTCTTGGTCTGCATGGTGCATGCGGCGGAGTTTGATCCCACTTTGACATGGCTGAATTTCAGCGAGTGGTGAATTTTAGGGTTCCACAAGCCTTTGGTAGAACATCGGTAACTCCGGGCATGGCCTTATTGAAGCTCATGTGCTGTGAGCAAGGACTTCTCTGGTGGTCACAAGATTTAAGCTTTTTTTTGTGTATATTAACACCTCGTTTGGCACCAAGGATTGTAGCTATTGATATGGACCTTCATCATGACCCTGTTTTGCCAGGTGCTTGAGAAGAACTGAAAAGTAAGGCCTTTTGGCACGGCGGGTGGTGGTCTCATGTCATGGGATCCGTGCCAGCAGAGCTTTTAGTAGCTTGGTAAAATACTATGTTTGCTCAGCAGGGCGAGACCAAGCTTCTGCAGTGTGACTGGAGCACCTCTAAGGCACCTCCAAGTATGTAGGGGCTACCTGGGAGTCCTCATATTGAACAGCAAATGCAGTTTGCCGGTAGCAAAGGTATCTTGTTGAGTGCCCCAAAACAGAGCCTTGACTAGATGAAGATCTTGGGGCAAGGAGCACAGAGCCCAGGACCCAGAAGTTACATCTGATCTTTACTGGGATCTCTGTTGAATCAGACCATCCAGTTCAGCCAGAAGTTTCTGGAGAAGGTGTGGTAACCTTGCAGGAGGCATGTTTCACCTGCCCCTCGCATTACTTACCTTCTCGAGGAGCTGTTTGCCATGGGAAGTGTGCGGAGGAGGCTCTCTCCGGGCACTGGCAACCATAAATACACAAGGAAAGAGTCTGGTTGGAAAGATGAAGGAGGCACTTTGTAAGGAAGCCATCTCTTTGGTCTGGTAGTCAACAAATATGGTGGTACGCTGATGGGGATGCTGGTGGTTAAGCTGTCTCTAGTAAGTAAATGTAAACTCTGAGAATTTCCAGGTACTTTTACAAGAAACCCCAGAAAATGAAGGCCATTGCTTCTTGTAATACCCATGTCAGATCACACCTCTTCTCCTTCCTTGAGTCTCTTGGCCCTTGCCTTGGGCCAGCCTGTTGCAGCAGGTGGGGCATGGGTGCCTGGGGACATCACGTTGCCTTTTCTGGCCAGTTCTGGCTGCTGTGAGACACTAAAGGCATTAAAGTCAAGTTTTATGGGAAGTGCTTTAACCATGCTTCATGGTGGCTGAAGTTGTGAAAAAACTTGTAATTGAGGAGTTGTGGAAATTTAGCAGCTGAGGTGAGTATTTGTGTGGAGGTGGTCAGGTGTGCTGGGCAGTCTGAAGTTGGTCATCACCTAGAAATGCTTCAGTAACCCAACTTCGGTTTTGCTTGCTTGTGTTCATCTTTTTTTTCTTTTTCTTTCAAGAAATCCAACCAAATCATGAACCTGTCAAAGGCCATTAGTTAACCAGCGTGGTGGTTGTAAAGCATCCGCTGGTGTGACTCTCAGATCTAAGTGGATGTCAAGAGGCGGATCTGTTGGCGAGTCCTCCCCTCCGTCCCTTAATGCTTCCCACCTTTTCCACTTGTCTACAAGCGTTACGCTGTGCTTGACGAGAAGTGGCAGCTAGTAAAGCCTTCCTCTCCTTCTTTCCGCAGGTTAATAAGCCTCAAACTAAAATTTTCCACTTATTTCCTTAATTCTGTCTGTTTATCCACATTATTACAGTGGACATGTCCATTGTGTGCTTCCAGCTTCTCTCTTCTTGGGTCTCTTCCACGTCATCCGGTGACATGAATGAAAAGCGTTGTCCTCGCACCTACGCTCAACTCAGGCCGTATTAGCTCTCTTCTGAGCATCTCTGTCTATTGATTAAAGCATTAGGAGGAATGTCAGCTTGGAAGCAATGGGTTTGATTAGCTGATTATTTTAACAGAAAAGCAGCGAACTTTGATTCAAAGGACATGAGAAACTGTGGCCGCTGTTTTCTAATGTGCTGGAGGGAGGTCGGAATACGTAACCAAGTGAGAGAATCGGTTGGGAAGCTAACGAGGGGAGTTTGCTGGCTGAACATGAGCATCGTGCGTGAGGTCTTCTGCATGACCTAGGAGTATGGAAAAATATTTGTGTATATTTGAGGGGGGGCTGCTGGATTTTGGCTAGTGAGCTCTAGTGACTGCAGGAACTTCATGGTTGTATGAAGCACGTACAGGACAGTTGAGTCTGTAGGATGCTCTTCTTATGTGACGATTGGGTTTAACTGGTATCAATCAATCAGTGAAGTACTTTGAAGGACTTCATGTATCGGTGGACTACTCGGCAGTTGGCTGTTGGGAAAGGCTTGCTGGTATCAACACAGCTTGCTGGAGGGACGGCTGTGTGGTCTGAAAGCGTGAGGCTTCACAAGAGCATCTCATACTGTTGGTTGATGTGTGGGTTGCCCTGAGCTGTCCAGGGAGCTGATGTGGGTTGTAGGGGCACGCAGGAATATTGGTGAGGTGATGACAAAGAAACAGCTTAGAAAAAATTTTGGAGAGACCAGTGAAGGAGTATCTGCCTCCAATGTTAACAAAAGCAAGTGGCTTTTGGAAGGTGAGGGTTTTATTCAAGTCACCATCTGGAGGGAGACCCTAAAGCCCAAGCAATAGGTGACTGGTTTCTGTCTTCTGGAATGGAGGTTGGGCCCCAGTGTTGGACAGCCAAATCGGAGACAGATGATGGCTCTTGCGTGGTACGGATGGGGAGGAAGAGAGAAGGGGGGGGGTCAGGGCAGTGAGCACATCTCCTCTTTGGTCTGCCTTTCCTGTTTGCTTGGTCCGGTGTCAAACATCTGGATGTGAGCTCAGTCCAGCTCCTGCCCTGGGGCTGTAGCTGAGGCTCCTCCTTGAGCCCTGAGGCGGCCAGGACAGGCAGAGCTGATGTCAAACCATCCAGGAAGGAAAGGATGGGTAACAGAAAGCCTCCGGCTCCCTTTTTACAGGGAAAAGTGCATACATACCCTGTACAGCACTTGCTGCATGGGACCATCCTCTTTGCCTCCTGGAGCAGGCAGCTTTGCTCGCTATGAGTGGTCGTCATGTATTTGAGCTTCATGTCAGCCTCTGTTACCTCTCCTAAAGGTCAGCCTGGACTTCCAGGCCACTTGCTGCTGGGAAGAAGTTTCTTTTGGTCTTGATTAGGCTGGAGGCAAGACCTGGTGGCTTGGTCCTGGAAGTCTGGGCTAAGGGAAGGTCTCCCTCGGCGAGATTCTGGAGTTACTCTGGATTGAAGTACGCTCTGGAGGTCCTCTGGTCCAGCCCTCTGCTCAGCACAGGGCCAGCTTCTACGTCAAACCTGCCTGCTCAGGGCCTCATCCAGCTGAGTCTTGGCACTGTTTCCAAGGATGGAGACCGCACACCCCCTTGGGTCACCTGTTGGGTGCTGAGCCATGCTCACAGTGAAGGTATTTTCTAATATCCCATCGGAGTTTCCCATACTGCAGCTACTGATCCTCAGACCTTGAGGTGAGCAGCTGCCGTGGTTTGCTGCTGGAGAAGGCTTTCTGCTACCGGTCTTTTCCAAGCCCTTGGCGTATCGCTGTTGGGTTGCTCAGCTCCTCGGGGACATCACCACTTTCTAGCAAGGCAGCAGCGCGCGTGTGCCTGTGTGCGCTGAGAAGGCTTATCGCCAACTGACCTAATTATTATAATCTCGCTCTTCCCTAGATAGTGCAGGTTTCCTTGGCTCTCAGGAGGCTTCCCTGGTTTCTCCAAGCTGCTGTTTGATTTCTCATCTGTCTTTTAATAGTATTATTTGTTCACTCAGGCTAGGTAAAGCCAGAGAATAAGGTTTGTAGCCAGATACAGTGCAATACTTGTGAACTACCTTTCCTGCTCCGATGGCCGTCCTGCTGGGTTGGGTGGCCCCAGCCTGCCAGACCTTCCAGGCAGCCCCCCTGCACGCGTTTGCTTGCAGCCCTGCTCTTCATCGCGACTCCCTCCTCTTCCCCCTGCCCCCTCGTGCATCCTCTTTACTGCAGAAGTCCTCTGGCTGCCGAACTTAATGGGTGAAAACTGTTCATTGCCACTTTCTGCCCTGCTCATGGATGCAGGGTTGTTGCCTATCCCATTTTTTTTTTGTTGCCTGTCCCTTTTTTTTGTTGCTGTTCTTCCCTATCCCATTTTTTCTTCCTTCCGCCAAGACCCCTCCTGCTGCCCTGCCCTCCCCGCTGCGGATGCTGCCTTCCCTACCTGCCCCCTTTCCTTTCCATAAGGGGTTTGTTTGGGTACAGGTATAGTTAGGCCAGTTACCTTTTAAAGGTGCCAAATTCTTTTTTTCAGCAAGGCAGGGATTTGCAGCACGTTAACAGGATTTAACAGCTACTTCAGCAGAAATAAAATAAAGCCCAGGAGAGAAAAAAGAACAAAACCAACCCAACAACAAAACATTCCCTCCACTCATAAACTTAATTTTCTTCCTGAAAATTGAAGTTGGGAATTATCCCTGTGCTATCTGAAAGCTTAGTCCCCATCGGGCAGAGAATAACCCGATATAACTTGGTGCCTCCTTGCAGGGACAGGGCTTACCGCTAAGCTCCCCGGTTAAACCATGGGATCAGCAGAGGTTAGCAGCACCGCAGGGGCTTGGTGGCAGAGGGTTTGAAAAAACAACAAGTCAGCAGCATTATCCTGAAAACCTGTTGTTGTGGGTTTTTGTTTGGTTTTTTTTATCCCCTTGTCATGTACAGAATCCAGTTTGACCTGAAAGGGAGCGGTAGAGGATGCAGCGGGGCATCATCCGAGCATCAGCGAGGCTTTATCTGCATTGGGGTTTCTGCAGCCCCGGGTGTTATCTTGTGCAATGCCTGATAGTCTCCGGAGAGTAAATATTTTCTCCTGGGGCAGAGCAGCCCGTGGAAGAGCTGGGAACAAGCCGAAACAGAGGCGTTGCTGGGAGGATAAAGCCCGAAAGGGCTGGCAGCGGGCTTGTGCCTCCTGTCGCACCTTGCCTGCAGCATTGGGGCTGCAGCGGTTCCCCCTCTCTTTGGGGGGATGTAGGTGTCCCATTTTCCTTATTTCCCACTTCTTAAAAAAAAAAAAAAAAAAAAAGAGAGAGAGATGTGCACTTTCCTGAGGTTCCTACGAGTTTCCAATATATATGTGAATTATGTCTTCTGTCCTGGAGCACTGCTGCATCCTTTGGGTGGGTACGCCAAATTACCCTTAGGTATTCTGAATACTCCTAAATATCAGCCCACAGAACAAATAGTGGATGGTGACTGTATTTTTTTTCAGTTAATTGGCCTGTAGCAATATCATGGTAGTAAGGATAGTTGTGGGGGATAAGAGGATTTTTAGCTGGGGTCAATGAGAATAGATATTTTTATTTCGTTAAAACAGGAAACAAAAAAATGTCAGGTCAAAGAGGCTTTATTCAATCCAAAATGAAATCTGTTTTTAAGTATTTTACACCGTAATGGAGAGCTGTGGAAATTTAGTGTACGTCACCGTGAAATAAAAGTAAAAATCCTGTGTTTAAAAATAACAAACCCTAAAAAAAACCCCGAAAGAACTTTTTCCAGCATCTTATTCCCAGTGTTTTGGCTGCAGTGACTTGACCAAAACTATTTAAAATTCACCAAGCCAAAGCTGGGCTGCTCGCAAACAAGTGTTTGTTGGTTGGTTTTTTTTAATTGTTATTATTTGACGGGTTCAGCCTTTTGCTTCTGCAAAAGGGGATTCAGTTCCTCGGGTGAAGGCAGGTAGGGGAGGTATGTGACCCTTGTCCCACACCGGAGGAGGGGACGCGTGGGACTTGAGTGCCAGATGTCACCTCCAGTTCCTGGTGCTGGAAGGCTTCTTCTGGACGTTGTTGGACGTGTGGGGATGCTCACCAGCAGCAGGGTGTCGCCGGGGACCGGGGCGTTCCTCAGCAAGCACAGAGGTTCTTCAAGCTCCCTCTGGGAGAGAAAAACCCCGAAGAAAACTCTAGTGGGAGTGGGGAAAGCCTGCCCCAAGCCCCGGCATTTTGTGGTTATGTTAGCAGTGGTTGCACCTTCCTCTGAAGTCTCCAACTGCTTGCAATAACTCAGGGCTAGGTGCAGAGTTTTTCTTCATCATTCGTGTTGTATAATTTATTCCAGAAGTGCCTTTTCCAGGCCCTTGTTAAGCTCAGCTACTTAATTGGTGGGTCATAAAGATCCCTCAGATACCCTCGTCTGACCTGCACCGTACAGGCATCCAAGAGCCGGCAACGATGGGCTTCCACCTGCACGGCCCTTTAGTGTGAGATACCATCTGGGTATATAGCGTTACACAGTCTCTTAATTAATCGAATTCTCCCTTACCTCTTTTCTTTTTTTTTCCAAAGCTAAATAGTTTGGGCTCTTTATTTGTGTCTCTGAGGTCAAAGGTATGTGAATAGCAGGCATCCTGCTGTGATGTTTCTGCTGAAACTGCTGATGCTGCTCCCCTTTGCTGCAATTACAGTCCTCCCCCCATGTTCTCGTTATGATTAACTTCGGGGCTGTTAATCCCTTGGGTGTAAACAGAGGTTGGCTGGTGCAGGGAGGCGCAGGAGGGGACTTTCTCAGATGCTGACGTGGCCTGGCACGAGCTCCTTTGGTCCCTGCGGCCATATTCAGTGGGGCTGCCACATGGTGGAGGTCATCACGGGAAGACCTTAATGAGAAACTTGAAGGACCCTTCGACAAAAGAACAAAAAATAGTGTAAAACTCGTTCGTGGATGTGTTTCTGGATTGTCCTCATGCCTGCAGGTCCCCCAGTCGCTGGGAGGGGTGGGAGTGGGGGTGTCAGTCCTGGGCATGGCTGGTGGGTTTTCCACTGCAAGTGGGGCCTTGGAGTGGACACAGCTGTCCTGAAAGATGGATCCTGTTGGTCTTTGATGTCTGCAGGTGGTCCTGGGTCCTCCAGTCGTCATCCAGCCCTGTAGGATCAGCGTTTCCTTTTGGGTCAGGAGGCAAACTTATCAAAATAAGTATTTCTGGCACTATCCCTGACCAGGCTGTATTTGTGGAGAAAAAGCTTTTCTCGGTGCCTTCCTGGCCTGGTTTCCTGAGCTGCTGGGTATTTACTCAATGCAGTCACCCCAGAGGCGTTCTGAAAACTAAGGCCAAACTTCTGATGTTCATATAAGACCCTCTAGATCTGTGATGCCTTCCCTGCAGTAGCACCTTGAAGTTCCAAGACCTCTTTCCTCCTCCCCAAGCTAGAAGGGAAAGCCAAGCATTTAAGATAAGTCCTAGCAGGGCTTGTTGTGGTTTACAAGAGAGGGAAGTGAGGTATGGTGGCTCGCTCGGAAGACCCAGCAATACATCCCAATCACACGTGCAGCACGTGGCGTGCTTGGGTCCGTGATGGAGCGCTTGGACACAAGGAGCAGCTCAAGGACATTTTGGGATGAACTTGAGGTTCTTGTCCCCAGTACACCGGCAGCAATGCTGGGGCTCAGCGGGGCATCTGAGACCTGGGGTTTGCAGAAGGGACTGATGTCAAGGATGGTGTCAGCAGGGCACGTTAGGACGTAGGGTTGGTGGATCCCAAGGCTGAACATCAGCTGTCTTGATCTGGGCCAGTCGTCTAGACTGTTATTGCTGCTGGTAGAGGTAAACAGGCACTCCCAAAGCTCGCTTGATCTCATGTTCATCTCAAAATAGGTCAGCTATCGTGTCCTGGAAGTACCTGTCTCTCTGTTTGCTTTGTATTAATGAAAACCTCCCTGTCCTCCACCCGCCCACCGAGGCTCAGCGGAGTTGAACTGCTTCATTTACCTCTTATTAATCAAACCCAGCGGTCCCCTGGGCGATAAACGTAGCCGCACAAATACTCGTAGCATCTTTACTCTCTGGGGTTCGTCAGGCTGCTCTTCCTCCCATCCCCATTGCTGGCTTCTTATCACCCCTTACTTGCTGCAATTTAGTGGGGGGTTAACCAAAGGGCGAGTGGGGCTGCCTGGGGAAGGGCTTTTGGGGAGATGTGTGGCTGCATTGCTGCTGCAGAGCATCCAGCGAGCAGAGCGATAGTCTGGGAGTGATTGCGAAAAAATGCACTTCAAGCCTCAAAAAGGAGGGTGGTGGCCGGCCAGTAACTCACAAAAATTCCCAGGGCTGAGCATCACCTGCTGCTGCAGCAGCTTTGGCCAGCGCAGTGAGGTCGTGGGTCCACAGGGAACTGGAGCCCATCCCTGCCCGACGCGGCAGCATCCCTTGGCTTGGCGGGAGCCTTGGTGGGCGCTGCGGTGTCTGCGCTGGGCCACCTCCCTTCCTAGAGCAGCTATTGGGAGCCCGGTGCAAAACCTGGGTCCATCTGGGTATCAGATGTGCTCTCTGAATTGCTATCAGAAACCACGTGGGAGAACACGCAGGAGATCCTTGTAGGCTGAAAAATGGATTTAGGGTCTCCAAGGGCATCTTCCCAAGCTGTGAGAGCTGTCTTAGATGATGCCCTTTGCCCTCAGCAATCTCAGGGAGCCAGGTTTAGTTCGGGTGGTCCCTCTGGTTGGAGTGAGAATCACTTCTCCGAAATGCAATCACTTTGCTGGATGGAAATCTGCTGTCTAGACCACATCCAGTCCACGTGGCCAGGAGCAGGAGCTAATGAGGACACTGTGTCCAGCCCCGGGGGAAGGGAAAGCTTTGGCAACCGACTCAGTCCTGTGTCAAAAACCTGTCCTTAAATATGCGAGGGTTGGATGCCTTGCTGGGTTGTGTGCCGGGCTCTGTCCTTTCCCAAGCAGAAGGTTCAACAAGTAGGTAGGACATGGGAGATGACGCTCGTGGCTTTTTCCCTGTCTTTGCAAGCGGCTGCAGCTCTTACATTGGTATATTTAAATCTGGAGGAAGCCAGAAGCAGGGACAGTGGTCCTGGAAAGCTCAGCTCTCGTGACGCTGATGTCAGCTCTGTGCCATGTTGGACCCGCTTGTGTGGTGTGGAACACCGATCCCACAGCATTCCCTGTCCCCTTGTGCTTCCCCAGGGCTTTGTTTGCTTCCCCGCCTCTTAATTTATTATTGTTAGACCAGAAGCGTTATGAGGAAGGGAATTCTTTTCCTTCTGTGTGTACAGAATTGCCAATTTCCCCAATTCTTGTTCTTTTCCACTGGAATATTTAGAAGATCTCATCGATGGCGGTGCCGTGGCCGCTGCCTGTATGGGAACTGATAAGGTCCATGACTGATGCTCCCGGGGTGGCCGTGATGTAAAAGCCAATCTGCTGTTTATTTTATAACTTGAATATTTAAATGCGGTGGAGGAGCGGGGGTCCAGGATCCAGAGGCAGGTTTTGGAAATTTTCTTTGTTTGTGGGTGTTGTTGAGTGGGGTTTTTTAGAGGTTTTTTTAGCACTGAACGTAATTAGAGATTCAGAAAAATCTCTGAATATACTTATCTGTGCATGGAGTCATTCAGATGAGTTTAACCAGCTCAGAGAGGGGCATGGTAAGTTGTTTATTTTCCCTTTCCTCTGCAAAATGGCAGAGGTTTACTGGATGATTTTTCTTTCTAGGTCCAGTTGAGCAGCTCATATTAGGCAGAAGGCACAAAGATCCCCTATGAGCGAGCCGCACTTGGGTCATAGGGAATTGTCTCTCCTTGAAATCTGCTCCTTGCTTTGCTCGTGAAACCAAAGCCCAAACATCACCGGATCCGAGGCTGGGAAGGATTGTTCCCCTTGGTCGGAGCAGCAGGAACCCAGGGATGATTTGCTTTTCTCCGTTGCTGATGGTGCAGAAGGTGGCTGATGTTGCAAAAAGCATCTTGCTTTCTCATTCCCATTTCATCTTTCAAAGACCTTGAATATGGGGGCCACCTGAGGCTCTCCTGCCCCCGGCCTTGTCGCACAGATGACTTTCATTTCCAAAAATGAAGAAAGCTGTGATGAAGGGAAGCAATCGGTGGGGATGGAGGCGAGATTCCATGAGAATGTGAACCTCATGAGGTTCGACAAGGCCAAGTGCAAGGTCCTGCACCTGGGTCGGGGCAACCCCCAGTATCAATCCAGGCTGGGGGATGAAGGGATGGAGAGCAGCCCTGCCGAGAAGGACTTGGGGGTACTGGTGGATGAAAAGCTGGACATGAGCCGGCCACGTGCGCTCGCAGCCCAGAAGGCCAATTCTATCCTGGGCTGCATCCAAAGCAGCGTGGCCAGCAGGTCGAGGGAGGGGATTCTGCCCCTCTGCTCTGCTCTGGTGAGACCCCCCCTGGAGCACTGCGTCCAGCTCTGGAGCCCTCAGCATAAGAAAGACACGGACCTGTTGGAGTGGGTCCAGAGGAGGGTCATGAAAATGATCAGGGGGATGGAACACCTCTCCTGTGAGGACAGGCTGAGAGAGTTGGGGTTGTCCAGCCTGAAGAAGAGAAGGCTCCAGGGAGACCTTATTGCGGCCTTTCAGTACTTGAAGGGGGCTTATAAGAAAGATGGGGACAGACTTTTTAGCAGGGCCTGTAGCGACAGGACAAGGGGGAATGGCTTTAAACTAAAGGGGGGTAGAATCAGACTAGACAGAAGGAAGAAATGTTTTACGCTGAGGGTGGTGAAGCACTGGCCCAGGTTGCCCAGAGAGGGGGTGGATGCCCCATCCCTGGAAACATTCCAGGTCAGGCTGGACAGGGCTCTGAGCGACCTGATCTAGTTGAAGATGTCCCTGCTCGTTGCAGGGGGGTTGGACTAGATGACCTTTAGAGGTCCCTTCCAACCCAAACCATTCTGTGATTCTGATTCCCGGGAGGAGAGGACCAGCTGGCTTCTCCTAGCGTAAAATCCCCTCCATCCATCCGGAGTGGCAGCCCCAGCGTTTTGGCCGGTGGCCGAGGTATGTCCTCTGAATGCTGCTAAAAGCCGGCGTATGGATGCAAAAATGCTCTTTGCCAGCAAACTACAGGCATGGTTTAATAGGGATTAAGCACCCTCCACGCCTGCCCTGCTGCTGACCGGGGGATGCCGCTCCCGCCCCATCCCGCCCAACCCGCGGAATAGAATACTTTAGCGGGTTGACATCTCAACTTATAGTTGGTTGTGTCTTTTAGGATTACGGGGCTTTTCACAGCCCAAGTGCCCATTATATTGCCTGGGTGCCTGAAAAGAAAAGATTTACTTTCTGATAATGGTTTCCCTTCAGTTATTTACAAAAGACGGTACGTGGCGGCCAGCACTGGCGTGCGAGCACGCGGTCAAAACGTGCGTTTGCAAAGTGTATGGATCAGCTGGTTATTATAATGCTTTTATTTAGGACGTGGGCTGTGCTCTCGGCCTGCAGAGCGCTGCCTGCGCGGGGAGTTTTGCACCCTGGCTGCTGCTTCCATGGGATCAGGGCTCATCCCCCGGGATTGCGGAGGACCTGGGCAAAATACACGTGTTGGTTGCCTGAGGATTGCTACCCGCTGCGTGCATTGTACGGGGGCACACGCGTGTGCACGGTGTGCGTGTGCAAGCTCTCCTGGCAGGAGAACATCCTTCGTTCATGTCTTCTAGTATAATTCCTGCAGCCGTCATGTCCTACCCAGCCAGCCGGTGCGATGCCGTTGCTCTTGAAGGAGAAACAGCGCAGCTCCAAAGAGGACATTGTGGAGCACACCTGAAATTTGCATTTTTTGCTATTTCTTCAAATGTTTTTACGGGCAACATTTCCTTTGGAAAGGTGAAAAATAACAAGGATAAGATGTAATGTGGGCTCTTGTTCCATTAGGTTTTAGAGGAATGTGAAAACGGATTATGTCTAACTTGAGTCACAGATTGTAGTATCAGCCGATGGATAAATAGGTTATAAAACTTGGGCTGTTCTTGATTCAGGTGTTGGTGGTTGCGGGTTTTTTATGACCTGTTTCAGGTTTTATTTCTAGAAATGCTGATGTATTTCCATGTATCGAATTTGTATAAAAATGAGGGGACAGGGAGCGTGCCTTGCTGTTGTGCTGCAGCCAGAGCGATGCTCCAGCGGACCCCCTGCCCTGGCATCCCACGTAGTGGAGCATCCCACTGCGGGGTGGGACCAGCGTCCATCAGATGGGCCACAAGCCCGCCTCCATTCACCTCCTGAAGTTGAGACAGTGCTTTTATTAGCCGTGTGCTGGTTTTTCCTTTCTTTTTCTTGGCAACGTCCATCACAGGCCAAAGGTAACATCTTCCCCCCGGGGCAAGGAAGCCCATCTGGTGGGAAACTGCTCCAACCTCGTGCGCAGATTCGACACACTAAAAGACTTTGTGTTTCTAAAGGTGATGAGGCTTTGGTTTTATTTAAAAAGAGAAAAACAAATCCACCTCCGAACTGCAGAAAATTCCTTATTTCAGTGAAGCAAGCTACATAATAAATTATTGTCTGGCTGAGAACAAGGCATTTCTGGCTTTCTGGTTATTTCTCTCTCTTCCTTGCTGGATCACTGTGTCAAGGCGGCTGTTTTGGGTTGGATTCTGTGGGCTTTTGTACTTGGTTGTCTCCTGGCTCTCTCCCCCCCCCCCCTCATTTATTTCTGTGTTTATTTTAATGGCTCTGTTTCGATGCACTGTGGTGTTTGCCTGCTCTGTGGCGTGCCAGGCTCGTGGATGGCACTGCAATGTGGCAGTTGTTGGGTTCCTGTCCTGTCACTTGGGCTTTTCTGCATCACCAGGTACCAGAAACCAGACCTGAGACTGGAAGGGTGGTGAAATATATAAAACCCTCAGCCAGCCATGGATGCATCAGTATCTGAAAAGCCCAAGGCTAGCTCCAGCAGCAGTCATTCGATGCAGTTTTCAAAGGGGTATACATTTTAATTAGAAAAGGGTCAGATCCAGGATATAATACTTTACATTGCTGCGCTGGATGTTTTGGCATCTGGAAAGATACCGGCTTTGGAGCAGCAAATGCAAACCAGATATGCGATGCTTCATCTGTGCTTGCGGAGATGCAGCAGTACCTGGATGCGGGGAGTCATGGTTCATCTTGATTGCTTTCATTTTCCATAGTAACTGTTCCTACGGTTTGCTGGATGCGAATGCTGGCCGCCGGCAATAAAGATAAACTTCTCCTTTCATTCACCGAGATGCTCTCACCGCTTTAGAAGGACACGTTGCTAATTACTTGTTATTGGAAATGGGCTGGATTAGGAGAGAGAAAATATTGCTGCTGAAGGAGCTCATTAAAAGGAGATGCTGGGAAGTGAGCTGGCTGCCCGTTGGCCACGGCCGTGCTGATAGGCAGGAGTTCAAACCCCAAACGCAGACGGTCAAAGGTCTTTGTGCCTTTACTGCTGCCGGAGCATTAGCTGGCAGACGATTATTTGCGGAGTCAAAGCGTGCAGAGGGTTTCACCTGACCTGAAGGCGCTGATAAGAAGCAGATAAGTAGGAAACTTGTCCTGCACCAGCTAGTCTGTGCAGTCAACGCATTCTTCACCTCCCAGGTCTGTGGCTGAAGGGACCTCCTTCCCCGTGCACGTCAGCAGTGGCTTCGGAAAGGCTGGCTCGGAGAAGACAGTGGGCAAGCAGTGTGAGGCAGGTGATGATGGAGGGTTTGACCGTGTGCTGTTCCTCTCTGCCCAGCCCCAGAGAGGGGCACCGAGCAGAGGAGGGTGTCATCTCCATGAGGGGTGATGTCCAACAGGTCTTTTCTGCAGGGAGCGGAGAGCAATGGGGTTTTGGAGGCTGGGAAAAGAGATGTGAAAATTGATGTTGGTTGCTCACGGGGCAGGACGTGGTGTCTGCTGTCTGGAGCTGGGCTGGAGCGTCTCCCTGAGTCTCTCTGGGGATCTCTTCAGTTTGGCTTTACCATCATCCCATGCGGGCACAGATAAATAAATCTGTGGGCTGCTGGGGTGCTTCTCGATGCATGTCACAGGTGTCTCGGAGCAGAAGGGACCTGCTGGATCACAGCAGTATTTAAAATTTATTTATTATACACTCCCCAGGGAGAGCAAACACGAGAGGGACGCTGGACATCCTACCACAGAAGACTCTGGAAGGAGGTGGCTGCGTTGGTATGTGAAGAATTTGCACCGCAGCTGCCTTTTATAGGAAGCATCTCTTGTTCCTAGCAAAACCTGGCATGATAAATGGCAAGAAAAAGGCTTTCGGTGATCTGTCAGGGTAGCTCTGGAGCCTGTCACAGCCTGCCTCTCCGGCGGCTGGCCTGCGGTGGCATTTCTGGGGATTAAATCTTCGGCAGAGAGAGGCTGCTCTGCGTTCCTCCTGCCCTACGTTGGAATTGCGGAGGAACAAAGGATTGGCATGGGAACTTTTTCAGCGTTTAACTGGAGGATAAATAAGGAAGAGACATGGGTTTTCCAACTGGGATGCCTTAAGTGAGTTGTTTAAACCCATATCTAAACGGCTGAGGCCGGGTGGTTGGAAAGATGGGCTGGGCGCTTGCTATTTATCGGGATTTGGTGGCCATTGGACATTTTGATAATTGAACATTGATACAGGAGCCTAAATGTGGAGATGCCTGATGCTAAGCACTGTGTTAAGCAGTTATGCCTGAACGGTGTATTTTAGAGATCTTTTCCAATCATCTTACCTAGTTGTTAGCATTAATTCCTGGCAATGTAGTTGTGGGGTAAATCCACTTCCAACTTTCGCTATTTGGGTGCATGTGATAGCGTGGTGCTCCTGGTTCTCTTGTCTTTGAAGGCCACAACCTTCAAAGAAACTTGTCGTGCGTGAGAAAGCATTTTAGGCTTTCAGCATCCATCCAATGGAAGCAATAAAAATGGCAAAAGCAACCTCTCTATTTTGTTTCCTTTCTGATGCCTGACCAGGTTGGACCTTGGGTGGGAGCGAGGAGGTGTACAGTTGTTGGCTTAATGGTAGGTTAGGATGTCGGTTTGTCTTGCTGAGTTGGAACAAGAATTGTTTTAGGAAGCTCTCTTCATGAGCAGCAGTCTTGCTGACAACGTTGTCATGTCAGCATGTTTCGGACCAAAAGACCCCACTGCTTACTTCAGGGAATGATGTTTGTATGGGGCTGGAGTCCCTGCTCCCTTGGGATGGCTGGGGCACAGGTGGGTCCCATCCCCAGGGAAGAGCTGTGGCTGCCCTGCGGTGTTGCCTCGGCACTGCTGGGCTGCTGCAGTCCAGGTTTTGGAGAAGCTTTGCCTTGGTGTGCTGGAGAGAGGATGGCTGGAGCATCTTCCCTGGGGGAGGATGTACATATGGGGTCCTCTCACCCAGACTGCAGTGAGCTGATGGAAATGCATCGCTGTTCCTGCATGTCTGTCTTCTTCTCGTCATGGACTCACCTTTTCTTACATCATTTTGGTTGCAAGTTCCCCTGTGCTGTTGCCTCCCACCCATCTTACCCAAAATGGGTTCCTTCTCCATTGCTGCTCTTCACCTATCAGACTCACCACTTGGTTCCTCAAATTCAACAAGCCTGCAGCACCTTTGGGAGAAGGGGAATGAACCTACAAACGTCATAAAAAATGCTTGTTCTTATTGAGTTTATTTGCTGATTAAGGGTAAAACTGTACAATTGCCATAAACTGTATAATCTTGCTAAAGCAAGAACCCCATTTAGATCAGTCTTTAAAATAACAGCTATTAATAATAATTATACATTACAGTAATGCTGATAATTGCTAAGTTATAATAAGCAGTTTGCACATCTATTGGCTGTTTCTGCTGCCAATTCCATGTTTTAGGGTCATAGTAATGAGCACGGCATGGGCTTCATAAGAAAGGTTTGGAAGGAAATGTTCAGACCCCCAAAACTTACAGACTTTGTGCTTTGACAAAGTAGGGGGAGGAGGGGGGAACAGGAAAAAAATATAGATTTGAGGTTGATCTCTATTAATTATGATTAAGGAGTGTAACTGGGGTCTGGGAATCCTTGGTGGTAGGCACTATGCCAACACAGATCCAAGGGATCACCACCCCCTGAAGAGCTCTCAAGAACATGTGTTTGCTCAGTTTGGGAAGGCAACAACCGCTTTGATGCTCAAATGTGAGTTTGGGTTTTTGTTTGAAAACCTCTTGTTTGTACATGTTTTGAGGGCGAGGCAAGATGGGAAACCTGCTCTAGGCGCAGAGGTTTCCTGACACGTGGCACCAACAAGAGCAGGAGACCATCCAGCCCGCGCTGCCTTCCCAGCGGAGGGGGTTAATTTTAGAAAGGGAGAGAAGGTTTAGCATTAGTCAGACATCAACGTGGAGATTAAACCTTTGCGGATGGACTTGAATCCAGTCTGAATCTAGGTGGCAGCTTCCCTTCCCAAGGTGCCTCCTGCCAAGGAAGAAGGTTCACTATTGGAGCTCCAAAATCTGTCTCTCTTGAAGGGCCAGGCTGCTGGGAGCAGGAACCAGCTTGCAGGACCTGGCAAATGGGCCTCTGTAAACCTGTGATTGTCTTGGGTTTGTTTTGTCAAGCACATTTTATATACGTGCGTCTCAGACTTGGTAAAATTAGGTAGAGCCCAGAAATCAATGGGTAACAGCTGAAAAAGCCCTGCCTTGAAAAAGCTTCTAGAGGATGGTGACTGAAACAACCCTCACCTGAGCGTTGGGACATCTCTGGGCAGGCTGGTGGAAGTGGGGAAGGCAGTTGCGTGATAACTGAGAGACTCATCTAAAATGGGAGGGACTGCTCAGAATGAAGTATGGGAAGTAGGCTGAGAGAGCAGAGGAGGCTTTCTTAAAGTGATGAAATGCTTGAACATCATTTCATGGAATCAAAAAACCATTTAGGTTGGAGGAGACTTCAGGAGGTCTCTAGTCCAACCACTTGCCCAAAGCAGGGTCAGCATCAAGTTTGGATGTTACCCCACTGTAGCGGATATTACCCTGTAGTGAGCAGACACGTGTGGTCCTAACCATGAACCCCGATATAGGAAGGGAGCGTGGTCAGAAGGGGAATTCAAAGGACAAATTCAGAAAACGCAGAGCTGGTCGCTACCAGGGAGTGCCAGGAGATGCCACAAAGTCAAGATGTTCCTCTGCTTGTTGAGCCTCTTTATTGATGCCCTGTGTTGGGTGACGGTGGCATATTGGCAGTGGCCCCAGCACAGCTGGCACACTGGGACGTCCACATGGGGCGGCCGGTCTCTGTGTCATTACGTGATTCACACTGACTTGGTGCAGACTAAGCATATAAAGATTACGGACCGTGACTTGTTAGTCTTCTATCTTACTGTAAGGGTGAGATGTCAACCAACTCGCTGTCCATGCCTGGACATCTGCTCTAGGGATCTTTGTGTACGATGATGATCCTATCCCGGGTGTATGCGATAACTCATCACCCTTAAACATAGGGGAGGTTTTTTCCTGCTGAGTTCTGGTTTCCTTTAGAGAGAGGTGACGGTACTGCAAGGTGACTTGGTTTTAGAGTTTCCTGCTGGAGACCCAGAAATCTCTCAGATACGTGGTTTGTGCTCGTTTGCTGGACTTGGTGACTTCTGACTAACCCGTTCCCTTTCAGTCCACCGTCTCTCCTGTTGCTAATCAGCAAAATGCTGCTTGGGCATGGGGTGAGCACCCCAAAAGTGGAGCCGTGTGTGTTAGCCCTTGCTCTGCTTTATGCTTTGTCACGGGTGTTCAAGGGGGAGCATCCCCGGGGCAGAGCCCTAGGCTTGATTTCCTCCAGTGCCACCTTCAAAATAAAATAGGCAAAACCCCTTTGGTTTTGTGTTGCCTGGCCCCAGGGGATGGAGGATACCTTCTGACTCTGCTTGTTCCATCCCAAGTGATGCCACCCGTATCAGCTGTGCCCTACCTCGCGCGGTCACCTCCCCACACCGTCGTGCCCTCCAGGACTCATTGCAGCTACCTATTCTCCCAACTCTTTCTTTAACACTTTTTATTTAATAAATGGTGCTTTCCATTTGGTAATTGGCACTAATTAGGTAAAGGGGAGAAGCATGCCCTCTTCCAGGGCTCCATGCTGTCTGGGGCACCTCTTTTTTTTTTTTCTTGTCTATTTTTTTTTTTCTTTCTCCTTTTTAATACGCCACATGATTTTTGTTCAGGAGCTAATGTGTGATATTGATCTACATAATGAGCCTTTTTGACAGTCCGGGCACATTTGGGAATAATTCCTTGAGCAGATGAAATCCTTAGGCCAGAACTGCTCGTTCTCGGCAGTTTCCAAATGAAGCCACAATTGTTCAGAAGTGACAGATGAGAAATGGTTCAGGAGCTGGAAATTACACGAGCTGGGAACAGATTTTTTTCCCCCCCCCCCCTCCTTCCCTTCCGGATGGCATGTGACTCACTCCAAATTTGCTTGGTAATTTTATACTTGTCTCAAAACAGACTGTAAATACCAGTTCCCGGTGAAAGAGAGGGTGAGGGCTGAAGTCTTGGCGTCCTGCAATATGGTGGGAGCTCCTGTGTCTTCTCCCTCCCAACCGCAGGGAAGGAGCAGTATGAGTCTTACCACGGGACACTGGTCCAGAGCTTAATTCGTGTGCAAACATGCCCAGCCCAGGTACAGGAGTTTATGGTTTCTTTTCTTTAAGGTGTGAGTGGCATTCAGCCATGGAGAAATAGGAAGGAGGAGAGGGGTTGGTCCAAGCTCCCTCCGCAGTGGTTGGGTGGGGGACGATGGGGATGCTGAGCCCCCTCCCCATCACTCACCCCAGCTTCTCTGGGTGGGGGATGCGGAGCTTGGGGTGAACTCGGAGCCAGCACCTGACTGGTGGCCAAAGAAGGGGTGTCAGGCCCCCAGAGCGGTCCCATCTCCCACAGCAATGAGTACCAGAGGTTTTATGTCACATGTAAAATACTTAGTTTTGATGGCTCTTCTTGTCCTTGCTGCTGTGGGTTCAGCCCATGTTTGCAAACCAGGTGGCTCCTGCTTGGGTCACTACCTTGAGGAGAGACCTCCCAGAAAATCCAGCGATGTGTGCTGAAGTGTGGGGTGTGAAGAGTGTTATCTGCAGGTGTTTGCAGCTGGGATGGTCCCTGCTGCCCGCTCTGTGCCCCCAGGCACCCCAGGCGTGGGCAGGGGAGAGGACCATGTAAGAGGGTGGTTTGGGTGGTGGCAGACCCCTCCTCACCTCAGAGCAAACTGTACCTGTCCTTGCTCGTGTGACCAGATGTGCGGTCCTCATGGACTGGAAGCTCTTGTGTTGACCATGCGATGTGCAGCCACTCTTAGATGTACGAGCTGTGGCTCCTTGCTCCAGCCTGGGCTTTGGGAGTCTTGTAAACCTAAGTCTTGTTTGAAGAAGCATCCATGGCCACTTTCATCAGGATGAAGGTCTCCTGGTGCTGTTTCCATCTCAGGAGACCACAGGAGGACCTCTCCGTGCCTTTTGCTTGCCTGTGGAGTGTACCTTTCATTTCTGTCCCTGGCGATGGTGGAGCTGCCCTGTTCTCTGCCAGAGCAGGTGGTGTTTCAGTGACATGAAGGGGATGTCCTGTCTGTTGCTGCAAAACAACGTTGGCCAACTTTCAAAGGAGTGTGTTATCTGGGATGGATGCACTGGGTAGGTGCACATAGTGATCACAGGAGCATCCACCTGAACATCGTTAGAGCTGCCCTTACTATCAATGCTGCATTTGAGGTGTCATCAGCTTTTCTTCATTAGATGCACATCTTCAGATGATCTGGATGTCAGCTGTTGACGTCCTTACGTGTTCATTCCCTGGTTAAGGGACAACTGCAGGATTTGCTAAGGTTTTTAATTCAGTATATGGATCAGAGGAGGTGAAAGTGATTTGAGTTCGGTCTCTTGCATCGGTTGAAGAGGTGTTTGTGGGGTGGTGTATCCATTCTCATGTGTTGGCTTTGGAAAGGGGCTGGGGATGTAGAGGGATCTGGCTTTGTTTTACAGCAGAACACTTAATTCCCTGATGATCTGTGCCCTAAACAAGACTATCCTAATAGGGTTTGCAACGTAAGCCCCTGGATAATGGCTTCTTATTCTGCTAGCCATAATCTACATATACATATTTAGGAGATGGCTGTGCTCCTGGAGCAGAAACTGGAGGGAGGGATAACCCAGGCTGTCGGGACGCTTGGGTAGCTGAATCAAGCCTTAAAGCCAGTGACTTAATTTGTATATACATCTGTGTGCATTTGCACAGCCTTCTCTTTCTCCTCTGCCCTGTGTTTTGACTTTAACCCGTAAGAAGATGTTAAAAACCTACATACAGAACTTTTAGTGTTTCAGGCTACCATCTCTGAAGGTTTGTGTCTTGGCTGGGCTATCTGCTGATTTCCCAGAGTCAGTTTGCATCCTGAGGATGCTTTATCTTAAAAGCATCATAAAGCCCCTATGTCTTCTATAGAGCTGGTTCTCCTGCAGAGCTCACGCTAGGTAGCTGGTGAAGTGGGCAAGGGTTTTATCTCCCTGGAAACACGGGACCCTCGGAGCCAGGAAAGGACCTCTTCATGTTGCTCCAACCAGCAAAACCATGGATCCATGGCGCTTGGTGGTCTGGCAGAGCAGGACTGGGTTTGGGAGAAGCAGCACCCGTGTCTGGTCAAGATGAACGTGGGCTTGTGCCTCCATGGAGGTGATACCTTTGCTGTGGCAGGGGCTCGGGGCTGTGCTGGCTCAGAGCTCAGCCGGAGGGATAGCATCGTTTCTTCTGTGGTTGCCAGTCAACTGGTTGATGCAAAACATGCTTTGTTGTTTTGCAGGGTTTTTCCCTTTTTTTGCTCTTTCTAATCCATTTTTAACAAGGAGAGGTCTTAAAAATAGATTCTGGTGTGATCTCTGTTTCACCTCCATGTGCAAACCTCCTCGCTGGACCATTTACAGTCGCGCTGTTGACTCAGCATCATTTACTGCTGCCGTCCTAGAGAAGCTTTTCAATTATCATCCTCTTCCTCACACCCCTGTCCATCATCCCCAGCTTATCACCCTTATCCAGCACAGCTAATGCTGTGGGCTTTTTAAATTAAGGTTTTTAATTTTGTTTTTCTCTTGTGCACGTGTCTGGAGGTTTTCAGTGGTTTGGGTTTTAGGAAGGAGGATAAGCAAAATGTCCGTTGTTGTCCTTAGATGTAGGAATGTTACAGAAATGGGACTTTTTTGTTTGTGCACGCATGGGAACTCTAAATGTGACCACCGAGGATTATTATAAATGTTATTGAATGTACAGCAAAAGTATCCTGCCTGTGGTAACTGATAGGCTTTGGCTACTGATTTCTAACCTTTTTATAATTACTGGGAAATAATTTCGTGCCTTTTTTTATTTTACTTTCTCAGGCCCCCTCCGTTCTCAGCGTCTCTCCTGAAGGGATGGAGAACTCGTCGGTGGCATCGGCCTCCTCGGAGGCGGGGAGCAGCCGCTCTCAGGAGATCGAGGAGCTGGAGCGTTTCATCGACAGCTACGTCCTAGAGTACCAGGTCCAGGGGCTGCTGACAGATAAAACGGAAGGGGATGGCGAGAGCGAGAAGACGCAGTCCCACATCTCGCAGGTGGGCGAAGGGCACAGCGTGGGGTGGGAGAGGGGCTGTGGGATGCCGGTGGCTTGTCACCTGGGTTGGGGATGCACATCCAGCTGAAGCAGCTTTTTGAGCATTGGGGTGTAAAGCAGGGCATAATAAAAGACCGGATTTGGGGCAGCTTGCTGGTTCAGCCAGATATGAGGTCTCCAACCAGCTGGTAGAGGTCTCCTGCCAACTGGGTTTTGTTTTTCCATGGTCTCAAGGTGCGTGCCCTGAGGCTGAGGTGATTCTCCTTCTCTATTCCCAGACACATGGAGTACTGCTCCAACTCTGGGGTCCCCATTCAAGAAAGACATGGACCTGTTGGAGTGGGTCCAGAGGAGGCCATGGAAATGGTCAGAGGGCTGGAGCACCTCTCCTGTGAGGACAGGCTGAGAGAGTTGGGGTTGTCCAGCCTGGAGAAGAGAAGGCTCCAGGGAGACCAGGGGCTTCTAAGAAAGACTAAGAGAGACTTTTTACCAAGGCCTGTAGCGATAGGACGAGGGGCAATGGTTTTAAACTGAAAAAGAGTAGATTTAGATTGGACATGAGGAAGAAATTCTTTACTGTGAGGGTGGTGAGACACTGGATCAAGTTGCCCAAAGAAATTGTGGCTGCCCCATCCCTGGAAGTGTTCAAGGCCAGGCTGGACGGGGCTTTGAGCAACCTGGTCTAGTGGAAGGTGTCCCTGCCCACGGCAGGGGGGTTGGAACTAGATGATCTTTAAGGTCTCTTCCAACTCAAACCATTCTGTGATTCTATATATGAAGGATCCCATCCTTATCTGATATCAGCAGTGTTTATCTGATTTATCTGAGCTGTGCAGGTTTGCTGGAGCTGAGGATCTGATCCAGAGCTTTGGACCCTTTATACATGAGCTTGGTGTAAAGAAATTACCAATCAAAGGAACCTTTTTAAGAACAGATTTTGCTGAAGAGGTCTTTTACAATTTGAGGATCAAAGCTGTTAGAAGTGGGAGAAAATAAACTTAAAAATTAAGTGGTCCAAAGTACTTTGTAGTGCATTTTTTTAACCTAAGGGTAGAAAATGGCTGTGTTTGAAGTGACGCTTTGGAGAGGCTTCAGGTCAAACAGGCAAGTGCTGCTTTAACGTGTCACGTTTAGAAATACCATTGAATTAGAAATAAATTAATAGTCAGAGTTTTACAACCACTTGCACCCTGTCCACACCTCTGCCCGTCTTCAGGACAAAAGCTGCTAATTCTTGTGGCAGCCCATGTACAATTTTTGCATTAAGATCCTTGGTTGCCACAACCGAATCCATCTTCCATTTGTGGAAACGGGATTTTAACTTCCCTCCGTCACCTACCCTGAAAGTAGGAGCTGCTGGGGTTTTTATGACAATGCTAGGGATGCTGCCTTTAAAGGTGGTCAGGTTTTATTTTAAAAGAAAAATGAGTAATAATGAAAGACCTGAACATTGAACACTTCAATTAGACCCCTTTTAGTGGCATCTCAAATGAAGCAGCTCAATGTGGTTGTACCCCAGACCATTGGTGTCTACGTGGAATTAGGATTTCTGTGTGAAACTCCAGCAAAATGCAGTATTTCGTATTTTTAGGGCTGTATATGGGACGAGAAGTGAGGATGGGCTTTTACATAGGTCACCTGCTTTTATCGAGCCATGTCTTAAGGGATGCGTTAGGAAGGAATTATCTGTTGTCTCCCAAAGATATTCATTTTCCCACCTCGTGCCCCAAATTTGTGTAAGAAATAGCCAGGAATTTTTATTTCTGGTTTTCTTTTCCTGGTCACTTCTTATCAAAGCAAGGAATAAGCACTCACATATCCTACAGCTTGCTGGAGTAACCTTGGTGGAAGCCAGCCTGACTGAAGGTGACATGTTCCCTCTTAACGAGAGCTGGAGGAAAACGGCTGAGTTTATGGTGAAGGCACTGGACTGAGACCAAGAAAATTGTTTTTAACTGCAAGGTTCTGCCGACAACTTAATCTTTAACTTTGGGCAAGTTACTTAATCTCTCTGCGGTTCATTTCCTTGCGGCTGTAATAATGTTTTCCCTGCCTGAGAGAGGATACATCCACTCACCCATGTGTGTGAGATGCTCGGATGGTACCACATCCCTGCATAAGTGTTCACCGTGCCGGGGGAAGGAAGGAAAGGCACATTGTGTGCTCCTCCATCTTCCATGCCACTCACAGGGGAGCTGAGTCCATCTCCAGTCTAGAGAATCCCAGAGTGTGGACATTTCCATCATGGGGGTGTCTCCTGCCTTGCTCCCACCAGAAAAAAAGAAAGTCGGAGGGAAAATGCAATTTTCTTTCAGCTGTGGACATAATAATGGCTGAGCTGTACCTTGAGAGAACTTTCCAGGCATGTGGTTGCACTCAAAATCGTTAAAGGAGATATGCATAGGTCTAGCAGAAGGCTCTCAAGCGTGATAGCATCATGAGCTTCTCCAGGTAGGTCAGCAGAGGTGGCAGGAGAGCAATGGGCAGCTCATTAAAGAGCTCGTTAAAGGTGAGGCTGATGTTTCCCATCTGGTTGAGCTAGCATGGGCTCTCCGATGAGGGCGGAGCTGCGCAGGGATGGTGAGCAGGTCTAGTGGTGGCTCTTCCTCTTATTTGTGGTCTGATCCGTACTTGTCAAGAAGCTCTCAGGTAGTTGCTGTTTGTACAGAATTGAGTTTTCATTTTTCTTGACACATCAGCCTTGGTGATGGCATCCAAGTGGTGAGTGTCTCTGGCACAGCCAAGTGCTTCCCAGGATGAAAGACCTCAGAAATGGAACTGGTCACCAAGGTTCAGTATCAACTTTGGGGGGGGGGGGGCAACAAAATGACTTTAGGATTAAGTAGCATCTCTTATGTTTGTTTACTTGATATTTCCACACACACACCCAGTATGATGCAACCCTTCATTTCTTTGTGAGGGGGAGAAACCCCAAATGACCCCAAATTGAATTATTTTGGTGGAGGCACCTTGCTGTCAAACCTTGGGGGAAACAGCAGGTCATATTCCAGAGCTGCTCGCCTCTGCCATGGGCTGTGCTGTCCTGCTGAGCTCCCAGTATGGCCGGGAAGTCCCCTGATGCCCATGTCCTTCACCATGGGGCGAAGCTGGTGTGACAGCAGGGCTGCAGCATACAGCAATGGCCAAACCTGCAGCTTTGAGCTCTGTTTTCTGTTTTGTTCAAAATAGAACCACAGGTTTTTGGCAGCTCGGGCCTCATAGCTCTCCCTGAAGCGAACAGAGTTGGGAAAAGCAGAAAATTCCCAACTTTCCATGGAAGACTCCATGGAAAAGAGTAATCAAGTCAAGCTGCCCTGGTGCGTACCACACGCCTGAGATACCAAACAGCATTGGAGTCTGCGAGGAAATAGTGGGGATGGATTTTATTGCAAAGCATCATTTCAGGTGCCTTCCTGCAATTGTTCCTGCATCTTCCCTCTGCTCACTGTTGGCAGGTGGAGCGTTTGCAAGCCAAAGCCTTTGGGATCATCCTCAAAAAGGGGGGGGGGAGGCGGGCCGCACGCATACAGTGATGCCCGCAGCCAGACGGTGTTTGCTGTGTGCTGTGGACTGACACAGCAGTTTTCCCCAGCCCAGCTATTTTTTTACACAATCCCTTTTTTTATCCCTTTTACAGTGGACGGCGGATTGTAGCGAGCAGCTTGATGGCAGCTGTTCCCCATCCCGAGGGAAGGGCTCGTCGTCTCATGAACACAATCAGGTAGGGGTTGTGTTTAGCTCTTCCTCACCAAACCTTCGCTTTTGTTCTTGTGCTGCCTCATCTGGCAGTGTGAAGCCTGCCCATGCTGCCAGCTTTCCCCCTCCTGTGGAAGGGGAGACGTGTCCCTCTGCTCGGCATCTGAAAGCTCGCTCCCACCGAAACTATGGGAGATGGGCAACATCCCGATGTGCAGATGGATGCTTTGACCAGGAGCTTATTGCTCTGCAATAAAGGGGAAAAAGTATGGAGCGTCCCATTTGTTCCTGAAGAGCTTCTTATTGCCACCTGTGCGAGGGGCCTATTTGGAGCATCAAAGCTGACTTGGAAGTATGAGAGGTAGCTGGGATGAGGGATCTTTGTGTAGCTGTGCTTCTTGGTTATGTGCTGCAGCACAAGGATGGTGTTGCAGGGAAGAGAATAAAATAGCTGAGAGGGTGAACTGGGAGAAGAAGCAAAATTGCACGTGCTGAGGGCCTGTGTTGGGTTTGCAATGACAGAAGCCAGGTGTGAGTCGGTTTTGGCGGTTGTACGTGGTGTGAACATCAGTGAAGAGTATTTACCAAGCGCTGCTGGCATTGCTGGAGGTGGCTTTCTCTCCTCCATGTGATTACCGGTGTGGGAGAGGGTTGGGTAGGGTGGCGGCATGGGTTTGACCATTGTCACGTGGTTGAGGAGCTGCTGTGCCACCATGAGACCATCAACCCTCTAAGAGCAGCGTTCGCCTGAGGAGATAGGAGACCGAGTGGGCTGCAGGAAAGGGTGAAGCGGTGTTTGCAGTTGCTGTGGCTCATGGATGTGCCACCTGGAGAAGGGGCTTCAGGCCGGTGGTTTTGGTGCTCTTGCCCTGCTTGATGTCCTCACGTGTGGGATCTGTGAGAAGAAGCCTGTGAGCCCCTTGCAGGGCAGTACAAGAGGACGTTCTGGTCTAAGCAGTGCGTATTGCAGCTCCCCCATCCCGTTTTGGGCACGGCTTCTCCCACGCAGGGCTGTGCTGGAAGCTGCTCAGCTGCGGGATGGGGGCTCACGTGTCCCCTTCCTGCCATGTGCCTGGATGCAAGGATGCTGAGAGCATCTGTACAAACACCTGCACACAACAAAGACAAGTTCTTGTTGTGTAGGAAGGTGCACGCCGTATGGAGACACTGCTTCAGATGAGCCTCTGAAGGTGCCAGATGAAATTGTGGATTTAATTTATTATAGCTTTGATCTGCTCCAAAATATTCGGCAGCAAAAGCTCGTCTGGGCTGCCTCCCAGCATTGCAGCTGGCTGCTTGAAATTCAGCTGGGAAGCTGGCCTCTTGGGTTGCTCGGGGTGTTAGCAGGACCAGGTGTTTTCCCTGGGGAAGAAGGTCCCTGGCTCTTTACCCAAGGGCTCAGCTGACGTGCCAGTCTCTGGCGGGTACCACAGGAGGATGCAGGAGTCGCACGAGTGATGCTTTCCTGACTCCAATCAGCACAGCCCTGACACCTTCCATCTACCTTGTGCCGTGCTCGCTTTTGTTTCAACTTGTGGGGTTTTTATTGTTTGTTGTTTTTTTTTTTTTTCCCTGGGCATTAAACCTATTTGATCTCCTCCAGAACGGAGTTTGTTTTCTATATACAAATAACATTCACTGATGCCCAAGCTGTTTTCCCTGCGTTTGGGCTCTCTCCCAGCCTGCAGCGGAGCTAATAATTATCTCTCTCCATGTTGGGCTTCCTTTAACAGCAAGTAACAAATTTTCCTTGGCACCAAAGAGGAGCTGCAAGCTATTGTTCTTCTGTCCAGGCAAGCGTTTCTCTTGCTGTTACTGATATACGAGTGAAACGCTGCTGGTGAGGACTAGGTTCAGTTTATTACCGTTTCTGGCTGGTTTTTTTTCACTAGTAGCTTTAAACACGAAAAAAAGAAAATTCATTAAGAAGGTGTTTGTCTTGAATGTAAATTATCAATCACTCTTCAAACCTGCTAAGGAAAAAGCTGGCTAATTATTTCCCAAAGGTTGTTAAGGGTTTTTTGTTGCAATTTTTAATGGATTTTGAGGGTTTTGTTTGGAAAATTGAATTCCTGTTTTTCCTATTTTATTTCCAGCTGAGATTGCTGCATTGCTGGTTGTGCAATACGCACCAGTCTTAGTTGAAAAATACTTGGATGTGAGATTTCTGCTGGCTTCAGCTACTGGAAAAATGTGGGTTATGTATCAGTGACCATGACACGCCTCACACAGTTCTAACCTGATGATCAGAAAGGGCATTTATACGGAAATTCAGGTTAGTCCTGGAAATATATTCAGCATCTGGTTCCTTTTCTGCGAAGGCAGAGTAGTCCAGGGCCACATTTTCAAAGAAATTGGCTTCCTAAAGGTTATAGGGGAGCCCAGAGTGAAGCTGACTTTCCCATGCCTGAAAATCCCCCTCTGCATCCCTAAGTACCTGATACCTTTGAAATTCTTGTCTCTAGGATCCAGCAAGGTTAAGGCAAATAAAAGAAAGATTTTTTTGTGTGTGTGTATAGGTGTATTATGTATTTATATAGACATTTATATATAATATGTGTGTATATAAGCATCCACAGGATTTTGTATAAGTGTGGGGCTGAGAGCAATTCCTGGATAACTTGCAATTTAAGGGTAATAATAAGGTGTCTTGATGCAACCTGCAGTCCAGGATATTCCTAAATTGCTGTTTTTCCGACATTGTTGGGTATCTCTGGGAAAGACCACCCCATACTTGCCCTGTTCTTGCACTGCTTGGTGAGACATCTGCTATTAGCAGCTGTGGGAGACTATATGGGGGACAGTGCCCGTAGGCTGGCACTTGTGCATCCCGTACAAAGCAGTGGCTTAAAAAATGGAGAAAATTCCCCCTGGAAACCTTTTACTGTGGTCTTTCCAGTTCTCTGGGCAGGTGGCTGCCTGAAGATGGTCTGCTCATGGAGGATCTCATGAGATACATTTCATGAACTCCTGGTGCGCTGAGAAAATCCTGGCCTCACAATTACATTCAGCTCATCTATAATTCTCCTTGTTTCCTACTGTGAACGCTTTCGTTTGCTGCATGGCATTGCCGTGCTTCGCTAAGCCCCGCTGCATTTGAGCGATACCCCCCAGAAGGTCTGGTAGCACCGTGTGAGCCTCTAGGGTGAAGACCACTCCATCGAGGTACGCAAGATACTATCTGAGCACCATATTACCTCTAAATGAGGAAAGTTTAGATAATGGAATCATTTTAAATCTTTTTATGTTTGGATTTTTTTTTTTCTTAAAAGGACCCAGTGGGAAGATTTTATATAATACTTTATTTGCATTCCCCCTGTGAGGCTGTCACAAGTAGGAAGCTCTTTGATATATTTCTGAGAGCAATTCATTAAGTAGAAGACTTCTGGTATGGTATGTATTTAGAGAGCCAGCGGAGCTCTTGGTACATGAAAGGTCTAGCAGCAGCTCCATCCCAGGCTCCCCTTATGTAAAGGGCATTAATAAAAACCAGAGCAACTCTGCAGGTTTGTCCCATTTCTCCAGGCGGTGGGAGAGGGAGAGCTGAAAATCCTCCTTCCCGGCCAAGTCCATCCCTTCCCCCATGGTGGCTGGCTGTCACCCATCATCACCAAGCAAAAGCCTGTGTTGTTGGCAGTAAATGGGACTGCAGTTTATTTTACTGCTTATTTGCATGTGTGTCCATGTCCCACCAGGTGCAGCAGGGACTTGTTGTGTGATTGGGGACCTCGGAGGCTTCTCCAGTTGATGGTCATGTTGCCTATCTACTGAGCAGTGAAGGAGCAGGCAGGGTGTGTGGATCACATCTGGCTTATCCTACACCCTGCTGGTAGCACCCTTCTGCTGTCCTCCCTGAGGAGCTGGTGGTGGAGGAGATGACTCGGTTTGCCTTCCCATTAAGCCAGTAGAAACAGCAGCACGCCTGTGGCAGGCAGAGGTGGTGGGTTTCCAGCCTTGGGTGTTGGTTGGAGATGATTAGCTGGCCGTTGGTTGGAGATGATTAGCTGGCCGGGGTCAAGACCATCCCAAGGGCTGCGCTATCAAGTTAACAGCATAAGATGTTGAGTGTCCTGCGCTGTTCGGTAGCGTGGAGATGTAGAGGGCTTTGCAGGGATTGTGTGCCTTTGTCACCGAGCCTGGCACGTCCTGCCAAAGGGTGTCTGAACCCAAGCCCAAGCCTTGCTGATAAGGAAAGCATGAGAAGGTCCCACAAAATCAAATGTAATATCGCATGAAACTTTATCTCTGATGTCTCCGTGACTCAAAGAAGCACAGTGCTGTGCTAGCGCCAAAACGTTTCCAGGCAGGAGATGCTTCGCGTCGTGTGAGCTCAGACTGTAGGCGAAGGACATCTGACCTGCCTGCATCTGGGGAGGTGCAGCCGGGGGAGGTGTCTGACTGCTGTGCGTGGGGTGGGAGCAGAGCAGATCCACTTAAACCTTTCAGGTCCCTCTTGCATGTGTCTCACCTGAACCCTCCCGATGACTTCCAACCATGTGAAGTCATGGCTGGAAAAGCTGCTACGCTGCCAAAGCCAAGGCAATAGTAGGGATGGGGTGATGTGTGAAGGTCATCTCTTGGGAACCAGCAGATTTCAGTGCACAGTGGAACTTAATTTTATAGAAAGTGGAAAAACCAAAGTATCAGTGCAGATTTCTCTTGCAATTCCAGAGATTTTTTTTGCGGGCATCAGTGCTGCTTGACCGCCTGGGGTCAAACACCAGGAAATCCTCCCTGATGGATGCTGCAGAGGCAGGTGGCAAGGGATCACTGTCTCGGGCAGTGGCCGCGTCACTAGGTCCAGAGTTGGACTGAGGCTCCTGCAACCAGCACCGCCGTCATGTAAACTTCTCAAGTCGGCGGTGAAGTCGTCCGCTTGCCGGCTTAAATCCACTGACATCAGCAGGCAGCGTGTAATGCTCCAAATCCTTGGCTAACCAGATCAGTGCTGGAGAGGGGGTGGGTGCTGCTTGCGAAGAGGCTGGCAGGATCTCCTGACCGAAGAGGTAATTCATTTCCCCATGCTGGTAGACAGCCTTTGTCTGGCTTTAGTTGCCCATCCTTGGGTCCGGATCTGAAGCACAGTGATTTTCTTGCTCAGCAAAACGTGAAGGATGATCCTGGGGGCAGTTTGGGGTTCTCCATCTCACCGACCCGCTTGTATCATAGCCCAGGGCCAGTTTGTACAGTGAACTTGGTTGAGGTTAGCCAAAGAAGAAGACCTGTTGGAACAAGCGGGTGCTGGCAGATGCTGCAGTCACCATTGTCTCGTTTCCAAAAGAAAAAGAGAAAGCGAAAGACAGGGAGTTACTTTGAGGCTTTGCTAGTGAATACAGGTTGGTGTAGCCCTTGCCTGATGGAGGCAGAAATTAAATCTTTAAGTGGGGTGACCTGCCCGTGATCAAAGAGCAGCTCTGAGAAAACCAGTCGCTTAATGGTTTTCTGCCTGTAATTGCTGGGTGACGCTCCCTCCATGTAGTGAATGCAGCCCTGTTCAATTGTGGTCAGAGAGGACTGCTGAGAAAGAAATCAAGTCCTTTAGCTAATATATAGGTTTAACTTTCTCTGGGACTTCTGTTCGGAATACACCTCGTGAAGCAGCACCACCCCTCGTGAAACAGACACCTGCTTGAGTGTCTGAAGATCTGGGAGTGAAATGCTTCACTGCTTTGCTGTCTGATTTAGGAGAACTGTTGCTGCTTACAGAGGACGGAGGAAGGTGTCTTCTAGGCCTGGTGTCACTAGTGACTCATGTGGGAGGACATCTTGTCACCCTCAGTTTCCATTTGTGTAGAGCAGACAGGGTGATGCCTGTCTGCCCGTTGAAGGGAGAGCTTCCCACACTCCAGTTCTGTGAAACTTGCAGTAGCTGAGTTACCTTTGAGGTCTTCATTCTTCTTCCAGATTTGGTTGAATAGGTCAACAAGTGCCGCAACTCTTGGCAGGGAAGGGTTGATGTGAGCCATTTCCTTCAAGGCTCGGGCGGGGGCTTGCTGCTGGGTTTCCATGGCATGTCTGAAGTTCTTGGTGCCATTCTGGGTGCTTTCAGTGTGCCTTCTCATCCTCATCCATGCACATAAACGAGCTAGCTAATACATCCTTGGCTAACACATCTCTTCTGGTGTGTCTGGATGGAACACAACCGCACAGGCTGGGCCCTTTCATGGGGAGTCCAGAATGATCTTGTAGGCTTAACCTCCTACTTCCAAGCCCATCAGGTCCTTTGGTCCTGTATTGTGGCACAGCTTTAGGTAAAACCTTACTTTTCCTGGTGGGAGAAGAGCTCCAAGCGATGTTTGGTGTCCCTTCTGCTGTGCCTTTACCTAAGCAGTGAGCAGGTACTGTACCAGATTGGAGCGGGCTGGGGACGGTGGACATGGACCAGGGGAGGGAAGGAGCAGAGCCAAAGTGGTTGGGTTTTCTGCATGATATTTTTATAGGGGCAAGTTTTTTGTTTTTCTTATAGTTTTATGCAATACGTTAAGAAGAAAGAAGCTGGAAATTTGTCCCTACTAAAATGTTTAGAGTAATCTTATATTTTTTTGTAAAAGGTGCTTTTAAAATTAGTGAAATAATTGTTTTCATATAAATCATTGTTTTTCCATGGGAAAATTGGAGTGGTTGTTCTAGAATAAGTCTAGAAGAGCAGGGAGATTTTGCATTAAATACTTGGAGTCCGGTGTCAAAATTCTGCATAACTGCAAGATTTAGCTGCAGCACATGAAAACCTCTGCTGTGGAAAAATCTCGGAAAGGACCTTTTAGATGATAGCTGTCTTCTCTTCTGACTAGGATTAAGACTCGAAGTTTGGGAGTCATTTGAAGGACACCCCACAGCTTGGTCTAGGGAGCTCCTTGTAGGTGCCGTGGTGGAACAGTTGTTAAAGCTGGGGGGTATCTCAGAGGCTCTTGTGTCCTGAGAAGCCCTCTAGCTTTCTGTTGTCTTTCCTTTTCCTCTGGCCCACCTTAGGCTGTGAATGCTGTACATTGAATATTGAGATTTTTACATACAATTGAACGTGAATCCCATCAAGAATCCACTGATGTCTTCAGGCCACTTAAAGCTAGTGGCATTGCCATGCTTGGTCTACACCTCTATACGCAGCCAACTTCACCCATACTTATCGTCACTGAGAGCAACCACGTAGGTGGTCACCGTGTTTCCGTTTATTGCCTGTGCACTGGAGAAAGTTGTCTCCTTTTTCTGCAAATGGGATTTTGAAACTTGCACTGAAGCAGCAGAAAGTATTAACTCTTGAGCTGGCAAAGGGAGCGGGATTAATTAGTTCATGCCTCAGAGAGCTAGCTGTGAAGGTAGAAATTGCAGTGTAAGTGAAACATACGATTATTGCTAATTAAAATGCAAATGTTAGATTTGACAGCTAGTTTCCAAAGGAGGGTGGGTGGCAGTGTTAATGTGCGCAAGCCTCACTGTTCCCAAGAGGGTGCAGAACTTGGCCAAAAGGTTTGGCATGGATGAGAACAGCTGCTGGGAATCAGTCTCTGGAGGGGGTGACGTTTCCCTCCAAGCCCCAAAGAGTGGCTCAGAGGTCCCATCTCCTGTTGGTGAGTGTAGACCATGAACTGTAGGTGGAGGAGCCCAAATAAGAGCTGGGAACAAGAGTTCAGGGGTTGTTTGGGGTGTTGGGAGAGACTAGGGGAGTCTTGGTCTTTTGAGGGCACAGCAGAGAGTAACGGGGCCAGGTGATGGGGGATTGGGTTGGCAGGCGACAAGGGCATGGGATGGAGAACTTCGTGCATTTACAACTGTTTCTTCAGCTTTTGTCAGAGCTGCAGACAAATCTGTTCCTTCAACATGCTGAATTACTTTAGCAAGAGCACTGTGTGGGAGACATGTAGGTGGCCATGCTGTGGGATGGAGGGTGAGCAGTGCCGCGTTTCACCGTTGCGGAGCCACAGCTTTCTGCTGAAGTCCAGCTGCCTGTATGGGTTTGGGATGGGGTTTTTATGGTTTTTGCGATGATGCTGATGGAGAGTTTTTGTTGCTCAGTTGTTGTTTTTTAGGGAACGATCGTTACCTGCATACTCTCGCCCGCTCCTCCTGCATCACCCATGAGGTTGGTGTGAGCTTCCCTGCTCCCGCAGCAGGGAGATCTGCAGAGAGGGTTCATTTTAGCACAAAAGGGCTTTATTAGAGGACACAAAGCCACCAGAAATGTCTGGGAGAGTTTCTGGTGGATGTATTTCTGTTCTGGAGATCTGAACCGCCGACAGTAAGGTAGCAGTTAAAAGTTGTTCATCTTTGGCAATTAATCAGAAATTTAGGTAAAATATTGAGCTTGGCTGTGCTGCTGAGTTTGAACATGAGTGTATTAAGGCCATACTCGGTTGGACTGTTTCAGCTTCAACAGAAGTTTCAACAATTTTTAGTTCAGCAATTTTTATTTTTAAAATAATTTGTTTTTAAATATAAATATTAATAGGGCGTGATAAAGATAAGGAATGTGAACAGGGAAAAGACCCCAGGCCATGAGCTAGAGCCAGGAGACAAGCTGATTTAGTGGGAGGGTATCTGTGATTTTTATCTAACTGGTTCGTGCCGTATCTGCTGGCTTGTCTCGGTGAGTTTGGACATTGATGCATGGTGGTACCAATCTCCCCATTTCTCACAAGGGTTTTATTGTGGCCAGCCGCGTTTCTGGAATTTGCATAACCTCAGGTTGTCTGCGGTCAACCACAACCAAAAGTTGGGTCAACTGAATATAACCAAGTGGTGATGTTTATTTTCAGTGTGTCTTTTAAAGCGAAGGGTGCATATGCTGACCTGGTCCCATGTAGCACTTGGCACAGAAATTTTTCATACGTGGATGAACAAGACGTTCAGTGTGTAGGATACGGTAAATTGGTAATTAATCCTTCGAACATCTAGGTGGTGAGGGTTCATTTCTCCCAACCACCTTTTCAGTTGGTGCGCATCTTTCCCACGTCAAATGAGATACTTCTCACTTCTCAGGATGCCCGCAAGACTGGCTCTTCCCCAAGGCTTCCCAAAGTGGCCACCGGCCTGTGTCTCACAAGTGGCATCGATCAAGTTTTTTTTCCCTCCATGCCAATTTAACAACTCCTTTAACTTTGTGGCACTCGGTATTTCTCAGCCATCGGGAGATTCAGGTCACAATGTGGCGAGGAGGGAAGAAGGTGCTTTCTGCTGTTGGTGTAACATCTCGTGGGAATAACCACAACCTCTCAAATTTCATCTATACACAACTTGAAAACCAGTTGACCTCCTCTTTTGAAGTCAGTACAGATTTTGGGCTATAGCAACCGCAGTATGTTTGAGCTTGCTTGAGACTTGCTGGGTTTGAGGATGGAGAACGTGCAGCTGGAGCAATGCAGAAACTGGTACTGATGCATTTTGCTTCCAGTCCCTCGCATTGGGTAAACACTTAGATGTTTTACATGTGCTAAGGTCTGTGCTGGACCACTGGGTAGCATCACCTTAGATAGCTTAGGGTCTGCTGTGCAGCTATCTCCGTGCCCCATCCAACCCAGGTGGCAGTGGTGGAGCTGGGACCTGGTCTGTGCCCCCAGATTAGTGACCTGGACTTGGCTGTTGTGTGCAAAGAGGAGTTCACGCCTTGCTCTGCTGGTGAGTCCTTCTGGCTCTTGAAGGCCAAGGTGGCTCTGCCCTTAGGCTGTGGCAGTGTCCACAGAGACTCAGGTAGTCCCACAAGGATGTTTGAGACATGAGAAGTCCTCTTTTAAGTGTCAGCTCTCACACCAGTCCTGAAACGCATGCTCCCCTTTGTATTTCCGAGATTTTCAGAGTCCTTGAAAGAGTTGAATATTCTGCAGTCTGTGATTTCATGTTTTTTTAGTCATCTTAGGTCACTTCAGAGGTCTTTCCTAAGCCTCTGAGCAAAGCTTTTGGAGCAATTACCCTGACAATATCCACCTTTCTCCCCAAGCACCTGGTGGGATGTTTGGGTAGATAGGGCTGGTCGGGTGAGTTATTCTGGTTTTCAGATGACTCATCTTGCCCTGAGGGCTGCCGGCTGAACAAGAAACCTGCAGGTTGCTTGACAGCAGAACAAGTGTTAGAAGAATAAAGGAAAACATTGGGGACAGCTCCTTAATAGGCAAAAATAGTTATTTGTGCAACGTGTCTTCTGGCGAACTCCAAGTGTTTTCAGGTATGCGAGTAGCTGGATTCCAACGGTGGACTGAGCACAGGGAAAAACTGACTGAGAAGTTGATTTGGGCTTGGGAGGGGAATTAAGGATATATAAGCAGTTTTAGAGGATGTGGGGTTGCTGAATATGCATAATTAATCCTCATGAAGTTAGAGGAGGTACTTACCTCTACTTATTTTTCCCCATGCATAGACTAGAGCACTAGAGCCAAATCTTACCTTCATTGAAGCCTCCCACAATGTCATCCCTTTGCAATGTGTAAATAGAACATGTTAAAAGGACTCCAAGAAGGTCCCATGCATGGGCATGGTTTTGTAGGTGCTTGCACGTGTGGTCTGGGAGCTGGAGCTCTCCTGGCTCACTGGGTCGGTGGTTTTTGTGGGTGCGGGACGGCGTTGCCCTTGACTAAAGCGAGCTGTTTGTTGTTTCCAGGAAGACTGGGATCACAGCAGCAGTGGGAGTGCAGGATCCCGGCCGGGGTCGGGCTCCAGGCGTGGGTCTGGATCCAGGGCTGGCAGCCGCGGGAGAAGCAGCCAGTTCAGGCAATCCACCAAGGTATACCTGGTAGCGACGTGCTGAAGTCACGTCCTTTGCTTGCTGTTTATCGGAGGCATCCTCCTAATGGCGTGTTTTGTGTGTGTGTCTACACATAGGGTGTGAGTGCATGTCAGTTATGATGGACACCTCAGAGACCTACTTAATTCATGCATAATGTGTGACCTGGCTGCTGAGGGCTGTAGCCCTCAAGAAGTCCATTGAGGTGTGCCGAGTGCCTTAATATTGGGAAAGAAGTCCCTAGTCAGCTGGTTTAGTGCAAAGGAAATTAGGCTTTTTTTGGGAAATTAAGAGATGTCTAATTATTTTTTGGCAAGTCTTCATTAGAAGTTGATATGTGAGTGGGCACCACATAGATGGTGTTAAATGGTGACCTTGAGTCCAGCTGCTTTCTGTGGGAGCGGTAAGCAGGGCTAGATGGGGACTTACCTTCCTGCCCTGCAAAAGACTAAGAATTTGCATTTGATTTGGTTTTAGGTCCATTCCTTGAACTCAGACCAGGGACCTCTTCTGCGTGTTTTAGTCAGCCTCTGTCCTCTCGGAGTTGTTCTGCTTTTGCACACGTGAGCACTGGTTGTGCCAGAAATGGAGGACGGACTCTGGGAGATTTGGGGCCAGTGGTTCAAGTCCTGGTCCATTCATCCATCTCATCCGTCCTGGAGAGCTTGAGGAAATAGTCTGTCCTCCTGAGCCATGCTGTGGTGGGAGAGGACCTGCAGAACCATGTCGTTGCTGGAAAGTGATGGTCCTTTCCGGGAGGAGCGAGACTCAATATACCCCTTTTTCTTTGAGCAGGGATAATAACGTCTTCCTCAAAATGTCTATAGATTTCTTATGAAAACTTGCAGTTTTCAACAAGAAAACCTTTAATCAGAGCCTTTTCAGACAGTTCGGTGTCTATCTATCTCTTTTGTTTTCTACCAAAGTGCAGCCAGGGGTTGTAGGCAGCTGAGAAGGAGGAAAGGTGGGGGAATCTTCTCAAAGGCAGAACTGAAAAATGCTTAAGAACTAACACATGCCGCAGGATAATCCCTGAATTTATACCACGGACTCAGCCGACCACTTGGCATTGTTCTGCATTAATGCTAAGCACAGCAATGAGCTAACGCTGTTGCAATCGTGTGACGAAGAGCATGATTTTGTATTTGTAGCGGTTTGCTGGAGGATAGTAATGAGGAGCAGTGAGAGGAACCAGTGGGATGCTGAGCTGGGCTTTGAAAAGCTGCTGCGTGCATGCAAATGCTGACTTTGTGGGGAATTTGCTGAAGCTGCATGCATGGATAAACAGTCAGAGTCCATGCGGCCGGTGGCGTGGTCTGTCCTGTTGTGCGGGCAGCCGCAGGGGTTGGGCGGCGGTGGATGGAGTTGATGTGTGCTCACAGGGGCTGGAGGACAGAGGTTATGGACCTGCATTTAAACCCTACTGGGTGTAGGATCGGCTTTACCGGATCTCTGATCATTCTGGGTATTTATGTCGTTCTTGTCAGTGTGTCTGTCAATCATCATTCCTGGTAGCTTAATTAATTTTCAGCAGTACTAACCCCTTCGCGGTGAAAATTATTATCTAAAGCTGAGGGTTGGGTCATTGGGAGCTTCAGGTTAAAACTGCTTACAGTTATAATTGCAGTCCTGGGGGAACTGACAGCAAGTCACTTCTTTTCTTAAATACATGCAGTTTTTTCTTTTGTCCCTGGACTTGAGAATTGGCTTTTTTAAAGTCTTATTGTTAAGTCTTGGTACCATGCTGTGAGCATTTTAGTAAGTGCCCTGCAGCTCAGGTTCACTGGGGCAGCAAGCACACTCCCTGCCTTGTGAGTTGAGACAGAAACCGGTTATAGAGACAGGTCATCGAAGATCAAAAGGACATCTCGAAATGACTGTAGTGACTCATGACTTAATGACAAGTTGCATTATTGTTTGGCCCCGGCGCCGTCTTTATGGAGTCTGGCTAATGCTTGGAGTGTCCCCGAGAGGTCATGGGGACATCGTCTAGGAGGACCAGGAGTTGCAGCCTGGTTTGGGTGGGAGCATCCAACCGCTGCCTAGAAGCTTGCACCCATCTGACGTCCTGCACTACCTGAACCATCGCTGCAATTTCCCCTAACTGCTGGGATCAGTGCCAGGGCTGACCTGCCTGTGCTCACCGGTATAGCACCGATGAGCTGATGCGCCGAGGAGATGCGGGGGAGCTGGGTGGGACAGCTTGTGCGGGCTCCGCTTACGCCGTGGATTAGGAGGTGTTGGTGCCAAGGCTCTCCCTCCACATCCAAACAGATTTCAAGCCGAGCATCGGACGGTAATTGCTAGACGCTTTATTTCAGGGCTCAAGAAGGGGCTCTGCAGAAGCCCTGTACCAAGCTGAATTTGGGCAACAGCTTTAGGACACAACCTGTTGCATTAGAAACCCACGTTATCTTAAATTTTTGCTGTTTAGTATCTTTGTCGCTGATTTGTCTAAGCCTCATTGCAACTGGTTACACGTTCCCAGTCTTTCTCCCTGAACCCAAATACGTTACTCTTAGGAAATCCTATTGTAGCTGGCTCATTGACAGGTTCTTAAAATATCCCATGTCCATAGGAAATGGAAAGGGAACTGGATCTGCCTGCAAGAAGAGGTATCTCTTCTTTGGATGATAAAGACCTGCACATGTATATTTTCATTGTACTGCATGAGGATGCTTCTAAGGATTTAGAAAACTAATTTGTCTCCTTGGTGGGAGAAAATTTTGCTTACATTTGCCTAAAATAAAAAGCTCAGCTTCCATAACTGATCATGAGAATTTTATATATTTCTGGTAGTTTGTTTCTGTGCAGAGACATGTTGACCTGCAGATCCCCGGAAGATAAAATCATAGTCCATAGACCCCTTGGAGGAGGCAAAAAAGGGAGCAGTGGGGCTGCGTTTGGAGTATCTGATGTCTAAATTGGTTGTTGTGGTGGGAATGGCTGCGAAGTGTGACCATCTGTAGCGTGCACCGAGGATGCGCGTCCTGCTCGTTGGGAAAAGATTGCTCACTTTATGGGCAGATTGAGGTCTGGACTGCATTAAGAAATGGTCTATTTTTTATGAGTTTTTAGTGTCTCAGTTATTATTAGTAATATTTGAAAATGGCAGAAATTATAGGATGGGGAATATATGGAAGCCACCTTCTCCAGCACGTGTTTCACCAGAGTGGGACCATTTGGGCTGAAATAAATAATCTGAATATATGCAAGATGATGAATAATCTGAATATGTGTAAGAAATGTTGGGGAAAAATTGGTAATATGGGATTCCCTATTTGTAGTGCATTTACGTGTCCATCCCATATGAGTCTGAGTCAAATCTGATTTCTTGAATGATCTTGAATGGCAAAATCCAACCTGCTTTACTTCTTCGCCTGTAAAGGGTGGAAAGGGCAGCCCTCTTTCTGCAGGCTGATGACTGTAAAGGGGCCATGAAGGCCAAGTGTGAGGTCTTTGCTTTAGATGCTCTTGCTTCAGGTCACCAGTTTTGCCAAAAGCAGCTGCACGGGGGAATTCAAGGTGCTTTGCGGTTTGCCGGAGGTTTCTCATAATTCCCACCTGATTATACTGAGATGCTTTTGCTTCTCAGGGGAAGGAACCGTCACCTTAGTGTTGGTGGGACGTGTACCAGAATAACCGTGTGAACTCATTTGCCGGTGTGCGTGGCAGTGGTGGCACGGTGCAGGGTTCTGACGTCCCCCGCCTGTTATTAGAGCAAGGAGAAGTCATGCCGCCATGACTCCTTGAAGAAGCAGGACGGCTTTCCCCGTCCTTATTGGCAGGCTCTGGTGAAGAGTATCTCCATCCTCAGAGATACTCAAAAGCCATCTGGATGTGGTCTTGGGCACCTGGTTGTAGGTGGCCCTGCTTGAGCAGGAGGGTTGGACCCTCAGAGGTCCCTTCCCACCTCAACTGGTCTGTGACTCTGAAGTTGAGTGTCTTCATGGCTGGGATGTCAACCTGCCCACTGGACCTTGGTGGGTCTTGGAGGTTGTGGATGGTGGGGTAGGAGGACAGGGCTGGAGTCAGAGCTGAGCCTATGTGTCGTCTGCTCCATGTTGTCCACAGCTTTGTGTCCCCAAGGCTGAAACTATGTCACTCCTTGCCTTCACGGTGCACTACGAAAGTAGCGGGCAAGGGGACTCTGCGTTGCAGTGAGCTTGGATTCACACAGGAGCGGAGGAGCCCACGTGCAGAGCCGGGACACCTCCGCGGCTGGCAGCAGGAGAGGCTGTGGCAGGCTGTGCCGTGGTCCGGATAGCGCTGCGTGCCTTCCAGCGAGTAACCGCCTTTCCCTCCCTCCTAGAATGGCAACAAGGAGAGCTCCCTTGACATGCTGGGCACGGACATCTGGGCTGCCAACACCTTTGACTCCTTCAGGTAAGCCGGTTTTAAAACGCTTTGAGAGAGATGGACTGTGCCCTCTCTTAGCCTTTGCCCACATGTCCATCCTGCCGGTACCCAGGCACCGGTGAGTACCCTGCCGGTACTCATGTCGCTGTTCCTCCTCCTCCCCGTCCCCATTTAGCCCGCAGCACTACACACAATCGATCGACTTAAAGCATCCTACGTGCTTAGGAGAGGCCGATGGATGGGTTTGCAGTCCAAACATCTGAAGCCGATACTTGATGTAATTACTTGTAATCATCTGAGAGCTGCGCAGGCAGGACTTGAGGCAGCTCTGAGCTACTGCTCCAGGACTTCTTTCTTCCATTAATTGGTGGTGTGATCATGCGTTGGCTTCACAGCTGCTGAGAAGAGCTCTTCAGCTGCTGCTTCAATGCAGGGAAAGTGGTGAAATATGCTTTCTGTCCAGTTTTATGCATATCTCTGTGCCTGGAGCACTGCAAGAGTCTGCAGGGGTTGAGTTCCCACCTGGGACTTGCTCCAGGCTGTTGGAGCGAGCAGGTTTTGCAGGACCAGAGAGAACATATCCATTGCATGGACCAGACCACCACCTGTTATGATACCCCCTTGATACAGAGAGCAAGTATAGTTAGCAAGGTGTGTGCTGCATCATGCTGCATCATACATCAAAACTAGGGGCTTAGTGCAAGCAACAGGAGCTCAGCATCTCCAAAAAACCAGAAGAAATTAAAAGAAACATGATGGAGCAGCGTGAAGGTTGGAGGCCTGCATCTGCGGCAGGGAGCAGTGCCTCCAGAAGTGCCAACTCTCCTTGTCTGCAGGCTCTGATGTGCCCTCTGCTCTTCAGCTCGGTGGTGTTTAATTAATAGTGGACTTTCTTTCTTTGTCTTTCCCTGTTTTTCTCTCCTAGTGGTGCGACGTGGGACTTGCAGCCTGAAAAACTAGATTTCACCCAATTTCACAGGAAGCTGCGAAACACCTCCAAACACCCGCTGCCTCAAATAGACAGAGAAGGGTGAGTGCCGTGTGTGCAATACCGTGCTCTTCAGCAAGGTCTCTAACTTCTCCCTTGCAGAGGGAACGCTAGCTTGGTGGCATGGCTCACGTGGAGGACATGGGGAAGAGGTGCTGGACCATATACGGGGTTTGAGGATGCCACGATCGGTCTATCTGACTCCTCTATCATCTGGTTCTGGGCTGGAGCAGAGCTGCTCGCTGTATTTTGCATTGCATCAGTCTTTAAACCATGTTGGATCCAAGCCTCCTGGATCCAAGCCTCCTGGATCCAAGCCTCCTAGATTTAAACATCTCTGAATATTGGAGGAAAGATCCTGGCTTAGTGCTGATCTCAATTACAGTTCCCAAAAGCGACAAGGCTTCTGCTGTTCTCCCCAGCAAGACTTCAGGGAAGGAGAGAGCATCAGTGTGATCCAAGTGTTCATCCCCTATCTGCTAGCGGTAAAATGTCTGCTAGCTGTGAAAATACTAAGCAGCTTCTTTTGGTGGTGACAGCCTCTAGAGGCTTCCACAGTATCGCTGGATTCCTCTTTGGTTATTTGGTCAAGCCAAATAAATGCATACTGACACCAAGTGGTTCACCGATGTTGCTTAGATGGACATCACTGTTTCTCCGCAGATTCTCTGCAGGCTGAGAAACAATCGTAGCGTGGTTTTTCCTCTCCTTATCGTTCAGTCCTGGTGCTTAACGCACTGGCAGTGCTATTCAGGGCTGCAGGCAGTATTACCTGTCCTGTTATCCCAACTTACGACAAGGCTTCAACTCATCCCTGACGCAACTCACTGCAAATCTCGGCTAAAGAAAAAATAGAGTAAGAACTCCATAACCACATTTTATCCCATCAAATTTTTGCCATTTTTTCCTAGGCATTAATCATTTCCTGCCCATAGAGGAAGGAAAAAAAATCAGAACGGGTCTAAAAGATGGGGCTGAGAAGATTGCAGGTGATTTCTCATTGCCACGTTGTACGTAGGGATGGGAATCCTCTTTCAAATAAGTTTTTTCTGTTGACAAGTTGGTTTTGACAGAGTACTGGCCAATGCCATAGGCTTCGCTGGGCGTATCTTGTTGCAATCCCAGCCCAGTTCAACATCTGCAGGAGGCTCCTGTACCGTATAGTGACAGGCAGACACTCGCACAACTGTAGAAGGCTATTTTCTGCGCTCTAAGTATTTACTGCAAGTATATAAACAGCAATTTTCAGAATATTTGGAACAACGCTAAATTTCCAAGTCACTTAAGTGCCTTCGTCATGCTTACTCCCATTTCTACAGATGGTTTTGAAAAACGGGATGAAGGGCCCTCTGTAAAATAAGATATAACGTGCTCCCTGGTTGATGGCACTTGCCAAGATGATCCTACCAGCGCCACCTGCTACGTATAGGGAGGATGCAGCAGGGTCTGCTTTATGGTCTGCCTCCGGTTCCTGGTGTACTGTGAATGCCCAGGGTGCAAACAGGTAGAGAAGGCAGTATGGAGATGAGATATTTAATCACTCCTAAATATTACAGCTGTAAAAATGGAATAAGAATGACTGTATATGCAGAAAAGTTAAACAGATGCCATCAGCACAAGCAGTGCATCTCCCAAAATACAGGTCATGTAAGTACCCTGCACTAGAATGGAGGAAGCGCAGATAAAACTGGTTTTATTTTTTAACTTTTAAAGTTGTCTCTGTTGTGTGTTCATCAGCCAAATCCGTGCTGAGCGCCATTCAGCTTGCTGAACCTCCCAGAATCTTCACCTGCTAGCTAGGTGTTTTCCCTCTTGCTTGAGTGGAGTTTTTTAACATGCTAGCTGTGCAATGAAAAATTTAATAGAAAAAAAAGGGGAAGATGCTGTTCAGAATGTGTTTTCTACACTTTAAGTACCAAAGAGACCATTTTGTTGCTGATCACTTGCCCAAGGCTGGCCATGTGGTTGCATCCAGTTGATTGACCTCAAGTGTCCTTTGCTTGGCTGAAGCGTTTTCCTCCAGGAAGACATCTGATTTTATTTGCAGATACTGAGTTTGGTGGTATGATGAATAATCGAAGTGGAGTGGTTAAGGAAAACCAGGGAACTGTACCTCGTTTCTGACCTGCATTTGTCTGCCTTTAATTTCCAGTGTTAGCTCTTGCTGTGCTTTTGCTCTTCCAGTTCAAACAACCTTTTGTAGCTGATATTTTCTCTTCGTTCCAGGTATCTCCCAAGCCCATGCATCAGTTTAGTTTTTCCCGTACTCTAAGAAATCTCTCAACCACCTCTTTGAAACGTGACTGCCCGAGCTGCCTGCGGTCCTGTAGTTCAGGCTCAGGCGTGCTGCCTGTAGAGGAAAGCTGCCTTCATCCCCCTAATCCCTGCCTTCTCATCCCCGCCTTTATGCCACAGTCCAGCTTCAGACATTCACCCTGGGACAGTCCCCATCCTTTTCAGATAATCTTTTCCTACGATACTCTTGCCCGTTCTGTACCTGCAACGGATGTTATTTGTCCCCAGGTGTTTGACTTTTCTCATATATATAAATATAGATATAAAAAAATAGATATTTTTTCATATCTATATATTTTATATACACACACACTATATTTTTGCCTTTGTAAATCAAAGTCATTATTTCATCTATGAGGGAAAGTCAATTGTTGAACACCTCTGATTTCCCATAAATCAGTTAGGGTGTTAATTTAATTAAGTGTTTCCATTCAGCTTGCTGTTTTTTGAGCCTGGTGCTTTAGCACATGCCATTTTTCTCGATTTTTTTCCCCCCATTTGCTGTAATTCCAGCAAGATCTCTTGTTCTCTGACTTCTAGGCACTGATTACCTGGGTCTGCTGCTATCAAAGTTTCTGTCTAATATATGTTATTTAACAATATTTTGTCACTAATTCACCAAAAAATACATTATCATCCTTGAATAATAAGAATAGATCACCTCAATTGTTTATAAATGCAGAAGGATGATATTTATTGACCATTTTTTCTCCTTCTGTATGATTACAAACTCTCTGCATCCAGCTACTAATTATCTTTGGATTGTTTTTTTTCCTTTCTTGATACAAGAAAGTCCCTCAGCTGCCAGCTATGCGTTTGGTCTGTCAGTGCTTGGCTTCTCACCCCAATCTTTTTGCGTTTCAAATTGTATGTTTGTATTTATATTGCTTGCTGTTTGCTGTCTGAGCTGTTTGTTTGTGCTTGTTCGCCGACACCTTTCTCGGCAGGGGAACAGGAGCTCCCGTGGAGACCAACAAATGAGCAGTGCTTCAAAGGAAACATTTTTCATTACATTTTTGTGTCCCCATTTTTTTTTTTCCACGTAGGCTGTGCTTGCGGTTTTGCTTGGTCTGGGGATTGAATCACCCAACGCTGCTGCTCAGGACTGCCTTTGGTCTTCTCACTGCTGCTATTACCAAAAGCATTTGAACACTGTGGCGGATAGTGCAGGTGGAGAGGACTGGGAAAAGCATTTAATTTTGTATTAATGGCTTTCCGCCCATGTGGGAGTGTTTTGGAGGCACAGCTTACTTGCTTCAGAGATCCTCTTTGTTTTCATGAGGGTCCTTTGCAGTAAGAACTAATCTTCCCCATGTGCCATAATAGAAAATTAACTTTGGTTCCAGCGAGGTTTCACTTGGGTTTGTTTTTGTTTTCTTCCTGCCACAGGCTTGGAAAAGGGAAATATGAGGATGGTGACGGCATCAACTTGAATGACATAGAGAAAGTACTTCCAGTGTGGCAGGTAGGTGATGAGGACATCTCCTGCCTGCGGTACGGTGGAGACCAGCAGCTCCCTGCCTTACCTTTCCTTAGGAAACCCTCCCCAGAAGTGGGAAAGCCTGGGCTGGATGCGCTGAGCTATGGTCCTTTGAGGTTTGTGATGGAGAATTATGCCCGTGGTTTCAGCAAGCCTTGCTGTGAACCTTCGTGCTGGGCAAGGGCAGTTACAGCGGAGACTTCGTTGGGAGGTGAAACGTTGAGGACAGTATATGTATACATACATATATACCTATATATACACACACACGTACATGGGCACAGGGCTCATATATTTTAGGAAAGGAGGTTCTGAAAAGCACCAAGCCTCCTGACAGCTCCAAAATACATTGCTGCCAGGAAGCCAGAAGTGATGGTGTGCTGACCCAGATGTTTCCCCTATGGGGTGCGCATACGTTTATATGCAATGGTCATCTACTTGTACGTTTTCTCCAGCCTGTTTCTTCTCCAGATCTATCTCTACATCCCAGTTTTGGTAGTTCTGGTTAAATGACTTTATTTAACCATCCCCCTGATCATTTTCGTGGTCCTCTTCAGGACCCGCTCCATCAGGTCCATGTCTTTCTTGTGCTGAGGGCTCCCGAGCTGGACGCAGTACTCAAAAAGTAATTTTTCACTCTCCAGAGCCCTAGTCCTCAAAGGAGCTGAGTGTCCTGGGCTGGGCAAGTTTCTGAGGATGCTCAGCGTGTTTTTGCTGAAGTCTCCTCTTTGCCTCCAGAGGGAAGGACGGAGACATCTCATGTGCTGTGGTAGCGTTACCCTTTTCAGTGCCAAGCAAAGAGCTCGCCGGGCTTCTTGCTCATGCATCACGTGAGGAAGAGCCTCGCTCATCCTGCAAACCATGCAAACCATGTGATGATCTTACTATCTCTTTTGGGTGTACTAAATACGCAAAGCAGTGGAAAGAGCGGAGAAGTGCTGCTGACTTTGGCAGGGAGGAACGCTGCCTGCAGCTGCTTTCTGCTCAGTTTCTTTCATGCTCGGTATGTCTGGACTTTAGGTCACAGGGAGAAAACACCAGGTTCAGCTGATACAGACTCCAGTAATTCTGCAAAATAAGGTTATTTTCCCTGGGGAATAATTGGAAATGAGGAATCAAACATCTTTGGTGTGAAAAGCTGACGTTCTTCTCTAGGGTTTAACTTCTTTTATAATTGACAGCTATTAAATAAGCCAGGTCCTCCTGGTCTGGTTGTGATCTCATCCTGTCATAACACCAGGTTGAGTCCATAGACTCCAGTGAATTAATACCAATATATACCTTAATACCTAGCTTAATTCTTAGTGCGGCAGCTCTAAGCTGGAAGACCTGGTGGGAATGCTGGATTTGGTGTTTTGTTTGTGCCTCTGGGCAGACTCATGCAATACTACGTTATTTTGGAGACTCGCTTACCTAGGCATGAACAGTCATATGTGCCTGTGGGAACTAGGAGCCGGGTAGTTCTGGGTGAGGATTTATCTTGTTTGGCGTTGACAAGTGAAATACTTGCAGACAGCTGGTTTAATCCTGACATATCATTGTTAACTGGATTTGAACGTGATCGTGCAATGCCGACAGTGATTTTGCTGGTCTTTATCCCTTGTTTTAAATGGCTCTGTGGAGCACAGTGCGTGGGGGCATAAGGGAAAATATTTGTGTGAGCCTATGGAAGAAAAATCTTTCACCTTGCATGGGGCTTTCCCACGCTGCGGTCGTGTTTGTGTCGTATCCTGAAGAAGAGGCTTTTCAGGTTGGAGATACATAAATTCTTGTTCTGTCTGTGTTTAAGATCTCGTGGGTTGCTTACGGCAGCCATGCATGGACGGAGGGGTCGGTCCAAGCATCCTCTAGCGCGACTGGGCTGGTCCGAGCATCCTCCAGCGCAACTCGGATGCAAACGTTTTGCTGCTGAATGTGCTTCAGCAGCTATAGCAGGGTTAAGAGCACCAGTTTGAGAGAGGTAGAGAGTCGCGCTTGCAGGCTGCTTTGGAAATTTGGGTTCTTTTGATGGTAAAGTATGATGGACGTAGGACACGAATCTAGAACTAATTTCCAGTATACATCCAAGTCTGTATGTGTATCTCTACAGGGAGATACAGTGACCCCCCTAGTGGGTTAAGCAGAATATTCTGGATATCTGGACATTAATATATATACATGAGTTTTGCTGCTGGAATCTATCAATAGTATTTTAACAAAGTATTGCAAGGAAAGCCTGTGACTATTTGGCAAATAAAAGGTGAAAAAATAAACAAAAAACAAAACAACCTCCCCCAAAACCTTCTTTCTTCATAGCTGTCTGAGGGGAAAATGCTTGTTGCGAGCCTTTTGTTTTGAAATTGGAGAACGCATGCATCCCATTCCTTGGAGATGCTCTCGTCGGGCTCCACGGCACGGCGCGCTCTGCCATCTCGTGGACACGCACAGGCAGGCGACTCCGGCTCCGCGTCGGCGCTGGGCGCGATTCCTTCGTGACAGCGTTGACAGCTGGTATTTTGAAGCTTCCTTCTGCCCCATCTTTTCAAGGCTCATCTGGGGTGCTTGTTTTTACTGGTAAACAGGCTTTGTTTTGAAAGCATCGTGCTTAGGAGTGCATGAGGTCATTGCTTTGGCTCAGCTCGTGAGCCGTAACCTCTTCATCTCTCCTTACTCACAGGAGTCTGTAGTTGGATTTGGGCACTGATTCACCTAAGTGCTGCCAAAAAGTGACTTTGGAAGAAAATAATCTTTTGAAGATAAGTATTACCCATTCATAAGATCTGCTTTCTATTGCACGCCAGGGAGGATCGGTTGTCTGCTGCGTTAGGGAGGCGCAGCTCAGATGCAGAGCCAGTCTTCATCATCCTCTCCGTTTTCACCTCAGCTGGTTTGCTGGAGGAGACCATGTAACCATTCTGGCGTCAGGAAGACGTCACGGGGAGGGCTGAGTCAGTGCATTTTGCTTTTGCTCCCTTTGGCAAATGCTCGGAAAGGCTTTCAGGCTTGGACGTGTCACAGCCGAATGCCCCGGTCCTAGATACGGTCTGAAGACTGCGAGCCCTTGGCAAACTCTACGCTTAACAGAGAAAACAACCCAAGGGGTCATGTCCTACAAGATACCCTCCATCCTCCCTGTGAAGGTCACGAAGGATGCAGGAGGCTGCATGTCACAGGGACATGCTGTGAATGCTGACAGACACGAGCAGAGAGTTTTGGGACACGTCCCAAGTGGTTTCTGGACTGGCATCTTGGAGTTGTTGGCTTTCGGTTTGCTGGACTCTTGCCTCCAGGCTGGGCCTGCCCTCCTCCAAACTGCGTTTTAGGAGGTAGAAATTATGTGGCACTTTTGAAAGGGATACTGGGCTTTACTGGTGCTATGGGGTAAACTTGGAAGACAGCATTGATGTCGTTTGGTTTGGCATCTTAATTGCCTCGCAGCTCATCTCCTTCCGTTTCCTTACTGATTTTTGACCCTTTTTGTCATGTGCTTGGAGTTACAATAAACTGCTTGTTTCTATTCTGGCTACAGTTGTCATCCAGCTTCCCTGTTGGATGAGAAACAAGGGAGCAGCTCCTTTGGAGAAAGGCAGACTCTGTAAGTTGTTCATGTTCCTCTTGGCACCACTGTATTCCTGACTTTGTCCAAACAGCCTTAGAAGCGCCGGGATTCCTGGCCATGCTGGGATCCCACCTCAATTTAGGCACCTAACAGGCGTCTCTGCACACTCTCCTTGGGACCCCTCCTCACTGACAAGTATTTTCAAGTCAGACCTTACAATTCAGTGCGGACATCGTGTGAGTAAAGGTGGGACCTGTGCGTGGGCTGGTGACTTGGGGTTCCTGCCGTAGGAGAGACATGGACACGTTGGAGCATGGTTCGCTGCATCTCAACATAGAGGTCTAGAGAAGGTCGGGTGATTCCCATCTGAGGATACCCATGTCCTTTCCCTGTCGGCTCTGCAAGGAGCCCAGAGGGACCAGCTCACATGTGGACTTGTTCAGACATGGTAGATGCCCTAAGGGAGATGAAGCCAACCCAGGTGTCCAGGGGGAGAAGGGTGGATCATGGGTGAGCATCCCCTCTGCTGTCACTCTCCATGCGAGGTGAGGAGGTCAGTGTCCAGCACTGGTGTGAAGGTTTTCTTCTGGACCCTACAGATTGCTGACTCTTCCAGGGGGGTGGTGGCAGGGGGACAGGTCTCTTTGGAGCTCAGGGACAGCTCTTTGATGGGGTGATGTTATTTACTATCACCATAAAGAGTCCTCATCCTCTCCGTGTCCCCTCTTGCCTGCTCTTTCTGCACTACAAGGTTGGGCAGTTCTCGTTTTAGCCAGCTCGTTAGCCAGCCCAGATCCCTCCCCTTTCAGAGCCTTGGCAACAGCAACGTGGCCCTCTCTCAGCAGACACTTCTGCGCTGGTGGAGCTGGGGTGGGCTCATCCCTCTGTCTGGCATTCCCTCCCACTGGGAGTGACCTGGTCCATGTGGTGTGCCCCATGTGCTGTATGTCCCTCCTGCCACTTGCCAGGTGTAACCCTGACGTCCTTTACATGTCCACCAAACACTTATGAAGAAGTTGTGGTGGTTCCCTAGGAGCCCCAAACTAGGGGGATTTCTTCTCCCCGCCCTCAGATCCTGCTGGACTCCATCCAGAGCGTGTAGGCATGGCATTGCTTTCACAGAAGGTTTCTAGTCTAACAAGCCAGCTTCCCATATCCCAAGGGTCTTTCCAATACTGTAACTGCTAAAACCACTGTGGAAAGTCCCTGTCAAAGAGCCAAGGTTTATTTGAGTATAGGTCACAACGTATTGGGAGTCAGATCTCCACTGCTGAGTAAAAAGCTTTTGTTTTGCTGTGACTTCCAGTAAGATATGGTCTTTCTGTGGCCTGGTTTTTGTTGCATTTAACCCAACTGACAATGACCATCTCCTTGGGCTGAGAGGGCAAACTGCTGTGGTCACCTGTAGCCCCTTCAGCATCGCTCCCATGTTAGAGTTAAGGCCACCATTGATCAAGGAAGGCAGATGAGACCGTTGCCATCTCCAAAGCACTGGAGAGGAGAGGTCTGGACAAAGGCTGGCTTACCTTCCACGCAGGTCACCGGCTCGCAGGTTCTTGCAAGGTCCAAGCCCGGGCTCTAGCAGTAGAACACGGTCGCTGTGAGCCCTGAAGCAGGTTAAAAAACCCATGGTTTTTATCGGACATGCAGAAAAGGGGAGATCTTCCAGTGGGTTTTTCAGATTATGATGGTCTTCCATATCATATGGTAGACTTATTCACTGCACAAAGGAAACACCAGGGAAATGGCCAAGAGCTTTGACATTTCCATTATTGTTGTTGTTGTTATTATTATTATTATTATTATTATTATTATTATTATTATTAGGGTTCAGAGCTGGTTTCTGATTGTAACAAATGAGGTGGACTCTCTCTTCTCAGGGCTGGTTTTATTTTTCTGGCTGTCACCCAATTCAAGCAGACTTAGCGATGTTGGCTCGTAATTCGTGGGGGTGTCTTCCCAACCTGGTGGGCACGGAGATGCCTTTTTTATTGCGGTTCCTGGAGCTGGTACTGCTCAGCTGGGCAGGGTTGGGGCCAGGCTGCCCTGTTGTTTGGAGAGTGGTGGACCTGTAATGAGCTTCTGCCAGGATGGGAGGCATTGGGGTGCTCTCACACCCTGGTTGGGTCGGCTGGGTTCAGAGACAGGCGTTTGGGATATGCAAGGAGGGTCGGTCGAAAGGGCAAGGGTGGCTTACGTTGCAGCTCTGAAAGTTGGCTTGGTGTTTGGTGGCTGAGGGGACAGGGCTGGTGGCACTAGAGGGCACTGCGACCTCGCTGCACGGCCCCGGAACATGGCTCTGCGCAGAAGAAACGAGGCTTTTTCCAAAGGCTTTTTCCAAGCAGAAACCTTACTCCGCAGTGGCTGTGTCTCGCACCCTCCTGCGCCAGGTCATGCCGCTCTCCATCCCTCTGTGCCCACCTCGGGCTCAGGGTGCATGTCCAGCATGGGGGACCCTGGGGCTTGCAGAGGGGGAAGGTGTTTCTCTGCACCTGGGACTGAATTTGGTTAGCACTGTGCATCATCATGAGCCTCAAAGCAGATGGAGGCCCTGAGCAGGGCAGGGTTAAAACCGAAGATGTCTGTGAACCCCGCCACCACCGTTGCCTTGTCCAAGCACCACAAGCCTGAGGGGAGCTGGTGCCTAGGGGTTAGACATGCCCCACAGCCCAGGTCTCCCTCGCTTGCATCGTGACACCTCCCCGACTCCTCTTGGAAATCCCACTTCTGCAAAAGTAATCCTCAACTCTGCATGTTTCCTATGGGATTCTCCGGCAGGGCTCAGTCCGAAGCAATGCTCCTCACACCAAGGAGCGGTGCCAGATGTGCTGAGGGGGTCCTCCCTTTCTCCAGAAGATGCTGCTGCCCCATCAAATGTAGGCTGTTCCTCTGAACACCCACGTTTCCATTTGTCCATCTGTCCCTGTCCCCCATCTACCCTGTTGTTCCCACCCCACTTTGAAGGACATGCCAACCTCAGCAGGAGGGAGGTGAAGACCGTGGTGGTGTCCACTGCTGGACCATCTCTGTTCCTTAGACCCCAGTTTGCCAGGCGCTGGTTTGTGCCACAGAAAAAGACAAAAAATGGGATTTTGGCTGCTTTGCAGCTTTTCCTTGGGCCGGGCTGTTGGAGGGGTAGACATGAAGCAGATGAGTGGCAGGACTAGGCTGGGCTTACCAATAGGTGGTGAGTTTTGGGTTCACGACCAGGGACCACAAGGAGATGAGAGAAGAGGATGGGAGAGCTGGATGGGTAAGTCTGTTCCTGGGAGGATGATGAAAGATCTTCTATTTTGTTTTTAAGGAGTTCACAGGTAGTTTTAGACCTGAGAACTGCAGTTTTCTGGGGAACTAGCTGATTTGGATATGGGGACTTGTACTGCGGTATAAATAACAACTTGACAGGCATTTGAGGCTCAAAAATGTCACCACATTGAACTCTGGCTTAAACACACTGGAGAAGAACACGGGCTTTTCTCAGCCTTATAGTTGACTTCCCTTTCAAAAAGGTTTGCTTTTGTGCAGCTATATAATATCCAAAGCAAGCCTGAAAGGTTTTGTTTTGTTTTTCCCCGGTCCTTTCTATAGACTATAACACACACACCCCCCAAATCCTGCCTGAATTTTAACTTTTGAATAGTGTTGCATCTTTTTCTCCCTTGTGTTCCTAGAGGATTCATTAGAAATCTGAGAAGGCTTTTGCTGCCCTCCCTTGAATTTGCTGAATATTTTCCTGAAGCCAGTTGTGGAGTAATGATTAAGTTAAAAAAAAGTTATTAAAAGTAGCGGAGGAAAAAAAATCCAGATTTCTGAAGATCCCGAATAAAAACTCAATGTCTTTTTTGTCAAGCAGCTATTTCTGCTGGCTTGGCTATTTCCACATCCTAATCCCCTTCCCTGCTGTCCGTGAAACACCTGAATTTTTAATAAAATAAAGGGAAGGAAGGAATTTTCTCTCTAAAAAAAAGTAGACATACCGCAGGACCAGAGAAGAGAGACGTGCATACGTCCCCATTGGCGGAGGGACCTACAGAGCCTAGAAACACATCGCGCTCTAAAAATCCTGCTGATGGGGGATGTCCTTGTCCCTTGTCTGACAAAATATGAGGTTAAATGTTTCCTGTCGCATTTAAACATTTCTTCTTAACCAGAAGATGCTCCCCCCACTTTCTGCTGCCTTTCCTCTGATGTTATGGAAATAGCAACCGATACAATAAATGAGACCAGAAGTTCTTAAAATGCGAATTTCCTGCCTGGAGGCAGCAGGTAAGTGAATCCCATCCAGCTTGGGGAGATATATATATAGCTATGGGTGTAAATATAGGTATTTAGTGGCAGGATAAGTGTTTATTGCAATCCAAGGTGGTTTGGTCAAAGATTGTCCCTTAAGTGGGAAATTTATTGCTGCACACGACGCCTGGATGTCTCTTCCGCGGGGAAAATAGAGGCTGTTTACGAAGGGAGTTAAATGATGTCCGTGCCTCCAGTAGCAGACCAAGCTCTGTAACCCAGAGGTCCTTTCTAGTCCCGCGTTCATATTGTCCCTCATTTTATGACTTTAAAAATCCCTTTGGGGTTGGTTTGGGGTTTTTTTAAGATGCTCCATGAACTTTTCTGCTGGCTCTAAAAATGGCAGGCGCTCGTCTGTACACATGCTGGCATGGTCAGTGAAAGGAAACTCTGTGCCATCCCCAAAATGCCTGTGCTGGGTGGTGGGGTTGAAGGATTTCATCGGGGCTAATAGAAATAGCGAGAGGAACGTGGTCTCCACACCTTTGGCCGCGCGATGCTGCCCCGGTGTCCATGTCTCCCAGGGTTATTCTGCTCTGCCCTTCACCTGCTGGTACCGCCGTAGAGAAACTCCTCATTGTTGGCGTGCTTTCTTTTTAATTCTCTTTTTTTTTTTTTTTTTTTAAATTCCTGTAATGTATGAGCAGAGAAACCACTGGAGAATGATAAAGCTTCATTTCTTCCTGCTTTTGTGACCCGCTTGATTATTTCGTTTCTCATTGTATATTCTTTTGAGGCGCCTTGTCCGAACGGAAAGAAAATATGTATGCTTATAGGAGCTGTTTCCCCTTGGCTGGGCCAAATAAGACCCCTTGGCTGGGCAAAATAAGCAGGTATGGCATAAGAGAGGGATTGCTTCTGCTCGCTGGTCCTGGGGAGGGAGCCACCGACACTCACTCCATCACGCGCCCGACATTATTCGGTAAAGCTGGTGAGCTGCGTGTGCCTTCGCTTGGCCAGCCTTCCTCCTGGGGCTATGAATAAATACGATTTATTTGTATTGTATTCCTCAAGTTTGGGTTGCTGCACGTTTACTAGATAAGAATGAAACAGTTCGGGGTCAGTAGTTGCATGGACATGGTTTGAAGCAACAGTGGGAGAAATGAGATGCCCTGTTGTTTGAGGGTCACTCTGCAATGACAATCTGGACCGAAGCCAGTTTTTAAGAGTCAAATATGAAGAACAAATTTGCATTTGTTGTAATTTAAAAGAAAACATGAGTCCAGGATGATCTCCAGGTTTCCAGCCTGATGGCACCGGCAGGTCCTACAGCTGCAGCTGGACCTCCTGGGCATGCGGTGGCCAGTCAGCTCCGACTGTTGTGCACATGGTCAATGAAAGCTTAGTTTTCCAAAAGCAGAGGGCTAGGGTGGGCTTTTATAAAGCTTTCTTCTCATTTGGGTTGTTCCCGTCCACACCTCTGGGTCCGTGGAGCTTGTTCAGCCCCACAGCTCAGCTCCATGGGACCTCCGGTGAGGACAGTGCTGGGACGTGTTGAGGATGGAGGAGCTTCAGGGTTGCCTGTGGTTGTACAACCAGCTCAACCTAAAGGCTATGGAGAACCAGAGAGGACCTAGGGGCTGGACGGGTGACCATGGATTATGGTTGGGCTTGTAGATGCAACCAGCGTGCTAAAAAGTCATCTCCTTGCATGCAGATTTTTATCTGGGAACCCAGCGATGGGTTTCGGTACCTGGATTGCCAGGGCAAAGTTTCCACTAATAGCCTTGACGTGTGCTTTATTTTGCTTTCGGTGCAAATCAGCCCCCCGTGCCATAAGGCTTCAGGAGCCGGTGAGGTCCCCGTGCTCGCCGTGGCATTGCTGCCCGGCGGCGGCAGCATCCCAGCAAAAGAGGTCACCGCCCCGATGGGCAGAAAGGTGAGGAGTCAAACTCGTACTAAAATGGTGTTTCAGCCAGAAAGAGCGAAGGGGGTAAAAAAAATACCCCAACCATTAGTGTGTGAGCGGCCACCTTGTCGTACAATCACAATATCGTTTTTCTATTATTTTTTTTTTATGGTTGGCTTAACAATTAAAAGGCTACACTGCGCTTTGGTTTTTCCAGTCTGCTGCATCGTGTGACCCCGGTGACTCCGAGTTAAGCCTCATTATATAATGGCGGGGTGTTTTTTTGGAAAACCTCCATTTAATCCTTTCGAAGCAGAATTTGCTGGTTTTGTTTTCTTTCATATCGTTGTCTCGCTTCCCCCCCGCCTACCCCTTCCCCGGCGGGCGCATGCTGGAGGCGTCAGTCTGGGAGCAGGGTCCTTTCTTCCTTTCTTATTTTTTTTTTTTTTTTCAAATCTGTGGAGAAAGAAAAAAAAAAAAAAAAGGTTTATTTTCGTTTGCTTGGGTTACAGCGCCTTTCCCCGCCGTCGGGGGGAAGGACTACGTGATGTGCAGCAGGTATTTTGTGAATGGAGCACAACCCTGTGACTCCCCGTCGCTTGACCGAAGGGGGAGGCAGGGGAAGGAGAGAGACAAAAAAAAAAAAAAAACCACCACCCAGTGACTCCATCTGACTCGTTTTGGCTGGAAAACTTTTTCAGCGCCGTGGTTCTTAAGCCAGGAGGAAGCTTTCTTCTGGCCCAAGAACAATAAAGGGGTCAGCAGCCTGATCCTCCCTCCTACACCCTCTTCCTTCCATTGTGAGGGGTCTGTGCAAATATCCCAGGCTGCTTCGACTGGGGCCTGAGGGACCTGAGCCGCACATGTGACATTAAAGAGAGACTCTGTGAACTCAGTAATCCTGAGCTGCAAGAAGAAAAAAAGAAAGAAAAAACAAAATGAAGTCTCCGAGGTGCTCTATTTCTGGTGTAGCATTGTGCTTGGAGAAGGTACCGATGGGTGTTTCTGATGGTGGGGGGAGATCTGTCCCCTTGCCGTGCATAGGTGCTCCTCCATGATGCCACGGCAGCATCTTCCCCAGCGTCTGCTCAACGAGTGGCCAAATCCCCACAGAGAGTAGGTGAACCCTCGTCTCTCGCCAGCCCTTGACCTCCTCCATTTCTCTAGTTGTCCGAGATGGGGGAATTTCTGCTGCTCTCATAGTGCACGTGCAAAGCCTGTGTGCTGGTGGTGTCTGGTCTCCAGCAAGGATGGGGTTGAAGAAGGCACGGCTGCTTGCCATGTTGTGCTTACTCCAGGGATTGACCACCATCTGGCAGCACCCAGGTTTTCAAGCCGGCACCTTTAATGATGTGCCTGCTCCTCCTCGGATGCGTATCACAGACCATGAGGGTCTGAGCCAGCAATCCCTGGAGTAAAAGGTCTTTGGAGAAGTGCTATGGGGCCTGACCCACAGCAGTGTGCCCGCCAGTCCTGTCCATCGTTAAGGCAGCCTGCATCTCTCTGTTGGGTGAGGCTGTACGCAGATCAGAGGGCTGCTGGCGTTTCTGTGATATTTCTTGTGAATCCAGAGCAGTCACAAAGCTTGCAGACCACGCTAGGTTCTGCCACCATGAATGGTGATACTTTTTCCAGGTGGCATTTGGTATTTGCCAGGCTAGATACCACCTACCTTCCCAAAGGAGAAGGTGGGACCTGTGGCCTTCTATGAGAAAGCGAGCTCCGTGCAGTAAGCCGTATCGTGCACTGAAGACCTGATTCATTTGCCAGAGGGAGAGTGGATGATGCTCATCAAATTGTAGGAACCCACCTCTTTCCCCCCCTCCCCCCCCCCCTTTTTTTTTTTAAACACAATAATCGGCTAATAGCATGTGTGACCTCCTCTCGCTGTGTTCCAGCTTGTTGGACCTTGGCACCAAGCAGTCGTATGAATCATGATGGTGATTTTGCCGTAAGGCAGTTCCTGTCGTTATTATCTCCTTGCTGTGTCGATAATGCTTTGGTGGCGATGGTCAGGATTTCCTCGCACTACAGAGCTTTCCTGAAGATCGGCTCTGCGAACGGTGGAGGAAGTAGCCGTTACGAGATTGCTCCTGGCTGCTGAGAACTGGGTGGCCAACTTCAAACGTACGTGCGACCTGACATGATCCGAAGAGCACGGCGGCGGCTCCTCTTTCCCCTCGTCCACTTTGTCGGTGCAGGCGGGTGGGAGCTCCTCTTCTTCTGCAAATGCTCCAAGGGCTGAAGCAAGACCAAACCTGGTTATGGAAAACTGTCAGAGACCAGGACCCCTGGCAATGGAGATGGGGGGAGCTGTCCCATGTCTTGCCTGAAATCCCAAGGGCATGGTGGGAACACTCATGGCCAGGGAAAAATTCAGGGTCTCACACCCACCCCTCTTGCAGTGCCACGGTGTCGGGACTACACACATTATGGGGTCCTTTAGTTGAAAGGAAAACTATTTTTAGTTCAATTTATAAATGCTTAGGCAAACAGATTTGTTATTTAAACTTTTTTTTTTTTTTACAAATGCCCTTGTTTGAAGGTAAAAGCAAGCGAGCTGCGAGTTCTTCTTTCAGCCTTGGTATTATGCTGCTTTTCTGCTGGTACTGGAGCAGCTTTCTGATCTCTGCGTACAGCATCTAGCTCCAGGATTTCAATGGTGTTTCCAAGCAGCTACACAGGTAATTCCAAGCAGCTACACACATAATAAATGATAATTACATGGGCTATGTTGACCTCGGTGGAGGGCAGGTGAAGTGTGACAGACTTCCAAGATAGAGCTCCTTTGCTGCTCTTCCTCCTCTAGAAGAAGAAACAGTGCCCAGCTGCCCATGGCCAGCGAGACCACGAAAATATATCGCAAGTAGCTCCAAGGGCTGCAAGTGTACATGAGGCTGGGAACCTGTTGGGTTAGAGGTGGAGCTCCTTGACTACTTGACCATCCTGCCATTCCTGTCTGAAGTGGAAGCAGATCGCCTTGTTTGGCTTCGTACTTGCCACGTCTTTTCATGCTGTGATTTGCATACAAGACAGGACTTGAATTTATTCTGCCAGCCCTCAACTTCTGAGAGTTGTTGATTCAGGAAGGGCAAGGCTGCAGTGCAGCAGCTGATGGCCGTGCCCTTCTTCTGGGAGGTCTAAGGTAGCTTTCCTGACATGAGGTTGGATCAAAAGAGAAGGTGTTTTGGCAGCGCAGAAGTCTTTCTGCATGTGCTGCAGTGAAAATTGATGATCTAGTGGTCACCTAGAGTGGTTTGCAGTTTGGATGGAGTAATCCAGGCATCTTTCACAGGTGCTTTTTCAAAGGTACTTGATTGTTTAGTGCCATTGCTATGCGTAGCACAGGCAAATCAGATGTTCATGCCCTGGTGGGAAGGACTGACTGTTCAGGAGCAGATGATAATGCAGCAGAGGATGGTTAGAAGTGAGTTGGATGGGGACGGGTAAGGGATGGGAGTGGGACTTGGTGATGTTCCATTAGTCCACTGTCAAGTCCAGGCAAGTTGCTGCTCCTTGATGAGAGCAATCCTGTTTCTGGAGAAATCAACAGCGAATCTTCATCTTCTGTGTCCAGGTTTCCAATCTTCTGCTCATCTGTTTTGTCCATATCTTCCAAGTCTTGCCTGTGCTGCCTGTTTGGAGTGGTTGCCCCTCTGTGCCAAGAGGGCTTTCACTCTGCCAGACCTGCACACGTGCCCACAGCCACCGAGGTCCTAGCATGGGTAGATGCAATTGAAATAAAGTAAAGAAGCTGACATGAAAGGGCATGTACAGCAAAAAAAAAAAAGTCATGCAGGTGACCTCCAGACCTTTAGACGCTGTGTGCCCTCTTGGAAGATTCCCCGTTGAGTGCTGCACTTTGCTGTGGGGGAGAGCATGGTCGTTTCATGGATTTTGTGTTGCCACATGTCTCTTCTTCCCCTGCGTGTCCACCAAAAGGCCTTTCAGATCTTAACACGTGCAGAGAGCCACATCTGGGGCCAGGTTCAAGGAGGCTCCTGCCCTGGGAGATGAGGACTGTGGTAGCTGTGAGTTTCTCCTGGAACTTTAAGGAGTCTCTCCGGGTTGGGAGCCGTGTACAGTAGGAACAGTCATCAGCCTCATCTTACGTGCGCCTCGTCTCACTGGTTAGGATCGTTTCCCCCATGGAAACCATCAAGAATTTCCGTTATTTCCTTTCCTGAGGCTTTGTTTGGGTGGGGATTTCTGGAAGGTATTTCACAGGCAGGTATAATTAAAGAAAGACATGCTCTGCCTGGAGGCTAGACAAGGTTTCTTTAAAGCCAAGCCTTTAGTGTGGTGGCAAAACAGAAACCGTTTGTTGCCTGGTCCGATGGAGAGGAGGTCGGGGAAAGGGGGGAGCTAATCAGCTGGGAATCATCCCAGTTAAACGCCGCACACTGGGGTTAAGGCCCTTATCCGGTAAATCCTTGAAATATGTGCTTAATTTTAAGTCCCCCTGACTTCAATCTGTTTACTCTTGTGCTTAACTTTAAGCATGTGCCTAAGTGCTTGGCTGGCTGAGGGCCAAGGCAAATAGTAGACTTAGGAGCAGATTCGCATAAAGTAAATGCTTTACTGGACTGAAGTCCCGTGGGACAGCGGATGCTATAGCAGGTCTGGGATGATGGAAGGGGACGGTGCTGCATATCCCAGCTCCGTCAAGTTATTCAGCGTCAGATACCGTGGACCTGGGGCTGTGCTCGCCTTACAGGGAGCATCCTAACAGTGTAGTCTCTAAATGGGTACCTTAATTTCAGTGTCTGTATTTCGCTGTTCTGAAGGCATCAGCCTCACAGGTAACCTTGTGTATATCACAAACACAGTCTTGGAAAAAAATACAATTTTTTTCCTCTTAATTGAGAGAGAGGAATGTTTTAGTGGAGGAAAATAGCCTTGATTTTATCATCAGAAGAGGAAGGAGAGCATATTATATGACCTGACTAATAAATCTTCATAGGAATTTGCATGGCTGCATTAATACTTACAACAAGAAGCACTCATGTATTAGCACAAGCTTTTATAATGGCTTTATCTTCTTCTTTCGTGTTCCAAGCTAATTCCTGAAAGCCTTCTTTTAATCCCCCTTTTGCTCATCCAGCCTGGACTTCTTAGAGTGGCAAAGTTGGTTTTTTTCTTTATTTTTAATCTATGAATGAAAGCACTTAAAGCTAGTAACTGTAGCCGTGGCACGCATGAAAATGAAAAGCCACCAGCAGAAAACAAGATCTGTGTTTTTTCGAAAACACCACTACCAGGGGTTAAGGGAAATCTGCAGCTGGAACAAATACAGCGCTCATCTAACTTCCTCAATAACTGCTGGGGGAGCGGGCAGTTGCCAGACGAAGGAAGCGTGGTTAGCCATTGAGTCTTTGAATGCAGCTCCGTTTCCCCCTCAAACCCATGGAATTTATATTAACCTCCAGCTTTTCTTAGCTGGTGGGAATTTTTTATTTTTTTATTTTTTTTTTTGCTTTGCATGAGGAAGAGCCTTGCTTTTGTTGTTTCGGTTTGTTGGAGGACCGGAGGAGACAGTTCTGCTCCTCGCACGGCGTTCTTGCTGGCGAAAGGCCATGGACGTTAAATGAATAATTTTTGGCGTTGATAAGGAGAGAAAGGCTGAGGCTGCCAAGCACAGAGACGCAGGCATCTGATGACTTGATTTTGGGAAGGGCAGGCTTGAGCCATCCCAGCTCTCCAGGTTGTCTCTGATCCCAGCAGAGATGCAGGCAGGAGGAAGGACCCCATGTGCCTTTAGCATCTTGTACATGGGCGTAACTATATACAGTGGGCAAAGAGCAATATGCCGGTGAGGATGTCTAAAACCACTTTCGGTAAGGTACTTGGCTACCTAATTTAAGGCCATAGGTAGACCCACAGGAGAGCTACCCAGGTGAGCGTGGAGTTTAGCGTGGGAGACCTTGTTTTGCATCCCGGGGCTGCCGTAGGGTCCCTGCGTGACTTCAGAGCCACCGCGAAGGTATAGCATCCGTAGGATGCTTATGGCTGTGGTGCTGACGGTGGTGGGCAGGGATCCTGGACGGAGAAGGGAGCCAGCTGACCGGACATGGGGGATGTGCTGGTTGCCAAAATTCCCATCTCTCTTAGGCAGCAAGCCGGTTGACGACCGCTTCCGAGTTGCTCGTAAGGCAGTGCATCTGCGGTTTTGCCATCATGCCCCTTTCTGCTCGTTGGTCATGCCGCTCTTAGACCCTTCCCAGCTTCTGGAGCTGAGCCTATCACACGGGCACAGTCCCGCCAGCAAGAAGGGCACCAAGGAAAGGAGAAAGGAGCTAAAAAAGCCTTAATGAGGAGAGGCAACGTGACCCAAGGCATCCCAGTAAGCAAGGCCTTTGGTGCTGGTTGCTTGGCACATGAAAATATTCAGGAGTTGGGTGGGTTTGTTGAGTTCTGTTGCTGGTTCTTCTTTGTCCCCGCTTGGTTCTGATGAAACACCTGAAGGTGTGTCCTCTTGGCCAATGTGAAATGAATCGAAGCGGCTTCACCCAGCTCCTGGCAGTCATCACAAAAGCAGCCGTAACGCATGCTGTCACTGGCAGGAAAGCTGATGTTTGAATGATGCCTGTGTCTTTGGAGTTGTCGTGGTTGAGGTTCAGCCTTTGCAAGACATGGGAGAGTGGATACAGCCGTCTTGCTGCCTGTCCTGTAGCAACTTTTGGATAAAAAGCAGTTTTTCAGGATTTTTTTTTGGTGGAAATGCCAGATCCATTTCCAAATGTCATATTTGGAGACTGCTGTAAAGCAGCTACAAACTTGCCTTTCCTACTCGTCCTCATTTTATTGTTCGAAGTAGTCCATGGCTCCCAGAGGTCTGCAAAGCACCAGTGAAAAAACAGCGGCGTAATTAATATATGATGTGATATGATTGATACTCTGTGACAAGTGCATAATGTTTTCTGTGCTTATCCCTGCATTAAAACCCATTACAGCAGGAGGAATCGTAGTGCTCGATGCATAAAAGGAAAATCCTGGAAGGGAGCAGACGGACACTCAAGAAGCAGTTTCTTCCACCCAGGTACCAACTGCCAGTAACCTGGCAAGGAGAAAGTCAAGCCCTTGTGTTGCACAGCCCACACTCCTGAAGAGGAATGGGACTTTTCAAAGGGAAGAATGAGGCTTTCATAGGATTAAATTGGCGTTTGCACATTGGGGTATTTTCCGAGCTGGGGTGGCTGCGACATGGGATCCTCTCTTGCTCTCTCTGGGCTGAGCTAGACCAAGCAGAGACTTCAGAAAGGAGAAAAACTATGTCTTTGTGGTATAGTCCTGGGGAAAATGTGTTGGCTGTGTCTTCAGCCAACTGCAAACAGGGGTATCCGCTGTGTGAAAATGTTTCCAGCACAATACGAGGGGCTTGGAGAAGGAGAGGACGGTGAAATTCTGCACAGCTTGCTTCAGTCATGAAGGTCTACAAGAAAGGTCCACTGGTGGACCAAGAGGGGCTACCACCACTAGGACCTCATTCAAGTTGATGGCAAAATTCCCTTTGACTTTGGTGGCGCAACGTATGGATCGCAGTGATACGGATCATGGCAAAAAATGCTCGTTGACTTATTAACTATTGCCTGTGATCTTAGAGTGTTGCGAAACTTCATGCACTTGGAAGGCCTCCAACGGGAAGTGCCAAGGGCTCAGCAGTGAGAAAGTTCTCCTAGCACCTCTGGATTTACCCATGTTGCAAGAAAAGGGAAGCCACCTCTTGTTTGTAACATTAAGAAGTTATCACTCTGCAAATAAGGGGTTTCATCACTGTTGGACTCTACCAACTCTTGGGAGCTTGCATGAGCTGGAGCTCCTATGGGCTGAAGCTCCGGTCCACCCAAGAGAAGATTTGTGGGGGCTTAGTGCTGGGGGATTGCACAAATGCACATGAAAAACATGCAATCTTTTATTAATAATAAGGGTGAAATGAAAATATACTTGGATACAGCCCTTACCTTGTGCTGAGAGCAATGCTGAGGTTCGAGGTGAGCACACCCGGCCAGAGGAGGCTGTACCAACGCCGGGGATTGCACAGAGCTTCAACAGACCCTCCAGCTTAGAGGGTGACCTGGGCTCTGGTCCCAAACTCCCTGATGTCCTATGGGGTCTGTTTATAGTTCACCTTAAAAATTCATCAGGGAGGTCCCTATTCTGCCTGCAGGTCACTTCCTTGCGACGCCGTCTACCACGATGGCATGATGGGGAGGTGTTGAGGGTGGACGGTGAACGAAGGGTCCTCCTGCCATCTCACCTGCCCACTTCGTCTCGGCTGGAGAGGCGTGGTCAGATGGCACATCGAGGTTCACAGCTGGGGGGTGGTAGGCTTTGAAGGGGACAAGAGACGGGGAAAAACAGACTGGGGAACATGAAAAATATAGAGGAAAAGTATACTTCAAAGAAATGCAAGGTCCCAGAGGGACTGAAATAACTCGAGTTACAAATATTCCCATAGCAACCTCATAACACTGTAAGTCCCAGCTAAAGCAATTCCTCCCTCACCCCCAAACTAGCACAAGCCAAGCAAAATGTAGGAAAAGCTTTTCAGAGCAGCGAGTGCAGCCCTTTCTCAGGATGAGCTTGGGCTACCTGGACAGACCGCAAACCAAATACCAGGTGTGGTGCCTCCTGGTCACAAGTGATGTGGGTGGTATTTAGTCCCAATATTAGCTGAAAAAGGCTCTCTTTTCCAGGGGAAAGCAAACCCAGGTCACCAACGCTGTTTATTTTAATGATTCTTTAAGTATTCTGCATTTAAGGACTCTGAACAATGGTGTGGTTATATCTATATTTACTGGATAAATGTATTTATTTATGGATGCGACGCTTTACTGCTGACAGTAAGGTTTGGTTTTAAGCCTGACCGGGGTAGAGGAAATACATACAAATAAACAATAAACCTAAACAACACTAAAATAACATCAGTTAAAACAATTAGAGTTACTTCCACTCGTGAAGTATTGTTCCCATTTTGCTATAACATGGGAAAAAACTCCATTTCCTAAGTCAGCTTGTAACTGATTTTGGATTTGCGGATTCTTGTAACAAAAGGGGATTTCTTTTGTCTGTTATTTATACTCTTCCTATGGCACCGCGTGTCCGTGTCGGTGTGTCTGGAGCACCCTGTTTCAATGCAGCAGTGTTTCCAGCCTGTCCCCATCTCGGTGGCTTAGCCGGGGCTTGGTGGCACTGGTTGGGCTTTTCTTCCTGCCCAGTGTGGTTGTACTGATGTGCACGTGTGTGTTTGCAGAGGCAGTTCCTCCTAGGAGACTTTGTCCTGGATTTTAAAGTTTTATTATCTCTGAATTATGTATAATTCAGGAGCTATGGGGCCGAGAGTTAAAAATAGACCCCGGAAAACTCGCTGTCAGTAATCAGCAGAAGGCATCGAGGAAGGTTCAGGGTACATTTCACTTGGGATGCTTTACCTAATTATTCTAATGCTTTAATTGCATTTGCATCCTTCACCCCACACAGGGAGTTTCACACTGGGTTGCTCTGCCATTCTCTGTGTCTTTTGTTTCATCCCGGAGCTGGCTGCAGAGGGATGAGGTGGGACAACTTGTCTGCCACCAAGTATTTAATGCCACCAAGTATTTAATGCCATTTTAAATACTTGTCTTCCCTCTGGGGTGGGTGTCCGCTCTCTGCCAGGAGCCGATAGCAAACACCAAGGAAAGGCGGTGGGAAGGTAAGGGTCTAAATGATACTTCTTTGGGTCTGGGACTGCATGTGTAGAGTCTGTAATTCATTAAAACGCCCACCATTTTGTGAGAGGGGACGTATAGACCATCATTAATGCTCAGCAAGTGGGAATCCAGGAGGTTGCGTCCTTGGGGCAACGTGGGAGGGCAGAGCCCTATAGGGAATAGTGCCGGTGTTTTTAATGATAACTGAAGAGCGGTGTTTAGCTGTGACAGTCCTAATCACTGTCACAGCCATCGTTCCTCTGTGCCCCTGCCCTTTTTTTGGGAAAAGAGTCTTCTCCGAGGTGCTCATTACCGAGGCACATTTGCTGCAGCTATGCATTCAGCCTTTGCTGGCAATGTACAGTTTGTGATGCGCTCCCGAAAGATGCAGTTAATCAGGAAATCCTCCAAACCGGGACATCTCCCAAGAAACAACTTCCTACGCCTCCCATTTGAGGCATGTTGCGCCATGCCATGATTCATCGGGCAAGCATGTCCTACTGTCAAGGTCCCACAGAGCATCCCTCCTCCGCCATGGGGCTTGTCGGATCGGCAGTGGCAAAGCCAGAGGAGTTTTGCTCCTTTTCCAGCTCCTGGGTGGCTGGAAACTAAGTCCTCTTTGCCAACCCTATAGTTTAATTTAGCCCTGGCTCCAACGATTGAGGTTGAAGAAAGCATCCTCGGAGGTGGCCAGGACCCATGTGTGCTGTGGTGTGGGTGAGGAGTGATGGAAGAGCCACAGCCATGAAGTGCTGTAAGGATTTACCTGCCTTTTATCTTGGGTGAGGAGTATGTTGTAAAATTGTTGCACTTTCTATTCCATTGATGTGGAGCACTGATTGATTCCTTATACAGAAGTAACTATTATTATAAGCACCTTCCAGGAAAAATGAATAGCTTGCAATTTGAAGGAACAGATTTATCACTTAAATTTTAACAGCGAGGAAATCATTTCCAGGCAGCTTCCTGACATTGTTTGGTATTCTTCCATGGCTTCCAAAGCAGGTCAAGGCTCTGATTTGTGCCCCAGCCCTCTCCTTTCAAGAGGTAAAAAATTCCCCTCATGTAAGAGAGGAGCGTGTGTGGCAGGCCAGCGCCATGGGAGTTCCTGGAAGGGGAAGAGGCAACGGCAAGTAGCCTCCAAGGAGGTGGCTCTACTGGAAGTGCCCACAGGACTTACGTGCGTTGATAAATGCTGGCCTTGGGTGGGTAGTGGTGATGGGGATGATGCCGGCGGGGAGGTAGCAGCACCTTTGCCACTTTTTTCATGTGCAATTGGATGGCCGGGGTGGTTGTACTGAGCATCGGCACGTTCAACCCCATAGGCACCATGAGTGTGGGACCGGCACAATAAAAGTTAAATATTTCTGCAGCTTTGTGCTGTCCCGGACTTTCCTGCCACGGATAATCCATCCTATAGGCAGATGAAAGCCTTATTGCAGGGTGTTGCAAGTCACTGGGTTGGTTTCTGCAGATCATTTCTGGAACCACAATGTATTTGTTTTTTTATGCTTCCTCCAGCCTCAGTATTTCTGTTGTCGCCTTTGTGCAGGCAGATGGGGCATCTTCGGGGCTGCCGTGAACCCAGCCCCACCTCTCCCTTCCCGCCCCCCCCAGAAAATAAATCCCACCCTGAACTTTGTGTGCAATAAAACGGAGCGAAACTCCCAGTGCCTACCCCAGGCCTAATAACCTGTTTGTTCAGTTCAGGCCTTCTGCAACCATTTGTTTAAGATAAGCAAGGGTGGAGATGTTTCTTGAGGGCACAAAAGGCTCTTGAGATAAAGCTCATGCAGACTGATCCTGCGATATGGCTGGATCATTTCTTTTCCTTCTCTCATCACTCCAGCGTTGGGTTTTTCCATCAGTCCGGTTGCTTTTCTCAACCTTTCATTTGCTCTTGGGATTTCAGTGTTGCTGCTTGGCATTCAGGCATCTTCACCTGCTTAACCATCACAGGCTGGGAGCTTTTTTGCTGCGTGGGGAACATCTATGGAAGAGGCTGAATGAGTGGGTGTGAGTGAACACAGTCCCTTTGTGGGGTGAGGTTTCACATCTGAAAGTCAGGCCGCATTAGACATGAAGACCACGGAGATGAAGCAATGAACCCCAACCTCTCATAGCCCCTAGAGTCTTTGTGAAACACCCATGAATTTGGCCACCCCAGGCAACAGTTGCACTTGAGAAGTGCAGAAGCGGAGGAGAAGGAGGGAGGGTGCAGGTTGGTCCCAAATAGGACCATCCCTTTTGTAAGGCAGTTGTTGTCAGATGCCAAAGGAGTCCCTGGGATTTGCTACCTAAGGGTGGTCACAGAAAGACCAGCAGCAGCAAAAAACCCTGCCTCATTTCTGCTTATCTCCTTGTGATTTGCCGTGTGATTTACTATCACCAGTAAAAGAGGCAAAGCTGGTGCCTCCCTCCAACATCTTCAGTTGATGCTGCTGCAGAGGAGGCGTGAGAAAAAAGATAGCGAAGCTCCTGCTCGTAGCAGGGTAGCTCTAAAACCAACCATTTCCTTCTTCTGGTCCTGCCCCTCTTCCTCGTGTCCCTCCCAGGCCACTACCCCGCAGGTTAGTGGGCTGAGGCGTGGGATGGGATGGCTCAGGAGAGGGATGTTGCTGGGGAGGGGCAGGTATCAGTGGGGGGAGAGGTGGAGGCTCTTGGGTTGCTGCAGATTGCCAACAAGATCTTGAAAGCTTTTTATTAGTTCTTTCATTAAACTTTGATGTAAATGGGTCTGGGGCAGCGGAGGGGCAGCTGCCGGCTTTCTGGATTCCCACGGGCAGGTGGATGGGGTTGAGGGTTGGGCAGACACCTTCATTAAGAAGGTAACGCACAAAAAGAGCGCACGTGGGCGTCAGACCTGCTCCCCTCTGCCGTCTGTTTGCAGCAATTTCGGTAGATGACAGATTTCCCTTGGCATATGCTAGCTGGCCATATGACAGTCACCTAAGCTTGCCAGACATCACCTTCCCTTCTCCAAGAGCTGCTTTCCCCGAAACATCTAAAAATGAATATGCACATCACAATGTAGCTGATCTCCAGGGGACTGGCCCGGAGAGCAGACTGGTCCTGTGAATGCCCCTTCTCTTCCAGAGCTGTTGGCCTTTCTTGCTACAGCACGCATGTTTATAATTTAAACTTGACATACACGTACATGCATTAGGAGTCCCATGGGTTTCTCAGGTTCTGCTCCAAACTTCCCACCATGTAAACCGCAGAGTGTTTTGCTCCGAAATTGAAAATGACCCCTATTAATGGTCCTTCCAAAGACCATGGGCTCCTTGTTCTTTGCTTTTCCCACACCCCTTGCTTCCAGAACCAGCAGCACTGAAATGTTGGTTTGTTACATTCTCCACGAGCCACCTGCGAATAAATACCAAAATAAAACCGATGTGGGAGAGAGACCAAATGTGATTTTGCTGCCCACTGAGAAGTTGCAAACCTGCCTATGAAAACCATGAGCACCTGGACGTGATGGTGTCTTCTGGCCCAAGCAGGAGCAAAACCCATCCCTCTTGTGTAGGTCTTCTTGTAGACCCATTGCAGAGCGGAGGGTGGTCTTCTGCCTTGCAAGACATTGCCCTTTGGCTCTGTTCAGGGGTTTCAGCTTCATAAAGAGTGTGTCCACTGAAAAATGGAAGAGCTGCATTTCAGGTCCACGTTGTCCTCAGCCAGCCAGCTCTATTGAGGGCACTTCCATTGCTGGCCTGCATGACCCGTGGCAGGGAGCAGCCTCCAGACAAACCCAAGAGCCGTGTCATCAAGGCGCTCACAGTGCCCTTGGGACTCTGGCCTGTCCCCACCCACCCAGCACCCTCGGTCTTCTCCAGCCACTCCGCCCTTCTTGCAAGTTGCTGGTATTTCCTTTTACATCAGCTCGCTGCACAAAAAAAAGTCGACTTTTCTCCCTTCCAAATTTAGCTCTGTTTAGGCACCAAAATAGACAAGAGTAGGGACCAGTGACTGGTTTTTTCCAAAACATTGTCTCATGACTAGGACTAAGGAAGGGAACTGCTCGGCTGGAGAAGGGAGATCCTTGATTTTCCTAATGGGGACACAAAGTTCTCCTCTGTTCAGGCACAGGCACGCTCCTTGGATTAGGAGCCTTATTCCTGTGTAATTAATCCATCTCTCACCCCGATGCTGCCTGCTGCTGGTGGGCAGAGGTCTGAGGAAGCACAGGGATGCTCTGCAAGGAGGACATGCAGCAATGCACCACCGTACGTATGATTTCTAGTTGGAAAGAGCAGAAAGGCAGCTCCTGAGACTTAATGAAGGCTTCACGTTGAGGAAATCCGTGCTTTAGGTCCTTGCGTTCTGCAGAGATGGTTTCATTTTTCAGGGTAATTGTATTTGCACATGTGTCTGCAATGCAGCTTAAATTCTTAAAAATACCCCAAGCTTTAGCCTGCTGTGGTAGTACAACATTGGAAACAGTTTCCCTGAGTATTGTGCTATTTTTAGCCTGATTTCCTAAACTAGCATGGCTGATGTGATTGGGCTGTGTGTGTCTGCTCCCTCCCTTCCTTTTCTCATTCGCTTTGGTACCCATTGGCCAATTTCAAGCAAATTTTAAGAGGAACAGAGAACTCGGAGATATTAAGCTCCTCCTATACGTTCCATGAAAATAAGGGATTGGGAAAATAAGTGATGAAGAAGACTCAAACCACAGCCCTCAGTAATGAAGAAGGTTCAGTATGATTCTAAGCTATTAGACATCAAAGGTGCCACACAGAATTAACCATGAGGTGTTTGGCTGCAGGAGAAGCCCAAGTCAGACCTGGTTAACTAGGTGATAACCCAACCACAGCCTCAGGAGGACAGGTTGCCAGCTTTCCCTACTCCCAGACTACCTCCTCTTAGTCAAAGGTGGGCTATGTTTGAGCAGTGAGGTGAGTTCATAGAACCATAGAATCACAGAATGGTTTGGGCTGGAAGGGACCTCTAAAGGCCATCTAGTCCAACCCCCCTGCAACGAGCAGGGACATCTTCAACTAGATCAGGTCGCTCAGAGCCCCGTCCAACCTGACCTGGAATGTTTCCAGGGATGGGGCATCCACCACCTCTCTGGGCAACCTGTCCCAGTGCCTCACCACCCTCAGCGTAAAAAATTTCTTCCTTCTATCTAGTCTGAATCTACCCCCGTTTAGTTTAGAGATGTTTTTATGTTTAGAGATCTAGGGAGCATGAGGAGAGCTCTTCCTGCTGCTGGGTGCAGGGACGTGAGCAGAGGACCACAGAACAACGTGCGTCGCTGAGCAGATCCTCGCTGGATGAGATCTGCAAGAAAGCTAAGGCAACTTCACGTAACGGTGGCCTCTCTACCGTTGCTATGAGGGATCGTGTAGGATGCTGTGGCTGGTGTAGCACCTCTGGGTGTTAAGGGTGTTTTAGTGGGAGAGAAGGATAGTTTGGTCACTGAGAGTGGGTACTACTCTATAACATGCTTTCTAATGCCTGTGCTAAACCATGTGATCATGGCACATCTGATTTTCTCTGGAAGAGTTAATAGTGAAGAAGAAAGTTAAAAGGGAAGCTACCTTCTTGGGAAGCACACTTGAAGACTGCAGCCAAAGCAAGATTCAGATGAGGACGTGCTAGCCAGCAGCAGGACTTACCCAGGGGCTGGGTGAGTTCTTCATTGCTTGAAGTCTTGAAGAGCGAAGGTCTCTGAAGTGGAAGGCTCCAGCTGCCGTGGGAGCTGTAGGGTTGCTGCAGTAGCAGTTTCTCCAGGCTGTTTGCAGATGGCCAGGATGGGTGCTCACAATAAACCCTGCTGGTCTTGGACTCGGGGATGCCTTCTCCGGTCTGCAAGCCTAAATTTATTACCATCCCCAGCAACCTTTCTCCTCCGTTACATCTTCCACCAGAGGAACTCAAAAAATATTATTAACTCAGTAACTGCTACTAAAATTAACTGTCATTTTTAAGGCTCTTCACGCAGAGAGGGACTGTTTTTTGAAGTCAGTGTGTTATGTTGTCATGCCAATGTGACAAAGCTGCTGCTCGATAAGACGCGTTCCCACCCAGCCCTTGCCCTTGCCCAGGCTGCTCCCTCGTGGCCCCTTGCACATGGTGATTCACCAGCAACGGCTGGACCTTAGAGGCTAAGATAGATTGCGATGGAAATAAAAGGAGTGACTTTTACAGGGCTTTTATTGCCAGCCTGGGAAGTACAATACTGCATAAATAAAAATCATTATGGTTATGACAGCTCTGTAGTCCCTGGAAAATAAATAATACTTTGCACTTACATAGTGCCTTTCGTCCAGGAACCTCAGTGCTCTTTGCTCACATTAATGAAGCTTCACGATGCCCATAGTAGGATGGTAAATACAGCATCCCCCTTATCAGATGAACATACTAAGTCAGAGAGTCGGCACCTTCAGTGGAGAGAGGACAAGGCAGCAGCTTGTCCAAGACACACAGCTCTTCCACTGACGTGACCGGGGCAAATCATTTAATGTCCTGGTCATCTCAATTGTTTCCAAGTAGGTGGATGCCACCCGTCCCTACCCCAGGGGTGGCATGGGTTGACTAGCTCACAGTGGGCAAGCACAGCAAGATGCTCATGGCAATGTCGTTGACTTGCTAATGGCATGGGGGCGCAGCCCCAACAGACCAGCTAGCTGTGGCTCATGTTTGCTTACTCCAGTATCCTCAAAATGCTGCTGAGCATCATCCCCGTGCGGACATTGTTACAGCTGAGTTTTAGATAAATAAATAAATCCGAAGGAAACAACTCAGTGAAAGTGGATGGTTTAGGTGCACCAGTATCAGCAATGTCGTGTGTGAAGTGGGTGAATTCCCTGTAGATGGTGTATATTGGGATCCATCCATACGTGGTCCAGTTATTTGCCCCGTGTGGTTTCTCCCATAGAGAAATTGCAGGTAACTTCATTCCCTGCTCGTTGCAACGGCCCTGAGAGGGCACAAGTCTGTGGATTTCCAGACCTGCTTCAATAGGGTCTGAGATGTTGTAAGGGTGTTTGGATGGGAACTGTTTCTTTTATCATGCTCACAAGTTGGGTGTACAGCTCTGTCTCATGCTGACCCCTTCCATATTGATGCCTCCTGTAACTTGGAGCTGATCGCTGCTTTTCCCTCTGTTTTACAGGGTTACCATCCGTTGCCTCATGAAGCTGAAATTGCACACACCAAAAAACTGTTCAGAAGGAGGAGAAACGACCGGAGGTAGGTGAAACCTCTTTAATTTTTTTTTTTTTTTATCTTCTCTTCTTCATTGCACATCTTCCCCCACTGTCTCATGGAGGGTCTTTGGACAATACTGCTCTTCAGCAGCTGCCAGCGTTGGGTTAATGCATAAACCCTTATTTGAGCACTAACGTCCTGAAAATGCAGAGTCTGTCCATCCCTCTGGTTTGTCTTTTAAATGTGGGGTATGTCCTATATTGCTCCAGGAGTATCTTAAGGACCTCCTCTTCCCCTTATACTTGTTCCAGCATAGCCAGATCCCCCCAACTTGTGTTAGAAGAGGCAGCTGGCAAGGTATTATCTATAAAAGCTTTGAGTCCTTGTGACTTGCTTCCTCCCTTTCTATTGAAAAGCAAAATTTGCTGACTTTCAGGGTCGCCTGCAAAGTGGGTATGGTTGAGAGGGGTTTGCAGCAAGCGTCGGGTGCCTGTCTGCGTGAAGGAGGGGGTGTGCTAAATAGGCAGCTGAGTTCCTGTGGCAGTGGTGATTTCAATCCATTGAGTTAATTTAATTGGGTCGATTTGATATTTAATTGTGTAAATTGCATATTTAATTATATAAGGGCATCTAGAGTCCTTGATAGGAGTCACGACTATGGTTAAATGTGAAAATAAGCGGGGAACAAGGGAGTTAGTTGTAGATGCAGTTTTATTTCTGCCAGTGTGTTCTGCTGTGGCTGAGACAACACAACTGGGGCAATAAAGCATTTCTAAAACCAGGAGTTTGCAAGGTTAATGTTATTTAACAGGAGAGAAAGTGGCCAGTGTCTTCTCCTAGAGTGATCCGAAATCTGGGTCTGAGCTGTGATGCCTCACGTGGGGATTTTTGGGGGAGTCCTACAGACACCTGTAACAGCTGTTGGAGTGTGTCCTCAAATCTCTCCATCACTTCTCGACTCGTGAACAGCCATGATGTAGTTAATCCTGTGCTTGGTTTGGTTTTCCCAAATTTTACCAGGGACCAAAAAACAGCTGAAAAGAATTTGCTCCGGCATCCTAGAAACATTCTTCTGTGGGCAGGGCGGTTCGTCAGCAGCAAACTCTGTTTTCTCTCCTCTTTGGGTCTCCCTCCTTTTTTCTTGTATGCAATTTGAAGACAATTTCGTCTTGTGATCTAGGGAAAAAAAAAAGGGCTTGTTTCAGCTGGGTTGCAGCTCTGTGATCACCGAAACGTGGTTAAAACCAAGCTGAAGTCTGCTTGTGTTGCAAGAGAGGGCTGGGTGGGCTTCCTCGCAGCGCTGGGCTGGGCTCCCTGAGAAATCACAGCAGAGGTTGGAGCATCCTGCTCCCATCCCGGCTCACCAAGCAGGTCTTCCTCCACCATCCGAAGAGTGCGTGATGCTGCGGGAGAGGAGACCTGCAGAGCAAAGGGGTCTCCTGCCTGAAGCCCCATGCCCAAAGCTGCGCTGGACCAGAGCCATGGAACTGCGTGTTGGTTCTTCCCTCCCATCCGAAAACACAGCCGGCCTGAGGGATCACGCCAGATGTGTATTTCTTTCTGGTCCCTTCAGATAAACCATCAGCAGACAGAAGCATTCAGCCCCCGCAGGGCATCCCTGCCTCCCGCACAGATGGCAAGGAGAGATAGCAAAAGAAACTGCCTTGGGCTGGGGTTGGAAGATCACAGGGTGAGATACAGCCCAGACCAAGTAGCACTGGGATAATATCCCAGGAGGAGAGACAGAAGCCTTAAAACCCAGTTGACATGGCATCATGCGGGAGGAGACATGGGACCGTTTCAGCTCTAAGCAATCACGAATGAAATAAAATGGAAAGAGCAGAGGGGATGCAGTCCTGCACAGACATCCATGGTCGTGTCCAAGCTTAGACAGAAAAACATACTTATTTTAATTGGAAAAAGCTAAGAAGCCCAGGTTGAGGGAGTGGAGTGAAACAACAGTCTCTTAAATAATTACCTAAGCTGAAAAGGCATGGCCCCATCCCCTAGACTTCGGCTGGGGACCTCAGCAGCCCCCTTCTCCCCGCACCACATGGCTTGATGCTGGGGGTTTTCAGGGTCCCCTTGCCTCTGCAGTGCATTTGGGACTAGGAGGGAAGTTTTAGTCCTTCTAGTGCCTCTTTAGATGCCCCCAGAGAGCACTCGCTCCTTAAAATTGATTTCTAGCAGTTAGTGAGGTCTCAGAATGGTAGAAATAAGAAAAAAAAAAAGGGTAGAAATAGAGGGAAAAAAAAGGGAATAGGATAAAAAACCCAGACTGTATTGGAGCACAAACAGGTTACAAAGCTGTTCACACTTTATTGCAGTGCTATTATCTTAATGTCCCAGGCATCATTCTGGGGGAGAAGAGCTTCATTTCGGAGCTGGTGGAGCCACACAGGTGGTATAAACATCCCTCAGGATGAGATTTTATGGCCAGCAAAACAGTTGGGAGTTACGGGGTTTTTGTTTTAAACCTCATCTGGATTCAAAATTGCAGGACAGTGGATGGGCCATCGGAGGCAGCGAGGCTTGGGAGAGGCTGAGCGAGGCCATTTGGTGGCGCGTGGGTTGGGAGGGGAGTTAGGAAGCAGTTAGGATGCCTGGACCCAAGGGAGGAAGAGCTGGTTTCTTAGAAAGGGGTTGGTAGCAGCCAAGGGTGGGAGTAGGGTTGATGCGCAATGGATTTGCAAGAAGAAAAGAGGTTGTCCTGCTCCGTTGCTTAGAAGCAGGTGTGGCCCCAAAGCCCTGGCGCAGTTGGGTCTGGTTTTCATCGAGCAGCTTTTCCCCTTCTCCTGAAGGCGGTGAGCACCTGGCACTAAGCAGCGCCCCACACCCCACGAGCGATGCCTGTCTGTAGTGCACCGTCTCTCCCTGCCCAGGACCTGCCTCCTCTGAGAAGGATGACACATCCCAGGTGACCACGGTGGGCATCCTCCTGCCATGTGCAGGAGTCACCGCTCGCAAGTGGACATCCAGCGTGGGTCGAGGAGTCAGCCCCCAGGCTGACCTCTGCACGATGCGCAGGTCCACCTGGCCTTGCCTGGTTGTAGCTGACCTTCAGGTTGGCTGGTACTTTATATGACACAGCTATTATAAAAGAGCTGATAAAGCACATTGGTACCCAGAAATCTGCCTATTTTTTTCCAGCTGGTCTTATAAATGATACCGGTTCCCCCCTAGAGCGCGCGTGGGCTCCTCTCCCCTCCGTGACAGTGACATTCAGAAGGGGCCACGTCTTGGGCTAGCGAAGCACCTTTTGTTTCTCATGCGAAATGATGCTGACGTCCGGCCATGCTATAAATAGCGCCCGTCCCTGCTTCCTTCCCGTCACCTTTCCTCGGGAAATGCTGTCACCGCGTTGTGGAGGAGCGCGGCTCACCTACCCTGAGGTCTCTGCCGTGCACCTTTCACTCCCTTGGGGACAAGCAACCCTATGGGCGTGCAACCATAGCTCTCTCCTTGCATATAGAATACGTTTTTATGTTCCACAAGTCATTTTTCCATGGGATGCATGCTTCATTTGTTGCATAAGGTAGATATGAAGAGCGAATTAGAGGTGTCATTAAAACAGGCTTCGACTTTCCCTGTTAAGGACCACTGTGGGTTTGTTGGACACATTTTCGGTAACAGCGATCAACATCAGAGCCACACCTGGTGGAGGGTTTGGTTGCACAAGGCGGTGTAAAAGCCTACGGGAGGTGGTGAGGTCCTTGTTGCAAAGAGCTTATAATCAGGGCAGGAGACCAGGGAGAAGTATCGCCCTCCCCACCTCACCCAACAGAAATCCCACACCCGGTGTTTTCTCTCTTGGTTTAGACACATGAGGTGTAACTTGTCACCTCCTGATGAGGGTGGTGGAGAGCATCACTGCTTGATGGGATTGTTGAAGGAGAGCAGCAGAGGCAAGTTTTTTCGTAGATGTCCACGTGAGCAAGTGTTGAACACCAATGAGAGTTTTATTGTCCCAAACGCTAATCCGCCGTTTGCTGCCGCACAAGACCCACCCTACCTCCATATCACCAAAGGCAACTTGGTTTGACCTCCCATAGGCAACTACCTCTTGGGTAGGAGGGACTTTCCCTGGGTGGTGGCAGGACCTCTCCTGCCCTTCTCTCCTGCAAGCCGTCGAGAGAAAAAAAATACTCTGGGATATGGGGCACAACGGACCCATTTCTCAAGTCCTCTGCTCCGACCCTTCCCAACCCAATGCCTCTCTGCTAGCGGAGCACAAGCTGTGCTGGGACGTGGTCTCCTTGGGCAGGTGGGCTCTGAGTTTGGCCCCTTGTTTTTAAAAAGTTCCCGATAAACGCCCTTTCTTAAGTATCGAAGCATTGCAAGTCAACTTGGTGCTGCACAGGGTTTCTCCAGTTCCCATGGCATCCTGGTATGATGTGTTTTGGGATGGAGGGTCCAGCTGGCCAAACCCCATGGCCCAAAAATGCATGCACAGAGGCTTGCACCAGCCTTGTAGGAGTGATAAGAAATGTTGCCCCATTTAGATAGGATTTACAAGGAATATATGGAGTTGCAGTGGGTTAAGACAGGTGAATTCGTACCTACTTCTTGGTCTTCTGGTTAAGAGAGTGCTGAAATTGTTCTGCATCACCTAAGGAAGGGGACAGTTTTGCTGAGGACTGGGAAAAGGTTGCTGGAGAAGTCTTAAAAAGTTTGCGCCATTGTAATCACATTGGTTCAATCACATCTTGTTGGATTCAGAAGTCAAATCAGGCTGAATACCTTACCAAAAGGAAATCCTCATGTGTGCGTAGATGCTGGCTGGTATCTCACGGGGCTTTTGGTGGTCAGTCTATGGGCAAGGACAGGAGAGGATGATAGAGGGAAGCGCAGCCCCATGTCTTGGAGAGGATGGAGTAAAAGCCTAAGAGTTAATCAATCCCCCCTTTCCAAAAGGCATCTGAATTCCTCTCTTCAGGAAAAAAGGTGTGGATCCCTTGTGCTTCCTCCGTGCACAGCTGGTGTGTCTCCAGGCTTTGGGATGACCGGAGCCACAAGGGGCTGCTCTGCCTGACCTGGCCAGGGCTGTTGGGGACCACGGCCAGCCTCGGGTGAAGGACCGTCACCCGTAGCTGTGGCTGAACTTCGTGTCATCCCCTCCTTCTCCTGTTGGATGGGGGTTTAAGAGGGGTATTTCTGCACCTGGGAAATCCATCCCTCATAAAGCCCTTGCGTGGGGATAAGGAGCTGGAGCAGAAGACTGCGTAGCTCCTCCTGGCTCATACACGGAGAGAAGGGGTGGGAGCAAAGAGGCTTGTGTGCTTTCCCCATCTCCCTTCAGCGTGCCCCAAATACTTACAGCTTTTGACAACAGGATTACAGACACGTCCCCAAGTTTTCTCTTGCGTTGTCCCAGTTTGCTTCCTACCGTTAACTTGGCTTTACACTTAAATGATCAGGAAAAAACAGTCTGGATTTTTTTTTTTGTGTGTGTGTGTGTGTGTGTTGTTTTCTGTTTTTAATTAGATTCAGAGCTGGGGGAGGCAGAAATATCCTCCTTCCCCGGAGAGCCCCGGGTGGCTGTCAGGGACGGTTTCCTCTTCCTGAAGCAGGAGGGTTGTGTAAGCGCCGCTGACCCCTCCTGCTCGCGCCCACGCCGAAAACCGGGTTAGCTGGGGTGAGTGCACGTGGGTGGGCACCCCCGTCCTGCCTCCCTGCTCGGAGCCCGGCTCATCCCGACGGGCCACCACGTTGCTGAGGGACCTCCCGGGGCATATCCCAGCTGGTCCACTTGGCCCCAGCCAGGGCCTTGCACAGAGGCGAGCATGGCCCTGCATAGGGACCTGCAAAGGACCATCACGGCGGGCTCGGGGCCAGGCAGGGAACGTCCCAGATCCGCCGGTGGCTCCGCCAAGGAGCGTAGGCAAGCTGTGATATATTTCTTTTCCCATTATATTTGATTTTACAGACCCTCAGGGACACTCAACCACCTACAGTGATTAGTTCGACTGATTAAGCTGCTTTTCCTCTTGTGGCAAACTCCTTTTGTGAAGGGTTTTCAATAGCCACGCTGCTCGGGACATTGTTCCTGTACAATTTCCTTTCAAAACACCATAAAGGGCACTCTACCACTTTACCCTGTCATAAAACATCACAGGAATCAGCTTTGCCCAGCTTGCTCCTTCAAGGGCAAGATCTCCTCGTTCGGGGAGGAGGTATGGGGTCGGGTGGGAGTTGCAGGACTGCATGACGCTGGAATGAGATGGAGCCATTAGCAAGGGGGATTTGAGATGAGATGAGACGTAAAGCAAAAGTTTTCTGCTTTTTTTTTGTTGTTGTTTGTTAATATGAGGAGCCAGGGTCACCCAGGGAAGTGAAAGATAAAATAAACTTGAAAGCCCAGAGAAGGAAATGCTGCTTCGCACATGTCGGCTGGTTCAGCCTTGCCCGGCAGAGGCTGGGAGCGGATGCGGATGCTCTCGAGGTACCCGGGGGTAAACGGCGCAGGGGGAGAAGGGCTATTTCTGCTGAAGAAATGCGCTGCTGTGAACAGCAAGCAGATAAAACTGGCCATGTAATTAAGACTGGAAATCAGAGGAAGGTCTGCCTTGATTGCCACCAAGAGAGTAACAGATGTAGGGAACTGGAGGGGGTTGCAGTGGCACAAAGTCCTTCCTCCCTGTGTTTGTAGTTACTCCCATACCCTCTTACAAGGCTATCGGGTAGGTCCGTACGAAGACCTGGAGTCGTTGGGACCTGGTTAGTCCATCAGCTGCTCTTTGGGCAAGGCAGTGATGGAGCAGGGCAGAGATGGTATCAGGAGGGGTCAAGCAGGAGCCCCTTCCTACCCGCAGAGCTGCGCTGGCCAGACGCGCTGGCATCGCCCAGCCCCACTGCCCTTCCTTCCAGGCGTCGAGGAGAAGGCTCTGCCAGGGGTCATGGTGCTGGGACCCCGCTCTCAGGAGGAGGTTGTTGAGAACAAAGCCTGCACCAGGCTCCCCGTTGAAGGAGCAGTCCTTGAATGATCAAAAAGCCGCCTCCTGATGACCCGCGGGCATCCGGCTGGAGGTGACTCAGCCACGGGTGGAGCTGCTGGGCGGCACTGCAGCTTTTTGTCAGGAGGGACCTCTTGGAGCTGAGATCTGGAGGTGGCTTGGCTACATCAAGACCCCTCGCTGCCTTTGCACCGTGCTCTGAGCTCAGTGAACAGGACACAGCATGGCATGGGGCTGTAATAGTCCAACACCATCCCTGTGCAGTAACCCCAGCCCTGGTACCTACAGGACACAGATGATCAAACAGCTCTGCAGAAGCCGTCTGAAGTTCAACCAAGTTTATATCTAGCATCAGTCCTAGACTGGCTCATCTTAGAGCCACTTGCCTGCCCCAGCACCGTCCCCAGAGCTGCACACGTGGGGTCTTCCCATTAGCTGAGCGGTCCATGTGAAACACCAGTAGCAGTAAGGTGGAGCAGTTGGTATTTAGCATCCATCAGGGAGTTTGTTTTGCCTGTCACCCGTGTCTCAAGCTGTGGCGGGGTGAGTAGGGGTTTTCCACCCAGCTGCTCTTGTTTCTGCTGTTGTGATCAGCGCTAAGCCCTTACACACTGAGGGTGTCAGTGAAAATAGGCCCAGCCGTGAGTCACCCCTGAAGGCAGATGGTGCGGCTGCAAAACACGCCACGAAAGGCGATGCCGTATTTACAGCTCCTTTCCCGACGCTAGCAACAACTAAAAGGATTTTGCATTTCATGTGATGCGGGGAAAATGTACTTCTGCAAATATCGGAGCGCTCTGTGGGCTCAAGACTAATGCAAAGAGAAAAATAAACCTTTATGAGTTCAACAGGATGCAATCCACATGAGCAGGACTTCAGGAGATGCGTATCCATTACTGTTCTCCATATCTGCTCCGTCCTCCTTGTGTGCCTAGCCAAAGGCATGGTGCAGAAGGGTTAAAAGATACTCATCTAAGCAAATTTAATCCTTTCCTTTCATTGTTCCTTTTTTTTAATGCCAGGAGGCAGTGGCAGGAGAGAGCTGGGTGCGTTTCCCAGCTGCAGGGTTGCCACCTCTCTATTGAGAGCGGCTTTGTCATTACATAAAAACTCTACAACACAAGACTTTTTATTCCTTTTTTTTTTTTTATGATCTTGGCGACTGAAGTGACCTCTGTCCTGCAGACTAAATTTAACCTGAATTGCCAAGCTGCCAGTAGACTTTATGGCATCAGGAGGCTTTTGCAGGTTGTTTTTCTCCATCTCTGCAGCTGATTGAAAGACTTTATGTAGCACCGGCAAAACATTTTACTGTTACGAAACCTCAATAGAAATGTAATGGCCTGCTTGGATAAGCTGAGGGTCTTATGATGTTACTTCACAGAAAGCAAAATAATTGCTCCAGCAAAAAATCCAGGAGAACTTCGGTGTGTGGCTGTGGAGGAGGGACACCTGATTTCATCAAAACTCGGTATTTATTAGGTATCTTTCTCCTGTGTGGCGGCAGGGGCTGGGCTGCAGGACAGTGAGTTGTTGGCACGGACAGCTCTTCGCTCCTTTTCTGCTGCTGACCATTCTTGTGAGTGTTAGGGAACGGGGAGCAGGAGCTTGTGGTGGCTATACAACTAGGGAGAAGGTTAGCAAGGCAACTGCTCTTGTGTCCAGGGCCCTGGGGGAAACATGGCAGACCTCATTTCAGTCCTCACCTTTATCAGAGACTGCTGGGATTCACCTCCATGATCACAGCTGCTATTTCAGATGCCCTAGCATATCATGAAACCCGTGGAAGGAGCTACCGGACACTGGACCTTGTGAAACCTGCACCGAAATGGGGTGGGAGCCTGACAAGATGCAACAGAGCATCTCGAGTGACACCACCACCTAAATCCCACCGCATGTGTCCATAACTAAGTTGACTATATATGAACTGGGTGCCAAAGTTCCCGTTATGCTCAGAGGGGATGCAGTCACTGTAGTTTGAAGGATGGTTCATCTCAGCATGAAGCAGGCATTTGGCCTGGTGACTCACTCCCCAGTCTCCACCACCTGGTTGAGCTGCCATGGAGTTTAGATCCCCACCTCACATTTGGCCTCTGACATCGCAGACACCTAAAATTAGGCAATTTGAACCCACCGTCTGTGTGAAGCTGTGTAATCCCCTCCCCGTGCCTGTGTGCTCCATGCATTAAATGGTATTTTCTCTTGTGGTTCTGTACGCTAGGCACATATGCACAGGGCCTGAAAGTCTCCACCATGGCACTCTGGTAAAAGTCCTGCACAAGACTGAACTTTGTGAACAACCCTACAATAATCTGATGCTGCGTGGAGAGGAGGGAGGATTCCCCTTCCCCTGGGACAAGGTGGGGATTCCCAAAGGTGGAAATCATAGGTGCTTGGAGAGCCCTGGAAAGCTTCTCACTGAGATCTTCTGGTGCCCACATAAGAAAAATGAGTCTGGCCATCTTATGAGAACAGGTTTCCTTGCTTTATTGTGCCTTCCCATGTTGACCAGAACCAAGGAAGTCTGAAAAACAAAGAGCTGTGTGAGGAGTTGAGCCAAAACACCTTGTGCCGGAGGAAGCGCTGGGACGGGGATTTGTTTCTGGGCTCTCTTCAGCAAGAACAAAGACTTGAGACTGGGCATCCCGTTCTGTCCCGTCTCATGGAGGAGAAATCTCTTCCCAGCCAAGGAAAGCAAGGGTTTCCACCGAGACATTTTCGTGCTCGCAGAGAGTACTGCCTTGGCACTTCTTGAGAAGCTTTGGGGGCAGCAGTGTCCACTTCTGACCATGCTTGCCATAAGTATTTCTGGTGTCTGAAGAAAACGGGCTTGTGTCTGTACCTGGAATATGCACACAGCTGATGAGATCCCTCACCCACATTTAGCTCGACCCCTTGTTGAGGCTGCCTGGCTTCACTGGCCAGAGCGAGCCCTCCTTACCCATCAGCTGTGTAGGTACATCCTACCTGAGTCTACCAGCCAAGCCGGCTCAGCACTGCTAATGAGCAGGAGTTGACACCAGTCACGGGTGTTTCAGCAGCCTGGGTGAAGTGTGTAGTTGGGGGTTTTGCCCTTAGTTTTTTGTAAACAGGTGTCGACGGAGCAAACCGTTGTCATCACAGGTGGAAAGGTTTAGCCCTGAGCCCCTCCAAGGCATTGCCAACTCCTGCTACAATCCCTAACTCGTTTTCACTTCACTTAACAATTTGCACCTTCTTCTAGAAGGTTTCTTCTAGAAGGGAGCTGGTGGGTGGATGTCCAGTTCATGGATCTGGTATGTCCTAACACAAAACGTGAGCTGACCCAAACCCTTGGGGTTGGGTGGGATTTTGGAAATTGGTTGATGAGAGCTGTAGGGTCCTTGGCTCTGCCTAAGCTGTGTTGTGGATGTGGATGTGCTCCCTTGGATTTGGTCCTAAATGTTAAGAGAAAAGAGATATATGTGCCTAGGTGTGTCATGGGCACGTGAAATCATGGGAGGGTCAGGAATGGACCCTAAAGCGGTGTGGCTCGTAGTCCTGTGTGTGAATTTTAAAGCTATTGACTAGCTTGTGTTTAAAGGACAATACTACTTTATTTTACATGAAAATCTGCTGCTCTGCATCATTATTATCTGATTCTGACTTCTCAGGCATCATCTTCTTGTCCACTATTTCATCTCTTATAAAAAAATGGTTTTCCCTCTTGTTTACTCTCCTTGTCTTTCACTCTCCGCTTAAAGATATATGTATACACATATATATAACCAAGATATATACATATATAACCAAGTTGTCCCAACATTCTCTCTTGCAAAATGTCTTCTCAGTAGACTTTACCAAAAGAAAACTCCACGCTTGTTCCCGCAAGCATTGCATGGGCTAGTCAAGAGGTTGGGATCGCAACGGCACACGTCCTCTTCAGGCCAGGTAATTTTTGTGCTGGAAAGATTGCTAAGAAAAGCCCCAAAATCACTCAGGGGTGTGCCATGCAAGGTATTTACTTGAAAACTCTTTACAATAAGCTGACAGCCCGTGTTCATGCAATTTTCACGCTGCCTTGAAGGGTTGCACTATTTCCAGAGACGCTGCCATGCCAATCTATTAATGGCCAGCGCTAGGGCTCCTTTCACAAATAAAAATAGTCACAGGAATGGCCCTCACCCTGGATTTTAAGATTGCGAGTTATTTTGGGTGAAGGCGAAGGTGAACTGTTTTACGGCTGACATGAAAGTGTCGTTTTTAAGGCTGTGAAATTTTGGAAAAGCCTTAGAAACCCATTTTCAGAGGTCACCAGGACAAACCTCTCCTGCTGGGCGAGTGAATAGAAATGAGTTCATAATTACAGAGTATAGTAGCGACACGTTTGCTTTTTCACTGTTTTAATTGAGGTTTTTCAGAAAGGAAGAGAACTTAAAACAATACAGAAATGTCTTTTGTTCTTCCAGGGCCATTTACTGAGGGCTTTGCAGTGAGAGGAGAGGATGTTTATTAAAGAAAGCAACAATATCAAGTCGTTATTTTAGTGCCGAAGTGCTGTTCCTAGCTGGAACAAAACGAAATGTTTTGGATGGACTGGGTACTTGTTGAAAACTAGCATTGAGCTAAATGATTTGCAGTGCTTTTAGTGAACTCAACAAACGGTGTTGAAGCAGAAGAAAGAGGAAGGGAAGGAATTGAAAAGGTTGAAACACCCTTTTCCTTCTCAGTAGGATTTCCGAGTCAAATTAATTAGGTTTAACGTGGGTCTGAACCCGTGGAGCAGCATCTGGAAATCAGGTTTTCATCCTCCTCCTTATGCTCCTGTCTCCTCCGTGCCCTCCTGGGAGCTGATGGTGGTTACTGGAGCCACCACGGGGACTCTCTTCGGGGTTGCAGAGGGAACAGCCCAAACCCACCAGGGATGTCACGGCCGTCCACGCTCAGCAGGGTGCAGAGGAGTTGCGCCAGCATAATGGTGGCTGCGAAAAGCTGCCATTGGTGGGAGAGCTCTTCTCCTGAGCAAACTCGGGACCAATAATTTTTTTCTTTTTAAGGACAAAAGTAAGTCTCTGGTGGTGTACTTGCCTGCAATGATGAGTAGCAATGCTAGCATCTAGCTAAATCATAGCGTTTAGAGCGTAACGATGCAAAAAACTCTTCTAGGCAGCTGAAAGCACCTAAGCAGAGATGCTGTTAAAATAATAGTCGCTGTCCTGCTTAAGAATTAGAAAAATTGAACCAGTGCTGAAGGACAGGCCACGTTTTCAGGAACAACTGCACTAAAGGTGCATCTCAGAGAGGAATCACAGAATATCTTGAATTGGAAGGATCCCATAAGGGTCGAGTCCAACTCCCTGCTCCTCACAGACTGCCTAAAATGAAACCAAATGACTTAAGAAAGCTGCACTGGCTGAAGCTGAGCATCCCAGAGAACAACATGAAGAACTCCTTGTTGGAGTGCTGGTCCTTCACGATGAGGTTCCTCAAGGATTAAGTGTTCATATGCATGAAAGTCCTGAACAAACAGTCGGCACTTGCCCCTCCTGCCCGAGCAGAGCCGGCGGTCGCCGATGAGCAGGGCATCAGCTGAGGGGTTGGTTACAGGCAATTTAGAGACAGATCATCGTTTCTTTCAGTTTGATTGTCCGCAACATCGCTGGGAGTTATTACACTAAATTAATTCTCCGAACTGCAGGTCCCCAGAGGACAATATTGTCTTGGCGGTTTGTTCCTAAAAGGGCTCAGCTGGGTGATTGCGTTACTGCGGCTTAATGAATTACGGCACGTGAGCTGGGTGGTGGTAATTGCCTGCACGTGCTGCTGGCTGTGCATGCAGAGTGCCTTACGCTGCAACCCCTCCGCCCAGCTGGGAGATAACTTGTCTTATCTTATGGTTGCCATGCCATCCTGCATCAGCAGAGGGGCAGGAGTTTTTCATTTGCAATTAGATGTGCTAGTGGTGTGCCGGAGCTGGTCTGGAGTTCAGTAAGAGCAGGAGGAGAGCTGTGATGGGTGACACCAGACCACCTGGCTTGGTGACCAGCAATGGACACCAGGAGGAGAGTGAGAAGAACCAGGTATGCATGTAATGCTGCTTCCCAGCAGTGCTCTCCTCTTCTTAACGGTTGGACTCGATGATCTTAAGGTTCCTTTCCAACCAAAATGATTCTATGATTCTCCAGGAATTTACACTTTGAAGATCTGCAGGACCACATTTGCTCACCTTTGTGTCCAGTAGCTCCTAGTGGATTTTCCTTGCATGACTTTGGCAATGTGCTTTTTGAACCCTTGTAAACACCTGGTACGCACATCTCCTATAGCATAGCTCCACAGTTTAACTGTGCATTATGTGAAGAAATATCTCCTTTTGCTTATTTTGAACCATCCTTCTTTTCATGTCATGAGAGTTAAAGTGCTCACGTGGCTGTGCCTGCAGACTATGTGCCCATTGAGTACTACCTTAGCTCTTCAGTTCTGTTCAGCAAAGTGGGAGTCAGCGTTTAATACAGTTTGTACCATTTTGAAAGCAAGACCATCAACAGAAGCATTCAGCAGTGCCTGCTCTGGGATCATAGAATCATCGAATGGTTTGGGTTGGAAGGGACCTCTAAAGGCCATCTAGTCCAACCCCCCGCAACGAGCAGGGACATCTTCAACTAGATCAGGTTGCTCAGAGCCCCGTCCAACCTGACCTGGAATGTTTCCAGGGATGGGGCATCCACCCCCTCTCTGGGCAACCTGGGCCAGTGTTTCACCACCCTCAGCGTAAAACATTTCTTCCTTCTGTCTAGTCTGATTCTACCCTCTTTTAGTTTAAAGCCATTCCCCCTTGTCCTGTCGCAACAGGCCCTACTAAAAAGTCTGTCCCCATCTTTCTCATAAGCCCCCTTGAAGTACTGACAGGCCGCAATAAGGTCTCCCCGAAGCCTTCTCTTCTCCAGGCTGAACAACCCCAACTCTCTCAGCCTGTCCTCATAGGAGAGGTGTTCCATCCCCCTGACCATTTTTTGTGGCCCTCCACCCAGGGCACCTTGGTCATCTTGGTTGTATTGGTGTTGCTTTGGTAGCTGATGATGTCACTTATTTATTTTTAACCAACCTGGCAGGAAAGTCTTCATCGTGTGGGCAAGCATAGGGTGCTGTTGGGTCAGTCAGCTGTAGGAAGAGTCACGGGGAAGCAATGCAAGAGCTGTCCCCAGGGAAGACAGCCAGAGATGAAACAATGCTGCAGTGTTTTGTTGTCCATCAACCTCAAAGTGCTTTTTGGCAGAGGGCTGCTCTCAGCATCCCCCCTTTCCCCGCGAGGAAACCAAGGCAGAAAGGAGGGAAGGGGCTGTGGTTGGACCTTCCCCCACCGCAGACCTCGCAGTGAACCCACGGCCACCAGATCCTTGTATGTGTGAACCCCGTCACCCATGAGACTGTCCTTCAAGGCTGCTCTTTTAGTGTCATGTAGTGCAAAACACAATCGTCTACGTGATGCTATTTCAGCCGGCCAGAATTGAGGGAAGGAAATATAGCGGCAGGTTCCTCTGCACTAGGAAACCGATCTGTTATTGAAATGGCTTTCTCTTTGGTGGAGTGTTTCCGGCACGGCTCCTCAGTACTGGAAATGGGTTTATCCATCTACATGTTGTTTTCCAACACGAGTTCATGGAGGTCTTGTCAGCAGCTGGTTGCTGGAGTGAATATAAAGTGAAATAACTTGTTTCTTTCTCCTGCTTTCAATCCTCAAATATAAATGTGCCGTTGGTGGTGATCACTTGGAACGAGCACCGAGGGCTTTCTGCTGCCAGGTTGCTCTCCAGAGTTATCTGGCAACTGAACTGAGAGGTAAGGGCAAGCAGAGGTTGATGCTTTCGATGGGTAAAAAAAGGTTTTACGGCATCCTCTGTGTCACACGAGGTCTTTCCATGACACCTGGCCCATTTGGAGAAGCCCAGCAGCACTTCAATGGTGTGGCTGCACAGTTTGGGTGGTGACTTCCAGTTTTTGGCCACAGCAAGTAGCCACCCTCTCTGCAGGAGAGCATTTACCACCCACTCCTTCTCCCTGCAAGCCCAAGTTGGGGACGTTGGCCCCGGAGACCTGGGACGGAGCAACGTGCTGAAGCTCTGCAGGGCCTCCTGGCATGGTTAGTGCGTGAAGAAGTTGCCAGCTCGAGTTGTTTGGGCTCTTGTTGCAGAAACAATATTTCTGTCTGACCCCAGTTAGCAACTGATGTTTGCAAAATAAAGAAGTCAAGGCACTGGAAATACTTTCCATTCCCACTCTTGTCTCAGCCCAAAATATTAGTATTAAAAATATTGCATCTATTATATGCAGCTAATATCTCTGCTGGCACGTAAATCACCCAGGGATTTTTCATCTCTGTATTAAAAAAAAAAAAAAGTTAACTACACTCTATTTTTGGATATTTGTTAACTGTTTTGTTTCCATTTATTCCTACTAAAGCCACAGCAGTCTGTCTCCAAGGGACCATCTGTGGGAAAGAGAGTCCCTATATTGATTTGGAAGGTGCCGGGGTCATTAACAGGCATGAAGGCGCTGAGTATCTGCTCTTTCTCTGATAATGTCTTTATTTAGCGTGACAGCCTCCAGGGCATGAGTGGACAACAGGCTTCTTTTTATTTCATTTAAACTAACATCGCTCCATCCATTCCCAGCGTTGTGCAGATGCTATGGATCATCCCAATTTCCCACTTAAAGCTGGGGGTGCTGGTCTCCAAGCAGCTACGGGACGCTGGAGCTGCAGAAGGTGACCCAGCTCTGTGCCTCACCCTGAGCTGCATGTTCCCTTCCAAACTGATGAGTGGAAACTCATCCAAGAGAAAGTAAATTTTTGGAGTGGATCAGACCCTGGCACAGCTCAGCACATCCACGTGAGCGTTAGGGGTAGCATGAGAGAGGAGGCAGGAATGGGGACAAGAGGAGACAACTCTTCTTTTGACAGTGGGACAGACTTAGGTAAACATTTGGGAAGCTGCTTAGGATTGTCATTGGGTTGCAATAAGTCGATGTCCAGATGGATCCTAGCTCCCAAAGCTCTACGCTAAATGCTATAGCATGCTGCATCATTTTTAAAGAAGTTTGTTTAACGTGTTTGATAAAGGCTTCTGGCACACATAAGTCCAAAGCATCTCTGCTCCTTGAGTTGGTGTTTTACCAGATCCCCGTGTCGGAAGTAATTGCTTGCCGTGGACTTTGGGTCAGCTCATGTGTCTGGACAGCTGTTAGGAGATCCTGTCAAATCTTGCCTTAGCTTCTACAGGAAAGACATTTATTTCTTCACTAGAAAGCACTGGTATAAATAGGAGATGGAAAAAACCTAGGATGTCTCCTTGCTTGCAGGTCAAAGAGTCACAGAGGTCTAAAGGAAGACAGCTGAACAAAAAGGCAGCAGGTGGGGGCTCGTACGTACTATTTAGGTTGTGTCTTGAGGGACAGGACCATGGAGGGATGGTGGTGGGCTGTGTCTGTGCATCTTGGCACGGGTTTAAAGCTTATATCTCTTGGAGGATTATCGGATCTTGGGATAACTGATCAGCCTTGGTGTATTTTTAAAGGAGGCAGCCTGGAGTCTGCGATATAAGCTCTTTTATTGCATAGTAGTAAAAGATGAATCTATATTCATTCAAGTCACATTCTTACCAGTAGTCCAGGATCCGTGTGTATTTGCGCTCAGCAGATTTTTGGAAAACGTCGTGTGCCGTGGTTGTGTCTTTCAGGTTTAAACTATTTCAACTAAACTGGATTCAGTTCCTTGTCACTGTATTTTCCTATGGTTTTCATGTAATTTTTGCAGTCATGTTTACAATACGCTAAGAATCCAAAAACATAATTCCAAGCAATGTAGTTTATGAAGAGAACCATTTCCAAGCAATTTCTACATGAAATCACTGCAGTGATTTCTACACCAGTCTGGGCAGTCAGCCTTGAAGTCCAGGGGGTGTCTTCCTAGCTGGTTGCCCACCCTGTGCAACAAGGGCCTCCATCTGGACATCCCTAATGATTTGTGGGAGATCCAGCAAAGCATTTAAAGAGCTGTTTTGGAGCTATCTCGCATGCCATCTGTACTTGGGATGTCTTTCCCAAGCTGGTGTTGCAAAACAGCTACTTAAATTCCTCCTGAAGATTCATTTCCATGAAGCTTAGAAGAAAATAGCTGACTCAGGCAGCCTGTGCGGCCAAGCATTGCAGCATGTGAGGACTTTCATTGGACTTCAGCAGCAGACAAGTTTGCTCTTCAATGCGTTGCTGGGTCTGCTCCGATGGACTTTGTGCCGTGTCGTTTCAGCCCAGCAGGGCTGTCTCTGCTCCTGCAGCACAGCCTGCAGACTGGGCGCTCATCTGGTGGTCCTGTGAGTGGGGTGTCCATCACTGTGGTGGGAGAAGTAGTGGACACCGATGGCGTGAAGCGATGCTGCAGGAAGGCACAGGGAGAAATCAGGTCCGTTTGTGTGTTTGGAAAGGCCAAATCAGTCAGCATCCCATAGCAGAAGACAGTGCATCCCATGATGAACCGTGCTTTGCGTCAACCCTACACCCATTTTTTGGATGCATTACTGCATGAGCACCTTGGGTGTCTCTGTCTTTCAGTCACAGAATCACGGAATGGTTTGGGTTGGAAGGGACCTCTAAAGGCCATCTAGTCCAACTCCTTGCAACGAGCAGGGACATCTTCAACTAGATCAGGTCGCTCAGAGCCCCGTCCAACCTGACCTGGAATGTTTCCAGGGATGGGGCATCCACCACCTCTCTGGGCAACCTGGGCCAGTGTTTCACCACCCTCGTCATAAAAATCAATGCTACCAAGTTGGTTTATAGTGAGTCTAGTTGTGTTGTAAAGGCCAAACGAAATCATCTTTAGCAAACAAAGACAGGCGTGATGTCCAGGCCCAAGGGAGGGTTGTCAGCAGCAGCTGTACCCCAAGACCAAGGTGGTGACCAGAGGACTTTTTCCCAGGTAGGCAGCTCATCTGAAGGTTTCATAATGCTTTTCCCAGCAGCCAGATGCTGTGAGCCTCATCAAAAACATCTCTACCCTCACAGGGTTGTTTTTGTTGGCTGTGCTTGTCTTCTGGAGTTCATTGTATGTTTTCAAGGATGCGTACGTGTAAGACCTAAAGCACGCATCATGTCTCAACTGTTTGAAGATGATTTGAGATCCTGATCACCACCGTTTTGACAGGTGGGTTTTCTACGCTTCCAAAATGCCATGCCCATCCGGACGCGTGGGCTGGGTCTATTGATCGGGATAGACTTTAACCCTAGTGACAGAAAGGCATAAAAGAAATGTGAATAATTTCACTTTTGTTTTCAGGAGTGATCATGACATCTTGTTCCCTTCTCATCTGAGAAAAATGCAAACAAAAATGAAACTGGAGCCAAGTGAAACCAGTTAGAGAGAGAAAGCCAAAGGGAAAACACACACAGAAGTCCTGTGTTCTTCATCCTTGGAGCTGGTGGTTGTTGCTTTCTGTGGGGTTTTGAGGTTTTTGATTAAATTGTGTGGAACCGTCAAGCTTATTTGAGTGTTTCCCATTCTCAATCATAGCGAGGATAGAAAATGGCCATGGCTGGAGTGTGGTGCTCCCCGCACCAAAGCAACGCTGAGTTATCATAGTACACACACGTAAAACATCACAGTGCCTTTGGAGGCAGGCTTGGTGAAGAATACTTTTGGGGGAAGTCAGGCCTCTAGTATAGAAATTCCTCCTCATTATATTAATAGCAATATTCCCATTGACCTCCCAGTGCAGAATTAGACCTCCAGGACCAGTTTTAGATGCTGTAAAATTCCACCAGCTCCTAACTGGGATCCTTCAGGCCTTCCAGTTTGGACCACGATGTCCCTTAGGTGTCCAAAGCCAGTGCCAATGGCGAACCCCTCCAGCAGCGCCTGCTCGGGGGTGCCAGTCCGGTTATTTGGGGAGCTGCATCCCCTACTCATGGGATCCAAGACTGCCACGTAATCTGCACGGCTGCTGGGGGCAGAGGGGAGGATGTGCTGGTGGAACGCGGTGGTGGGATGCAGAGGAGCTGGCAGGGCTGGCGGGGTACCTCTCTCCAAGCCATGCCATCGTCAACTGCGTCCCTGGCCAGGGATGGGGTTGCCGTCAGGTTTCATGGTGCATGAAATGCTTAGTTCGGAAAGCCTGAGCCTAGAGACATTGCTTTGTTCAGGGGATGTTTCAGGGGACTCTGCTTCTTCCTGCCCTTTCCCTTTTCAGGGCAGCTGGCTAGTACAGCCGTGAAGAACCCAGTTGCTATCAGTCTCTGTGAATTTAAATCTTTCAGTGGTGTCTCTAAGAGTTTTATTTAATTTCCCTCCCTCAATGGAAAATTACTGTGGGATTTTCAAAAAGAAGGTGGGAGGGAGGTGGCCCTTCATCCCGTAGAGCCAGCCCCACTAGTCCTCCATTCGCAGGTACAGTTGCTGCGTGCCTTGGGGATGCTCTACTCTTCTAGCGTTGGGGGGTGCCACGGATAAGTGGGACCTGGGATCCTCATAGGAGTGGAAGGTCCCACAGAGTCCATTCCTGCAGCAGATCTTAATCTATCCCTTATAACGGCAATTGCTAATTAATTGCAGGCGTGTTAATAGCAAAGTTGATCATGAGATACTCCCAAGACTTAGCACCATATTCCTGGGCCTGATCCTGGCACAAAGGTGAGATCCTGCCTGGGCAGAAGAAAGAGAGAAACTTTCTGTCTGCAGAATGCAGTGAGGAATGTTTCCATTCACCAGAAGGATGAAGGGGAAGCAGAAGGTTTGACCTTGGCCATGGCACCGCTCTTTGTTCTCGACTTCTTGCCTGAGTGGCTGCAAGTCCGTGGCCCTGGCCGTGCCCACCAGGTATCAGGCTCTGCATGAAAGCAGGACAAAACCAGCATCCCTCCTCTGTGAGAGGCTTAGCGTGCCCAAGAGGGTTTGTCCCATGGGAGAGTTGTCTGGGATTGAGGGCAAGCACGATGTCCAGGCAGGTTCTTCGAAGGCAAGATCCAGGATATCCAAAGCATCCAGTCCCTGAGCCCACGGATGGGATCTCAGTCCGTTCGGGATGCTCTGCACCGCGGGTTAAATGTCTCGAGTGCCATTGGAGCTGTAGCTCCTTACCTCTCAGTATTTGCAGGAATTGCCTGACCAAATCTCCGTGCAACCACCAGGAGAATGTAACCCCACGTTGTCCTCCAGCTCTCCACATGCCAGACAAATGGTGGGGGCTCTCGGAGGACTTGTCTCGCTCGGGGGGATATGAGCAGGGCTGACGGGACGGAGCAACTGTGTTTTAGACCACAGCTGTCCACGTGTCTGGAGTTATTTTCCCCAGCCTTGTGCCTTCCAGCCCCTTTCCTTGGGAGCAAACGATGTAGTAAAAACTTGCAGGAATCCCGTATTTCTGAGCACGTAGGCTGGTAATCACCGAGACAGCTGAAGCCTTAGATTTGTTTGCGTAGGCTCCTCTGACAGAGCAGACATTTGTCAGATCTAAATTCTGTTGAAAGGTATCTCATTTAGTTAATTAAATAAAAAAATCAGTGGAGAAATGATAGCACAAGCGATACCATCCTATTTCCAGCTTGGCAACCCTGACTGTCTCCCCTTGGGTTTTAGTTCTTCTGCAGTTTCTTTGTAACTCTGAACGTCTCTTTAAGTCTCCACGTTGACTGATGGCCAAACCCCTGGTCCCACTGAAGTCAGGGGGAGTTTTGAGCTGAATCAGAATCTGGCCTTTGAAGTGAAAAGAGTTATTTAACATTAAACAGAGGCAAGAAGTAAGAGACCGGTGTGCTCTCTAGGTACTTTTTCTTGTAGCTGAAGCCGGGTTCCCCGCAAGGCACCGTGTCCTTACAGCAAAGGATGAGCAGAGAGGGACAGAAGAAAGATTTCCCAGTAGCTGCAGCATTTTTCTGGGGTGGATTCTTCCTTTTCTCGGAGATGTTGCTGTGGGATTCAAGCTTCAGCTGTTCCTCCCTTCGGCATGGCAAGCCTAAAACCCTGGGCTGGGAGGTGCCTTTGGGTTCCTACATGGTCTGGTTCCCTAAGCTTGGCAGGTCACCCCAGGCCACCATCTCGGCTCTCCTGCTCTCGAGCACGCACGAGGTTGTGTTCCATCAACTCAGCCCCCAGCGGATGCATGTGGTGGGGTGCCCTTGTCCCCATCTTGCCCCTCCCTGGGGCTGTCTATGTCCCCAGCACCTTGGTCACACCTGAGAGCAAGGATGGGTCATCCCAACCTCCCGGGCTTTGCGATGCTGTGCAGTCAAAAAAGTTTTAAGATCTGGGCCCCGTTCTCCCTGCTTTGGCTCTTCTTTGCTGCAGAGTCCTATTTCTTCTTGGCTTTTCTTCTTCGCTGGGGTGTTGGGAAGATAAAAGCACACAACGAGTCTCTGCCTGAATGCTGGATTATCGTCTAGACCCCTGCCTGCTGCCAAGTCACGGACATTGCTTCTTGTTTGCCATTCTCCTTCCTTTGCCTTTCATTTCTTGCAATTTTTTTTTCCTAACTTGTTTAACTCTGGTGTTTTCCATCCTGTGGTCAGTGACTGCAGAGCTTCGGTTTGTGTTTGCTCTGCTCCTTGCCATGGGGATACTGCTTTTTAGCTGTCCTGTAAGGGGACGGAGCTGCCTGTCCTCTCCCTGTCCTATTGCAAAAGCCCCAAACCGAACAATCTTGCACATTCCACATTGGCTTAAGTGGTTTTTTGTAATCTTAAACCATTTTTTTTTTTTCTTTCACAGCCCTTAAACAGAAACGGTTTGGTTTATAATATCATTATGTCTTTAGGAAAAAAAAAAATGTCCCTGCACGCATTTCTTGCAGGAATTTACAGCAGAGGTTGGTTCCCAGCTCGTTTCCAGGCATTTTGCCTTACCTCTGCTTAAATTAAAGCTGTGTCTGTGTGCAACTTTTGTCATTTCTGTGCAATATTTGCAGCTTAAATACAGTAGCAGCCTGTCTGGCTAATGACCCAGGAATAAAAGTGCACCCAAACAGTTAAACTCAGATGTCTGAGGCGAGAGAAGAGCAAAACCACAGAAAGCAAACGCTGAATTATATCAGCAAAGCTCTTGCACGCTTAAGCATGTGAGGGCTCAGTACTAGATAAGGGTTTTAACTAACTTTTATTTTGACATTCCCCTTTTAATAAGCGTTGCTCTTTACAAAGCGGTTTATGTGATTGCGTTACTGAGAGGAAACAAAGAAATGCCAGGAAAACTTGATGTGGAGAATCTGTACTCATAAAATGCTTGTAAGCTCCAGCAAACAGGAAAGCTTTCCCCAGGTCCTTCTTTTTTTTTTTTTTTTTTTTAATTCCCTGCCATTCAGCTTGCAAAAAAAAAAAAAAAACAAAAAAAAACCCACCACGTTGAATATCTCCAAAAACCGGATCCGCTGGTCTGAGACTAAACACAAATTCCTTCCACTGCCACCACGAACAAGCCTCTTCGTCCTGCGTTCGCCAAACATGAGCCCTCGCTCTTTATGGTTAAGAGCCAGTTGGCCTCGGAAAATAGGTTTTAACTCCTGGGGATGCCAAGGAATACAGATTTGATGGGCAGATGGCTTTGGCAGGCAGGGTTGGAGACTGTTTAGCCGCTGACCATTGAAATGTATTTGTGAATGGCCGCTTCCTTCATCCGAGCGCCCTTAGCCGAGCGGTACAGATGATGAAAATAAAATTAATTGCTATGCGACGGGTTTTAAATAAACGCTGGTATTTATCCGAACGGGGGCGGGGGCTTGGGGTAAGGGATAAGGCGAGCAGGGGGATTATAACGGCTACAAAACCAGTACGGATGCAGACCAGTGTGGTCACCGCAGCGCTCACAGTTGTTTCCCTGTTTCGGGGGACGATGCTGGGGAGATGTCCCTTGCGAGCCTCCAACACTGCTCCCAGCAGCCTTGTAAGGAGCTGAGCATTAAAGCATCCCACGTGCTCTCAGAGCCAATACCAAGCGTTAAAAAGGCAGCAGGCAGGCAGGGAGCTGCTGTCGTGCTTAGGACTAACTCTGCAGAGTCCCAGGCGAAGGCAGCCGACGCCAGGACCGTCTCCATCTTAATTGCATCCTTGACGATGGCATGCCGGCTCAGCCTTCTCCACTGGGGAGAGCCATGCTGCAGCTCGTGTGGAAATCTGAAATGTCCAAGGCTGCCAAAGCGTTTCTTCCGTTCAACCATTGATTTTTTGAGGACCTGCCATCTCGGCTACCAGTTATGGCCAGCACACAGGGGCTTGCTTACCCCTTCTGAGCCGCTGTAGTCTCTCGAGCAAACCATTTGCAGGCAATTCCTCCTCTTTGTGCCTGTTGAATTTCCATGTTATCCGTTTGGAGCCATATGTACCCAGCCTGCTATCCAGAGGTAATGGTCCTGGCTCCCCGTGCTGCCGAAGCCATGCGTGGTCCTCAGCTTCTTCATCCACACATGCGTCCTCTCCCAGCATAGCAACGATGAAGGACACGCATAAAGAAAGGCCAAACAAAAACCGTTTGGTGTGGGCACCTCTTTTACTCGGTAATTCGCTTTTTAGCTTTTTTTGCTCTCTTAGAAATTCCTGATACGCTTAAAATGATGCACTGCAAACCAATGCCATGTTGGTACAGCAGAGGTGGCAAGCAAGAGGAGCAAGTGGTGCTGTAGGCCAGGCTTATCAGGAGCTCCTTAGGTCTTCAGAAAAAAAAAATCTCCTGCTATTTCTTGCCTGCCTGACTTCCCGCTGCTGAGCTGGGACTAACCAAGTCTTCCCTGGTTTAGTGTGGAAGTAGCATAGAAAACACAGAAACCTGGGGTTTTCCTGGGAACCAAAGTCATGTTATCTAACTGTTCATGAAAACTTTCAGCTGAAACATGCCTGTTATTGAAAGAGATTTAGAGGCATGAGTTGGTACTAGGTTGTGTTAGATGCCAAGAAATTGGCTCCCCTTTTGTGGTGGGGAGACCCACAGAGTCCACCTGCCAAGGGCCAGGGTGTTTGGTGGGACAGAAGATGTGTTGACCAAACAGGACCATGCAGGAAAGGATGTACTAATGACTTCCTTTGACTTTCCAGGCGACAGCAGAGACTTCCCGGTGGGAACAAGTCTCAGCAGCACGCAGATCATCAGCAAGGTGGCACCAAACACAACAGGGACCACCAGAAACTCTACCAAGGAGGCCAGGCCCCTCACTCCTCAGGCAGGACAGGCCACCACGGCTACAGCCAGAACCGGAGATGGCACCACAACCAGAAGCACTCACCCAACGACAAAGAAACGCACAGAAACGCCAAAGAGACTGAGAATTTGAAAATCGAGGACACCTCCATCTGCACAGTGCATATTCCCGTGGAGACACACCGGGGCCCAGAGGCTGTGGAGAAGCAGTCTCAGCAGTACATCCAGGAGTCGGAGACCAAGCGGAAAGACAGTATTCACGAGCGCATTGGGGAAAGACCCAAGATCAATTTGCTTCAGTCTTCCAAAGACAGGCTGCGGAGGAGACTAAAAGAAAAGGTACTATTTCTTAGGGGAATGTTGAGTTTCCCTTTTTCCAAGAGTCTGGCTGTTGGCCATTCTCCTTACAAAGGGTGGGTTGGGCTCAAGGGACCTTTCCATGAATGCACCCAATTTATCTTAATCTCCCAGCGTCAACACTTCTCTCAAAGTGTCTTCATGCTTCTTCAGGAGGCCTTTTATTGACATAATGCTCGCCTCCTTGGTTGAGGTTGAGGTTGAGGTTGCTACCAGCGTGTGTTCTCCAAGAATGACTGGGAACTCTCCCCCTACCCACGCAAAGGCCCTCGGAGAAGGCTGGTGCACGCGTGAGCTGCAACGCGGGTGCTCCTTTCCCGGGGGCTGATCCCAACTGACTGCCTCCCGGTCTGCAGAGCTCATCGGCTTTGTAAAGAGGTCTAAAAAAGGCAATTTGTCTCCACAATTACAGACCTTTGACTTCTGAGTGCTGAATAGTTGGAGTCAGCTACTTAAAAGTTGATATCCATTTATCTCAGCAATGAATTGAAACGCCCTTATCTTTCCCCCTTCCTTCCAACAACCCAACAATAACAAAACTATTGCATGCAAGTGACGGAGGAGAAATCCTTTTTGGAAACAATATTCAGCCGTAGATTTCTGAGGAATTCGGAGATGATATCTTCACTTGCCCCCTGTGAAACTCAGATTCTTTCTCTTGAGATTCTTTTGTCAGACTGGAAAATGAGTCTGTGGGGGTATCTCCAATGAGATTTCCAAAATGTGTAGCAAAAATAACCTGAACATATACAATTCCATGGGAGTGCATGTTGGAAATGTATACCTTTGAATGCATGCGCATTTACTATTTATGTATGTGGCAAGAGGGGGACGAAGAGATTTTGTTAGTTATTTTTATGTTCTTTAAAGCAATGGGAGTATAGCAGAGACTTTCAGAGTATTCATTTTAATGCTTTCTCTGCGAATTTATAGTCTTATAAGACATCACATAAGCACCCACTCGTGGGTGGATGTAGTCAACACGACTGGCCTCCTGATGGGAGTTTTGGACAACTCCAACTGCCGGTTGGCGTTGGGGTTGTCCAAACAATTGCCACAGGTTTGTATTGTGTAGCACATTTCCAGATTGAACTAGAGGAGGAGAAGGGAGCAGACCTTACTCTGCCTTACTCTGGGGGAAAGGAACAAATGCATAATTAAATGTTGAAAAGAAGCAATAAATTCTATGGTAATGATGTGAAGTGAAAAGCGTAACAGCGAAGAGATGGAAAAGTTAAGAGTTTTTCTAATGCCGGGATCATGTGACATCTTTGAGCTCAATTTAGATCGTTAAATATATATTAAAAAGTAGATATTTTTGTAGGATTGTTATCTGAGCATTTTGCAAACATCAGTGCACTTTCAAAATAGAGGCAAAAAAATGTCCATTATCACCATGTTGTAGACACCCCCAGAAGCCTGTTCAAGATGCCGAAGGCAGTCAGGGGTGGTCAGACCTCGGTATCCCAGCTCAGGACCCTTGGGCACATCTTCTCCCTGAGCCTAGGGGGTGGACTCTGGGATTGAGTGCTATGGGAAATGGGGAAAGAGAACGTTTCTGGGGAAGGACTCATTCACTTGTGGTTTTCAATGCTGAGATGAGACCATTGTGCCTCTAAAAGATGCTTTGATTTTTTCTGTGTCTGTTTGTGTGTCTCCTCAATCCCCTTCCCCCTTCGCTGTTTGTGGAAGGACAAGGGCTGATATGTCTGTTTTTTCCTTGTGTAACAGACGCCTTGTCTTTCCCTTTTCACGGACCAGGACGAAGTCACGGTGGAAACCACCAATCCCGAAAAGAACAAAATGGACAAATTAATTGAAATCCTCAACAGCATGAGGAACAACAGCAGTGACGTTGACTCCAAGCTCACCACCTTCATGGAGGAGGCCCAGAATTCTACCAACTCTGAGGAGATGCTGGGGGAAATAGTCAAGACCATCTACCAGAAAGCGGTGACGGATCGCAGCTTTGCTTCCACGGCAGCCAAGCTCTGTGACAAAATGGCCCTCTTCATGGTGGAAGGAACCAAATTCCGGAGTCTGCTCCTCAACATGTTGCAGGTAATGAGATAAAATTGGTTAGATGTCTGCAGCTTCACCCCGCCTGATCTTACCATGCATTTGGACAGGAGCTGAGCTGTTACCAAATTCCTTTTGAAGCGAGTTGATGAGAGAACAGAAGTGTACCTGCGATTTTGTCTGTGCACATCTTTAATGGTTACCATAGATAACGTGGCACTGAGGGCATTGTCAAGTTGCTCTTCATTCCCATTTAATGAGCTGTACGTGGAATTATGGTATCTGACACCAGGGCCCATCTGTGAAATGAGTGGGTTGCTTGTGGCAGCATCCCCATGGCATGAAGAGAAGTGAACTTGGAGGGTCTTACAGTGGAGGGTCTATGCTGCTCTTTTCGGCTGAAGTCCATCTCAGCACCAGAGATACCGAGTTAAGTCATGGTCCCTGCGTAGGCTGTTGGTTGCATCACCTGGCTGAAGGGCTCGCTCCTGGTTTCTGATTGCAACCCAGACAGAAATAGTTTGTGTATGTGCTAATTATTCTGAGTGACTTGTTTATTGGTATACAAAGTACTGGTTGATTGTTCTGCTCCAAAACCATCAGTGACAGCAAAGTTGGGGGGGAGGAAAAGGCAGTGACTCGCATAACTGGTCCATGATAATGGTGTATGATGGGGAGACAGGACTGTCCTCACCTGCCCGCGGTCTGCTGGGGGGAGCATGTTTTACTGTACCGCCGCCATGCAAGGGGGGTTTGCTGTCTGGGGAGGGTGTCACATGGACCTCCGTCTTTCTGCCTCTTTGGAGACAGGACGTGTAGAGCTGAAACCATGAATTTCCATCCATTTAATTTGCATTTCCATTTGGCCATTCCCTCACGTGTCATCTGCGGCACGTACAAAGCTCTTGTTTTGTCTCTCTGTTCTCGGCACGTGTTCGGTGCCCAGCATCGCTCCAGTTTTTGGCACATCTGCTTGACCTTCTTGCTCTTGCCAGACCTCTCCCTTGGATGCTGTGCCTTGTCTGGGCCAAGTCGCCTTTTGGGCAAGCCACATGTGGTTGTTACCCATGCTTCTGGTCCTGCGGTGGAGGAAGTCTTGCAATGAGATTGTTGTTTCTTCCTGCTCTCCAAATACCTTCTCGTGTCTGTTCAGCGGGCAAAGGGCTGCCACTCATATTTGCAGGGATGGGAGAGAAGAAGCTGTCTTCTTCTGCCACCTCCACCGCCGTCGCTGTCTGTGGGCAGCAGCATCCAGAATAGCAGTGCTCGCTGGGAATATTGGGAATTGGATTTTTTTTTTCACTCCCCCCCCCCCCAAGAAAATGGCAATTGATTGAAATGGAAACTTGGCCTAGAAATACGTATTTTCAGGAAAATGTTTCTGGCAATGGATTTTCATATGAAAATGAGAGGGAAGGTGATAGCCAGTAGTCTGGTAGGCTTGGATATCTACCAGATTCAGGGCTTTTAGGTTTGCTGTGTGAGCAATCAGCCTTTCACCTTGGGCAGGTCTTTCCTCCATCTCCCTCTGCTTCAGCTCCACGTGATGCCATAGCAGGGAGATGTCCACGTGCCAGGACTACATGCAGAGGTGTGCAGGCTGATGGAGCAGGAAGCTGGAGAAAACCAGGGTGTAGCTGTAATGTTAGAGCCAGGTTTAGAAAGCCCACCTGGATCTGGCCTAGCCTAGGTCCAAGGAGATAGAATCCCAACCAAGATCAGAGCTTTGTGCCGGCAGGTTGTGCGCAGGCAGGGCAAACCCCCCGAGGATGGCTGGGAGGAGATACCTGCCCGGAGAGGTGTTGGAAACGGCAGAGCAGACCTGAGAACCAGTCTGTCCTTGTGGTGTTCTGGCTTTTTTTGCCATTGAAACAGCCAGGAGCTGCTCAGCAAGCGGCTACAGCGGCTGCGCTGGGCTGAATCCGTGTGGTTTTTCCATCCTGGATAATGATGGGGAAAACACGGGAAACAGGGGTATAAGGAGCAAAATAAAATAATGAAAATCAATATTTAACGTAAACTAAGATAATTCTGCAAAGCCACTGGTCTGGTTTTGCTTTTCTCATTGCCCTGGGTGCGTATCAAACCCAGCATCTCTCCCTGTGCCCACTCCTTCTCTGCTCTCCCCCGCAAAGCCCTTGGGCACAACACACATCTGCCCATCGTGTGTACCAGGCAGTGATTTTTTCCTGATTGATTTCTTTCCAAAGCGATTATAAAGCAGGAGGAGACAAATTGTGGTCAACATCAGTCCCAGATTTAGCAGCAAAGGGCTGGAAGGGGCTCTAACCCAACCGAGCATCCCACTCCTCCCATGCCAGGTCGCTCTTACATCTTCCTCCATTTGGCTGAGCGATGCTAAGAAATCCAAAATAAAGTCCAGGAGCGATGGCCAGGGAGCAGCAGGGTGTTACCCAAAAATTGAGGATGATGGCAGTGCTTCTGGGTTGGGGAGGAGTCTTCCAACTTGCTTTCTTCTCTTGGCCCAACACTGCCACCCCTACCAACAGACCCAGTAGACTGATAGATACTACAATGTCATCTGCAATAACTGGCTTCATATTCAGCTCTTCATAGCATGGATGTCGGATAAATAATATATCTCATATCTCCAGAGAGTCGCAAGGTGCTTCCCAGGAACATGTAGCCAGTCTCGGCATGAAGGGCACATGATGTCCGTTGTGGAAGGCTGGGAAGAAATGAAATGTAAAGGGTGAGCAGGGTGTGCGGGTGACTGATTTCATGTGCAAGAGCATAGAAAAATATGCAAAAGGGATTTGCTCAGCCCCAGACTGCTCATCTTTTAAAAACGTCTTGATGGGGCAAAAGGTGACAGATCACTACAGGTCAAAAGCAAAGTGCTATGTGAAATTAAAAAATGTAATATTTCCTTTCTGATAGTAAAGGATTTTGACTTTCTCCAAGCACAGGAGTTTTTTCTAACCAAAATCATTGGATGCATTCACATGATTCATGAAATATTTTGGTCAGCCCGAAACTGGGATTTTTTGTGATGCATTTAGGCTTGATAGCCCTGGCTGGAGACAGACCCAGGTATGAAGCGCAAAAGACCTGTTGCAGCTGCCTTGATGTGAAATGAAGGGGTTGATGGTATTGATATATGATGTATTATCAATATCAATATGATATATTGATATATGGTTGATGATATAACATTACCCAGCTCCAGTCCTGGCCCCTCCACCATCAGATATTTTCCATCAGCCATTTCTAGATAATTTACCATTAATTAAAAAAAAACCAAACCTTTAATAAAACGCTTGCTCCAGAGCTGGATTTATGTCTCTCTAGCACCTTTCAGACTAATCTGATCCCCGGACGTAAGGAGCTCGGCTCGCCGGGCACCGGCGAGCTGGGGAATTACTCTGCCGGGGTGTGATAAATCGGGATCAATGTGATCCCCCCTCCGTGCTGCTGGCGCCTGGGGCCGGATCGCTCGCCCCCCCATCTGCTCCCGGCAGATGCTCCTGTTTTGTAGAGACTTGTTTGTCCCTTTCTCTTGGGACTGCGATGGCAACAGCTCAGCCCCACCGGAGGATCTCATAAATTAGTGCATTAACCCATTGAGCCACCCTACCAGCATCCCGGTACCTATAGACAGCATCCCTATACGCCGCTGGACCTTAAAGCAAGCAGCAAGGCGTTTTCCCGCAGAGCAGGCAATAAACTGAATAAACTGCCTTTTTAACCTGGCTCCTCTTATATTTTCAGCTGTTGACAAGGTGCTTGTGCTCGGGGACTGCACATGTTCGCAGCTTATCTCAGGGGACTTGTTTTGATCCCAAAACAGATGCCAGCGCCGCGGCATGGGAATACTGTCATGTCATCCCCCTCCCTGCAGGCAGCTCCTCTAAAGAGCATCCCCCCCGGCCGGCGTTGCACCATTTCAGGCTCTAAGGGGTTCTATCGGGAAAACTCTGGTTTGAATTTATCCCTCCCTCTGTGTTTTGGTCCCAAATCTTGGCTGCGTCTTGAATTTGGGTGCTGCGAACCTTTCGGGATGCTGAAGGGAGACGCGGAAAGGGGACTCATGGGGTGGGCAGCTGGTCAAGCTCAGGGAGATGCTGCCATGTGGGGGCTCAGCACTGAGGGGGGTCATTTGGGTTTGATTTTCTCCTCATTGAGCTTGGGTTGGTGTTTGGTACAAGAAGCTATTTTGGGCTGCGCAAGCCCTTGGGATGGACCTGGCCGAATTGGGCCCAGGGAGCTTGGGTGGATGGGGGCATGCAAGAACATCTTGGTGGACACATGTATGGTTTCTTCACCCCTCTAGAAATACCTTCTTAATTAATAAATTGAAAGTAGGTCTCCGGCGAGAGGTTTTTGCTTGTCATGGTTTCGCTCACTGGTTTGTACTGGCTGTGGTGCTTTTTCAGTGGGGGGGTGTTAAGCAATGTGCCACAAACCCTTCACATGTAACATAAGTTGGAGTATTCCTCTGTTGAAATGGCCGTGCTCTTTATAGCAGAGCTGTGTCTGCATCTGAGCTATGCAGAGCCAAGTGTATTATTAGAGTGGACATCACTGGGGCTGTAATTGTACACTGCTCCCCTTAGCAACCGCGGCCAACAACACATCAAACAGAAGGCTGATACCTTCTTTTAATAAAAAAAAAAAAAACAAACCAAAAAAACCCCACCACGAAGTACACATCTCGACACAGGGCAGCAGAGCCCGCTGCAGAGCGCGCGCCGGCCTCCAGCCAGAGCCAGCGCCTGCTACGTCCCTGCCGTTGGAAATGCCTTGGTGCCGGTGGAGAAGGGCTATTTCTGTTGCAAACCCTGCTGCATACCCTCTTGTTGCATACCCCGTTGCATACCCTGTTGGATACCCTATGGCATACCCTATTGCATCCCTTAATGCATACCCTATTGGATACTCTACGGCATACTCTATTGCATCCCTTAATGTATACCATAACGTATACCAAATTGTATACCCTAATGCACACCCTAATGCATACCCAGTGGCATACCCTATTGCACACCCCATCGCATGCCCACGCAGGGTTTCTTCGTCACCTTAGTTTAACCTCTGGAGGCCCCAGGGATGGCCCTTTCTTGGTTCGGTGCTGTGCTTCGCTCTGGCTGTGGAAACTGGAGTCGAATCCCGTGGGTTTTGGCAGAGGTCGCGCTTGGGTTTCAGTGGACTCGGCTGGGTTTGAGATGGTCGGTGTGACCACTTCTGGAGGGGTCAACCAAGATGGTCGGCATAAATGCTCATAAAATGAAACCTCCTGTTGTCAGCCCAGGCGGAGGATGGAAGAGGCAAATTTAGGCTGGAACCCTTCCTGGGATGTAGATACAGGACGAGAGGAAACGGCCTCAAGTTGCGCCAGGGGAGGGTTAGATTGGACGTGAGGAAAAATTTCTTTACTGAAAGAGTGGTGAAACATTGGAAGAGGCTGCCCAGGGAAGTGGTGGAGTCCCCATCCCTGGAGGTATTTAAAAGAGGTGTAGATGAGGCGCTTAGGGACATGGTTCAGTGGGCATGGTGGTGTTGGGTTGACGGTTGGACTCGATGATCTTAAAGGTCTTTTCCAACCTCAATGATTCTATGATTCTATGTTGCGGCACTGGGTACTGGAGAATCAATTGGGGTGCAAAGGGAAGTGTTTACCATGCTGAGCATGAGGATTTGGGAGGAATGAGCTGAAATCCCTCCTTTCCCGTAGGCTTCCTCATCATTTGAGCAGATGACTTAACCACCCAGTGATAGCAGCCCTTTCTGCATCGTAGGGGTTGTGAGGATAAAGACACCAAGAGGATGCTGTGAGAACTGGGACATGGAAGTAATACACATGGTTAATGCTGAAAGGCAGATTTTTTTCCCCCTTAACATGATTAAGGTCTGGGTCTTCAGCGGGGAACGGTTTGTGGTTTGACAGAGGTAGAGGCAGGAGGATCCGAGCACGGCTGGAGAGCATCTGACCTGTACGCCATGTCCCGCATTGACTGCAAAACCCATTGGCCCTCTTTCCGTGGCTGTTTTTAATTTAATTTAATTACAGATGGTCCAGTTCATGCACAGAAAACACAGTGGTACCACTTGTCTTGGGAAAGGCATTGCCCGGGGGACATCAGAGAGGTTGCTTCACTGAAAGATGGGGGGAAAAAAGGTCCCAAGGTCCCTGGGGCAAACCCTAAAGCCATGTCGCGAGTGCCACAGCAGTGAGGGTTTGCGCGCTCAGCTCCATGCGGCAGCACCACATCCATCTCTTTGATCTGTGCATGAGCCCAGCGCCGCTGCCTTTGGTTTCTCTCCCAGAAGAGTTTGATGAGCTCTTCCCAAGGTGAAGTGGTGATTCAATGGGGAAAGCCTCCTCGGCTCAAGCTGCTCCCCACCGCTCTTCTCGGGGGATGAGGGACGTCTCGGTGGTGAACCTCAGAGCTGATCTGTGCATGGGCTCTGCCAGCCCCGCAGAAGCCCAGCACAGGCAGGGAAATAGCAAATGATGCTGTCCTTGTATAAACACCTTCATTTGGGGGTTTGCAGAAACTTGCAGAGCTTGGAAACCTTTCTCCTTACATTTCTGCGCTGATGTTGACAGCGCTGTCCTGGTTTTGTAAACCGTGGTGGGACACACCAACGAAAGCTGCCTGCGAAATGCAGCTTTGCAGATGGGATTTATTTTCTATACACCCAGGGAATTCTAAATTCATGCACACATATATACGTTATATGTATGTATACAGGCTTGGAGGGGGACGGGGAGCGCAGCCCCGCGGGTGGCTCCGAGGAGCATCCCTAGCTGCCTGCATCCTCCTGCTCTCAAGCACGGAGAAGAGGAGGAGCGGGAAGGAGACGCGGTCCCTCTCGTTTGCCCCGAATCGTGTCTCTGAAGATGCTCTGTAATTCTGTAACAAGGTGTTTATTGTTTTATTTTTATTATTATTTATTATTTTATATTTTTATTATTTTATTATTGGTTTGGATTTATCATTTTATATTTTTATTATTTTATTATTTTATTGCTATTTTGCGTAGTCATCCGGGGCCAAACGTAACCCGTGCAAGTGTCGGCAGCGGGCAGGAGAGGGAGCCAGGGGAGCGGGCTGGCACCCTGCCCGCGCTGGCAGGTGAAGGGCAGAGCCGGGCATCAATTAGAGCTGGCCCCGCCGTTACCCGTGAGTCTGGCCAAGCCATCGCCGTCTGCCCGTAGTAATAACGCTCGCCCGGCTTTGCCGTCGAGGTTACGGGAGCCACTGGCAGACAGGTCCCATGCGGGTCTGTGAGTCATTGGAGAGCCCCAGATTAAATATCGAGCTGTGTGCTTTAAACTTGCCGCTTTTCTCAAGCGGAGCGATGGCTGTAGGAGCCGTCCGGCTCCTTTGCAGCCTTTCCATGATGTGGGAACGTGGCAGGGGCGAGGGAGCGCTGGGCATCTCCTCCTTGGAGGCCGATGGTGAGATGAGGGGGGGTTTAATGGAGCGCAAAAAGGGGTTTAACCCAAGATCTGGGGTTTTAATGGAGTGCAAATAAAAGGCAAAAATTTCCCACTCATAGGAAGGAGGGGATGAGGACAGGAGCTGTGCCCCACAAGCACTAGGAGCCCTCCGAGCTGGGAATAGCTGAGCCAGACCCCAAATTAAATCAGCTGCGGGGTTGCACTGCACATCAGTCCTCAGCCCGAGCCCAGGGGTGGGTTTCAGGGCTCGCAGCCCCTTGAGGAGTTGAGTTGCAGCTGGAGGTGGCCACAGGGCCACCGACGTACCAGTGGGTATCACAGGGGATGCATCGTCCCCATTGCGCTGCAGGTAGCTGGGGGCTAGAGTCTGTCCGACACAGCCACACTCATGGCTCTGCACAGAGAAGGTGTTTAGTTTTGAGTAGCAGGGCATGGTGCAGTTGAGAGATTGATGGGGAGCAGGACTAAGCTGCAAAAAAACCAAAAAAAAGTCTTAGAATGTAAAGAACAACATATTCGACTTGAATTCAATGTGCTGGTAAGATTTTACATTGCAATGCTCAGGTGTGTCATGAAAAAATAGCCATCACCTTTACTCCGTAAATAAGTTGTGTGTGGTTTCTCCTGGCTCCTTTCCACCCTGGAGGGGCCGAGGCTGCAAGGTGGGGACCAGCCCCTGCTCCGGCGCGTGGTGTGACCTCAGGGGTGGTACTTGGTGTCCCATCATCTCCACTGACCAGTGGATGCCCTATCTGGGCATTTCCCAGTGGTGGTGGGACTCAACGGAGGTTCCTCTTGGTCCCGCAGGCTGGTGGTGAGCAATGTCAGGAGCATCCCCGGCTGAGCTGCTGCCTCCTGCTGCTGCCTGCTTCTGCTGCCTGCTGCTGCTGCCGCCGCAGCTGCTGCCTGCTAAAAGCCCAGCCAGGTTCAGACCAGGGGACTTCGGGTGGTGGGACCCGTGCACACCCTGTGCATGGGCTGCAGCGCGCAGGCAACGCGGAGCAGAGGCTCCGCCGGGCTCTAGGTGGAGACTGCAGACTGTGCAGCCTGCCTGCAGCCTGCCTGCAGCCTGCCTGGAGCTCTGGGCCAGAGCCAGGCAGCGGGCTACCGGTGGGGTGGGCTCCTAGCTGCTCCCAGCCATTGCTGGTGGGTGAGGATGCTCGGGGCCAGGTAGGGTCCCCCTGGGGCTTTGGTAGGAGAGGCAGGGAAAAAAAAAAAAAGCCTCAAAATCCATTTATCCATTGACTGAGAGGTGAGGAAATGCCTGAGGACCCCCCTCCACCTGCTACGCTGGAGGTAGGGGGGGGCACTTCAGCATTGAGATCCCCTCAGACCGGGCTGGACTGGCATCAGCTCTGGCTCTCCATTTTCTCCCGAAAGGCTCAAATCCAACCCCGGGATGCGGGAGCACGTTCCTGCCAGCCCAGGCACTCAGCCGGCCTATGGCACCCTCCGCCAGACCATCTGCTCCTGCTTGCTCTGGCATAAATACAGCTCAGGCTGCTGCAGCTGCCCCGAGGTGGGGATTTTGGGATGCTGCGGGGTTGGAAGATCCCTGCTGCCGGTACCCGCAGCTGCCCTGCCATCCCCAGCCCTGCTCTTAGCTGCTTCCCTTCGCCTTGCCTGGGGACAGGATTTTCAGAGGCTCACTGGGACCCTGTGATGCATCGGGACCATGGGATCCATCTGCCTGGGACCCATCCTGCAAACCCCCCGCATCCCCCAGTCACTTTGCTAGGGTATGAAACATCCTTGTGGCAGGGGAGCATGCGGGGATGCCACCTCCTGAGCCAAGGCCAGAGCAGACGCAGGCACCAGAGTCAGCCCAGAGCTGGGGTTTGGGTAGAAGGATGCTGGAGAGGGCAGCACCTCTTTTTCTTTCATGAGAAGGGGGGAAATGGGGTAGCTTGTGCCTTGCCTATCCCTGGCATCGCTCGGCTGCAGGCAGGCGGGATACAGGGGATGCTCTTGTGCTCACCAGCCAGGCTCCTGCAGGAAATCTCTTTTTTTTAAAAGGATTTCTAGCTGACCCACAAGAATTTATACCAAATTTTAATTTCCAGCTACGTGGGCTTGATTGTTGTGCTCAAGCACAAGCGGCTTTTGACTGGTCTTTACAGCTGACCTGCCACGGTGGCGCCCTGGAGGGACGGTCCCATGGGACCTGCAGCGTGGGTGTCACAGCATGGGCACCTTCAGCATCCCCTGGCCAGGCTTAGGCTCAGTTTTTTCCACCACTGCATGTTTTTGTGTGTACCTACCTGTCAAAATCTGGATTTGGAGAATCAATGCAGCCGTGGAGTCCACATCCCCTTTACCTCCCCCGTGGGTATCGTTTTGCACAGCCTCATCTTTTCCTGCTGCTGACACTTAAACAAGCAAATGCAAAATGATGACATGAAGTGGCTTTGGTGGGAAGAGTCCCGAGAGCGGAGGAGCTGGAGGATACACGGCGGGTGAGAAATGAGATGCATGAGGAGTGTTTCAGGTCCGTGTCCCACGCCTGGCCGGTAAACAGGGCTGATACCGGTACAAAACAGAAGTCTCTGAGTCTTGAGGACAGGAGCAAACGAAGCATGGCTGGGTGATGCTACCTCATCGTCACACGTCCTCTGGTCTCACCAGTGGTGCTGCCACCCACGGGGTCCCCCCCATGCTCTCCCTGCTCGCCGAGCATCCAAAACCAGTGCTTCCTTTTCCCTTCCCGGTGATAAATTCCTCCACTTTTCTTTCTTTCTTTCTTCCTTTCTTTTTTTTTAATTACTATTGCTCTGCATATTATTTTTTTAATAAAGAGGGGGTGGGAGGAGCGTCTCTGGCAGCGCTGGGAACCCAAACCCAGCGATATCACCTCCAGTCCAGGAGCAGCAGGAACTGAAAGCGAAGACAGCGAGAGCAAAGTGTGCGCCGGCTAAGGAAATAGTGTCAGGCTGGAAAAACAAAACCTTTCCATTTCTGCTTCGTTAATAAGAGTAAGGTGTGTTTCCTTGCGTCTCTTTAACATTCCAGCCCATGCCATCCAGTGGTCTTACACGGTGATGCTCCTAGTCAGCCGCTCTGCCAATATGCTGCAAAATATGCCATGGTAATCATGAGCATCCCTTTAGAGAGAGGAAGTTTGGAGGGATCGAGGGGTTTTGCAGGTTAATGTTGTTTTCTGCAACTCTTTTCTGTAAGCTCAGCTTTTCTGGCACGGACGGGCAGCTTCAGAGGCGTTGTAACGTGCTCCGTACCTGCATGCTTCAGGGGATGAGCAGAAAAGTTTAATGCATCTTTTACATCCATTTAAAAAATAAATAGCCAAATACATTTGCTATAGCAGAAGCTCCCTGGCTTCATAGGATTTGTAAATATTAGCCCCTGAGAAAGATTTTCTGAGCTCTTTTGTGTAAATAACTTTTTTTAGCAGACTGGTACTTCACCTCCAAGTCTCGGCTTTCGGTGGTCGTTTGTCCCCCATCACAGGGAGCCTGGAGCTGCATTTCCAACGGGGAGCTCTGGCACCAGTACCCGATGCCCGTCGGATGCTTGGCCACGGCAGTGGGAGAGACGGGGTGAAAAGCAGGCGGAGGAGATAAGAGGGTTGTCAGCCCCTTTGCTTTCCAGCATGTTTGCTCAGCGACGTTGAGTGCTGGGCCGGAGCCACCACCTCCCTGCAGACTAAACAGTTGCAATGTTTTCTCCCATGACCAAAAGAATTTAGAAAAGGGTCCCGGTATGAAACTTTACACGAACTCTGGGTGCCACGAATATCTCTGGCTGGGAGTCTGTTAACTCTTCGGGTTCCCTCCTTGCCCGTGCAGTTCAATCTCTGGGCAGATGAAGGGAAAACCCATCCCACGACGAATCTGGCCGGCTGCCCGCAGGACCCCTGCTGCTCTCCCACCCGCCGCATTTTCATGCATCCATCTTTCTTTTTTTTTTGCTCTCTTTTAAAGAAGAAAGCCAAGATCTTTGGCCATAATAGAGCCCTGGAGTCCTCAGTACAAGACAGACACGGACCTGTTGGAGCAGGTCCAGAGGAGGCCACAAAAATGATCAGAGGGCTGGAACACCTCTGCTATGAGGACAGGCTGAGAGAGTTGGGGTTGTCCAGCCTGGAGAAGAGAAGGCTCTGGGGAGACCTTATTGCGGCCTATCAGTACTTAAAGGGGGCTTATAAGAAAGATGGGGACAGACTTTTTGGTAGGGCCTGTTGCGACAGGACAAGGGGGAATGGCTTTAAACTAAAAGAGGGGAGATTCCGACTAGATAGAAGGAAGAAATGTTTTACGCTGAGGGTGGTGAATCACCAGATTCACCATTCAGATGCCCAGAAAGGGGGTGGATGCCCCATCCCTGGAAACATTCCAGGTCAGGTTGGACGGGGCTCTGAGCGACCTGATCTAGTTGAAGATGTCCCTGCTCGTTGCAGGGGGGTTGGACTAGATGGCCTTTAAAGGTCCTTTCCCACCCAAACCATTCTGTGATGATTCTATAACGCCCCATGCCTCTTGGACCTGTTTGTGGCCATCTGTGTGCATTGAGGTCCATCCAAAGGTTGTCCGCTTCCCTGCACCGCCCAGCTCGGGGGCTTCCCCCACAGGGGCAGGTTTCAGGGATGGAGGAAGCCACCGGGGCTTCATTCATCCATCAGTCCTGGCTTGCAAGAGAAGCAGAGGTTGAGCATCAGTGTCTTGCACTCCACAGCCAGCTCAGCAGATTGATGGTCCCACCCCATGGTGAAGGACCACCAAGCACGTACTCACGAGAAAGGTCTTAGCATCCTGCAGGGGAAGCGTCCTGCTGCCAGCTCCCTGGCACCCAGGAAAACCCCTCCTAGGACTTGAGACGGTGTAAAGCAGGAGCGCCCAGGCAGAAAAGCTCCTGACGGCAAACGGGATTAGCTGCCTGCTTTTTTTTCCCTGCCTGGTTTCATTCATCTGGGGGCAGGCTGGCATTTCAATGGGCGCAGCTTCACTTTGAATGCAAGCTGCATTCCTCCAGCCACGGTGCCTGGACGAAGCAGCACCTGCCCCCATGGCCACTTTTCCTCCTCTTATATCCCTCTTTGCAAACTTGGCCCATCCCCATAGACCCCTCGGCACCTCCGCCTTATAAAGAGGACACGTGCAGAGCTTAAAATAAGAATGCAGCCTGCTGGTAAAATCCAGCTTGTCCCTGTGCATCCCCCCCGGGCTGCAAGGCTGGGCATCTCTGGCTGCAGCATTTGCAAGCGGGATCCATCCATCAGCCTCCGTTGAGGTGCCAGTCATCACCCCACATTGGCACTGGGCGTGGGATGGGTGTTTTTTCAGGCATAGAAGTGACCTCTGAGCAAATGCTGGGGATGGTGCTGGGGCTCAGACCTTGCCCCGATGCAGGGAAGGGCTTGAAATCTGCCCATCAAACCATCCCCACCCATATAAAACAGCCCTTATACACTTACTTGGGGGATTTCTTCAAACCAGCATGGTTTTACACTGAGCTCATGCTTTGGGAAACGCGGCCCGTGGGCTGGGAGATTTATATTAATATATTTTTCCATGCAGCGGGGGTGCCAGTGCTTCTGCGGATGCTGGGATGGGCAGGGATCCCCTCTCTTCCTACCACCTCCGTGTAGCGGGGAGGGGATTGCTGGCCCGGGGACGGGATGCTCTTGGGGACATGGATGCTTTGCCCCCGCCTCGGGGAACAGCTGCCCAGGAGAGGGTGCACAGTATCTCCCAACATCCAAAGGTGACCCGAGGTTTTCCCATGCACGCTCGCAAAGGCAAAGGGCACGTCACTGCCTCAGGATTCCCACAGTACCGGGACTTAAACAAATGTAACGAGGATCTTCTGCAACACTCCAGAGGAGCAAGCCTGCCGAGCGGGAGCTGCCTCCTCCGGGCATTACAGCTGTGGGGTGTCTGCAGGGCCGGGTCAAACGGGCGCCCCGGCTGCTCTGACGACAAGCCATCAAGGATATTAATTTGTATTTCTTCGTGGTCCCTTGTCTCCCTGCCAGTCCCTCTCCACGGGACTGAGAGGTTGGCTTCTGGCTCTCGAAGGTATCATTGGTTCCCTATGTCCCTGTGTCCTGCCGTTTGCCCGTGTCCCTCTGCTCGCTGTAAGGTCTGGCTGGGGCAGGCGATGCCGTTTTGCTGTGTGTTTGTGTCCAGATTCGTGGGATAACAGGGCTTTAAAGCTGTGATAAACTGCTGTTACCCAGCTGAGCTGACACCCTGCCACGTGTTTGGGAATCCAGAAAGGTGCTAGGTAGGAAGGGCGGCAGTAAAAATTAGGTAATGAGGAAGACAACTCTGTCACCTGGGTACCGCTGGAGGAAGTGCTGGCAAGCATCCTCTGGAGAAGCAAGCGGAGCTCCCAGAGCATCCCGCTCTCTTTTCCAGAGTATTCCTCCTCTGTGCATTATCCCGCTTGAAAATTATTTGGAGAGATACTCCTGCGATAACGTGGTATAGGCCTTGGTAACTCAGCGGAGTTGCGAATGTGTTCTGATGGAAATGATGTTTGCTCCAATTCAGCAGTAAGCTCTGCTGACCTGTGGGACACGATGTCTTCCCAGGACGTGGCCACATCTCAATTCTGATGTTTTCCCCTCCATGAGAGAAAAGTAGAAGGAGATAACAGGAGACCAGGGGATTTCCTTTGGGCTGCCCCTTCTCCCCGCTCTGCTTTCTCTGTGCTCAGAGGGTCATTAAAGAAGATTTTGTACACCAGGACAAAATAGTGTTTGCTGTTCGTGGTGTGCAGACCACGCTACTTCACCCTCGCAGTCATCTCAGAGCTTCCACTGAGACAGTGCTTCAAGATCTCTAGCAACTGCTAGGTTAACAGCAACGCTTTTCTGTTTGCACATCCATCATTATGCTCCCACCTGGGTGCTTTAAACCTCAACTAAATCAATAATTAACTGCTTGCACCTCTGCAGCCCCCGAGGACCTCAGGGACATCGCCGGCTCAAGCTGTGAGATGTCCACATCGGGTGGGTAATTGCCTTTGATCCCAGATTTGGAGCCAGACGGAGAGGTCACGGCAAGACCAGGAGGCAGGAGGTTCAAGTGACCACCCGCTTGCTCACCTCGGGGCGTTTGGAGACACTGGAAGTACCCGCAGCTGCTGTTGGCTCTGGTTATCAGCTGCCTTGGTTACCTAAACCCGAGGAATTTAAAATTCATGGCTGTTCCTGATCCTGGGAGTTTGCTCAGCATCTCCTTTAGAAGAACCAGGAGTTTTCTGACCTTACTTTCCCCTTCCTGCCCAAATCCTTCTGAGAGGAATAAGCACTATTTGTGTCTGTCCGATGGCTGCAGGATCTTTGGTGAGTTGTTCTTGTAGAATTGGTCAGTGGCATTTAATGCAAGTTATATATCATCTGGTGGTCGGTTGATGGGTGGTAGGTGCCCACAGGGTGGTGGTCACAGTCCTGGTAACCTGGACCTTCACCATGCGATGCATTTTGGAGACATCTGTGATTAGAAACTTTCACAGAGCTGTGGCCATCATGAAACCAGGTCCGCGCTGAAGGCCACCGGTAGGATTTGCTGCTCTTCCCAAAGTGGCCAAATCACCCCGAGAAGAAGCCGGTGCACGTTCATCTGGTGCAGATCCAGCTTGGAGGAAACGGCATGATGAAAGTCTGTGGGAGTGAAATGCCTCATGGGTGGGTGAAGCCGGGACCTTTGCGAGGCTGGGCACAGGGTGTCATCCGTAATTTAAAAGCTTTATCTGCTTTGAATGTCAATAGCTCCTTTGTTGGAGTAACAATAATTGCTGTGATTTGCATGTCTCAGTCACACGCCCCAGAGCACTTTGCAGAGGAAGATGAGTAAATCGTTCCCGTTTGCCAGCTGGGGAGTCAGGGTACAGAGGTGATGGGAGCCCACGCAGGACTGGAAATGAATCTCAGTCTCCTGTGCTGCGGTTGCCCAGTCCTGCGTGGAAGCTGTTGGCTCAAAGCAGGTTTTCTATCATCGTCTTACTCTGCTTTGTCTTATTGTCCCTGGGCTGGCAGTAGCATAGGCAGGGTTCGTGTGGTGGGATCTCGGTATGGTTTGGTCCTCAGGGAGCGTCAGTGGGGTGCAGGCAGAGAGGCCTGGAGTGTTGCTGCGGGTGGTTGGAGGAAGAGCAGAGCCCATGAAAGAGCTGATGGTCCCACCTCGTGTCCCACCATCTCTGGTGGTTTAGTACAGCAAAGGAGCTTGTGTAGTGGTGTCCATGTGGAGTGAGATGTTCCCAATGAAGCTGTGGGTGGTAGTTCTGCTTCAGAGGTGCTCGGTGAGATCCCGAGCATCCATGGGCAGAGGTTTTCGATCACTCCCTGGTGCTTCCACAGGTTTCTCCATCAACCTCCTGAGCTTCTTCTGAATGCCGGTGCTATAAACTACTCATCTCACTGGGTTATACTCCCCAGAAAGCAAAGCTACTCTCCAGAGCCTCCACCAAGCCAGGACCTAAATAAAAATATTATTTAAATTATAAACAGAGAATAATGCAGCATTGTTAAGTGTGCAAAATGTCATTTATTGGAGCCCTTTCTAGGAGGGTTTGGGGAGGGAGCAGGCGGAGGGTGTGCTCCTCCAGAAGAGCAACAAGGGACGGATGCTGTCCCAGCCTCTACCCGCCAGCTCCCTCCTCCAACCCGTTTTATTTGTCTCGGGCCCTTTCCAAAGAGCCATTTAAGGCTCCAGCCTTTTGTAGCCCATTGCCAGTAAGACCAAGTATTTAGCACAGCCTCTCTCAGCTTTTTATATAGTGCCTAGCACTGATATCTAAGCGTTATATATTTTTTTTTGCGCAGTATTTCTGACTCAGTATTTCCTGCCTCCTTGACAATGACTGAGTAAACAGCAGGGCTGCCAGAGGAAGAGCCCTGTGTTTACAGAGCAACAAGCCCAAATGTGTCTTTTTTTTTTTTTTCCATCAGAAGGTGGCGATGCTTAAATTAACCCTCATTTTTATCCCATGCTAAACTTTTGCCCTCTAACTTGCTGCTGACAGAGTCAGCCATGAGTCGGTGGGCCCAGATCTGGGGAAAAGTTATTTGGGACTCGTCTTAAAAAAAAGTGTGGCGAACTCCCAAGGGATGAATTTTCGGCTGCAGCTGTCCGGGCTGGAGCGAGGGCTTAGATCCGATGGCAAAATGCTGCTTCTTGTCCCGCTTGACTCTGCTGCCCACCAAAAATGGTAGAGGATGGATTTTCCTCCTCTCCCATGGAGTGGCCAGTCCTCTTGGCTCTTCCAGCTTGGTCCTGGTCTTGGAGAGGTCTCGTGTCTGGGCCGAGAAAGGACAACATTGCATGAGCTGTATCTACACCGAGATGAGGAGTGGGCTTTCACTTGGGTGCAAGAGTGGAGAGCCCCAAGATAAAGGCATTTTCTGTTTCCATTGCTGGTAGGAGCTTCAGCCAAGCTTAGAAAGGGTCCAACGGGGGGATGTCAGAGGGTGGGCTGAGCCGTGGCCCATCTTTATCATGCATGAACACGGGCAACCCCTGACCTACCCATCACGCGTGGTGAGGCCCAATGTGTTGAACATGCTTAGCCTTCAGGTTTATGCCCCAAACTTGTCCTGTATGAGACCTCTTTAGAGGTCCCTTGGCATCCCCCCCACCTTGCCGCATGGTTTCCCAATGAACTCTTCTCCCAAACCAGGCAGCGAAGGGAGGTCAACCCTGCTACCTGGTATAAATACATTTTATTTTAAACTGTAGGCACTGAAGGAAGGTCACCCAGTAAACGCGCCCAGATTATCTACAGGCCAGGGCACCCCCAAATTAGTAATACAATTCATGTTTAAAAATACAGCCAAACTGATGAAAGATAATTTGCTTACTGCCCTGACATCACCACCAAAGCATGGGGCAAGCCAATCCACAGGTTATTTTTATATAACTCCGTGAGGCATTTCCAGAGCAAATAAAGTTCACTGGGCAGGGCAGTGACCCGGCCGTCTGGTTTCAGCACTCTTCAGCCTCCTCAGGGCTTCTCATCGGTGGTGTGGAGGCCTGTGGGTCAGGGCACGGTTCCATTGGATGTGCCCCGGGCACACGGGACATGTATTTTGTTCTCTGCTGAGCCACTCTTCGCTGCTGGCCAGCTCTTCGCCTCCCCCACACTGTTGGTCTGGCTCATCCATTTTGGTTGCACACCTTTGGAGAAGCGATTGAGCTGCTCTTCACATTCTCCATGCCCGGCGTGATGGGTTGCAGGTCCTGCTGGGAGCATGGCCGACGTGCAGCCAGGTGAATCGCACCCGTAACTCTGTTGACCAAATTACCTAGATGACAACAGTGGTCTTAAACGTGGACACTCCAAGGGAGGTGGGACATCTCTGCACGGGCGGCGTTCGTGTTGGCTTGCCCATCTGTGCGTGCCGTGGTACTGGTCAAACCTGCTGTCTGAAGGCCAAATTTAAGGACAAAGCTCCCCGGGCCACCTTCCTCGTGCGCGCTGTGACACTGGTGTAGCAGCGCCCTGTGGGGTCGAAGCAGATGGGTATCTCAGGATGCTTCAGGAGAGTTCTGATGCTGCAAGTCCAGCTACCATGGAGGTTCAGCTCCTGGCAAGCCCAACTCTTGCCTGTAGGCAGGCATGGTCCAAAAAACGTAATTTTTGGCACTCTGGGAAGGTGCTTTTCCTACTTTGTCAAAGGAATCGGTATTACCCCCCCCCCCCCTTTTGCAGAGTACATGCAAACGGTCTCGTTTTGCGAAATTTGGCCCAACCTGAGGCAGCAAATGGAGCAAAATTATTCCCGTTGCAGTATCACATTCTGGGTCAAAATGTTCACGGTGACCTCTGCATCCATCCCATGTTCCATCCCCCACTCCTGTCCTCCATAGGGGTCCATCAAAGTCTGCACAAGTTTTTTTGTGGCTTGGAGGGGTTGGGAGAGGAACCCAGTCCCTTTTCTTTCTCAAGGGTCGTCTTCAGCTGCAAAGTTGGGGGCAGAGTGTTCACTGATGTCTCTGCTGGGTGGCATCACCCACTGGGTGCCGTGGGATGAAAAAAAGAGGGTGCTGGCTGGTGGCATCCCTTCCTGCCCAGCTCCCATCCCAGGCCTGATGAGTTTGGTTTGGTTTGGTGGTTGTTTTATGGAAATTTTTTGTTTGGTTGGTTGGTTTGATGGGTTTTTTTACAGAAAATATTTTTTTAAAGAGAAAATGTTGAAGAGTCAGTTTTCTCTCTTTCGAGGCTGTGGAGCGGGGCGATGTATTTGAAGCAGGAATGGGAAGGAGGAGAGTTTCCTTCAGTGGTTTTTATTCTTTCCCATTAATCTGAGACCGCAGAGCCCATGTGGTTATCCCGAGCTGCTAGGAATTTCCCAGCATGCCCCAGGGATCCCAAAATACAGCCCAGCTCCCGGGGCGCATCAATGTGGACTGATGAGACAGGCAGGAGACGGGGGCTGCTGGGGAGCACCCAGCCTGGGAGGGGCAGGATGGCTCGGGGGCTGGAGCCGGGTGGGATGCTGCGTGAGATGCAGGAGACAGCTCAGTGCCAGGGGATGGAGAGGGCTCGGGGCATCAAGGAAGAGCTCCAGGGTTCAAAGTGTGCTTTTTGTCCCAGGGTGAGGGTGGCTGGTGGGTGACCTTATGGGTGGGCGAGGCTGGAGGTCCCCGTTGGTGCAGATGAGGGGTACGGGATGCTCTCGCTTGGTTTTTTAATTTCTCAGTAGTCAGGAGGTCATTTCTCTTTGACTTTTTTTTAATTAAAATTCAAGTGAAAACTCCAGAATGAGTAATTTGGTAACCCTGGGGTGATAACCTGAGCTGGCAAATGACTCTCTCCTCCACCACCGCCCTGGGACTGGCTGGATAATGAAAGGATGAACTCTGCAAACTCCCCCAGAAAGTCTGAAAAGACCCGACAGGATTTGGCTGCAGGTTGACTTCGGAGTCGCAGACACAGTTGGGCAATTGCCTTATAGAAATGGGTGTAGAGAGGAATTAGTCATCACTGTTTGGTTAATAAGTGCCTTGGTTATTTTACAAGTCTTTTTCCTGCATATGCAAATACATTATTTTTTTTTCCTTTTGTAATGAAACATATAAATAGCTCCTGCATATGGTTGTGTCATGAAAATAATCATCGCGCTTTTGCCTGGCTTTCTTTAGCAGCTGTATTACTTACCTTTGTTTCAAAAAAAAGATCTCCAGTGTGTTGTCCGGGGCATGAAAGCAAACTTTGGTGTGGTGGCTTTTATATCTCCCTGGCTTTGCGGAGTGCAGCTGCAGGTCGGAGCATTAGCAGCAGCAAAGCCCTTTGTTTCAGGCAGTAGGAATAAACTGAGATGAAAAAGATACAAGATAATTTATTTAGTTGCTGGATTTCAAATGTTGTGCAACTCGCACTGGGAAAACACGGTGTTGAGAACGAACTTGTCCTGTTCTTTAATTTTCCCCTACTTAGTGTCTACTAATTTTTAATACCGAGGAAAGGTCACTATGGAGACAGACAAGCAAAGTCGCCTGGGACATCTTGCAAGAAGCTCTGCAGCATTGCTGAGAGCCCAGGGAAACCCTCTTGGCTCTGAGTGCGATGCGCTCTCTTGTGCCATCCTCTAGAAAGGTTTTTATTTGCTTTTCTGTGTTGCCCCTTGCTCTTTGCCACACACTCCCAACACACACATCCCTTTTCATATCTTTGCCTTCGGGCAAACCCTTTTTTTTCTCCTCAGCTGGAGGACTGATGGGGAGGCAGCTATCTCCCTGCACGCTTCCTCCCGATGTTGCTCCATAAATCACGTCATTCGGATAATCCTTGGTCATGGCAACCATCAGCTCGGGAGCAGGGTGACCTTTTAATGCCAAGCCCGGGCTGCCCTGATCTTCTTCTGGTCAGGCAGAGAGCCAGTCTCTGCCGTAATTTCGTGAGACCCCAGGGAGCAGCCAGGCCATTAGGATGCCCCCAGCCGGACACTGGCTCTGCTGAAGATACTGGAATGAACGGGCTGGGCAGGTCCACCTGGACCACCAAGCCCGGCGTGGCCACCAGCATTCATTGCGTTTCCCCTGCATTTCATTTAACCTCTTCATTGCTGCTTTTATTCGATCTTGGTTGTGCGTATGGAAAAGAGTCCCCATGTCTGTCTGAGGGGGAGGGCAGGGCACGGGGGACGCCGTCTCTAGCGCAAGCCGTGACCGTTGTTGCAGGGGTTGGTGATATTTCTACAGTACCTGCTTTCTGGTGGCTTTGCTGTGTTGAAACTCCGGCCACTCCGTGTGCGTTGAGTAATCTCCCCGCTGTTACTAAAGAGTCAGTCTGTCTGTCTTCCTCCCCCCACCCTGAGTTTCAATTTCCTCCTAATTCTCTCTCTAGACAGCCGTTGCCTCTCCCATGGCGATGCGGTTTTGCTGATGCAGCCTGTTGTCTCTGTCCCTCTTGCAGAAGGATTTCACCATGCGGGAGGAGTTGCAGCAGCGGGATGTGGAGCGCTGGCTGGGGTTCATCACCTTTCTCTGCGAAGTCTTCGGCACCATGAGGAGCAGCACCGGAGAGCCCTTTCGAGTCCTTGTCTGCCCCATTTATACCTGCCTCAGGGAGGTAAATGCCTTCAGAGTTTGTCCTTCTCCGCCGGCGGGCCAAGCCGTTGTGTTGCGTTGCTGAGGTGCCCGTGATTCGTAGATGTTTGCTTTATGATTCCTAGAGGTTTGCTTTGCCAGCATCAACACTTCTCACCCCAACAGTACCTACATCTGCAGGGATGTTTGGCTTTTCCTGCATATTGTGTTTCTGCTAATTAAAAGCACGTGCTCCAAGCAAGACCCCTTTGTCTAAGGGTCTGCAAAGCCCAACGGTTGGGATTGCAAACCCCGTGTTTGAGTTTGCAAATCCCAACATTGCGAAAATCCCCCCCGAAGGGGCTTAAAAAGCTTCTTAAAAGCAGGTGAAGCCACCTGAATAGATGAGACAGACTGAGGGGAGGAAAGAGGGAGAGGGGTGAGGTCCCATATGTCCTTACTCCCCACCTAGTGCAGCAGAAACCCAGCCCTGCCACCAGGGTTGGGGACATTTCAGAGCCTGAGCTCCTGGTTCGGGGTGGTGGCAGAAACGTCGGTGAGGACAAACAGAAAAGGCAACTCAAGTGTTAATGTTCAATAGAACAGGAGAGGGCTTTCCCCCATCCTGTTTTAAAGATGGTTTTGTCTCCTGCTGCTGTCTGTAGAAGACTTTCTCAGAAGAATCTGCCTCGTTGCCCAGGGTTGGAGCTGTGAATCTCAAATTGTCAGTAGTGCTTCTCTCGAGCCATAAATAACTCGCTGTAAAATAAGTTCTCCGCTAGACCTTGGGCAAGGGAAGGATAAAGAAACTGCCGGCTATGACTTTCTTACACGCATGGGAAGTTCTCTCTGAATGCAAACACATCATAAACATGTTGTCTTCGCAGTAATATTGTGGGTAGGGTTCACAGACGGTGACTGTAGCAGTGAGAAGGAGTCCGGACGTCGTGATGAGGCACACATATCCAGAGGAGGAGGTGGGAGAGGGATGCTAAGAATAGCCTAACTTCCCCCAAATCTCTGCCCACAGCGGGTGTGTGTCACCTTATGGGGAAGATCTTGGCGTCTAGCAAAGTCCCCGTTCCCCTCCGCTTCCCATCACAGTCGTGACACAACCCAGCCCTGATTCTGCGAGGATTTTTCCCTGCCCACTCCTGTCTGCCTTCGCCATGCCATCACGGTCCCTCTTGTTGCCTTGCCGGTATGTGGGGACACGGTAATGATCTAGAGGTGCACGGAAGGACATGAATTTCACGTATCAGGGATATTTTTTGCTACAGGGCAGCTCCATAAAAAGCCTTTGCTAATTATATCAACACGTCATGCATAAATTTGCTTCTTAAAAATACGTCTCTCTGTTCCTTAGCAGGACAGCTCTGTACCCGTGGTGGTGTTTGTCAGAGAAGACGACTCTTAGCTTAGCTGACATGGGTGAGCCTGAGTCTTCCAGCTCTCCTGACCCAAAACGGTTGTTCTGTGACTGCTCGCTCTGCAGGGTTGTGACCTTGACTCATGCCATTCCTCTTCCATGGCTCTGGGATGGGTTTTTGTCTTGCTGCTGTTTTTTGCCACCGTCAGCTAATCTTGACGCACAGGGCCAACCCAGGAGAACAGGACCGCCTATTTATCAGCAGTGATAGGTGCCAGGCTCTGAGATGGTTGCCAGAGCCAAAGCCAGGCTGTAGACGCAGACGAGGAGGTGGTGGTGTGCTCTTCCAGCTGCACCCGGGAGAGGACAGGGACATTTGCACAGGCTGGCCCTGCCAGGTGCTCCGTGAGATGGTGGAGACTTCCTAATCGTGCAGAGTGCTCATCCCTTGGTGATCTTCATGAAGCACATGGGCTGGTGTCCCAGGGCAGGAGGGAGTGTCACCATGGCCTATAAGGTTTGGGACCTCCACTTGCCTCAGGACAGGTTCACAGGCTGTAGTAGCGCTCATCATGGGTTTTTTCCCCTTCCTGCTGATCAGCACATACGTCCCCATGTACAATCTCAGACCTTCACCCCTAACTCCTTCCCCCTTGGGTATCCCCCAGCAAAGCCCCTCTGTGCTGCTCACAGTCATGCTTAGCTCCCTCTGCCTCCATCCACCCATCCTTTGCTGATAAATCATTACCAGAGGTGAGATAACGTCTCTCCCTCTGCCTGTCCTTTCAGGTCCTCTTGCTTTTTAGTTTCTCTGTCTTTTTTTTTTTTTTTTCCTTTTTCCCTTTTCCTTTATAGCTTTGGCAGACTCAGCCAAAGGTCAGCGAGGGAGTGAGCAAGAGGAAGGGGAAAGTTGCCCGATGACTGAGGCAGGAATGTCTCTTCCCTTCCCCCTGCAAAGCTTCCTCTCTTCAGCTTCTTTTCTTTCCCCCCAAATAAAAGCTTATTAACACCATCATTAGTTGTGGAGCTGGGTGGGAGGAAGCAAGGATGGCAGTGAGAACATCAGTGCTGGGTGGCCCGGTGAGGAGGAGCTGGGGACATGGCTGGGGCATCGGGTGGCGATGCCAGCGTTATTTATTGAGCGGTGTGGATGGGTTGGTTTTGTGGGCTGAAAAAAAAAAAAAATCAAAAGGGAAGTTCATTTCAGGCGAGGCTGGAGTGATAAATGCTGGGGTTTGCCGGTTAATCGAACCAGCGTTCATCACCGTCCTCGGGGATGCGGGCAGACCACTGTGTTTTGATGTCAGCCACGGGAACGGGTGTTTAATCACGGCAAAGGAAATTTGGCTCAGAGCTACCACCTCGCCTGGGCAGCATTTCGGGAGCCAAGGGAGTGTCTGTGCCCCTTGGCACAAATGTGGTCCACGCCAAGCCTCCGTTCCGGGGGGCTCTGCTGCATCCTCCTCTGCCTGCTGGAAAACAGGGTGGGGGGAGAAGGAAGGGTCTACCACCATGTCTGACATAGTGACTGCCTCTCCCAGGAGCTGGATCCCCAAAGATTCAAAAAGTTTCATTTCCAGAACTGTTCTGAGGGTTTGGGGTGAGATTTGTGCAGGTGGAGAGTGTCTTGACAACAAGGTCTGGTGGGGTCAACATTGGGATTTTAGGCAAAGAGATGGTTTGCCAAGAGAAGTAAAAGGTGGGTCCAGCTCTCGTTAAAATGGTTTGATGGTGCACGGTGAGTTTGGGTGTTGCTTTAGATCAAAACGCGTTTTTCTGCTTGGAGTAGTGTGTAATTTAAGTTGGAGAAGGGAAATGGGATGCCCAAGCCCAGCCCAAAGATCGGCATTGAAGATGGTCGGGGGTAAGGAGGGATTTTTACGGTGAGCAGAGGAGAGCCCCTTTGCAGATGAGAGCCAGGGGACTATTGCAGCCATCAAATCTGGGGAGCCTGGGAAAAGAATAACAAAGCAGAGAAGTTAAATAGAAATAAAAGAAAGAGCTTTCCTCCTATTCTTCCCTTGGAGCTTCAGGGAATCGAGGGCGAGCTGAAAGAGGGCGTTGTTCCCGGGGAAAGGCTTTCCCCCGGGATGGCTGTACTGCAGCCAGGGCACCGCAGGCTTGGCCCTTGCCTGCTTCCAGCCTTGGCTGTCCTCACATGGGACCAGTGGTGGCATCTTCCAGAACCACGTTCCTCCGCGAGTCTTTTATCTGGCTCGATGAAAACACTTTTAGCGGTTTTAGAAAGTTGTCCTGGCTCCCGCGCTTGATGGTCCAAGCAAGAGGGACATCCCACTGTCTTCTCCCAGCCCTGCAGCCCACGTGCTCTCAACTCTGGCCTCACTTTATTTTGCAAAACCACCCCACATTTGTCCCTGTACATCTCCTTATGCCCCTCCAGGATGGTGGGGAGTAAAAGTGCTGACATCCTTGCTGCCCTGAAGCCTCTGCCCCATGCCCAAACACCGAGGACCACATTCAGCCCCACTCCAACAATACTTCACGTTGCACATCCCCCAAAACCAACTAAAACCAGGAGAACAACCAAGGGACTTTGGTTCTTGCAGCCTGGCCATATTTCTTCTTTTCTGTGGCCTTCGGCAGAGTCAGCAAAATGTAGAAAATGGGTTAAGACCAGGGACGAGCGGCAGGAGCACTCCAGAGCCCTGTGCCTGGTGCAACAAGTGCCCCATGGCTACTGAAGACATAGAGATAATAAATATTATTATTTACCATCTGTTTTTCACTGATTATCACCACTTTTGTGTTTCCTAGCTCTTTCCTAAGCATGGTTGGAGCTGGCTGTTCTTCATCCAGCTCTGTGCTGCCCATGGCTGCGTGTGTGTCAACGAGGATGGCATGAGGCAGCCCAACTCGCTGCCCTCCCTGCTTCATCCCCTGGTGCTGCTGGGGAGGAGAAGCATTAAGACTGGGTCCTGAGGGACCTGGCCCAGCTCTTGGTGATGGCTGAGGTCTGCAGGAAAGGAAGGATCGTAGCCAGCTTGGAGCCACGGTCATGCTCTGCAGAAGCCGGGACAGATGAGTGGTATCAGGAGGTTTGGCTCCTCTTGTGTCTCGATCTCATCCTCAGCGGATGTTGTTGGGACGCCAACCCAGGACATGCCTCTGGGCCTGGGAGCTGCCACCTTCTTGCCAGCCCTCTGCCAGGAGGAGCCGCTTCCAGCCAACGTGGTTGGTGTCGAGTGCTGCTTTGGATGCGTTTGTTTATTTTTATGATGCCATTCAGCAGTCAGACCTGGCTTTACAGCCAGGTAACCTGAGCAGTTGCCTACGGCAGCAGAGTGAGGAGGTGGAAAAACTGGCTTGTAGGACCTAAAGCTCGAGAAGATGCCAGGTGGCGATGTCACTGTGGTCCCCTCAAGGCACCTTGCCCATTGGGGTCCGACAAGGGCAAGCAACACAGGGTGGGCTCTGCCCCTCTCACCTCTCATAATAACCCTATCCCACCCCTTTCCCATGTCCCTGTGCTCTTCTCCTGCGCAGGACTTGTTTCTTGTTGAATATTTAAGGTTCCTCTTGACTCCTTCCTCCAGCCCGCTGAGGTCCGCCTGGATGGCAGCTCCTCGAGCACATTGAGTGGTTTCCCCCAACTTGGTCTACAAACTTCACAAGAGTGTGCTCCTCACCTCCTCCAGGTCATGGATAAGGATGCTAAACAGGGCAGGTCCCGGGATAGACGCCTCGGTACTCCTCATCACTGGCCTCCAGGTGGAGTTGGGTTGTAACCCAGTAGCTACAACCCTCTGAGCCCAACCGTCCAACCAGTTTTTTTACCCATCTGGTTGTCCACCCATGATGTCCTAGCTTGGACACAAGGGGACTGGATTCCAGGGGTGACAGGGAGACGCCTTGCTGCGGCACCGTCCCACACTCAGCACCCACGGGTGCATCGGACGGGGCTGTTGGGGCAGGTTCGGAGCCAACCCCAGGAAGTAGCTCATCACAGAGAGACTAATTAAACTGCAAAACTCCTTTGTGCAGGAGGCTGTGGCTGCCGGACCAATTCACAGAGGTCCCTCCAGCTTGAGGGGGGTTATTGCTGCTGGGGCTGGGTGGGTACCCTGGGGGTACCACCACCCGTAAGGGAGATGTGGGCATTTGACCTGATCCAAGACCGATGCTTTTATGGTCTTATTACCAACCCTGGGGACTGAGGGCAGCGCCCGGGAGCAGTGAATCAGCCCCACAGAGGCGGCGGGGAGCAGACCCAGCAGGCTGGCAGCAGGCAGGACAGTTGCTCCTCTGCAGGAGTTGTCTCCTGCCTCCAGTCTGGTTGGCAGAGACGGTCCCATTTCAGCATCGTTTAAAATCTTGGCACGCTCCCATCGCTTCCCTGCCTTGGTACACGCTGGTAACTGAAAGCCTCGGGGTGGTGGTGCAGGGAGGATAAATACTCCCCGTCTAATTGCCTTTCCCCCACGTCTGAGTCTGCGGTGCAGCATGTAGACGGGTATCCACTCCCCTCCCTTCTCTTAGTGCCTGTTATCTCCTGGGGCCATGCTGTGTAATTTAGCAAAATATTCTAACACGGTAATTAACGTCTGAACTTCAAGAGGGCACTGCCTTTTCACTGTCTCCTTCAGAGGAAGAGAGAGGAAAACCTTCCCGGCTGCAGCCAGATGATCAAGGAGGGTGGTGCTGTTTGGAAAAGAAAATTGTATCTTTTAACGTGGGTTGTTTTGGTTTTTTTTTTTTAATCACTCTCACTTTTTAAAAAGTATCAGCCTTTTGAGTCAAAAAGGGATCTTTGACAGTGTAATGAGATGCTCGGGTTTTTGAGATTATTCTCCTAGTCAGAGAATGAGACAGAATTTTTCCTTTATCGAATGAGCAGAGGCACCAAGGGGGCTAGATCCTGACCCGGCGCCACCGTTCCACCCTGGTAGCTCCATGAGGCCAGATCTGACCAGAGGAAATAAGTCCTCTGTGAAGAAGAGGCCTTACTTTCTCATAAAAGTCTCCTTCTGGTCCCCCCATCTGGTTCTGCAAAAATCAGTGGTTTGGTCTGCAGTCCGGCGGGATTGGGACAAACTGGGAAGTGGTTTGTGGGGGGAAAGGATGGAAGAGGGATGAGGGATGCAGGCATGGGAGGGAAGGGATACCAGGGAAGGAGGGAGAAAGAGGAGACTGTGGGTCAGGGACACGGGAAGGAAGGAGAAATGGGGAGAGCAAACAAGTGGGGAAATGTCGTGGCAATCCAGAAGAGGACTGAAGACCTGGAAGAGCTGGGAGAAAAGTCTGGGATTTGGAGCAAGCGGGATACACTGATGTGTGGGGTGATGTGGACCTTCAGAGCCATGGCAGGAGGTAGCGTGTGGGAGCAGGGGTCTGCAAAGAGGAGGGACGGGCGCGTGACTGTCTGTAGGACCACGCTCCCGGCAGGGATGGCTGTCCCCATGCCTCCGTGCCTGCCGTGCAATAAATAAATAAATAGCCGTGCAAAAAGCTCCCGCGCACGCAGACCCCCGTAGCTGCGCTGGCAAAAACCCTCTTGTGAATGCAGCTTGTATGGGGAAAAAAAAATTCCCTTTGATCGGCATCATTTCAGTCAAAGGGCAGAGTTAAGGTGAAGGAGATCAGGTGTTATTTGGGAGTGGATGAGGACAGACCAAAACGAGGAGGGCTGTGCGATGCCTTTGAGCCCAGCTGCTCTGTTGAGTATTTTATGTGCAGGAACATGTGTTCTTGGAAAGCTACGGGACTCGTTTAGTCCCAGCATTAAAACCGTAATGGCGTATTTTAAATAGGGGAGGGGAAATGCCACCCTTGTTTCTCTGGGACCCATGGAGAAGGCAGAGGAAGCAATTAGGGCAGATAAAGAAATGAAGCTAGATACCATCTCACAGGATGGTCCCTCCTCCTCGCGTGGCTTTGTTTTTCTCCTTCGCCCTCCGTACCAGGCATTGTTAGTTCCCAAAAACCCTTTCAATGGGATGTAAACACAACTATTTGCATCTGCCACCATGCGCTCTCTCCCTCCGCAGAGCCAGGAAAGCGGAGAGCGTCCGGCGAGCCAGGGTGGAGCCCGTCGCAATCAAGCGCGATGGTCTCGCCGCTGTTTCTTTCCATGTTTTGTGTTTCCCCGGGACCCTTGGGATGAGATCACATCCTCCTCTCCCAGGGTTATTATGTCTTCGGCTGGGCAGGATGAAGCCGGTCGTCTGGGTGGCTCGGTCTCCCTGTGCGTGCAGACGGGGTGGCTCTGTCCGTCTATCTCACCCACCTTTGGGTCCTGAAGGTGCACCTCCAGCCAGGGGATGTGTAACCACCAGGCTACTGTTGGATTGCAGTGTCTGGGTTGATGAGTGACCAGATTTTCTTCATCATTGTCTCCTGTAATTGCCTCTTAATGGTTTCCATCTTCGCAGGAATCCCTTCAGCTGTTCCAGATCCGGGGGGAGAGAGTCATGTTTCATGGTTTCCCTTGCCTACAGTGGAAAGGAGTAGGAGGAGTTTCCCACGACTGGGTACAGGATTTTGTTCCTCTGCCCTTAATTCAGTTTGCTGTTAAGTATCTCTGAGTTCCTCAGGAGCCTGACAAGGAGGATGATAACCAACATTTTGGTTTACTCGATGCAATAAACAAACTAACCTCTTCTAACCATCCTCCCAGGGAGTCCTGGTTGGGTAATAGAACAGAAGTCTCCTCCTCAGCTGAGAGCAGCACGTCACTGTAAAAGGAGTGGGTGCCACCAAACAAACTCCTTCAAGGTGTCCAAAATACATTAGGGAAAGTGCCTCCTATGGACACAGCTCTCGACACAGCCGTGCCGGCACAAGCAGCTCCAGCCCAGAGCTCCTTCCCCCCCTGTGCCACCTCCTCTGGGCAGCTGCTTGTGGGACCAGCAGTGACCCATGCTGGTGGCCTCTTCCTAATGGAGCAGCGCAAGTTGCTGTCAGCATGTTCTCACCCAGGCTGAGACCAGGCCACCCCGGTCAGGGAACTGGGAAGAGGGACCCCTCCATGAGATGCATGGGCTGGTGGCACCTTGTGCATATTCAGTGGACATGAAGACTTCACCAGATCCCCAGAGAGGCGTGAGCAGAAGGCCATGCAGAGGGAAGCACCATTGCTAGTGGTTGCAGCCCGACGCAGCCTGCCTCTCCCACCCAGCTCGGGTTTTCGGAGCCCGACAACGTTTTGGAGCACGGCAGAGCCTGTGCCTCATGCAGAGATCAGCACAGGCAGCTCCATAAAGGAGAGGTTTTCCCCAAAACTTTGTGTTTGGGCAACCTCAGCATCAAATGGGAGCTGAGAAAATGCCACTTATGCCTGTGGACTTACTTCTAAAGGGCTTCTGTTTCCAAGTGATGACTTGTTTCTTCTCTAGGGAAAGGTCTCACCTGACCTCCCTAGCTCCCAGGGTACGCCCAGAGAGGGACTCGGTACCCCTTTAGAGAGGGTGGCACTGGCACAGCTTGTTGGTGGGTGCAGGATCAGCCCAGCTGACCTTCTGATGTCCTGGGTCGAGGAGCTGATACTTCTAATGGGAACAGATTGTAGAAATCCTGAAACTGGCCTTGCTGGTGGAGCGTTTTGTAATTACTCATCCCCCACACCCTTGTTTGTACTTTGCATTTTCCCCAGTCTTGGCTGTTTTCACCACCCCATGCCGTGTGACAATAAGAAAAGTGGAGTTGTAGCAATTGCTTGTAGCTCAGAGAAGTGCGTGACTCTCCCCATGCAGAGCAGCCGAGCAGTCCCATGGATCTTATCTCAGGCATCTTCCTTAAAGACTTGCGACAGTAGGTCAATAAGGGGCCGCTGGAAAAGCAGAAAATTACTATCAATGTCTTTCTGCGGAGAGCCTGTGAAGTGCAGCAGAACTGGCTTGTGCTCCCAGGAGGACCCATCTGGCAGACCGCGGGGCTTCCAGGAGGTTTTTGGGGCAGGAGTTCCCCAACTGTGACCACGAAGAGTGCTTCAGAGCCATGTCAGCAGGACAGCACACCCTGCGCCTTAACAGCGCTCCTGGTTGTAGGGGATGATCATAGAACCATAGAATCACAGAATGGTTTGGGTTGGAAGGGACCTTTGAAGGTCATCTAGTCCCACCCCCCTGCCGTGGGCAGGGACATCTTCAACTAGATCAGGTCGCTCAGAGCCCCGTCCAGCCTGACCTGGAATGCTTCCAGAGATGGGGCATCCACCACCTCTCTGGGCAACCTGGGCCAGTGCTTCACCACCCTCAGCATAAAACATTTCTTCCTTCTATCTAGTCTGAATCTCCCCTCTTTCAGTTTCAAACCATTCCCCCTTGTCCTGTCGCTACAGGCCCTACTAAAAAGTCTGTCCCCATCTTTCTTCTAAGCCCCCTTATAAGGGGGTCTCTGTGATGATCCCGACTGCAGAGCTGGAACAGATCCATCTTGTTGAGGACAAAGTCCACCATGGCCCTTCCCAAGGGCTCCTCTGGTTAAAAACAGGACTGGGAAGCACCATCTCTCCTGCACCTTTTCAAGTGCAGTATGTTTATTCTGCTTAAGCTCCGAGTGGCACAAGTAGCTGGTTTTTTCCTTCTTCCTCATGAAAATGTGACTCTGTTTTCACCCATTGCCTTGTTTTACACCAGTGAGCTGGTCGCTACACCTGGATGATGCATTTGCAGCACGTTGGTTCCTCTGCGGTCGTGGTCCACACTCCCCAGGGGGAATACCGGCAGGCACCTCCTCGTGACCTACGCATTAGATGAAAAGCATACCTGTGGGCAGGGACCGCAGAGCGGTTGCGAGGCTGGAGCTTCATGCCCGAGGCTGTCTAGATGTCCATGCGTGTTGCCACCTGGATGGATGAACCTGAGATGCCCGTCGGGGAGCCGGGGCAAGCGGCGCGTGGGCTGCGGTCAGTCCAGCTTTCGCTGGGTCTCAAAGACATCCCAACCTCTCCGTGGCTCTGGGTGGATGTTTTGAAGCTTTCTGTGCTTTCATGCTAGAGTCATCACCAAAGCATCAGAAAACACTGCATGCTAAGAAGTAGTTTGTGGCAAGCGTTGCTTATATGTCATTTTGCGAGTGATATCGTACACAATAATTAGTACTGTGCCTTGCAGGAGAAATATCCTTGCAGCTGGAAAGGATAATGTATGCGTTGGGCTGCTCCCACTCCATTTCCCAGCGAGAATTGCTGAAGAACACAATTAAACCTGCGCGGTTTGGTGATAAGGGACGGTGGGGCAGGTTCTCCGGTCCTGCTTATGGCGTGGGCACCCCTGAGAATACCAAGTAAGCACTTTAGCTTCTCAGCAGCCCAGATGATCTCAGAAAGCAGATAATAAACCCAAATATTCGTGGGTATGTGAATCCCATCAACTTAGCTCTCTGGTTTGCTCCTGGTGGTCTGCATCGCGTGCACGTACGTCCATTGCTGTTCAGGAGGACCAAGCCGATTCTCTCCGTGATGAAGCACAGCTGCAGTTTTGGGGCTTCTTTGCCCCCTCAACCGCCGTTACATGCCCACCCCATGGGGCTTATGATGCTTACCTCTGCAAACATGTAAAGAGCAGCTTTTGGGGCCACGGAGGCCAGGGGAGACTGGTCCCACTAGCATGCCACTGAAACCGGTTGCACTCAAGAGCCACCCTGCAGGGCACTGCAGCTCCCCCACCACACGCAACACTTCCAGGAGCAGACCCTACGATTCATTTTGGGTTGCTTATGAAAATATTTAGCACCCGGAGCCCACCCAGCCACGCTGGCCTCACAGAGGACCTTGCCCAGTGCTCCATCTCTCAGCAGGACACAGAAATTTGGAAGAGGAGGAGCCCGATGTCTTCCACCAGTCTGCAAAGCTGCTAGCCCAGCACCAGAAACAAAAGTGAGAAGCCTTTCGCAACCAAGGTTGGGTATTATATGACTGGCCGGGCAGATTCTGGCATGCAGCCTTCTCTCTTAGGAAATCAAGCAGACTCTTTGTCTGCTTTCCAGCAGGAACTGCTGCTTTCATTGCCCGGCTTCGCCCGATACGGGGGAAACCGGCTGGAGAGCAAAGGGAAGTTTTTCTCGCAGACAGCCCCAGCCTCCGGGGGATGATTACAGGTTAAACCGAGAAGCGTGTGAGTCTCAGCTCACCTGCCCTGTTGTCTGCCTCACGCTCCTTTTTCGACTCCCTCGTCCACGTTCATCAGCCAGTTTGAACCGTGTGGGAACCTGGTGGAGAGGGATCGGATGGTGCCCGTGGTGGGATTTGGGCAGATGCACGCAGCAGGGAGGAGCGGTTATAAATAGTTAAATAAATAATAATTCCAATGTGGGAGTGCTAATTTAATGGGTATAGCATGCTTACATTAAAATATTTTAAGTAAATATGAATTAGATTGCAAATGACGAATGCAACTGGTTGGATTCAGGTTTATGGTCACGTAAGTGCCGGTACTTCAGGGCTGTGATTTCCCTGGAGGTCTCAAACCATTTGCACCATTCTTTCTTGCAGCGCCGTCAGGGCTGACGGGGGGGGTCAAAGAGCTTGGGGAAACACTGTGCTCTTGCTGAAGCAACCACCCTGCTGCTTTGGGGTGCCTGGTGTTCGGATGGGGCAGCCGTGGGTGGGGACAAAGCACCCTTTGAGAAATACATGCAAGATGTCATTGGTGGGTGAGGACATCGATGGCAGGACCCCAGGCGGCACGGTCCTTGCAGTCCAACCCTTACTGTCTGCCTTCAGCAGCAGTTCAGTGCCCATGCCAGGCTAGGGAGAGCAAACTGGGCTCCTTGATCTCCTCCTGTCCCAGCATGCAGGGGTCAGCAACAGATAGCTGGTGCCTACACCCCAGGGAAGCTCCAGAGCCCCCCTCCAGCGTGCTAGAAACATAGCTATGATCAGGAACGTGCAGAGAAACAGTGACATCTTTCTGATCCTCCTGGCTTCAGACCGTTGCACTGATGCAGGTGGCTGACAACCATCTGTGGGCATGGACTTGGACTCTGGTTCCCAGAGCACGAGCAGATCTGCCTGTTGGGCCCTGCTTTGCCGCGCAGGGCCGTGCCTGGGTTTGGTGGGCAGGTTGTGGGCCTCCCCAACCCACATATCACAGGCAGAGGTTGAACTGTGGCCCTTGGGACTGATACCCGTTGGTGCCTCGATGGAGCAGTGGAGCACATGGTGCCTGGATGGACGAGGTGGGGCACATGGTGGCTGGATGGACAAGGTGGGGCACGTGGTGCCTGGATGGACAAGGTGGGGCACATGGTGCCTGGATGGACGAGGTGGAGCACATGGTGCCTCGATGGAGCAGTGGAGCACGTGGTGCTTGGATGGATGAGGTGGAGCACATGGTGTCTCAGCGGATGAGGTGGAGCGCATGGTGCCCTGATGGACAAGATGGAGCACATGCATTCTCCTTGTTCAGCCAGGTCACGCCAGATGAGGTCCAGGAGGGCAGCATGAAGGTAGAGGGTGCCTGCCCAAGTCTGGGAGTAGGTGTCCCTGTTTCATCATAGGTAGATAAGACTATTCCTCATTAGCCAAATATCCAAGCACTTGACAGTGGCATATTCATCCTCACAACCACCTCTTGAGGTAGGGAAGCGTGTCCCAACTCTGCGGGTAGGAAGCTGGGGCAAGGAAAGCCCAAGTGAAGTTGCAGCCTTTCCCTGACCACGTATCCCTGGCAGAGAGCAGGATCGTCAAGGAGACCACGGCAGAGGAAGGGCTGGAATTGGGCCACCATAGGTCCTTCCTAATCAATCCTAACTCCAGTTTTCTTGCTTTAATTTTCACGTTATGTTCTTTACTAAAGAATAGCAAAAATAGGAAAGGTGAATATATATTTAATTTGCAGCCCTGCTTCATGCCATGTTCACAAGCTAAATACGCCAGGAGTTAATTTCTGGACTACTGCCTGTTTATATTTGTCCCTAATTGATATTTTTTTTCCTTGTTGTTGTTGGGTTTAAAATAATCTCATGGTTTTTCGCGAAGAATCTGTGAACTGTTTGTGAGAACTTATCTCAGAGCATGCGGCTTGGGCTTAACTAACATTTTCCAAACAACTCAGCAGAAAGATAAACTGGGGGGGGGATGACGGACTGTTGCATGTCTTCAAAACCCTGGCTGAACCTTTGGCTAATGCGAGATAAAAACCAATGGACCGCATGCTCATCGAGATGCTGTAAACATCGTCTTCAAAGCAAACAAACTGCTGTCTGCTGAAAACAGAAGAGGGTGAAGACAAAACTTTGAGAGCAATGATAATTCCTTGAATTACCTCTTTTTTTTCCCTAGCTGTTTTCCAGCAGTTGTGGAGCTGGTAAACAAATAGGCGTTTATTTGTAAAGGAAACATGAAAAAATGAGAGTGGGAAGGAGAGATGATAAGGCTGAGAATCAGAACTGTGATTTGAACTAAAGGATGTGACTTTGGAGCACATTTAGTTACGCTGAGCAATTTTTATATGGGCAGTTTTAATTAGTCCAACCACTTTTCCAAAGTTTGCCTTTCCCTGATGAATTTCAGATACTAATAAAGCTAGTTTTCCCAATTTTTCTCCTTTTTCACAGTGTTTAGTGCATGCATTCAGCTCCACACTGCACGGAGGGATTAGCTCAGGGCCAGCGAGGCTTGTTCAACCCAAGGTGATGGAGTGGAAGCGGCCATAATTTCAAGTGTTGCCAGCACCGGTGATTTTATCAGCCGCCTCATGGTTTGATAACACTCCAGCTCACTTCGTTGGCTGATTGAGAATCTCAGTGGTTTTTATCTGCTTGAAAAACAACCAGAAAACTGTGTTTTCTCTTGTGGTTTTAGCAAAAAGCCTGAAACGATGTCTTTGTGTGCATGACAAAGTCATAAAGATGAAAACAAAGAAAAATGTGTATTTTTGATCCGGTTTCGAGGGTCCTTGCTTGTGGTTTCAAGGTTTGTGGGGTGAGACGTGCTGAGCTCCTACGCTTTGCCATTGCCAGGTAGAGCTGTTGACCCTCACCGCATGCCCTGAGTCTGAACCGAGAGGGGCGAGCATCTTCCTTCACCATCCCATGCCATGCACAGCAACGTTTTGGGTCTCTTGAAAGTTGCTCATGCTTGCAAGCATCATGTTTGTAATACAAAGTTCATGGAGAGCAGAGCAGGGTTGGGGTTGGTGCACCTAAGACACCATAGTTTCGCTGCAACCCATTGCACTTGCACCACTATATAATCAGGCTAGAAGGAGCCGTATTAATTACGGCGTATTGGAAGTAATGCGTTCCCATCAGGTAATTTTGTGGCTGTGAGAAGAGTGTCCCCACGGGGACTGAGAGGTTCGGTGGTAGGTGGCTGCCTCTCGGGCAGAGCCCTTCCCTTCCAAACAGCCGCTCCCAGGGCCGTGCTGCTTGAGTGTTGTCACCTGATGGTTGTATTTGGTCGCCATGTATGTGAAACGAGTGCGTTTTCTCATTGCCTGCCGTGGGATAAAAAAAAGCAATGTAAGCTAAATAAAATTTATTCTGAAAGCTGTTAATCTAAATTATCTATATTCTGCCCCGCTTGCTGGCTCTCAGCAGCGGATACACTGGTGATACCCTTCACCCCGTGTTTTGTCACTGTTTATCGTAATTTTTTTGTTTTGATAATGTCTTTCCTCCCCTCTTCCTGATTTTCCGTCCTTCCCTCCTGGAAGTGGCAAAAGCCAAGTTGGACGAAGAGATGGAAGAAAGGTCGTAAGGGAGGAGGAGGGCACGCATTTCTCACCGCCTGTGTCTTCTCTCTTTTGCAGTTGTTGCAATCTCAGGATGTGAAGGAAGACGCTGTGCTTTGCTGCTCCATGGAGGTAGGGAAGCACCTGCACCACCCGCCCCGGTCCTCACTGCTTTGCCCCTTGTGTCCTTGGCTGTGCACGTGCCAAGCACCTATTAGATGTTTCCAAACCCAAACAGCCGTGTTGCCTCTTCGCATTATAGAATCATCGAATGGTTTGGGTTGGAGGGGACCTTCAAAGGTCATCTAGTCCAACTCCCCCAACCCTGAGCTCCGTCCAACCTGACCTGGAATGTTTCCAGGGATGGGGCATCCACCACCTCTCTGGGCAACCTGGGCCAGTGCTTCACCACCCTCAGCGTAAAACATTTCTTCCCTCTATCTAGTCTGAATCTCCCCTCTTTTAGTTTAAAGCCATTCCCCCTTGTCCTATTGCAACAGGCCCTACCAAAAAGTCTGTCCCCATCTTTCTTATAAGCCCCCTTTAAGTACTGAAAGGCCGCAATAAGGTCTCCCCGGAGCCTTCTCTTCTCCAGGCTGGACAACCCCAACTTTCTCAGCCTGTCCTCATAGCAGAGGTGTTCCATCCCCCTGATCGTTTTCGTGACCCTCCTCTGGACCCGCTCCAACAGGTCCGTGTCTTTCTTATGCTGAGGGCTCCAGAGCTGGACACAGGGCTCCAGGGGGGGTCTCACCAGAGCGGAGTAAATAAAAGACATCACCGTGAGATAAGAGATGGCCCTTAAGACTCTTAATCACTGGACTTTTGATGCATGTAAAATGGGTGCAAAAAGTTTGGTAGCTGGGGTCCCATCACAAAATTATATCACCTTGTTCCTTCAAATCTCACCCTGCATTTATTTTTTAAGCGCAAAAACACCTGTATTGGAGCAAAAGCTGCCCCGTGGCTCACACAGAGAGGTTTGCTGTGCTCAGCAGCAGCTTTGCAGAGAAATGCTGGTACAAGTGTAGCAGAGTTTTATTAACTTCGCTTTTGGGAAGTGATTGGCCCGTGGGGATGGATGCTTTCCTTGCAGAGAGCGGTTGAAATTGCAGCCTGAATGGCTGAAATTCAGCAAAGCGACAGGCAGCCGAGGAGGAGCGCTTGCATTTTTCAGGTTAGGACTTCGGGGAGCTCTGCGTTCAAGCCCCACGAGCCTTCCGTGACGGTGGACTCATTGCTGTCCACTCCAAGCTTGGACCTTCTCCACTGTGGGACCATCTAGGGCTTATGCTGCTCCATGGAGGCTCTCCAAGGAGTAATTGTTTTAAAAAAACCCTTGGCTGTTCTCAGAGGAGCGGCGGGATGGGTATAAATGCAGATCTCGGCAGGGCAGGATTTGTTATGCATACAGGAGGGCTCTGCTCATTCCGATTAATGACTGGGCGTCACTGACAGCTGTGAATCAGCGAGTAAATGAAGGGCCAGGTAGAAGGCAGGAATACCACATCACAGCCTGCACTTTGTTTTGACAATAGCATGATTTTGAGGTGGGATTTTTTTTTTTTTTTTTTTTTTTTTTCCTTTCCCCAAAAGCAATCTGGCGTTGCCGCCTTTGAAGTCAGTGAGAGCTGAACCATTCGCTCCTCCAGCAGCCCGGTGCGGATGCTTTTGAAAACCTCGCCCTTCGTGGTCGGCTCTTGGAGCCTGCTGCCGGGTGGTTTTGGTTTTCAAAAGCCACGACGCCTTTAACCTTGCCTGCCCGCCCCGCCGCATCGAGCAGGGGAGGACTGGAGGGGTGGAGGGTGTCTACGAAAGCCAGCACGGTGTTTTAATGTCAGAATCATAGAAACATAGAATATCTCAAGCTGGAAGGGACCCCTAAGGATCAATATGCCATGGTTGACCTCTTCTTCTCCTGACAGCTGCAGAGCACCGGCCGGCTGCTGGAGGAGCAGCTGCCCGAGATGATGACGGAGCTGTTGGCGATAGCACGCGACAAGATGCTGTGTCCTTCCGAGTCCATGCTGACGCGGTCCCTGCTGCTGGAGGTCATCGAGCTGCACGCCAACAACTGGAACCCCCTGACGCCCACCATCACGCAGTACTACAACAAGACCATCCAAAAACTGACGGCTTGAGGGGCAGGGCAAGGTGGGGTGGGAAGGGACGAGAAGAAGACATGCACCTTGACGGGATCCGGCGAGAGCTTTTCCGATTCAAATCCCCCGGCAGACCAAACCCCAGCATGCTCGAGAATACGTTCGTGGGGTGGGGAGGGAGAAGCATGTTTCTTTTCCAGCCGCGTCGCCAAGTGCCACCCCTCTTCCCCGCCGTGGTTTTGTTTTAGGGGTTTCTTTTTCTGAACTCATTGCTCAAGCAGCAGCAACGCATCCCGCCGGGTTATTGTTTGGCTTTCGAAAGAAGACGGAGAATTTGGGGCCGGGGTGGGTGGGGGGGGCGAAACAACACGAATCCAAGTGGGGGCTAGTATTGTTTTTACGCCGTCCTCCTGCCTTGCCCCGGCCAACTGGCAGGAGACAGCAGGCAGCAGATGTCTCGGGAGGACAAAGCCAGACACACACTACACCAGACGCTCATAATTGATGGCTTTTGTCGAGCGGGGCTTGCGTTAGGTTCCCCCCCTCCCTCTTGTCTTCAACTTTCTGTGTGTGTCCCCCTACTCGCCACCCCCTCGAAAGCAGATCGGAGAGCGGGACGACTTTCTTATTTGCACTGGGTTTTCTTTTTCTCGGGCGTTTGTATTTTCTTCTTATTTTATTGTATCGTTGAACGGACAATTGCGAGCAGCTCGGAGGCGGGGAAAGCAACGCCTTCCCGCGAGCTGACTAATGGTTTACGTGAAGATGCTGAAGCAGAAGGAGTATTTTAAAGGAGTCCAAAAGCCACTGCAGAAGTAACATAGCCACCATCGTCTTGCCAGCAGCCTCCTCGATGGATTGAGAAACGTGTCCTCTGAGCTGGGAGCTCTAAGAAACAGGGGATTCTGTGGCTCTTGCTGTTCAAGTCACCGTTTATCCCTCAGCCACTATAACCCCTTTATTTTTTTTGTAAGAATTTTTTTTGTTTCCACTGAAGGAGTGCTTTATTGTAATTACTGTCATGGTTGTAATTATACATTTAAATCCAGGCCTGTTATAGTCGGGCCTAATAATGTACAGGGCGAGGGAGAAATGAAGGTTTGATGTTCTTCTTTGGAGACTGGTAAAGAGAAGACAAGCAATGTATGGCAAAAAGGAGGAAAAAAGAAGAGGGAAAAAATAGGAAAAGCCAAAAATAGAGGTTTTGAGCCTGGCTTCTAACTAGCTGAATTTGCTATCCAGTGTTTCCAGGTGTGCGGTGTACAGGAGCGGCTCTGTCCCATGGTAGGTGTAAGTGGCACTGTGTCTTCGAGGGATGGATGACGTGTTCGGAGGGGGAGAGTTTGCTCGGGGATCCCCGGGTTGCTCCAGGATCCCCGGGTTGCTCCATGCCGGAGCATCCTGAGGGAGAGGGCGGCTGCAGGGGGGGATGATGGCGAGATGCCGCCTGGGCGAGGAAATGCCCGGAGGGCGAGGAGGCTGGTACGGAGGGACGCACCACGCTGTTGCATCGCTCCCGGAATCATGAACAAGACTTGGTGGTCTCCTTATTTTCTTGTCTAGTGATGCTTTTACCTACTAAATCACTTCTGGTGCTTGTTTCGGTGAAGCCTAATGGGGGTGCGAGCTGCCCCGTCCCATCTGCGCAGTGGAAGAGGAGCCAAGGAAGGCACGATGCCGGCAGCCCGTCCCATTTTCTTCCCGTTACTCAATTTACTTTCCTTTCCCGGTGATAAGAAGAGAATTTATGCCGCGGAGCCGGCACACACGGACCCCGGACCAGGCAGGCTGGGTTCGAACTCAGCAGCTCAAACCCCTTTTTCCAAGCAAAGTGTTGAATTTCTGGTGGCTTGTAGAGAAGAGAGATGTCACCCCAACCTCTTTGGATGTGCAGTATGTTCTCGGGTGCCTTATGAATGTGTTGGTCTGTCCGCAATGGGGAGGAAGCTTTTGCTGCAAAATTTTAAGGGCAGAAATTTTCAGCAGAGAATGCGTTGCAGGAGATGAGAGTCCTGATGCTGCGGTTCAACATTATTTGAATTTTCATCTGGTTGTCTGCTGATAAGGTTTCTAATCCACACACGGAGCAAGAGGAGCGAGCTGGAAACAGGAGGTTCAATTTTCTTGTCTACCCAGAAAGCAGCAAAATTATTGCTGGATGCGCTGGACTTGTCTGGAAAAATTAATTTCTGCCTCGTGGATTCAAGCCCGGGAGCTTCACGTGGCGACGGCGCCTCGCGTTGGGTCAGCTCCGTTAGTAGCGATGGGGTTTGATAGTATTAAGGAGCAGCTGAACTTGATTAAGGCGGCAAAGCCGCTGAACTTAAGGCGGCAAAGCCCATCAGTATTATAAGGCTCAGGGTTGCGCCCGTTGCTCTTGGCTTCTCCTGCTGCCTGGTTTCTCGGGGAGCGGAGGAGAAGGGGATTTGACACCCATCGCAGCGTGCCCAGGCACGGCATCAGTCTTCTGGGAGAAGACCTGAAAACCAGTTTTGTCTCGATTTTTTCCGCCCCCCCCCCCCCCGAAAGAACAGAAATGTCCTATAACGGGGGCACAGCCTGATGGGTCGGGGTGCCAGGGATCCTGCCGGCAGCGATCCAGACCACCGCTCCGGCCCCTGCAGCTTCTCCCTTCCCCCGGAATTTGCTCTCGGGATGTAGTGAAAGAAGGAAAAAAAAAAAAAAAAAGAAAAACCCAGAGGATTGGAGATTTTGCTTCTAAAAACCTGAATTTTCACCCATCAGCGCATCAGGAGGCATTCAGAGGCGAAGTGTAAGCCACGTGGCAGAATTTCTGCTTAAACATTTCCCTACCCCTACCAGCCATGAGGGTTTATTCAGTTTTCCCGTTGGGGTGCAATCCTGCAACCCCCACCGACCAGGCTTGGCCCATGACTTTCCCCTCCAACACCAGGATTTCTCCCACCGAAGAACTTTTATGTGAAATCCGTCAGTTTTTTTAATGTCTTGCCATTTATCTCCGCTGTTACCGTACGTTCGTCCAGCCATTAACCGCTTTGGTACGTCAGCCGCTCCGTTGAGACGTGAGAATCAAAATGTTGACCAAAAATGGGGTTTCTTTCCCTAAAAATTACGTGCTGCCAATGGTATCTTTCTGAAGTCCATCAGTAGGAAGCCGGCGGGCACATGGCGTCATTCACCATGGTACTGTCTTGGGAAAAGAGGTACCACGAGGTCATTTGACGGGGCAGGATGGGGAGCAGCGCTGGGAAGTTTTGGGGATTCCTGGTGAGAGCACCTCGGGATGTCATCGAGTATTTTCTTCTCTTTTTTTGGCTTGCTTCAGAAACGGTCGCCAAAGAGGGTAATTCTACAATGTGTATTTTTGAAGGTGTCAAGCCACCGGCTACGTCTCCCCAGATTAGCCAGATTCGATCTTCTCCGCTCAATAAAAGTCTCCGCATGGGGTTTTAATATATTTTTCCCCATACGGCTGCGTCAGCAAAGGGGAAAATAACCTCCTCGGGCCAAATATGTGTGGGGCCAAACCTCGGGCTGGTGTAAAGGCGAGTGGCTGGAGCACCTGCGGAGGAGCAGTGCTCTGCACCGCTGCCGTGCCGGTCCCCCTTCGGATGCGGAGCAGCTTTGCCTGCTCCCTGCCAGACTCCCCAGCACCTAATTCACCTCATTCCCGGTGGAATTATTTCCAAACTGAGGATTTTTGCTACCCGCCAAGTGATTTGCTCTGTTTCCCCGTGAGGGATTTCACCCCTGTTTGGAGAAGTCTCATGTATACGGAGGTGAAATGAAAATGGGGGAAAAAAAGGAAAAGTAAGTGATTTGCTTGGTTCCCTTCTTCCCCCGAAGGAGATTAATTAGTATCTATTCTTGGCATGACTGATGGCTTTGAAGGAAAACTTGTCAGAATAACTTATGATTTATTTTCCTGCTTATTTTTATAACATCCCTCACTTGGAAGTCTCTCAAAATCTTAAACACGATTTTTTTTTTTTATTTAATTGCCCCGCTGGGTATTTTATGGCTTTACACTAATTTTGCTCTTCTTGGTGTTAGCTATTAGCCAGTCCGGAGATACTTTCAGTATTTTTCCAGGAGAAACAACACTAAGGGTTGCGAAGTCCACTGCCGATAGCCAAGGGAGCTGCGGTGTCCTGCAGAACACGGAGTTAACGCTAGCAATTCATTTTTTTTTTTTTTTAATGTATTTATTTGCATTTGAAAAAGCGACATTTTTAATTTAATCATATTTGTTAAACTAAGCGCTTTAAAAAAAAATTTTAAAAATTAAAAAAAAAAAAGGAAAAAGGTTTTGGGGAGAATAAAGACTAGATATTCATACTAGAGAAAACACAAACTCATCGTTTCAGCATTTCAGAGACTGTTAAAACAAGGGAGCTAATAACTCTTTGTGGCAATTCAGTCTTTGTTTATAGAACATCCAGACCCACTGTATGCTATAAAATGCATCATCTGAGTAATAAATGTTTAAAGCTTGACATTTCCCCATCTCTTTGTGGGTACGCGCTATCACTAGTGGTGGTCTGGGAGAGACCTTCCTTTTGTTTAGGACGGAAGAAAAGGAAGATAAGGGGGGGGGGGGGATATCCCTAATGGTGTCTGCTGGGCAACGTAGCGGAGGGACGGATCCTTCCCTCTGTGGGGATGGCTCAGCCCATGCTCCTGGTGCCAGGTCGGATCCTGCGCGGTGCTGCGGCTCCGGTTGGGGTTGGTCCCTCTCCCCATCGCTTCTCGCGGGGGGTGAGGATGAAGGCCGTGGGAGCGGTGCAAAGGGTTTGGAGGTCCACGGGTGAGGGATTGGGCCCCTCTCCTGGCTCTGCCTCCGCAGCCACCCGCTCCCCTGCTCCCTTGCCACTGTCCCAAGGGGATTTGCCGTCTGGTTGTGTCCTACCTCAGCTGGACCTGGGTGTCCGTTGGAGGACTCCCCATCTATCACATCCATTTCACCCAACGCTACAGCGTGCGGCAGCGCCGAAGGCTCGCAAACCACTTCTGCCTTTTACTCCATTCAGCCTGCTAACAAAAAAAACCAAAACCAGTTTTTCTAAGAAGTCCCCTCTGGAAAACCCTTCTCTAGCCCAAATTAATTTTTGGCTAATTGAAATGCGTGCGTTGGCCCGGGAAGCCACGCGGGTTCACTGGAGGTGAGTGGTTTGTGCCCGTGTGTCATCGGGCTCCAGCCAGAAAATTGGAGGTGAAATGGGTCCTGCTTTTGAAGAAGTATTCTTGCAAAATGCTGTACGTGACCGTGCGCTCGGAGCTCACCACAAAGCAGCTGAGCTGCAAAATAAATACAAAAAGGAGGCGGAAGAAGGTGGAGCCGTGGCAGAGGGATCCCCACCGCTGGCTGGGAGCTCAGCTCATTGCTGTAAGGCCGTGAATAAATAGATGAGGTGTTAAAATGAGGTGCAGGCCACTTGCAACCAGTGCAAGTCACCCAGCGCTCCATGCAACCCCCTATCTGCTTAGGGAAAGAGCCTTGGGTTTCTTAAATGCTTCCTGACTTGCGCTGCTGGCTTTCAGGATCACCTCCTCTTGCATCTCCTAGAAGCTAGAAATTAACCTTAAAGTCCATGCAAAGAATTTTATACGAGTTTAACTCAATTTGCCAAAGAGCTCGCTTTTTCTGCTCTTCTGAAGCCTGCAGTCGAGGTCTCGGCCATCATAAGCAACATCCACGTTAGGTAAATTAGACATAGCCAAGGTCAGGTGGTGGGGAGTGACCCGTGTCCTTAATGTGACCGAGTTGATCCATGATGCTTGCTTTCCTTTTTCATAACCCCTTGTGTTTTATTTGCCCCCGAAAGCCCATTTCTGCTGCAGCTCCCCGGTGCGGCACACCCAGGCTGGGTCCCCTGCCCAGGGGACAACCGTGTCCCCACACCTGATCTTCTCCGTACTGACACGGAAGGTAGATGACGTGACCTACCAGGCAGCGTTACTCGTGACGTGGGGCATCACCTGATCCATCCTTCTGCCCCGAAGCAGGACCAACCGCACCGGCACCCTTCCTGGCGGGGTTTGTCCAACCTGCTCAGAAAACCTCCGGTGATGGAGGGCAGATTGCCCGTTGCCTCCCCAAAATGTCTGGTGATGGGCAACGGGGTCATTCCTGGATGATAGCATAGGGCTATAAATTAGAAATATATAAACCCCCTCTTTAGTCCTTTGGACAATCGCCAGACGTTGCTTTGGGTTATTTTGATGAAAGCACAGGGAAAACCTGGTTCGTGCCATCTGCCAGTGAAAAGCTGACCCAGTAGGAACTGGTTTTGTCATGTTACTTCTAATTACTCCCGGGTCCTTCCCGTAATTTCTGTTGCTGCATCAAGCAAGTGGGAGAAACTTTCGCAGCGAGACAAATCACTGCTGGTAAACGAGGGGTAAAACCATCCAAATCTCTCCTCCAAAGCCACCCTTTCCAAGGATCCATCCCTAAACATCCCCATCAACCGCCCCAACCTACAGCCAGACCCTACAGCTCCAGGGCGTGCTGGAGCAGGAGTTTGGCTTGTTCCACTGAATCAAGGTTGTGAGCATCTGGACCAGCTTTGGGAAGAGCTTATCAGCACTGGAGTTGGGCCGGGAGCAGCCAAGCCGAGAGCGGGGACGGTCCCTGGGCCCCTGGGACCACCGAGATGCATTAAATGAGAAAATAACCTGCGGTAAACCCAAAATTTTGGAGCAGATGGATGGGCATTGCTGCAGATGTGAAGCTTTCAAGATACAGGAATATTTCCGTGAATTCCTCGTGGCTGCCAAAAACCCAGGCGGCAGCAAATAAAGAAACCCCATGAAGCGAAGTTTGCTTGGCTTTCCCAAAACACGGCAAACCTGCAAAGAGCTGGGGTGGTCTCCTCTTCCAGCAGCTCCGCTTCTAATACCGAATAACAAGCGGGGGGGTTAAATGCTCGTGCTGGTGGCAAAATGGGTAACGAAGATAAATCTTAAGTGACAAAGCATGTTCGCACTTAACGTAACAGCATTGCTGCCGTGTTTGCAAGCTGAACTGTAGCTTAAATGATTATTGCTTGGGGTGCAACAAGAAGAACGACGATATTAAAACAATAATGCACGTTACAGGACTACACGGCCTCTTCATCTTGGATCCTACATTGTGATCACTAATTATAAAGCCGGAGACTTGTGTGGCTACATAAATGTGACTGCTGAGCCTAGCTTTTTGTCTTTCCCACTGCTCAGGACTTCTCTGAATTAATTCCTAGAGCTGAATTTCTGCAAAAAAAATCCCATCGTTGGGCTATAATTTAATGATTTAAACATTTCCAGGGGCGCAGCCACTGCCTGTAACTCTTGGAGAGTTGCTCTGGTTATCCTCGCTGTTAAAGATGAGCGCAGGGTCTCAAGGATGGATGGTCCCAGGGCAGGCCACCGAAGCGCAGCCTTCTTAGGGAGCTTTGGCTTCCTCCGTCCCGTGCAAAGGCATCGCTCCCCTCGGAGCTGCAGCCTTCGAGGTGGGTTAGCGGCGTTGCAAAGAGCAAAGCCTTGGTGGATTGGCTGCTAAGCCGATGCCTCATCCCGTGCCGGATCAAAGCCGGCTAACCATTTCCCACCAGTCGTAGCCATGCCACAGAGTTAATGGGGAAAAAATGCAAAGTCCCTCTCAAGAGAAATGCCGAGATTTCAAAATTCCATTCTGCCCTAAAATCGTCCAAGTTTTTCACCAAACAAAGCATTTCATTTCAATGTATGTTATGTTGCTGTAGCAATAACATTTAAACAAAGTGTTTGGACTTCATTAGCACCGACCTTTTCAATAACTTCCCATAGAGCTTTCCCGTCAAAAGTTTCCACTTTGGGAAAGCGATGCCAGGAGGTGGCGAAGGTCTGATGGGAGCAACCACCTCCACCGCGCTTTGCGTGGTCCTGGGCTTGCTTCAGCCTCTGCGCCTCTTCTCCCAGCCCCGCCGCAGGGAAATGCATCGGTTTAATGTCTGTCCCCACACGCGTCGTTCTTAGACGCCCAAATACATGACATGAACATGTGGCCCCGCAGCCAAGACGGGAGGGAGCTGCACAGACCCCGCTGGTGCTGCCGGTGACCCCCACGGCGGTCGTTGATGATGGAGCTGTGAGAAGAAACCAGGTCCTGGAGCAGATCGGTGCCTTTGCAACTGGTGAAGGTGCGGTGAATACAACCGGCTGAGGAACTGGACCGCAATGAGTGTCTGCATGTGCGTGAGAGGTGGAGAAAGCGGTCCGTGAGATTCCCTGGCGTCTAGGACCTGTGCGAAGTCCAAATGGGTGGTTACGGAGACCGTTCCCACACTTCTGCAGGCAGCACCGAGCCTGGGTTTCACTTGGGGGATGCTCGGAGGTACCGGCGGGGTCCCCGGGCTTCCTGGTCCGAGAGATAAATCCCATCGGCTTTTGCTTCATGCATGCACCAGAGAGGAGTTCCTTCTACCTGTCATCCTACGCGTGGAGATGGGGAACAAGCAGCTCGCTCTTACCTTTAAAAATAACAATAGTGAGCTCTGCAGGAGCCTGGGCTTTTCTCTGGCACGGGCCAGGAGCCGGAACCAGGGTGCCGTGCCCAGGCGGGTCATGAGCAGCATCAGCCTGACGTGCCGTGGTCAGGCATCGGCTGAGCTGGGGGTTCCCCAGGTCCCATGTGTCAATCACAGCCAAATCTATCCGTCATTGGCACTTTTTTGTCCATGGGATAAAACCCGAAAGAAATCCTGATCAGCATTTACTTACTCCCTGCCTCGATAACATCTCCTGAATCCTGGTGGTTCTCCTACAGGTTGGACTTATCCTGGGCAGGGAGAAATCCTCCTGTGTGCCGTCCAGCCGTGCCCCAGAGCTGCGTATCTCCCTCACTGCAGGTGAGTGTCCCCCAAACAGGTCCCAGCGCTGGTGCCAAGGGGAAATTTGCGTTTTAATGCATTGCAGAAGGGCCCGTCGCAATGGGATGGATCCAATCTCCTGGAGGTTCATCCTTTCCAGCAGCCTTGCAGGACCATCCTCTTCACCTACCATCTCCCCTCCAAACCTTCCTGGGCAATCAGGGACCATAGCTGGGGCTTGGCCCTCCCAAAAACTCCCAGCCCAACCCTTGATCCTACAGAAACCTCCAGGCATTTCTCCTCGTCCATCAGCCCCGTGAATAGAGAAGCGAGACCACGTCTCCCAGTAGTTAATGCCACCGGCACGCTGGGGCGCGAAGAGCACCCTTCAAGCTCAGAGATCAATTCTGAAATTACGTTTTTTTGATATTTTTAAACTTTGAGCTCCAAAAGCTCAAATTCACCTTTCAAAGCAAGTCTGGAAGAGGCCAGATTCGGTAAATCGGCGGCTACGCAGCACGAGGGTGGGAGGAAAAACTGCGTCAGGAGATGGGTTACCAAAAACCTGTCTGGTGGTAATTACACGTGTCGTCTGATGAAAAACTGGTTTGAGGGCAAACACTGTAAAATATTGCTCTGGGGAGAGAAAGACGACAAAGGTTGTGAAATCCAGTTCGTGGATTGTTTTACAGCTAAGGTAACTTCTATCCCTAGGGCTGTATTTTACAACTCGTGTGAGAAATCAAACTCAGTTTGCAGGTCTGCTGTGCTCTTCTTTAAAAGCACAAAAATGCGACGCATTCGTTAGAAAACAAGGTTTTGTGCTGATTTCCTAAAGATAAATGCAGTCTTTTTTTGGGGGGGGGGGTGTGATGAAGCATTTGGGAGAGGGATTGTGTTGCATGTGGAGACTGCAAGTGGTTTTTACAATCATTGCATGGACGCGTCCTCCTGTATATATTCTTTATATAAAAATTGCATTTCTGTTGCTTCTGTGAGCACTTAAAAGCGGTGCTGCGGGGGCTCACCGCTCTCCCGGCGGGGGCTAAGCCCAAATCACCCGGCTCTGCTGCTTGGCTTCTGTTTTTCAGCCCAATTTACCCATTTTTTTTTCCCCCATTTGCTCTCTGTCCTGTAACTTAAATTTCCCTTTGCTCCCTCGGTGTTTGCAGACAGGGCTCCTTCCCCTCTCCAGCTCCGTGCTCTCACGTTTGGCCGCCTCGGCTCCCTTTCCACAGCCGAGGATATCTCCTCCTCAGGGATGATGAGTTGTCCTTGTGCCAGTCCCCATCTGCACTCACCTTTTTGGGGACAGGTGACCATCCCTGCAGTTCCCGTTTAGATCCCCAGCACCTTGCACAAGGGTTTTCTCCCTTTTTAACACTTTCTGCTGCTGCAAACACTTTGCCTGGGGTGTGCCGGGTTTGCATCCCAAAATCCCACCAGTAATCGCCACCAGCCGTGTGCATCGATGTCACCCATGGAAATGCTGCAAGGGGGTTTGCAGGGAGCCTCATGTCCCCCTGCCCCTCCCGCCCCTCCATGCACAACCCGTTGCCTCCCGATTCCCCCACCTAATTGCCCCCGTGGCGCTGGATCAAAGCGCCACTCCTAAGGGAAGCAATGAAAAAAGAAAAACCAAACCCCAAACCCCAGAGGAGCCCTGAGCAAAGGCAAGTCCAACAGCAGTCACCACGTGGAGACCTGGCCCGGCCCAGGGTGGCCCTGGCTGGACACGGCGGGGGACAACCAGCCCCATGGGACGGTGATACACCATGGCCGCCTCCGGGAGATGCTCCCACCGCGTGGCTGGGGCACGTGGCCTCGTTCTCGCTGTCCCACCTGGACGGGGCAGCTGGTGGGCAGGGGGTTTGGGGGACACCCAGGGGGGCTGGCGGAGGGGTAAGGGTCAGGGCTGGCTTACCCCCACGGCGCCGCGCCGGAGCCTATTTTCTGGTGGGAACCATCGGGATAAAATTAGAAGTAGGTTGAACTTTATCTACGACTTGAACTGAGGCTGAACTCAGCCCTGTTTTGTTTTGGTTTTTCCCAGTTCAAAAGAGTTCATGGGGAGGGAGGCAAGGGGGGGGGGGAGGGGGGCGCTGGATTTTTTTTTTTTAAACTTGCTTTTTCTGTGATTTTGCTGGCATTTGACTGCCTCATCTGCTTGGAAAAGCTCTTCTCGCAGTAGTTTCAGTTCAAGATGGTGATGTGGTGGCTCAAATACTGCCACAGTCATTTAGTCCGTGTCAGATATTTGGGGTTGGGGTAGTGCAGGGCTGACCAAGCCTTCCCTGTGCTGCCCTTAGCTCAGCCCTGGGTCTGTCCCAGCCCAGCCCAGGATGGGAAGGCAAAGGGGAAAACTGGAGTGGTTTTGGTGGGTACCACGCTACGCAAAAGGACCACAGTACTCCGCGCTGGGGATCCTTCGAGGGCTTCTTGGCACAGTTTTGTCCCGTGCCAACTGGCTGGGCCCCCAGGCAACCTTCCAGCATCGCCGAGGGGCTCATGCGGACCTGACGCTACTCCTAATCCTCAGTTTTCTTGTGGCCACCCCATAGTGGAGATGAAGTTGCTTGCCTGGACGCGTGCCAAGGGACCTGGGAGCCGGAGCCGTGCTCCACGTCCCTGACCCCAGCCCCGTGGGTTGTGCAAGCTGCTGACATCCGCGCGAAGATGTGTGGGTGGTGCAGAGAGCACGTAACGGGGCTGCGCACCTCACTCGGGGCTGGGGGGGGGGGTGGGGGGGGTGACAGTCCCCTCTGGGCCATGGGAGCTGGTGCAAGCAGGAGCACAAGGACATGGTCGTGAAGCTTTCACATCGGACCCCTAGCAGAGCTGCAAAGGGGCAAATGGCACTGCATCACTCCTGGGCGAGTTGTGTTTCCCAATGAGCCGATCATCTCTTCCCAGAACAGATGGGAGACTTTTACTGTGTGGTTATTTCACCTCCTAAATTACTCAAGATTTAATAGAAACTTTACCAAAACGGACCTTCTAATTTTAACAAAGATGCCTCCTAGAGCACTGACAAATTTAGGGAATGCACAGGGCAGACTCATTTCCTGGAATAGGAGCTACTGGAGAAAAAGTCCCTCCAGGCTGGCTCCTAACTATGACACATTTGATAGCCATTCAAGGACTACTGGGAAACATGTGTCATTTGTCTCCGTGAAGCTTCAGACAGAGTTTCATCATCAAGTCTGACTGCTCCGTGAAATAAAACCAGCTAACATCTACTAGCAGCAATATAACCTCTGGTGTTTACGTAGGATGTGCCACAAGGGTGATTTTATTTTTTTTTTCCCCCAAGGTTTTATATACGGGTGCAAAGTGGCTTTATCCCTGTGGCACCTTGCTTTCTTTCCTCCTCGCTGGGTGACCTGTGTTGTCCCACGAAGGGTGGCACAGGCTGTGGGTGTGCCAGAGCCGCCAGGACTGTCAATGAACTTTGGCACCTTAAACCGTGGAAAACCCGACGTGCTGGAGGGAGGGATAGGTGCCCGGCGTCCCAGAGATCGGATTGCCCCGGCGGATTTGCTGGGAGTCCCATGATGAGCCTGGAAGGGAGCCCAGACGGCAGGGCACCGCCACGCTTTCCACCCAGGGCACTCAGCCGGGGTCTCTGGAGGACAACCGGTGGCCTCTGTCCCTTACTGTCACCCTTGTGTGTGCAAACCCCAACCCCACATCAGCCCAAGGCCTCGTGGGGGGGGCGGGGGGAGTGATTTGCACCCTACCGCGTGGGACCACCTACGCATGGGATGAGGGCACACGGCAGTGGGTTGCCCTGGTGCAAATCCCTCCCGTGTTTGCATCGCTGGTCCCAGGGGACCGTACCTGTGCTTGCCTACAAGGGGTATTTACCACGGCGTGACCCACGTCACTCACCCCACAGGCAGTTACCTGACCTTGCTGCCTCAGGGTGTTTTTTTAGGACAAGTCCTGATCTCCAGCCATCACCCACTTCCCTGCACTTCTTTGGGTGCAGAGCCGCCCTGTTCACTCCCAGTTCACGGGAGCTGCAGCTTCGGCCGCCAGCATCGTCCATCTTCCCCAGCCTCGCAGAGTCATCCCAGGTCCTCAGGGTCTCTCGCCGCTTTGTTTCGCCTCCGAAGTGTCACACGGGATCTCAGCGCCGGCTGTTTTGCAGGCAGATGAGGAATCCAGCGCTGCAGAGGGTTTTTTTTTAATCTCACCCATCTCAGCTTCGCCGTCCCTGCAAGCTGTTTCTAGGAGTCCTTGCCCAAGTGCTCCGTCTCCAGGAAACGCTGTTATCAGCCGCCCCCATCGGCCACTCCATTTCGAGCTCCCCGCCTCACTCCCGGGGCGCCCGTTCCCAATCCGATTTCTACTGGAAGCAGATAAGGCAGAGAGGAAGGAGATAAGGGCCGGCCGACAGCTTGGTCACCCTGCTGCTGTCCCCCCCTGACTCATAAGGGACAGATGTCAGTGCCGGGGCGGGGGGGGGACACACACCGTCAGAGCGGTACTTGCAACGCTGCGGCCAGCGGCTGGGCACGGCGTGGGCAGCCTGAGCTCCCCAGCCCTTTGGGACAGCCGGGTGGCATTGGGACCGAAGCACTTGGGGTAGATTAGGGTGATGCATTCCCCCTCCTTCTTGGGTGTGCACACCCAAAAGTGGCCATTCGCAATGTGGGAGGGGGTTCGAGTTCAAGTTCAGGCTGGACTAAGGGGACTTTTGCATTGCTCAGTCCTTCATCCCTGCGCATGATGCAGCATAAGGGTTTTCCTCCCTTTCCTCCCCAAAAGCTCCGGCACAACCTCACACCTCTTTTCCTAAGCACCCCCTTTACACCCATCTCCCCCCTCCCTCCTCTGCAATACCAAAAATGGCCAGATCAGTGAAAAAAAAAAAAAAAAAGGTGGACATGATGGTTAGGGACCACCCATTTCGTCTCCCAGCTGGGCAGTGACAGCTGACTGGCGAATGCCTTTAATTAAAACTAAACGGTTAATAGGAAGCTGAGCAAAGGTCTCCCGCTTGGCTCCCGATGCAGGTGCCAATGGAAATCGTGCCGAGGGCTGAAGTGCTCAGTGTCGTAACAGCCAGCCTCCGCCGTGTCCCTTTGCCAGGCCACTAACGTCATGGCAAAACCTTGCTCCCAAATACCGCTGCCCTGGTGCAGATTAACCTCCGCCTCTGAGGTGGGACATCCCCATGGGCATCCCTCCATCCATGGACCCCTTTCCAAAGGGGTCTCTCGTCTCTGACCTGCAGTTTTGGTAGGAAATGTTTTTTAAGCGCATGAGTGAGTTATATTTTGACTGTTGTCCATTTGTGAACAAAAAAAAAAATCGGAATTACCCAATACAGAGCAGTTTCCCAAGGTTGGGAAGCAGGAGGATGGAAGTAATAATTAATCGGCAGCGGCTGGCAGGGGCTTTGCTCACCTAAAACAGCCTGGTCTAAGGGTCACTCCACAAAGGTACCTGGAACTTAGGAAAGAAAAGAAGAGGAGGAAGGTGAAGCAAGGAGCGACAAAGCCACCGGGATGCCGCAGGGAAATTCATGCCTCCTCCCCAGCCCTCTACTCCCCACGCTCCCCCTCTGTTTTCCTGACGCCTGAGCATCTTCTCCCTCTCAAGTAATGGGCTCGCAGGACTTGACTAAGCATCTCAGAGGCCCAAACTCCTCTGGGATCAGCCGTCCCTTCCCAGATCCAACGCGTTTGCTCCGGAGAGCAGGGCTTTGGGGGCAATTCACTGCTCTGCCTGTCATTAGCGGAGGTGCCTCGACATCAGAATGATGTCCGCTCCATGGACACCTCACCTCCTCCCACCTCTTTAAGCAATGGTGGGCTTGAAACAGAGCCTCAGAAAGTTTGATTTGGGATCATCACCCTTCACGGAGCCGACGCCATCAAAAATGCTAGTGAAGACACAGTTAGGTGTATTTTTGTGTGTATTTTAGTCTCAAATGGCCTGAATTAAAATCTGCAGGAAAGTAAACGGAGCTCTTTGACCAAAACCTCTGCACTGAATGCAGACATCTCCACCAAAAACATACCGTTCAAGCAGGGAAAAAAAAGAAGGAACGCGTTATTTCAAAATCCCCTTTTGCATTCAAAACGTCCTTAGCAGACATGCAGTGCACGCACAACAATTTGCTGCTGTATTGTACAGATCCCAGGACAGGTCTTCAGCTGGAAAAAATATTTCTAGCTGCGTGTGTTTGGGTAGGGCTGGAAGTTTTTATTCTAGCGGGGGGTCTGACGTCCTCCGTCTGAAACGGAAACCCTCTGTGCGCTGATGTCTGTCGCTTATCTCACTGGTGATGCTGTTTCTGCAGTTCCAGGGTCCTTATCTTCAGCGGAGTCAACTGTATACCCAGAGTGAATTGCAATAAATAACACAGAATACTTTTTCTTATCAAAATGTCTTTGTGGGGAAAAACATCATTTGAAAAGGGATAAAAAGCGGTGTTCTTGTCCTCGCTTTCATTTAATGCCTGGCCGGGCTGCTGTGCTCCTCCCTGCCCAGCACAAATCTGGGGACTTCACCCTGATTTTCCACAGGACCCTGCGAGGACCAGCCCAGGGACTCCCCAAACCTACGTAGACCTCAGAGGAACGATGTATTTCTGGTGATGTTTCACACCCCTTTGGGGACGGGGTCTTCGAGCACGTCTGAGCGACGGTTGGGAAGTCTGGGAACCACCGAGCGAGAGCATCTCGTTAAAACCCCCCAAGCTCCCTTAGGGTCCTATTGCGATTTGGTGCTGAGAACAACTGCTCGTAACGCACCCATCTCTCACCTCTGCAAAGCCATAAAGAGCTGGCAGATGGCTGGACAACAGCTATTCTATTCTATAATAATGAGGAGAATAAAGATATTATAATAAATAGCATTTACCTGAATAAGTGTTGTCTAATGAATGCTAGATAACGATTTAGTAATAAAGGTGGTGAACTAGAGGGAGTCTGGAGGAGAGTGTGCGAAGTGCTTCGAAAATTAAAAGAGATCCCAAAAAGGAAGCTTGAAGGACCTGGGGTTGTTTAGTCTAGAGAAATAAAAACAGCGAGGGGACATAGTAAATCGTAAAATATAGCTACTGAGAGAAAGGAAATAAACTCTTCATAATCACAGAGGAAGGGCTAAGAAGTCGCGGGCTTAAACTGCAGGAAGGAAGATGCAGCCTGGGTGACAGAGAGCAGTTTGCCAGCGGAGGGGATAATTAAGGCCTGGAAAAATTGCCTGAAAAAATAGTTGAGATTTTGAAGATCAGGTTGGAAAAACACCTATCACAGGTGGTTTAAGGATAGCTGAATTGCCCTTGGGTTTAGGGATGGATTAGCTGATTTTCGGTGCTCTCTTCCAGCCCCATTTTCTGTTATTCAGTTTATTTTTCCTCCTTGATTGGGTTGCATTTTGAAATTTAAGGAAATGTCTCACTTCAGCATTTTTCTCCCTTGTCTGCAGACCAGTCTTCCTGCAGGGAAGACGTCTTCTCCTCCAGCAAGGCTAACAAATCTCCGAAGGACGCACACCCCGCACACACAGGGGACCAAAAACCCTAGAGCAGAGATTACTAACGGCAAACCCCAGGGATTTAGTAGACATTATTCCAGATATTTAAGGTCCAGTGCTGAACAGATGGGAGCTCGGTTCCTAAAATGTCGTCTTTCGGAGAGATGTACCCAGTACCAACCCTGAACGTGGGAGACGAAGACTTGTTTCCACGAGATGTTATGTATCTGTCGATAGTGCGGGCTCTTGCGTTCCTGGCACAGATAAAGACCAGCGTAAGCGCGATAAATCCTTTTGATGTTCCTCAAGCTTAAGCTCCAAGGACAGACAAAACGATAGTAAGATGGTGATGAAGAAAAAGCAGACAGATGCTTTGCATCTCAGAGCTTTTTACAGAGGAGGCCTGTGGCATGGAGAAGCACGCCGAATAAAGCTGGGTCTGGAGAGCCTCAGCCTGGGAAGGTCCCAAAAATGAGTGAGGTTTTAAGGAGGGGTTACGAGACGAGGGTGAGCAGGGAGTGGTTAGGAGGAATTTTAATTAGCATCAACGTTTGCGATGTTGTTTAATAAGGTCCAAAAAATATCTGAGAGCAATGAAAGCTGAAACCAGCGTTTTCGGAGCAAACAGAGGCAAGTGTGGGGCTGGGGGAGCAGGGTTGGCTTCCCAGGGGATGAGGGGCACCTGAAGAGGTGGAAGCTCCTGGGGAGACAAAAGCTCAGAGATGTGGTTTTGGGGGATTGCTGGGTCAAACAGCCCTGGGTGGAGGAAGGGCTGAGCATCCCCGGGATGGGAGATGCCCCCTGCGCGCTGGCTCCTGGGGCTCTGTGCAGTGGCACAATGGCAGCACCAGCCACCTGAGGTGGCATTTAGGGAGGTGGGAGACCAGCAGCATCAGAAACTGAGGCCCTTTTTGGACCCAGACACCCCCCCAGCTGAGGTGCTGGCTGCGTTGAGGGTCTGCTGTCTGGATTAAGTACCCTGCAGAAGCAGCTGAGCCCCGCGTTTGCAAAGGGATGCCAAGTCAGGTATGAAATGCAGGAAGGCGACCTTGGTGAAGGCAGGGTGAAGGCAAGGTGGTGATAGATGGGCACCCAGATTTGTGGCACGAGGGTGGGGGCAACCACGAGACTACAGCAGTGGTGCAGGGGGACAGCGACCAAACACCACGCGAGTCCACCACGCCTCCCACGAGCAACTTTGCCCCCCAGGACCCTGGCAGGCATTTTGGCCCCACTGGAGAGGACACCATGGACCACGGTGGGGTTTGCCAGCCCGAATAACCCTGACGGCGAGCGCGGGAGGAAAGGCCAGGCTGGGCTGTGCACGGCGCGCAGCGCGCCAGCCTCGACCGTTCAGGCTCTCCCCATGCCTGAACTTGTCGATGGGGTTGTTCAGAGCGATGACATAATTACAGTTTCAATAGCAGATTAATAAGAAGTGGGGTTTTTTAGCAAACTCTGAGGCATGCCTGAACTGGAAGGGCAATTCACCTCCCCGCTGCCTGGGAGCCAAGGGTGCCATACCCTCTTTGATGTCTCCTGGCGTGGAGGTTTTACAAACACCGGCAGCGGCGGCGGCAGCGGCACTAATGTGCCTGCTGCAACTACCCTTCCCGTGGCGCGTTCTCCTTCGGGAAGCCACACAGCTTTCATCTCCAGCACTCAGTTGGGCAACGGGTGTATAAATAGAGTGGGGAGAAGCCATCAGCAGCCTCTAAAATAAACAACTTCTGCTGGCGGAGGAAAGTCATCCCCGATGCCATCAAAGGTGCAGGGGCTGATAACTGGGGTGAAGGGGAAACTGAGGCAGGAGCAGCTTGCCCGAGGTCATTCAGAGCATTTCTGCGATGTGACAAGCTTAGGGATGCATCCAAAAGGCTGCAGCAGTGAAAGGAACTGGCAGAGCGAGGCTACCACAGACCATGGACCACCGCGTAACCATGAGATGCGAGGGAGAGATCACGCCCATGGGCCAGATACCAAAAGCCAAGCTTAAAGTCCAGCTTTTAGGGTTCTGGGGCAGACCCTGCGATACAACCGCTTGAAGTAAAACCACAGAGGGGCAGAAATTTGTCGCTTCAGGAGGTGGTGGATATGGATATATATCCATATCCAGCGTGACTTCTTGTCTCTGTGTAAGGTCTCCCATTTTTCCTCCTCCCCCATCACTCAGCCCAGCGCAGCTCACTTGGACCAGGTGAATCTCTCACATCATTCAGGTTAGGAGGTTTCAGTGCCTGACGGAGGAGCTTTTGCATACCCCTGGGCACGTCAAGCCTGGGGCTGTCCCTCAGCTGCTCTCATCGGGAGTCCCAGAGCCCAGCCAAGCCCTGCCAACCCAACCATTAAAAAAAAAAATAATAAATAAATCACCCAGATCCTCAGGCTGACTTAAAAGTCAGGATAGCTCCTAATAACCCTTTTTTTTTTTCCTCACCCATCCAGCCTCTGAGTCTTCAGCCCGCACTTTTCAAGTTTCACCTGCGGTTGGAGGACTGGAGAGTTGTGCGTGCTTTCAGCTTTTTCATGCCCACACAGCTCCTGGAGCTCGCGGATGCTTGTGAGCCTCTGGTAGACACCCAGGAGCCACCAAGCAGAGGAGCCCACGGGTGGGAACACTGCATGGAGCTTAAAAAAGCAGGTGAGACTCTGGGGCAGAAACGTATGATTGACATCTGCTGTTCCCTGTGGTTTCCTGCTCTTCATGTCGACCATCTCCACTTTCAGGCCCATTTTAGACACTCCTCAGATTCTGCCTTATCATGATCCTGTGCCCCTTATTGCTTCAGCTGAGGTTGTTTTACTGGACTGTCCATCTCCCCTGGAAGGAGGTGAACGTATTTGAAACTTCTGAGCTCTGAACACCAAAATCAGCCTCTCTCCATCTTCCTGCAGTTTCCCAAGCTACAAGCAGGTCTGTATCTGGAGATCGGTTTCCTGTAAAAAAGCAGGTCCCTATCTGGAGATCTGTTTTCCTGCAACAAAAATATGCCCCAGGTGAGAAATTTGCCTCCTGAACTCAGCATGACCTCCAAGAGCTGAAAGGCTTAGGAGCATCGGGGTTGACTGTGCTGAAAATCAATCCAACCCCGGAGCCGCACTGCCAAGAGTGGTGATGCATCTCCGCAAAAGACCTCAAAAGTCCCAAGAAATGTTGTTTTTACAGGATACCCACCAAAACATCGGTGCCTGCTGGTGGTCCAGCCCAACAGCCTCTCTCAGGCCAGAGGTCTCCCGGGGATGATCCCAATTGTGGGTTGAGGCCCCACTGTCCCTCTCTCCATGGGCAGCAGACGGAGCCGGCAGCGCCTCCAACTAGTGATGCTGATGCATGGGCTCAGTGCTCCACCAACTGCAGCATCAAGTCCCCCAAAAAAAAACCCTAAAAAAAGGGGGCCTGAAGGGTTAAAGTAACAATGAAAGTTTTACGAGTCCAGGCTCCAGATGTTGCAGGCAGGAAGATGAAAGCAATTCCCTCGGCCTGGTTGCGGAGGCACTAAGCCTTTAATAGCCCGTCCTGCGGAGGCGATGCCCTGCCTCCAGCCCCGCTCGACTTCATCTCCCCGCTGGAAGCGGTTCGGCCGGGGAGCCCGCAGGCAGCACGTCGCTGCACGAAGCCTTTCTGTCCCACTGCTCGCTCTTGATCAATTATTAAAACCAGAAAATTCTCCAACCATGAAATTCATCCCAGCTTCCCCATGGCGTGCTGGGCTGGAAAAATCAAACTGCAGGGCCTGAGCTTCCAGGGGAAGGAGCAAATACCGCTTCCAGTGGGGCATTTTGGGGTGCTGGGACATCTCCAGCAATTGCTTTCTTGGCACCAATGTTCCCCCTTGGCTCCCGCAGCCACCTCGGCCAAGCACCTTGCCCACCCGCTGCTCTGCCAGGTCCCACCGCCCTCCCAGCTGCCCCAGCTCCTGTCAAGATCAAGAAGGTTGGTTGCCCGTCTTTCACCTCCGTCGGGCTCTAGCAAATGCCTTGACACCTGTTTCTGCTTTCTTTCACTGGACCCCTTTTACAACGGCTTTATTTTCTGTTTTCCTCCTCTGGCAAGCTCTCAGCCTTGGCTTGCCTTGCTGATGGGAGGCAAAATTTGTTTTCTGACCCATTTACTACTGGAGGTCGGCTCTAAACTGAGCTAACAAGCTTCAGTAGGTGTGATACTGGGGGTCAGTTATGTCCCTTCACTGGTTGAATGATGGGACCCCGAGCTGTCCTACCTTCTTTGCAGGGTGCCTTGTGCAAAACAGATACCTTTGGGGTTAGAATGTGATTTTTCCTAATTTTAAGCATATTCAGATTGGCATTCTCGTCTGGGCAGCTGTGGGGAATAACAGGGGACCCCCTCGGCTCTCACATAACAACTCCCCAGAGGTCTCTGGTGGCCCAGCTCCAGCTCCGGGTACGCACTTGCCTCAGAATAACTTACATATTTTCTACAGGACAGAGGATATAAATACATTCATGGTAATTCCAGTCCTAAGTATTGCCACTACAGCAAAATTAATAGTTAGTTCCTTGCAATATATGAGATTTTTTTAATTCTTTTTCCCATGCGTGTTGTCATCCTGGTAACCGACAGCACCCATATCGTCGTCTGACTTAACGCTGCTTTGTTCCCATCTGACACGAAGAAAGACTGCGAACACTTCACCGCCACTGAAAGCTAATGAAACCAGCCAGATTCTACTCTCAGAGCTGCTCTAACACTCAGAGGGCCTCAACCTCCCTTCCTTTAGCCCTAAGCCTGCACAGATGCAAGACTGCAAGCGATGGAGCCGAGCACTTTGAGCACCTGCCCACAACATGGGGCTCAACCAGGCTCAAAGGGGCTCAACACCTCTTGGCTGAAGGAGCTCAGAGCCCCCACCTCCCGGTGGTGCCTACAGACTGAGCTGTGGGTGGTCGGGTGGGTGGAGGGTGTAAGGGGATCCCCTCTTGTTTCAGCTCAAATGGGTGTGCGTTTACAGGAGAGAGTGCATGGGCTTCCCATCCTCTGCAAAAAATATCTCGCTATTGCATATGGCACCGGGCGCACGCTGGGGCTGGGACGGGGACATCAACGTCCCTTTGCACGGGGTGTCTTAACCACTGAGGTAGAGTCCTGCTCCTGCTCAGTCCTGCTTCTCCTTGCTCGCTGATCCAATGAGCATCTCAAAAGCCCAGCCACCAAAGGACCCCTGCCCCAGCCCGGATGGCAAAGCACACCCTTGTTCTCACTACGGGGTCCTTCAAGGAGGACCAGTCATGGCACGGCTCGACCCACCTCTGCTCCAGGACAGCTGCTAATTGAGGTCTTTTCCCTCCAGCCAACCTTTTTTCATTTCTGCAAGCGGGAATTGAATTCACCCTCAGATTTGCATCACACTTTCAGACTTGTCACAAGGTTCAGGAGTTATTTGGTGTGCAGCTGACAGCCAGACGGACGTGTGAGCATTGGAACCTCTCGGCTTTCAGAAACCAGAGTGTTTAAAAAAAAAAAAAAAGAGGATGATCAGATTCATCACTATGAGTAATTTGGCAGTTCATGATGCTGGTCCAGCCAGCATGAAGAAGAGAAAACATCCCAGGTTTTTCCACTGAAGCTGATGACAGGGACCTTGACTGGTAAACGTGACACAGCAGTGACTTCTCTGTTAACCAGAAGAGCTACCTGAGCCTCTCAAGTGTTTCAGTTTCTGTTCAGTTTCATCTTTAAGCCACCCACAAATTTGTACAATGACTCACTGGAGTGCCCAGGGATGTCCCTCTGGCTCCACTGTGCAAATGGGCAAAGGCCGGGCAGGGACGTCCTCCTGTCAAAGCCTGGTGACACAGCGGGGTCACGGGGGATAGACCTCTCCAACCATGGGCTGGGGGTTAAGGTCCAATCCTGGCCTTGCTGTCATCCCCGGCACAACACCTATCATTGCCACTTGTGCTGCTCGGGGCAAGGTCTTTCTCTTTATAGTGCCTGGCCTAAAAAAGGCTCAGGACCCCATGTGAGTCCATACTACGGTACAAACAAATGGCGCAGGAGAAGCTCCATCCATCACTTCTTGCTGTGAACATTTCTCCCAATCAGTTGTCCCAGCCAACGTTCATCTCCTCCCTTAAACCACCAGAGATGTATCCCCACCTTGACATCTTGTCGCCAACAGCGTGCCCGGTAAACCAGGATGTATTTTTAAACACACGTAGACAACACAAAGCAAATGCTGTTTCCATGTATGGGTGGTTTTTATTAATTCATCTTAAGCCAGTTCTTCACCACTTTGCCTCCAGAAGCCCTTGCAGACCAGGACATGCATATATGTACATAGACCCAACTGAGCTGCCGTTTGCAGGCTGAGTTAAGCTCCAGCGGGGCAACTTTGCACCGGTAAACAGTGAGAGCAAAGTAAAACCAGCGTAAAGCAAATAATACTTTTCCAAGGACTCACTCTTTGAATTGTCTGGAGCTGCCAACCCATAACCACCACATCGTCCTGAGGGCTGCATGGACGGAAGGGTCCATTCACCTAAGGGGCTTGCAAACAACCTGCAAGACAAGAGCCCACAGATGCCTTGGGGAGGATGGGGAACGAGTCAGACGCTGAGCATCACCTAAGTGAGACTGGGATCATGGCTCTGCACCATGATCCCAGTGGAAATCCATTTGCAAATGGTTTTCCCATGCGGAAAACAATGATCTCAAGATGGTGGAGTTTTACCTCCTTCCATTGCAGTACATCAGCCATTATAGACACTATCTTTTATCAGCAGCTGACACTTTGAGCTTATTTTACATATGATTTAGCAGCAAAAAATTACATCGTTTGACCCTTCTTTATTGCACTCTTCAATTACCACTCGGCAACATTGGGAAAAAAAGGCCCAACCGTGCTGTAATTTACTGTGTTGCAGTATATGATTAGAAGATTTAGCACTGATTATGCTGGAGCCGTGGTCCAAAGCAAGAGTACCGTTAACTAGAACAGACTGATTTCAGGCATCCCAAATTTCCAGAGAAATCCTTTTATAAGGCAGAGAGGAGGGAGACACGTCCCGCCGGCCACGGGGAAATCAGGACTTCAAGGCTGTCTCAACCAGCTAATGTCTGAGCCTCTTAAGTGAATGAGATTTCTGTAAGGTGATTTCCAAGGAGGGAAGAGTGCAAACCACAGCTAAGCCGTACAGAGCATGATGATACGTGAGGTCCCAGGGCCACCAGTGCTGTGTTGGAAGATGTCCATGGATGTCCATGGAGCTGGGGGTGCTCATCCCTGGGGAGGTGCCTGAATTTAGGTACTGTGGGCATGGAGCAAGAAGGACATCATGTTGCCGGCCAGGAGGGACGTGGAGGGTGGATATCAGCGTCTTCATTTGGGAAGGAGCCAGCTCTGCCCTCACCCACAGCTCCTCCGCCCAAGGGCAGGTCGGGGCTGTGGTTCTGCTCCTTAATCCGGGCATTACTGGATCATCCAAATTTGACCAGATCAAGAGCGGCCACATAACTGCGTTTCTGACAAATTACCTCCAGCACTCGGGGTTTATGTAAGCGCGTGTGTTTAAGCCTGGCTTCGCGCCAGCTGCAGAGGGACCCAGGTGAAGTGAGAGTGGTACAACCAGACGAAGTCTCCAGCCAGGCAGCAGGACCGCATCGGAGCGGGTTTACACCGGGTCAGCTCTTTGCTTTATGTGGCTGCAGCTTTTCTGAGCCCTAAAGATGGATTTACAGCATCGGCAAACCCCAGCCAAGGGGAAGTTCTTCCTCGCTTTAACCTCCGATCTCTATTTTAACCTTCAGACTTCTTCCCACCCTGCATCTACCAGCCCTAGAGCTGAAGAAGCTCTGGGTGAATGGGGACACATATGAGCTGGTGCTCAGCATCCTTCTGTCGTGTTCTTTTTTTCTTTTCTTTTTCTTTTTGCATTGAATGAGGGCTAAAATTAGCTCAGCAGGAGGTGAAGACTGGAACATTTTAGCTAAAGCTGCCATAGTATTGAAAAGCCATAGTTTTGCTGATTATTTCCCAGCTTTCTTACTGCGAACAGCATCGCCTGGTCTTTTATTTTTGGCAGATGAATGCAAGTAAAGATCCCATAAAATAAAATGCTCCGCGAGATGTTTCAGCTTATTCTCCAGACGATCACTGTACCATTCAACCTGGAAAGCCATGTCCAGCTGAAGGGCCAGCCAGCTCAACATGTCTCCAGCCACGGCCAGGGGTAGTCACGTAGGACAAGGTGTAAAGTGGGGTGTGTGGAGGATATCCCAGGCCAAGCAGACTCTCGCTGCACCTTGCAAGTGATATAACAGCCCACCAGCACTGCGCCCGTCATGGGGACACCTCCACAGCCAGCCTCTCACCTTTGCTGGATCATTTTTCCTCTTTGCATTATCATAGAACCATAGAATGATCTGGGTGGGAAGGGACCTCTAAAGGTCATCTAGTCCAACCCCCCTGCAACGAGCAGGGACATCTTCAACTAGATCAGGTTGCTCAGAGCCCCGTCCAACCTGACCTGGAATGTTTCCAGGGATGGGGCATCCACCACCTCTCTGGGCAACCTGGGCCAGTGTTTCACCACCCTCAGCGTAACAAATTTCTTCCTCATATCTAGTCTAAATCTACCCCCCTTTAGTTTAAAGCCATTCCCCCTTGTCCTGTTGCTACAGGCCCTGCTAAAAAGTCTGTCCCCATCTTTCTTCTAAGCCCCCTTCAAGTACTGAAAGGCCGCAATAAGGTCTCCCTGGAGCCTTCTCTTCTCCAGGCTGAACAACCCCAACTCTCCCAGCCTGTCCTCATAGGAGAGGTGTTCCATCCCCCTGATCATTTTTGTGGCCCTTATGTGTTTTGGAAAGCTGCTGTGAAGAGTGTTCATTTAGGGGTACGGTATTTCCATCCTCTGCTTTCAGCTCTCAGAAGGAGCAGTGGTTTGTAGCCTCTATCTTACAAGTGGAAATCCTGAGAAACAGCAAGGTTAAATGATTTGGTCGCATCTCATGGACCGACGAGCGGGAACAAGAACCCAGATCTCAATTCAAGGGACAATGTCATCTACGCTACAATTTGGCTTCAGGGCTTTAAGGGCCCTGGATATGGTACATACCTCATGGAACAAGGTGAAAACATCTGCAAAACATCTCTTAAACGCAGAGTCCTCTGGTGTGCCCACGTGGCTCATTGCTACTTTGGTGTCATACATCAGGGACAAAACTATCGTCTCATCTCTTCGGGGTAAAGACCCATGCCTAGTTGCCAGCACAACAGCTTGGAGGTGGGAGAAGTACGAGTGAGCCCAATATTCCCTATCTTTTGGTTACTCCAGAGTAAAAGCCAACTTCTCAGCCAGATGACGGTAACCCTAGTGTGGCCATCAATCTGGTGGCTCCTAGACTTGGAGGGATCTTTCTAACCCCAGGTCCCTACTGCCTGCACAGCCCTGCTCCTGCAGATAAATGCTACAAAAGCTCGGAGGGGTCAACAGTCAGTTTTGCAATAAAGTCGTCTGCTTCATCTTTCATCTGTAGAGCCTTTGACGGTGTGTTGCCTGGGTGGGTGTTGAGGACATGGGTGGGAGTGCTCTTCCTTGAGCTTCTGATGCAAGCCATCAATGCTAGCTTGGCTGCTGGACCACAAAGATATGATGTGATTATTGGATATTTCAAGTCTGCTGGTGCAGAATGGAAAGGAGATGAGCCAAATTTTAGCGTAGACGACATTGTCCCAACATCTGCCCTTCCAGGTGTGTCTCAGTGCATATCAAGCAAGACAGGGTGGCTACATCCATCATGCCCTCAGCCTTCGATGCCAACTCCCACCTGAAGGACGAGAGGCGAGAGCCTGGAAATTGAAACTCCCCTGCAATCCTCACACATGATCAAAAGCCATTTTGAAGTTGGTTCATGGGCCCGGTGACATGAATCCAACGGAAGGCACAGTCCATTCAGAGCAAACCAAATACGGTATCTCAGTAAATCTCTCTGGGTTGGGGACATCTCCGTTGAACAGAAAGGCACAGCATTGAACCAACCTGGTCCACATGCTCACAAAGCCTGATCTACTGCTATGGCCACCAACCACGTGAAGGACAGCAGAAGCTGGAAGTCGCATTCCTCGGGTCCAGGTGCTTTGGCAGGGAGGGAACTTACAAGCCCATCCGGACCTTCTACTTCTTCAAATCCTTCAGCCTCCAGGACTCTGTTGGTTTCCACTCAGGGTCCCTCTCCACAAAAGACAGGAACCAGCTGTAGGGACCTTCTCCCTGGCAGAGGACATGTGCAAGCTGGATGTAACACAGTGGAGCAGTGAACGCCTGAAGGCAGGGGGAGTGGGGCAAAAGGAAAAATAACCTTTATTTCCAGAGGCATGGGAGATGAAGGGTGCAGGAAACAGTTGAGGAAAACCCGAGGACTGGCTTTCCCCTCTTCTCAAATTTTCCTCCTCGCCTGGTGGCATGGGCCACCCATGTCCCAGCACAGAGCAGAAGCTTGGCCTCCCCTGGTATTTCAGGGACTGGGACAGGGTCGAATGGGAGCTGGGTCCCTAGCATGGGGGTTCTTTCAAGTTGAAATCATGAGAAACGGGAGTAGTAACAAAAATAACCCCAGCAGATTTTGGGCAGCGAGCCGGGCACCCCTGTGCAACCTGCCTGGATCCGGCCATCCCCTCCAGACTTGGCCCGACTGGGTGCATCCGAGCTGGGGAGCCCAGAGGCACATGCACCAGATCAGCCCAACGGAGCCCAAAGCTCAGGAATGACCCTATCTGGGCGCTACCCACGCCGGAGCGGTCCCACACGGGGCAGGGGTGGGTGCCCCCACCGCCGACCCCACGCGGTACCCGCTTAGAGCAGCATCTCTCCTGCCTGCCTCGTCCCCGCCACTAAAAAAGCCACTCGGCACAGCCTGGGATCAAGTGTACGTTTTTATTTTTTAATGGAACATAAACTCCTTTAGAAAAAACATTCATCTGGATGATAACACCCATAGAAAAAAACACCAATCTCGTGTTCTTTTTTTTTTTTTTTTAATTTGGCATTTGTTATTTGCATTTATATTAAAGCAAAGTGCATCTTTCTTATTTTTTTCTCGTTTATACACATTGCACAATACATAAATAATGATGCTTATAAAACGTCTTTATATTTACAAGTAATAATATATTTATATATAACATAAAATACATTTTTTTCTTTAATAAATCTCAGGGTTTTTTTTAAGGAGTCCTTTTTTTTGTGTGTTTTATTTCCAAAGCACTACAATGCTAAAGTTCCAATGAGAATGCTCTCTTGTTCATTTAAACCTTTATATTTAGAAAAATAGCTTATGTTAAGGTCTAAACATGCTCATTGAGCTAAGAACAGTGTAAAAGTATCATACTCGTGTATGAATTCAAGAAGAAATGAAAGCACAACTGCATTTCCAGATAGGATGGTACCGGGATAACCTGATCTAAGCAGGTTACAACAGACCAACTATTGTGAACACTTTTTCTTTTGTTTTCCCATTTGTTTTGTTGGTTTTGTTTTGTTTTGTTTAGTTTTAGGCTTAGGCTTCTTTCGCTTCGCATCTCAGCTCAAATTATAAAGCACGGGCCACGCACGAGGTTTCTCCGCTGTTGTTTTCTCCCCTTGCATCAATCCATGACCATAAAAAAAAAAAAAAGGCAGTGGAAGGATGAACACAGTGACAAGACGTGAACCCAGGAACAAGAAAAATAAAATAAAAATTAAAAGGGTGGGTAAAGACCTGGTTGGGAAGGTTTTGCACCATCCTTCGGCGGCAACGTGGGGTTAGCACCGCTGGGGAAGGGGTCTCGGTGTCACCGTCACCCGGGATGGCTGGCGGCAAGGGGAAGGTGGTGCGTAAAAAATACAGGTATCTTGTTGTTTTATCCAAGAGAAGGAGCTGTAAAATATAGCAAGTGGCTTCCGAATCCATCGATCACATACGATAACCCTTTCAGAGGCGTGAAATAATTATCATATGCAATCCCTCCCCCCCCACCCCGCCCTTCTCTCGCCCTTCTGAGTTATTGGTCATTCACACTTTTAAAAAATAGATATATTTATCAAAATACCCAAGGCAAAAAAATCTTTCCATAAGCTATTTCTCAAAACGGGGGGGGGAGGGAGGGAGGGGGAACAAACAAAACAAAACAAAAACAAAAAGTTTGCATGAAAAGCAAGCACTCAGAAGGAAATAATAGCAGCAAAGTAGTATAAATGTCATGAGTCCACTCTGTCTCGAGTCATCGGTTATTAAAAATAACCTCCAACCAGCACGGGCAACTGCTGATAAACTGTCTCGTGTAGCACTGGCCCCAGCCTTTCACAAAGCTGATCTGAACAGTAAATCCGGTCCATGGTTGCTGCATGAACTCATGGTCGTTGGGTCTCTGCAAGCTGTACGCCTTCTCGTAGTCAAAAGCCTTGATGGAAAAACCTGGGAACACTTTGTGAACCAGCAACGTCCTGGAGTCGGGGTTGTCCAGTGTGGCCGACTTGATGAAGATGGGGTAACTGCTGCGGTTGTACACCCACACGCCGTCCACTTCCTTGGTGAGCTGGATGCCATAGCCGATCTTGCTGCGGACCTTCTGCACCAGTTGGCTTTTGTTGTCCGAGTTGAGCTGTCCGAGGCAGAAACCATTCCCCTGAGGTAGATCATAGAAGATATCCAGGGAGGGCTCTTGGACAGAGTACAGCCGACCCACACGCGTCTTCTCTTCCCAGTATGCCACCACGCACCAGTGTGACCGATCCCCCGGCTCCTGAAGAACTTGGGAATCTACAGAACAAGAGAAAAAAAAAAGGAAGAAAAGGAGAAGTTGAGCACCGGGGGAGTAATACGACCCAAAAGCGACGCAATGCTGGCAGGTCCTTGCCTGCCTATGTCTTCATGATGCTCCCCATGCACACATCAACGCCCATAGCACATCCACCGTTTCCAAAAGCCATGTGTTAAGGCCACTATTAAGACCATTTAAGTTGACCCAGGTTTGGGGATTCCTGTGCTGCTTCAGTGCCTAGCTCTGGTTGGAGCGATGGGCCCTAAATCACCAGGTCCACCTTCAGAAGTGGCTTGAGACCCACCAGCAGCACCTACGGCACAGCCAACCCTCACCCAAACCATCACGAGGACCACCTTCAGTGCCAACAGGAGAGACGAGATGCTCCAGCCAGCTGCATCCAGCAACACCAAGCACCCTAAAACCCCTTATTTGCACCCACCAGACGATGGATCCATTTCCATAACTATCTGCTATGCACAGACGCTGAAAAAAAATGAGGTGCTGCTAAGAAAAGCACATTGAAGGTCACCCCATAGGACCGGAGGGGACAAGGACTCGCGCCTGCTCTAGGTCATGGGGCTTTTCCCTGCCCGCAGGCAGAGCCTGGGTGATGGAGAGGATGGAGACGTCGGATGAAGGCCTGACCCGCAGGAAGTGCCGTCAGACGGCGGCAGGGTGCGGACCAGAAATCTCACGCTTGTTAACAAAAATGGCCTAAAAATACTCCACAAAACCCAGAAAGTCGTTCCCGTAGCCCTTCTTTCGACTCCCTTGCCCGTAGCTACTCTGTGCGAGCAGCGAGGATACGACGTAAGAGGAAAAAGCGGGGGGGGGGGGGGGGGGCCGAGAAATGTGAAAAAGCCCCTTTTCCTGACGGAGGATCCCTAGCAGCCTGGCGCTGCTCAGCGGGTAATTCCTTCCAGCCTCGGTAGGCATGTTAAGACCTGGGAACTATTCATCTCCGTAATTGTATTTCCAAAAAAAAAAAAAAAAAAAAATTAAAAAAAAAAAAAAAAAGAATCAAGCTGGGAATGCGAGTTAGTGAGCGCTACCGAAATAATCCCCCGCACCACGGGAGCAGCTATGGGACCGGGGATGCTGGGTGACCCAGCACCCCAAAGCTCTCCCTGCATCACCTTAGCAGCCCCCCAAGTCCCGTCTCCCCCCCCCAGCATGAGCAACGGCAGCGGCACGCTGGCTGCCCTGTTTTCTGTATTTTTTGCTATTAATAAGCCCGCTTCCCCGGCGCAGGCGTTTTTCTCCCGTCTCCGAGTTGTGCCTGCACTGCGCTTTTAAAAAAAAAAAAGGGGGGGGGGGGGGGGGGGAAGCCCAGCCACACACTTTTAATTTCCTCATTTCTATGCCAGCGAGGAAAATATTTCTCCAGTCGCTGGAGGCAGCTACTAAAAATGGGCCTGACTGCATACACCCCGAAATAGGGACCCTCGCTGCCGGGTGAAACCGGGGATGAGGGTTCTGGCGGCAGAGGGGGAGGGTGGTCCCTGGGAAAGCATCCGCTGAGGTGTGCCCCAGTTTGTCCTTCCACCTCCCCTTTTCGGTGCCCCCCAAGGCTTTGTTGCGGATAACTTTATATCCTGCTGAAACCTGGCACCGGGCGAGGGACCGAGGCGGGGTGGGCGGTTTGGGTTACCTCCCCCCTAACCCAAACGGGGTGCCCCCCACCCAAGGGTGCACCCAGAGGGGCAAGAAACACCCCCAGGATGGTGTTTCCCCCACCCGCCCGGGAGATAGAGGAATCGGGGGGGGGGGGGGGGAAGATGCTCCTGGATCCAGGGGGATGATGCTCCTGGATCCATCCCCACCTCGACCACCCATCGCCCCCCCTCCGCTGCACCCTCCCTGCCGACTGCCTGCCAGCGATGCTCAGAGCTTCTTGGGTTTTGTTTTACAGCAGTTGAGGGAATTTTGGAGCACCAGTCATTGAACCCCGCTGAAATTCCTATAGGTTTTTATTTACTTGACCATAAAAGCATCCCTTTCAGGAGGAGGCGGAGGGAAAAAAAAGACTTTTTCACCTGATATTTGTGCTTGCATTAGTGAAGACCACTTAACAAGTAGCTCATTGCCGCTTACAAAGAGTTATTTAATTGCCAGCGCATTAAAAAAAAAAAAAAAAAAACTTAAAAAAAAAAAAAAAAAGAAAACTGCCTTGGCTATGAATGAACAGACCTTTATGGAGGGCTGGAAGTTCATGAATGAATCCCACTAGGTTTTTCAATGACATGGGGTGACCAGACCTCAAGGACAAGTCTTAGGTAATCCGGGATATTTTTTTTTTTTAAGGAGCCAATGCCAGCACACAGTATAAATATGCCAGAGCCTCTTCCGTTTGCGGGATTCGGCTGTTGACTGGATGTCTAGTCAAAAAGCCATGAGAATATAAGGGTTGAGCTCGGATAAACAGGACCAGGCCTCCCTGCCAGCCGCCACCAAAGCGGCTTTTCACGGTTGTTGGGACCCCGGCGGAGCCGCCCCGCTCCCACCCGCCTCCCTGATTCTGGCATCCGCCGGGAAAAGGGGTGGGAAAAGCCGGTGCAGTCACTCGGGCGGCAGAGGCAGGAGAGGAGGTTGCAGGAGAGGAGGAAAAAATGACGCAGAGATACTTCCTACGGGGACGGAGATTTTTTCCCCGAAAGGCTTTTTTGGTGGCAAAGACCATGGGTCTGGGCAAATGAAGCACATAGGTGGATTTTGCCCCAAAACGCCCTGCCGGGTTCACCTGGACCCACCATCCAACTCCCGTCTCCGCCTGCCGCAAACCCACACAAAAACCCAGATCCCCGGAAATTCGCAGCCACATCACCCTCAGCGTGTCCTCGTGTGCGACAGCCCAGGAACAGCTGAGAAACGCACTGGGGTTCTTGTTTTGAGTTAAAAGCAACGTTTTTACGAGCTCCTCGGAGCAAACACAACCCTTTCTAAATGCCTGGAAAACTCCCAGCAAACTGGGAGCGTTCCCATATTCCAGCAAACAATGATAATGTTTAATGCTATAAACATCCGCGCTATTATTTCGTTATTAAGCATCCCTCCATTTGCTGCTATCACTGGTTTATTATTATTTTCCATGGTTTGCATTACAGCCTGCCTAGGGGCTCCGTCAGGCTCCCCCCAGCGCATTATGCAAGCTTATTGTGGAAAAAAAATATATATAAATAATAAAGCGAGTCTGCCCTCAGGAATTTAGAGAATTAGTCGTATTGATCGCTTAGAGTTGGGTCTACGGAGAACGGCCATCCGAAGCAGAGCACATTTCTGCATGAAGGGGAGACATTAAGGCAATAGTTTGATACCCCAAGTCTTTGGGGTAACGAAGTTTGGTGTGGATGGTGACGAAGACGGCGGTGCCCCAGCACAACCACATTATTCAACATCACATTCCCATCGAAAAAATGATTTTTTCCCACGTTTTTTTACACCCTCCTGAGGGGCTGCCCTTTTACCGGCGCATCCCTTCGAGAGGAAGGAGTGTCCTCCACAAAAGCATCATCCCAGCTACTTCCCAACACACCAACCAGCCTGAGAGGCTGCGAGGTTTCCCACCACTTGCCTTGACCCTCGCGAACATCAAGTCCTGCCCAAAATTGCTCAATAAAAGGCCACAGCCAGAATTTCTCTAGCTTCGGGTGTGCACGCGCTGCCTGTGGGCTCGGGGCATCATCCTGCTCCGGGGAGGGATGCTGCAGAAAATGCCACATCCATACAGAAACCCTGGAGGATGGGACACCGGAGCAATAACCCCCAAAATTTAAAAGCTGCTGAAACCAAGGAGGTCCAGATGAAGGCGGGTATGGGAGATTCACACCATGGAAACACCCGAATTTATAAAGGCCCCACGCTTGGTTCTCCCACGCTGTGGCAGGAGGACTCGCATCTCGCATCGCTTGGAAGTGGCAGAAAATTTCTGGTGCGGCTTTTCTCCTCGACACACGAACACTTTTAAGATGATGAAACCATGTCATCTGTACTTTTTCTTTCCGCGCTCTGGCAGTTTTATTAGGAGTTTGGGAAGAAAAAGTTCTTTTTTCATTCAGGAAGAACCGAAACATTTCAGCAAAACTGAATTAAAAAAAAAACCCCAAAACCCCAAACCCCATCGCAGCTCCTGGCCGGCTTTCGGATCTCAGCCTCGTCCCGGTGCCAAGTTTGTGAACGTCGAGGGGAGATGGGCTGGGGATCTTTTGTTTTGCTTTGTTTTGTTTTGACATAGCTAAAGGTTTTCCTGTAATCAACCGACCGCTAAAGAAAACAGCAAGTTTAGCACACACTGAGCTATCTCACCCGCCGGGACTACTCCCATCTGATCAAGTCAAGAGCTATCTAAGTTGTCACCGATATCTGCAATGATAACTCGTCGCTGAAAATGGGAATACAACTGCGTTCCTGATTAGGTTTTTAAATGCCTGTAATTGGATCTTTCCTCGACGATATTAGGATTAGATGCAAATTAAATTATCCAACTGTGGAAGTGTTTCAAACTACGTTTTTTTTTTTTTTAATTTTTTTTCTTTTTTAAGGAACAGCTTTGATGCAAAGCATCTTCTCATGCTCTTCCTAAACTTCTCATCGTCACACCCCCTCCTCTCCCTCATTCCTCTGTGATCCCTGGGGCTGGATTTCCCACCGAACATCAACCCTGACGCAATACTCACCGTGGCATCATCTACCCTGAACCGCTAACAAAAGTCTCCAAATTTTCATAGAATCACAGGATGGTTTGGGTTGGAAGGGACCTTTAAAGGTCATCTAGTCCAAGCCCCCCCGCCGCAGGCAGGGACATCTTCAACTACATCAGGTTGCTCAGGTTTTGTGGTACCTTCACCTGCGTCACTTGCAGAAGTGACACTGCACGCACGACCGATAACCAACACAAATGCGTAAAGCCAACAGATAAATTAATGTAGACGTCCACCAAGAAATCATAGCACCAAAAGGAGATTGGTCTTACGGACCTTTCCTAGAAGGACCAGGACTGAGACGTGAGCTCCTGGGGCAGCAAGGAGACCTGGAGGGGTGGCGAGATCCCTGCCTGGCTTCCCAGGAGGCAGCTTTCTGCCGGAAAACGAGCGATGTGGGCATCGCCGATGAGCAGATGAACCTATGGTCCTTCCTCCTTTATCCGTCAGCACAGGCGGAGGGCTTAAAAAAAATTGGCTGGACTGGTGTCAGCGCAACGCGTCGTCTGGCCGGGGCCAAGGCTGAGACCAAGCTCAGTCCGTCTCACGCCCGGTAATCTCTCTTGGCTGACCTTAAGCGGCATTTGCGAGCCCAGGGCAGAGCCGTGCCCCCCATCCCCGCCTGCTCGTCGAGATGGAAGAGATGGAGACGCAAATCCCGGAGGTTTTTATCAGTTTTTGCATGCTCTACTTGACGGTCCTCGGGGCAGCTCGGGGCGCTCCAGTTGCAGTTTTGCCCCTCGTGTTACTGGCAAGTGCTGTTTTTGCAGGATCTCAGGGAAAAAACACCCCTGAACTCTTACTCGAGAAGCGAACAGGCATTACATCAAGGTGAGGACAACACCGAGCATGACATACAACCGCACAGCTCATCAAAGCAAAGAAAAACGGGCACCAAAAAGGGAAATTTTACTTCCTTTCTAGTCTCTCGGGTAATTTACAGGCTACTTGGGCAGGGGAACAAACAAACAAAAAAAAAACCCCAAGAAAAATCCTTCAAAGCCAGATTTCCAGGTATGCTTTGCAAAAGCAAAGAAAAAAAAAAAAAATTCCAAATTAAAGGATATATCCTGCTGCAGAAAAGGGTCTTTGTGCCTTTAACGGAGTTTGTGGGCAGCCTGGAGACACCACCCATGGCAATGTTTGCCCCAACCCTTTTATATCTCCCTGCACACAAGGGCTAGACAGCTTCAGCTTCCTCACCCCCCGCCCCCCCGCTTTTGATGGCTGGGATGATTTCTGAAAGGCTAATTTAGAGGACGGTCATGTGTTAAGCTCCTGTTGTTTGCAGAGAAAATAAACCCTTACCTACTGCAGGGATGCCACCATCCGAGGTGGCCCGTGGGGTCCCTCCACCACGCCAACACAAGAGCCCCCGAAGAGCTGGGACAGTCGGTCACATCAAGACATACTTAAGGAGCCCTTAATCTGTGGATTATTGACACGATAGACCACAACATCTCTTTAGGAGCCATTACAGCCCATCGTGTCAGTAGGTACTTATGGAGTCCTTAATCCGCGGATTGACAGGCTAGACCATAAATTTGTGTCTATGTCTAATTAGGCAGCTCTTATTACTCAACATATACAGCAGTCATGCGGGCTAAAGAGCCTTGAGATTATTTCTTTAATTTATTAACAAGTTGCCCACCCAATCACTTAAATGGCTCCTTGCTCCTAGCAAACTAAGTCAACCTTGCGTGAAAATAAATGTCCACCTGAGTTTCCCCCCAAGACTTCAGTTTGCCCAAGTTTTCTAAGGGCTGGTATCCAGAAGCCGAGATGTTGCCAACAGATTTGAAACCTTGCGAGTCTGATGGGGACACAGAGGATAAAATTTGGCAGAAGCCATCAGGGGAAGGAGTCTGGGATTTCCCGGTATTTGTAACTAGGGCTTTGGTTCAGACTCACATTAGCGGTGACCTACGAGCTTGGGAGTGCTCTGCTCGGTCCCCTGCTGACCCAACCAAGAACTTCCATCACCTTCACCACGGCTGGGAAACCCTCTTGTGAAATCAGGACAAAAACGAGGTCGGGTCAGACAGTGGGTAGAGATGACTGGTCCCTGAGGACATCCCCTAAGGTTCCCACCCCAACTTGGTGGTGCCTTGAGTCAACCTTCTCCCAAGCTGGAACCCAGCCCTGACCTTTTGAGGGTTAATTCAGGGATGGGACACAAAAGCAAGAAAACAAACCGAGAAAGGGTCCCTGCAAGCATGTTGTTGCAGACCTACAAAGCCTCAAGAGCGGGCACCAGCATGGCAAATGCCAAGGCTGGCCCAGGAGGGATGTCCAAGCTTGAAAAATATAGGGTGATCAATATACATGTGTGAAGGAAGCCCAGCTCCCCGACGTCCCCTGCATCAAAGGACGGCAAAGAAAGAACCAAAGTGAAACTGCTGAGTTCATGGAGTCCACCAAACCAGAAATTTGATTCATAAACATCCTATTAGTCACCGCTACTGTCTAATGACAGTGATTAATCAATTACCACAGCTAAAAACGACTCGAGAAGAGAAGAACCTTTTTTTGTGCCCATTTTCTTTAAAAGCCAAACAAGGCTGCAGCTACAAGGCGGGGGGGGGGGGCGGGAAATACGCAGGCACACACCAAAAATGCCTGTCTGCCTGTCTCCAGCGGTTAGAGAGGAGCCAGCTGACTCCAGTTTCCTCTGTACCAGGCTTCAGGCCTCATCAGCCATGCAAATTATAGAGTACCGTGCTGTCTGAAGGCCGAATTTCGACTCAGCTCAGAGAAAAGCCTTAGAGGAAGGGTGGGGATGAAGAAGCCAGCCAAATCCATTCATAATATTTACAGTAAATGGGCCTCTTTGCTGTTGTTTAGTATACAGTCAGTCTAATTATTTTTGAAGTTTTAATTTAAAGAACCTTCTTTATCTGCCTCTCCTTCTGCACCCCTCAAAGGTGTGGGAAAACTTTTCCCTTGTTTCAAAAAAGCGGTAGGACGGGAATCCCTTCCCCAAGCTCCAACCCGCCGGTCGGGTGGGATGAAGGGATGCTTCAAGAAAGGGGACCCTTCCAGAGGGGTGCTGCCAACATCCATGGGGTTTTTAAGACCCCCGGGCCAGCCAGATAGGCACGAAGGCATGCAGGGTCCACGTGGAAAACCCCCAGAAATCCAATTTTTGCTGCATGGTCTCCGTTGCTGTTCTCCTGTGCTGGTGGGGACGTCCTGGGAGGACTTGCTGGCTCGGGAGGTGTTGCAGGATGCTCCGCAGCCCCGTGCACCCTCCGACCTCCTCCCCTGCCTTGATAGCAACCCGGAATAATCGCATTTTAATGACAATCAGCCAAGGGGGTCCTCTGGAAAACAGAGGAAGCCCAAGCCGGCGTTCATGAGATGCTGCCATGCGACCACCAAGCGACTCGGGGTTGGTACCAGCCCCAGTTCCCAGAGATGAGCAAACACCTCCGTGCTTCGTCCTCAAGCAGCGACCAAGACACACCTCTTCTCCACCCATACCCAACCCAGATCTCAACCAGAAACCTTCTGAGAAGGAGAAACCAGCACACAAAGGGCTCCTGACTTACGACAACGCAAATCAGACCCGAGGACGAGCTTGCCGAAATCTCTCTCCCGGCTTGGGTTGTGCTGGAGGCTCCCGTGACAGCAACCTGCCCACCACCTCCCCAGCCCAGGGATAAATCACCGACACGGATGCCGAAGCCACCAGAGGCCACCGGGCCACACCAGCCCCGGGGTCACAGCCCCCCTCAACGCAGCCATCGAGCTCGCTTCTACAGGATGAAGACCTTAAAACGCTTTTGCAATTAAAAATAAAGCTCCACTGTTGCAAGGTGGGGAGGTTGCCCGGTACCCGGCGATGCCCTGGGGCGAGGGGGGGGGGGGGACGGGCAAGGGATACAGCCCCCAGGAAAGCCACAGCTCTCCACTGACAACATGTAGCTATATGGGTTACACGTTAAAAACCTTGTAAAGACCTTAATAAAAACTGAAGCAGAGCAGTCTAGGATTTCCAAACGGATACCTAATACCCAGATGTGTGTTAGGGTTTTTTTTTTTCCCCCCTAACTGCATTCCACGCGCACACACGGCATCGCTGCTGCTCTCATTTCAACACCGAAAAAAAAAAAGCCTCTCCCCGCAGCACACCGACCTAGAATTCTCCCCGAAGACTGAAAACAGACGTAAATATGTGTTAAACTCCCCCCCCCCTCCCCCCCCAAAAAAAAGACCACCCCCCCAGCTCCCTTTCCCAGAGCAGCATCCCTCGCAGGGATGTAAACCCATGGAAAAAGCAGGGTTGGAACAAAAGTCCTTTTCACGCTCGTCGTGCCCCGCTCCGTAACAATTATGAAAACTGTTTAGCTGGGCTGGCATTTGGAGCATTTACTGCATTCCTGCCAATAAATTCCAGTCCCGGATCCGATGGAAAAGGCTCCCCCCCCCCCCTTTCCCCTCCTTCCCTTGCCTTCATTCCTCCTGGCTTTCTTTACAACCTAATACCCTGTCGACGCGGGGCCAGGGCCTACTTAGGGGGAAAAAAAAACACCCAGCGCCAGACTGGAGACAGCATGCAGACTGAAAAAGTTAATCATTACTTCTGTCTGCCTTCATAATCTAATCACGCCTATTCCTAAGAGCAGGCGGCGAAGCACGCTCGCGTACAGGCAGGGTCGCCGCCCAGGGACGGACGGACCGATGGACGGAGAGAGCATCAGCCCCTACCCGGGCAGGGGGCAAGCAAGGGATGGACGGACGGACGGAGGGCGTTTGGATGGAGTTCACAAGTCTGGCCACGCACACACCCCTCCCCTCGCCTCTCGCTTTACTCTGGATTAATAACGCTTAGCAATTATAGAGAATATTACATTCATTAAGTAATTAACCCTCCCGGCGCTCCGGCGGAGTTGGCACCCCCCTTTCGCAGACGGAGGCCGGCAGAGGTTTGCCCCGGGGCTATAAAACAGGGCAGGTCGGCAGCACCCGGATTAAAAAAAGAAAAACCAACAAAAAAAGCTCCCTGTGCTCATCCCACCCCGCTTTCGGTGCCAGCGGCAGAGCCATGTCCCAGGCGGGGACCACGCCACAGCCGGGGTAGCATCACCGACACCCGGCAGCATCCTCCCGTGGGGGGCAAAGCCCAGGGGATTTGGGGCATCACTGACACCCGGCAGCATCCTCCCACGGGGGGCAAAGCCCAGGGGATTTGGGGCATCACTGACACCCGGCAGCATCCTCCCACGGGGGGCAAAGCCCAGGGGATTTGGGGCATCACCGACACCCGGCAGCATCCTCCCGCGGGGGCAAAGCCCAGGGGATTTGGGGCTTGGCACCGCCGCTCGGCAAACCCAATACCATACCAGCCGCTCCAGAAAATAACCTCGGTGCAACATCTCAGGTGTGTCAAGGCTTCGTGCTCTTGACACCCGGGATACATTTTCCATGCTCGCTTGTGACAAAGAACAGGAAAACTACGGGCCTCCGCGTATGAAGATTTATGGGTTTGTTCCTTATAATGAGCTAAAAAGTCTCAGCCCGGCTTCCAAAGAAAATGAATTCATCAGTTCAAACGTGGTGATGTAACTTCAGGCTCCTAACTCCTTTTCCAAATAAAACTCCTGTTATTTGATTCCTGCTCGAAGGATGATTTTATGGAGTTATTTACTCTGTCCGCTCTGCCCAGGAAGGTGCCACTGGAGCCCAGCCGCGGGGTCACCGGCAGCCGTCCCGTGTGGGCGAGCGGCACCCCGTCTCACTGTTTAATTTCTCGACTATTTTGCTATTTTCCAAGCTCTTCCACTCAAAAACCTCACCTTGCACACCAACGTGCAAACAGACACACAACCCCTCTAGTAATTCTTTTGCATCACCTGCCGCGGAGGGAGCTCCCCCTCAGCGGCGATGCCCGGCAATTTTTAGCATCTATAAATTCAACCCATCGGTTTCCATCACCGAAAATTGACAGATCCGGAGCCAACTGCAGTGGTTGTATTGCATATATTCAACCTACATATATATATAAAACATATATATAAAATATATATATAATATATTCAACATATTTCCATAGCCTCACTTATTACGTACACATATGGGTACGTATTTGCAACAATACTCTGAAGGCTTAACAGCCTGAGCGGTTCCGAGTTACTCATTTAAAGGAGAAATCTGCTTTTCCACCTGCCCAGGTATTCAGGGAAAAGCCGGGAAAGCCCACGGGAGCCAGGACTTCACCCCAAAGATGGCTCGCCAAAACCCAGCACCCCACCGGGCACCTTACTTCATCCCCGAGGGAGGATGAGGAAGGACCGCAGAGCCGGGTATCCGCCATCGCACATGGAGGAGCATCACTGGGACCTCCTGCAACCACCCCACCGGGCATCTCACTTCACCCCCGAGGGAGGATGAGGAAGGACCACAGAGCCGGGTACCTGCCATCGCGCGTGGAGGAGCATCACCGAGAGCATCACCGGGACCTCCTGCAACCACCCCGTGGTGCTTCAGCGTTGCCGGCACAACCCAACCGGGGAGCTGAAGCTGGGAGGTTTTTTATGCAGTGAGGTTAAAAGGGTAGAGAAGGGCTGAGCCAGCTCTTACAGGGTGGTGGTTTTTTTTTTTCTTTTTTTTTTTTCCCCTTGCAAGTTAAAACCAAGATAATGACACTGGGTGGGGACCAATTTGAAGGGCTGAGCAGCCAAACCAAAATTAGTCTCCCGGCCAAGAGCTTCCTAGGCCTCACAGTTTGGGGAAGGAAGCCGAGAAAAGGCATTAAAAAAAAAAAAAAAAAAAAAGATTCCTCGGGAAGCTCGAGCGTCGCGCTCAAGCAAAGGTGACCCTGCTAGTCAAATATTTTTCGACGTAATAAAAATAAAATAAAAGTACTGGAGCAGCCTCCCTCGGAAAAGCGGGGCCCATGGAATGGTTTTTTTTTCTCCTTTTCTCTCCTTTTCTTTCTCCTCCTCCCCCGGCACTTTCTTTCCTTTCACTAATAACTATGTTTTCTTGTATTTTTTTTTCTCTTGGCTCTTTCCTCATAAAAGACTGATGTAATTTCCTGTCTTGTCCCAATGTTTCCTGTTAATTAACAGGGTGAAAGTTATCATCACGTATTTAAATGGCTACCCAGAAGAGGGGAGGGGAAAAAAACAAGGGAAAAAGAAAAAAGAAAATAAAAAAGAAAGGGGAGAGAAGGGCTGTCTGTTAGCAAACACCACGTCACATCCCCAGTAGCACAAAACCCCCTGGAAAAAGCTTTTTGGACCCGATGGCTCGAACCCATCAGCAAAGACACCCCCCCAAGGGTGGCTCCTGCGGCAGGTCCGTGCACAGGGGATGCGAGCCCCCACCCTTCCCTGGATGGGGATGGAAAATCCCTGCAATGCTTGCCCAGAAAAGCTCTCTTCTTGCATTAAAAAGTAAAATAAAATAAAGAAGAGGGGAAAGAGAAGAGGGGAAAGGAAAAAGGAAAGAGAAGAGGAAAGGAGTAAAATAAAATAAAATAAAATAAATAAATAAAAAAAAATGCAGAGAAAGAGGCAGCCTGCAACACCCGAGATGCTGCTTTTATCAAAAGAAGTTAAAGAATTACAAAAAAACCCCAAACCAAGGGGCTAATCCAAAGCCAGCGGGTGGAAATCCTGCAAGACGTCGAGCTCCTTCCCTTCCCCAACCTCAGCCCCACGCAGGATCAGGCCGCTCGCTTTTCCATGCCCTCCCGTTCCTCAACAGCAGCCGTGACGCAGCCGGTACCCCGGCGGCACCGGAGCCAAGCCGTGACGCAGCCGGTACCCCGGCGGCACCGGAGCCAAGCTGGCGGCCTCGGCACGCCGACGGGGGGTGAAAACAAAGCGATTTAGGCAAAAAGCGAGGGTGGTTAGAACAGAGACCATGCCTCAGCGGTTAATAATATCTCGGTGCTGAAAATAAACTGGAAAGGAAGCTCCTTTGTGACAGTAGGCAGGCGGCCAGGCTGCGGCGTGGGTCATTCAAGCCGGCTGGGGACAGCGGTGGGGCTGGCACCCACCCGCGCCTGGCCCCGGCCAGCACCCGCCGCCCAGCCCATCACCCTCCTAAAGCACCTGGTTAGGGCTGGGGGGGGGGGGGGCTCCATACACCCCATTTTCCCCCGTTCACCCCAAAGTGGGGCGTACCCCGTTTTAACCCAGCATCGAGGTTTACGGTCTTGGCCGCCGCGGTTAGAAATAGGCATCCCCCCCATGCCGGCGGCGGGGAAACGCATGTGGTTAATGTTACTGGTTCCTCTAGTGTAAGTGATACCCGCTGGCAGACAGCGGGGATGGAAACGATGCAGCCCGCATCCCTGCCAGCCCGGGGCTGCTCCTCTACGAGTGTTTTCGTCCCGTCGAGTTTTAAATGTCCCCAACGATCAAGTTGCCGGCGCTCATCGGGACATCTTTTGGGAGCAGAGCACCATTTGAATCCCTCCCCGGCACCCTAACTTCCAAAATTCACCTTTTTGTCCTTGCTCCTCCCTGAAAAACACCAGGTGGTGGAATAAAACTCGAGTGGTCCCCATCGTGGTCCCCACCACAAAGAACTCGCTGGTGGTGGGATCTTCTTCTCCATTTTATTGTCGACTGCTCTCAAGGCACCGTTTGGTTGGGAAAATCCAGCGGCACGTGGAAAAATGAATTTAATGGAGCTGTAGAGGGATGGATTGAAACACCCGGCATTTAATGGTGGGAACACCTCTGCCATCATTTTTTTTTTTAAAACCCATCCTAGAAGGGTATCTAGGAAAGGATCAAAAGGCTCTAGAGCACTTGAAAGTAATTATTAAATGGGTCCTATTTGCTTTGGGGGGATTTTAATTAGCCAAGAGCCAGGAGCCGGGAGGAGGATGCCTCCAGCATCCCCGCAGCAGCACGGGGGCTATCCCGGCCGTGTCCCCAGGGGGGGTCCCCGCTTGGCGAGATCCCCCTTAAAAAATACCCCCACGGGGCCGAAGGAGCCGGAGCGGGCGGCCAAGCCAAGAGCCCCGGGGTCGGTGCCAAGCGCCGGCTCCCTCCTCCCCGCCGGCCACGGTCAGATGATGTGCGAGGCGAGCCGGGAGGCTCCTAGTCTGGCAGGCAGCCTGTTTTGCTCCAGAGGCTCCAGTGCTGTCATCTTGGCGTTAACCCCTGATAACCTTGTCCCTTCCAGGACAGGACGGTGTTTTTAAGGTAAGCGGGGCAGGGGGGGGCAGTCGTGTCTCCAACGACGCTGGGAAGGAAAGGGTGCAATGCCCTGCGGTGCTCAAAGCAAATAAAAAAAATATTAAAAGGACGTATGCTCAAAAATAAACCAAGAATAAGTGACTTAAAAAAAGAAATTCCCAAGCAATTGTTTATCCCTGGGACAAATATACAATCCTAGTTCCACAGGAAGATGTCTCAATTTCAGATTATAATAGGATGCCAATTTGTAAATAAAGGCATTTCACAGGAGGTTATAAACTCTGTACGAGAGGGAGGTGGAAGGAGGGGGGAATGGGAAAACACAGGCAGGACTCTGCCGGAGAAACCGCGCGGGATCCTGTTTACATTGGGGGGGGGAGAGCGATGGGGAGCCGCTTCGAGGGGCGAATAGCTCCGGATTTGAACAAGGTGCTTCTTCCCTGGCAAGCAGATACCAGCGGGGATCAGAGGCATAGTGAAACATTCCCGGCCTGCCCGCGATTTCGGAATGAAATGTCACTCAGCCAAGCGGTCCCTTAAACCAGACGAGGTCCCACCGCTGGAAGAGCCAGGGCAGGGAGCGACGCTGATGCTTCTGCAGCCTCCGGAGGTCTTTTTGCATCTTTTCGGTGCAGAGGAGGCAGGAGGGAGAAACTGAGGCTGCGTTTGCTCCAGAAGAGCCTTACGGGTCTCCCAGCCTCAAGCCTTGCAGAGCCTTGGTCCAGCACCCACCAAGCACCATCACTCAACATCCACTGGCTCCAGGAGACGCTGGGGTGGTTCCAGAGTCAGGGCAAGTCAACAGGATTGGGCTGAAATCTGGGTAAACTCTCGGGTTCGGTGTTTTATGAATAACCTCTATAAATAAAAAAACAGTGGAGGTGTCGAGGACACAGGCCAGCTCATCTCGCTTTCCTTCCGTGATGGGTTTCTTGGAGAGCTTCGCTTTGCCAGCAGATCCAGCACCATTCATCTGTCCTGCAAGAGAGCCACCTTCTCGCCCACCATGGGCACCACAACCTTCCATCAGCCAAGAGCCACAAGCCCCATGCCACACATGGGCGAAGAGGGAGATGTCCAGGGCTGGGTGGAAAGCATCCCATGGAGACCCAGCACCAACACCATCAAGCACCATCAGCTCACTTCTACCCTCGGAGCAGAGCCCCTCCATGGGTCGTACGGGAATTCAGCTCCCACCGATCAGATGCCACCGGACCACGGGCCGGCCACCTCCAGGCTCTCCAAGCATGGCTTTGCTTGTTTGAAAGAAGAGTCATCACCAAACACATCTGCTGGGAACGATTCAGCTCAAAAGATAGGAAAAACACCCTCTGCCTCCTGTTTACGGAATTTTTTTTATCTCCAATGGGATATTTTTGCTTTCTTCTTTAACCATATCGAGGATACGAAGGATCTGGACTGGTAATACCTGAGCACAACTATCTCAGTGGGAGACACCATGAGCGAGGACTCCTGACCTACCCACAGAGTGACCACTAAAAAATAAAGATGTAAGAAAATAAATAAAGGCAAGAATATGGAAGCGGGAGCCAGCACCTCGGGGGAGCGAGGGGTGCATCAGCTGGAGAAGGGGATGGCTGGGGAAGAGACAGCAGAGGTGGGATGAGAAGAGGACACCAGCACGGCGTGAAGGACTACCCAATATTGCATTCCTGGGCCAGGAAGGAGAACAGAAAGCAGAGGGAGGGAAAGAGCGGCTCAGATCGGTTATCGCAAGGGGGAAACACTCCCCATACATCCCCCCGGCCGCGCCGCTCCCCCTCCCACATCCTCCAGCGCCTCTGGTATCCATCAATGAAACTGCCTTCAGCCTCCAGAAGGAGACTGCGACCCCAGCGGTGGCCAGACCTGAGACTCCTCATCATCAAAGGATCCTCATGGAGAGCTGCAAGGGCGCTCACTTCCATGCCCTTTTTAATGCTCCTCTTGCCACCATCCTCTCAACCCCCCCCCCATGCGGTTTCCCTGTCAGAGCAGCTGTGAACCCCAGGTTGGCCCCATTCCCAAATTCTCAGCGCCGAGAGCGATCTGCCTCACTAAATCCTGCCCTTCCAGCTTTCGGACGTCAGGGCAGGTCTACTGACTTTGAACACCGCTACTACACCAGCATCCACTGCCCATCACTGGCGGCCAAAGCCTATAGGAACCCACCACCACCATCCACCCGTGATGTCTTCTTCCTCAGCCTCCTGCTCCAGCTTCCAAGTCTACCAAAATTAGGGGTTTTTTGCTTTTCCTAAGGCTGTCCTTTCATCAAGGAACCGCAAATCCAGCATCTAACAGCCCTGGTCTGGAGGGGATGAGGGATGCTGGGTTCTCCACCCAGCATCACCGATCCCCGCCTGCCCAAACTTAGGTAAGACCAAGCCGAAGCGCTCCCCGTGCGCCCTGCCAATAACTCATTAAAGTCCTCTTCAAATACACCCTTCTGCTAACTAAAATATGCAGGGGGGGTAGAAAAAAGGAGAAAGTGAGCTTTGGAGGATTGCTGCAAAGTGCGTTTATTTTCCTTTCTCGACTGGGTCTCTCCAGTTGGGAATTTTCAGCGCTGCACTTCTGCACGCGGAAGGGAGATGCCAGTAAATCAGAGCAAATTCAAAACAAATGCTCTTTCATGTGGAGGCATTCGGCTTTGTTTCAGGGCTTGGGTAGCTAACCGTATCCCTTCATGAGTCAACTCTCCTATCAGCTCCTCATTAAACTAAATGGCTACAATTACATTTGGGGAGGAAAAAAGAGCGGTTAATGATCGTAAAAGGTTCTGTTTCCAGGCTTTGGAGGGGGGAAACCTTTGATAAGGAAGACAAAAAAAAAAAAATCCAATCCAATGAAATAATAAAAATATAATAAAATAAGTTTAAAAAAATGCATTTTCAGGAGGAAACGTGCTTTCTTTTGGGGAGGAGGCTCTATTAAGGAGCTGGGGCTCCCCTTCCAGCGGCCCTTCGGGAGGCACCGGGAACGAGCCGTGTTATTTCCTGCAGCCCAAGCCCCCACCTCCCGCCTTCCCTTCGGGAGCAGAGCAGCCAGACGAGATGTTATCAATAGGCTGAACCTTACAGAAAGCCCCCTTTTAAAAGCGAGTACTTCCTCTGCTTATTTCATGTGGTATCCTGTGGAACTGAACTCTCTCCTCCCCTCCGCAACGGGTGTATTTCAGGAGGAAAAAGGAAAAAAAAAAAAAAGATCTAACAACATCCTTATTGTGTTGTTTTGCTTCTTGTCTTTTTTCTTTTAACAGTCTCTTTTTTTCCTTCCCTAAAGCTATAGGCTCCAATAGCAAAAAAATAAAGACAAACCCAACAGTCTTCTGCATTTAAAAAAAAAAAAAAAGGCAGCGACAAGTTTCTCTGTTCCCTCTCCCCCTCCGTTTGATTAATTCTCATTAGGGCCTTTGAACAAACAATATGCTCCCCTCTCAAATAACAGACAGGGTATATATTACACCCAAAGAAAAACAAACAAGGCTCACTTAAAGACATCCACACCGAACGCAATTCCTGGAGAGAGGCAGGGGCAGATGCATGCGCGCGTGCGGCCACCGCCGACCTATTTCTGAAATTCCAGTTCCAGGGCGATGAATAAATCATAAATCACGGAGACATCCCCACAAAGGAAAGCACCTTCAAACATCAGCGAGTACATGCAGGTACATGGTTTCAGACACTCGAATCCTGGTAGAGACAGAGCCCAGCCACAGAGTTGGCTGGTCCGGGGTGGGAGATGAGGTGCTGGAGACGTCACACCTTGGAGAAGGTGTTGGGAGTTGGACTAGATGACCTTTAAAGGTCCCTTCCAACCCAAACCATTCTAGGATTCTATGAAAAGCCCAGGAGGGGTGGGGAAAACACCTTCTGAACCCCCATCCCATAACGGCACCTGGAGGCTGAAGGAGATGGCAAATGGGAAAACGAGGGGAAATCGTAGAATATCTCAGGTTGGAAGGGACTCGTAAGGATCATTGAGTCCAACTCCTTCTGCAACGTCTTCTGCAAAAAACGGGGTCACCTTTCCTCCCTGGGCACCACGAGCCTCACGCCTGAGATGTGGCATGCTGGTTTCCCTACCAGGAGCAAAGCTCAAGCACAGCTCTCATCCCAGAGACAAGAGGTGCCACCACCAAGTCAAGGAGAGCTTGACGCCAAATCCTTCTGCAAGGCACAACCGCACCAGCTCCGATAATCCATGCATCCGAACGAACGGGTGGCCAACATCACTTCACCTTCCCCAACACGCCTCTTCCTGCCTCGCTCCAAAAATTAATGGAGCGTAAGGCTGGAATTCAAAGGAAATACGGGCTTTCGGGAATGGAGAACCTCGCCTGGGATTTCAACACATTCTCTGCATGAGAGGTACGCGGCGGCTACTGAAACGAAACCTAATTCCCCCTTCGAGCACGCCTTTCTTAATGACTCGCAGCCCCAAAACTCCCCAGCATCACTTCGCCTTCCGTCAGGACCCTCGGTCAACGCAACCCACGGTCAAAATCAAGGGCAACAAGAGATGTCTTACCTGAAAGCCCCCCAGGGGCTAGACAATTAGTTCCCCCTGTTTCAGTGGAGGAAGGCACAGAGTCTGGACAATCTGCTGGAGCGGAGGAAAAGAAAAAAAAAAAAAAAAAATCAGCATATAGGCGGTTTTTCGCAGGCTCCCAGCATCGCCGCGAGCAGAACACACATTCCAAAGGGTTTAGCAGGAAGCGATTACTAATTGTCCGCGCAGAGACGGTAGTTCATCAAGAAGCATCCACCCTAACTCGTCGCCTCAATCAAGGCTGCGCGCTGCGCTTCATCACCAGCCAACGCTGATTATAGACCGGCAAAAATTACAGACTGGCTGCCACCTCTCTGGCCAAGTCACCGGATAATGAGATCAAGGTTGTCGTCGTTCTGATGTAAGCGAGCTCCCAAAAATGCTTAAATCGTGGCTTTATGCACCCAATTTAGTCAACGCCTGTAACTCACCGAAATGGGAACCGAAAGGGAAATGTCTCATCGCCACCCTTTTGCGGCAAACGGTCTATCTTTGTGTTCCCCCGCTCGATTTTTGTCACCGCCAGCTGCTGGTGGATCTTACACCCCGCTGTCACCTCCTGGGACAGACGGGCATACCCCTCCATGCACCACCGAAGGGCAAGGGCAGGGTAAGATCGGTCGCCCCGTTAGAGGTTTCTCCTGATGCATGGAGGCATTCGAGCTCAGGGTTTGGACCGTTCCATCCCATGCCTGCTCCTCCAGGTGACAACAGCCGGGAACCAACACCGACGCCCTGGTCCTACAGGCAAACTCCAGGTTTTCGGTCACTACCACGGGGGAGACAAGCTCAAGGACGCTCCATGCCCGAGAAGATCCATGAAGTTCACGCAACCTTCTGGCCCTCAGCAGGTTCTCGGGGACTTTGGGTTTCATCAAATTTGGGCTCCCTAATGACATCGTTTTGCTCACGGCTGTATCTCCAAGCAAGGCCCACCACCAGGAGAGCCGAGATAACTTTCTCCCTACTGATAAAAGTAGTTTTTCCAGATTTCATCCCTGAAATCCCAGTGAAAAAGAAATTCCTGTCTGCATAACCTCATTTTATCAGAGTAAAGTAGAAGCCCTAACAGGAATATACAGTTTAACAGGATATACTTAATCAAACCAAAAACAATAGGGGAGACAGGAAATGGACTTACTTGTGAAATACTGTATACGATACACTCTCTAAATGCCTTGTCCTGCTTTCTATGCTTTAAAGAAACACGCTTTTTCTTTTTTTAACCCTTTCTAATCCAGATAGAAGATTCCCCATGCCCTTTTCCCTGAGACGGCTTCAACTCCTTGGGCTACAGATGTTTTCTGAACGCAGGCTGGACCACCCTCCCCCACGCTGGGCTCCATCTGCCCCCAGTTACAGCTCCCTGATGGGATAAAGGACATAATTTGCCCTTTCCACGTTGTCTTACTCTAGGTATCGTATGTGACAAGGTCCTCCGTTAGCACACTGGACAGGATGGCAGGAGAGAATCCTATCCCAACCTAAAATGCATAACCCTAGCAATGGGGTGATGCTGGCGTTACGGCAGCGCTGCTCTGGTTTGACTCCGAATCTACGTGCCATTTGGCATTTCTGCACTGAGGCTGAAAACAAGGACAGATTCAGAGCCTCCCTCAACAGCTGGACCACTCCCTGATCCACACTATCCATCAAAGGAAAGCCCAAGTGGGCTTTCAAGACCTCTTTACAGCTGTCAGCTCTCTTCCCGTGTCCCATCATCCAACAGCCAGTTCCCTTCATCCATTAATTACCTTCTGAAGTCTCTTTAGAGGACTCAGAGCTGATGCACCTTGACTCAAGACCAAGCATGATGGTCAGGTGTGGGATAAGCCCAAAAGCGGGACCCTCCTGGGCTCTCTGCTCTACACGTGGCTGTTTTCATCCTTGCACTCTTCCCATCTCCCACAGATCTGCCTAGGGCTCTCGCTAGTAGGGGGTACTCAGGCTTGTTTTATTTTCAGCATCAGAGGGGTCGTAGGATCAGAGGTGCGATCAAGCCAACTGAAGGTGAACCTCCTCCCAAAACTGCCTTCCCACAATATAAAACCATCGTGGAGACATACAATTATTCCTGGTGGCCACCAGCCCAGCCTTGCAAGGCGCTGAATAGTTCCTGGAAGCTGCCAAACCTCCCGCTCCCCTGCAAGTCGATGCCACAGGAGGGCATTTGGCTCTGCAGCGATATCTCAGTGGGTTTCCTGCACTCTCATACTCCAGCCCCACCACGAGCAGCCACCCAGTAGCACGATGGACACAGCCACTTGCAGTCCCTTGTCCCACTTAATGATGGGTCAAAACATCTGCCTGAATGATTTGGGGGCACCACTATCCATCTTGCTTCCAACACAGCCGCAAGTGGCAGCTCCTGCAGGGATATCGGGGATGCTGAGCTCCCACATGCCTCCAGGACTGCAGGGTGAGTCCGGCCCCGCGCTAGCCACCGTCACCCATCCCTGCAACCGTCCCATGTAAGGAAGAGGGAAAGTCCTCTCCTGGATGAACGAGCAAGCCAGCCTGGACTTACAGCCTTCCTGCAGGTAACCCGGCTGTCAAGGGCAGATCTTTCCGCTCTACGGCGAGTGCACAAATACCAGATCTATTCTATCAACACAGTGTCTGATGTGGCATTTCCCTGGCTGCAGCAGACCCCCAGCTCCCCGTCCATCCCTGCTTTCCCCCAGCCAGCAACACAGCCTGTCTCAGCCTCCATCACCTCCAAAAAAAAAAATGCAATCCCCATCATAATGGTTTTAAACAAAAAGAGGGGAGATTCAGACTAGACAGAAGGAAGAAATGTTTTACGCTGAGGGTGGTGAAGCACTGGCCCAGGTTGCCCAGAGAGGGGGTGGATGCCCCATCCCTGGAAACATTCCAGGTCAGGTTGGACGGGGCTCTGAGCGACCTGATCTAGTTGAAGATGTCCCTGCCCACGGCAGGGGGGTGGGACTAGATGGCCTTTAGAGGTCCCTTCCGACCCAAACCATTCTGTGATTCTATGATCACGGGCACTGTCTGTCTGTCCATATGAAGCACTTACAAGACGCAGCCCTAAATACTTAAGTATTTTTATTACCACTATCACGCTTGATGGAAAAGCAGAAGTTTCGGCTGGATGCACGTTCCCAGCTCCACTGGCAGATGCAGTTGCCATCCAGTTGCCCAAGTCTAAACTGGAGGGACCGTTCCCACCCAAGGTCCCAGGGGAGAAGATGGCTCATGTGCATCAGCCAGGTAAAAGGCTTCACACCCTCCCATCGTCATCTACTGTCCCTCTTCCATCTAGCCAGCCCATGGCCAGCAATCCTCAACATACGGCTGGGAAAATGCCGCAGGAGATGGCACCGATGCTGGGACGGGAAACCCTCGGTCCCTCCGCAGAGGAAACGCCGAGAAACCCTGAGCTTGCAAAACCCACCTGCAACAACAGACTTCCAGGCTCCGCTTGTGCCTGTCACGGCCCCGTTAGTCAGAGTTCAGCTGCCAAATGGATTTTTCTTTTAAAAAGGAAAAAAAAGGAGGACTTTTTGGTGAGTAACCCAGTTGTTTCTGCGTTTCCGATGGGCAGCGTTAATCACTTCCTATTGGCCGATAGGAATAACTTTTCCTTTCGAAATGGCACATTCATGTTCTGCGGCTTTTCTGTTTACACACATTTTGCTACCTTATGTCAACACTTGCTAATGAATAAATATATCACTCGGCTAACTGAAAATGAGGTCCTGGCAGAGGCAGATTGGATGTTTAAACCCTGCTAATAGATTTATCCCAACATCTTTACAGGAAACTGAAGGCAAGCTTTAACCCTTCTCTCCTGCAGCTCCGAACCCCTTTGCATCCCACGCCAGGATCATCGTTGGGTAGAAACAAAGGCAATAAAGGCAGAAATACAAGCTTTTGGGGGAGCATTGCCCCGCAGGGACGCAGTCGAAACGATGCCAATCTCACCCAAACCCGCAAAACTTTGCGACCCAGCAGACCCTCAGAGTCTATTATGGAACCACCCTTCCGCATCCCAGCACGTGCTCGGGATGTTGAGCCTACTCCCGATATCCCTCTTTCATTCATAAGCCTTTATCTCCTGTTTTTTCACGCGGAGGCAAAATATTTCATGCTTTGCAACCCGATTGTTTGTTAAACAGCTTTGCTTATTTCCACAAGGCATAAAAAGAGTTATTAGTGTTTCTTAGAGGGGAAAAACAACAGTCCAGCCTGCGAGGGAGCAGTGGGCAGGATGGGACCCCACAACGGTACCCTGTGTCCAAAGCAACCTCAAGTTTGGGGTTTCTTCTAGTCCTGAGAATCTGAAGAGCAGCGATTTTATAGGAACTGCTCTTGTGGCAAAAAAAAACCCTGAAATGACCTGGTATTGGTCTTCAGAAATATATCTATCTTTGCCTCCCTGCACCGCCATGCCCCTCCTGCCTGCTGTGACCGAGGGGCACGACCACAGAGACCACCGTGCTCCAGCCAACACTCCAGATCCACTAATCCTTGGGGAGCCAGGAGCTGCCCCTCCCCGAGCTCCCCCCTCCGTTTCCGATTCTCCCCACCTCTCCTCCTTCTTCCAGCCCGATTTATCTCACACCCGGCGAGCGCGCTGCCAACCAAGAGTTTATGCAGACAACCGCAAAAGAGCTGGTGCCAGCCTCAAATGGGCTTCTCCCCTGGCACCCTGACATTCAATTACAAGCAACAGGCATGCAGAGCGGTGCTAAAAAAACAAAATAAAAATGGAAAACAAGTAACTTTTCCACCCCCTTTCCTAATTTTTCCAACCTGACAAGGTGGGATTAGGCTCCCTTAAAACACGGAAAGATTCCTAGCAACCCCGTTTGTCGAGTCTCATTGGGATTCCCAGCCATGGCGGAGATGCCAGCCCGAGCTGTGCTGGATCCCAACCTAAATCCCTACAAATTCACCCAGGGGCGCAGGAGCAGGCAGCACCGCTGCCGTTTACAACTGGAGCCCACGGTTCTCCTGGCTTCCCAAGTGACCTGAGCGGCAAAGGCCTGTGCTGCATTGCAATCCCTCCTAAAGTTTCCTGCCAGAGTTTTAAAATCCTATTTTGTGCAGAGGGTGTCTTAGATTAAATTCTATATGTTAATTCTTCCAGGGGTATCAGAAGGTACAGAAGCACGCAAGCAGCCCAAAAGCAAAATGCATCGCGGCGCGACAAAGGCAGGAGACATTTCCCCTGAGAAAGGGGCTGTTTTCCCTTTTTTATCTGCAGTCTGCATTGAAAAAGTCCACTTACCAGTTGGTTTGAGAAAATCCATTGGATATCTGGAGTAGGGTGGAGGGGGAGACTCTGGAATTAGAAAAGTACAGAGAAAATAAAGGCAGAGCCATGAGAAAGGAAAAAAAAAAAAAAAAAGAGAAAGAAAAAAGATAGGAACTTATGATAACAGTGGCATTCTTTTAGCAAAACTGTTTGTCTTAGCTCTGGGGGTTGGAGGCAGGGCAGCGAGGCGGTGATTGCCTTGATATTTAGCTGTCAGATAAACAAAAGGGGCCGTCTGGCGCCAGTCTCCCTGCTATCTGCCGCTCGGGCTGTCTGATCGGGGCCTCCTTGGCTCGGCGGAGCCGCGGCAGCGCCGGGGCCGGCCGGCCGCGCCAGGCGGCCCCTAATCCCCCGGCACCGCGCGGGGACGGCGGGGAGGCAGCGCCGCCCGCCGCGCCGGGGCCCCCCGGGGGGGGGGGTGGGGGGGTGGGGGTGGTGGTGGCGGTGGGGAGGTGTCTCACCCCCTCCCCCAAATAAAAAAATAAAAAATAAAAAAAAAAATACATACATATAAAAGAAACACGGCACTGCAAAGTTTTTGTTGTTGCGGGGTTTTGGGTTCCCCCCCCCCCCGAAAAAAAAGTTCGGTGGGCAGGGAGCCGAGCGGGGCTGCATCCCCTCCACCCCTGTCCCCATCCCCGTCGCCCCCCCCCCCCCCCCCCCGCCGCCTACCTAGCTCGCAGAGCCGGCTGAGGTGGTGCGGGTTGCAGCAGACGAGCTCGGGGTGAGCCTTGCCGTAGGATTCACAGCAACATAACCGCTTCACTTCGGAACAGTGGCGGAGGTCGGGCCAGCGGAACACCTTGCAGAGCAGCACCGGCAGCGGGTACCAGTGCTGGCCCAACCGTGAGTCGGCCTTGGCGGGCAGCAGCAGGCAGGGGGTCCGCGCCCCGCCGCGGGACTCCACGGCGTGCAGCAACCCCTCCAGCTGCCGCTCCTTCAACCGCTTCAGCACGGCGTGGGTCAGCGCCTTCAGTTCCGCCTCCGCGCCCGCGGACGCCCGGCCGCCGCGGCCCGCCTTGCCCGGGCAGCACCCGCGCCCCCCGCCGCAGACATGCGCCCGGGCCTCGGCCGCCGCCGCCGCGCCGGGTTCGCCCGCCGCCGCCTCCTCCTCCTCCTCGCCGCCGGGCGCACGGCTCCGCCAAAGCCGCCGAACGAGCACCGAGCGTTTGGTCCTGAACATGCGGGACGAGAGGAGGGGCCCCCGGCTACAAAACGGGCATGTCGTCCGCCGCGCATGAAGGGGCCGGGAGCCGAGACGCGGCGGCGGCGGCGGGCAGCGGCAGGCGGCGGGCGGCGGGGGGAAGGCGGCGGCGGCGGCGGCGGCGGCGGGGCCGAGGCGGGCTGTGGCATGCGCCAGTCTCCGCGCTGGGGCCGCGGGTCCCGCCGCCTCCCGCGGGGGGCTGCGCCGGCCCGCGCCTCTGCCCGCTGCGAAAAACAAAAAAATAAATAAAAATAAAAAAATTAAAGGGGGAGGGAAAAAAAAAAGGGGGGGGGGAGGGAAGGGGGGAGCCGCTGCTCGCTCTGGCTTTGCCCAAAAAAGAAAAGAAAAATAAAAAGCCCGTCTACAGTCTGCGGCGCATCGCGCTGGGGGAGGCGGGCTGAGCCTGCCGGCGCCGCGCCGCCCTGCGCGGCTGCGGAGCGCGGCTGGAGCCGCGGGGGATCCTCGGCCTCCCGGGGGCCGCAGCTCCCATCAACCCGCCAGCGCTGGGGAGGGGGGGTGTGGGGGCTGGGGGGGGGTGGGGGGGGGGAGCGGAGGGGGGGAGAGACGGGATTGATGCGACGCAGGGCAGAATCGAAAGAGAAAAAGAAAAAAGCAAGCCAAAACGATGTCTATTAAAAAAAAAAAAAATAAAAATTTTAAAAAACCAAAACACCAACCCTAAGATTTGGACGTCGGAATCGGTTTAAGCATCTGTCACGAAAGAGAAGAACAAGCGCATCCAGAGTGTTGTATCCCTTTTTAAAGCCCAGGTCGTCCTGATGCGGGGTTTGGGTTTGTTTTTTTTTTTTCCTCCTTCTTCCCAAAGGTTTTAATCCACACACACACACACACGGAGTCTTGATCCGGCTGCTACGAAAAGAAAGAAAGAAAAAAAAAAAAAAGAAGAAAGTGGGGCCGTGTCCCCTCCTTCCCCAGGAGCGTGCTGCCGGCGGGGGAAGAGCCGTGCTGCCCGCCCCCCGCTCCGCGCCCCTCCGCGCCGGGGCCGCTGTCAGCCGCCGCCTCTCCCGCCGCAGCTCCCCGGCGGTGCTTACATGGGTGCGGGGGCAGCCCGCCGGCGACCCTCTCCGTGCTGCCGGCGCGTCTGGCTCGGTGGGGTTTTGAGGTTTTTTTTTTTTTCCCCCCCTCCTCTCTCCTCCTTCCTGCCTTCCTTCCCCTCCTCCTCCTCCTCCTCCTCCTCCTCCTCCTCCTCCTTTCTTGGGGTTTTTGGTTGGGGTTGGGTTTTTTGGGTTTTTTTTTTTTCCGCTTTTTTTTTTTCTTCCCTCCGCTCGGTGCGATGAGGCTCCCTCCCCGCACCGGCGCCTCCGTCTTTCCCTTGCTGCGGGGGAGCCCAGGCGGCGGAGCCGGGCGCGGCGGGAGCGGAGCCGGCGGCGGCGCGGTGCCTGCGCGCTCGGCCGCGCCCGCCCCCCCCCTCCGCCCCCCCCTCCCGCCGCGCTCCCTCCCCTCCCTCCGCTCCCCCCCCCCCCCCCCCCCCCGGCGGCGGCTCGCAGTGCGCAGCGGCGCGGCCCCGGCCCGGCCCGGCCCGGCCCCGGCCCCGTCACGTGGGCGTCTAGACACCGTGTCGCTCCGGGAAAAAAAAAATAAATAAATATATATATATATTATATTTATCTCAAACCGCCTTGCGCAAGCGGCGGCTCGGGTTGCTGAAAGGTTGTGGGTCCTTCCCTCCCCCACCCCCCCCCACCCCCCCCCACCCCGGGGGGATGCGCCGGTAGCGCCCGGGGGTGCTGTCGTCCCGTCGTCGTCGCCCGTCCCCGTCCCCCCCCCCCCCCCCCCCCACTCCACCCCTGCCCCGGGAAACGGGGGGGGGGGGGGGGTCCCCGCCGGGAGTGCTGCGCGGGTGCGGAGCGGCTGGTGTGTCCCCGTCCCTGCCCCAGCACCTCGGCGCCCAGCGGGGGCAAAGCGGGGGGGGGGAACCCTGGGTGTGCCGGGGATGCTGTAGCTCGCTGTAAATACTGAGGTATTAAACCCGATCCAGCCATTAAAAAAAAAAATAATAATAATAAAAAATACGTCTGTGTGATTCTGGCCATCGAAGCAATAATGCTAATAATACTTTGCACGTTTACAGCACCTGTCACCAAAGGAAGGGCAAGTGTTTCATAGCGGGTAAGTATACGCCAATTCTCACAAAATGAGAAGCAGAAATGATTAGGACGTAGCGCTGTGACTCTTCTTGTTATGGGTACTACTAGCGGTAATAATTTCTGGCACCCCGGGGTACTCCGCAGATCCCCCATTCGAATTCTGCCAGCGAGAACCTGCAGAGGATGGGGAAACTGAGCCACCAAGAGGCTGCGCGGCTTGTGCAGCCCTGCTGCAGTCTGCCGGGGAGCCGGGAACGCTGGCTAGACTTCCTAGCGCCGGGGTTTGCAGGGCAGGAGGAGTCCCCGAGGGTCCCCATCCCGCACGCACTCCCACGGATGAGTAGCTCCCTTTTCATATAATAAGTGTGGGCGGACAAGTTGCTTCAGGTCACTCGGTAAGTCAGTTATCGCATTGGAAGTAGAAGCCAAGACTCTTAAATCATGGCTGCTATAAGCAAATCCATTCCTAAAACAATTGCGCCCAACTAAACAAGACACCAGCCATAAAACGCAGGGGGGGGGACAAACCTAACGCGCCGTGCAGGCAGGGTATTCCCGGGGTTGTCTGTCCTGGATCGCCTGCCTTTGGTGCAGGCAGGAGTGCAGGGATAATTTTAGAGCCCGGCCTTGCAAATATTCACAGGAGCAGGCCAGGGAGACTCCTAACGGGCCTGGAATCGCTCACGGTATTTGCAGAACCTGGCTCTAAATTAGATAGGCGCTAGATTTTGGGGCAGCCTTATTAAATGTTTGTGAGACTATACTCGCCCAGGCCCCAAATCTGCTCAGAATCTGCTTTGCGATAAATAGTATGAAAAAAATTGAGGAGGGGAAGAACATTATTTGCTGGCATCCAAAAGAAAAATTCAAGGTTTGTTACGAAACTGGAGGCTGAGGAAAGAGATGGGCTCCTCGCTTCACCTCCAAATAATTAATGGGCACAAGCATAAGCTGCCCATTAAATGGTCCATCAAATTCTGCAGTTGCTGACGCTGCAGCCGAGGCCGTTTCAGAGGTCGGGTGAGCTGCCCGGTGCCCAGGGCGCAGCCCTCGGGCCTTGGGGTGACGGAGGAGGGTGCCAAAGCAGAACAGCATCAGCGTCCGGCTCTGCTGCGCTTGCAGGAAAATCCCATTGCTTTTAAAATGGTCACTTCTGCATCCTGAAAAATGGAAATTTGATAACATTTTTAGGTTAACATCTTGTTCACCAGCCTCCGGAGTGACCTCACGTACACCGAGGCCAATTTCCTCGTTTCCTTAGAGAACCTCAATCCCTTTTCCACCGTGATGCATATGGTAAATTGATGGGGGGGGGGAAGAGTTCCTTCTCATTCCCGTATCTGCTGGTGAAAGACACACTGGACATGCCCATTAATACAAGCATTATACTTTTTAAATTTTAAAAACTTTCCAGGCTGTTATAAAAGAGATTGATGTCTTTAGGGGTTTTTTTTTTCCCCTTTGCGGTTCCTCTTGCCTTGCCGATGACTTGACGACTGCGATTACTTTATTGTCATCAACAGAGTGACAAAAAGCATAACGTGGTGTATGCTGTGAAGGGATGGAGAATAGGAATGGGGTCCAGGAGGTAATAATATATTTTTTTTTGGCCCTGCTATAGGTACTCGAGGTGATCTTGGGCACATCCCTTTCCCCGTGAGTAGGGACCTGGGCTTTAACACCTCTGGTTGCCCATCCGTACAGCTGGGCCAGCAGCGCTTGCCTGTCTTTGTGATCTCCGCAGGTGAAAATTACCCCAGAAGTGCTAAATATTAAATAACTGATAAAGAACTGCTTTCTAATTAACCCTGCAAACTTGCTTAAACAGACCATATGTATGTGCCCATATGGAAAATGCAGAAATAAGCATAATGAAGCTGATAAAAATGTGCATGGTACCTGGGTTGGGGAGACGGTCTGAAAGGGGGGGTGATACCCACAGCCTGTGCTGCTGTGGATGGTGTTGCTCACGGGCAGGTAAATGTCAGCCTGGACCAGAAACCTGTCCCAAAATGTACCAGGGTTGCTGCTAACCCATGAGAAGGAATAAAACCTGTTTGAATCATAGAATCACAGAATGGTTTGGGCTGGAAGGGACCTCTAAAGGCCATCTAGTCCAACCCCCCTGCAACGAGCAGGGACATCTTCAACTAGATCAGGTCGCTCAGGGCCCCGTCCAACCTGACCTGGAATGTTTCCAGGGATGGGGCATCCACCCCCTCTCTGGGCAACCTGGGCCAGTGCTTCACCACCCTCAGCGTAAAACATTTCTTCCTTCTATATAGTCTGAATCTCCCCTCTTTTAGTTTAAAGCCATTCCCCCTTGTCCTGTCACAACAGGCCCTGCTAAAAAGTCTGTCCCCATCTTTCTTAGAACCCCCCTTTAAGTACTGAAAATATTTGTATAACATATTGCATTTCTATAATGTGTTTGTATAATGTACTGCATCCCTCATGCGAAACACGTTAGGTCCTGTATGTAAAATCCCACCGAGCCCACACTCCCCATCCCTAGACCTCAATTCTCATGGCGGTTTCTGGGGACCTTTCCTGAACCCAGCTGTCTTTGAAGAGCTAAAGCCGAGTTCATTTGCATTGCAATTCAGCCTTTGACAGACAGTTGGAGCCAAGGCACTGTTAACCTAATTGTTTTGCTAACAGCACCAGGGTGTGAGACTCACCAAAGGCACTTCCAACAAAGGGGATAAAACGAGACTTGGGGGAAAAAAACCTTTTCCTGACATCATTACCGGGTACAAACAAACAGAGCTGATCCCTCTTCATACACTTTCGAGGCGAGGGTCAATAACAAACACACTTTGCTCTTTTGGGGGTATGTCTCTCTTTTTTAACAGCAGTGAAAAGCCATTCAGGGGAGGTAGGGGAGAACAAGCCAAGCTGAAGGCAGGGCAGAGGCAGCGCAGGCAGGCTCCTGGCACTCTCCCATCCTTTTGTGCACATTAGGAATAGCTAAGCTTGTGGCCCTGCTTCTATTTTTACGCATTATTTTCAGAGCAGAGCTCTCAAGCAATGTTCAAAGTCTGGGTTACGATGCCATTTTGGCTGTATCCGAGGGCTCCTTCCGCTCCAGCAGCTCACATCGCACACAGCAAGTTCAAGCTACGAGACCTCAGGTCTGCAAAGAAAACTCTTCTCCAGGCAACCTTGCTGTGTGCTGAGCAGCAGGTCACAGGGAGACATGAGGTCCTCATGCTCTCGCTCTTCTCACGCAGCGCTGCAAGCTAAAAATCACCGTTTCGGTGCTGGTGCTCTTGGGTGCTACCAGCCACTCCAAGGTTGCATCTGTTGGAAAGAGATTCACTGCGAGTGGGTAGACTAAATGAGAAAAAAAGCCTGGAGAGATGGACCCTCACCTGTGCTTATCAGGCACGAGGCAAAACACTCCTTTCTCAAGCCCTGGTCCATCCAAATCAAGTGGTCCATCAGTAGCTACGGCAGGCACCGGCACTGGCTCGGGGGATTCATTCGGTCGTGGGCAACAAAACTCATCAAAGCACTCACACGTGCCTGACTTCACGCGTGTGCTTTGCTAGCTGAAATTTTGTTAGCTTTATGGTTCGACCGCACAAAGGTTGTATCGCTGAGGTTTTCCGTCTGGAGAGGGGTTAAACACAAGGCAGTCTCCTTACCTGGACTCCCTTATGCCAACATAAAGGAAATTGTATATTAAAAGATATATATTAAATCGGTATAATCTCTCCCTAATTTGCTGTTTTGAACATAAGATGCTGGTATAACGATGTCCATCAAAGAGGAATATACACGGTGCAGGGATCAGGCCGGACCCAGTGTGCTGCGGGGAAGGGAAGAACGAACGTGGGCCGGTGTCGGAGGGCAAGCGCTGCTGCAAAAGAGGCTCTGGTGTCCCACAGCGGCGGTGCAAGCCGAGGTGGGCAGGAGGAGCGGTGCCTGCTCTTCGTGGCATCGCCGGCAGTCCCTCACAGCCATACAGTGTCCGATAATCCGTGTCACACCTACATCTTTGCCCACGTCACACCGCTGTCCCCCAAATAACCCGTGACGGCAGTGCCGCGTCACCAGTGGGGCCGAGGTTCTGCCCAGCTCCTGCCGAATGTCGCCGGTGGGATTTATGACCGGGAGGCGAGAGGAAAGGGATTTAGGTCAGGCAGTCTGGGAGGGGATGACCCGGGAGCCGGGGATTGCAGCGCAGCAGAACGTGACACCGTTTGGGAGCCAGCGGCCAGACAGAGGAGACGTGGGTCTGTTGAAGGGGAGCTGTAAAGGGGGGGGGGATTGGGGGCAGGTGGAATATTCGGCTTTACAGATGAAGGAAAGCCTGCAAATCCCTTTTGCTACATATTATGCTGAGGAAGGGATCGGCTTCTTCCTCCGGCAGTCCAACCCAGAGATCCCAATGCCTTTGGGATCTGTGTGTACTCTGTGGAACTCCTTAGGATCTTGCAGAGCGGGAGGCTCAATATTAATATAAAATATACAACCTTAGTGCACCACCTTACGTGTAACTCTTCCTTCATTTCTATTGTACCTGTACTTCTGTGTTTCAGATATCCGAAATAGTGAATACCTGTTTTCAGACTTTTTTTTTGGTGTGTAAGCTCTCAAAAAGGGGTATTTTTTTCTATACGGAAACAGAAAGCATTGCAGCTTTGCTGGAACATTTTAAAGGTAAGCACATGTGGACAATATAGCTGGTATCCCCCTTTCAGCATTTTAGTTTCAGTGGCGTAAATCAAAATCCTCTTTATTTCAAGTAAGTACCTTTGCCAGATGCATGAACTGCAATGTTTTATTTGCAGTTACCTATAGTTACCTATACCTATAGTTACCTATGGCAAGCTCTGGACCAGATAATGGGGTATATGTAAAGAGCCGGGGCTGACATGGGACATAGGGGTGTCTGTTACCCTGCCATTCCTTCTCCTGAAACCTCTGGAGTCCAGAGTGGAGGTGGAGACAGCTACTTTCTGGTTTCAACCAGTGGTCCCGATTTGCCTGTAGACCTCAGGGTACATCCGACGTGGGGATCCGTTGCCTCCTGGATGCTGAATATATGGTATACACGACATTGCAACACCTATGCCCGGGGGGGGGGGGGTCTGGTGTTACCGCTTAAAAGCAGCATTTCAGTCCTAACGTGATCAAGCTAATCCCTGACTTCTGGCGGGAGGTATCGAGCTTTAGGGGGATTTATCAGATCCTGAAGTTGGGCTGCTCAGATGGCAGCCGCAATGCAGGGACGTGCCCTCCTTCAGCATCAGCTGCTTACCCAGAAAGAGGGGACTGCCAGCGGCCGCTGCAGATCAGTTTACCAGCGGGAGGAACCCACAATTCCTTCATTAAAATCAAACAAAACTACCAAAACCCTTTTTGGCAGAAGGAAACAGTTGTAAAGGGGATGGGAGAGTAGCAGGCAAAGCAAGAGGAAAATCACCAGCTTCTGTATTTCCTATTGCTAGCAGGTAGGGGTGTAATTTTGGAGTTCCTTCCTTTTTAATGGGATAGGTCGTAACCTTACCATCATTTATGTGTCTTTCTGTATTTATTGCGGTGGCCTGGCCAGATGCACTGTGGAGCTGATTTCTCTCCCTCGAACATTAGCCCTGTCCTCACGGGTGGTGAGATACCAGCCTGTGCTTTTCACGGATTCTCTTCCAGGGACAATTCCCACTGATGCTAATGGCAATTTTGTCCAGTCAGAGACTGGGATCAGCCTCTTGGAAAAAGAAAATTCCCATGTTTATGATGGGTTGTTCGGGATCAGTGTTCCTCATACTGACCTGCAGCTTGATGTTAAAAAAAAATAGATTCAATGATCAGACGTCTGCGATGCAAGCCCTTTATAAAGCACTGACATTTTCAGTGTGGAGTATTGCAGTTACATTGTGCAACAGTCTGCTTTAAAGAACACGTTTTAGGTTTCTCGTCCTCCAATCCAGTACAAATTCTCATTTTAAATAACAAATTCTTGGATGCTTCTTTACATTCCATTCCTATGGGAGCATCATATCGCTATATGACAACATTTTGGGCTCTGTATGATACACCCCTATGATGTGCTTAAGAGGGAACCGAGAAGATGCGTGCAAATAACTAAAAGATGCTCCAAAATCAGGACAATTGCAGACAAGTAACAGCTTTTATCTAGAAGTCTACAACAACTTAGTCACGAAATACCTGCATGGGGAAAAAAAGGGTTTGATAATGGTTTCTCGAGGCTCTCAAAGATACAGGACGAGCCAAAAGCTGGCTGTTCTGCTGGGAGAATACAAGTGAGAAACGAAGCATCATTTTTCACGGGTAACGATCCCGGCTGAGTAATTAACCACTGGTTGTGGTGGATGCTCTGTCAATAATAATTTTGGAGTGAGGTTTTGGTGGTATTCAGAAGATGAGCTCCAGCTGGTTTAAACCTGTACGGATGCAGGGAGTCTTTCTGGTCTGAGTTACTCAGGTGGGTAGTCTAGACAGTAGGAATAGCCCTTCGTACCTGATAATTTATGAATTAGTAGAGCCTGCGTATTAAAACAGAGGATTGAAAAGTCCTCATTTGTCTAAATGTAGGGTTGGGATTTTTAATAGCTTTTTACAAATAGTAATACCCAACAGAAGTGCTTTCATGACAGTCTTCCACATGGCTCAGTTCCAGGGAAAACAACCTGCTGGGAATTGAGTTTTTTTTCTCTAAAATATCCAAGTGATGGAAATCGCTTGAGAACTGGAGAGTGGCACTGAAATGAAATTGGGACCCCGTCTGATAGTCACTGCCTCCAGGATGAGAAATTGCCTTTGAACCTGAAATAAGGGAGTTTCAGGTAAACAAGAAATATAGGATCAGACAGGATCTGACTACCCTGATTTCACAATCCAAATTGCATAAACTGAAGGGAAAAAAAAAAGTATAAATAGTAAAGTGCAATTTAAAGATTGGATTTTCAAAAGCACGTTACCCAAACCTGCACATTCATTTCATCTGGAGGGAAGAAGGCATGCCATCTGATAGCAATGATTAATCCAAAGGAGGCCCAGACTTGTTCTCCTCATTTAAGAGGAAAAATTACATATTCTCTGAGAGGGTAAAAGCAGCCATACTGGCTGAGATACCTGTGGGCTGCTGGATGGGTCTTCTAGGGACTGCAGAACATGGCCCACCATTTCCCAAATGTATTAATATTTGGTTTTTCGAAGACATAAAAGTAACTTTGGATCTGAAATAGCAAAGGATATTACAGACACCCCCCCCCTTTTTTTTTTTCTTCTTTTTTTTTCATTTTATGTTTTTTGGGGGGGTTTGCTGGCATAATTTAATGACACAAAGTTGAACCACCCACCACCACCTATGGAACAGAGAAGAAAACCGATTTGAAGCAAAGAGGGAAAGTGCACTGTAATGGATCCTGTGCTAACTGTGCCTTCAAGTTCAAAGGCAAGACACAACTTTGAGAGTGAAGTGTATCAACTGCAATGAGCAAAATTAAAAGTGTTTTTGGGTTTTTTTTTTCATTTGATAGCCCCAGTGATGGTATTTAACTCTGACACCCCCCCCAAAGCCCTCCAACACTCACCCCCCCAAATCATAGAGACGCAGAAGAGCACTCTACAAAGAATTAAAGGACGAGTTTATAGCCGTTGTTCAAAACTGTAATTAACGCTGTATTTAAAGCAGAAGCGAGACGATTACCACCTCCTAAAGGCCTTAAGAAATCCGAGCGGCAGACCTCCTGCCAGACCGAGTGATATCACTGGCACCATAAACAGAGGTTTGCAAGAACCCTCCCATTCACAGCCCCAACAGCTATTGTCCTTACGTGCTAAGTATTATTATCATTATTATTACTATTATTTCTATTACTCCCTTTGTTTATGGTGATGTGCTAGGAAGTCTGCAGCTCGGGTTTCTCAAGACCATACTGACTCCTACCAGGAGCCAGCCTCACCTCCGGGTCGAGCTTTTGGGAGTTCAGAGCTCTCGGGGCTTCCCCGCCAGCGCTCGGCCCCTTGCGGGGTCCTGCGTGGGGAGGTCGTTCTCTTGGACCGCAGCCTTAATTCCAACACGTTGATGGGGCCGGTTACATCGGCCTGATTACAGATTTCACCCATCTATACGGCAAGCAAACGCACAGCTGGCCGTCTGTCCTTGCAGACTCCAGCTTTTCATGTTCCGCTCCAATATGGAGGTATTTAAAAGACGAGTAGATGAGGCACTTAGGGACATGGTTTAGTGGGCATGGTGGTGTTGGGTGGACAGTTGGACTCGATGATCTTAGAGGTCTTTTCCAACCTCAATGATTCTATGATTCTATGATTCTAATAACTGAACCCATAAATTCAGTGCAAAATTGGAATGGAGAGAGAAAGAAGGGGACGGCAAGATCTCGGCTCCTCGGTTCAAGCTAGAACCATCATGCCATCTTGTCCTGGTACCTCTGGTGAGCCTTAAGGCGAGTCTGAGTGCGTCACCTTCCTCCGTCTCACGCTGGCGAGCGTGTCGGCTCAAAGGCCAGCAGGTAAGCTACACGGGCACCGATGTGAAGGTTCGTTTAGTTTGGACTAGTTAAACTATCTTGCAACACATTCATTGCAGAAAAATGTAGTAAATTAGATTAAGTAAAGCCAGAGAGCCCTCTTAATTGCTTTGACTTACCGCGGACACAAGGCTACTCGGGGTCCCAGAAGCAAGGACGTGCTTTCTCTACAGCTGAACTATTTTAAGCGCTACCTCCCCGCGTACAAGATTTTGCTGACAACATCCCCCCCCCCCCCCCCCCCCAAGGCTCTCGCACAGCACCAGTTGGGATGCAGCCCTGGGATAAAAGGTGCGAGCCGCGCCACGGCTTCAGAGCATCTCTCAGTTGCACAAACGTGAGGTATTTGGTTAAGATATAAGTAATAAAATTAGTTATTATTTATTTCACGTGGAATAAAATTGCCCCCCGGGGTGCTCGGCCCCAGGCAAGACACCCCCCGCCGGCCTCGGTGCTGCTTGAACCGCCCCACGGGGGGTCCTCCCTCGGGTTGGGGAGCCCCGGGGAGCGGGAAGAACCCCTCCCGCCGCCGCCTGCCCGGGCGGGGGCCCGGGGCTGCCCGCCGCCGCGGGCGCGGGGCGGGGGGGGGGGGGGATTCCCTGCCGCCTCCCGCCGCCCTTCGCCCTCAGCCGGCCCCGCCCGACGCCGCCGCTCCGCGTTGCCACAGCCCCGCGGCAGCCGTGACTCAGGCGGCGGCGGCGGCGGCTGCTGCTCCCGCCCCGGCCCCGGCCCCGCTGCGGGGACGGCGCAGGCCGGGGGAGGCTCCCCGGGGCTGGGTGGGCAGCGGCGGCGGCGGCGGCGGGAGCCCCGCGTCGTCGTCCCCCCCCCGGCGCCGTTGCTCGCCGGTGCGGCCCCGCTGAGGCGGGCGGGAGCGGCGGAGGCCTCGGCGCTGCGGGGGTGGGATCGTCCCGGGCTTTGGTAGGGAGCACTGGCTGCCCCGGCGCGGGGCAAGCGGGTAAACAGGAGAAAAAAAAACACCAAACCAACAAAAAAAACACCGTTTCAGCTTGAACGTGCGTCGTTCTGTATCAAATAACGTAAGTTTTATAGAGCTGCTCATACATTTGTAGAGATTTTTCATACATTCTACCGAATTGCTGGTTTGATCCCTGCTCCGCGAGACCCTTTTTTTTTAAATAGGGCCGAACCCCTGCCTCAGTTTACCAGGCTGTGAGCTTGCTTGCTGACGGGTTCCTCGCCGAGTTATTTATTACTCCAAGGCTGATGAACTACTTGCAGCCCGGGGATGCACGGCTACTCCTCCAAGGCTCTCAAAAGGCAGGTGCTACAAAGCAGAACATACTTTTTATTTACAGTGAACATGTATTGTATGGCGTGCATCTATCTGAAAAGTAAAACGAGAAATAGCTAAGAGGGCGGAAATTGTATAACAAAGCTAATTTCTCTCTCCCTCCCCCCAAACAAAGAGAAGAAAGTCTGTCATTAGATGACATGGTTTTAAAGGAATGTTGCAACGTACAGAAACCCCATGCCATTATATGCACCCCTGAGGGCAGCGCGTATTTCTGTTCCAGCGTCTTCCAAGGCACTTCATCGCTGTCCTCTAGACGGGATAGGAAAAACTCAATTAACTCACCGACCGTTTGACATTGATTGAAATAATTAATGTCACTATTGGTACTTACCTGGCGGGGCCATTTATAAGGTGGTGTTCACCTTACCTAAATTTGGCCAGAAGAAAGTTAGATTTCCTGGTCTAATGTCATCTAGGATCTCTTCAGGGTCTCCGAGAGGAGACAAATCCCTCCAGAGGGCAATTCCTCTCCCTTCTCCTCGACACCCATCACAGTGTGGGTGAGGCACCCTCGGTGGGACCCCGCTTGCTGCCAGGAGATGCCCAGGGAGCTGCGTGGTCCAGGTGAGACACCAGGGTAAGGCACAGGCGAGTGATGCGCTGCAGCTCAGCGAGGTTTGCTTCGGGGACCGCTGCTTTGCACCCCAACAAACGCTTGCATCCCGGGAGGTCTGCAGCAGCGTGGGGGGAGATGGTGCCGCTGCCCAGCTGGGAGCAGCTGTTTCATAGAATCACAGGATGGTTTGGGTTGGAAGGGACCTCTAAAGGCCATCTAGTCCAACCCCCCTGCCGTGGGCAGGGACATCTTCAACTAGATCAGGTCGCTCAGAGCCCCGTCCAACCTGACCTGGAATGTTTCCAGGGATGGGGCATCCACCCCCTCTCTGGGCAACCTGGGCCAGTGTTTCACCACCCTCAGCATAAAACATTTCTTCCTTCTATCTAGTCTGAATCTCCCCTCTTTTAGTTTAAAACCATTCCCCCTTGTCCTGTCGCAACAGGCCCTGCTAAAAAGTCTGTCCCCATCTTTTTTTATAAGCCCCCTTCAAGTACTGAAAGGCCGCAATAAGGCCTCCCCGGAGCCTTCTCTTCTCCAGGCTGGACAACCCCAACTATCCCAGCCTGTCCTCATAGCAGAGGTGTTCCATCCCCCTGATCATTTTTGTGGCCTCCTCTGGACCCGCTCCAACAGGTCCGTGTCTGTCTTGTACTGAGGACCCCAGAGCTGGACGCAGTGCTCCAGGTGGGGTCTCACCAGAGCGCAGTAGAGGGGCAGAATCCCCTCCCTCGACCTGCTGGCCGCAGTTTGGGCTGTACCTAGCCCGTATGCGTGGCCACAGGTCCTGCTGAGCAGCTGCAGGCAGTCGGAAAGCAGCCGTTTCCCTAAAAAAGCGATGGCATGGCCCCGTTTGATAGAAAGCAAACAATGATATGGCGTTTCGCCATGTAATCCTGCTGAGCTCCGAGGCGTTGAGCGCTGGAGAAGTAGGGATGTCCTCTTGCAAAAGCCCGTGTCCTATTGCCGTCTCCCTCTGCGTGGCTGCGAGTCCCAGGAATCCTAACTCCCGGCCTCCCTGCCAACTTATTTTCATGCAATGGCAGCGATATTGCAAAAGGTCTGCATTTTTCTTCCTTTCTGGTTCAAGAGTTTTATCGGTAGAAATGGGGGGGGGGGGCTGTGAGTGTGTGGAGGTTGAAGGGATTGGGCTGCGGAGGGGAGGGGAAGAAGAACGAATGATAGAAATGCAACAACAGTCAATGCTCAAACCCCAGATGCTCTGAGTGCGTCCGTTCACTTGCCCATGGCAGGGACCTGTTCCCTTCTTCCTCCAGATTTGGGTGCCCTGGTTTCCTGCCCGGCAGCGGTTCTCTGTGCCCCGCTCTCGCTTGCATGTACGCCCGTTCTCTCTATACCACCGTCTCCATTATCTGTCTGGGAGATAAATCTTTCAGTCAAACTCTCCAGCTCAGCTGGGCACGGGAGCCATCGTGGTGTTACGCTGGCAGGCGTCGATGGGAGTCACCAGCCACTTGTCCAACCCGCAGACGATTACGGAGGCATTTGAAACCCTTTTTGCTTCACCATCGCTTCCCCTTCCCGATTCTTTCTTCCCTCTTCCCGCAGTTAATTGAGTTTTGCTCACTGAGAGCTGAACTTCCCAAACCAACCCATCCTTAATATTTAAATTACTGCATTACAGGTAGCAAACGGCTCCGCATGGCACTGAGAAACGTCCACCTCTCCACCCGCAGCCCAGCCTGACATTGCAGGAGCAGAGATGAGGCCGAATACTGCGTCCCGGTGACGCGGAGGGAGGATTGAAGTGGGCAGAGCAAAGTAACTCACATCAGCCGGAACACCCAGGGCTTTGTGCTCAGTGCTACAGGGTCATTAATAAACACACATATATATAGGGTACAGAAGGATCATACAGCTGCATTATAACCCTCCATCGTGCTGCACGAACTTGTAACATATTACATGAAATAGTCCCCCAATAGCCTCCTTGGGAAATAAATAGTGTTGCATACTAGAATGAAAACATTCAATGAAAAGGTCATTTTTATGAATGAAGCTTTGGAAATAGAAAACTACTTTTCCATCTTGAGTATGGTGCACTGAAGAAAGCACACACGTGACTACAAAAGCCAAAATAAATTCCTTTGCTATGTACTTGATAACAGCGTAGGGTCACGTTTGCACTTATATATGTAACATATGTAAGTGAGGTGTCCCTTCTTTGTAATTCCCCAACATCTCTTCTTGAGCCAGCGTTTGTAAAGTGATATTTCTATATTTACTTAAGCGTCTATTTAAAGAGGAATCCCTCATAATTACTCACCACACAGATAGATGACACTGTTTGGCTGTGTTTATTTAGTTTCTATTAGTGATTGGCAAAAAGTCTACCGTGGCTTCAAAGCAGATATAGATGAATGACCCGCTGATCGTAAAATAAAGCATGATGATCTTTTCTAGGCCTCGTGGGAAATGGCATGCAGAGGGGACACATATCACTATCTCCTCCTGTCCCTTTGTGATATAATATTAAATCCAGTCATTCTGGCAGGGGTGGCTCAAGAGAAGATGTCCATAAAGCAAGAGCAGTCTGTGGTATAGAAGAATGAGAGGAATTCAAGGGAAGCTGTTAGCTTCAAAACGTGAGTTCATTTGTCCCTGCAGGTAAGACATCTGTCTCCGAGTCCCCCGTCAGCTACGATGGACAAAATGCTAGCTGCCAGAATGTTAATCTCTTAATTGCTGGCTTGCTCTTACCTGCTGGTACATGGTTCATCCTCTGTGAACCCAACTGCGGGCCATCTTTTGCTCATCCAGAGCTTGTTCGTGGAGTGATGTGGTGTCATCATGTCTTTCCTTGCCCTCAGTAGCTCTGCTCGTGGAGCGCTTGCAGAGTGCCTCTTCGCCTGGTTTCTTCCCCTGCCTCATCTGCCCTTTTTCTGGCTTGGTTGTCGGTGCAAACACCGGTCAGGTGTGGCTCCAGGTGAATAGTTCTGAATTAATACTTTTTCGGCAGATTTAGCCCTCCGGGTGAGGATGGGTAGGGCAGGAGTTGGTCTTGTCTATGCTCAGAGGAGTCAGCAGCAGAATTGTACCATTGCAACCAGATACCCCTTGCTCAGGAAATACATCTCGTAGGGAATTTAAAACTCTTCCTCTTGGGTAGTTTAAACTGATCTCCCAAATGGCATGAGCTAGAAGAGCAGGAGGACCTACCTGCCTGTGTTGATAATCCAAGTTTACACTACTGCGAGGATATTTTTGCTGACACGCGTTAGCCCTGCCAATAAAACCTCAAGTTTTATCAACAGGCCGCTTGCTTTCTTTTCATTTCCAAGGTGTTGGTTCAAGGCCCTCTCTTGACTTGCTTGCTTGGATGCTAAGCCATTTATGGAGCAGGAACTGCTACCTCTTGAGAATGAAGAAATCCTCCAGGATTGTGAGGGTGCTAACACTGACGGATAATAAATAACACCAATTATGGTGGTCTTGTGAATTTTCAAAATATCACGGGTGAGAGGAAGATAACACAGAAGCAGAGGATTGAGTTACTTAGTTCTCGTGCCGTAGCCTCGTGCTCTGTGGAACGCCGGCCAAACCTAGTACGCACGGTGAAAGCAAGAGCCCAATGGGATTATTTCAAATGAGATGCCAAAATAACCTAAAAGTACTTTTAATATGCCTGGAAACAAAGCTCGTTCCCATGGGAAGTAGGGCATTCTCAATTACTACTGATATCAGGGAGAGCTTGAAAGTATTTACAATTTTTCTCGGGGGGGGGGGACAGACACAACGCCTTTAAAGATAGAGCTGTCCCTGCCTGGAAAGTTGGGTTTGGTCTGTGTTACACCACGGGGAGCTCGTGGTGGCATGGACCTCATTTTCCTGATGTTGACCTTGCTGGCAGATGGGTCAGCCATGGGTCAGCCATAAATGAAGCGAGCGACAAAGGTGGTAGATCCTAGGAAGAAGGAGGGGAGAGACATGTCTACAGCCCCGTTCCGGTCCCAGTGCTCACCGCATGCGTAGGACTTGGACTTGTAGTCTTTAAAAAGCAATAACCCATCAAAAATCTTTTCAGGTAACCGCTTGGTCGTACGTGGTTGTAGGACACGCACAACGAATGAACCTTTTCTGAGCTCTTCTGCGCTGGCGCACTGTGGGCGAGCTTGTCTCCTCTTCTGGACGAAGTGACCGCAGGAGTTTCGTGGCTCCAGACTCCCGGTCTAGACTGTAGGATTTTTTTTCTTTTAAATTGGGAAATAGGCTCCTGTATCATGCTGGCACCTTTGTTAATTTTACCCCAGGTTTATGGTTTCATTCCTCTGAAGTGTTGTGTGCTATTTCCAGATTTTTATAGACACACACACACACATATATATATATTTATATACTACTGCTGTCAATCATAATATCCGCTATTCTTTCACTGTACTCATTAACACAACACCTTGTAGACCCTGGCTTTGCTGAAGGCAACTCATCTCCAGTTTGAACTTCTTGACTTTAAACAGTTAGATGCTGGATGAATTTTGTCATTTATCCTCGCCTTTTGATAATGCTGCTGTCTGAGGGTTATCAGTTACAGCGATTTCATAATCCTTTTGGGTCTCTTTCATATCTTCAAAAGGCAGGAAATAATAGTTTTTTTACCTACTCAAGAGCCACTCGTCTGCAGGTAAAGAATTTAACAGCTTGTGGGAGTGCTACTTACTGCCAGCAATAATGTGACTGATCTTTCTTGGCACGGAAAAAAAATGCTTCTTAGAAGTCACATTGTGAAAGGCAAAAATTGAGGTATTTTCTTTCACGCGTCTACTAGGAGCACTTAATACAGGAAAACAAATACCTAGCATTGAAAGGGGGCCTGTCTGCATGGATTTCTGTGGCAGGATTTAATTGTTCAGGTTTTGGGGGCGGTTTTTGCTTTAAGATTCGGAATAGAAAAGGAACAGCTTGCTCGAGGATTTTCCAATTTAGATCTTTGTGGTAGAAAAAACCTGTTTAAAGTTAACTTGATTTTTTTTTTTTTTTTTTTTTTTTTTTTTAGGACGGGAGGATTTAAGAGCAAAACCCAAATTGCATAGATTGTTGTATGACACACTTATCCAGATGGTTAGGCTGGCTTATCTTTATTCCGGGATTTGTATGTACTGAGCCCCAGTACATGATTTTGGCATGTACCTCGCTATTTTTGCGTTCAGATTTACCTGACGAACTCTTCCTTGTGTAAGCACTGACGGCTATTTCTCTCGTGCCTCAGGAACTGTGTTGTTTTATCTCAAGGCCACGGTGCTGCCTCGCATGCAGCATTCCCAGCCCAGGCATGCAAAAAGAGGCAGAAGCACAGGGTCAGAAGTAGTTTAAGAGAACTGATAGCTGCATTTGACCTGATTTGCCTGAAATAACAGGTTGCTGTTGATCGGGTTGGTCCAAAAGAACGAACATAGCAACGTATCTGGCTCCACCTTGCCCGAGATGGTCGTGTCTTTGGGCATCAACAACAAAGTGTTTATTGGGGCGCTTCAGTGATGTTTCCAAGGTGTTTTCGATGATCTTGCTCGAATCTAGAATTACGTTAATGGCTAAATTCAGTCCACCCTGGGGAAAAAAAAAATTAACAAGAACAGTGTTATGAAGGGTAACTTTAGTAACGTTATTATTTCACACGCACTTGCAAACTATTCAGATGAAACCATAGCCATAATCTTCACTGAGCAGAAACATTACACAAGAATGCTTGAATAAGTTTCTCATCTGGCTTTTGGTCTCCCATTGTGGAAGGTTTTGGATTCTGGAGTTGGTTTTGTCTGGCAAATGACTACTTAACGTCCTGTCTTCCTACACAACAGAAAAACAAATAAATGCCTCCTGTAGGTCAGAAACCTTTTTACGGCTAAGGATGTCTACTTGCCAGACATGGATTATGGACTTTCTCTCAAGAGGAGATACACGGAGGTGGGAGCACACTGGGATGGAGGCTTTTATCCCTGGGCTGGCTTATGCAGAGCTTCCCGGCACACTTTCCGTGAAGGAAAAGGGCTCCTGAAGCCCCGCTGGCTGCGGGTAATCCTCTCCTGGAGCTGTGCGACAGACAAGCTGACTTCACGAGCTTCTTTCCAAGCCTCATTTTTCATTTAGTTTCCTAAGAGGAAATGAGACTCCCATTATTTTGGTCCGATGCTCTCATCGGCATGAAAATTACGATGTGAAAATATTTGCTAATGATTTTCTTCTAATTAAAGCCAATAAAAAAAGAAATTACTTTTTTTTTTTTTCTTTTTGGGACAGGCAGTCTGGATTTGCTTCCACTTGCCGATGCGTCCCAACTACCGTCAATAGCTTTGGACGTGATGCCAGACGAGAGCCTGTAACAGGCAAATTGCAGCAACCTACTTACTGGCACAGCTTTTTCTAACAGTTATCCACCACCGGTTGGTTTATACGTTGAGGCTCGGGGATTATCTGTGCATATAAATGTTTATTTTAGCAAGTATAGCTAGGTGATATTTTTAGTAGTAATAGTAGTTAGTAGTAGTTTCATGTGAAAGTCTGTAGTTCATCAGCCTTCGCTGCCACGTATCTTATCTAGGAAATGTAAGCGTCTGCCGGGGAATATTGCGTACAATGCTGCCTTCATTGCACAGCACTTAATCTACCCCCAATTTATTTATTTTAGCAAATAGAGGAAGCAAATAACCTCTGTGTGTCTCACTTCAAGTAACTGCATTAATGCTGTGCGATACAGTATCAGTCTGTTTAGGATGCTTTATATCCTTCTTAAAAAACAAACCAAACCAAAACAAAACACAAAAGCAAGCAAAAATCCACAGCCCCAGGCAATGCAATAACTGAGGCTATCTGGCCTGGCTTATCCAGGTACCAGGCATGGTGGAGGGCAGTAGAAAAGCTCTTCAGCAAGCAAAAAAATGCCAAAGCCCGTACTAAAAACATCTTCCCAGCCCCTACCACTGCTTGCTTTGTACGGTGAAGCTGGAGAGACGTTCCCCACTTAAGTGTTTATTTTTGCTGGTGTAATTAGCTGATATTTTACTAGTAATAGTGCTTAGTAATGGTTTCCTTTAAAAAAATTGTTTTAAGCTGTGCAGATCTTCTTGGCTTTGTGTGCGTACAATGCCTTGAACTGGTAGGACCCCGATGCACTAAGGCAGCGCTGCTAATTAATTCTTGGCTGCAGAGGTCCTGATAAGAGTAAACAAAGAGTGAAATTAGCTCAGGAGAAGACACAGGAATTCGCAGGCAAACCCACATCCTTCCATGATATCATTGGGAATCCACCCATACTCCACCCATACGTTCGTTCGACTGAGCCCTGGCTGAAGGCAAGAGAGCTGATTTTTGGGAGGGTGAGTTGTAGATCCTAGAGGCTCAGCGTAATTTACAGCCTGTGAGGGTTTTATTCCCGTACGATCAGCTGGGATAGCAAGATCATTTACATTTACTCTCACATGGAGAAGCCAAAAGCCTGAGCCCCCACACCCGCACCGACTATCATCACACCACCCACCAAAGCCCCTTAAAGCCCTTGATCGCGTCAGATGGCTGCAAAGGCGGCCCAAAATGTTGGGTCCTGTGCTCTCGCAGAGGTTGCTCTATTGAAAAGCTCCATGCGTGCCTGGGGGAGGATTTTAACAGCAGGCAGGGAGGTGCTGTCAAACGCCTGCTGATAGTAATTCTGGGTTGGGCAGAGCAGAGGCAGCTGCCTGAAGGATGCTCGAAATGGGGCTGGCTGGAGATGCTCCCCCAAATCCAGCAGACCTGGTAGCGTGGGTAGTGCTTCCCCAGGAGCGCTGCTCCCAGGAAACCTCAGTGCTAAACTGCTGCCAAAAAATACGATTTTTTTTCCGAGGGAGGACTGCAGCGAGGAGATGTTGAGATCCTCACAGTGCTGGCATGTGTTGCCATGACATTGAAGTAATTGCTGTTACTCTCAGTCTTTCAGAATTAAGTGACCAATTTTGCCAACACTCATCTGCAGGAGGAAAGCAATTTTCTGTAATTCAGTAAATAGATACATTATACCTACGCTTTCACAACAGCAGCGAAGTAAGTATTTTTACCGTTCCTACTGTTTGCTAACACCTTGCAGTTTGCGTTAGCAAATCGCGGAACTGATGGTAGAAAATCACGAAATGCGATCTCAGAATTTTCCCCAAAGGACAGGAAGAAGCGAGCACGAGAATATGAAGGTGCAAGATGGTAATTTTACGTCTAGACTGGCTACCTTGAAAAACAAATCCAGTTCCCTCCGGGTGGCTGCCTTCGCGTTTGAGTTGCAGCTCTTTGCCTTGGCAGACGCCATGGATGTTCGGGTTTACCGTTTCTTACAACGTTCTTGACCACACTCTTGACAGAGCAGCCTAAATACCAAATTGCAGGGCCCAGGCTCCACCTATCACGCTTTCTATCTCAGCAAGGGCTGTTACGTAAAAAGCCTGTTCTAGATAAGCCAAGGTAAAAAGCAATTAACTAAAAAACAGACTGGATCAGGAAAAACTATAAACTAATAAAGAGACTGAGCGAGCCCTGGCTTAGCGAGCGCAGGGAAACCTGATCTGGTTTAACGAGCATCCTGATGTGTGGCCCTCCGTCGTTCCTGGCAAGGAGCTGGGTGTGACCCATTTGGGTTTGGGTTTAGCCCCACGTGTCTTCGCGCCCAGCTCTTCTCTTCCTACGCCGCTTCCACCAGCTCTTCCCCTCTCTGCTCTCTCGCGAGGTGGGGTAGAGCTTAGCAAGAGGACTCACTGCAGCCCGCCCACGTCTCTCCTTCCTCCTGCAAAGCTCCCGTACTCCATCCCCCCTCCCCAGCCGCGGTGTCTCGTAGCGCACCTCGGCGGCAGAGCTGCCGTCACGACGGCCTTTTGATTTCCACGCGCCGTCCTCTTCGTCATGGGAAGCGGGCCACGGCATTCCTGTGGGAAACCCTGCCAGGTCCAAGGCGGTATCAGACGTTTTGAGACAGCTCCTGCCAGCTACCTTCCTAGGCAGCAAAGCGGATTATCAGTCTGCTGATGGAAGACTTCTGCCCAATTCCTCCAGTTTGGAAGGGGTCCCGTGCAGGATTCGGTGGGTTTTGTCCATCTTCTTCCTTAGGGAGCAGCTGACATATCGCCTCTCTTGGATCCCCTCTATCTTAAAAAAATCTCTGCGATAACAAAGGGTAAAAGGACTCCTCACCCAGGAACTTTGGCTTTTGCTATGTAACAAATAGCAGCAACACCTCAGATTTCTATAGCACTTTCTAATTTTTTTAAAATTTTTTTTTGGAGTTCAACATTCATTAAAGGGGAGAGGGGAATACATAGTTTTCCTCCCCATCTTGCAGATAGAGAAACTGAGGTTAAAGAGATTTGACTCGCAGCAAGACCACCCAGCCAGGCTGTGGGGGAGCTGGCAGATGAACAAAGCCCTCCTGATTTATTAGCAAGCATCCATCCTAGAAGATGTTGCTCTTTCTGCCAGCGAAGTGGATGGACCTTTAATAGCACAGTTAATTAGGGCTTTGTTTTATTTTTCTTTTAATCAGCTCATATTGCACCCCAAAGACTTTTCATATTTCTCCTTCTAGCACCAGTTAGAGGATATTGGAAAATCTCGTTGGCCTTTGACCGCTCCAGACGCCCGATGGACTCGGTGCCATCCTTGCGGCGTTGCTCTGCCTCCGGCACTTTCCACTGCTGACGCATTGTGCAGCCTTCCCGTGTGAAACAGCGAGTCATTTTGCTGAGGCATGTTTTAAAAAAAAAAAAAAGGTTTGGATGTGACCGAATGAGCATCTTGAATGTTTCCTTGAAACCTTTTCACCTCCGAGGCATCAGAATGACTTTGGAAAGCAACCAGAGCAAACAATCCCCATTCTCTCAAAGAAATGGCAGTCCTGGCTCTCTGCTGGGCGGCATCAGCCCGTCGTGCCTCCACCCTGTTTCTGGACATAAGCCCTTACCCACTTGCCAAATCCTGAACTAGATTATTATTTCCATTGCTGCACCTCCAAGGTTCGCTCATTTTCCCTGAAACCTGTCCTAGGTGCGCAAGACTCCTGAATGTCTTTTGATGATGGCGGGTGCTCTGCGAAGCACGGCTGGGAACTGCACCCGTTGCAACTCAATGAGAAAATCCCAACGAAGCAACAGCCACCATTATTTGTGACATACGGACCTTTGCACAAGCCATACCCATGCGCTCAGAGCCCCCTTCCTGAGAGAAAAGCTGGATGGCTTCTCAGCATCTCGGGAAACCCCAACGTGAGCAGGGTCACTGCTCTGCCGGACCACAAATAAGGAGAAAATGGGGACTGGTGCCCTGAGGGCGAGGACATCTCAGCCGTTCAGAGTGACTTGACCGGTACACCAGTCTCCTTTACCAGATGATAAACTGTAAAGGCGTTTTTCAACATACATTACAATATAAGGGTCAGTGCACAAGAACGGCAGATGGAGTACTAAAATGGACCCTGTAATTAGACACCAAAATATTATATACAACTTCTTCTTTTCTAAGAATGGCTGAAAAATAAGATCAGGTCAACCAACGTGTATTACTAAAACCTGCGCAGCCTTTTCCAAGTGTAGCAGTTGTGACTTCAGAGCAAGAGTAGCAATCTTGATATTTGGTTCATACTGGATAACCCAAAAGACGATGGGTTACAGTTGTCAGCACTGATTTGCACTAAATACCCTATGAATTAGCTTCTGGGTCAGCTCAGCCTGCAAAGAAGCAGATATATGTGACTATATGCAATTGGAGAAACAACCCTGTGTTAAAAACACTGAGCCCAGTTCCTTGGGGTAACATTTTGGGTACCCACAAATACCAACCTGATCTCTCCCCAGTCTGCCTTTGGCATCGGACCCTTACCTCGGGGGCAGATAGGGTGCCAGCCCTGTGTGATGCCGGGGATCCCCATCTCTTGCTGTTCAAGGACAGGTTTACAAAAACTTTTGCAGGCCGAGGCACTTTTGGTGTCCCCGGAGTTCAAGCAGCCATGAACTCTCGCTGCCCCCGCTCTTCGCCGACACGGACCTGCTGCGCAACGATGCATCAGGGGTGTCGGGTGTAGCTCTGCACGAGTTGTCATGCACACGAGGAAGGCCAGCATCATTCTGACTTGCTCTGAAAATACTTGCCGTGAAACATAGAGGGCTGCTGCAACCAAGATGCGTCAAAATGCAGCAAGAAAGTCCTCCTTTTCCCAATACAAAGAGTATTTTAAAGAAAAAGTGCAAGCCCCCACCCCCAGTATATGGTTATATGGAAGTATTTGTGTATGTGAATAAGGTACCCAGGCAGACAGTTACGGAATACAGTTAGGCTGTGCCAGAAATGAGTCCAGGAAAGGTGAATGTACGATTCACTCTCTTCTGCTTCATACGTCGGCTAATTGGTCTTGCAAACGGTGTTTTTATTGATTTGGCACCAGCCTTTTCTTTAATGGGTTTCTGAAAAGTTTTGATCTCAACCGTTTGTGTTTCGAGTTAATCACTGATGCTTGCAGAGCCCGAGTCCTCGTTGATGCAAGTGGTCTCTACTCGAGCGAGCAGCTCTGCGGACTTCAGAAAGTCCTCGCCCGGGCCAAGGTTTGCAGCACACGGCCATTATGTTGCATTTGATACATTAGTATGTGTTTGTAAGTATGAACAAGCTAAACATCAATATCTAATTCTTTTTTTTTTTTTTTTTTGGAAAAGAAGTCTCCACCTATCCTACGAAGTGCATCTAATCTAAATAGCACCAGTTTACAGGAACGCCCAGTGCATTACTTCCATGGCTGCTGGGAAACTCGGGGGGGGCGGCTGTTGGGAGTCCTTTTATCGGGAAGGTTTCAAGATAATAGGGCAGTGTCTGGTGTAAGGCCTCGAAGCTGATACCCATGGTTGTTTGTGAAGTAAAAAAATTGCTTTGCACAGTGAAAAAATCCCTTATCCTTTCCTAACATCGCAGCATTTGCTGTCCAGGTTTAAAACAGAAATGGGAAATACTTTTGAAATTGAATGCCAGGGAATAAGGCACATGGTAGGGCTTGTTTTTAAGAGGAAGTTGGCTGGCACAGCCTGTATAGTAATTTTTATTATTATGGCATAACTCCTCCATCTAGCACCCTCTTCCAGCATGTGAGTGGTTTTATTGTGCTTCCAAAGAAGACAAGAACGTCCATATTGTCCGCATGTGGCTGGTCGTGGTTAAGCAGTGAAGACGCAGACCCCTTTACCCATGAGAAGTCAAACCACTGACCCCAGTCCACGTACCACATACGTCACTTGGCTTTCAGAAATGTCAGTACACACCTCTGCCGTCGGCTTGTGTCATTTCAGCCTATAGCAAAATCAATTTTCAAAGAGCCTGTCAACATGTTCTTGTTTTTTCCTCAACCAGTTGGATTTGCAAAGGTAAGTAATACCAGTACTTAAAGAATAATTTAACTCTGGTAAACCCATAACTGGAACAGCAAACTCTTCCTCCTGGCTGTCTGCAGAACCCACCTTTCACCTTCCCCTCCCTCAGTCAGTCTCCACCAAATGAAGGTCTCGTGCCCCAGAAAGCCCAGGTTACACCGGAGCTTGGACCTAACAGAACTTACAGACGTGCAAACCACATCAAATATATTTGTAAATCTGGCCCAGGTCTGTATCGAGGTGCTGTATTTCAGGCCTGTAGGATGAACTCACCTTCCCATGCAGACCAAGGGTAAAATTAGCTAAACAGGGACAGGCAATATTCGGAAAACCAGTGATCTGAAAGTGCTGTCTGCTCATTGCTTTCATTTATTGTCCTATTGTGTCACTTAAAGCGCTCGCCTGTGATAGCTTGCCCTTTCTTGTCCCACCTGCTCTGCCTTGGTTTAGTTGGTAGCAATGAATAGTCGTCGTTGTCCTCTGCTTGGCCCAGGCTGTAGAAGAACGTTTCTTACTGGCAGCCGGGAAAGCTCAGAGCTCACCTTTGCTGGTGGTGGTGGGGATCTTGCAAGAGCTGGGGTGCTGCCAGTGCCCAACTGCAACCATCTCTGCTCCAGAAGTGTCCTCGTGCAAACCTCCCTTTGCCGGTGGTTGAAATGGTTTGCGGGAAGGGTGATCAGGGCGAGGGACCCAGCAGTAACACCGGGTGTTGGGGAACTGCCTTGCTGAACTGACCAAAGGTGCCAGGGTTGGGGTCAAACTTGCAAGGAGGAGCTGTACGAGGACCGATGCAGCCACCGAGCGAACAGCGGCGGTGTTTTACCGTGTCTCTAACCTACAGCTCTTTGCTTCCACCCCGCTGCTGGAGGGCACGGAGCTTGGTGTGGGATGGCTGATGAAGGCAGGCTGAGCCTGGGCTCCTGGACATCACACTAGGATGTGTGCGCTCCTCCCCTTCCTCAGGGCACCGTCTCCTGGCATGAACTTTTAAGGAGACATATTGCTAATGCCACCTGATAATACACGTTGGGAATGGCGATCGTGTTGTAGACCACCTCTGGATATCCTGGTGAGCCACAGACCAGAAGCTTAGTTACATTGAATTAGCACTTATTCGTCAACGTCTCAGGTCCCCTGTTGGCCTCAAACCCTGCCATGGGCAGCAAGACCCGCAGCACCCCATGAAGAGCCTGGTTGCCCTTAGATCTTTGTACAGTCAAAGGAGGGACTCGGCCAGGGTGACAGGAGCCACAGCAGGCAGCATCCTCCCGGTACTGCTGGGGACCTGGCATTGAAACAACTGGAGGAGAGCAGATCCGACGTACGAGGGGAGCAGCGATGGAAGGATGCTGACGATGCAGCCTGCTCGATACCCCGGCAAAATACAAACACCCCGTCACCTGCTAAGAACCTCTCGCAGAGGAACAGCTCCTCTGACGTTGAGGCACACTTGCGGACCTTTCAAAGAGAGGATCGCTCGACCCCTGCAATTACCCTTGTTTCTCTATAAGAGCACATGGACAGGTGAACGGGGCCAGACAAGTCCCTCCCCTGGGAGGCTTCGGGTTTGAAGGCAACATGAGTGCAACAGCCCCGGTCCCTGACCAACTGGTTTGAATAAGTTACGGGCTAAAAATCTGGAACATTTGTTCTTGTGCATATTAACGGTGATCCCTGGGTGCTGATGTTTATCTAACCAGGCCATTTAAATAATTGGAAGGCATATGCATGAGTTCAAAGCCGTCGGCTAAGCTGCGTCGCCTTCTTCTGTCGTTAGTTGTGTGCATGTCAAGCGAGGCAACATCCGTCAGGTCTTCAGCCTGCTTTGTGTTTGGGCAGCTTCAAAGACCTCTGCGAATGGATGCAAGGTGCTGCGCTCAGAAAGGCCCCTGCCCCACAGAAATGAGCAGGAAAGAATTGGATAAAGCTGGTTTTCTTTACCCTGTTTTTTTTTAGAAAAACCAGAATTGCCGTTTCCTTAACAGGCACCGATGGGCCACATGCAAATCCTGCCTTCCCTTTTTTACTCCCTGCAGCCATGTGGCTGTCGCAACGGTACTGATAATTTAAACATCTCACACTTCAGGCAGGTCCCTGATGGCAAAAAAAAAAAGGAAAAAAAGAAAAAATTAAAGTAGTTCAGACAGAGTCTCCCTCGCTCGCTCCTTAGATGCCGGTTTTACAAAGGACATTTGTTTATAAGGCTCAGCTGGATTTTTCTTAAGAAGTTCCCTAAGCATTTCAGTTGCCATCTGTGCACCTTTGTTGTTCAAGTGCATTAGCAGAACTTCCCCAGTTCAATCTAAATGGATAACTTTATCCAGTCTCCACTTAATATCACCATAGAGCAGCTGCTTGTGGAGTTGTTTAATATCCATTAGAGCGCTTTGGTTAAAATCCAAGCTTGCATCCATATGAAAGCATGACACAAGCAAGATGCTCTGCCTCGGCAGGGCTTTCCAGGCCAAGGGTGTCTGAGGCCGTTCGGAGCTGGATATTTAATATTTGCTTGAAAAGCGGGCTGGCTATGGGTCTCCCTGGAGACCTCGCGTTGCCTAAGGAGGCGATCCTCTTTCCTTGGTGCGTTTTTTGCACCCTCAGTTTACTTTTTCCATCTGAAATTCATTTTGTGAGGTGCTGAGATCGCTGTGGTGGGGTACTCGGTGCCGAAGCGGGGAAGGAGAGCTGGTGTTTATTCAAGGAAATACACTCCTATGAAAGCCTTTCTCTTAATCATCTCAAGTGCTTCTGAAGGGATATATGTTACACCTTGTTTTGACTGCAGGCAATGAAATGCGGATGGTTAGGCTCTCTTTAAATTATGTCTGATAGAGAAATGGAATCTAGATTATTTTTAAATCTCCTTATTTTGTTTCTACATCTTCCCATACATCTCTCTCAGCTGACAGCTGGGGTGAAATGCCTGTCAGAGAAGTTCCTCCCCAAAATTTATTACAGGGAAGAGAAATTATTTTCTGGGATAACATTTATGTATTAGAGAAAAGAAGAACTACTTTTCCCATTCATTCCTTGATAATTTTTCATCAAACAAATAAACCAGACATGAAGTATCGAGCTTCCTCGGTATTACTGTCTCAGTCCTCTCTCCAAGTGTAATACTGTTGGGATTACAGCCAGAAATCACTCTTTCGCGTGACCCACTGCTTTAGGAGAACAATTACTCCCTGTAACACAGCTGGGTTTTTCTTTGTGCTCTGGCCCTACCAAAGGCAACAGCAGTTTTATCGTTGATCTCGAAGGATTCAAGCTTCCAGCTCCTATATTTCCATCTACATTAGGTTTTGGCTGGGCTGTTCCTAACAGACCTTAAATTTAAAGGAACTTACTTGATTTCAGCCACCAACTACTGTTGTCCCGCCTTGAGAAAGTCCGTCCTTACTGAGCTACGTGTCCCATGAGGAAAGGGCAAGAAAGCAGCTCACGGCTGGAGGATGCTGTCATCCAGCCAAAGCAGCGAGTGACCCAAATTTCCCGTGTCCACGTCCCCTGTGGCCACCAGGAGTGATGAAGGTGGAGCAACCGTCAGGGACCAGCCCCTCTTCTCAGGATGGCGTGGTTGGGATGCAATGTGATATAATCCTATATAACGTATAGGGCCAAAAGTTGCACGTTTTGGCTGGGATTAATGTCTCCTAATTTTAGCTGTCTAAAAATTAATCCCCAGACTCAAGTGATTGCCCACACCTTAATTACCAGTCGGGACAAGGCCAGCGCAGCCTTGGACATCCGGATCCAGGACCACGACCTCCGCCGGCGAGGGAAGAGCCGCACAACATCCCCAGGTGGTGGGAGCCAGACAGTCTCGCACCTTGCAGAAGCTGCGATTCCCGCTGTGAAACTCGCCCCCACGCGCTCGGCTTGCTGAGAGACGGGAGAGCTGCTCGTGAAAACATGACGGTAACCCGCAGCTTATTTTCTCCGAGTTTCTGAATAACCCGGGAGGCAGAAAAGCACGGGGACGTGGCCATTATACGGGGGCCTCTTCTCCTCTCGTTAACATGCACTTCGTTACACCCCCCCTTGGCACGCATGTCACCACATCCCTCTCTACATCCCTGCACCTACTTGGGATGCAGAGAGCCTCGAGACAGCCTCGGCACGTGCTGCCGGAGGTAGCGCTGGTGCAGAGGTGGGGCTGTGCTTTCCCGCCTCCCCCGCCCCATTTGCAGTGACCAGGCAATATTAAGACATTGCGGTGGGTTAACGGGATCAAATCAGAAAAGTTTGGTCCATGCTGTAAAACATCAGCATCCCTCCTGCCACCCTGCCTGGGAGGAAGCTCCCTGCCTTGGCACAGCCATCAGCACAGCATGTTTGTCCTCAGTTCACCGAGCAGCTCCTCCGTGCACCCGAGACCTTCTACCCTGATTGAGGCACTCGGTGTTTGCCACCACTGAGTTCATCTGCATTGCTGTTATTCATAGAATCGCAGAATGGTTTGGGTTGGAAGGGACCTCTAAAGGCCATCTAGTCCAACCCCCCTGCAACGAGCAGGGACATCTTCAACTAGATCAGGTCGCTCAGAGCCCCGTCCAACCTGACCTGGAATGTTTCCAGGGATGGGGCATCCACCACCTCTCTGGGCAACCTGGGCCAGTGTTTCACCACCCTCAGCGTAAAACATTTCTTCCTTCTATCTAGTCTGAATCTACCCCCTTTAGTTTAAAGCCATTCCCCCTTGTCCTGTCGCAACAGGCCCTGCTAAAAAGTCTGTCCCCATCTTTCTTATAAGCCCCCTTCAAGTACTGAAAGGCCGCAATAAGGTCTCCCCGAAGCCTTCTCTTCTCCAGGCTGGACAACCCCAACTCTCTCAGCCTGTCCTCATAGCAGAGGTGCTCCAGCCCTCTGATCATTTTTGTGGCCTCCTCTGGACCCGCTCCAACAGGTCCATGTCTCTCCCGTGCTGAGTTACTGCCCGTGTCAACTCTGCCACTTGCCATAATTAACCGGGACCCGACGCTGCGATGGCTGTGAAGGTCCATCATCACTCTAACCCGGGCACAGCACGGCAGCCTGATGGAAAGGACCTTCCCCCGCCGCCTCCTCTAAGGTTTTGTTGATTTTTTTTTTTTCCCCCACAACTGACTTCCTGAGCGCATTACCCACATTAAGAGACTTCCCCCCCGAAACTGCACGCATTACGGCGCCCGGCCCTGCGTCACAGCGCCCCATGAGAAAGAGCAGGAGCCCGGCGCAAGTGGGAAGCCATCCATATGCTCCCGCAGGCTGGGCTCCAAGCATTAATGTTATCAAATTACGGCTAACGGGAGCAGATTAATGCACAGCGTGCCCTGCGCCGCTGGAGGAATTACCGCGCCGATCAATGCGGCACAGAGCGTGCGGCCGCAGCCAGCCCCGGCTCCCCGGAATGCCATGAGCTGGGGCTGTCTGGGGAGAAAAACATGGATGCAGCTATGGGATCAGTTGGTACGATCTGAGGGGTGCGACAGAAAAATAATGAATATGGAGTGGGGTGTCTTCTGGATGCAGGGAATGGGGCCATCCCCCCCTACATGGGTAAAATATAATGGAAAAAAAATATGCTTAAAAAATATTTGCTGTCCCAGTGGTGCCTTTTCAGCACGGATTTGGCATAACGCTTGCCAACGCCTTTCATGAAGGGTGAAACACAGGAAAACGAAGCAGCTCAGCTCAGGTACCCCCCCGGCTGCTGATGGAGGACCCCATCCGTCCTCTTTCTGCTGGGGCACCGGAGGCTGGACCTCGCACGGCAGCAGCTCCTGCAGGCAGCGATTGAGCAACAGGCAGAAATTGGAGCTTCGCAATGAGAAATTCTGGGGCGACTCAAAAATGGGGCTGCCCGGAAAAATAACGTCCCCAGCTAGCCAGGCACCATCGCGGTTGGCTTTCCCTACGCCCGAGCATGAGATTTGATTGTTCAAATATAATGAGAGGACGTTCGCTTCGCTTGCGGTGAGCATTTGTCAGGCTTAAGGGCATTGCTCAAGGGAAGCGTTGACAACAAAAAATAAGATTATTCAGCATTTCTGTGGCATTTTACATTTTCAAGATGCCTTTTAGGCACTAACCAGACATTAAACATGAGCTAATCTTTTGTTACAGCTCCTCTGCAGCCGTTAGATGGGATTGGGAGTCAACTTGGGTGGATATTGCAAAAAAAGAAAAAAAAAAGAATCAATTAAAAATATTCAAGTGCTTTTAACGAACGTAAAAGGGCCCGTACCACGGTCTGTGTGTTATGAACAATAATGAGCCCGCACACACTTCACATCGGGCTTGTAAGAATATCCTGGGCAACGTTGAGTCAATGCAATTCGAAACTAGTCAGAGCGGTGGCAAAATCAGGAACGTGAAGAGCCCGACGACCAAACCCAAATGCCTGCACCTCATCTGAGCATCGTGTCGCCCCACGTGGACTTTGGGACATGTCCTTGATGAAGGACGGACTGTGACCGCTGCTGTCACCCAGCGTTGGGTCCCAGCAGAGGGGACAGTGGTCCAGCGTCTCGGTGGAGATGGGTGAGTCTCCTGGGTGGTCTGGGATAAATCCCCGAAGTCTTGGTTGGCCATCTGCAAAGTGAGGCTGAAAGCACTTCCACAACACGCAGGGATGCTGGAAAACGCTCATACTCAATGATAAGGATTACAAACAGACCCTAGCTAATGAGTGATGAGGTTAATTGTCACCGCTTCGGCTGAAGATTATTTTTTGGTGTCCTTCGTGGATTCTTGCGTAAATGGCATTAGGTAGCTGAGGGGTCAGCAGCGCCCGTGGGTGATCCCGCAGGGAACGGCTGCAGGGTGGCCACTCTACAAGGGTGGCTTTCCCATGAGATGGGTTTTGTGCATGGGAATTGTCCGGTTTCAACGTCTCCCTGGACCACGTGCCAGCCTGGATGCGCTCCAAGCATCCCCAATAGGGAGGGGGAGGTTGTCCCCTCCCAGCAGCCCTGGGAAGGTTCTCAGCAGCTTTGGGAAGCCGCCGTTTCCTTCGATGACTAATGGTTCAAGGAACCTCGCTTTTGGGTTCAGTGTTTTCAAAACAGAAGAAGTCAAAGACCATTAGTAACTTCCCCAAGCCAGCAAAAGAAAGCCAGCACGACTGCATTGCCACACAGCTGACCACAGAAGGGCTTTATAAGGCAGGAGCTGGCGTCGCCGAGGGTGAAGCAACTCGCCCGGCGCGACACGGGACGTCGGTGGCGATGCTGGGAGCTGACTCAGGAGATCTGGGTACGGAGTCTGGTCCCTTAACCGCAGTCCTCTCTTTCCTCTGACCCTTCCCTCAGCTTGCCTGCGAGGGCTGCTCCGGGCAGATGCTCTGGGAAGAAGAGTAGACCTTCACCACAGAAATGATGTGAAGGGGGGTCGGCACTGACCCCAAGGAGAGCACGCACAGTAAGAGTGCACGGGACGGGGCTCCTCAGCACCACGGGGCTGCCCGGTGTCCTCGGACCCACAGCAGACCTTGCTCAGGGGTTAGAGCATCACTTCCAAGCAGGGTACGGTAACCGGCCCAGTCCCCCATCTGCAGTTACGTGCACCCCAGCACACACCACTGGAAGATGCTGGTCCCCCCGGTGCCGGCGATGAAGTGGATGGAGGGGAGCGGGAGAGCTGTGTACTCGATAATTCCCAGCCAGAAGACTGCCAAGAGGAAATGCACTTCCCGTAAAGTAGGCGCTGTAACCGACTTGTTTGCTGAAATGGCTTGAGTGGTAATTATGCTCCCTTAATATTGACATATTTAAATAGTTTCCAAGCATAATAAGAGTCCTGCCCTGCTTCCCCCCCTTTTCCAAATTTCTGTGGCGAGCTTTCACTTTGAACAACGGATTATCTGGAGGGGTGTGACTTGCCCACGTCTTGTTTATCGTACAACACATCTAGATGTTTCGCTCTTGTGCGCGGTTTATTTGGATGTGCTGAGTGTTTGACGGTGCGCTGCCCCGTAAAGGAGCTACAGGCGTCCGTCACGCCGAAAAAATATATATATCTATCATCTCCGTTGTGCTGCTTCATGTGGGAGTCTGCTGGTCACGACCCCCAGCTCATGCCTTGATCCCGACGGGGTAATGCACAGCGGCGTCAGCATCAGTCCCACAACATTTGTCTTTCATTCGTTATTTGTCAGAAGTCCGGAGACACTCTGTCCCGAGCACGGCAGCCAAAAAAGACCATTCCCTTCTTACGTTGTTTCGTGCGTGGGCCACTCTCATGAATGCTGCAAAAGGAGGGTTGTTTTGGTTCCCCCCCCCCCCGAAAAAACATCTCACGCTAAACACGTGGTAGGAATCTGGGTTACTTAATGCCCTGAGCGGCCCCCCCGCTTTCCTCCCTCTGCGGGATGTCCCGTGCGTGACTTCATCTTGGTGGATGCAGACCCCCAAATTCGGTACCTTTTCCCTCCAAAATAAATTCCCTTTTCTCCTATGCAGTTGTTGGTCCCCGTATCCCTCTGAGCATCCAACCAGAGAAACATCCAGGCACGGCTTACACAGACTCCTGTTCTTCCCAGTCCCAGGCAGCCTCTGGGAGGACGGGTCTTTGCAACCATCTCCTTGGGTTTTCCTCTCCACCCCAAGGTGGGGTTTTTCTATCGCAAGTGCTGTCTGACCCCAGAGGTATCCCCTCTTTGACTTCGTGACCAGGGTTGCGGCACCCGCGCACTGCGGGCTGGATGCCCCCTGGGGCAGCTCTCCGAGGGACAGCGGTGGTGGTAAGGGACCCGTGACCCTTCCCGCCGGGCAGGACAGAGACAGGCACCTTGTAGAGCATCTCCCCTTCTCCGAGAGGCTGCAGTTGCGCAGCCGTCAGTCCTTACCTCGATCCAAGGGCACGTTGCACTTGAGCCGAGCATCACGGTGGCCAATTTGCTACGTTGCCTTGGGGCTAAAGGAAAGAAGAGTTTCTCACCCTTGTTTGGTGAAAAGCCAAAACAGGAAAAACTCTCACGCAGGCCACAAACCACCACGGCGAAGCTGGGCTGGAAAATGAGTGATTTCCCTGGGAATCTCTGTAAAGGATGAAGGAGAGACTGCTCTTCCTCCCAGGGCTCTGGTTGGGTTGCAGTTGCTTGCACAAAAGGGTGTGTGTGCCTATTTTAATCTACATCGGAGGGATGAGAAAGCAAAAAGAAAGCCAGCAAAACGCCAGGGAGGTACCAGCAAGGGAGCTGGGGAGACGCAACATGAAGCGAAGGAGCGGGGAGGCACGCGGGGTGTGCAGGAGTGGCTCCAGGCAGGCTCGGGCTTGGGCTCAAGGCTGTTGCAGCCTACTTGGTCCTGCTGTGTTCGGGGAAACGGGACTTTACGTACTTTCCCGATTAATACACAGAATTGCATCAAAGAAATACCTGGCTGTCATCGTCAGCGTATCCTCCCAGTGAAAACGATCTTGGCAAGACCTTGAGTGGGCCCAGCGTCTCAGGCCAAGAGCCAACAATATGTTCGGTACAAGTTTCTTCACCTCCCCGTCTTTCATCATCTCCCACACTCACCCCACCAACTTGCCATCCCAAAGGTTACTGTCAAGGTAGGAGAAAGCTAGTAAGCGAAGGCACTCTTAAAACTTGAAAGGGCAGCGCCGCAAAGGCATCATTAAAAATTCTAACCCCTATTCACCTGTCCTAAGCCTAACCCCTCTGCATCTAGCCTTCTCCTGGGAGTCCAGGGTGCCAAATCCTCTTCTGAGTCTCTTAAATCATAGAATCATAGAATCATAGAATCATTGAGGTTGGAAAAGACCTCTAAGATCATCGAGTCCAACCGTCAACCCAACACCACCATGCCCACTAAACCATGTCCCTAAGCGCCTCATCTACACGTCTTTTAAATACTTCCAGGGATGGGGACTCCACCACTTCCCTGGGCAGCCTGTTCCAATGTTTCACCACTCTTTCAGTAAAGAAATTTTTCCTTACATCCAATCTAAACCTCCCCTGCCACAACTTGAGGCCATAAATCAAGAGGATTCACTGGGCAACTTCTGGTCCTTATGGTCCATGATGGTGGATGGAGGCACTGCTAGGACTGCCTGGCCACGTTTCTCAACTTCATGAGTCCCCAGACTGTGGAGAGCTGAAGAAAAAGCCCTGCGTCCACCAGCCATTGCCAGCAGATCTCTGCAGGCCATGATTTGGGACGTTTCAGAGAAGCTCTCCACCCTACTCTACCTTTTCTTGGGGATAAGGTAGGGTAAGGGTCTGCCATGGCACGAACAGCTGCTGCCTTTGCTGATAGCTGCTGCTGGTGCACACTAGAGAAGTGACAAGGGCTTCCCAGGACCAGGTCCTAAATTGTTTTGACCTGAAGATGACTGTCAGCCCTCAAAGCTTACCAGAGCCACTCGTGATACTGAAATACATCTGTTCAAACAGGGTTTTTGCTCTCCGTTGGCTGCAGAGCAGCCCAAGGCCATGGGGCAAGACATGGGATTTCAGGTCTAGGTTGGAGGGAAGGCTTTGGGACTCAGTGCCGAGGGCTGGGGGATAAGCTGCCCTGCCGGCCCCAGCGCGAGGAGCGGGGAAGGAGGGGATTTCTTCCTTGCTCTTAATTTCAGCAGGAGCAGAGGGTTATACAACAGCAAGGCAGATGGAAATGTCACAACAGCGAGCTTGGCAGCTGCACAAACACAACTAATCTGCCCTCGTTTAATGCTCGCAGCCGCAACATAAACATACGCGCCGCACAAGGTAATAGATGAGGTAAATCCATCATCGGCAGCCTCATTACACGGGGCGTGCTGCCTCGCCGCCCGCGGCTCCCGCTCCCCGGCACCCTCCTGCCGCCCTCCCGAAGCGGCAGCGTGGTGGCCAGCTTGGCTGGGATGGCTGAAACCAGCCTGGGAAAAGCCTGGCATCCCCTAAAAGTCCTGCCCCAAATGCAGCTGAGATGCTGCCTGTAGTCACTACTCACCCATCGCCTCTTTACATAGGTAGTGTACTATAGGGCACCCACCCAAACCCAGCTAGCGGTGTGCCTCCGCTCATGGCCCTTCAACAGATAGGGTGGTACCATGAAAAGGAGTCATTTTATAGATAACGATAGAATAATAAATAGTAATTGTCCTGGTTTTGGCTGGGATAGGGTTAATTTCCTTCCTAGTAGCTGGTACAGTGCTGTGTTTTGGATTTAGGGTGAGAACAATGTTGATAACACACCGAAGTTTGAGTTGTTGCTGAGCAGTGCTTACACTAGTCAAGGACTTTTCAGCTTCCCATGCTCTGCCGACTGAGAAGGCTGGAGGTGCACAAGAAGCTGGGAGGGGGCACAGCCAGGACAGCTGACCCCAACTGGCCAGAGGGACATTCCATACCATGGGACGTCATGCTCAGTACAGAAACTGGGGAAAGCTGGCCGGGGGGGGCTGCTGCTCGGGGACTGGCTGGGCATCGGTCGGCGGGTGGTGAGCAATTGCATCGTGCATCGCTTGCTTTGTATATTCTTTTATTATTATTGTTATTATTATTACTATTTTATTTTATTCCAATTATTAAACTGTTCTTCTCTCAACCCACGAGTTTTCGCACTCTTCCAATTCTCTCCCCCATCCCACCGGCGGGGGGGAGAGTGAGCGAGCGGCTGGTGGTGCTCAGTTGCCGGCTGGGGTTAAACCACGACAATAATGATGTGCCATTTTGACACATATACATGCACATCCTATACATATACATATACATCCAAGCTGCCTGTCTAGGCTCGGTCCCTTCCCAATCAGTGCATTTTCTTCCTAATTATTAGCTCTTTGGGTCAGGACCACGGTTTCTGGTTTATTCTCTAGCACTGCTTCTCCGTGTACTCACTGGACTTTCATTTGCCTGCCCAGAGTCAGTGACAACAAGCAGGAAGGTATTGCTTGAAAATTGGCTGTTTCTTCCCCAAATAGTCAAGAAGGGCCTCTGCCATCTGTCTGCAGTACACACCAGTGGGGAAGTTGGTACCCTCAAATGTGTCATCGACCCATCTGTCCCCACGCTCCAGCCTCCTACCTTCTTCCCTGCTGCGGGGAGCCACGGGCCAAACTCTGCCCCCTTCTTTCCTCGTAAAGGGTCAGTTTTCAGGAGAGCATCACCTCCGTCCTCTCAAGGCCACCCGTGGTCCTGGTGGCCGCAGTGACCTGGACGTGGGCCCCTTGGTCTTGCTGATGACGTGTGCTGGTGTAGCTCTGGTGCGGTTGTACGTCCCGTGTAGCACACCTAATTGAACAGAGAAACACAACACTGTGGTGAGTGAAAGAAATGCTACTGGCAAACGTCTTCCGGGTCTATGTTAGGGATGGACATGCTGCAAATCCACCTCCCGACCAGCCTAGCTGCTCCACCAGTAAACGGTTTCCAGTCCAAAACTGGCCAGACTCAGACAGCTGGGAGAACATTTGTTAAACTCAATTTCTTTGGCCCTACAGTAATGGTTCTGTAAGATGTGCAAGTGGCCTCTGAAACTGCTAACGTGTCCTCCAGGAAACCAAAGCAGGAAAGAAAGACAACGAAAGAAAGAAAAGAGGCAATCCTGCCTCGTGTGGCGCTGGTGATGCTCGTGTTCCTCCGGGACTGCTGTGGACGCGGGGTTTTATGAGGTCTCTTCATGCCACCTTCATCAGGAGCTGCCACTTTCCCAGCCCAAACGTGCTCTGTCAGGAAGGAGGAGAAGCCAAGCGAGGAGATAAAGGCAGCCTGAAAAGTTTATGGCTATTGTTTAGGTCAATAATGTATTGATTACGTATTTTGTGGGCTAAAAGGTTGACCTTTTAAAGGGCAATTGGCACCTGCAAGATTTGATTTAGGAGAAAGAAAAGAATTTAAATTTAATTTTCACTTCGTATTTCAGTTGGGAGAAACTTGCAAGATTGCAGACGCCAAAGCTGCTTTTTGCTGGGGGGGAGGTTGAGGGTTTTCTTCAGGAGCCATCACGAAGAGCTTCGTTTCAGGGTGAAAATGGCTCTGTTGCTTCTCTCCGCTCCACTGCTCAGCACTGCAGAGGCATGCACAAGACACAAGGCACTGAGCAGAATATTTAATCTGAAGCTCAGCCAAGTAAATTACTGGACGCCGAATACCCCATATCAAGGAAGGAAGGTGGGTTTTCCCCCCTGTAGGAACAGCCTGGGCAACAAAACAACACGCAAGGCTCCATTAGGAAAAACCCCCCGTCTTTAGGCAGTTCCCCGGTGACCAATTCTTTGCCCACCATTTATTCCCCAGTGAGGTGCCTTTGCCACCCAGGGCCACCATCCCAGGTGCAGCCCCTCTTTCCCCACTGGTTTTGCTGACCCAGACCCCACCCGAAGAGGCCACCGGTGGTCCTCAAGCGTCTGGTTTGGAAGAGGCTTTGAATTTCCAGATCCAGTTCTGTCCCTGGATGGTTTATTCCCGTTATTCTCTGGTTGATACAGTCCTTAAATAGGGACAGCCAGATCCGATGGGGCTGAGCACCCCGGGTCCCCTGTACCCTGAGCACCCGCGCTGGGCAGGATTCACGGGGGGGACACACACACTGCAGACTGGGATGCAGGAGCTGCGCCGGGAGAGGGGACTGACCCTGACAACGGCTTCAGGGACGAAAATAGAAGCAGCAGGGGGAGGACAGCTGTTCCTAGTTTAAACCGCCAGTTTTTAATAAGCTGTTTTGCTCTTTGAAAAGCATTTGTTTTGTCGTTTCATAAATAGGAGGAGGGGCCGGGATAGCATCATCGGGGACGTCACCGAGTTTGTCACCGCTCCGTAGCTCCTCTCCGGATACTCGAAGACCTCCAATTTTCTCCTGGTGCCATCGGATTTAGGGTTTTCAGCAGCACAAAGTGACTGTAAGGAAGACTGAAGTCTGCCATTTAGTTTGCCAAGACAGCTGGCAAAAACTTTATGTACAGCTGAACATTTCATCACGTCTGCCAAGACATATTCATTTTGGATTAATTTTAAGACAGTTTTTAAAGTGATGATGAAGGATTATGCCGTGCGCTTCAGCAGCATTAAAAAAAAAAACCCACCTCTCTCTCTTCTTTAAATCTCTCATTCAAATTGTCCCAGCTTGGCAGCTCAGCGGTGTATTTGATTTGTGATTTGGAGGGATTCACCGACAGTGACATTTTCATTTATCTGAGTACATGTAAGTGCTGGCACAATCCGTGGGTGGTAGCAGCGCCTTCAATATTAAACACGGCTACTTGAAGTAATTCATTTGCAAGAAGGCAGTATAGCCCTAACGTAGGAAAAGCATCCATCCAGCAATAACCTAGCATCAGTGATTAAATGCTTGCAAGCTTTTCGTGCTGTAACCTCAGCTGGAGCCTTGCATTTCAGGGTTAACTACTCTCAAACAGCAAAGTACTCACAGCGCTGTTACTCCAGAGTCGTCCTGGGTCTTCCCAGTGAAGGGATGCCAAAATCTGTAGTCAGGGACATGCAAAGGAGGGATGCAGCTCACGTGTTGCTGCTTTTGAGACCCCAGCTCATGCGATCGTGCAGCCATTTCCATGATTACCTTCGATCATTGCCTCCACGGCCCATAGCACCTCCCTGCCCTGCTCCTAATGAATCGTCGTACCCAAAGTCACAGCAGGAAGCACAGCTCTGCCGGTCCGGTCAACCGAGGTTGTGAGAGTTGCCCTTTTGTCTTTGAAACATCATTATCTTCCGATAACAGAACTGTTATCAGCGTAATGAATGACGCTGGTGACGCGCGTTCATGTCTCACGCACAAGGACCACCCCGGAGCACTCGGGCAGCATCTTGGTGATGCCACAGCAGCCTGGGGACGTCCTGCCAACAGGCTCCTTTCCCGAAAGGGAAAAAACAGGCAAACTCCCTGCTTTCATCATCCTTTTCCCTGAACCCGTCCGCACGCTGCTGCCCCCAGAGCACTGCCGCTGAATCTGAATGTCATGAACTGTGCAAAGGCACCAGGAATGAACGATTCTCAGAGTTAAAAGTCAGCCTTCTGGCCAAGCCCCAAATAATTGCCAGCCCCATCCAGCATAACCCAGACAACCAACCTTGTGACACCCAGGACATCCTTCCCCGCAGAATTTAGTCTCAAGGGACATCCGCACCATACTGGGAGCTCACGGCCACCATGGCTTCTGCTAGAAGACGCCCAGGAGCTGACGTTTCATCGTCCAGATGCTCAGGACGCCCTGAGCAAATTTGCTGCTAAGAGCTCTTTGGCGGTAAACCCAACTGGCTGCCCCCAACCAGCTCTTAACGGTCAAGACGGAGCAGGTGGATGGATCCAGCAGGTGGATCTAGAGGCCATCTCTGGTGGAGCCAAGGAGAGCACGGCTCCTGTCTAACCGGCTGACTGCAGCTTGCCAAGGGAGCGGGTGGATAATTTCCTCCCCTTTAAATGACAAGTGACATTGGACCGCCAGAAACGTTAAAAATGATTGTGTCTGTGTCATGCTGCTGAAGACAATTTTATGGATTATCTGTTGTGTAATTAAAGAGGAAAGAGCCCCCTTGGAGCCTTTTGGGTGCGGGTACGTGCTTGATACAGAATTTAACCCGAATATATTGGCTGGAGAAACCTCAAAGTTAAAAACCTTCATGCGACTTTCAGAACAAGCAAAAGCTCCCCAAACTGAACAGTTGTAGCAAGACTCGTGCCCTGATCCGGACCTTAGCACCCCGATCCGGGCTCAGGGAGGAGGGGGAGAGACGACAACTATGAACAGGAACGTACTGAGTAAACATTTCCTTCCTCTGAATCTGATAACTCCGTCGAGGCCGTTGCGTGTTGCTACCAGACGCGCAGCTGTTACCTTAAGCACTGCTAGTTGTGAGTTAGTGGGGTCTGTTATAATAATAGATAATAACTCTAATAACAACCCCCCAAAAAACAAATTAACAACAAACCAAACACAAAAGCAGAGCTGGGACCCTGAATTTTACAGTATTACGGGTACCAATGGTACAAATTTTTAAAGCCAGCTAGGTAAGGTGGCCAAAGCCCTGCTAACCTGGGAAGACGGGAAAGGATTTACGGTGGTCAGGCGATTATAGAAGTACAGAATCATATAGAACACCCCTGGTCTTCAAGCACAGAAGCCAGGGTTTTTGCAGACCGAGCCCAGTCAACCAGGAGAGAGCCTGAGGTTGGCTGGCATTTGACCTTTAGTTGGCTGAATTAGACAACGTACGCAAGAATAAAACCAAGCCGCCCAGTAGAAAAGGTTGTACAAAAAGCTTTAGACTTTCCAAAGAACTGAGGGGGGTTGTTTGCTTCTTCCTTTCCTGTTTAACTGGTAGATCAACAATCTAGCAGGCACATAGAAAACAGTTTGGGTTTTTTTCCTGTAACTTGCCTAACGCTCTTCGGTTTTAGGCTAGTAGGGTCAAGAAATGCCATGAAATCTGGAAGGTTTTTGGACTGCTTTTGCCAAAGTGAATGATGCCCGACTCATTTGTAGCTTCCAACCCACCACTTCGTTTTCATAGCGAGAGCAGAGTTTCTCTCAATTAACTGAGGAAGGACAATTTCTCCCTCATCGGCGACACGTGCATCAGGCTTCACGTGCACAGCCTCCGCTTCACTAACAACTTACACAGCAACTTGGTTTCCCGCCTGTTCTCCCGAAAGCTTCAAAGCCAGAGGAGACCCAGGGAAGGGATGGTCCTCTGAGTGAGGACAGAGCACACCTCCCTTCTCCTCCCCAGCCCTGACGCAATGGATCTCCCTCTCTAATGCTACTCAGGTAGCCTAAGCGGATGGTGTCACTAGCGATCAGCACTCAGAGCAACAGTATGGGCACGTTAAGGCAAAGATCCTGGTACAACACCCAACCCAACCCCCAAAAACCAGGGAGACACCATCTGCCTAAACGGTGTGGCCAGAACAACAGGAAAGAGCAATGGAGGGTGAAGAAACACAACATCTGGGCTGGGCTGAAGGGGACAGTCCTGTCCCTCCTCTGCTCCACCCTACGACTGCATGTTCCCAGGGCCTCCTCCAGGCTGTACCTACTGCGAGTGTAGAAGTTGAGTTGGCAAGAGCCCTCCGTTCGGTGGGATTCAGCATGACACCGCAGCACGACACGTCCCTTCTATCACCAAGCACAGATTTAAACAACCGTCTACTTAATACAAGAAATAATATTCTTTTTCTCGCACGTCGCGCAGAACGTTACAAAACCTCACGCACGTTAGGCCTGATGACCACACCAAGGCCCGCTGGCCAAACATCACCACGCGGCAGCCATCACGTAAAATAAATACAACTACAGCCTGTATTTACTGCTGTAAATTTTTTTTTTTTTTATTACGCATCATAAATCTTTCACACAAAGTAATGAAAAGGATCCCTAAGGTGATACTTTACAGATCTGAAGGAAAACAGAGTATTTGTGACCGTGCCAGACTGCAGACTTCAGGACACTGCCAGACCCACATAATGCTCAAACTCTTGGAAGAGCCAATGGGGCTAGCATGGATTTCAGCATAAATCTTGCTCTGGCTCTGCTGTTTTGGCTTTGGATCGTAGCTCCAGCTGTTCCAAACCAGCTGGGCCCTGGGAGCACTGCATATTAATTAAATGCACAGGGAAATTATGCGATCGGAACAAACCCGTTCCTTCTGTACTTCAATTCAATGTCATCACAACAAGAGGAGACATAATTTACCGTGCGACTCCTACATTGATTCAGCAGCTGGTTTGACCTATTCTATCAGATTGCTGCTTTCTGTACCCTTCTCTTTATAAAAAGCCCTTTCAAAGAAAAAACAGGTTCTCTCCAGTTCGACACCCGGCTGATAAGCATCTGCTCTGGCTGAGCCCTCTTTCATGAAGTGCTCCGCTCCTGCTGCAGGCAGCGGGGCGGAGGGTGCTCGCCTCGGGGCGGGTTCAAGTGCTCGCGGGCAGTTTAAAACAGATGAAAACGGAACCATCCCAGCAGCTTCGGAATCCACGGTTTGAAAGTGCAATCTTCAGACTGACCTTTCCAAAGGCTGGGCAGCTCTGCTGGCCCACAAACACTCTCAGCCTTTTAATAAAGACAAAATTACAAATCACTACAATAACCAAGAAGTCTCATTCCCCTTTGACGTTTGCTCAAAGACAAAAAAAACCCCCACCCCATAAATCCAAAACACAGCATAAACTTATGTGCAGCTCGGTCACGGTTCATTCGTTTCTCATATTTTCCTAAGAAAAACTGCATCTCCCGTCTTACTATTGCCTTTTCTCAAAAGCTTCTGCCATTTTAAAGTCCTAAATGCTCCTGGGCTGCATATGTTGCTTTGTAGCTATATTTAAATAAATTTGGAAAGCTTTTTTTTTTTTTTTTTTTTTTTTTTAAGCCAGCATTTCCATTTGTGTAGGACTCAAATGGCCTTCCACCTCTAAATAAGCAGATAAAAGGAAAGTACAATCCTAGCGCATCCTTCAGGGAAAAAAAAAAAAGGGTGCAGGAAATTCTATTTAAAGCCATTCGAAGGACTGTCTGAAAGCAAATGCACCCCATTCTTCAGGTCAATAACCAGAACATGCTGGAGCAGGCAGTGAATACAAGGGGTTGCCATGTACGTTTAGGAACTAATTCCTTGATATTTATGTTTTGGCATGCAACGCACTGGTGACAGTCCTCCACATCGCAGCACGTGGGATTAGGGTGTTTGCACGCATGTGCAACGGGCACCGTCAGGAGCCTCCCCGGAGAAGAAATGATCCTCATTTTGAAAAATGAGATGTTCTTTCAAAATCAGGTCAAGCCATTTCTTTTGTTCTTCCAACTGCAGAACCAGGTATATCAGGAAAGGACACTTTAAAACAACAAAAAAAGAGAAGTATTCTACATTCAGATAAATTTATACTTCTGCCATAAAACCTTTAATAGCAAACAGGGGATTTTTTTCAACACAGAACTTTGCCAAGGATCCCCGCAACACACTGTCACCATTACACACAGTTTTACAGGACATTGGTCTACTTTACAATATTATAACTATTTTCTTTGGAGATTGTTCCCCCCCCCCCATGTTCAATTTCCAGGAACACCTTTTGCACAGAAGCACAGTAAAACAAGCCTGTAAGGGACCTGACTCTGAAAGCTGGTGTTTCTAGCCCTCTATAGAGTATTTGCCAGCCAAACAACAACAACAAAAAAAAGACTCGCTATTGAAAATCCTCCCACAAACATTTTGACATCTAAATCAAGTGTTTTGAATCTGCCTGGGAGCTAATCTGACTAATATGCTGCTGGCTTAGTTCACTCGGATGACAATGTAGACACCAATTTAACGACTGCAGCCCTGACAGTGCCACCAAAATGAAGGGCTGTGAGTGAAAGCACGGGATTAGGTAACGAGCAACCCACGGCAGAATCCAACAGACCACAGAAAAAGCTTGACCCAACAAAGCTGCCTCGCTTGAAAGAAAATACAAATGCCGCTTTCAAATCAAAGTCCGCAATCTCTTTCCTCATTTACCCCGTTAAGTTAAAAGAACAATCAGGTTTGTGGTTGGTAGTAACATCATACCCCATGTGTAAGGCCTCATTTTCATCAAACAAGCTCTAGGTTATGGGACTATAAATACAAGGTTGCCTACAAGCCGTCAGTTCCTCACACCACAGTCTGTTGCCAGCGTGTCGGTGGCAATCTGCTTCCAAAACATCGACGTTGGACTGTACACTAGCGGCAAGCTTCATTCTCCGTAAGCTTTGGGGTCAGAGGGTGCACGCTGGAAGGGGTCACGTATTAACACGCGGTGCGGAGTTTCATTTTCTGTAAGACAGAGTTGAGTTGGCTTGGCTGGGGCATCTCCTTCAGCCGGAGTCCATAGTGAAGAGCTGGATGTCATGTGGGTTCCAGTACAGGGCCACGGCAGAGTTGTAAACCAAGGACCACACGTAGGGGATGAAGAACTCCTCGGGCTGCTCCTCCTCCACGTACTTGAACTTCAGCTCGGGGAACTTCTGCAACAAGAAACCAAAGTCTGCTGAGGGAAGGTTTGCATGTCTGTTTGCAAACACGCAGCCCACATAAACACTGAAGAAAGAGGTCTGGTGAAAAAAAATAACGGAAGAACTGAACCATTAGACCCGAAGGAAAATATTTACGGGATAAAGAGATCGCTTATAATTTCTTCTTTGAGCTGAATGCTACATTGGCATATTGTATTCAACCCTTTTACTGTTGGTCACACTCAATTTGCCTGTTAACAAAGACTAAATGTGAATCCTTTACAAAACACAAAGGTCCTAAGGAAAACTGTCATTTTTAGCAGCCCCACAAAAGCCTTCTTGTTTGCGCACGTACAGACCTGTTTATTGCAGTTTTCCCTAAAAAGCACTTTGCTATTAATTGTACTCAGCTCCTTAGCCGGAGAATCCTTTGGAAAGGCCGTAAGAATAATCACAGCCTGTGATACGTTTTCAGGAACGCAGTGTTATGGCAAACTGACTTTTTCCGTCTAATTCTCAAAGACTTTATGTACGTAGAAGTTTCCAGGAGAGAAATGCTCTTCCTCCAGGAAGCACGGTGGGAAGCGTGTCTAGGCTCCGTGGGGGGGGCGTTCCTGGGGTCCAGGAGGCCACTTCCAGTTTTGCTACAGGTTCTTCTGTACTTTTGGGTAGGTCATTACCTCCGTGCCTTGGCTCTCCCGCTGCCGAGGAGCACACAGAATGACTCTAACGGCATCACTGTGGCAATCAGAGTGCAAAACCCTGCGAGCTCCTCAACTGCAACGCGTCACACATCTATCCCACTTCAGCCTCTAAGGCTGTAACCACAAGACTTACGCACACAGGCACAGGTTATTGCCCGTCCACGCAGACACCTCCCCCTCCTGGAAATTACAGGCTAGACAATATCGTTTCCACAGAAGCCCTGTTTTTCAGTACCAGCAAAGCACTTTCAGAATTAACACACATCAGATGTGCTAGCTCAGCCCACCCTAGCTGGATAGACGTGCTGCATCCTCAATTTTCCAATTTTCTCTCATTTCTTCCCTCTCAAAGCAGCGCATACACTGCAAACCCCCTGCATTCGCTCTCGGTCAGCGGGTGTTTTGGGGAAGAGCTGAGCCTACTTTTGTGCTGTGCTCTTCAATCGTTTCATCTACTTCTAAACGTTGCCTGTGTCAAGAGCTTGGCAGAGTCTCAGATAAAAGCCGCATTACAATGATCACTGGGGTAAGATAAAACATGACCCATTTTATTATTTATAAGGCTGTGGCTAAGACTAAGAATAAACTCCATGGTGTGACATGATCAGAACAAGCACAGCAATGGCTAAGCAGCCTCTTTGCCCATAAATAATGAAGGGATACCCTATCATCTTTCTTGACCTCGCAGTGTCCTGTTTCCTTGTGTTAGGGCAGAAGACCCTTCTGGCTGGAACAGTCTCCTTTGAAGGGGCACTTCTTGGCCACTTGGCTTTCAGGGTTATTTATTTAACTTTTACACACCCAGGTTATTTGTATTCTTGGGAGTCAGAAAACATGGAAACTGTCCTACTCCTTCCTTGTGTGGCTGCTGTTACTAGAGCAGTTTGGTGCAAATACTGAGCATCCCGTTACACCAAGCCACGAAGGTGCCACCTGCATTATGCTTTACGAGGAACACGTCTCCATGGACAGCTTCATTCAACCGCATGCTATCTCCTATGCTGGGCTCTGAGCAACCTGATCTAGTTGAAGATGTCCCTGCTTGTTGCAGGGGGGTTGGACTAGATGGCCTTTAGAGGTCCCTTCCAACCCAAACCATTCTGTGATTCTATGATTGATGAGGGCATCGGTGTCACCTTCCAGTATGCTCCAACGTTCTGGAGCTGCCACGGTTTGGCTTATGTTGGGGTCAGGTCCTTCACCACAGCTCTACTTAGCTGGACACCAATATTTAGCCTGGGAGGAACCATTTTGGCCATCGGTGTGGCTCTCATTATTGTACTCTATGACTTCGGAACATGTGGGGAGCTCATCCTTACAGCAATCAGGGAGGGAAGGAGGACAGTGTTGTTTCCAGCACTATTATCTCTGTTTAAGAAACTAAGGCAGCTAAAAGATAAGGTTGTTAAAGGCACTTCCGCATCTAACTCCTGTTGAGTTCAAAGCCCAGAACCTCAAAGGTACATCAGCAAGTTTCATTTCCTGCGTCAGACATGCAGTTTGTGGTAGAGAAGCTCTCCCATAGCCCTTTTGTGCCCCTAAACCATTTTCTACCACCTCTCTACAACCTCTCTCCCCAAGTCTGTTTCGACCAGCCTGTTCAATCTTCCACAGCATTTTGTTTCCTCGCTCTTATGTGTCTTGCACGTATACTCACCCCCATCTCTAATATCCTGTCTCCTAGTCTCCCATCCCCGACTCCCTTCCACTGTACCTTCATGCTCTCTCTTTAGCCTATCTTTCTATTTTGTACTTGCCCATTTTTTTTTTTTCTCGTCAGCCTTGTGAGATCCTCCTTTTCCTTGACATCCTCTATCCCTTCCCATCTCGGCTCCAAGTCCTCAAGTCTGCCTTCCCATCCTCCCAAGTCCTGCCTTCCCCCCCTGCCGCCCCATCCCTCCTCCCAGGGCACCACGATTCTTTCAGCAGGTTAAGCCACACTCCAATCAAGCCCTCATGTAGATTTTAATTATTATTATTTTTTTTTAAAACTGATATTCTACTCTGCTTATCCTCCGTGTAATCTTCCCCACTTCCCTCCTAAATGCTTCCTGACTTGTGGTCAGTGTAGACAGGAACACGTTCAGTTCAGCGTTGCATCAGCAGAATGAATGGTTAAACCTCATGATTAAACCACTGCAACATTTCCTAGCAGAGAAAAGCCCTTACACAGCTGTCATTCTTCACCCCAAAGGTGGCTGCACGCCAGTACTGCAGCGTGTAGTAGTCCTTCTGGGAGGGAAGGGAAAAAAAAAGTGATTAAAGATGCTAATTTGAGTTGAATTAAACACAGATAACTTTTTTCACCTTCAGGGTCAACAGATTACAGCTACCGTTTTTGCAGACACTCTGGGAGTCTAGAATGGTCCCACGAGTCTGGGACTATTCTGGACTCTCATGCAGCTTAACAAACATCTTAAGCTTTAAAACAGTAGGTAAAATTGTATTAGAAATTCCAACAGCTACATCTGAGACGCTCAGCTCTTACCATCCCATCAGCTCTCAGCTGGAAGGACAGCAGAAAATAAATCAGATAGCAGTCATATTTTCAGGCAGTAAGTGTCATGCATTGATTTTATTATTAAGCCTTTCTTCAGACTGATCAATGTTGCCATTTATTGTGATCGTACTGTAGCGATTTAATAATCAATTTTAGATTAAAGACTCACTGCAATCAGCCTGGACTCTCTCACACTCAACATATGCCTTGAACAGCCTGCAGTTTTATCTTGGGAATGTAGACAAGGATAATGAGATTTTTAAGGAGAGATGTAACACACGTTGCCATTACACACGCACAATTTCAAACGTATCTTTATAAAAAGAAGGTAAGTAATGGCAGAAATGATCTTTTTCTGGTGGTTCCCCTGAACAGTGGACCCAGGATAGCTCAATGCATTGCTAACGAGACATGGAGAATTTGACTTCCAGGTCGGTAATTCAAAACCAACCTCTTTAGATGACTGCCATGATCCATGGCTGTGTAGTGGCCATGTTTTCTCATTCATTAAAAAGGAGAAATCCTAGAGGCCCAGCTTCTGCACCCCGGGGAGAGCTTCTGCACCAGACTCTCTCTTGCAAGATTTACCGCTGTTAAGATAAAAAACTACCCATACTGTTTCACTACTAGAGTATTCACTGAAAACAAAATTCGTTAACATTCAAAATCATCACATTTAAGTCACCTCCAAATGTTTCTTAGTTATCAGGCTGACTTTAAAACAATTTATAACAGCAAGGGTTAAACACCACGTATAAAGCTTGACCAGCGGCATAAAGCTTTAAGGTTTTGGACAGGTGGTAGTTCAAGGAATGTTTAAATTCAGCTCTGTGCCGTTTCTCTCTTGCACGCTCTGCTTCCAAATGAGTGATCAGGAGCCCTCGCCATGTGCCGCAGACGTACAGGAGGTGACACCAAATGAATGCTTCAGGAGAGCTGTAAAACAACCAGGTCAGAGGAGGCTCGGGGCACTCCCATAAAACACCCCAGCCAGCACTGGTGTGGGGGTTTTATCACGGCTAACAAAATTCCCGAAGTGGCACGTCAAAGCAGCAACGTAGAAAACCATTTTCTTCTGCTTTGCTGCTGTTGTGTCCAACTTAATCCTGGAAAGGCATTTGCTCCCCAGCTGGTGACACCCAAATGAACCTGGTTTTTAGCACTTTCTGAAAAGAGGGACCACTCTAAGGCACCTTAAATGGTAATAACCTAATAACAGAGGAAAAGTCCGGGCATGGGATAAATCATCCCTTTTCTTCCTTCACAGCCCTATTGGTTCAGCCGGATGGTGTTGAAAGGTGTACAAGCTCTTTGTTACACGTGTGCTTCGCTATTTAAGTTTTTGAACTCATTGCCCTGACATAAATGGGTCCAGCGGAGCCATTATTTGCATTTCTCTCCAGTCATTATCAGAGCAGAGACAACCCCAGCTAGTTTAAAACAAACCGACCTGAGACAGTACTTGAAAACTTGAGAGCCAGAGGTAACGCTAGGATTTGAACGGCACAATTTAAATACAGACACCACTTATCAGCTCTGGTGAATCAACCTACCACAGCACCCTATCTTGTTTTCTTCCGCCAGACAAAGCAGAAGTCAGATTTAGTGGTTGGGACGAGGGTATAAACTAGACAGACCAAGAACTTTGCAGACTGTCTGCGCTGTCAATCATATGATTCGATGAAAAACCACAGGAAGTCCGATGAACAGATGCAGAACTGAACTGCAATAACTCCCCTACCGCAAAAGTTCAACAACATCGGGGGGGTTTGTGTTGGTTTTTTTTTTTTTGCAGTTAACGATTAGGAAGATAGCATCACAGCCAGCCAACAGCACCTGGCACGGCTCCAGGCAGCTCAGTGGCGTTTCAGCTAGGAGACTTGAGCCATACATTAAATAAAAAAAAAAATCCCCTTCCCTTCGCAAACGAACCATCAGAGCTGCTCTTGGGCTGCAGTGTCATGTCAGCGGATGATCTCCACTCAGATAACATAAGCAAGGGCAGATAGAGCTGCTTTAAGAGCGATGGAGCGAAGCTGTGTCTCTGCTTGTTCAGGGATCTAGATGTTTGACTGGATGAAAAGCAGCCCTCATCAAAGAAATGGGGCAGTGGCTGTGGAAAAGAAAGAAATCAAAGAATTGGATTAACATAAAACTGGAGAATCCTCTTTTCCTCGAGCCCTCAGTTAGAAACGCTGGTTTCTGAAACAGGAATCCAATGCGAGTCAGTATTTTCAAAAGCATGTGACTGGTTTAGGAGAAAAGTACCATTTCCAAAGGAGTCTGATACACATTTGAGAGTCAAATTCGCATTAACTTTTCAGCAATCTGAAGCTTCAAAGTCTTTCTGAAAACGGGATTTGTGTGCGTTTGAAAAGCTTACCATGAGTCTTGTTTGGTAACCTAATGACGTGCTGGCAAATTATGTGTTTCATATTGCTTCAGCTAAATATAGTAGTATTGCCTGGGGAGCATCTGCAGGATTGGACCTTATTAGCAATATACATAAACTGGCAGAGGGGGGAAAAAAAAAAATATAAAAAGGGCTCCGATTCAGCACCATGTCAAGTCTTCATTATAAGTGCCGTAACGAGTATTTACCCCAGCAAGGTTTAGTACTACAACCTGCCGTGCACCAAACATACCAACCTGTAAGGAGTTTGGGCAGAGAAGAACATTTATATTTGTCTGCAAAATCCACAACGCCACTTTGAAATCCCAATCTGAGTCAAATTAATGGCTAATGATCTTGAAAACAACTCAACAGTCATGCCTGGTAGAATCATAGAATCATAGAATCATTGAGGTTGGAAAAGACCTCTAAGATCATCGAGTCCAACCATCGACCCAACACCACCACCCACTAAACCATGTCCCTAAGCGCCTCATCTACACGTCTTTTAAATACCTCCAGGGATGGGGACTCCACCACTTCCCTGGGCAGCCTCTTCCAATGTTTCACCACTCTTTCAGTAAAGACATTTTTCCTCACATCCAATCTAAACCTCCCCTGGCGCAACTTGAGGCCGTTTCCTCTCGTCCTATCGCTTGTTACTTGGGAGAAGAGACCGACCCCCACCTCGCTACAACCTCCTTTCAGGGAGTTGTAGAGAGCGATGAGGTCTCCCCTCAGCCTCCTTTTCTCCAGGCTGAACAACCCCAGTTCCCTCAGCCGCTCCTCATCAGACTTGTTCTCCAGACCCCTCACCAGCCTCGTTGCCCTTCTCTGGTACACTGTTCATGGTACAGATACACAGGTACACATAGAAACATTGATATATTTAATTTTCATCTAAGTATAAGCACTTACATGCTTTGACAGAGCACAACTTATGGAAGAAAATTTCTCAGTACTTGTGAGATACCGATAGATTGAATTTTTGCAATTATTTAATTCTTCTGGGGAGATAATGCCATTTCATCTTTCTCTGGTTCTCTTTGCATTTACAGTGCTTCTCTTTGACTTAAGACAGAAAGCCTATGTGGCTTTGGTGAAAAATCTGTATGAGCTACACCACACCTGCCCGATATCATCTTTGTCTCCTTCTCAGGCTTGAAGCACAGACAGCCCCGCAGAAGATGATGGTGGGGAGATGAAGGAAGCAAACAGGAAATCTGCTAGACAGAGCAAGATGTGCAGCTCGCGCTCAAAGATCTGCGTAAGGAATAGGTGCAAATTTAAAGATGGAGAAGAAAACGGTGGCGTGTCAGGAGGTTTTGAAAAAGAAAACTCAAGATGACAAGAAGAGGTTCAAAACAATCTACGCACGGGCTAAATATCCCCTGTTTTAGTAATCACATGAGCAGTAGTAGAAAACAACATTTTTCCCAGGCAGTAAAATTCAGTGAGTAACCCATACTCATCTAATGAGATACAATCTTCCTGATCCAGAAGGGCAGGGAAGTTTATCTATGGAGAGACAACTGTTTTAGCAAGTTAGGATCACTGATATGCAATTTCGGTTTTCAGATCACTCAGAGTAAAGGTTTGTACAGCCACAGCTGCAGGAGAATAAATGCTCAGGCAGCGAACAGTGAATTCGCACTGTAAGACGTGAACTATCACCAGAGAAGCAGATGTGCCTCTGGTGAGAGTTCAGCAATTATAAATTTTTTTTTTTTTATAGAGTACTGAGAAGCCAGGTCAATTTTGGAAAAAATCAACAAGGCAGCTGCTGTGCCTAGATGCTTATTGGTAAAGACGGGATGATTTAAAGAAGTGAAATATTTGCAGTAACCCTGCCAGGGCGCAAAGCTTTGCGGAGTACCACATTGCTAAAAAGAAAAAAGACTGCCTTTCTTTCTAGGGCAGATTGGCAAACACTGACAGCTTTAAAGCCCTGCTAGAGAGGCAGGGATGCACATACATACACACATGCGCATTTCTTTTCCTTACGGCTAGGAAATATTGCTGATAAATGTCAATAGCTTCGAATCATGCCACAGAAGTGATTTTTGTCTTCATACCGACTCTTTAATCCATACGAATTCCCAAAGCACTGTACAAAAGTATAAATTTGAGCTTAGGATGAGGCCAGGTACCCACTTCAGGCTGTCCTGGGTCCACCTCAGAAACATCTGACTCTGGGCTACTTCTAGACAGGACAGTAAATAAATTGGACCACTGGCCAGCAGCTTCTTCAGCAAACCCGGCTGAAAACGTGCCACCTGAAGAGCTGATCCTCTTAACCCTTAAGCGGTTAGTTTGAGAAAACAAGGGGCTCCCTGCTCAGCTTCAGGGATACTGTGTCTACCCGGAGAAATTTCGGAATGGGAAGAAAAGATTAAGAAGATGATGAAAGCCTAAAGCAGGACTCACATATTATGCGCTGTTAAGCGTCACTAACCTCTACGTAACATCATATGTATTATACGTTTATAGTCATGCTTCAAGGATTTATAGTTGTAATTACAATTTGCTTGCCCTGTCAGGATTGTTCTGTATACCATGTTGTCTGGATGGACACACATCTTTTCAGAACATTTCCAAGATGACAGCTCAACACCTAGGAGCCGGAGCTGTGACTTGCTGCCAGACCAGAGAGAGACAGGGAGCTGCAACAGGAACATCACAGGGACGTTTGCAACACTGCAGAAAATACAACGTATGCTGGCTTTGCCAAATAATAAGAAAAAAAGGACTAGAGACCGGTCTATGTAATTACACTTTACGCTTGAGTACGAAGGCATGATGTGTAGATGAGGTACCATCAACAAAAAAATGGAACTTGCGTCCACTTCAGGGCTTAACCTGAAACAACAATAATTCTTTGAAGATACAGAGGCCGTTGAGAAGAAAGAACACAGGCACGGGACCTGAGCAAAAAATGAACAACCTCAAAACGACAACAGGTAAAAATGAGGAAAGTTTTTGAAACTGAAATAAAACTAACCAAGAAAAGATTTAAACACGTGGAATGAAGAAAGCTACTGGCCCAACTCACAAAAACAGTTCTACTGCCTGACCTCGCTCAAGCATTCGCGATCCTGTTATGTACACACCCCGACTACTCAGATAAATAAGTAAAATCCTTTGTGTGCTTTTGAATTTAGGGAATTAAAATCTGAAAACCAGAATAATCCCTGGCCCCATTTCTCAGTAGCATTAAAGGGCACCACCGCACAAATGGGGACGAACCTATCAACTCAGAAAACTTTTATTGATATGAAGTGGATGTGTAAGTCTTCCTACCAGGGGATTTGCAGAAAATGCACATTTCGTAACAGCAGACCCTATTTTCACCAGCGCCGAGGAAGATGGAACTGAGTTTAAGCCCTGGCTTCCTGCGTTTCAGCTCGCAAGCCATCCTTCTCTAGAATGTTGTGCAAAGCTTTACACAGCAGTGAAAGCCAGTATGTTTGCAGCAAACATTTTTGTTAAAACTGGAATGCATTTAGAAATCACTCATTCACTGCCAACTTTATAGAGAAGATTTGTATAGTTGCGAAGAAAAGGTTACAAGATTAGGAGTAGATTTTGGACACTTTACCCTGCTACAACTCACAATTAAGTCAATGATGCTTTAGCAGTACCCTCAAAGGGGGGCCTGGACATCCAGGAATTTCTTAAGTCTCAGAATTAAACCCTGCAACCTTATAAAGGCCTCCCAAACCCCAAAATACCATTCTCCCCTCAAACAAAGCAGACTCAAGGCTGAATTTTTTCTTTCCAGAATTTTATGAATGAGACAGTTGAAAATCTGCCACTTTTCAAGTGTGCTGAATGTAAACTTTAAACAAAGAAGTTGGCTTCAATAACTCAGCTGGGAACCTCTCACTTACTTTTATATATTGTGTAAATCAAGGCGGGGGGGAGCAGAAATCAACTCTCTGAAGGTCTCAAATTGGGCAAAAATTTAAGTTGTCCTAAATCCGTATGCGCACTGTTTGGATCACTCTGCCAAAGACAGAAAATATTAAGTTTAGCAGGCAAGCGAAGGCAGGGGAAGATCGGTTACGCACAGTCAACCAGCAGATCTGTGAGAAGCTGAGATGCTTGGTCCCTCCAGAGAAAGCTCACGGTGCCTTCAGAGCCCCAGCACCACCTGGTCAGCAGGGAAACCCTTAGATAAAGCAAAAAGGGCTTTTTATGGTTCAGGACTTGCCAAAGATCAAGAGAACTCCTCCCATACAATTGGATTATTTGCAACAACATGGAGGAACTCAAAGGAGGGTAAAAAAAAGGGGTGAAAAAGGCAAAAAGCCTCTTCTTGGTAAAGACAGCAGAGGATTCACTCACGCATCTGGGCTACAAAGTCTGCTCCAACTTCTGGATAAAAATTACAGACCTGTATTCCCTTTATCAACCTTTTTTTAAAGCAAACCCAATACTATAAATGCCAAGCGATATTCCAGTTTTCACATCAGAGACAACTATCTGCTAATTATTCTCTGAAAAGTGAATTGCACGCTTTTAGTCTAACTGATATAACTTATTAAACTTTAACAGTGAAGAAAAACTCACCTGAAAAGTTTTAAAATGGCCTGTGAAGCATATGAACAATGGAGGGTTTGGAGAAAATAATCCTGCTGAATAATGAATATATACTCACATGGGTAGCTATATACTCAAAGACATGGCGAATCTACGCAAACCTTAGAGCTAACTATCTATTTTAAATTTCTAGCAGCGAGTGCTACTGTTTAAGTCACAGCAGCTGTTTTGATTTTGGTAGCAGACTAGTCTAAAACACAAGGAATGTTGTTTATCGTGGAAATGCTTTGCGCTCCAGATAACATCACCGACGATTGCTCCACCTAGGCTAACGCACCGCCCCATCGTCCTAAACCAAACCCCAGATAAACCTCTCACTGCTGCCCGACCTCTTCTACTCCCACCAGAAACCCAGCAGTTGTGCAAATAAAACTCTTGCCATGGTGTGTGCCACGCAATCAACAACGCGAAATGAGCCCAGGTTGTTTGCTACAAGTGTGGCAATGAAGGAAACGGTTAAGCTTCAAGAACATGACCCACATTTTTGTGTTTCAGTAAGGCACCGGAGCAAGCACTCTGTCTTGCTGCAAGAGGGACTCACCTCGGGAGCCCTGTCTGGATGACGTACAAACTCTGACCCAGCTTCCTAATACGTAAATATGACAATTTTCTCACTTTTTCATAGGAAGCATAGTGCCCAGGGTTAGATTTTTCTTCCCCCATCCTGGGAAAGGAGCTGGAAATTTCACTGTCCATCTTTACAGACTCAGTCCCACCTCGCGCTTGCTGGTGGAGAGTTGGCGACCACCTATGAAGTCTCTAGCACTGATTTTCATCTCCTTGCTCTTCAGGCTCCGAGATAGGAAGGAAGGGACTGAAGTATGCTGACAGCATAAACCACACTAATTTCATAGTTAAAGGATTTTTCCTTTTGGAAACTACCTATAGGAGCCCTCTTTGCTGCCCTAATACAGCCTTGGGATTATCCAGTTGAAGCACGGAGGCAGAGGATCAAGAGGTCAAAACTGTTTTCACCCGCCTGCTTCTTTCAACCAAAAGTCAGAGTTACTACAATGTCACAGTTGTTTGTTTTCTCATTTAGTTGCATAGAACATATTCCCCCGACACAAAAGGTGGCAGGAGAAGAGCAGAGTGATTCAGTTTGCATATTTTTCCAGTGACGAGGTCCCAGACATGCTTTCACTGGAAATTGGTGCAATGCTGCAGCAGCATCCAAAACATCCCACCAAGCCAAAAAGAACATTACTTTGGACAACTGGGACCAAGCTCCTCTCCGTTATCACTGTCCAGGGGTCCAAAACACCGCCTAGACTTTGGCTTTGTGCATCAACCAGGGAAATGAGACCCCTCTCCCCGCCGAGTTTAACACCTTCGATTCGCCTCGCGGAGGCTGACATTTACAACACATTTCCTCGCGCGGAGCGCTCCTCGCAGCTCATTTTACGAGGTTTGACTTTTACATAACAGCAGCCACAAAGACGAACCCCGAGCCGACATCCTCCTCCGGTCCCTCCCACCCAGCACGGCGGCGGGGCGGCACGCCAAGCCCAAACATCCTTCCCCCCTCCTCCCCCCCCGAGCGCCCGTGGAGGAAGACCTCCTTTTGATTTTGTACTTTTTAATCTGAGAGAGCCAGGCCTGTAAATATTACAAAAAATGATAACAATGACTTACAAACAGAGACAGACTCGCTGTCACCAACTGTTAACTCTCAGATCAGGGCAGCCTAGGAAGTGGACCCTTATCTGCCTGAGGTTCAGGACACGCTGACTAACACCCCTATTGAGTCTGCAGACCTTTGGCTCCCTAATCTCCCCGAACTGGAAAATGTACACCCCGACGGACATACTCCCTTCTCAAGTATTTCAAGCCTCAGCAAACAGACAAATCGTGCCGTGAGATGAGCAGCGCTGCCCCGCTACATGCAGGAAATCCAATTTATTTGTCTTGAGGAGTGAAACGTGAAATGACAGTAAAACCTCTCCAGCCGTAGCACGCGGTGCCAGACTGCAGCCTTATCTCTGCTGGGACCGCGAGCCGAGGAATCGGTGCCAAATGTGGACGTTTACGCTCTTTATTTTGTGGATGTGGACTTCACAGCTTTTTTTTATTTGCCCTAACGCTTAGAGTCCTGTGAAGACAGACCCAAGCCAGGGGGGGTCTAAGTTGACCTCAACATATAACCAGGGTGCCTTTTCTTAAATGGATTTTTAGGTTGTTCATTCTATTCTATGTTCTAGTCTATATTCTATTCTATATTCTATTCTATTCGTGAAGGACATGAAGATTGTGATAGCATGTTCAAATTGGCCACTGGATACAAGCCTTTATCAATGATAGAGGCAAGTAGCGTGTAGGAGAGAGAAAGGGATAGCTACTAACGAGTAGAACAAGGATTCCTTCAGGGTGGAGGACATCTTTATGAGTCTTGAAGCTGGGCAACTGCATCTCCTTGACTGGCTAAGTATGGGGAGTCAGGAGCTGACTGCATCTAAAAAGTGATCTGTATGCTTGGTGTCCTCCTGAAGCCACCAGTTTAAGAAGCAGCACTCTCTTATAGTGAAACTGCCTTTTTTTCTAATGCAAACAATCACCTCAATCTGAAAAAGGGCCTCAAGTGAGCTGCTCTTTCAATAATGCATGAAAATTACTTGTGTTTTCTGTTCTGCTGTGCTTTAGATGCAGTATTTCCAGATTTGTTTGCCTTCACTGACCTTAACTGTATTAAAACCTCCTATTCTGCTAAGGACTATCTTTAGGATATGAATCAAACGGTTCTAGAGAACTCCCCACCTCAGGCTGGGGAATTTTAAAAGTCATTTATTCATAAATGCTATTATGTCCCTTTGTTATGGAACATATCTGCCCCCTTCCTCCCTGGGCATTCAGGTCAAGATTGTTTACCCTGGTGACAACAATCGGTCTTTGCTGGTCTTAGCACTGGAGGATGGAGCTTGGCAAAACCTGATGGGACAGATAAGCACGAGGAATTCAAATAAAGTTTTGCTGCCCGACTCCGAGCTCAGAGCTACAGGCACCACTTGAATCTCACAGGTCTCGCATTAAGGACAACACATAAGTTTAAAGGCTGTGCTCTTCGCCCACTCTACTCCATAGATACAAAAAATTCCTGCTCTATTTTGGAGCTGCCAGTTGCTCATACCATCTAGCAGACCTTCCTTCAGCGAGCAAGTTGATAGAAGCCTTGGCTTTCCTATCTGTAAAAAAAACCAATCCTTGCTGGGGTTTTTGATACCTAACACGCGGCGGCAAAGGAAGGGAAATCTTCCTCCTGGAGCTTCTGGATGCTGCTGCAGCGTTATCAAGCTGGGAAATTCTCATCCCACTGCTATACTGTCTGTCCTCAAGCGAAACTCGGCTCACAAGCCACAGGTTGATTGCTCTCCCCGTAGCTGAAACATCTTTTGTGATAAAGGAACTAGTATAAATTACCTAGCTGGCATACAAGCAGTAAATGCAATGTATGTCTTGCAGGACTCCCCGTCTTTCCTCATCTCCCTTGCTATAAGAGCCCATGGTGGCTGGAAACACTTAGCACCTACCTGGAGTGCTAGTATGGTCATTAAGTGCAAGGAGAAAAGCTGGCACTTGGGTAAAAGACAATATAGTGTATATATGTTATACAGGTAAGGAGTCAACGTGAGAACACGGTCAAGAAAAATCACTCCTCGTTTGCAAGCTCAACAGACTGTGGGTTGAACGTTACAATCTTAGGAACCATAAACCCAGCCTAAAACCACATGGATTCAAGATTCAATGCAATCATCTGATACTACATAACAAATACAGCTACAAGAAAGGCATGGTGACCTAAACCAGCCGCCCTCTAAATCCTAACAGCAGAGTCCTCAGCAGCAATGCTGATATACGTGAGAAATTCCCTGCTTGGCCAGGAAAAAGCCATCTACATCACTAATCGTCCTAAGCAGGAACAAACAGCCTGTAAATCAACTGGAGAGAAGCATTGCAACTTGTACCAAAGGTTGTGACAAAATTAAACTCAGTATGGGAATGCAGTTGAGGCAGCCATCAGCTGACAAAGTACATTTCTCCCTCATTCTCACTTCTCGGTGTAGTTGCTGTAAACATTCAAGACATTTCTCTAATTTATGCATTTAATTAAAAGATCTCTATAACATTCATGCTGTTTACATTTAACCCAACACTGCAATGAAAGCTGTAATTTTGTCTGGGATTTATATTCTGTACTCGAATTTATTTTGATTCCTCGATTTAAACATACACACGGAAGTGAAAATGTGTCAAATCATGAAAATGGAAAAGATTATACTCCATTATCTAGTTCATCTGTCAACCAGGGCAGAAATCTGAGGACTGTTTTTCTCAATCTGCCACATGTTATGGAAACTTAATTTAAAAGACTAACTCAGTAAAGACAGCCAAACCTTAAAAGCGGGAGAGCAATTGGACCGGCATAATTGGAAGTTGGTTACATGATTTTTTTCCTCCCTCTAGGTTGTATTCAGTTGTTCATAACTTGCCAAATCTTGCACCTTCTGGGATAAAATTGTGGGCCTCTGCCACATGATTTTACATTTTTCTTAAAAAGAGGTTAATATTTTTTTTTTTTAATGGAATGAGAAAAAAAAGTGGGGTTTTTTAATCGAAGAAAGTGATAAATTAACTTTAAATGCAACTTTTTTTCCTTTTCAGCTACCCTGCTGATACCGAAGGTTTGCAGTAGAAAACCAACACATGGGTTGGAAATAGCTCTCAACTGAGGAGGAGGGGAAAAAAAAAAAAGAAGTCAGAGCATTTCAGCGTAATTTTATTTGCTTTGACCAAAGTTGCAAGGTATTTGGAAACAACACGTCATGCACATGCAGCGCATTTGGCACTGGACTTTTCATTAGACTCACAACATATGCAACTAAGTAAGGGAAAGCTGCAAAACACATGCGAAGCAGATTTAGTCACAGCGAAAAACGTAATAAAAGCATAGGGTGGCTTTCTAGGGTATGGAGGAGGAGGAGGAGGAGGAGGAGGAGGAGGAGGAGGAGGAGGAGGAGGAGGAGGAGGAGGAGGGAAACTTGGGAAATGTTCTTTAGCTTGAGCAAATGTATAGCTCCTAAGTTAATAGGGGATGGGCTCTGGCTCGGAGCCCTCCTCTAAGATGTACTGGACAGGGAGTTATGGGCTGCTCATGAGCGCTGGGCTCCTGCCAAGCTGCTGCGAAGCCAGCAGAGCTCTGCAGCTCTGGGCAGGGAAGCTCCTCTCTGCTCTCTTTCAAAAACCGGGATCATCCTTGAAGGTTAACAGAGTTCAAATTATGTGGCAGGCGAGCGGTTAGCAGAATGGAAGTAGCTTGGAGAAACGTACACACGCAAAACGTTGTTTACCAGTGTCAGAGGTCTGTTACTATGGGGAGCGACTTGGAAAGTCTCACCCTGCTTTCCCATCCTCTCATTCCTTCAGTGCTTGCTTTCTGCCTTGGTATTTTATATTTCTTTCTTGTAGTAGCTTCCTTAAACCAATGAAATCAACCAATTTAAAGTAGCTGGAGACAAACAACCAGATACACAAAGATAAGACTGTTTCACGTTACAATCTCTGTAAAGGTTAAATTCTTCTGCTCAAAGTCTCTGTATGTGCCCTTCCTTCCTATGAAGTAAGAGAATGACCCTCTCCCTATATGTGCCACTGAAAAATTAAATTTAGGGAATATTTCTTTATTTTTAAATTGCACAGCTAAATCAAAGTAGATGCATTGACAGGCAAGGCAGCGTCTCCGAGCGCACATGGAAAAATCAGATTCTGTTCCTACACTCACTTCCAGTCTCGTTGGGTATTTCACAGGGCAACGAAAGGCCAAGACGAGACTTCAGTTGTGCATAAAGAAATATTTGATTGATCTCTTTTGGCAATCCACGCTCCTTTTAGTGACTGGAGTTCGTACGTCATCTCCTGACCCTTCCCCTCCACAAAGTTTGCAGAGCACCTAACATCGGGCCCCCCCATTTATCACCACCGGCAGTGCCATGTGCAAGGATGCTCTGCCATCTGGAGAGCAGCAGGAAGGAAAACATCCCTCATCCTGGGTGACAGTAGGAAAATGCCACCCCTTACCACTTTTCTCTCCTCCAAAACAATATTCCTAACAGCTCTGGCTCCTGCTCATCACTGCAAAACAGCCTCCTCCTGGGTAAGAACTGGTTGGGGCATCTTTCACTGGACGTGAAATGAAGATGCTGAAGGGCCCCTCTCACGCCGACTATGCCACCGGTAGAGCACAACCAGGCTCTTCTGATTCAAGGAAGGAGAAGACCGTTGCAATGGACTTCCCTTGCGTCCATTACAGAAATATTTTTCTGCTCCCTACAGGATGCATAAAGAATTACATATTTATTTCTTGAGAGTCATATTTAGATGTCTGGATATTTTTATACAACGGCAATTTTGCATCTGTTGCTCTGTTTCAGGAGAAAAGGCAAATGTTAGCCAGCCTCCATGAGAGTACCGCTGCCGCTTCTTCCTTGTCATTCGTTATACTTTCCTTCATACTCCCTTCCTAGTTTTTATCACCGGGGGCGACAGGATGCTAACTAAACCCTTAGCAAACGCTCAACAGCCAATTCTATGCTCCTATCAGTGCTGCTCTTTCCCAGGCTACTTGTCGAACGGCTCTTTCACCCCATTCTTTTTTTTGTTATGAACTTCAATCCCAAACACGAATAAACAACTTCATTATTACCTGGTCACACGATGCATTTGAAAACCCTGATAACCAACCCTCCACCTTCTGCTGTTCTGCCCAAACCCCAGCTCTGCTCCTGCTCAGGTTCAAAGGAATTCTTAACTTTACGACATCGATAGTTTCCTGATGGCCTAATCCTGGGTCAGAAAGAAAAAAAAAAAACCCCACCACCTTTAATAACTGTTGTTACAGGACACTATTCCATCTTCTAAAGCCTCTGCATGTAACTGCATGAATTCTCATCTGTTGTCTTAATGGGAAGCAGTTAATTGCAATCCACAAGCTGCCACAGGCAAGGCTGAGAGATTAATCAGCTCGGCTGGGTACGGGGCTGTAACTGCCGTTGCAGTTCTGCGTAGCAGTGAGGGGACTAAACCCAGGTGACGACAGAGTTAAGACGACCACAGGAGAAACACACTGGGGAAGAGCAAAACTCTTGCCCTCCTGACCACCCTGCTCCTAGAAGGGTTTGTTTTCCCTTTTACGTTTTTCTTGGTTTGAAGAACTAGTCTGAGAATCACTAACAATATATATTATTGTTTTAACATAATATTATTTAAGTTGTTATTATTAACTAGTACATTTCTCCTGGCTGGGTAGAGAGGACTTTGCCATCTGAACATTTCAGTTTGTTCTCAAAACTGGTCTTGGATAACCAAAGATTTCTGTGGAAGGCTGACCTGCGTAACAGTATTATTGAATAGCTCTTCCGAAACAGCTAGGGTAACTCCAGAATAAGGTGATTTCATTCCAGTGTAATTGTTCAGCTTTGCGAAGAAAGCAATTACTCTGGAATGAAGTGACTGAATCCAGAATGCAGCTTCCAGAAGGTAACTGGAAGAGTTTTCAGGGGTGGAGGGGACAGACATTAAGCCTCCATGTAAATATTAGTCTCCATGTAGACAACAGCTTGGGAATAGGAGTGTCCTGTGCTAGCGCACCCTTCATCTTCATCTTGGCCAATGCACCTCATTCCTGAACTGCACAATCACTGTTACTCAAGTCGCTCACCCAAGGCACCACCCTCCCAAGCTACCTTGTCTTGTTGTGCAATACCCAGCTCTTGCTGCGTCCCTCCATCTCTGGATGAAATTTGCTTCTCTGGATTCCACTCAGAGAAACAAAGCCCTATGTATGAACCGGATGCATCTTTCCTAGAGAACCGTGATCAAACTACTGGTAGGATAATAAAAACACATAAAATATTCAATTTAAAAACCACAACTGCCACCATAATCCTGAAGCCAACGAAAGCCTCACCAGTGCTTCTGAAAACCCCACATGTAAGGTTTTCCTACATTATAGTTGCGTTTATACAATTCAATTGTTATTATTACCTATTACTCCAGATTAGTCTATTTTCAGCCAGTCGTTTATCTTGTAGGTGTTACAGAAAATGAAGATCTTAGGCAAGGGTTGAAGAAAGAAACTGGATTAAACTGTTTGGAGCTTCCCCTGATGACAGTAATGGTCTTTTTGGGACCATGACAGGTTCACTGATTTTTCAACATATAAAGCAAGTGTGGATTTGAGTGTTAGCGCCACTTTGGCCTTGACCATCGACAGTCTCTCACTGATAGACATGAGGGATCTCCAAGCGTGCAGGGCCCTTAGCAATCTTCTGGCTTCCCTGGTTCAGAATGGAAAGGACCAATGTTCTGCCTGAGATTCTCAGTAGTGTATATGGTACGCTATTTTAAAATGCCTGGGTTTTTTTAAGGAATATCGTATTTATACTAAACCACAATTTTTTTCAAAAGCAAGGAATGCTAAATTTGTAATGTTTTTAAGTCAACTTCAGCTGTAGACACAGCTCTGAAAGCATCTGATTTTTATGAGTCTCAGTTATGTCAGCAACGAGGCCAAGTCATCTACTGATCTTCTTCTGAAACGGCGTAGCCTTGCAGGACGCAGGCTGGGAACGGGGTCCCTCGCTGGCATGAGCCACGCGCTGATCCAGCGATACCAGCTGAGTCTCGGTGACGATGAGACTTACATAGCGCTTTCGTAGGTTGCAGACAAGCTGTTTTCAGCAACTTTTTGTTTACGGACGAAGGATCCAAAATTGTAACAAAGCTAAATGAGCTAAGGGAGCTCTAAATATTTTCACAGTGATCCATTCTTAATAAAAAGGAGGAAGAGCTCTGACATAACAGAGTGCAAAAATTCTGTTTACAGGATCTTCACGTAAGAAGCAATGAATTTAAGTAAGGCGGTATTACTTGCTACTGCTATCAATTAATGCAGCAACCACTTCCAGACGTAATAATTACCATATGTGCACTGCGCTTTACCTCTGGGCTTATTAATTTCATACACAGGAGGTTACAGCTATTGATTGCATTAAAACATATCGACATGTTACAATAGCAACGCTCCCCCTGCAACGCATCGTTGCACAAACTGAAATGATTCAAGTGATATAGAAACAGCCAACTGCACCCATCAGCAGACAACTTGCTCATGGTCGTTTCTCCATCCTCTCTTAAACACACACACACAGAGTATTGCAACAGGAGAATGACAGCAGTTAGCTCAGCTGCTTAGGGACAAAAACTATAGGGTCTTACGAGACAGATGTTGACCACTGGATAAATGCAAAGCCACTAGGAGTACCTATCAATAGATTAACAGAAATAAAATGGCTCTTATTTCTCACTGCAATCTGCCCCACCGAGAATTTGCTCACGTAGAAGTGATTGCCAACCGGCGCTACCCTACGAACTTCAGAGCGGCCTGAAGTTTGGCAAGCCTCAGAAGAATCTGCATTTGAATGCTATGGCTCAGTTTTGGGATTTTTAAAAGTGCATTTGATTTTTGATATATAACGAACAATAACGACATCCAAATAACACCTAGACAAAGTGGTGGCTGTGTTGCCATAAGACAACTGCGTTTCTAACTACATGCAAACACAGCAATACGTTCAGAAGCAACTGCACCCTGTTTGCATTTGGGGTTTTTTTTTGTTGTCATCCCATCTGCATAATTAAAGATATATTTCCATACAATTCTGGTTAAGGTTCTATAAATTATATAACCTGCTTTAAAACCTCCCTGTAAACAACAAAGCGTTGTTTGTATTTTTAATAAGTCTTAATTTTCCCTTTCTACTTTAGAATATATATTTCAAGTAAGAATGCACTGAATTCCGTAGGTAAACCTCACATTAAAACAATTCAACTGTCCTAAAATAATATTCACAAAGACAGTGGCAACCGTGACGCAGAGGAACAAAGGTAACAGGCAAAATTAGCAAGCTTGCTGCATTGGTAGTACATTCATATAGGGTGAAAGTGTGTCAGCAATTTCCAGAAACCTTTAAAAATTAGAAGGAACCTGGCTTTTTTTTCAGCAAAAGCACTAAAAGCAAGTGCCAAGCACAAAGAGTTAATGCGTTCTTCCTACTTCTGAAAGTAGGAACGAACCCGATTTCGTCAGTGAGGTTTGGCAACGTGCGAAATCCTGTAACCAATTTCATTTCCTGATAAATGAACGGTCCACAGGGGAAAGTCAGCCAGAGGCTTTGGGAACTGTCGAGAGCTCAGACATGACCGAGAGGCTCCTGGAAGGAGCCAGACTGTCTCTTTGCTTATCGCCGCCCAGCCAAACGGCACCATCCGAACGCCGGCGCTGCCAGACTCCATTTCGAGCCGGAGCTGCGGCGCAACGTGATAGCGCTTCATCAACACGTGGGATCCCCTGAAAAAATAAACCAGCTCCAGCACACATCTTATATTCTGCTTTAAGCAACCGGGCTGAAAACACATGGTTGTATAAAAAGGCGTTGGGATGTAACTTGTAACGGTCTGCGTTGTTTATGTGTTTTAAAGCCAAGTGCTAGGAGTGACTCGGTATTCTGGAGTTTAGAATCTCCCCCCCCGCCCTTCCAACAGGAAAAAGCCAAATACAGAAGGATAAATCATTCATTATTGGATATATCTTGGCATTAGTGAGACTGCGAAGAATGCATTTTCAACAGGAACTATAGGCTGCGTCATGTGGAAAGCTGAACGTCAGTCTCAGTTTTAAACTGTTCTCAGTTTTAAACTATAAATTGATTTTTTGAGAAGTTATCCTCATAAATGTGACTGACAGTCTTACTGAATCTTAAGGTAAATATCAGATCTATTTGCAAAATGACAAATGTGCCTCGATACAAGCTCAGCTGTGAGTTTCTGATCTATTTAAATGCCACCTTTTCATACAGAGTTAACCTGAATGTTTGTTCGCTTTTATGTTATTACAAATTGATTCACAACTCCAACATTTTTACAGGAAATTCAAGTAGCTTGACATACAGAGATTTGAACTTTTAAAAGTCTAAAGTTTGAGCCTGTAAAAAAAAATATTGCCAGTCTGATGACCCCTGAAGGGAAGATAAAAGGAAAAAAAAAAAAATAGCTCGAATAATAACTTCAGGCCCTTCATTACCAAAATCCTGGGTAACTTTTCAAGTGGCTTGCACGCTTATAATAGCAACGACGTCTGCGATTGATTAGCTACCCCAGCACAACCAGATGTCACAGTGACAGGGAGAAAGTACTGTTGGTTCTAGAGTTTACTGGGAAGCAGAACATCATTTCACTGAAAACCAAAAGATCTAAAAAGGAAGTCGGGGAAGCTAAAGAAATGTTATGCTTGTTCTCAACCAAAGTGTCCGAATTCAGTTTTACTGCATCTTCCAGTTCTCTGGAAAGCCTGGGATAAATTCTTTCTTGCTCCCGAGGAAAATGCTGCTCACTTGACTCAGTCTGCCCTTTATCGCAACACCTCTGCTCATTGCTTTGCTGGGATCTTTGATGTGTTCTGCTCAAGACTGTGACAAACACAAGCTAATAATACCAAAAAAGACAGTTCTCTATGTTAACTGTCTACCCAGGTTTGTAAACAAGGTACACGGCCTTGGAGGAATACCAGAGCACGACTCCCAGACATACCAAGGTCTACTCTTGGAGCAAACAAACTCCAGGAGCCCCATCCCCGCTGCTCCTTCCATGACTTTACTCATGTTATTTAATGCACATTTTAGACCCCAGATGAGAAAAGCAATGAGAATACCTGAAAGGAACATGAAGAAGATCAGTTCTTTCAGATCATTTTCATATTAACAATACTGCTGCCTTTGAAAGTATCCTTGATAATTTTGGGGCTACTGCTATGTTTTTACCAAATACTGCGATGACTCCACGCACATCATCGCGGAGCGAGCAAGAAACGCTACGGCAGGAAAACAAGTAGTCTACTTTCTTCTCTTCAGGCTGCAGCATTAAAATGGAGGGTAATACTGCAGGGTACGGTATACCACAGACTGGTTGACATAAGCAAAACCCAGCACTGCAATATTAGTATTCATATACTAATATTCTAAGATGAGCAGCCAAAGCACATTGAGGGGATTTAGCCACCAGTGTCTTATTTCAATTATAACCTGTGTAAGAGAAATTACTCATTGAATCGTTTATATTTTACCATCCGTTTCAACACGAGGGCTTGCAAAAGCTGAATGGATTTGGTGTGGGTAACCAAGACTCACTCCCAGTTCCGTCGAGCTGATCGTTCACCAGTTGACAGGGCTCTACCTCCATCTCTTCTGCTCCTTCAGCTGCTTCTCTGAAGCCACTTCAACCAAGCTGGTTGAAGCTCAGAAGCTCACGGACTCATTTTTGCTGCTCTGTTCACAGACAGCATAGGAAGAAACACAAAGCTCTCACGCTGTGAGATCCCTACCAGACTGCTGACCACCGTGGGCATGACTGCCCCGCAGAGGCATGGACAGCTTTGGTAGCCCTTCAAACTACTGCAGATTTAGGCGATGGGGCTGGTCTCCTTACATCTACAGTGATGCAATGCAAAAACCCAGTCCTATGCTGTCCTTTAAGGCAACACAGGAAAGACAAAGCCAGGACACGCCTTTGCAATTTTCTGAGCTACCGCTCAATCGCTGCGACTCCTGCAAAACAGCAGCCAGGGAAATGAGGGAGGAAGGGGACAGAGAAAAGTGAAGCATAGTCCCTCTTCCCTCCTAATTAGCACCAGTCAGTATGAGCCACATACTCCCCACCACGGGATATGCAAAGTCCTAGGCACCTGCCCAGTGTCCTGCTCTCACCATGCCTGGTAGCACCTCGTAAGCATGAAGGTACGGCTTGAAAACCTGAAGATTATTGAAGCCAACAGCAAAGCTCTCCAGTGAGAGCAGGATTTTTCCCACGGATCTGTGAAGCGTTAGGATATAGCAATGAATGTTTCAGTGACTAGGAAGAAAACAAGGTTGAAGTTCTCCGTTTATTCCTGATCTGTGAAGAAAAGCTTTATACAGTGCTCTCTCCAAGTTGAACGCATGATCATTATTTTCTGTTCAAAGAGATTTCGGCTCCTTTACAGTAAGAAACTGATATTACATGAGAAACAGTTTAAGGATCAGAGATTCAAGAGTTTGCTAAGGCATATTTTCCTACGCTGATGCTGCAATGATGTTTATACGACTCTTCAATAGGGAGGTGTCAGAAAAGCATTAATATGTTTTTAACTGTGTGCCTGGCAGACAAGCAAAATAAAATAGCTGGTTTTTTTTTTCCCTTGTTCTAGTCAACAATGCCAAAAGTTACTGTTTATTTTTCTCCACCCCCATGGAAGAATTTATAACCACTGAAGTAAACTGAAGTTAAAAAGCTGTTTTTAATTCCAAAATTGACTGACAGCTGCTATGTAAAGGCAAACCTAACTTGTTTGGGTTCTCAGGAGCATTCACATTTGAAAAACTAAGTTTCCTGGAGCCATTTGAGGGGTGGGGGTGGTTTTGGTCCCTTCCCCTTCCCCATAATGCTAAAAAATAATTTAAAAAATGTGATACTGTATAATTTTCACATTCAGAAGACACCTGGGGAGAGGTGGAGAGCACATCCCCTTTTCAAATAGCCTTGAAAGTAACATATAAATATGGTATCGGTTATGGTGTTAGCCAACTCTCTTTGGGAGCACCAAAGCGAGGTTGTGAATGCCACGGTACACACCACCGCTGTTAGACCTGGCAATATTCAAACAGATAATAGACTCAGCCGTAACTAAGACCTTATGTGCAAAAGGACTCCTCTTACACCACACCAAAGAAAAGCAAATCTTGACATGTACGACATTCAAAATCCATGCAAACACTTACTGGAATGGTAACTGTACGAAGAGTTCTGGTTGGTTTTTTTTACTTAAAAATATTAAAGCAAACTTAAAAAAAAAAAAAATATATGCTTTACAAGTGACTCACTGACACTACCAGACTATGCCAACATTTCAAACCTCTTGAGTCCAGCAACTCATGGAAAGCTCCACGGCTTTCCACGGATCGCAAGTTTCAAGTCAAACTACATTTCAAAGGACTGCAGTATAATTTGTTTCACTTTCCCTAAAGCTTCTAAGTCAACGTATTTCTTCTATCTTAGGTGAAGGATGCTGCTGAAAATGAAGTGTTGTTAGTATTCAATCCAACTCATCAACTGTATTTGCATTATATATACCTACAAACAAGTCTCTCTAAAGACTGCTGAAATCCACTTTTAACCATGGAACAAAAGGAGTCACCAAATTTCAAAGACTTCGAATCCACAGATGCTAAGGCTAATTTACTTTGGCCCTTGGCTTCTTCAGCGTTAAAAAAAAATAACCAGGCATATAAAAAAAAAAGTTTAAACAAGCATAAGGGTTGCAATTCTGTTTTAAAATACGTATGGCCTTCACTGCAAAATTTGTTAGCATGCTTTGTATTCTAACTAGCTACTCGAGTCTACCTCCTACTAAGGAAGCATTTCTGTGGACCATCATATTAATGTTCAAAAGTGACGGTGGTATTTATTTCTGAACTACAGCTCCAGAGTTGGGGTACCCTTTTGGGATTATGGAGCTAAGAGCCCGACTTCTGACTTACTTTCTGTAAGTTTTTGCCATGCACAGTCACGAGTTCCCATATGATGCAGTATGTCAGCAAGTATCTAACTTTAAGTACTGTAATAGTCACAGTTTTTCCATAATATTTTCCACATACTTTAGATCTTGCCTACACACAAGTTTGCACCATTTAATTAAATAGATTTAAATGATATAAACCCCTGCTTGGACATACTTATTATAAAGTGGTGCCATTCCGTTTAGCTTCAACTCATTCTCAACAATTTAAGTAGCTGGGCTTATATTAATAGAAGAGCACCTGCATAAGGGTTTGCCCTGGTTCAGACAGACAGACAGGTTTGTAATCCCACTTTAAGATTAGCCAGAGTCAGCTGAGTGCAGACATGTCTTTGACTGCCTGCTCACAGCTTCATGATGATAAGTTATTTTCTGACCACAAAGCCCAGCAAAACTTTCAAGATCATTTTTCCTGGAATTTTGATTACCCAAAATCGTATTTCTCAAGGGATGGGGAGTATATTCTTCTCTACCCGAGGTCTCTGAGAATCTGACCTCTAAAACGAATGCCTTCAAAAGAAACGTGAATTACTGTTCATCACTTACAGGTCAGCTCACGGAAGCAGGGAAGCTTGACATCTCAATTGAGGGTATAAATTGTCAGAAGGAAATATACAATCCATAAATATTATTATTCTTAGCATATGCTTGGTGTTTTGGAAAGGCCCAAAAAGCACTTTGTTTAAAAGTCTCTTACACTTCTCTTGCTAATCCAATCTTCTTCAGGTCAACAGCAGTTGAGGGTCAGCCAAGGGAAGTCTGCATTACAGATGCCTGCCTAGTGTCAGGCCTAAGGATGTATTAGACACAATCGGCTTCCACTATAAGAAGATCTTTGACCCTTCAGCCAGAAAGACATAAATATCAGGAAGAATTTGATGAATTTGTTTTTTAAGGAAGTTTTCTGTCTCTCTTGCTTAGTGCTATGCCCTAGAGCTCTGTAAAGGAGTTGCTGGTCTCCGCAGTTCCTCTGCCCCTACCTCTTTACAGTGTCATACAGAGTTAATTTGTGCAGTCTTCTACCTAAAACCCACGGTAGTGAGGTACTGTCACAGCAGTAAAACAGATGCAAGAAAGCTGTACGTAGCTTAAGAATTACAGATCTGCCCCAAGGTTTAATTTAAATCATTAAAGACCACTGGTCTGGATTCTGAAGCCAGCATCTTGCCGTGGCCAGATAACAACCACTGAGGACTGAGGACATCAGGACTCTGGGGAAAAAAAAACATCATCAGGAGCAACTGTAATGGAAGACGGGGCAACGGATGGTCTCTTGGGATCAACATCACGTTAGGCAGGACGCACACATATAAACTGCTACCAGTTTCCTTCGCAGTCTGGGGCGCTGTGCGAGCGCTGCCCATGTCCTGCCCCTCTGCCTGGTGTGACGGTACAAACGACTGCTGAACAGACGGTGTCTCCTCCCTAGGAGGAGCATCTGCAGAAGCAGGGCAACTTTTCCAGAGAGCTCAGTAGCTAAACCAAGAGACTGTTTAGACTCCCTCAGTTTTGGGGGCTTCACATGCACTTTCTTTTATGGCTATACCTTCTTCCCAGAGCTGAAAGTACCTACGCTTGACGTCCCCCATCGAATTCGCTGCCACCTCAGTCAACAACAGCGTTATTTTAATGACGTTTTTGGTAGCTGAACTTTTAGCGTTGGCGCTGCTTCCCCAGGAGCGGGGTGATGTGCCGGGGACACAAAGCCGTTCTGGTCCAGCTGCCAGGCAGTATCTACCATCACTCCGATGACAATTGACTCCTTTCCCCTGCGCTCTGGTGCCTCGATGATTAGGGGCTTTCTCCAGTGAAACAACTGGAAGTTGAAGGAGTTGGAAGTACATTGTTAATAGAAAGGGAAACCTATAGGAAGTGCTTTTAACACCTAAAGCGAACCTTGTTCTGTCAAAAGACTGAAGGCTTTTACCTCTGCTCCTTTCACATATTCTGTGAAATTTTAACACCCGTTGAACTAGAATGCACTTCAATAAATATTAAATTTTGTACCATACCAAAAAGGTGCGAGTTGATGGCATAACGGCATGTCTGCATAACACATCAAGAACATATGACAGAATGCACACTGATGACAAAATACTCATTGACACAGGGAGAAAAGGAATAGGAGAAAAACAAAAGCAGCTCAGAATACGTTCACGAACATGAAGCCTCTGCCTTAAGTGGCTTAGCTAATGGGAACTTTTCTAAAGCATTAAACATGGCCTCCCAAGTGTGATCATTCCATGAACCCAAATGTCAGCTTCCAGTCACTAGCTGGCATTCAAAACAAGTTTTCCCACTTATTGTAAAAGAGCGGTTATCTGCTGGCTAACTCCCCTTGAAATCCCGAGATAACTCGCAGACTCCAGACACAGTCCCACTTCTCTCACGCTCCTAATCCTGAAAGTACAGATAGTTCACCAAAGGGAGGAAAGGCAGCCTGAGAACTTTAAAAAAATAAAATTAAAGAAAGAATGAGGCCAATTTTCACCTATCACTATGATCTCTAAATTGCCTTTAATAAGCTTCTGCAATAAAACAGGGAGCCTGGATTGTGGGCTGCTCGTCTGCGAAGGAGACAGCTCTATCTCCACGCCGTGGCTTCTGCCTCTGTCCCGGGCATATTAACTTCATTTATCTCCTCCCACAGACTGAAGGAGAAATAACCAGCTCTTGATTTCAGCACCTGCCCTTTATCTCTCTGTTTATGCAGAAGTCTTCTAAAAGGCTAATTACTCGGCTTGGACTTTCCCTGCCTTCCGCAGTACACGGCTAAAAGCATACGCTTAAAATAATGTTAATTATATTGTTTGTCTCCAGTCAGATTGCTCTGGGACTGGAAGGAAAATACGAGTTAGATCTCCCATTTCCCAATAATTATTTGCTGAGAAAACGCAGGCTATCTTTCCTCACACACACACACACACAAATATATATATATATATATATATATATATATATATATGTGACCTACTGCTAACACACACACACTCGCTTTGCATCCCACGTTGCTTCCCACCGTGAAAGGGAGCAGGAGTACCAGGGTGTGCTACAAAACTGATAAGCACCATTATGCAGATCAGGATCGTGGCTCTAAGTGCTGTTATTTTTAGTTGACGTTTATTCATGTTTGAACTATGGTCTAAGCAACAGACTCAAGATCTGAATACATGTAACGCCTCCTGAATGCTCACTTCCTCGACAAAGGCCAAGATAAGCAACTTGAAAACATTCACTGTAATTATCTGTGCATACATCGGGTACTTATATACAAGAAAAAAACCCACCATTGTCCGAGCTGCAGGGAGGCAAGTGAGTAAAACCGCTGCTTCAGTCCTCATTTTTCCAAATCAAACCCTCTTTGTGTTTCAACCGCCTCCCCCAGAGTGCTTCAGCGGAAGATGCTAATTTCTAGGAGGTCGGAGTAATATCTCTGCAGGGTCTCTTGTACTTTAGAGCACTTCAGCATGTTATGGCAAAAGGCAAGGATGGCTTGAAAATTAATTAGCAATTAACTGCAAAGCTGATCTATAAATCCTCAGGATTAAACTCCACAGCTTTGCACGTTGTCATTACATGTAGGTCATGTCAACCCAGATGCAACAGACCCCTAATTCCTCCGCACATTGTCCAAGCTGGCCAGGCACAAGCCAACATCCAGAAGCCACTTCTCAGAATTGGCTGTGCCCAAGCCAGCACGTGTTAGAAAAATGTCCTTTCAGCAGGTAATATTAGTTGCTCTACGCAGCTAGACAGCTTCCAGCTCGCAGATGTGAGCTTAGCGATGTGAACAGCCGCAGAGCCTATTGTGCAGGCAAAGCGACTGCTCCCACCCATCCAGACATGCCCAGAGAGTGTCATTAAAGACATGTGGATTAAAGCTTTCTCCTTTATTTAGCTGCTGAAATTCCTCAGAGTTGCCAGAGTTATTGTGTGACTATATCTTTAGTCTGATCTTAATATGATTTTGTCGAGCTTTAGAATAGCTTCCCCTGAAAACCTCAGAGACTGAAGTGGGAAGACCTGAGGAACTGTGAGACTCCTAGGAGAGCGGTACAAGGACGGAGGGCATGAAGGCTCACAAGGTCATTTCTATAGGAGGGAATCACGTGCTGCTCATCATTACTGTCTGTGCAAAGAAAGGCTGTTATTTGCATTTACAAATTAATGCGTGACGTTACAGACACCAAGGTCAGTGTCACCAACTTTTCTCCATGCAGGAGTCACCTGCTCTGGCCAAACTGCTGCTCGGCAAAAGGATTTTGAAAAAACAAAAAGATAAAACCCAGTAGGTCAAAGTGGGCAGTGCAGAAGAATTATGTGCCAGACTGTCTGTGTTCACTTGGTAACCCTGCCCCCAAACTCAAGTCCTTTGGAGGAAAGGTAAGCGCTCCAAGTCATACTGTAAGCGTCCTTAAAATGGGAAGTACTCAACTGCTCGGTAAGGACAACAGAGCTTGGCACTTGTCAAAAAATGTTGATCTGTTGATTTAAGTGGCAATATAAACATGTCATTTTGAACGCTATATATCATTAATGCAGAAAATTTAAACTTGATGGGATTTCACTCCAGAAACGACATTTCTTTAAGTTGTGGCCCAACATGCAAGTCAATCTGTCACACTAAGTAACTGATAAAACCTTCATTTTTTTGTAAGCAGCGGATTTATTTAGCAATGGCTCTATGTCAAGAAGGAATCACGGTCGCCTCTCAACATAAGAGCTTTTAATTATCTGCATGTAAGAATAAGTTGTCATAGAAAACGCAAAAGGTCCAGTGTTTCTCTCTATTCACAGCATCACAGTGTAGCAAGGACACAACCTGGAGGGTTGGATTTGGATCCAACAACTCCTCTGGCGTTACTTAGGCTATTCCTGTACTGCGGCTCAGGACTCGGACTCTAGACCAATCTCTCCTGAAGTAATTCAGTCCGAGTGACTAAATACGTGCCATCTCAGGGACACAGGGAACTGTAGGAAAGACATTAGTATATGCAGCCAGCTAGACAATTCCCACTGGGTGTTTTAAAATTACCAGGGTATAAATAAATTGCCAGCCGTGGCCAATGGCCATGCGTAGTCCGTGTGCCTTATCAATGATATTTTCCTAAAGTTATCACAAAAGAAATGGGTCTTGAGAAGGTGCTCCCGCTCTCTTATCATGGAGTAGGAACAAAAATGGTTCTGCAGAAAGCAGACAGTATTTAAAATACACTTGGCATAACGAAGAAGAAAATTCGTCGTGTGTTTAAAAAAAACACACATAACTCCCATTTACTTACTTACCTACTTACACAGATTTCATTATTGCAGTATTTAAACATCACACAGCCATTAATAGATTTTAGCCTCACAAAAGCTGTCAAGTTGGTAAATCCCTCATGAGATTTGAGAGATTCTCAGAAGAGAACGGAGGGGTCTGCTCAGGATTATAAAGTTCACGGTCATGTTGACCACACTTACAGGTCCTGAATTGATTTTCAGTAGGTTGGTTAATTCTTAACTAAAGCCCCAGAAATTTATCTTTTTTATATAGAGCCAGATGGAGGTGCAGAGCACTAGAGAAAGAAGAATAAGTTAACAACACAAAAAAGGATGATCAAAGTTTGGTTACAGCTTAACTAAACAACAGATGGAGAGGTGTGACTGCATCTTCGAGATATGATGAAGAAAACCTTAGCCTCAGCAAATGTTAATTCCTCCACACGCTTCAATTTAATAACTAATCAAGAAAACTCACCCAAACAGCACAGATTAGGAATTTAAATTAAAACATACAGATAGGGCAATCCACAATGTAATCCCTTATCTGCCGCTATCGATAGGAGAAACGATGTTTTGATGTTATGGATATAAAGGGTATGTATGTAATTGATTGGAACAGTACACTTTAATTGAGAAGGTCTTGAGCACTTACTCTTAGCCTGTCTTTGGGCAAAGCAACAGCTCCTTGCTTGATGATTTCCAGAACTCGCTCCACTGACAGCTCAGCTCCAGCTTGCTCTAATCGGGAGCTGAAAAAGCTGATCACCTGGAACGAAAAATCAGAGCACATAAATAAATAGAAAAGAAGAGATCTTTGTATCAATTTACACAAGAAGTTGTCATCTTCTTTTCCTGGATCAAGGTACCTGTACTTCTTAAAGAATAATCATGTTATTGCTTGTGTCGCAGCCAGGGAGACTTTGTTAGCACAATTATCAGCATCCTCCTGCAGTCATTTTTAATAGACAGATGATTTTACAACTTAACACAGACAGCTGAATTAATAAATTTACATTTCCAAGTACTGTGCACTGACATATGCTTATATTTCTATCTGTCAGTACTTCTGCAGATCAGGATTTTCGAGGCCTTCCAGTCTAATTTTTATAGTTTCGGCTAGAAATTTACTTTCATTTTGAAGCATTAAAGTAAAATCCTTATAGTTTCAATGACTCCTGGACAGAAGGCTTTAAGACAACTATTACACATCTCAAAACAAGGACAAGAGTCTATATGACTTGCCTGGGGGTTTTGTAGCATCCAAAGCCACAGCAATTGGAATGGAGAGGAAAAAAAAAAAAGCCCACAAGCTCCTCTTCGCCCCAAATTAACCACCCAAAGTCCCTCACGTACCTTCCCCATCACAGATTCCAGGCCCAAGGACCTGTACGTTCCCTTTCAATGCTCCCATCCTCCATGCATCTCCCTGGCAAGGCCAAGCTGCTTTTCACCATATTTCCCTCCCCACCCCCTTTCTGTGACCCAGCTGGTCCTTGTTAGCTAGAACACGGTTAGGTCAGGCTTTAACTTTTATCCCTCTCCAAGCTCAGTAGGTCACACCAGAAGCAGACATCCCACCGGCAGTTCTCCATGCGGGACATCAGAAAACCTCCACTTCTATAGCTCCTTTCATCCAAAAAGAGCACACTTTGCAAATGCCATCCCTTATCCCGGAGGAACTCATCAGTCACGCAGGGGATCCGAAACTCAAAACAACGCAAAAAGGGTACGGGGCAAAATTTCAACACCTACTTAAGAGTCCTTTGAAAGTACCACAAGATGGTCAGGGCCACTTGGTAGAGCCCACGCACACGTGAGCACCCAGCTACCCCTTGGCTGGAGCCACACACAGCTTCCAGTTGCTGCACATGCTGCTGGTAGGTTCCCCGACGTCTCGTAGGCTTCGGCCATCTCTCCTCTGAAAAGTACTAATGTCCACTTGTATCTCAATCCCAACCTCCAGCACATCGAGTAATCTTTGTTAATTCTCCCAAGTAGAAGGGGGGAAAGGTGTATTATACTACCAAATCTCTGCTGAGCTCTCTTTGCTCCGTAGTGAGACCCAGCTAGAGCCCAAAACCATTACCCTAATTATATCTCTCAGCTCAGCTGCTGTTAATGAAACAAAGACAGCTGATGGCTTGATTACTGTGAGATTCAAATTTGTTGTTCCCCTCCTGTGATCCCCGAAACCCTAGCCCTTGTTTTGAGCAGGTAGATTTGCTGGATCACAGAGCAATTTTCTCTAGAAGCTGCAGCACCGAGCGAGAGAGAGACAGGTGACAATTGCTGGAAGTTGCTTTTTGGGGTTGTTGTGGTTTGGCTTTTTTCCTTTTTTTGGTTCTGTTTTGTTTTAAACAACAGAAGTGTGGAAATCAGTCAAGAGAAAATTCAGGTTTAGCCTTCTATACTGTCCTTACGATCACCTCCATACTTGAATAGAAGGGAGAATTTCACTGCCAACTCTGGCAGATGTTGCAGGTAGGTTTTACATTCTTACAGATAAGGACCCACTGTAGCGCTGTGATCTCTGATCCTTGGAAAAAAACAGGAGTAGGATGATGTGCTGACTTCGTAAGCAAAGGAGCTGGAGGGAGGAACCAGAAATTAGAGAGGAAAATGGCAAGAAACGGCTTGCGCAAAGAGTGTGAGGACCTCGGAGTGAGGCTGACATGGTTTTGGCATAGAGTCTGGGACAAATTGCTGGTAGAGGATACACAGCTCATAGAGGAACGAGAGAAAGTTGCCCACAAACTTCGAAAGAAAAAACCCATCTTCCTGCACTTCAACACTCCTCTGTTGTCAGTAATCGCTGCTGAAACCTATCCTCGCCCAGGGCAGGCTCGCGGAGAGAATCCATCCCACTAGTGCTGCCGCGTTAGCTCAAGCTCTGCTAAACCACAACAAAAGCAAAATTTAATATTTGGCTTTTAATGAATAGGATAAAATACTATCATAATGCATACGCATAAAAAAACTGAATGAAGATCGCAGATACTACCTGAATCCTGGCGTTTCCTATTTTGGAAAGTCAAAGCCTCCAATCTTAACGTGTTTTTAAAAGACTTTAATGTTTTTGTGGTAAAGGTACTAATCTTGGTTGAGTTATATTTCACAAAGAACAGAAGTGCGATAGGCTTCCAGTGTTTTCAGGCTGTGTCAGCATTTCACAGAACTTTGAACGGCTATTTTTGGTGAAGACTGAAATGAAAAATATCTACTTAAACACTAATACTTATCTCTAAGCATTATTTGCGTTACTACTTCAGACAATATAGAATCGGAGTAATTCTTGATAGGAACCCTGATAGTACAGTATCCCAATGAGATACTCAGGTACCCAATGAGTAACCCAATGAAATAAGGAAAAAAAAAAGGGGGGGGGGGGGAGGGCACGGGAAAAAAAAAAGGATGAGTTATACAGAAGAGAGCCTAAAAGAGGCATTTTCTTATTACCATTAGATCAGTAATAAAACCAAAAAGCATCCAGCATTACATCCCTACTGCCCAAGCTCCCATCTCTTCTGTAGCAGGTCTAACGCTTTACCTAGGAATCTGCCCAAATATAAAAGCTTAACATAATAGTAAAGAAGAGTAGCCTTTTCCTTTGAAAGAACTTCAATTATCTTCCACACATAAGTAACAGAGCTGCATTTAAAATAATCATGAAAATTAACAGATTTCAACTCCTTGTCCACTTAAAAAGAAAACGAACCAGAAAAAGCAAACTGACTGGATAATATTAAATGAGTTTCAAGTTTTAGCACATGCTTTAAAACCCAATGCTGAGCATATTACTGTAATGTATAGAAAAAAGCAGATCTCCGGGCAAACGAACTAGACTGAGAGATGGACATTTGTTTTTTTCTTATGGTGTCCATTTTTTGATATTCTGAAAATTATTTTTCTCATTATTTGGGCAACTGGTTTAAGAAAACAGAAAACAACTGCAAAGACTGCTTAAGAAGAAGAACAACAAGAAACTTAACGAGTCGCTGTGAATTACTCATATCCAAGTCATGCTGCGCGCTGAAAGGCCCTCTCCATGCAAGGAACATAACCCCTTTTAAAGAGCGCTCTCTCCAATCTGGCTTCCATATTAACAGGGATTAAAAGGCACGTCTAATCCTGGATTAGACAACCCCTCATCAGCAATATCTTATCAGCGTCCAGATAAAACGGTGTATCTGCCCTGCGCAGAGAGCCTAATTCTGGTTGTGCGAGCTACCCAACCATGTGGTGCGAGGGGCATGCAGCGACACGGCTTGGTCACCATCAGCTCAGGGATTTCCAGGCTTTGTATTAATGTACCATTAATATACTCGAGATCTCTAAACAAAAACTCTTTCCTATAGTGATTTCCAAAATCGGTTTTCATAAAGTTTTTCCATTTAAGAGGTCAATTTTCCCCGAGAGACTCATCTTTCGACCTTTTGTTTTCTAAACAATAAATTTACAAAATATTTCCAGAGATTAAAAGTGCTGCAAGAAAGCTAGAATGATTTCAAATAGACATTTTAGTTTTTGGAGATTTTTTTTTTTTTTTTAAGATTATGAGGGAATAACCACAATGTCTATTATGTTACCCATCTATTGTTTTCAACAGGGCTGAAAGGCTGAAGTAAAGAAATATTTCTATTTACTATAGCATGCACCAAGCAGCAGAGCTATCAAAGACAAGATGTTTTCTCCACTTGGGTGCTTTCAGTGGATGCTGAAGTGCTGCGATGCCCCAGCCCATTCCCAGGCAGTGCCGCTGCCTAACTAACACTACAGCTCCTCGCTTGCTCCTCCAGCTAAAAATAACAGCGCGATTCACTGCTGCCTCCTCTGCCCGCAACTGTCAAGGTTAACTCTGCAAAAGAGGAAAAAAACCTAACTTGGCACCAAATGAAAAAGTTCTGATTCCTTTTTTTGTCTTTCCCCCCCCCCCCCCTTTGGAAAGTGATGAAAAGAGAAAGACGCACAGTTTGACGTTGGCTATTTTACATTTCTAGCCGCTGGTAGAGTAACACGCTGTATTGACGGCACACTGAAAGGAGAAGAAAAGGAGAAAACAAACCTCTTGTCATAAAGTACCGCAGGATTAGCACTTCAGCTAAGTAGCTTCCTTAGGAAAACATAAATCACAGCTATGTTCAGTAGCCGATAGTCATACCCTCCGTCCTGGAGCAAAAGTGAGGCAAAGCCAACCCTCGCTGATTTAAGAAGGGACGAAGTGGCTTCAGGTGATTCAACAGCAGGAGAAACACAAAAGGTTTATCAGCAAACTTGAAGTACTGAAGTTTTTCAGATTCACCTTGAAACCAGGAGCGTGTTCAAAGACACATGAACTCTTCAAGGTGCTCTGCTCTTCTCATCTCCCCACTCCTTCACTGCAAGTCCTGCAGGTCTTGAAATAGGAGTTGCTATGCCAGAGCCAAGCAACTCAACCGATCTTAAAATCTAGCAGGGAAACGTCTTTGGAGAAGTAAATTCCTAGTAGGAAACTGCATCAATCGAACCCTTCGCATCACTAAACCATCGCTCCCGACCTCCTGATTTCTATCAGACTATTTTGCAAACAAAATTCTAGCAGCTCCTAGTTAAGCCTGTTCAACCACATGATATCTATCACTAGCTCATAGGAAATATGAAAGTAATGAAAGCCAGTGAGTTCTCACGATGGCCACGAACCAAACTCATCTTTAGGAATGACTAATGAAGAGCCTCCACCAAATTCCTGACACATCTGAGGTTGCTGACCAAATTATAGACCACCTCTGAAACAGAGGCCTATAGATAGTTCACAGCTGAAACGCTTCTGCAGGAGGCCAGAACAGGAACCATAGCATTCCTCTTTGTTCACCATCCAGAGGAAGAATATCCCATTTAGCTAAACAAGATGCACAATATCCTGTTAAGATGACTTTCTAAAATGAAAAGTAAATTAATAGGAAACAGAAGGTATTTTGATTTCAGTTTCTTCTGTACGGCATTAACTGTTCCCGTATGTTCCCAATCAGAGGGCAACGGTGATTTTTAGCTTATTTATAACAACCCAGAGGCAGGTAAGTAGTTTTCAATAAAAGAGTGTTCTATACACTGATGACCCTTAAACGTTTACCTGTTTTTTTTGCCTCAACTATGAAGCACGCAGAGGTTACGTGTTATCTCCAGAGTAACCCGAATGGTCCAAATCCTGAGGCAAAGTCCTTAGTCACTGTGACCAAGTCTGTCCCGCAGTTAACCCGGGCAATTGCCGCTCTGGTCTGAGCAGCTGGTGGAGCTGCAGAGCCACCTCCATATTCACGTCTGCCTACAGACATGTCTGCTCTGTCCTCTGCCCCAGCGTCATCCTGCCAAATGTCTGCTATCCAGAGGTCTCCAATGCTGAAGTGCCTGGAAACCTACCACAGCGCTTCGTTACTATTAACGTTAGAAAGTCTCTCCTCATGAACCTGTGAATCCACAAGTATGTGCAACAGGTTATTCCCTTTCCTTTCACAGCAGTGTTTTATTTGAAAAATATCACATCGCCTTTAGCCTTCCTTTGGCTGATCAGCACTCGTTCTATTTGTCCTTAGAGGTCCTGTTTTCTGCAGCTCTTGTTTCTCCCTAGAATTTCTTCCGTGGTGCCTAAACCCAGAGTAATCCGGCTAAGAAGTCACTAGCATGAGTAGGCTTGGAGGACGCCTCTGGGCTATTCTCCCTTTGCATACCCACACAGGACTGCAGCAGATGCCTCTTTCCATTTGCACCGCCAACTACTCGTTACTATCTTCTCAGTACACTTTCCAACTAATTTTGCATCCACTTTTTGGCATTTTCACCCCTTCCGTGCTTCCTATTCGCTTTATGAGAACATTATGTGCAGCAGAGTAAAACCAATAACTATTAAAGTCAAGGTAAGTCATACCCATTTTATACATTCTTGACAAGGCAAGCTGGCAACTGTTTTAGTGTCCAAAAATCATTACAGATTGCACATATTCTGTATTTTGGTCAGTTTTCTTCAATATAGAACATTACCATGCTGTCTGATAGTATTTCTGTATGAAATACAAATCTGGACTAGAGCTTAGGATCAGAAAATCTTACACCTAATGTAAGGAGGATTTTGCTAAAGCACAGAAGGATGTTGGAGTGACCCAGAACATAAAATGCACCTGCCGCTTGTGTGGACCTCTAGTGGCATCTGATGACAGAAATTACACTCGTACTTCCACTACAGGGTGGGTGGAGAGAATCCAAGGGTACTTTGCCGTTTAATGACCAGAAAGAGTATGGATGGAGAGACTCAGGATGTAGCACAGCCCCTGCAGACATGCTTGGGGCCTTCAGAAAGGTCACTTCTCCTCCCCACCCTTCCACTACCAAAAGCTGCAACATCTACCATTTACACCTAGGGTTTACAGGCTTTGGGCCACCAAATTACATTGAGCGCAGCAGCCTGAAACCCAGCAGAGCTCCCTGATACATGGGAAGCTGGTGGATCCATCCTCCTCCGACTAACCAGCCTTGGCCACACGAAAAGCCCGGCCAGCTCACTATTCTGTCTCTGACAGTAGGCTGGGATGGATGCTTAAATAAGAATGTAAGAGCAGGTCAAGAATAGGGAGATCCCTCCCAGCTTCCAGCAACGTACAGTTTAGGAATTTATTGAGCCAAATCTTTAACGATTTTTTTTTTTTCCTCCCCCCATGATTTTCTGACTCCTTTTGGAGCACACCAACGTTTCAGACATTCACAATGTCCTGTGGCCGTGAGGATGGAGCTCCCACCTCCATCACTGCAGAGAAAAGCCTGAGCAAAGTCTGGGAGCCAGGAACTCATTTTGGTTCTTCTCAGATGCTGCCCAGATGGTTCCAGACAAGCTCCCCCCCACGTGTATAGTAAAACTAACATGATTTGCCACTTTTTCAAGGGATAGGAAGACCAGTTAAAACATTTTGGCCGTAGCACACAAGACAAAGACTGGTTCTGTCTGGGATGGTAGTGCTGCCGATACCGTGTATGAAGTGGAGGACGTGACAGGGTAGAAGAGGAGTCAGCTGAATCTAATCTTTTATTCAGATCTGCAAGCCTGACAGCTCTCACCACTTGCCAGCTGGTGACAGGTACATTTAAAAAAAAAAAAAAAAAAAAAAAAAATCTTTTTTTGACATCCTCGCTTCTCTAACAAAAGAGCTATTTAAAAATTCAACATGCTCCTTTGGAAAGCTTTAAATAGTTTCTGAATGTAACTGGCATTATGCTGTAACCCAATATTAAAGAGTTTTGGGGAGGAATTGTTTAAATTGTTGAAGAAAACCTACATTTAAGTGTTACAAAGGAAAGGACGTGCTGCTATCTGTGGGGGGCACGGGGCTGTCATGCAGAAGGATCTGGCCACCACTACTTTTCCTCGATCTGGACAAGTAACCAGAGAAGGTCCCTATCTCAGTCAGGAACGAAGACGACTGTTATCTTCACTGCACCATATCCTCTCTTTACACAACTTGAAGACATCTTGTCTTAATCATCCAGGCAGTATCATGCTGGCTGTAGTCTGCAGCTGCCAAAAGTTTGGAGAGTTTTGAGCTCCGAATCGTCTGTTCTTCAAGCTCTTGCATGACCAGAAAATATGAAGTGAGAACAGAAGAGGAAGGGATGGGTACAGAGCAGGATTTCAGTTCGACATTTAAAATTACTTTCCTTTATGGATCATCAGAAATCTGTCAATCTTCTGTAATATTTTAAAACAAAAGCAGATCAAACCAGAACCTCAGCAGACTTTTATTCACACCGAATAAATGCACTATTCACTGCAGCAAGAAATTTAGCATCCTGTTCAGCCTTCCCTTCCAGTATTTTGCATCCAGTGGTCACAGCGTGACTTCAAGCATTGCTCAGCTCTGCAAATACTGACTAGAGGACAGAGAAATATTTCTCGCACTGAAAATCTATTATTTGCTAGCAGGAATCATTACTCAGGTATCTCAATATGAACATTAAAGCCACTATCAGATGCAGCAGTAATTAAGTAACAACTGTTTTCCAAAGTCATACTCCATGGAGAACCACACCAGTAACAGCTTCTGATCCACCGCTATTTCCTTTTGTTTTCTTCTAAAATGTCTACTTACCCAAAGGGATTGCTGTGGAGAGAGAGACATTTTGCAGGTGAAAGCAACACACATTCAGATACAGCTCAGGGAACAAGGCAGCTGAACGTCTGCTCTTAGCTATTTTTAAAAAATCCCCCATATTCATTAATAGGCTCGTGATGGGAGTAAGAGAAAAGAAAAAGATTGGTGGATGATGAAAATCTGCTTTTCCTCCCCCGAAAGACAGGTTTCTAACAAGGGGCAGTTAAGAGAAGCTGACGCTGTCCTTCCTTAGGGGACTGAAAGATGTGTAACAGGTTGGGAGTTCCTTACCAGATGCATCCCAAATCCCCCTGGCTCTGCCGAGTTAAAGATGTTGCCCAGAAGAAGTCACAGTGGAGGCCCAGAAAACAGGGGAGAGAAACACAACATTTTAATACTTTCTAAAATAAACTGATAGAGATGATGAATATTTTCCACCCCTCAAAAGGATAAAGAGATCGAGTAACAACATGTAAGCATCCTTTAAATAACGTATCACTTACCAGATCTATATTTTGCATTATGTCCTGGAAGGAGGGGTGAGTTCGAAACTGCTCAAACAGATCCCGCTTGTAAAGCAGCGCGTACACCAAGTTTGGGTTGTGATGAAGAGAATTTGTCAGGCAGGAGTTGATGATCTCCAGCATCATTCGGATCACTTCCTCGATCACATTCAGATCTTGCGCCTTTAAGAAAGGAATAAAAGGTTAGTGCGCCCTTTTCCATTGTAAAATATATCAGGTAATAAAGACAGAGCACAGGTAATTATTATTAATGGAGCTATTAGCTGGTTAACGTCTCAACGGTGAAGCAAATCTGGCATGCCTGTATCTGGAAAGAGATCTGTTTTCTCCTGTAATACCCAAAATTTTAACCGAAATGCATTGCGCTCTAGTATTCAGCCTCATAGCTTGATTCTCTTCTCAAGCCAAAAAGCATTAGCATTACAGCATTAGCTGTAATCAGCCAAATTCACTAAGGGTTAAGTGAACTTAGTCTTTTCAACCCTTCCTATGCTAACTAAAAGCACTTCAGCATACATTTAATTTAATACATTTTCTGCTGAGCCCCTGCTTGGGGAGGAGGGATAGGGAGAAGGAGAGAGAAAAAAAAAAATCAGAAAAATAAAAAGTGGCTGGTGAAAGAGAAAAGCAAAGACGGGAGAAGGAAAACTGACTGGATCAAACCCCATTGCACCTTGAACATCCACCACCGTTCTCCAGACTTTGTCTCTGGCCTTTTTTTTGTATTTTTTTGGCATTGAAGAATACTTGTAATAAACGAAAAAAGAAATCTCCTTTTGTAGTGCACTAAGCCTTAATGCTCAAGAAAAACATGTAGAGCTTTTCATCTTGTCAATGCCTTTGACAAACCATTCCTGATGATTTTGAAACTCAAACTTTCTAAGCTGAACAAGCTGGCATGTGCACGCCTGCTAGCCTTCTGGATTTCTCTCCTTGGGCTGCCCATCAGGATACGCCTGATACGGTTGTTCAGACCGGAGAGCTGTCTGTCCTCCCTTGGGACAGGGAAAAAAAAGGCAAATCTACTTCGTTTGTATCATTAGGTCTCGCCACCGCATCAAACGCTGGACTGTGAGACTCTACAGGTCTGGCAAGAACAGGAACCATACCAAACCAGCTTGAGTTTTTCTGCTTAGTACGAACACTGAAACCGCTGGCATTTGCTTTTGCCGCCTGCCTACAAAGCAGTAATTTTCTGAGTTATCATAAGGCACTTAAATACTTCATAACGAGGCTGTACCTGCAACAGCGTTCTGTTGGACTGTCAGTCAATCTGTACATAGTCGGGTTATTTTCTACTCCAAGGTAGCGTTGCAGGAATCGTCACTTGTCAGATATATGCTCTTACCAAGGCAGAAGAGAATACGGGAACTTGTCATTACCCTGGTTAGACCCATATAGACTTGCTCCTCCATCTCTTCCACGGTGCCGAGGACCGCGGAGAAGAGAGCGCCCGTCCTCATACTGCTGCTGAAATGCAGCAGCACTCTAATTTGGTTATCCGCACCGCTTGTCTTCTGCATGTACAAAGGAGATTTAAGCGATGAAAGCCTTTTGAAATGCTTGTTTGAAGAACAGTATTTGGTGCACGCACTACAATGAAGTTTTCTTCTTTAGCAACGATGTCTGACTGACTGATTTTTTTTGCAAAAAAAAGGGGATCCCCTCTTTTTTAATAGCTTTGCCTCAGCCACCTGAATTACCGTTGTAGCGTAGCTAACAACGTTGGCAAAGACCCTTACAAAGCTGATCACCGCAGCTACTGAGTCTGTCAATGGGATCGCGTTCTTCTACGACAGAAACAACCCTTGCATTCAAAACACAGGTGGTTCCTCCGTCTGTAGTTTCCTAGTTAGCGTGCTATGAAATAGCATCCCAGTTAGAAGCTGTGAAATGTGTATAATGCAAAATACTAGACAAAACCTGAAATAATTGCTTCAGCTGGAATCTGAAGAAAAATCCAGACCTGGCTAACTCATCTGTGGAGCGGTACGTGCCTATCAACTTGGATTTAATTCAGAATATGGGATATTATGGTGGCTTTTAAAAAGCTCTGAGCACTGGTGTAATTCTCCCCCCAGTGCAGCAGGATCACCTAGTGGCCGAGACACTATCCTAAAATACAGACTACATTACTTTTGCAGAAACATTATGATTCAGGATCAAGTGAGATCTATCCAGTTACCAGAAAGGTAACAAGCCACACAATTGCTTTTCAAAAACTAAATGCTTTTTGATAAAATATGTTCACCTTAAAACCCGGGCATACAGCTAGGTTAAACAGAAAGTGTTGCTAACCATCTACAAACACGTTATTTCAAGAAAAGGCAGACTCAGCTATTGGTCAGCTTCAAACAATTAAAAGTTACCAGAGGTTATGGCTCACTAATTGTATTTAAAGTTTTTAGAAGCTGATGGACAGAACCAGCCATCTGTTTTTCAGCAGTGGCGTTGCAGGTGAAGAATCTGGGGCCCAAAGGAAGAAATCCAGGAGCTACAGTGAAGATTTTTACCCATAACTGACTATACCAAAAAAATCATTTATAAGAAGAATGAGCTCCATAAAAGACGGAGAAGTGGGACTGAATCCCAGTATTGCATATATGTTATCTGGAGAGCTGTACGCTCCTATAATTAGCGATTAAAGCATTTGTAAAGGCTTAAAAGTTTTCAAAACAGGAAAAAACAAGCAGAAAGCCAAGGACAGCATTTGGATGAGACAATGGAGAAATGCCGTAAGAGCTGATAAAATGCTGTGTGCTTTTGCTGCTCTGTATCACCAGTATCAAGCTACGGCCCCTCTGCATCTAGACGTGGCGTCACGACAGATAGAAATAAGGTTACAAAAACATTTCGCATTGAAGAGAAGTTTATCACCCCGTGGATTAACTTTCAGACCAGCTGAACACAGCTGAAATGCTGAACATGTATGGCCAAGACAAGGAATACCACATCGTCCACAGCATCCTTGTAAGATTATTAAGATTATTTTTTTGACTGGATTGGCTGCTATATGAAAAGAAAAGCCAGGGGGACGGGCACACAAGTTTCAATCTATTAAACAGTACACTTAAATGAGTAGTTAAAAGTAACGGCATTTTCCTAATGCTTATAATTGACAAATGCAATAATTTAAAATTATTACAGTATTCCTTTACAAACCAGGGCTCAGATAATGCCTCTGTCGACACTGATGAGTACCAGTCCTCCCCCTCCTTTTTTTTGTTTATGCCCATAGAAATCATTATACCCATCATTAAAAGAAACTTGGAAGCTACAGCTTGGTACCGACTTTTTGAGACTGAAATCATGCCACAAAAGGGATGGGAATGCAGGCATAGCTCTAACATTTCTGCGGGTAATCCTAGGTAACCACCTCGTGGCTCCTTTTCAGGACAGGAATTAAATGTGGTAGTTTTTTGCGAAGATTTTAATTTTTACGGCAAAAAGCCAGATGCTTGGTCATGTTCTAGTTGCACAAGGAACAAACCAGGCAGCGACAGCTACAAGAGATCGAGGTACAGTTCAGGGTAGTCTGGGTCTCTTTCGTTAAAAAGAAAAAGGAACAAACAAGTGATAATGCCAGAGAAAAGAGAATGGAAACAAGCTGAGAGGATGCGGAGGAAAACACGACGAGCACAGGCATGAGAACATTATCTGGAGAAAAATAATTTCAGTTTGATAAACACTAAGAAGGAACACACAAATGTGCAAAGCCAAGCCAAACTACGGGCAGAGCTGGATGTTCTCGTCTCTGACCATCCTGGAATACTGTTGCTTTCCTTACTGCAATATAATTAATAATTAGCATGACGTCCTCCTGGGCAAAGGCTTCCAGAGAATTCAATATTTACTGCTGGAAAGACACTGATATGTGAAAACAGTTGAAAAGGATACGGCTTATAAAATATCAGAGAAGTCAAGCAGCCTAAACGCCAAACCCTCAGGCAGGTGCTCACAGTTCGGTTCCTTACAGGCACGGTTACCCACCAAAAAATAAAGCAGTTGAATCACTGTCAGTGGAGGATGCAAGATCTCAGTGTCACCAAAAGCCTGCTTAATTTATGGTACCCATCTTCTGTTTCCTACACTGGAACTTTCTGAGTGCTCATCCTTTTAATTTAATTTGACATTAAATTAATTTTAATTTTTATAATAATAGAGAACTGATTAAAAAAGTTCTATTAGGAATGAATGCAAATCTCCAGCCTCTAAATGTTAATAATTTTTAGGAGAAAAAGGGAGGCATGTCCACATGTCATTCAGGTTAACTTTGCTTAACCATCCCTCATGGCTCGTACTGCCTAATAAAAACTGAGACAAAATTATTCCGCTTTCTGTTTTCTTTCCTCCTATGCTAGTTTATATGGAAAATAAGAGTCGTTTGAAAATCAGAATTTCAGTCACTTGTGATGTTATGAAGAGACATTTCTAAGCACGGGTGGACGTGAGGCTGTCTTTCACGATGCAATAAGCTTTGTATTAAGTTTCAGAGAAAGGAACACTTTTTTTTAAGATTTCTGGTAGTCTCGCTGAAGTCATCTCCTCTGCGGCTGCAGCCTGCGATCTCAGCAGCCCGATGTTCACTTCAGCCAGCCTTCGGCTGCCGCACGAGATGCGTCCTCACCGCAGAGCTGATTCAAGTGCTCCTGTCCCCACTTCGGCTCCGAGCCGCACAGAAGCCCCTCGCTTGAGCCCGGCTCATCTTTTAACCCTCGGTCCTGGGTGCAGGCTACGAGCCGAGCGCTGCCTGTTTCTGGGTGGTACCCAGGGTATTTCATGGCACGGATGCAAGTTGGATGGTGAGAGACTTCTTAATGGCGGTTTGCATTTTTGACCATTTAGCCAGAAAGACGGCAAAGGTCTGCTGGACACTCAGCTGCAGCATCCCATCGCGGCCGTGCAACCCGAGCTGGATGAACCGTTCAATTGCCAGCCACCAGTTACCAGCAGTGGCAGTACGGCTGAATTCAAGGGAATACTGAAGTCTTGATTTCAGGGTGAAGAATGAAAGAATTACAGTTTTCTTTAGGCTAAAAATTTAGCCTATCAATACTTAAAGGGGACTTATAAGAAAGATGGGGACAGACTTTTTAGCAGGGCCTACTGCGACAGGACAAGGGGGAATGGTTTTAAACTAAAAGAGGGGAGATTCAGACTAGATAGAAGGAAGAAATGTTTTACGCTGAGGGTGGTGAAGCACTGGCCCAGGTTGCCCAGAGAGGGGGTGGATGCCCCATCCCTGGAAACATTCCAGGTCAGGTTGGACGGGGCTCTGAGCGACCTGATCTAGTTGAAGATGTCCCTGCTCGTTGCAGGGGGGTGGGACTAGATGGCCTTTAGAGGTCCCTTCCAGCCCAAACCATTCTGTGATTCTATTCTATGATTCTAAAAAGCACTAGTGCACAAACTTGAGTCTCATATTGTGTCCACATGATGGATTATAACATGATTATATATTTATTTATTGCGAGCTAGAATTCACTTAAATGCAACAACTTTTATTTTTCCTTTTTACCTGGATGTAAAGTAATCCGCAATCCAAAGCAACAAATAATTGTAAGCCTAACCAGGTCTACTTTGCAACTTTTTTAAAAATCAGAGATCTAACAGCGCACCTTTTCCTTCGTGGTGGGATCCATATGAATGATGCTATGCAGTATACAACAATACGTGTATACATCCAGGACACTGCTGCCTACTAAAAAAGCCCCGCTTCTCTCCGTGCATTCACATGGCAGCAATTTTCCAGCCAACTGATACTTTCAGCTAAATAACTGCTAGAGGTTTCTGCCTGTTGAAATGGCACGACGAATGCTATCAAAAAGGCAATTATACTGTTAGCACAATCTGAGCAGGAAGAACCTTATCTGCCTAAAAAAACAAAACCCGAGCAAGGATGGGTAATGCAATACGCTACAACCGCACAATGTAAATAGGGTAAAAAACCAGGAAAGGCACACCGTAGTGAAGTCTTAATCCAAAGAAACCTGCTGAAATAAAGTGGAAATGTCACCTATAATAGCAAAAGAAATACATGATGGAAATGCAGGCTGACAAAAAAACATGTCCAAACACAATTCTGAACTCACTGCTTATGACAATGAATGGCTTTTAGCGAGTGGTAGCTTGCTGCCAGTAATAGGATGCCTTGACATTTGAATTTTCTGAAGTGCAAATTTCTTTACGTTGAAGCTTGGTGGCTTTAGTTCACAATTACTGACACTGCAGGCCCCTCTCTGGCGGAGCGAGGAGTGCATACAGTATGCAAAAGCTGTAAAGAAGCTACCTAAAGGAGCTTTAGCTTGAGATGCTTTAATAGTTTCCTTCCTAACAACTCCACAATTCAAAGCAGCAAAACCATCTCCGACTTTCCACTTTCCCAGCTAGCTCTGACTGCCCCCTCAAGGTCATTTGCTCCCTTTGCCTCTCTTTGCAAGTCCAGTCCTCCTCTCCAGCCAGGTAGCGTGGAGGAAGAGTCAGAGGAAGGTGCAGCAAGCAGCCGGTACGGCACTCTGCGTACCAGGCAGGCCTGCGGCACATTTGTGTTGCTGCATCCGTGCAGTGTGGACCATCCATCCTCAGCTCTGAGGCTGAAGGCTACCACAGGGATAAGGGAACAGGCAGAGGAAAGGTGAGAGTGAAGGTTGCACAGGCAACCTTAACTACGGCCTTTTTTCATCCTGAGCCCTTGACTGTGACGCCTCACTATAATTCTTCACATGTAATGTGAACATCACAAAAATGATCGGGGGGGATGGAACACCTCTCCTATGAGGACAGGCTGGGAGAGTTGGGGTTGTCCAGCCTGGAGAAGAGAAGGCTTCGGGGAGACCTTATTGCGGCCTTTCAGTACTTAAAGGGGGCTTAGAAGAAAGATGGGAACAGACTTTTTAGCAGGGCCTGTTGCGACAGGACAAGGGGGAATGGCTTTAAACTAAAGGGGGTAGATTCAGACTAGATAGAAGGAAGAAATGTTTTACGCTGAGGGTGGTGAAGCACTGGCCCAGGTTGCCCAGAGAGGGGGTGGATGCCCCATCCCTGGAAACATTCCAGGTCAGGTTGGACGGGGCTCTGAGCGACCTGATCTAGTTGAAGATGTCCCTGCCCACGGCAGGGGGGTTGGACTAGATGGCCTTTAGAGGTCCCTTCCAACCCAAACCATTCTGTGATTCTATGATTTTCAGTGAGTTCCATGCCCCCCCCCCCAACAGAATTTGTAAACACAAAACATAAAATCTTGAGTAATCAACTACTTCCTTCATGACGCAGATACAACTTTAAAGGCAATTTTGACAGCAATGGAAAACAAAAGGATATGCACACCATATACTTAACACATACCAAAAGGCTAAGAATGCCGAATTAACCCCATACAGACAGCTCCTGCCATTCTTCTTTTTACCAGGGAGAATTAAGGAGGAAAAAATTTGGTAAACTGTTCCAGATCCATCAGCTGCCTCCACAAAAAGTCTAGATGAATGGACAGCTTCAGTTCATTTTCCATTAAATTTTTTTCAGCTAGCTTTATAGATGCTAAGGAATACTTCAAATGATTATGTTTTTGGACATCGAGTAGTCAGCTCTTCCACGCCTGCCTGTAATGCAGTTGTTATAAACTCCAGGGTGATGTACTATTTTGTGTGGAAGAGACAAGTTGACACTTCAGAGAATTTCACCTTGATAACATAATTTAACAGCATCCACAATTATAATGATGTAAACTTCCCTTTCCTCTTTACAGGGGAATTTCTACAGTTAAGTAGTTTCAAATAATTTGCTTTATTTTTAGTTACTTTAAGGGAAGCATATGTATCTTGTTTGTATTAGCTTTGGGGAGCTTCCAAGAGAGCTGTCTGAATTTCCTGCATTTTCAGCAGAAAATAAAACCTTCAACAAAATAAACTCGCTCTGCCAAAGGATTGGAAGAGCGGAGGGGAAAGAAGGAAGCGCACAAGAAAGCTGCCCTTACACTCAACGTGCAAATGAACTTCAAAGCCAAGCCTTTGGTGACAGAAATCTTATCTTCACCTATTTTACTGGCATATACTCTTTGGCTGTTCTATGTCAAACCCAGATAACTTTTGGCCATAATGTTCAATTGTGGGAAAGGAGGTATTAAGTGAAAAATTGCAGGGCTTATGGTGACTATAACCTCAAAAACTAAGCCCGGCATCTCTGATCGCTGCTTAGAAATTTACTAAATAAACCTACCATCCTGACACCCGCTATCATTGCCTTCCCGAATAACCGAGTAAGCTGAAAGAGCAGGTTTTCAGCAATGTCCTACCATTTTGTCAAGCCAGCCCATGCGGTAACACAACATTTCCCAAGAGAAACACAACACTTTCAGCCCGTATCACGACGCAAAACCTCCAGGACAACCTGCGACAAGGCTACACTAGAGGAAATGCCGTGGTGGTGTACCCTGTCCCAGAGAAAACAGCCTGGGAGCAGTCTGCTCCAAGGGAAAACAAGCCAAACGACACCTGCCAAGGTAGCAAACCCAACTGCTTCAATACTCGGTGCTTCAGTACTCGGAAAACCTGTTTGCCACAGGGCTTGACTTCAATAGCCACTGACCAAGAAAATATAAAGCTGTTTCTGAGGACATGTATATATCCAAGTGAAGGTGCAGATACTTTATTGGCACTTATCATGGGACTTCACCATATCGTGTTTATTATTTGGCCAGCCTACAGCTAATCCACAACTCATCTCCTGATCACACCTTACCTTCGCCTTCATCTATTCTTCCATCCATGCCCTTGCCATCTTTGAAATTACAATTCTAAAACACTTCACGTTGAAATACTTTAACTTATCCCTATCCCTCTACAAAGTCAGGTTCCCAAATCAATCAAGAATTTCTAGATATTGGCCTAAATTCCCTCAGTGCTTTATTGGTCCTTGGTGATGCTTCACTCTCTTCGCACTGTGCACATTCTACCTGTTTACTGAGGATTTTACAACTGGGAAATCTGGTTTATTTAATTCTTGTACTGCATATCCCTGTGTGAAATTAATAGTGGCATGGGAAGTTGACTGGCAAACAGTTTTAGCAGAGTAACTCCTTCACTGACTGAACAGTGAAGTATATTCTCTCTTTTTAGAGAGGATCTCTTCTGGCAGCATGGCAGAACTTCAGGAGGAGGGATAGACATTGACTCCACTTGACAGTCTGGTTTTCAGAGAGATGTGACCTAAAGGTGTCTCACTTCCCGGGGGAATGCTACGACTACTAAGCTATTCTATAAGTAGGGCTCCTCTGCTTTAAAAGGAAGGAACGAGCAGCCATCTGGACCCAAAAGGATGGAGAGGCACCTAAGTGCAGGAGAGATGCGGACTTTGGCATTTTCGTGAGACTGGGATTCAGTATCACGACTGCAGAAGGTGTTCAGTTCCAGAGAACAGGACTTGAGATAGTCCTCCTCTTTGGCATTTCATCCCAGAATCCCGGCTTTTCCAAACTCCATTCTTGGGAGCCTCCCATCTGACTCAAGTGCTGAACTCCACCCTGGAAAGCAAAGGGGTGACAAGTCTCGTTCCCCAGTAATTTCCAAGGATGGCAAAATGACAAATCAACTATACAGATCAAATAAAATGATTTTCACCTCAACTGGCTTAGGAAAAGTAAATGACTATGGAAGGCGTTCACTCAAGGTCAAGCTTCAGAGGCCGGTCTAAGCCCACCAAGAAGCTCCAGCATAAGGGGATCCACCACAGTGCCCAAAATACCTGACGGTCACCAGCTAGGAGCTCCAACACTCTCCATGCAAGAACACAGTATTTCCAAACCACACGCAACCGTGACAGCAAAATGCAAATAGTGTTTAGCAGAACTAAACCCGATCGTTTTCTAAGGTCCCACAAAACCTGGGAGGCAACTGTTGCTAGGAAAATGACAACGTTCATACTAAGAAAATTAAAGTTAAAACTGTGAATCTGTATTTTTCTCAAATCATGCTTGAAATAATAATGAAGTTTTCTTGCTGTTGAAAGGAAATGGAGAATTCTCCATTTCTCCTTGAAACTAAGCAGTATTCCCTAGAGGTATGGGAAGATTTTGTTTAGTTTGACTGGTAGAACAGGAAAGGACAAGTTCCATATGCAACCCCAACTCCACCATACAAAGGTAAAGAGATCATCATGATACAGGCTTTAATTAACAGAACCTGTCTACCTTGAGTAGAGTTCAAGGACTTTAAAGATGTTACTCAAGTGAAAAAGCTTCCGATTCCAGCACTTCACATGCAGCTTAGCTGTAAAATGTCACCAGCAAAACTGTTCGGAGGTGTTGCACAGTAATTACTGCTACGTGAACTGAAACTTCGACACTTCCTAATTAATTTTTTTTTTTTAAATTGCATGGCAGGTCTTATATAACACTCACATAAAGTTTCACATTTTTGCATTTAATATATAAACGCTACTTAATGAAATCTCTAGACCTAAAAGTCTATTCCTTAAAGCTGACTTCTGATGAACCTCTTTGAAGCAAGTGATCCTCCAAAAAGGAACAAGCTTAACGCTTTTTGCAGGAGGGTACAGTTGCTAACATACACACTGGTGTTTCTGTTTTAGTATGTCCGTAAGTCCACATTTAAGAATCCTTATCACGTCTTTAATGCGTGTTTGGAATGGGTTCTTACCCTTTTTATCCTATGTGATGTTTAACTGAAGTGCAGAAGCCCTTATTTCTATCATGAAGAAAAATAAGACGGAAAAACATTACATCTGGCAAAAAGACCAAAAAAAGACCAATTAGCAATTTAAACCAAATGGTTTTCTTCACATTTTCCCTTCACACCTCCCAAACTTTCCTCCATACAGTACTCCACAGTTACAGGAATGTAATTTATCCACCAGTTCCTTATAGCCCCAGCATCACCTCTGACTATATTATCAACTATTTTCTTCACCCTTGGTATTATACTTGGCAGTAACAACTATGACACTCGCTGCAAAATGTACATACATCTAAGAGCATATTTCCAACGAACCAACTGCTGTCATTCAAGAAAATCACTCAGTGCTACAGATTTTGCAGACCTATCTTCGGTGTCTACGCAATTTTAATTGAGAAAGTATCAAAACTAACTGAATAAATACCAATCCCTCGGTAAAGCTGTCGACTGCACAGAAGCTGAATTGTCCTCCACTGGTTCCTCACTGATTAGATACTGTAGGTTCAGCATCTTTGCCGCGATATTTGAAGACCATCATTGCCTTGGAACTATGACAGCTGTCTTCCACTGAAAGTACCACTCTGAATAATTGTGACCCTACTTAAGAGAAGAAACATCACAACCGAGACTGTGGAATCCAAGTCCTCAATAATCAACACGGACTGCATCAGGTTTCCATAATTTCCATACTATCCAAGCAGAAGATCTTCTGGTCGTGATGACGCACAGGATGTCAGTGGGAAAAGTCAGTGCTACTCTCCACACACTCGGCAGCCAAAAAGTTCTGTATTCTTGCCCTGAGGCTGAAAATTGCTGTTGAAATTTCTGTGGGAGGCATAAGAAAGTCGGAAGGAGTTCGCAGAGCAGACATTTCACGTCAGTACCATTCGGGGAACGTCAAGAAGGCAAGGGAAGCGGTGTTACTGCTGAGGCCACTCGGCACTCCTCCCGTGGCTCAGCAGTGTAAGACTCCCGCTTTGCTCAAACAAGAAAAATCACTGCAAAGGTAAACCGAGTTAAATAAGACATTAAAAGAAAACCACCGAAAAACAAAATAAAACTGTAGATGCCCTCTTGACAATATTAGCCACGTTTAGTAATAATAATAATAATGATAATAATAACAATAATGGTGGTTGATTTAGCTGGTTGCTGTTCATACAGAAGGTGACAGTGTGCACGCAGAAAACTTTTCATGATGGTGCAGTATTCTTTGCATGTTGTAGCTCCTTAAATACTAGCAGTGCATGATAAAAAATGTCAGGTCCCAGACAACAGACACTCGATAAGGGATTACGGTACAAGATTCCCAAACTGTTGTGAGCAGGACTATGCTGCTTTACAGCCGTCATTTTACCCCAGAGCTGTGAAGATAAATCATGGAGAGTGCTTTTATTTCTTCTGATATATTAAGATATAGCAGCGTGGTTAGAAAAGTAATTCAGAAATACAACTCTCTATGAGACCACTTGGCATACTTAACTCTACTAATTCTTTCAGTGGTGTTAAACATTTTGAAAATTAAAGGGGATAGATGAACAAAGATGTGAGAAACCTATCATATGAAAAGGAAAAACTGCATTATTGATCTTTGAAGTGGTTTGCAGTCTAAAGGATCTATAGGTAAGCCCTTTTAAAATATAATAAGGTATAAGAAAGTGTTTTTATTTGTTTTCCTCTTACCTTACCACCTCTTCAAAACCAGTCACTGCCAGTAGTAGTATCATTTACTCTATTAAGATGGGCCTGAAAAACCACCATAACCAAATTTCAAGCACTGCTCTCGCAGGTTGAATAAAATGCAAATTGGAAGGAGATGAGAAACAGCCTTTTGAGAGCTGATAGCAGGCAAACCAAATAAATGGAGTAACTTTTAGATTAAATGTTGGGTTTACTACATTCCATCTTATTTTTCAAGTGCATTCCCCTGGACACTGCATCAATTCTGATAAACACAAAAGCTGATGACCACTGCTCCGCTTCCTGCCGAATGGTCTGGAAGCACACAGCAGACATAGCCTGAACGCCGAAAAACGAACCTTTAACTGAGATTTGGAAAACCCAAAACTCACAGAAAAGAATTCTAGAAGCCTGTGTACACAGGTACCCGTTCCAAAATGAACTATAAGCAACAGGTGACATTTTTTCAAATGCCGAAGAAAAACACTCTTGATAGAAATATGGCAAAAACTACCTTATCCAAACAAAGGAAATCTGCGGAAATGAAGTCTCATCTATGTTGGGACAAAACTTAATTTTGTGTGGTCTGGTTCATAAAGTGCAGCAGTGATAGACATGGGCAAGATGAGAGATCACCGTGTTCGAAAGACAGAGAAACTCTTGTGTATATTGTGCATCCATCCTGGAGTCAGTCCAGGATCGTTCCTCACCAAAATCCCATAAGCAATTATGATTGTTTAGCTACAAATTAAGCTAAGTTTTCTAATGAATTCTAATTAACAGTCCACCACAAGGCAAGATGGCTAATTTATTGTGGGAAAATAATTCCGTATTTCAGAAAAATTCAGTGAAGCTTTTTCCCACGGGAATGTGACATGACTCTTCCTATGGTCTCGATTTATCAAAATCTAAAAGATTAGTGTGGGAATAAGAAAACTTGTCATTATTTGTTCAGGTTTATTTTTTTTTTCTCTGCATTGAGTAAGCATCTGATTTCTTTGCAAGTGCCACGGATAAGTAGCTTAAAGACCGGCCTTTAGGAACCGCAACATCCATTCTCTTTCCAGTTGATCTGGAGGGAAGAGATATACTTAAGATTTTGACTCCTATTGCAATGCAAAAATTAAATCTAACCTGTAATGTTACAACCCATCTTCTTTTCTCTCGAATAGGATGGTGGTTTTTTGTTATTAGTAAACAGTTTCTTTAAGGTCAAGAGTTTGGGTTAGCACGCACACAACTGCTGGAGTGGAACAGCCTCCGTACACGCTGTACCAGCTTGGCATCAAGAAAAAACGCAGCAGAAGACAGTGTCTGCGGAGGAGATGTCATACACTTGGGTAGCAGGCCACAGCTCACTCAGCTTGGGCTCCAGCCTAAATACGTGCAAGAGCAGTTCTGGAAAACCTCCACCACATTCCAGTAACATATCTGAAGGGCAATAAAAAACCCCGTATCTTACTCGTCTCAACTTTGTTTCAGAGCGGCGTAGGCAATCACAGACATCTCCCAACAGCGTTGGGGATAAGAGTATGGCAGGATTAAATAACGGTAATATATTAGAGTCTTTTCTCGTTATGAATGTTTTAAAAGATACTTCCCTGAAATGGCTTTATGGTTGGTATGTCACTGGCAGAAAACAGATGTAGAATATGACTATCAGCTTTTTGTCTTCTTTTGTTTTTTACCTTCTTTCCCCTTTGAAAAACATTAGAAAATTTTATGTTGGTATAAATCAAGGGGGGGGGGGGGGGGGAGTATTTATTTATGTGTTAATCCAAAACCCCTCCTGCTGTTGCTTTAAAATTAAAGCTGCAGGGTTAAACCCTTAAAAGCCAGGCATCAGACTGAAAACACAGGCTTCCCTTTATCCCAATGTATATTTGTTAAGATACAATTTAATTACAAGTTCAGGTAACTACCATCACACAGAGTCCTTTAGTCATCATGTTTGTATCTAACTCATAGCACGTTAAGAATGGATACTTTTTGTCCAATTTCTGGTTTATTGTTCCTGTAATTAACCAGTTCTGTGGAAGAATTACTATTCACAAAAACCGATGTAGCGTATGACACGTGCAATGTATTCCTCTATCTTGCTCAGTTCCTAAACTACAAAGAAATGAGAAACTCAAGAGAAATCGCTGGTTACACGAAAAGGGAAACAGAAGTTTATCTTTCCAATTACGCCTGTGAACAACATTAGGGTGACTTTATAGAATTCAATAAACATGAAAAACAAAGATTGTTCTAAATTTCTGTTTCTTCTAAATACACTCTTCACGTGTTTTGATGGCTTTGCCACAAAGTTATTTCACAGAGAACAAGAATCCACCACTGTCAATAGGGATAAACAAAATTAAAATTCTCAATTCTACGTTTCTTTAATGCTGCTTTTCAGGCCAGGTGATGAGGAAATCGGTTTTCAGTAAGTGGCTTATTTTGCTCCATGTGATGTTTCTTAGGAGCAGCAGGAGAGGAACCAGCCCTGGCAGGGTACCTTTGGTTTTGAATTTCTGCCTATATCAATTATTGTCTTTCTCCAACCCTTTTTCTTTTTCACTTCCTACCAAGACCGTCTTTCAATCTTATTTGACTCACTCCCTTTAAAATATTCTCCTTTCCTTCATCCCCTCGTTCGGTCCCCTGGCCACCCACACTGCCAATCGACAGCAGTTAACTTGCATGACGTTACAGGCAATATTAACGACAGCCGTTAGCGGGAGAATTGCCCTCAGCGAGGGTGTGATGTGTGGTTCAGGGGGGTAGTAACTCTCCAAGAAGATAAATTGTAAGTTGACGGGACCGTCCTTCTGTAACTTGGACACAACTGGAATAAATGTGGCTCTGCATAGGTCAAAAATGGTCCCGTTTTAACTTCTCCACATTTCAGTTCAGGCAGATTTCAGCAGCAATTTGACAGGTGAACAATTTCATGCAAGATTTTATCCACAGCCTGAAGCACACTATCTTCCTCTTACCATCTTTTTCAGAATCACTGTCTTGATTTACCTTCATTTCTCTTATTTTCTCTGGCTGTCTTTCCAATTCCAAATCATAGGTATCTGCAATGAAGGAATCTAAAGATCTCTGTTATGCTATTTTTTTTAATAACTATTTACTACCCTTCGATATAAATGGAAAGATTTTTTTTTAAACAACAACTAAAAGCGTTCCCAAGCCTCACTGGTTAGTCCATAAGTGTCCCTGTAAAATATGAAGAGAAGTTGGAACTAGAAGGTGCAACATCAAAAAGTTCTCATGTTTCACCAATACCTCATCTAGAAAAAGTGGCGTTAAAAGATTCTAATTTCAATTAAGTATTTAGTACCAAACAGCCTAAAAGGGTCTGAACAGACTTCCTTCTGCATCCGTTTCCTTTACTTTATATGGCTGCATGTTTAAAAAAAGAATTACTGAGATGTTTATAACATATGGTAACATACTTCTGGTTTTTAAGCACTACATTTTTCAATCAAAACCTTGCTTTAGGAACACGAAAAGTTTGTTTTACTACATTGTTGAAATACATAGCAGTTACAAAAATAAATCCTACTCTTTGGAGAGCTACTGCACTGGCTTTTTCTGTTTGTCTATGGAGGTTTGACAAAGCCCAACCATCCAGAGCAACCAACTTCTCCTGAAAAGCTCTGAACAACCCACTCGTGTGAAGGAGGCAGCAGGAAAAGTGCCTAAAGACCAAATCGGCAAAGAAAGATGCTTCGGAAGATCAGTACTGTTACTTTTTTCATCCAAGCACTTCTAAATTTGTGATTTGTCATTCATCAGTTTGAACTGAGCGAATGTTGGCTTACAAGGCAGTAATAAACAGTATTTACAGAGAGGCTTGTGAAGGCTTTCTCTTAATATATCGCATATTCTATCTACAGCTTGTGCTGTATCACACCTCAGGCCCTTCTAAAATCCCGGTATTGCATCAGGCTTCCAGCTCTCTCAAATGCAACACAAGTAGATGCACAGCAGAAAAATCAGCGTACAAAATTCTACTGCTTAATCTGGGGAGGCGTGAAGGGACCCTGAGACAGTGCTCATCTGTTTCCGAAACAAGCTCTCACAAATACTTTAGCTTAATCATCTTCTCTTTTAAGGACACTCGTTTAAGTGGTCTTATCAAAAACGTGTCTTTTGAGTACAAAAATGCAAACAAGTGCCATCATTTATACCCTTTACTGCAAAACAATGACAATGCCCTAAACCTATATAACTACCGAAGGAGGAAAATAAGTAAAAAATTATGATGCTCATGTTTGGCTTTCTTCAAATGTTTGTAATGACCAAAATAACAGGCTTTTAAAAGGACTTTAGTAGGTGTTTGTATTGCTAATGTCAGAAGTTCTTCCCACTTCTTCCTATTTGTTCTCATGTCTCATGAATCTGAAGAATGAAAGATTTTCAATCAGATGATCATAAGATGCTGCTGCCACACTAAATGTTCTTTAAAAAAAAAGATAGTAATTTTCACCCTTATTTTCCAAAATATTGAGAACTTCTAAGTGAAATAAGGCGTAATGCCATTTATATAACACGAATACGAGACACCAATGAGACTTTTGTGGAACTCCGGAATGATGAAAGAAGAACAACTTTTTGAAGAACATCATCTTGATGTTCTTCAACATATTTGTCCACAAAACCTTCAACCACAAGCATATTATTAAAGACATGATAATGCAAAGACCAACTGCAAATAACTGTTAGTCCTTCATACTAACATATGGAAGTTTAAATAGACTGAACTTCACCAAGTTTATTTATCTTCACCGTATCTTTATCACGGAATTTTAGGATCATTTGTTCTTTCTGTTTAAGGATAATTTATGCAGCATTTTTTTCAGGGAAGTGTCCAATTCGTTTCAAGGAAAGAACTGATTAAGAATTCAGAGAGAACTGCAGAATTTGGCTATCACTCAATACAAAAGCTTGCTTTAGATTTGGGTTAGGTTGGTTATTTCAGTCTATTCTGAAATTGCTATTTTTTTATGATACAAAAATAGGGGGATTAGGTAGGAGTAATATTCTTTAAACTAAAATATAATTCATCTGAAGGAGGGTATGACTAATATTTAGAAAATGTATTTATAGGCCTCTCACTCAATACTGGAGTGGAGACAGGCATACCCAAGAACAACCTGATATTGCAGATGTCACTTCTGCTCATGAGCCATCAACTCAGAGTAATCAAAAAGAAGGTAATTTAGTGCAAAACAAAGCGATTCTCCTATTAAATGCAACTTCAATTGCTAGAATCCACATTCCATACAAAAATATTGTCTTGGTTTACCATATACTACCTTCAGTAAACAACATCCTAAAAAAATTTTCTTGTATAATCACATTTTAAGTTTATCACAGTAGGCAACAAAAGGATCTAAAAATTCACATACAAAAATGAAGTGTATTGCTATGTAATGCAATCAAAAAATCTTACCGAGTTACTTAGTGACATAAAAAAATGGAAGAAAAGATAGACAAAAAGAGTATTGAAGAGATCTAGGCAGTGCTTTTGGTGAAAAGTAGGTGGCTTCTGCGTTTTGAAGAAACATCATGACAAAATAAACTACCTTAGCTTCCCGCCCCTCCAGTATTTGTCAAATATTTGACAATATTTGTCCATCTCAGTTAGGAGTCTTGATTTAATTTGGTAAAAATTTCCCATTCTGCCAATGGTGTGTCCAATGCAACAGCTAAACAACTGGTACCCGTTTTGTACGTTGGGAGCAGTTACCACTAAGCAGTATTTTTACAGCCTACCAGCTAAACAACGTTAATTGCATCATACTAACTCTATTATGGCTGAGCAGTTTATTTGGAAGCGGGTTTAATTTCATTTCTGCATCATTACTAAAGTCATCAGATGATAGCAGGGAAGACTTCCTATTTCTTCATGATAGCACACATTTATAGGAAAACACTTATGTCTGGTGGCAGAGTTCTGCATTAAACCAGTTCTTTAGGTAATTAAAAAAATGAGGTAGAGCTGCAGCATATCTAATGTAATATTAGATGTGTAACCAGAGAACATATTACAGGGCCCCAAAACATCACAACATTTATTTACAGTTCAAATATTGTTCACATTGATAGTGAACGAAATGCTTGTTTGCTACATGCTGGGTAAGCTAAAATAGTTAACTTATTTGCACGGCATCCTTCGTAGAAACATGTCTGTGTCACAAGATGCCATAACCTTAACTGAAATACCGAACTATTACACGGAAGAACTCTGGTAGGGCCGTGAAAGGGACTGAACAGGATTTCTATGACAATGCAATGGCAGACAAATATCATGGACAAAAGATTTGAGTCTACAGCTGTTAATATTACGGATTTCTAGAACATGAATTTTGCTCTAGTTGTTTAGCAAGGCCGTGACTAAACTGCATATGCTGAAAATAGGGCTGACTTCAGTCTTTTGGATCTATAGTACTACCATCTTTCATCTACTGTAATGTAACTGAATCCAGAAAATTTCTAGATTTTAGATTTGTTTCATTATGTTTAAAAGACAGCTAATATTGCAGTTCATAGACCTTATTTTACCTACTCTTTAGCAATCCCAAATTTCTAAGATAAATATGGAGTCCTTACTTATAAAAGACAATTTCTTCCTAGGGAGTAAATGAAATAGGGGAACCTTTTAACATCACCCGTGTACAGGAGGGAGATTAGGTCGGTTCTCTGTTGGAGAAACTAAAATGAAGGACTATTTATGAAGTACTTGCAGCTTTGAATATAATCAACAGTAATAACAAGATACAAGTTACCAAAAAAATTCTTTTTGTTGAAACCACTTTTGTAATACTGCTTTTTAATAACCCTCATAATGGCCAAATTAGAAGGACCCCAACTGAAGTCATTGATCCCACATAAAACAAACATTGCTTTTTCTTCTTAGCTTTGTTTTACAAGCTACATTATTTCCAGATGACGCTTGAGGGGCCTACGAGTTTCAAGAATTAGATGCTTAAATAGACAGCTGCTTTCTATTTACCATATAAATCAAGGATAAATCAAAGAAGAATCTAAATATTGGACTTCATTTAGCCCATTACAGAGCACAAACTGAGAAGGAAAAGAAAAAAGAAATACAGAAATCTCATCACCCAAATGCAAAGTTTAATTCTCCTTATTAAGACGAGAGAAAAACTCACTGACATTCGCAGAATTCCAAGGCTCCATGTAACACTAGCTCCGCACAGCAGGTAAATTTAACTGGATTGGTAAGGAGCCAGGAAAAGTCAGCTCTGATCAGGAACTCTCCCCGTACCACCAGGCTTTGCTAATGCAGACTTTATACAGATACACATACACACGTAGCTCACTGCGTTCGTATTCTTTGCATTTTTCCCTTTGGATTGCCAACACGCCAACATTTCTACACCTTTAACACAGAAACAGCAGATTTTGGACAGGGGGTTAAAGGATGGCTCTTCTTATATTCACAGGAGTACATCTGTAAATATGAAAAGTCTAACACTACACTACATTGTTTCTATCGCTGACAAAATTCCTTCACCGTCGAAGTGCTGGTTAAGTGACAGTCCTATATATGAAATAATTGAAGATATCAGCACTAAGTGGGATTATTTTTAGAACTTTTCCTAACACGTTTAAGCTTCATCTGGGTAGAACAATGCATTTTTTAATAGCCAAAATTTAGAAGGTAAAAAAAAAAAGTTAAACTGAAATGAATTTTAGAATTTTTCCTATGTGGCTAGTAATCATCTTACCTACACTATTTTCTGTTAATATTATTCCATCAAAGCAACCGAAGGCTGTCGGTAAAATCCCCATGGATGGCAGAGAGAAGAACTCCCAGCAGACAGCAGCGTGGGGTCCTCAGACCCGTGACCCCCACCCTGGGTGTTGAGTGATTCTCAAAATGTGCTCCAAGGAGTTTTTGTTTAACTGCTAAGCCTTCACGCCCACCACCAGTAAACAAGAGTTTGGGCTCCCACTGACATAAAATCCCTTGTCCCTGTGTTGCATTAGATGATGTTGAAATAAACTCAGAAACCAAATCAAAAGCTACGTATCCAAATACAGGCTCAAGTGATGATGCCTGCCAAACCTGCTGATTTTTATTTTCCTCAGTTTTTGCATTAAGCAATTTTTTTTTTTCTTACATCAGCAAGAGACTTCTGAACCTCTGACATGAGCTTGCCAAAATTCAAAATGTACTTTCTTCTCCATCCCCTTCCTTCCTAGGAACAGTTAAGGAGAATCTCTCGTTACCAGCTCTAGTATAACAAAGATTGAAGTGCTCGAAAATCATACACAATGCTATGAAATCCTTCAAAAGCAACCGTTTGGGTAGATGGTAGCTCCAACAACAGGTCTGATGTGCTGCTTTCCCAGGGAAGTTAGCGTGCCTCCAGTTACGCTGCTAAGTATCTATGATTTAACGAATTACATTAGGCTGTAATGAAATTACAAAGAAAATCATTGATATGTTTACTTAAGTAATTTGTCTTGATTTGAACCGGAAGAAGCAAAATTCTCAATTATTTCATTACCGGTTTTCTTGTTTGTTAAAAATTTTGGAAAATGTGCTTTCATTGAATGTAAGAAAGCAATAAAAAAACCTAACTGGATTTTTCCCATTTCTTCAAGCCTGGAGATACTCACGGACAAGGATGACTTGACTGAAGTGTGGTATTTCGAAACAGGTCATTGCTACTATGAAAATAACGCTTAATAATAAAGCTTATTAAACAACTAGTAAACGAAGTAGGATGAGAATTGGTCTAACCAAGGATCCTGTCTCCGAAGCGACTGTTTGATGACGGGAGCTGCTTCTCTCTTCCCCGCTGGCTTCTCCATCCTGCTCCTGAAACCGATCACGTTGACTACAGTTTATCAGGACAGGACCAGGAAACTGGTCTAGCATTAATAAATGAAACAACTTGCTCTTTTCTTTTTTTAAAGCCCAGAAAACCTCAACAACAACAATATAAAAGCCAGCCGGGTCAGTTCCTTATTCTAGTTCACAGCGAAATACCTGCAGCTTGTTGGTACACCAGAGACCTGATGGTAGTCCGCAGCAGATACTCACAAAAAGACCGTGAGAAACATAGTAAAGGAGGATCCCAGTATATTCTTACCACCATCAATAATCAGCAGCCTAGGGACTGTGTATTAGGTCAAAAACTTAGGTTTTTACAGTAATGAAAACAAAGTAGAGTACAAACAGTACTACTGCTTGAGCACTCGGAAATTAAGAGATACCCGTCTCTTAATCTCCATTTGCTCCCTTTGGGTGTATGCGTTATGGCACGGGCATACTGTGCCACAGCACCTCTCCATCATACGATGTCCACAACGGACGGGGCTGAATTCAAGATCACCGATGCTGCCTTTTTCCTTCCATATCCTTCCTAGCCCTAAGAAGGAACACACAGCATTTACCATAATTTGTTTTTTCGAAGTCTAGTACTCACAAATGAGTAGAAAGGCTCAAGACAAGACCATAAGGAACACCTAGAGTAATTTTATATATGATTTAACCCTTGTGACTGACCTAGGTACCATGCAGATTCACTTTTGGATTACACAACACTGTAAGAAAAAAAGTCAGTTTATAAATTAAATGAATTAAGCAAATTAAAAAAGAATTAAAATAATGAGAAACATTTTTAAAACACGTTTGACTAATCTGAATGAAACCTGTGAAGAGAATAGCCTACTAAGCAATCCTCCTCCTCTCTGGACATAAACCTGGGCGGAGCAGGCAATCTCAGAATCACCCCTTTCTTTAGCTCCACGCTGGGATACAGTGGTAGAACGGGCTTCAGGACTTCAGACACTTAAGTTATGGCAGTTCCTAGATTCTTTGCTATTCTTACAGACAACACAAACATGGGCTTTCAGAAGCAGAATATGCTGAAGTAAATGAAATCTGGCCTCAACTTTTATTTAATCAACTGCCTATGCCTCAGATTGAGCTGGAACACGAGCAACTTGGAGAAAAAAAACCCAAGCCATGCATAAAAGTATGCATTCTTCTTTCAAAATACAGGCCGTGCACTTCAGTGATTTTACTCTCCCCCACAGCAATCCTTCCCACTGCTCTCCTTCTCCCCTCCCTCCCGACGTCATACCAACAATAAAAGGGAAGAAATTCAGTGAAGTATCTAAGTCTCTGGGCTGCACTCCAGGGTGCTTCCCCAGCCCTGCTCCATAAACTGCATTTCTCAGCTGTCTCCATCTGTAAGGGGATAACTATGTACAGCGAGCACCCTGGGTCTTTCCTTAGCTGCACTACATAGTTTGCATCCAGTAAGTTAAAAAGAAGTCCAAAATCTATAAAATAGTTTTCAAGCACCAAATTCATACACACACTGAAATATATACATATATATCTCCACATATATGTAAATATATGCCTATGTGTGTGTGCATATATATATTTATTTATATGTGCCCTTTTACAAACACGTGTGTATCACGCTGTTTTCTTTCCTCTGAACAGTGGGGATGGTAATTCGTTTGTCTAGGGAAGAAAATACAAGGGTCTCTTTTCATAAATCATAGAATGGTTTGGGTTGGAAGGGACCTTTAAAGGTCATCTAGTCCAACCCCCCTGCCATGGGCAGGGACATCTTCAACTAAATATCAATATCCTCCTTCTGACAACAGGCCACATACAACTGCAGTCCCTGCATTAGGAATATAAGTTAGCGTTAAAAATTTCAGCCCTATTCTCCAGGCATCTGAAGATGCTTGACAGTTATCTAACCAAGACCCCACAGTGTCTCAGAGGTTAGTTTCAAAATACACAGCCTTTAGCAGCAATTCCAGCTTATGGAGCCCCTGTGCCCATAAACCCCATCCGAAGCACTCACTCCAACCCCTCTGGCTGTGATACTGCATGTTACGCAGAACTATCTCATGATATGATATGATATACGACATGATATGGTATGATACGAAATATCTGAGGTATGAAAAGCCATCACCTCCACCAAAGCAGCCTCCCTTTGCCCTGAAAGCCAACTGAAGCACCGTAGGTCTCCAGGACAGCTCAATAAAGAGCCACGAGACCACGGGAGGAATTTGAACACGGAGCTGTGGAATTGCTTAAGCTGGAACCTGGCATGACACCGGGGTTAATCACCTCTGAGAAATACGGCCCCAAGAGCCTTATCAATCACAACACCCAGAAATGCTCAATGCATCCAAAATACTGCAGTCCTCACAACCGTGGAAGCCCCTCCACCACGAGCCCCTGTTGCTCGAGAAGCGAACCCGTGGGAAAGGGCCATCAAATCCTCTCCAAGGTGTCTGAAGTCTCGGGGACTTTCAGTTGTTCGTGACCATGCAGATGAAAGAGTTTTATTTGGCCTGTGTATCACCTTACCAGGCAAACAGAAGTGGGATCTCCTGGTCTTTAACCACAAACTAACTTGAGGAGGTTCTTGCTGAAATGTTTCGACTTCTAAAAATTAAAGGTCAGATCGCAACTTGTGGGACAGAAATCGAAAGTCCTAAAACCACAGGTGTCGTAAGGAGCTCCACATGAATTAGGGCATGGTAAGGCAGCAGGAATACACAGGAAAAACCTGCAAGTGATTCATTTGCCCTATATCCCCGCGTGTCTCTGAATAACGAAATGCCTCTAGTCTGGATGGTACGTGTCAGGAATAATAACTAAAAGATGCAGGTTAAGAAACCTGGTTAGTTAAATTTAAGTCATTAAACTATTATATCAAATTATCTTTTTAGGTACTTTTATACTTAATGTTAGAGTAATGTGATAGTAAAGTCTCAGACAGGCATGTCCTGGAACGCATATTAACACTGAAAATAAAACAGTTGTTACATTTTCATCCTCAAAAATCCAGAGCAACTGATAAATCAACTTTTTTTTACACAGTATTGCAGTGAGAGTTCAAATGAGTACAAACCAAAGACACTTCAGTAGCACAAAGATATTATTCAAGTCCTTGGAAGATGTCTCCTTCTTGTACCGAAACTAGAGATTTTCCAGCAAGCCGTGCAATTAAATTACAAAATTGTTGCCTGTTTGTGGGTATTGGCTCAGTAAACTGAAGAGGACTGTATGGATCCGTGCGTTCAGAACGTAGCAATTTGCCCCAGGACTGCAGTCCTCCCCCGAAGGCTCACTGGGAATTGTTTCCGTCATTTGTAGGCATTTTAACATACTGTGGATGCCAAAGCCCTGTTCTTAAGAATAATGTTTTTAACTGTATGATTTAAATATCCTGAAATACAAATGGCTTGAGAATTGCAAGTTGACAGGGTACAGTAAGTCTCTTCGCTATGAATAGCCGCGGTTTTGTTTTGCCATTTGTAAGTGTAATTATTTTTTTTTTTTTAAAGACGTCTCAGACATGACATCATTCATACAGGTTCCTGTATTTTGGTGTTGGTGGTGGCTTAGCTGTCACACATTTTGATAAATCTTTGCAGATTTAGGGATGTACCACTTCTATTTTGAAGCACCTACTAAAACATTCAGTTCGATACTCACATAATCAGGAAGCGGAGAGTCATTTGAACCGAGGGAACCTCTTAAGGACTGCGTGGCTTGCTCCAGCACTTTGTTGTGTTTTTTAGACAACAAAGAAAATAAACTGGAGGGGGGAAAAAAAAAAAGGAAAAAGATATTAAAATAACTTCACAATAATGTCCTGAAATAGTTAAGACTATCCAGCCAGAAGAGATGTTTTATTATATACACAAACACGAATAAAGAGATTTTTAGAATGCAATACTCAATCATTACAGAATTTATTTATTTATTAGTTTAACATCTGGCTAAGCAACAGAATTTGAATTAGAAATAGTCTGTACAATAAACGATGTGAAGAACATCGTATGTTCATAAAAGTCAAACTGTAACAGAAGGAATGATATACATGCAATTTTAGTTCATAACCAGTATGTGTTCACCAAAAGGCAATTTTTAAGTGCAGCACCTGATGCAATATATTGCAATACATCCTTAAGCATCTTGTATATTATTCATTCCAATAACCTATTTATTTAGTACAGGAAAAATCCAAGTATATGACAGAAGCTTTGGGTATTTGGAGGCCGAGTTTTTGCATTTTACTGGTATATGTTGTTTTCAAATTTATTTTAGCTTAAGTCAAGGAATAAAGCATTACCTTAGCTTTATAAATGATCTGTGAAATCAGAGGTCCATATACATACAGAGAAATAAACATTTTTTACATGCATTTTGGAAAAAAGCGTGGCAATTACACTCAGAGGATGGTGCAGTCTGATACATAAGGAGAATGTAACTTGGGTGCAAAGGTGGAAGGAGGGATGAGGAGTAAGCAGAAGCAGCGGACAACGGCCACCAGCTAGTGCTCAGCAGCTTCAAGGAGTCAGATACTTCTGTAAAGCCGCTGGACGCTTCCAACATGGCTTTCAATTCACAGATAACCCGCTTTCCCTCCTCCCCGTATTGGTACAGGTCCTACGTTTTAAGGATTTCTCTATTTAAACACATTCTTCTGGCTTCTGTTTGGAGCAATACAGGACTCCTACCAGGCTTTCCTAGGATGACTGTGTTGATCCTTAGAGGGTAAAAAGGCTGCCTTGACAAATAAGCACTAACAAAGTTCACTAATGCCTGAGCATGTTGCTCTTGGAGTTGGTGACACTTGGGACAAGGAGCAGTGGCAGACTTCTTGTTCACCAGATCATTTAGAAAATATTAACTTTTTAATTACTAAATGGGTTTTAAGTGCTAAAATACTACCTCAGTGTTATATTCTAGATAGTCTCTATTTCTTGGAACTGGAGGACAGCTTCAGTGCTCGGAGGCATGTGCTTGGAAAGCTTTTCTACCTCAAGAAATGATGCATTTGAAGAAGTCCTCTTAATTTTTTTACTTAAAATAGATCATTGATATTGTATCCTTGACAGACGGTAGGAGCAGATTCCTCAGAGTATCAGTGCTTATCGCCTTGTGGCTAGTCAAGAGCCTCAGGAAAAGGCTTTTCCAACACTTACCACCACCACAAGGAATTAGTTACGCTTCTCAAGCCCAAATCTTACCTCTCGAGAGCCAACTCAATAAATTCCACCATTTCCCAAACACCTCTTCAGTCAGATATTTCTTAGAACAGATTAACAGCTTCCTTTTAAGGACAACCTTCGCCGCAGTTAAGGCATGTAATTAACCCGCATGAGAGCCCCTGGGTGGGTTGTACCATCCTCAAGGTTCAGCCAGAGTCTGCCAGCACGAGGAACGGGCTCGAGACGGCACGGCCAAAAGCAGGGTCGGTACCGCGGCTGCCCGACTCCCGGTCCCACCACGACACTATTGCTGAGGTGGTGATAATCGCAACTGGACTGATACGGCAAGAACGTCGGATGAAATTACAAGACCTCCGTGGTGGTTACGAGGGTTGAGAACATTTGGTGTTTTCAGGATAACACAATATATCTGACGTCGTGAAAACTGCAATCTTATTTTTTCCTTTGTGCTATCCAACAGAGCCTCAACAAGACGTGTCACTCCTGGGACCAAATACCGACCTCTCACTATTTCACAGCTATTAGTTAAAACCACTAGAACATGCCCTGTTAAAAAGGGAAGAAGCAACACGGAAATAAGCTATATTAGTAGGCTTCCCACCTTCTTCCCCTCCCATAATCTGCTATTGTATTCACAGACCGAAATTTTTGGTCAAATCAAAATTTGGATTTGCAAACTGGTCCTTGGTCTGAAACAGCAGCACTACTTTTCGAATCATTAGTATTTTTGAAGGCACAGATTTCAGAGATACTGTCATCAGCACCATCTAGTGCTGCGGAGACAGAATAATCAGTTAAAACCAACCTGGTGATGCTTATGGGGGGTGCGTGTGCAGCAAGAACAGGTTAAATCTGGTGTCTGTCTGCTTCAGAAGATACAGGTAATTTCACAAAGAGGAAGAATTTGAAATAAAAAGGATTTCCAACTAGTAGGTTCCTCTCCAAAATACATAAAGCATTTTGGCCATAAAGGAAATTTAAATATAAACAAAGAAGTGGGATCAGGATTTTGAAAAGTGCATTTATTCAATACATGTGAAGAGGAAAATGCACATACATCAGTATTCTGCCTGGAACTGGAATAGCAAAGAGCAAATTTATTTTCTGTGACAGAAATGTAGAGAACTGGGAAAAAGAAGGAGAAAGGAAAAGGACGGAAGACTATTTCTTTATATCCTACTTTTGCTTCCTTAAATATTTTCCTTTTTTTTTTTTTTTAAATTAAGTGTAACGTAACTAAACTAGAGGGCTTGTTTATGGCATAAGCAAGCCCTTGGTGGCTGATTTCTATTTCCAAAGCAGCAGCGAGGGGGTAAGCTCTATTATACGTTGTCTTTGGCACCGGGGCTTCCCCTTGCAAAGTTTTGCTTTCCTGCCACAGCTCATCACCTTCTCACCCGTGCCGAGACACTTCTTTGTGGGACCGCTGCCCAGAACACCAATATTCAGGTTAAAAAAACCTCAACACAATTCTCTTCTTCATAAATCGGTTATCCTTCTCAAAGAACCATCCCTTACAGGAGCATGAGGGCAGGGACACGTAGGCAGGAATTTTTCATACTAAGAATAAAAACAGAGAGAACTGCACCCAGAGGAAATGCAAATTGCTCCACGGAAATACTACAACTAAACAGGAAAAATTAAAGCCAGATACTGCGATTAACTACCGAATTCGGAGCTTCGAAGGAAGTGGCGTTGCCTCCTGAAATGGTGTAAAACTTCACCACCAAGTAATTCACTTATTATGCCCCTATCTCTACCTCTGAAAACCACCTTGATAAATATCGCCTTCATTTTTCAAGTATCAGAACAGATTTAGTTACAATCCTCAAAAGCCATTTGCATGAAATTTAGCTCATAAAAATCTTTTATCATCGACAAACGTTGCCTTCTAAAGGAGACGCTTGATTTTGCGGCAGTCACATCTTCAGTGTCTGGAAGGTTTTGGGTTTTATTTTGATTTTTGAGGCATGAATAATGCAATTAAAAAAAGGCAACCATGTTTTACAAGGTTGTTCCCCTCCCCACAACAAGGTACCAATTCATGCAGAGGTGGAAATTAAGGCCATCTCCCAAATTTCCCTCACGTGTCTTAGTCACACTCCTATTTTTGCCCCACTAAAAATCAAGTCGAGATCAAACTGAAAAATATATATACTATGCGGTCACGGAGGGCAGCCTGCACAGGTTGACAAGAATACAGAGTTTTCGACCAGAGTGCTTTTCCTCTTTCTTCCGTTCTTCTCCATCGACTGTCAGACAGACTATGGAGCTCGACAGCCCTTTGATCTCACCCACTATGGACATTTTATAACAATAACAAATTATGTTCGGAACTGTGTGTTAGCATGTCATGAGCTGCGGCGGGAAAGCAAATGGAAGCGTGTTAGCACCTCAGCCCAGCTCTCACTCACAGAAGTACTTACGGACAATGTTTAGCAAGCAAAATAATAGGCTGGAGTAACAGCAAGACGAAATAACAGCTGGCATCCATTACAGATCATCAAATCACACCAGGGATGAGCTCAACCAACGAGGAAGACTCAAGGCTGAACAGCTACCTCAAGGTCTTGTGTTTCTGATTTTTAGGAATTAAGAAAGCGTTGGTTTCCTGACTCCCTCTATACAGATGAAGTTTTTAATTTAACACAAGGCTGAACCCTCGATCAATAAAAAAATTATTACAGACTAAACAGTAATGGTTGCTTAAATACAAGTGATTTGATTATGTGTTATTTGCACACACAATAAAATTCAAGCCAGTAATATATGAACTTAACGTTTTCAAAAAGCCAATTCGACAAAGCCTGTGGATCCACCCCCTCCCCCCCCCAAAAAAAAGCCAATAAGGGGAACTCATTTAACAACTTTCTTCTTGGTCCACCAAAAATCACAAGCCAAAAATCACAAAAAAACCCAAAAAGCTTCTGCAAGTTCTGCAAAAAGTCTAATTTACAGCAGATTGAAAAAGCTTATAAAGTATATTTCTCACATATGAAAAATGAATGTATAAAATGAAACTTTTATAACTAAAAAATCAGGAAAAAAGATAAGGGAATTAAAATTAGCAATTGAAAGTAAATCCAAAGCTAGAATTTGCCAAAACCTGGAGCTTTCTGAAAGCTTCATATGATGCGAAGCAAAGGTACTAATGTACCTTATTTTAAGAAAATAAACAGGATGACCCAAGATAACGACATGCCAGTTAACCCTGAGCACAATAATGGAACAGCGATCGTGAGACTCATTCAAAGGAGGATGTCACCAGCATAGAAAAACAGACCTTGTCAAGCACACTCAGCGGGTTTTTTTTTTTTCAATGAGACTAGAAGTAAGATAAAGCATGATAGTACCCCTGTTGTAACAGGCTTCTACACGTCATTTATATGACTTTGTTCCACGTGGGATTTTTTGCTTAATAAACTCAAATGATAAAAAGCAACATGACATGCATTACAGGAACTGAAAATCAGACATCTGAACAGTTTGAAAAATCTTTAACTTTGAATCTTGAAATAAGTTTTCTCAATATGGCCAAACAGGAATATATTCTTGGCCCTTCGAAATGCCAACAGCTATTTAACATTTGCTACAGCTACTGAAATACTTTCAATGATATAAAGATGAAATATAAGATGGTGCAGATCATTGATATACATCAACGATAAAGAAATATTATGGTTAAACTTTGCAAACGGCACGTTCATTACAGGAGTGTCAAATAAAGAGGAAAAGACGTTTTTATTAATTTTTTCTTTATCTTTTAAGAAGTCAGACACAAAATAAACTTGTGATTTAACGCAGCCAAACTCGAATTTAGCAGCAAAGAATCCAAGCTGCTCCTCAAGTGTGAAGGATCTCACCCTGGGAGCGGCAACTAAAGACCACCAGACCAACAAACAGCTGCCCATCACGCAATAAAGCTGCTGAAAGAGTAACTGTCTTCGGTATTAACAAAAATACCCAGCAAAGTTTTGCTCTACGGCTCCCTGCCACTGGCATCCTGTGTGCAGATTTCACAATGATGGTTTCAAAACGCAAAGGTTCAGAGAAGAATCAGGATATTAATTATTAAACCAGAAAACACACCTCTCCATGAAACGTTCAAGAAAATTATTTAATGGATTTGAGAAAAGAAGAAAGGGAGATTTGACCACAATGCAAAAATATGCACATGAAGAAAAGTTTGTTAACAGAGGATCCTTCAAGCTATCGGAAGAAAAAAAAAAATACCAAATTTTAGTGAAACAGAAACTAAAGTACTGGTTGCATGGGCACAGCTCTCTCTTACAGGGGTGGTTGAAAGCAGGCATGAGGCGCAATAAATTCCTGTTTACACCGTCAGGGCTCCCATGAGGGGAAGCCCGGTGCATCTCTGCTGCTACACATTGGGAGCAGGAGGAGGTTGCACTTTGAACACAAACTCAAAGCCAGCTCATCAGCGTTGCACCACCGTCCTCGTGCTCTGGCAGTCCCCCTCCACTTGGTCCTTGAAGCTCTGCAAGTCACCAACGGCAGACAGAAAAGCTGGACTGGGACTCCTCCTAAACTGCATCCAGGTTTTATGCCAAAAGACAACAGGGAATTACAGAGAGCCTGCACTCAGGCTGAGCCCAGACATGGGAATGAGACAGGCAGACAGACGTGGTCCTGGGGACAACCCTCGGCTTCAGGCTGCTCCTGGAGTCACCCCGCGTCGGGGAGGACGGGCATGCCTACGCACAGCATAGAGCGGCTCTAACGGGGAGGGTAGCTAACGGGTTGGGGCAGCAGTGGAAGTCTTTAAACCAAGACTGGATGTTTTCCTGAAAGCTACACTCTAGTTCAACCATAGAAATTTCAGCCCAGAACAAGGAATTAATTGCATCTTTGGTCTGTGTTATGTTGGAGGTCAGACTACACGATCAAAGTGGTCTCTTCTGGTCCTATATGCATTTAGGTAGTGGTCTACGTGACATACTGCGTCAAAAGAGATGGAAGGAACACTACTGTATAACTTCCATACATTTTAATTTCTTTTTTTTCCACGCTACATAATCTGATGAAAGATGCAGACAACCAATCCCCTTGAGACAACTCAATTCACTGTATTTGTGGGTTTTGTAGCATAAAAAAAAAATCTGGCAAGGGTAAAAACTGGCAAAGGCATCTCCAGAATTAAATTCTTTCATTAGTATGCTGGCGTATCAGCACCGTTACAGGCAAGAAGAGTAACACATCTGTCACTTGTGCCATCTTTTGTAATTAACAGGGCAATGGTTCAATAAAATACGCAATTTCATAAACCCTGAGGAAAATCTGAAGCGGTTTAGGTGTGTATTCAGACAGACGGGAAGTGACACTTGCTCGGCATACAGACAGGAAGATTTATGTCAGAGATTACCCCACTGATGGCTCAGGGTCACAACATGCCAGATGTCCCATGGCTCAGAAATGTCAGATCTCTACGTAAAACAAAACTAGGGAAGGTTTGAAAGACACACTGTGACAAAGGTGTGTTTCAGATGCAACACTTTAGATATTCTGGAAAGAAATAATCTGGACCAAAAGAAAAAAAAAAGAGAAAAAAGCTACAACTTTGGGCGGGAAAAACATGAACAAGCTTTGAAGCTGAAAAACCAAGAATCAGAGTGGGAGACAAACGGAGCACATTAGCAGAGGAAGGTCAGACGGAGCTGTATGGCAGAAAAAAAGGAATAAGGATTGAACTTCTCCCAATCCAAATCACTGGTGAGCTTCTCAAGGAGAAAAATTTTCAATTATCTGAATGTTTAAAAATATTCTATATGCACCGAGTACAGCATTACCTGAGGGCTAAAGTGCTGCTCAACATAATTTATTTGAAGCTTGGATATTCAGACGTTCTGAATCTTTTCTCCTCACTCTCCCAGTTCAGAAGTATACTGCAAATAAACTCTATCCCAGCTGAAACCAGGACACTGAATGGCACACAAACACAAAATACTATCTGGTAATGGAAAAAAACAGTTCCACAGATCAAAAAATTTGATGATGAATGTTCTCTAACAATTCAGCAATACTCCGTGCTGTTCCTTCTCTCTGCTCTCATATACGTGCCAAATGTACTATTGTTCTCAATTTTAAAGAATTAAATATAAGCCCTAAACACCGAAACCATGTTATGTAAATACTCCTTAAACAATAGGATTTTACGATGCCTGTGTGAACACCACAAACATATTAGAAAAAAACCTCCTTTATACAGCAAGCTCTAAAAATACCTTCATTTTGAAACCTGACGTCTAAAAGTTAAAACCATACCTTAATTCCTGTATATGTAAGAAGCACTTCTTGGTTTTGACCTATTTTTTTAATGGATTGCAGCAAAAGAGAGCGCGCTACAGCACGAGAACTCTACTCATGTACTGGATAAGATGCCTGCACAGACATTTCCAAGCAGAGGGCCTGAATCGCCCATCTGCTTGAATAACGGTTCGCGTATGGTCACACGAGAGGTCACATCGAAACAAAAGCGCCGTGCCGTTTCATACAAAACCCAATCATTGCTAGTCCTGTATGGGGGGACTGGTTGCAAGGAAGTGCAGTAGGGGCAGTTGACCAAGCCTTCCTGTGGGCGATGGAGAAATGATCTGTAAGCACTTAAGGGAACAGGCCCTGGGAGATATCCACGTAGCATGAGTAAGTGCAGAAAAGTCACTAAGTCCCCAAATGCCCAGGTCTACTGAAGGGCCCTTGAGGGATTTTGCATTTGAATTATCCAAGCTGTAATGGCACATAAACAGAAATAACGAGAGAGAATAGCCATGGAGAACTCCAAGGGCTCTCCGGGGCAGTTGTCTCCACGGAGGGACACAGTTCTTGCTTACTTGAGCACAACTCTAATGCCTGGGAGACATTTGGGATCCCAGGAAAGAGAAGCTAACCAATTAAGATATCAAATTGCTAAGGAGAAAATAAGAACGTACTTTATATCCTTCTTCGTAATCTTGTAAAGAGAAGCGTGACATTAACTTCTGCTGAATAAAGCTTTGCTATATTTACCATTAGGTCCATCTGGCTTGTGGAGATGACGTGAAACCAAGAGACTTAGGGTGTGCAGTCTCCACAAAGGTCATGTATGCAAATAAAATGGTTTGCATGGGCATCACTGACGGACTTACTCACCAAAGAGTGTTTAAAGGATCAGGGAATGAAAAGGCCTTCTCCCAGGTAGCAAAAGGCCCATGTGAGGCTGGTATCGCCACGTTCTGACTTTGCTGGTTGGTGATCAGACTTTTTTTGACTTTTCTTGTCTAGTGCCTTCTCAAAAATGTAAGTTTGTGTCCCCTTGGAAACAGGTTGTGCGCTGCAGCTGCCTGCTATTTCAGGGCAAATGCCAAAGCATCACAAATTATTTTAATGCAACCAGGGTAAACAAATTATTTCTATCCCATCTTCTTGTTAAGCAGCAAGCATTAAAGACTGTTCGTTTAATTCTACAGTTCTAAACTTGATCATAATAAATGAAGTACTTCAAGATAACCTCAGTTCACGACAAAAGCTTCTCATTAATTTTAAAGAGCATTCTTTTATCTGCCACTGCTTACATATGAACAGAGATCTATAATTCATGTACTATAAAGACATTCCAAATTCTGTCTCCTAAAGAAGTTTTCTTATTAATAAAAGTAGAAAACCACACCGTCACCAGTGGCAAAACTATATAAGCAAATTCAGGAGCAACTTAGAACAATTAATGGAGGCTTTGCATTAACAAACAGGATTTCCTGTTAAAATGGAATTGAAAAGACAAAGAGACTAGAAAAAACATGGAAGCAAGGAATTTGATGTGGTGAGACAAAAGTAAATATTTACAAAAGTAAGCCGAGAGTTTAATTTGCAGAGAGCGGGAAATAGATTTTTCAACTGAAGGCATAAATTGTTAGGCAGCTCGTGGCCACCTTCCAACGAATGCTGGGAAATTGATGCTCCTATCGCTAGAGAAGTAAAAGGAACAGAAAGCAGTAAAATCCTTCCACTGTATCTCGGTACAGATAATTTCATTCCCCTTTTGTCTGGCACGCCAAATAACATCCTCGTAATTCCACTTAAAGGATAGAGTCAGGCAAGGATGAGGAGCACTACATAGCAACATCATCTTCCTAACTCCACGTCGTATTAAAGTATAAACTCAATAACCAGACTGCGATCTACTACAGATGTGCCCCCCCCTTGCAAATCTGCTGTATTTTTCTCTAACTGAGAGAGTGGCAAGCGGCAAACTAAATTCGGGAAGGCTTAAAGCTATGGGTGGAAATGTACGCAGTCCAGGATAAACAGAATACGTTTGCAAAGCTCAGACTAATTATAAGGTTTATTCTGAGCTAAATATCCCTGAATCTGCGTTAGGTGTCTCAAGGCATGAGTGTAATTCCTTTCAACGTTCCCTGTGTTTGTCCCGTTAATATTTTATAAGAATATTGAATGGGCAATAGGGTCCACAATATTTCCATGTCATCCACTTGCTCTTAATTCAATAGGGTAAGTGTTTCATAGCTGCTGAGAGAAGACATTTGTCTTGCATTAGGACAAAACTCTGTGGGTGAGAATCGGAGGAAATTGCTGGAGAAAGCAGCCTGAGCAAAACTCCCACCCAAAAACCCAAAGACAGACTCTGAACAATGAAACAACAACAAGAAAATTAAAAAGACATCACTGCCATGAAACCTAAGGTCCAAATCCTTATCCTTTGAGCAGTTTTTATTTGGTATGGTTTTGCTCAAACACGCTGGGTGTGCGTGTACATATGTATCCTTACGCATTTGGGTCATTGCTACACTTCTAAAGAGAATTGCCGTGCGTCTCTGTACTCGCTCTGACAGGAAAGAATCTGGGTCCACGTTAGGAGTTAACAGACTCATTCCATACGCAGAAGATCACAGGGTATATGCATTGCTAACAGCCCTCTCTGGGCTAAGACTTAAGCCAAACACGAGTCTTGAACAGTGCTTCCGTCACCGAGAGTCCTCACCTCATTGCACATCACCCGCACCCCGTCCTTCCAGCAACCCCGCTCGGTGCGGGTTCGGCTTTTCAGTGCCCTGACATGGTTAAAATGAATCGTTCATTGCATTCTCCTTTGAACCTTCGAAATAATATCATGACTTTGACCTAACTTCATAAAACTGAGTTTCCATATTGAAGCAGTCAACAAGAAACAAGCTGCTAGGAGGACACATTATCGTGCTGTAGGCAGGTAACACTAGTTTTGTCGTAGGTCTTTGTTTCCTTTCCCCCCGTCTTTCTTCAAAGCCCTGTCCTAAAGGTCTCTCTGTCATTCTTGTTCCACAGGAACGAGTTTCATTGTTTTCCTCACGCACCGACCTTCTCTTTGGTCAGGCGTCCTTCCTGATCACGTCCTCCTCCCTCCACGGTGATCCTAGCAGTGTCCCACTAACGGTCACGGAAAGCCTCCACGTGCCTCTCCCTAATCACTAGTTAGTTTAATTACCCTATTGACACAAAACCTCTGAAATGTTAACAAACTGGAAACATCTTTTGGAGGAAATAAAGAAAATCAGTTGGACCTATCAAGACTCTACAGTAAAGCTATTGCTAAGGACCTTACAGAAATGACCAAAAATTCAAACCAGACATGGGTCTCACCGCTAAGATGTGCTCCCAAACATAATCTTGGATGCAAAGACTGTCTCTTGCATAACAATGAGGTCATTTCTAGACTTCTAAAACCCGGTAAGGAAAGAAAATTTGAAAGATAATGCATTTGTATCTGTAGGTAACTTCCATAACTGTTCATAACGGGTAGTAACTAATTTTTTTCAAATCCAAATCCGTAAATACTTTGTATTTTCTTTGTTGAGTATTTGTGAACCACTGAGGAACTGTTATGAGTACCAAGGGATCTAAAAAAATCAGTAATTAAGGAAATGAATATTTTTTGTCTTCCGGACAGAGTTTAGATGGCATGTGTTCAGTGTGCCCTGAGGCCACACAGGGAATAAAGACGATGTAAAAAAACCAAAGCAGTGAATAATACTACATTCAGAACACAAAACAATGCATGATTACTTAATTAAAGATTGTGTTTTTGCCTTTGAAACAAAGATGCTGAATTAAAACTCCACAGACAACCTTAATCTATTATTTCCTAAACTTTGAGTGAAATTTCAGTGTTGATCAAGGCAATTTTTTTTTTTTTTAAGCAGTAAGTGTGTGAAACATAATATATTGACTTGAGTGTATTACAACCTTCTTCAGCAGAGTACCTCCACCCACGTTGTTTAGTGATTTTGGCTCTAAAAAAAAAAAAAAATCTAGTTTTAACTGTATTTCCAGGCATGAAAAAATTTATAGTTTGAGCTGCACTACTAAAAAGCTAACGTCAGAGCAGCAGTGTGTTCATTCCCCTACAATTTCACCAGACAGTCATTCAGAAGGATGCTCCTTCTTGGTACACAGACTGCAGTTCCCAAGGCATGGGTATTCAAACCAGCAAATACAGAATTTCTAGGCAATTTTCAAATTTTACTTCTGCATTCCTTTCTGAATAAATCACGTTGGACATGAAATACACTGAAAGGAATAGAGAAGAGAGCTTTCTATTAGAAGCGTACGGTACTTTATCATGAACTCAAAATTCACGCTACAATATTTGTTATAACATAAACGTACGCACATACGTACAGATACGCACAACTTCCTCCAAGAGAGGTACTTGTTGGAAATATTACTTCTGTCTGCAAATAGCACTGACATGCAGGTATACATGCTTCGAAAGAGACTGAAATGCTTCAAGATTTTCAGAAGCACACGAAGGCCCTACTACTTGAAAAAAGGAAAACTGCAAGAAAAATGCAGGATAATGTCAAATAACGGAATATATTAAATGCTTTTCAATACCAAGATTAAGTTTAATCTCTATTACTAAACATTTCCTGTGAAAGCATAATAACAATGTACTTTAAAAATAAATATCACAAGTAAAAATTGTCTACATCCTTCACTGTAATGTCAACATCAATCCCCTTTGTTGAATGTCTGTGGATTTATGTACCTAGATATAAACCTGCAAAATGCAGCCAGTCATAAATAAACCTTTGTCCAAAGGAAAATTCATGTCAAAATAGATACGAAATAAAAAATAGGTCTTTTCATCCTGAAAAATATCCGTGTCATCGAAACAAAACATTTATCAAGAACACTTTTCTTTTTTTTTTAAAAGGGATGTTAATATCCAGTCAGAATCCAACAGCAGCGGATGCTGAACGAAACAAGGGATAATGAAGCATTTCTAAGACTTCAATTCACTATGGAAAAAGCTACAGTTAACGATCCACACGGAGGTTAATTTGGCTTTAAGAAGCCCCAGCCTGCCCTTGCCCAGTTCAGCACAAGTGCTGCGCAACATCCTGGGAAGCCAGCCCACGGCATTTTCCTAATTCCTGTTATTCAACTTTTTTCTTTTCCTTCCTTTCCTTCTTAGTAGCTAGAGCCCCTCAACAGCACCCATGCCCATTCCTACGTATGTGTTAGAAATAACGACAGGGCTTTTCATCTGCTTCATTTTCCGTGCATCTTTATTATGAACAGTAAAGCTGCCCTTCCTAAAATTGCATCCTAAATTTGGAGAGTTCAGTGATTTTCTCCCCCTTGTTCGACGGCTGTGGAAAAAAAAGCCGGAAAAGGGAAAAACAACCTGTGCAAATATAGAGCAAGGACCCGTACCAGTTACAAACGCAACTCCCGAGTATGGCATATACGTATCAAGAACATACCGTGGTCTTCAGCGTCTACAGAACATTTTTAGAAATATATTACAGACGGTGTAAACTACTTGTCATTGCAGGAAGATGGCAGTTACAGAACAAATCATCTGGAAGTCTTCAAGGAAGGAAAAATGTTTGGAGGACTGAATTTGCCCAGCTTTTGTCTCCATCACCAGTACCGCTCTCCCAAACGACAAACGCGTGCGATCAAAATCACCGCGGCTCACGGCAGGAAAAGGCTTGTCAGCATCCTGAAGGAGCTCAGTCTTTGACCGTCCCTTCATCTTTTATAAAAATACTTTCCATATTTAGCACGTCTTACCCATGTTTCGTAATCCAACCTTGACAGAGCTAAAATGTAATCATCGTGTTTCTTCACTGTAGTCTGTCTGTCAGGGTTTTTTTAAATTTTGTTCTTCGGTTAAAAAAGGCGTTACAGATGTTACCATTAAGATTTAGAAACATTACATGGGCTTGAAGAGCCCTTGTGCAAGAGAAAGCAGATTTTATTTTAGGTAACACTTCAAAGTTACTGTTCGTTACTTTTTCAGTAGGAAAAAGGTCATTATTTCCCACATCCACTGTCATCCTAAATTACCTTACTCACTTCCAAACTTGTCATTCTAAAGAGAGGTTGTTTTATTGCCTTCAGACAAACAGGCACAAGCCTCGGGATTGGTGGGAAAACTGATACAGATTTGATTTCATGATTCATTTCAGCATACTTGCAGTTGTGCAATATTTTTCCATCTTCAAAACCAACATGATATATTTTTAAGCCCCAGTCCCTCAAGTTGCACAGTAATTAAATGTACATTGTCTTCAATTTATTTGGAAATTAACCTCATTCCCACAGAGAAAAGAGGTGGTGCTTTCGCGCTTTACCTCCCACTCAGTTTTATACATCTTATTCGCCCGTGTAATTCTCTCTGCCTCTATCAACTCAAAAATCCTCCTGAATTCCTAAAAAAATGCCCTCCCCAAAATGTACTTTTTAAAAGACAAAATTCTGATGTTCCAGGTCATTCTCTGTTTTTCCCAAAGCAAACAAAACAGTTCCAAGAACAGAATTAGCATGATGATAAAGCAAACACCAACAGTTTTCTATTCTATACTGTACAAAAAGCAAGTACAACCCTCACGGGATGGGCTGTTAATTCCCCTCCACCTTGGGAAACAAATGACAGAGCTGGAGCATGGGACTAAATACAAACTATACTTCAATGGGATGTTCAGAAGAGACAAAACATGGCTTTCTAGGCACATACAAATATCTTTCTGACTTTAAATTTGTCCAGGTGACAACAAAAGGCACGCAAAAATGAGTTTTCGCAACCCTGCTGGTGTAATCTGGATTAATCCGAGGCCAAAATTATGCTGGAAAAGCAATTTGGAAATGTGATCAACTATACGAACAGTATAAAGGCTCTCAAAAGTACAATCAAGATAATCATAGTATTTTCAAATTAAGCCAAGTTGTGACAAACTGATGAAGTAGAGTCTCGATAAGTGGACAGGGAGGCGGACAGAAAACTGGCCGAACGGACGGGCTCAGGGAGCTACGGTCAGCAGCACCAAGTCCAGCTGCAGGCCAGTCATGAGAGGTGTACCCCACGTGTTGATTCTGGGGCCAACGCTCTTTAACATCTTCATTAATGCCCCAGCTGATGGGGCAGAGTGCACCCTCGGCAAGCTTGCAGGTGATACAGAACTGGGAGGAGAGGCTGATGCACCAGACGGCTGCGCTGCTGTTCAGGGGGACCTGGGCAGGCTGGAGAAACAGGTCAACAGAAACCTCGTGAAGCTCAACAAAAGGAAATACCAGATCCTGCACGTTGAGGGCCGAGCAGCTAGAAAGCAGCTTTGCAGGAAAGGACCTAAGGGCCCTGGTGGACACCAAGTTGAACCTACGCCAGCAATGCACCCTCACGGCAAAGAAAGCCAACGGTACCACGGGCTGCATCAGGCAGAGCGTTGCCAGCCCATCAAGGGAGCTGACCCTTCCTCTCTGCTCAGCGCTGGGGCAGCCTTCTCTGGAGCGCTGGGCTCCCCAGTAGTAGAGACATGCACATACCGGAGCGAGTCCAGCAAAGAGCCACAAAGATGATTAAGTGATTGGAGCGTCTGACATGCAAAGGGAGGCTGAGGGACCTAGGACTGATTAGGCTGGGGAAGAAAAGCCTCGAGGGGATCTCAGTGCGTACAAATATCTGATGGGAAGGGGTGAAGATGATGAAGCCAGACTCAGTGGTGCCCAGAGAAAGGACAAGAGGAAATGGGCACAAACTGAAATACAGGAAATTGCATTTAAACATAAGAAAAAAAACAAGTTACCCAGAAAGTCTGTGGAGTCACCATCCCTGGAGATATTAAAAAAAAAATCAACTGGACACAGCCTTGGGCAACTGGCTCTAGGTGACCCTGCCTTGGGCAGGGGCTTGGACGTGACAATCTCCAGAGGTGCCTCCCAGCCTTGTCACCATGGAGCCAGTTGGTGACTCCCTGAAATCACCATGAGCATGGCTAAACGTTTAGCACAGTTGCAACAAACAACAAAATGCAAGGAACACTGCCCGCTGGAAATGAACACCAAGTCAATGTAGAAACCAGCAAAGCCACAATAGCACTACAAAGCACTTTGGGAAATACAGGAAATATATTTTAGGGTAAAATCCTGCAGTAGCAAGAGGATGGCTTGGTAATTAATTAGAAGAATGCAGCATCAGAAAGATCTGATTTTATTTATGTGTTTTTAGGTTTTTTTATAATCACCAATTTTTAATTTCTGCTAGGTGAACACCACATTGAAAGCCATTCCAAGGACTTGGATCTTCTTGCAATGTGGAGAAAAGTAAAATATCTATGTTGAATTCTCTTAAAACTGTTCTGCAAAACTGGAGCAATCACAGCAGAGTTCACAGTAAAACTCTAATTTAAGAAAGCCCAGCTCTTCGTAGGACCATACACTACCAAACACATACCAAGAGATTTCGTGGTGTCTAACGGTCAAGTAGGGTAGAGGTTCACCTTCAGTAAGGCAGAGGTTCCTCTGAGGCTCACCTCTCAGAGGAAGACCACTAAGCTGGACTGCACTTCAATCCATGCAAGGGATGAATGCAGGGGTTGAATTTTCCACCAACTGGTAGACAAAACCCCCTGTCACTCTATTCCTGACACTAAAATTGGCCTGATGGGTCACATCTCTCAGAGCTACCTTATTTTATCCTACCGACAAAATTGGATCCTCCTCTTTCATAAAATGTTCCGATAACTAATAAGGAACATAGATGAGCTGCGATACTGCACGTTATGCACCTAGAAGTATTCAAAGTAACCAAGTACATGAGGCAGGAACATTAAATGGAAACTTTAAAATCTTCTTTCATTAGTGTACACGTATTGAACTAGTTTTCAGCTAGGCTGACGCCCCAGAAAACTCTTCCAGCATTTAGAAGAAAAGCCAAACGCTAATCACTGTCCTGGAGGTTACACTGGGGCTGCAGGATTAGTCATCTTTGGAAAGCAGTTGTGGTTGTTATTTTCCTCTCCCACTGCTTTTTCTGATCTGCGGCTGGTGCAGTGGGAGCATTCTCATCAATGTTTTCTCACAAATTCAGCTTACAAACACGAAAGAACAAAAACACTTAAGAATAGCTCACAGCTCTCAACCCCTACATCCTGCTGTAGAGTGGGGATCCAAAACCTCCTTACACAACTTAAATCAATCCTTTGGAGGATTAGAATAAAACCCTGACTAATTTCCCCCTCCCTTTTTTTTTTTCCACACCTCTGCATTTCTTGGTCAAATAGGCTGTGGTGAGGAATGGCGATACCAAAATGTGAGAAGAAATGACAGTTCTTGTAGTTGGGTGTTCTCATTAGAAGCTGAAAATGAAAAGAACAGAAGAAGTAGTTCTTGCAGTGTTACGAATTCTGCAAATCTGGAATGTTTTGGGTCATTTAGATCAGTCTGAATGGATCTGGATGCCAGTTTCAAGTCTTTAGCAGCTACACCTCCGTTAAGCCAGTCGGCGACGTTCCCTGTTCCCTCCATCCAGCTCCTTTCCTCCCCATCCTGCCCCGGCCACCCGGGGGCTGTGCAGCCTCCGCGTCCCCCCGAGGAGCCAGGCCAGGCCTGCGGGACTCAGCAGCTCGGGGGCTCTGCCTTCGCTGCAACGTGCTTACAGCAGCTCACTGGTGGCACTTGCCTCTTTGCTGGAGAATCGCTAATTTACATTGAATGGCTGGACAGCTGAGAGACCACCCAGAACTACTCCAAAAGGAGAACCATGAGGACGACGCTTCTAATCACTTATATTGTTAATCAAATATTAAATAAAGAAGGGTGTTTTTAAAAAAAAAAAAAAAACAAAAACAACAACAACAACAACAACTTTTCCACACTCATGCTACTTGAAGCTGCAATTAATTAGGAAAATGAAAACCCTCAGGTATTTTCACTAAGCAGTTCTACCCTGTGGCTCCTGTGCAGAACATCTCTGCAGCACATATCACAACATCTGCTTTGAGACAGTCTGGGCTTACCGAAAAAAAATCTGGATTTTACTATGTAAGGTTTACCTCTTGGACTCATCACTTTTAAACTAACATGCCATTAAGTATCCTGAAGTCAGCCAGTATATGTAGAACAACTAGGTGTGCTTGCACAATCAGCCCAAAATCAGCCCACACGTCTCACGCACAATATCCCACTAACCAAACTACATTTCAAGTGAAAGCCACCTACGACGTTAAGAGTATGTTGTGGGGTTTTCTTTTTTTTCTTCTTCTTTTTTTTTAATTTTTTTTTTAACTGCACTATTGATTCTTGGGTTTATTGCTTAAAAATTACTGCTGAACTAAAATTTTATATATTTTATGGAGTGGGATACTTTGCATCCAACCTGAGAAGCCAACGTCTTGTCTCCTACATTAACAACATAAATCTCCGGTTGCTTCTGTTCTTCAGAGTCCTTAGCCAAAACTTCATTCATCACCACTGTTCATGTGCGTGATTTGAATCCCTTAATTACCTACATCTCCGTCTCCCAGAGACATCTGCAAAGTTATTTGCTCCACCATTCTTCCGCAGTACTTGTGAATCATTTGTTACTCAGGTGTGCAAAGTTCTTTGATATATTTTATTACTTAAGGCACTACACCCAGTTCCAGGTAGATACCCAGATCTCTCTCTAGACATCCACGTGTACAGATTAAACGTTTAGTTCTCAGTTCATTGCAAGATGTAGACACTCCTCCTTATTTAAAAGGAAAAAAAAAAGTATACATTTTAATGCTTCAGCCATTCTGGTTGGAACATCTTAATCACAATTATCAATTGTGGTAATTCTAGCTGCAGTCAGTACTTTCCACTAGTTTCATCCGAATGTAATGAGTCCTGGAATCACAGCTACAGCCTGTTGATTTGCAACGAGAGCTCATGATGAAGATGACTCCTGCATAAGCCAAAATGCAGCTTTGGTGAGAATCCGTGCTTTAATTTGACAAATTGGAAGATGTTTTGAATCAGCAACATACGTTTGTTATTTTCTAAGTGAATAATTTTCTATATTTAGGCAATAATTACACATTTTACTAAGTTTACACTAGCCAAAGTTCACGCAATGCTGTCTGGGAAACCAAAACAGGTAACGGTGCATCACCTAGGTGGACAAAACAAAGAATACCCACGCTGAACTCCCTGCTGCCAGTGACAATGACTTATCGAAGCTGCTGGAGAGGTGATGTTCTGCACCCTAGGAAAGTCAGCAGGTACCACAGAGGAGCTGAACCTCAGCAAGGCTTTTAGGCCTAAGCAGAAGATTGGCTTACATGACCATAAATCCTTTCTGCTTTCAGCTACAAACTATTAAACTATATTCAGTCTGACAATCATTTTATTAGCATTCTCCTGAACTCTTCAGGCAAGCTATAGAATATTTATCTTTTTAGTCTCCAAACAATAGCTTATTTACATACTTACAAAAGAATAAGACACCCTCCCCAGTCCTGATTAATTGCCAGACATTACGTATGAACGCAAAACCCCCGGACTCTGAACATACTGCTACAATGGAAATGTGTGAAAGTAATTTTGTTCCAATTTCATCTCATGGGAACGTGGGCTCATAAGCATTCAATTAAAAATAATTCCGTCTGATCAAGATGTGTTTTAGTTTCACATGCTAATGTGGCAGAATGCGTCTAGATCATGTCTGTGATAAATTTTTACCAGGGTGGGAGGAATATTATATAGAAAAAACATAGCTCTTGCAATTTTTCCTTTTCCATTTAATTTTTTTGTGCATGAGAAAGTAGTGTTTTGGCAACCTGTGCTGTTTTGTACTATCTGGGTCAGATCACCTGGGGGTAGTACCTGGGAAGATTACATTTGTAACGGGAAAAATCTAAATCAAAATGCAGCCTTTTCAAGAAATCTGTAAGACAAACAAAACAACAGAATCCTGCGTGGCAATCTGCCTGTAACTCCGATTTTTAATGCCAAAAGAAGCCACTTTGATCAGCGCGTCTGACACAAGCCATAGGAATTCCCTCAGCTACTTCCTCCTTCAAGTCCAATAGCTGTGGCTGGACTTGGACGTATCTTTTAGGAGAACATCCAATCTCATCTAAAAATTCCAATCTTGGGAAATCCAGAGCCCTTGTTAAACTATTCCAGTGAATCATCCACCGTGTAAAAAAAAAAACGAACCAGTCTCAATCGGTTTTGCTTCAATTTCCAGCTACTGGAGCGCATTATACTTTTGCATACTAAAGGGCTCCTCAATAAAGAATTTATTCACCCTTAATCTCCCAAATCATTTCAGAATAAACTCATAAATCTGCCCTGGAGTACTACTAAGTCCTTTCCAAGTCAATGCTACCTGGACCTCTTATCCCGAGCGCGTGACCTACTAGCATGAAATCCCACCGGCGCTGTGAAAATACACCTCGCTTGCGTCAGGCTTAGGTGGTTACTGGGTGGTATCAGCAATCTTTCCCCTTCATTGATTACTGCTTCCCTAAAAACTATTCTCGATACATTATTTTAAATAGGGACGGAGTTAATGAACCAAGGCACAAGGGTTTCCACTAGACGTGCACCCACCTGATGAGCATCCAGTTAAACTGGATTTTGAGACCTACAAGCTAGGCAATTTTTCACCCACCAAATACCCGCAGCATTGATTTTATATCTTGCTGGTTTCTTGATCGATATACTGTGCAGTACGAAGACAAATAATTTGTAATGGAATTATTTATAAACAATTCCCCTGTGCCAAGTCACTCAATGTTGAGTGTAAAGTGATCCTTCCATAATAAAAACCCCCAACCCTTCAATAAAATTATTAGCAGCTGACTAAAAATCACAATCGAAAAGCAATAAAACATTAAATTATAATCATTCAACAGACCTCTGACCATTTTTTTCTTAATTCTATTTTTTTTCCCCCCAAAGGAAAATAATTAAATGAGCTGGATTTCAGGGAAATGTTGTTCCACACGATCACAGCGGCCGAAGAAAAAGCCTCATCTCCTGACCTGTGATCCCAGATCAGGAACCGAGTCCACACAAAACATCTTGAGTGGAAGCTCAGAGAACAGAGTTTCCATAAAAACTTACAGGTTGCTCTATAGAAATCCCAGCACACCGGTATCATCAAACCAGCCTGCATCCTCAAAGAAATATTAACGTAGCTTCATTGTATCTTGTTTCCTTTGCCCATTTTTACTTGTTCTTCTTTTTACTTACTTCTTAAGTGAGTTAATTAAATTTTGTCAGCTGTTCCATGGTCTACCTAGGACTGACATTTAAAATGCACATACCATAACCCCTGAAATCAATGATTATTGCAGCAACCCACAGCATTGGGTTTGCATTGAAAACGAAAAGTAAAACAATGAGTATTAAACCCATCAGGAAGAAGACCATCTTCGAGTCTTTAGGCTAAACACTGGCAATTGCAGCAGTTGGAATTTGTCAGTGTACAGGTGATCACGTTCAGAGGAAAAAATTTGTTAATTGTCACAAAAACGGGCAATCTCCAACTTCTACATTAGAAGCTGGATGAATAATGCCCTATGTCTCAACAACAAGAAAAATTTCCCAACCAACCCCTAATTATACTCTACGATAACGCAATGATATTGTAATCCCTGAATGGGTACCAATTCTGTTCTCATCAGCCTTCTGGCTTGGCAGGATGCTGAGCGGAGCACGCGGAACAGTGCTTGTGGTAGCAGAAAGGAAAAAGGAAAGGAAAAGGGAAAGCACCCACAGACTGTTCGGTCGGACGCCAGTTTTAGAGGCAAGGTGCAGATCCTTACTAAAATGTCCTGCAGAGAAAAAGTGTTTATCAGTATTGTCAAAAAAGAGTATCGAGTTAGTTTATTTTAGACAAGTCCTTAAATCTACCAAGATTTTTAGACCTTTTCACTGGAGAATATATTGGGGGGGGGGGGGGGGGAGGAAATTAAATTTTTAAACTAAGTTATCTCCCATTCCAAAAATAGTTTGCTTTAGTGATAAATGAAGTGAAGCTATTTCTCGCCTGTGACGGGTCCAGACTCTGCCATTTTCATTATTCTACTTCTAATCCCATGACATAAGTGGGTTTATTCATAAAACGTGAAAAAAGCAAGCTGTTGTTCAAAACTTATAAAGACTTAAAAAGCCTTTTCGATAAGGCCCAATTACTACACCACAAATTATTTTCCTTTTCACAGAGTTTTATCGAGTTATTTACCAACAAAGGTTTTCAATAGGTCTTGTGCCCGGGGCCCCTTATGAGGTTAAGACTCGTGTGCAATTTTCCTGCAGAAGTTAAGATTTTTGTCACCTTTGGAAATTGTCTCACTCTCAACCAATTTCGTCTGCCCACACCCATTCACAACAACAGGGTTTTTTTCACACACCACTTTGGATGGAAGCCTACCTGCACTGACTTCACTCTGTTTGGGAGACTGGTTTGCAGAGACAGCTGTGTTTACTGAAGGTGTGATACCAAATAGAGACCTTCCCATTTAAATGATCCTTAAAGTCAAAATAATATTGCTCATCTTGTTGATTGCTGTGTTTATATGTTGTCCCACCTACCAGATGTTTACAATAGAACTGTTGTTATTTCTCAATAATGCTTTGATCCTCTTTACACAGGGAACACTTTCAGTATCAGCTCTCACGGGTTAAGCTCCCAGTGAAGTAAGGATCAATATTTGGTACTTCATATTTAAATTATCACACACAGGAGGTATCAGAAGTGATATAAATTATTTTCAAAAGTTATAAAGTGCTTTAACTGGAAACAGCAGGAAAACAGAAAAGGACCAGTTTTAAGGAGGCTGAAGGGGCTCTTGGTAGGAACACCCAGATCTTCTGTCATCCAGCTACTACTCATGCAAGGCTGATGTACTGACTATTTTACTTGCACTAACTTAGGGTGAGATTTTTGTATTAGCTGCTTAAAAACTGAATGTAAACAAATGCTCAAGACGATCTGTAGAATCAGAGAAAAAGAATTCACACCTGTCAAAACCCATTTGAAAGAATACTAATTGATGTATTTCTCCGTATTGCATTAAGCCATGCAAAAATCATTTAAGGTTCAATAATAAACGTATCTGCTTCATGTTTCTCCCCACCCTCCCTTCTCAGACTAAAGCCAAAGAAAACACGTCAGACTTGCAAATGTTTTAGCTGTTTTCGAGGATGATACTCTGACACCTTTCCTGTATGTACTGAAGGACGGGCCAGTAATGCGTATCACGACGAAGGGCTGTCTGTACGTTCCTGGGATCCAGCCCCGACGCCCCAGCACAGCTCACGCTCCAAGGAAAAAAAGGAGCTGGCAAGTGGGTAATGAATACAAGTTGGCTTTATGCAGAACTTCACCATCACGTTGCAGCAACAGAAACATTTCTGGTAATTAGCAGTATTTTTCAAAGCTAACCTCCAAGGCCCTGATCCCGCAAAGACTGCACATTCTTAAATTAATGTAATTGCATAATTCCATCAACTCTGATGGCATGGGAGGAGTATGGTTGCAAAGCTTATCCTCTACAGGCTTCACACAATGTGCCAGAACACTTCTGAAAGGGAGTATTAAAATCTTATTAGATACATTTTGCTGTTTAAACAAACCTAGCATCAAGTAATAGAAGATATGCAAAATGGGTAAACTGTGTGAACTTGACATCATATTTCTTTGTCTTTTCTCTCCAGGAAAAAAAAAAAAAACAACAACTTAATTCAGATGAATCCATATAATTTTTCCTTTTGCTCTACTACTTCATGAACATGTTTACTCAATTTACAAGGCTCAGCAAAACCATATTTCCTGCTTTCACACACACAATGTCAAGCTAGCTATGAAAATAAACTGTCCTTAATTTGTTCAGCATCCCAAAACAAATCATTGTCCGTTAGCTGCCTTTTGCTAGTACATGCGCTAAGCCAGTTTCATTTTCAGAAACAATCTTCCTGAGATTGACTGCGACCCGAAGAGCTTTAAAACAAAAAGGGAACACACACGAGCATTAAAACATCACACGATGAACATGCAATTCAAAAGGAAACCATAATGGTAAGAGTGAGAGAACGTTATCTCACATCACGAAGCACGGTTACTGCAATAATCAATAAATAGCACAGCCACAACAGAATTATTAGACAGTAGCAATGACAGATTACAATCCCAGGCTCAATATTCGTGCTATACTAATGCATAGCATAATAGAATAGGTATTGTGCCTCCTCTGTTTTAAAATTTAGAAAAGCCACCGAAAGCAACGCTGACACTAAATCCCAATTAAAGCTGCCTGGAGAGCTGGTGCTGCGGGCTTACTCCCTGCGGGATAGGGGAGTATATACCATTCTCCTTCCCCTCTCCCCCACTTTAACCAGTGTTAGCTGTTCAGCAAGTGTGGGATGCGGTGTGCCTACAGATTTGACGGGTCACCGCCAGTATCTTACACAAATCCAGGGCAGCTTGAAAACGTGAACGACATTGATCAGCCAGCAGCAAAATCGCACTTTTGTAAGGGCTTTAGTGGAAAACAGTGGTTATTAACTACTGCTGATTAGTTAGTGCCGTCATTCCAAAGCTGCCTTCATCTTTTCTCCTTTGTTTTACTTTTATGAATTCCCTCTCCCCACCTCCAAATTAAAGGCACAACTGTTCACGTCCATATTCATGTTTGCACACAAAACGTACCAAAATGGCCTCAAGTTGTGCCAGGGGAGGTTTAGATTGGACGTGAGGAAAAATTTCTTTACTGAAAGAGTGGTTAAACATTGGACCAGGCTGCCCAGGGAAGTGGTGGAGTCCCCATCCCTGGAGGTATTTAAAAGATGAGTAGATGAGGTGCTTAGGGACATGGTTTAGTGGACATGGTGGTGTTGGGTCGACGGTTGGACTCGATGATCTTAGAGGTCTTTTCCAACCTCAATGATTCTATGATTCTATGAAAATAGTAATAAAAACTCTAATTCTATGGGACATCTAAAGAGAGGCCACATCATCTGGGGTATCAGGACAGCGTTAGAGATCAGCCATTACTCAGGGCTAAGTCTTATATTCTTCACCAGGAGTCCTGCAAAGAGCCCTGGATGGGAGGGTCGTGGTTTATAAATCACCATAATTAATTATCCTCTGCCTTTAGAGAAGAGATGGAACACATAAATTACTAAGCAGGCTGTTCATAGGGTAAAATAGCACAGTACTTAATGCAGGATGGATGCACAGATTCAAACAAAACCCACCTTTTTTGACACCTCCATTTACGCCACTGGATCTGATGCTATTTAGAGACTTAGGCAGGCAAGTTTCCCGAGCACACACACTAGAAGGTGTTTCACTTTTCTAATCATGTATTACCAGAGAATCAGCCACTAAAACCTGCTACCTATATATTCTCCTAGCAGCAATTTCTATTTCAAATACTCTGTCCTCCTTCTATCTCATAAAAGGATAGCCTGTAACGAAAACCTGAGGTTTTACAGTCTCCCAGCCTGATATATTCTAATATATCTCAACTGGTGCATAACTCCCATTTCAGAAAGTAAACTATTTCTCCATCAGTTTCAGTATGAGGACCAACTAGATGAACTTTTTGCTCTAAAAACTTCACAAGCGTGTTACATGAAAAGGTGTACAGTGTTATCAGTGCTTATTTTCATCCCTAAAGCCACCTGAAAGATGCAATATCCATGGAGTAGTACTTGTTCTCCCAAGGATGATTTTGCCAACTTAACGTTGTAGTGTTGCCATTGTACAGAATTACCAAAATTTCATTGAAGCAAGCTGGGACAATTAAGCCATTTCTTTTATGTTCTCAGGATATCATTCCTACATGTAAAACATTCCATCTTAAACAAGATTTTGGTGTGGACTGCCCTGATTATTATTATTCATTTTTAAATAATGCCTTTGAAATCTTAGGGTTTGGCTACTTTAATACCGTACCCCTGTTCCAAATTAATCTGGAGAATGCCCCTGGGACAGCTGGATTTTCATCTCCTGTTGAGATCCTTCAGTGTAACTCTCCATCATTATGTACTACTATAAAATTTCTTTTGTACAAAAAGAGCTATTTCAGCTTGCATGCCATATTTTCTTCCTTGACAATCAAGCTGGTTTTACTTATGTTTACTGTGTGGTCTATTGCTATTGTATGCCGGCTTAGCTGGGAAGCTGCATTTCCACCCTGGATGCTTTCCATGTTCTGATAAATTTTGTCATGCAATTTTTTCCTAAAACTTCTAGCATCTTGGTTAATATATTTAATTATCCGCAGCGTCAACAGTGAAATAGTAAAACTTAAATTTTTACTTCGAGTAAACAGCTTAGAGAAAACATTTGAGTATTGCAAGTAGAATTTATTTTTAAATTCCCGCTATTTTACAGTTTCTGCAGAGCATCTATAATTCTGCATCATGAACAAGGATTTTATGTTGTCATTTTGGGCTGATGGATTCTCACCAGTCCTATTCTGTATAATCAAAACTGATCAGGCATATCAAAAAAGGCAGCTCTTTCTTAATTTATCATTAAGTGCCACGACAATTTTACTGAACGTGAGGGAAAAGTTCTATCGCTCCCATTCCTGAAAAGCAATTTTTATAGACAATGTTACCAAAATAATGGGCGTCAGGGATATATTAGACACCTACATGTAAGACAACTTACATCTCTGCGCTAATTCCAAACAAACTACATAACTGTATGGAAGCTTTGTGAATCACAGCTTACGTTCTTATGTCATAGCTTTGGAAAAGGATGAAAATAATTCTACTCTAACATAAAAAGCATTTAAAACTTCCAAAGGCCACACATTAATTCCAGAAGTTGTATTCTAAATTAAAAAAAAAGAAAACCAAAACAAAACAAACCCCCAACAGCAACAAAAAACCCCAAACCATTATTAGACTCCCATCTCTACCACACTTTTTAGGACACACATCAAGGATGCCGTAAAGACACAAACCATCCCCTTAGCCATTTTACGTTATTCATCAGTTTACTGAAAACATGCACAGATCAGTCACAGAGCATGCAGCATGCAGTAAATGGAGAGCAGAGGTTAATAACCTGGAAGCATAGGATCTGAGAATGTGAGAACAAGTTAAAGACAAGAGTTCCTCTCCATTGTCACTGAGGGTCGAGAAGCAATGCTGCAGCGTAGAGCAGTGAGAGTGGGGGAAATACAGTTTGTCCAAGACATATACATATCTCCGCAAGTGGCGGCAGGTATAACTGAAAGACAAGGGTAAAGGGAGAAAAAACAGAAAAAAGAGGTATTTTCCTTTGAGAAAGCTAATTCATGGTTTAATGCCCTTGGTTTTTGTGCCAAGAGTCAATGGAAGATGCCAAGTAAGCAATGGAGCAGTTTGACATAAAACAACAGTTTCAAAAGACAGACGGATCTGTTAGCCTGTGGCCATACGATGCTTCTGTCGCTACCGCAAAGGGAACTCACCAAGTCTCACACATTAGAGATGCAAGAAATTGGGCTTTTTTTTTTTTTTAACCTTTTTTTTTGTTTTGGGTTGATAATGCATTAAGAAAAGTTTTTTTGCCTCTCTCAATTTGCCCTGAAAATATAAATGCATGAGTCTGAACCTGGTTTACAAAGTTTAGCATTAAAAAAAACCTGAGAGTATTCACAAAATTTAACTGATTTTCATGGAAATTGACATCTCGCTTTAAGGGAAAAAATGCACGCAGAATTACCGATCAGTGTGAACTACTCTCGCAGCCTGGGATTCCAGTGGTAGAGTATTCCTGCAGTTAATTCTAGTACCTCAAACATGGTGCTTTATCATAAATGAGTTACACACTTAAGACCTGGTCAGCTTTTTCATGAAAAACTACAATCAATTCCACGAAATAACTATAGAGCAATCAATAAAATATTTAGTATTCACACTAACCAACTCTGAATGCTCTCGAGTAAGAGATATTGCCTGTGTCTATTCACAGGATATCCTCCCACTCCTAATGGAAAGGAGAATAAACTAATTGGAGTAGTTCACCGGCAACAAACTGCATCACTGGTAAACTATGAAGCACATATATCACATAACCTCAAACGTCTATTATTATAGGTTTTGCACAGAAAATACTTCACTGCATAATGGGGTACAATATGCATGTGTGACAGCCCAGCTCACAGGGGAACTCTGACCAGGGTATAGAGCGTGGCAAGTCCTCCAGAAAGTACCTTAAGCAGCCTAATACACTGTGAGATAAATAAGACAGCTCTTCATAAGCATCAAGATACTTCTACCAGACTGTTTGCTATCCCTACTGCAGCCTGAATCAACGAACACCTGAACTCTAGGCTGCAACCTCCTTACCAAATCAAAAAACCCCCATCGTTTCATAGCTTCATAGGTTGAAACTTGGCCAGTGGGTCATCTACCCCAACTGTCTGCATTTCACAGGCTAGTATCCCTCTATAAACCCTTTATTGGACACGTGTAGCTAAAACACTCTTTTAGGAGACCAAATTATTCGTGTACCTTGGGCAAAGAACAGGACAGAAAAGAGTGCCACCAACAGCTGATCCTTGGTGCAATCAGCGCGGCTCTAAGCCTAAGACTTTATCAACACCAATGTCTCCCATTGCTTTAGTTTAAATAGCATTCACTACTGGGATAAAGTCAGTCACCTACCTTTGCTCTGGAAGTTGAGGAACACGCAATCCTTGTTGGCACTTCATTTGCAGATATACTAGTTTTCAGGAGAGGAAGCAGCTGCAAGGAGGCAATTTCTTAAGCCATCATGCCTTTTTTTTGACCACAGCATGTTTTGAGCAGCACAGGCTATTCTCTTCACCCAACAGGCCAGGGATGAAGAAGATAAAGAATGGTATTTACAGGATCCCATACCGAGGGGAGCCCTCAACACATGAGCCTGCCCTTCCAGCTACCCACAGAGGCCACAGAATTTTTTCCAAAACCAGATTAAAGAGCATCTTTTAGAATGATGCTGCTTAGAAGGTTTAAATGGTCATGAGTCCACTATTCCCATTTAGTATATTTTACCAGCCTTGCTAATAGAAAATTGTACCTCATTTCAAGCCGGTGTAGGTCTCATTCCAGCCATTCGATCTTGTTAGACTTTTGTCAAGAAATTGAGAGCGCCTTCTAGTGTCACTGATCTTTGACCCCTAATCAATGCTCTCCACAGACAGGAAAAACAAGACTTGATCTCCAAAGAGTGATGACCACATTTAGGCTTAACTGACAAACTGGATGAGAATGCAGCATGAGATGGGAGGAGGAGAAATTTCCCAAAAACTTCACCCAGAGGTTTCGTGCCCTGTTGAGACAGACACGGGGTGAGACAGTGCCAGCAGCGCTGCCCTCCCACTGCTGCCAGCCTTGCTGCCATCACCTCGTCCTGCCACAGCACGGATGGGACCGAGCACAGGAGGGACCGCTTCTGTGGGCAGACAGCTTTCAGAGCCAGCTCCGGGTGTCGGTGGAGCTGCTGGCTCAAGTGTCACACTTTGGAAACAAAAGCTTCAAGCGTCACCAGTCCTCTTGGGTATTTATACAATACGGCCAGTGCAATTCTGTAATCCTCCCTTTCATCATTTCAGGTAATAAGGGCAAGGCCATTCCTATTTTCAAAGTTGAACTTGTTTACTGAAAGGTGTGACTTTAAACCCATAGCAAGAGCAAGGCAATCCCATAAACCTGCGTTTTCTAACTTGCATTACAGCCACTATGACCAGCGTAGCTTACATCGTATCGAAGACTAAGCATCTCCATTATTAAATCCTCTAAGCTAAACCTGAATAAAATCAAGGCTTAGATCCCTCAACGGATATGTACATTAAGAAAAATTTACATCCAACTTGCATTGACTAATCGTGGATATTGAGTTTGAAATCAGACTTACTTGATCCACCAGAAATCAGTTTTCCAGCGGCCACAACATCCACAGTTACATGTTACTGAAATTTTTGTTTTCTGTATGTTTTATGGGGCATATTACTTTTACTTTACAGCAAAAGGCAATCTTCAACTACAATACAGTACTGAAAAATTTGAAAAAGCAATATTGCAGAAAATAGAGAACATTATGTTTGATTGACGGTGTGTGCATGTGCGCATATTATTCATGTATTCTGTTTACCCTGAGGACAAAACTGTAGCTCATACTGTACTAAAATCCCACTCCAGAAGAAGATTATAATTCCCTCTTACAAAAATAAAAGCCATCTGATCAACATTTTGAATGTTGATAACAAAACATTACAGTGTCAACCTCTAATAGCTAAAAAGTAGAGTGTCTGGTTACGTACATCTGGGAAAGCAGGGTGGACTTGAGTTATCCCAACTAAAAAAAAATATATATATATTCTTACTTACCAATAAGCTTTCGGTCTTTTTTTTTTTTTTTTTGAGGTAATGAAAATAATAAAACTCCTCTAATGCCTTCTCACTACACAAATATTACTATAGCTATATTATTTAGCAATTTAAATCTATTAAAGAAAAATTCCATATGCTCCATTAAACTTTAAGTTACCAACATTTTTTGCCTTTAATAGCCATGGCTGTTAAAGCCACAGAACCCCCAAATTTTCAGATCCAAACCAACAGACGTTAGCATCAGTATTTTGGAGACTAAAGTGACAGGATCCTTTCTGTCTGGTAGTCATCCACCTCTCACATCGGATCAACTGTGACTCCCTGTGATTCCAGAATCCAAACTGGATGGAAATGAAACGTGAACATGGAACCCCAACGACATCTTTAAGGTAAGTGAAGATGCCCAAAACTGACAGGCATCAAGTCAAAGCACCAAATTCAATCCTTTTGAAGTCAGAACGTGGCATTTAGAAGTCTCCAAGGGTTTACTCCCATAGGTGGTTTTTTGTGGCTTTCTTGTTTGTTTTTCACTTTCTCGACTACACATAAGCAGGTGGGGAACTGAAAGAGATGAAAACTGAACAAAACACCAAACCCAACACAGAAAAGGCTCATTTGCTAACCATGAATAATGCATATTTTTGAATAAAAACATACCTAAAACAATTTGCTAGTATAAAAGACAGCATAGAGAACCTGACGTCTGTGAAGAGGCCTGTAATCTACCTGCTACTTGAGAATTTTTTCTACTCCTGTTTCTGGTGCCCATGGATATGCTTCCTTCCCTGATCCTGGCACTGTCTGATCTTGCCCAGTGGCTGGTATAAAATGAGAAGGCAGGGAGGAAGCTTCAGTATTGGCTGAGAAAATGAGACGAAAGAAGGGGAAAAAAAAAAAAAAAGACGACACAGGAAAAAAATCCCAAACCAAACACATCAGCCAGTTCTATCAGCCTTTTAGAAAAAGAAAAAAAAAAGTAAATTTGCTCAAGGGGGAAATTGCTCTTCCTTGTAACTCTCCCCAAACTTCTGGAATTGTCCTTCCCGCTGCCACCCTGCAAAGACAGCCTTGTTCCCATAAATCTTCAGAGGTGAACACCTACACTTGACTGCCGTGAGGATACTCTCACCTGCTTATACCAATCTCCTGTAACCCTGGAGCTCTGGTCCTCTCTTCCCGAGAGCTTTTTAGATTTGCCTGAACCAGCAGTAGTTAAAATGAACGCTCTTGTCATCGCTCTGACCTCAGGGAGGGCAGAGACCCTTCCTGCACACACTCTTCACTGCCTGCCACCCAGGCACATGTAGGGGAAATATCTAATATATATGTATAAAAATTAACCCAATATATCTGTATTTATTTGTAATTTAGTGTGGATTTGATGAAGGCAAAGAAAGGTTTCCTTTCCATAGAGTCTGGACAATCCTGATCAGTAAAGGTATGCTGATGACAGCAGTTAAACAAGGGCATCAAAGAAACACTTTAAAATCGATGGGAGCTCGATGTCGAGAGCCACTGGGGAGGTGGAGGTGAGCTGTGAGCTGAACTGCCACTTGTGTGATGGCAGAGCCGCATCCCACGCGAATGGAATGGAATAGACTGGACTATTTCAGCTGGAAGGGACCTGCAACCATCACCTAGTCCAACTGCCTGACCACTTCAGGGCTGACCAAACGTTAAAGCATGTTGTTAAGGGCATTGTCCAAATGCCTCTTAAACACTGACAGGCTCGGGGCACCGACCACCTCTCCAGGAAGCCCGTCCCAGGGTTTGACCACCCTCTCAGTAGAGAAATTCTCCCTCACGTCCAGCCTAAACCTCCCCTGGCGCAGCTTTGAACCGTTCCCACGCGTCCTGTCCCTGGATCCCCGGGGAAGTGAGCAGCGCCTCCCTCTCCTTTTCTCCAAACTAGACAAGCCCAGAGTCCTCAGCCGCTCCTCACGGGACGTGCCTTCCAGCCCTTTCACCAGCTTTGTTGCCCTCCTCTGGACACATTCAGGGACCTGAGCGTCCTTCTTACATGGTGGGGCCCAGAACCGCACACAGTGCTTGAGGTGAGGCCGCACCAAGGCTGAACACAGCGGGATAATCCCCTCTTTTGATCGGCTGGTCGTGCTGTGCTTGATGCCCCCCAGGATGCGGTTTGCCCTCTCGGCTGCCAGGGCACAAATGCATGCCGTGGCTTCCTGCAGCTTTACTGGGTCTTCCTGATCGTCTGGAAGCCCTCCGAGGACCTTGTGTGAAACACGCAGATAATCAAAACCAACAAACAAACGAGGCTTTGCTAAAGATTCTTCCAAATCTGCTGTTCCTCGTGGTTGTCCGAAGAAAATTCAATGTCCTAAATGGTCATTGCAATTGCTCTGGTTTAGGGGATCACATCACTTCCAATTTTTAACTCAAACTTAGCAAAAATAAGAGTTAAAAAATAAGAAGTGCTGAAACTCATGATATGCTCACACTAATTTTTTCATCCAAAATTTTAAGGACAGACTTGAACAAGACAACAGCGCTAAGCAAAACATGCAAAGCCACTTACGTCCTTATTTATTTAAACCAGAAAGTTGATATTTTCTCTACTGAAGTCAATTGCAATTTTAAAATAAATATGTCAAAGAGAAAAACATAAACAGCACCAGGCCAACATCTTTTTAACACAGAAGTGAAGCAAATTGGGCAGGGTATAGAAAAGCGGTATTCACTAACCCCTCTATGAATACAACCTAGTCTGAAACAGCATATACAGGATTCAAAAGAAAAATTCCCAGTGCTAGTGTTTAAGTAATTGTAATTCATAATCTTCCTCTCGGTGCATGCCAGATTTTATGAAGGCTATAAATCTTTAACGTTATTGAGAAAAAGTAAGGTCTTGAAGACATACATGCCACATGTATTAGCTCAGAGAAACTAGATTAATCTGCGGCAATAAAAAAAGCCAATTCTGCTAAGCCTGATTAAATATTTAGGTCATATTGTTTCTGCAGCAGAATTTGAAAAATGCACAGCAAATAACATCTTTCGCTGAGTTTGAAGACTTAATCACTGTACTTTCAGAAGGGACTTACGCTACTACATGACTCTTTGGGAAAGCCAATACAAAAGCCTTTTAAAAAAAAACAAATAATGAAAGTATAAGCTAATTAAACCAGCACATATCAGTCAGCACCCCAAACTACCGGACTTGATGGTCTTAAGGGTCTTTTCCAACCTAAATGATTCTATGATTCTACGTGGGGAGAAAGTCGTGACGTGCTATGAAGATTTTACTACTGTTCATGATAGATAACTTATGTTCTAGGAAGTCCTATTAGTCATTACTCTTATGTTCCCAAAGACAAACCCAACCAAAATACATTCTATACTCAAATACTACATCGATGATGACAACGATTTACTACATCATCCATTCCACGAGAATGGTTAATTTATTCTCCGCCTAAAATATCACCTATTAATGTTATTTCATACAGTATAAATAGCAGAAAGGCAAACCATCAAAAGCCTATCTGCCTTCTTGCCAACAGTAAAATACATCATCCAAAATTAGAGGTTTTATTTCTGTTTAGTACTCTGCCGTTGATAACATGAATGTGGTACTGATGAACCGCAGTAGAAAGAGTACTATGTATTTGCTTTTAGTACCAAGACTATTATGAGATTGGCATGCGTATGTCCACAGAAAGGTGGTTTGGGGTTCTTTGGGGTGGGTTTCTGCCACGGTGGTGTTAGCACAGTTAAGCTGCTTAAGGTACAATAGAAGTCGGCACTGGGGATGCAGGAGATCACATTGGCCTTTACCGTACCAGGACTCTTAAAACAATTCCTCCTTTTTCAGCCAGTTTCAATTATTTTTTTTTTTAAATTATTCTTACCTTCGAGTCATAATTAAGGTTGAAAGACACCTTAGGAGGTTTCTAGCCCAACCTCCTGCTCAAAGCAGGGTTAACACTGAATCCAGACCAGACCAAGGTTTTTTCCAGTTGGATCTTAAAAGCCTCCAGGGACAGAGACTCTACAACTTCTCTGGGCCGCTGTGCCAATGCTTCCCTGACCATGAAAAATTGTCTTCTTCCATCAGGCTGGAACCTCCTGACTTCAGTTCATGACCATTCTCTCTCACCTTCCTGCCACACACTTCTATAAAGAGCTTGGCTCCATCTTCTCAGTAACCTCCTCCTATGTGTGGGAATGCTGCTAACCCTTTCTCTGAAACTCCTGCCGTAGCCTTGCCCCAAAGCCTTCTCTTCTCCAGGCTAAACAAGCCCAGTTCCCTCAGCCCATCTTCCTACACTGAGTCCTCCAGCCCCCAACATCGTGGCAGCCGTCCACTGAACTTGCTCCAGTTTAGCAACACCTTTCCTATGTCCAGGGCCCCAAAACCTGGACGCAGTTCTCCAGATGTGATCCAACAGACAGTGGTCTTGCAATGGCATGAGTCAACGCTCACAGCGCTCTCAGATGCGTTTCACAGGGTCCCATGGACATGTCTGTGTCAGTTCTCAAGTCATCCCTGACTTGATCCTTTTTCACTACTGGTACTTTCCTTCCTCCTTGATCCCCACCTGACTTCCTAATCGAAGTAATAGGGTGACTTCTCTTAGCTTTCTAAAAACACTTCATTCTTGCAGGCCTACTTTTCAGATACAAGCATCGCAAAATTTATATCTTATAGCGTAGAGTGATGACAGGATTTTAAATTACATTATTGCAAAACAGCAGTCTGGGGGCGAGGGGTCATTATAGGGTTAAAGGTGCCACAGCAACACAGAACAGAGAAGCATAAAAATTATTTAAATACTTAAGAAGCGATTATTTGTGATAATGTGTCACAGACATAAGTTCCCATGCCCCGAAGCAGCACTCTGTCACAGTAATGGCCAAATGTACACGACAGGCTTATGAGAGGAATATTATCTTTATGCATGAAAGTATTTATAGTGAGGGAGGGCAACGAAATGAAAACCAAACAATTTCTGGAGATGTTTGATAGAGTGAAAATCAAATGGTAAGTATATGAGATTCTTATATAGAAAGGCCAAATTACCTCTGTACAGATGAAGTTCTATCAAAAAGAACAAAAGGATTTGTATATTAGGAGCAGACACGAGGAGCTGATGACCATAACAAAAAAAGATGTGAAAGAGCTGGGAGGAAGTGTCTGTTCGGTACCGATGTTTCAGAGAAAGAGCGAAGGCTTTAATCACCCAGATGCACCAGTTACTTGGAAGGCACGTATCCCCGGCAGCTGAAGAGATGCTACTATGGGAATGTTGCTTTTGAAACCTCCTGCGCTTTTATCCTTTGGCTAGACACTTGTGATAATTCACAGGCTCTGCACGGGATTACAGGACACGCCTACGCCACCCGCATTAACGCGGACATTTGCATCTCGGTCTGCGTGATCCTGAAAATCTTCTGTTGGGAGACAAGGGCTAGAGCACCGCAAGGGAGGGCACCGCTTGTCTGAGCCCTCGCCCTGTTCCGCAGCAGGATTCATCCCATCCGAGCCCACATAAATTGTGGTATTTGGAGAAAAACCTACTTGTGGACCCAAGAGCACAATTAATGAGTTACAGAAACATGTCTCTACACAACTTCACAGCAAATTTATTTATTCATTGCAGAACTAAGTGTATTTACTTTACCTAAAAGCCTGTTCTTTCCTAAACTTGCTGAAGGCCATTACCATTAAAAGGGTTGAGTCATTCAACAGTTCTAAAGACCTGGTGCACATTGAAGTTGTTAAATCCTGATTCTTTCTTCTGCACCTATAGTTTCACCCTCCATTTAAAAGCCTCAGATGTTTCAAAGTGCAAGATTCTCCTTGCGAACCACGCAAACTACGGTGAAAGTATATGGCGGTGGGAAGTACCTTGGCTCGAGTACTTAAGAGACTCAGAAATTTCATAAACTGTTCTCTCGTACTCCTAAAATCAGTTAGAAAGCTTGTTTGTAAATCCTCACTTAAGTGTGGGGTCTGAATGAACTCAAAATTTCCATGTGTGGTGGAAAGGAAGGTTTTCAGAAGCAATCTGGAGGGCACCGACACAGGTGAGTTGGGTGTTATCGGTAACTGCTCTACTTCCCTCCTTGCAGCCACTCATACCTATCCTGGCTTCACATACCTGGAGAGAGAAATTAGTTCACTGAACCGCAAAGCTGGAAAAATGTTAGACATACATAATGACATCAGTTAAAATGGGAAATAAGCAGCACCCTGACAAAAAAAAAAAGAAAAAAAAAAGATTTATAATCAATGCTATAGTTTTGTTTCATACTAATGCTTACTTACAGCCATAACACTATCTTAGTTTGTCAGATAAATTCTTGTAAGTTCATTACTCATTCATTTCTTTAGATCACAGTCCACAGTTCTTTCCAAAGAGAAAACTTCTAAAAAGGAAAGAGCACATGTTGTATCTGAATAAAGCGGTTAATGAGCCAAATACCCTGCAACCGAAGATAAAAGACAGGTTCAAGCAAGACATTATCTTGAGTCATCTCTATTTCTGTTAAGGAACACTGTCCTATAAATACCTTCCATTCAAAACAAACTGAGAAGACGAGACTGCAGTTTCTAGGATTCTACTCGAATAGCAAATAATAATTTCTAAAAGACTATTAGAATTCCCTTGATTTTTTTAAATCTCAGAAAATCTTATACAGGACAACTTACTGCTATAAAACAGACTTTTTAAAATGTAAAAAAACTTAAAAAATGTAAAAATGTAAAATTTAAAATGTAAAATGTAAGATTCACTTCTTCAGTGTACTGTACATTAGACACCCAAATCCCAAATAATACAGTGGGATACATCCCAGTAAGCATTTTAGTGGCGTTAATCTTTGTTTCCAGGCCAGCTAAAAGAAACCAAAATTGCACTAATTGACTGGAATAATGCTGCTAGCTTTCTCATTTTTGCTTCCTTTCACTATTAAACACACAGAAAACTTAAGTGACACAACTCAGAACCTCAGACTACTCTGCAAATTCATCTGTAAAACAACACTATCACAAAAACAGTTATTTCTGTACAGGTTTCCTCAAATATTTCTTCCTCTCCATCATAACAGGTTTGCACGATCAACAGTTTTAAAAGCTGGAAGGTTCCACCAAAAAAAGAAAAGTTTAATTCCCCAATTTGAAGACTATTATCAAACTGTTCTGTTTCCAAAGAGCTCATGTGGCACAGTAACTACGAATGGGCCATTCATGATAATTAAAATGGGACAATGGGACCGTCTACCTCCAAACTGCAGCTCTCCGTTGCATGCAAGAATCTGCGTGATGCTCTAGATTCCCTGAAACAGGTATCAAGACTTCAATGAACTTCAGTTCTACGGCCAAGATTCTGTGCTAATTTGCATCACGTTCATTTAATCGCACATTCTGCCAAGCGATGACTTGCAGCTTGTAAGACACTGAAGTACCACACAATTTCCTGGATGGCAGAAGACTAATAAGGTGTCGTAATGACTTCCCCCCGCACCACGACACGATTACCACGATGGCTATGTCTTGCAAGTCAGCAGAGACACAAAAAGCGGTCAAGGGAAGAGCAAACTATCTTGTCCAAAGTTGAGCTTTTAGAATGGTGTGTACTTAGCTATTAAAAACCTTTTTCAGCCAGATCAGCAATCAACAACAGTATTTTTAAGGAGTCCTGTGCCCTGATATGCAGAGCAGAGGATAACATAGTTCAGCCTCTCTGCTTCACGTGAGAAGACCCTGAGACAGAGATAAGCAACTGTTTGCCCAAGACCCCTCCGTGGTTCACGCTGATCCAATCTATCTCAAAATAAAGCTGTGAGTCTGTCCACCTGGGAAGTCTCCATAACCCGTGAGCTCGGGGGTCCCGGGCTCCGAATACTTCTAATGGCATGCAGGGCACTCAACTGCTCACGCCAGATGGGGGACGAGGGTATTACTGTCCCATCAGGTGCCCACTCGGAATGCCCAGCAGGTTCAACCAGGCTTAAACCAAGTGCAATGATATTTCCATGTTGGAAAGAGCTGATAGCAGCCTAAAACCTCAACTCCGTATGTTACGCACAGGCAAAAACAGGTGAGCCCACATGGAGTACTCCTCTTTCTGTTGCTACAGCTAAAGCATGTATGCTTTACAATATATATACATATAAATAAATAAATATATAAAATATATTTACAAATGCAAACATAATATGTTTGACCACAGCTACACTCAATGCATAGTAACAAAGGATGCTTCATTCCTTTTAAAAATTAACTTAATTACATTTACTTCGCTAAGTCATACCAGCAAGAGGACATTTGCTACTAATATTCTCTTTTCCCTGAGCTGAACAATTGTTGTCTCCCCTTTTGTCACAGCCTTTCCTACTAATTGCAATGACACCTCCCAATTTTGGAATGGCTGATCAGCTTATAAGCTTCCCCACAGCTAATCTAGGTCAACGAGCTACTAATAAGGCCAGCGTACGTTTCTTTTATTTAACGCTGTTGAGATCTTTATATATTGCTTCTGTCTCCCAACAAAAGCCACTCCACAGATTTGGGAACCTCCGTTATGTGTAAGATGTAACAGTGACACAGTGGAGGATGAAGAGCATAAAAAGCATCTGCAAATAGACCAGTGTGTCTGTGCCTGTGAACAGCTCGTGAAAGAGCAAGCCAAAGCTACCCAAGGTTGACCAGTTGACACAAAAATCTCTCCAGGTATCCTGCTGTGCACACAACTTCTACTCCTGACAGTCTAGAGATTAAAACCAAAGTTCAGACTCAGTGGCTTAGAGCTGTTTGATCTTCCATTCCCACAGTGTCCTCTTTCAAACGTGACCTGAACATGAGAATATCCTGAAGGCCCTTTGCCGAGATGCCATTAATTTTCACTCTACTTGGAACATCTAATAAAAATGGGATCATCATTTTTGTAACATATTGCACTGCATGGCGGGGGGGGGGGGACGACGACTCTCATTATAAAGCAGTTTCTCATAAATAGAGTATCATTTTATATCCAGGTTAGATAACAAATGTTTTCTCCTCTAAACTAAAATGCTACAAAACTATTTCAGAGTTAAGAAGCATTAAAAGCAAAATGTCTTTGAGGTTTTTAATTCTTATTTCTGAGGCAATGTCAAACAGTCAATTCTGTGGCCTTCCATGCTGAAGAGAATTTATTGCTAAAATCTAAACCGTACAGCACATGGTAAATGCCACCAAAGCGAAGGACACAGGAAAAAAAAATCAATGCAAATATCTCAAAGTAACAAATTCATCAGGCAGAGCACTACCTGGCAATGAAAGTTCGCTGGGACGAACAGGTCATTTTCTACCGCTTTAAAGCAAACATAGAAAATGAAACAAGCTGGTTGAGTTGCAGATAAACCACCCAAAGTCGAATCCACAGAAAGATGCTTCTTCCCTGCTTACTTCAGTGCCATAATGTCTGCATGAAAATATTCGGGGACAGGAATTACAGAAAGCCACTGTTTGTACCGACCGGTCCCCTCAAAGTCCCGAATCAGAGACTGGGCTGCAGGGCGTCCTGCACACTCAGGGCCTGCACCATGAGCACCGCCAATGAAATCCGACATAAGCCTGACGTTAAAAAACCCCTCTTGTTTAGAAAACTTAGAAAATAGTCATACTGTTGTCATAACTTTCACTAAGGTAGTTTCCTTCTAGCACAACTACAATCCACGTGTGATGCAAAAGAGGAGAAAAAGTGACCTCTTAGTCTTGAGCAGCTCAGACCGGAGATATTTACATTTCGCTATCAGAAAGCAGGGATTTGTGACTATGCCCCTCCCAGTATCTGCAGAGTTTACATATCACTATATATTTCACTATATATTCTTTAGTGAAACTGTACATTACCCTCAAATCCTTTTTTCTTTTCTTTTGGTTATAAAAAAGGAAGAGGCAAGCTGATGCTCAGAGAGTTCAGTATTTAACAGCTCTGGCCACAGGACATAAATTCCAAGAACCCCTTCCAGAGCTTGATCTTTTATTATTGTATAATTTGACTTGTGAAGTCTCTTGATGTAAACTGGCGTGAGAGCAGAAGCAGCCTCTTTTCTCTAGGGTTTGCTATTGTGGAAACTCCTCTATTATGATTAAGAGATCAGTAAACTGAGATTTAATTTAATGGTCCAATTAAGATTTGAACCCAGGATATAAAAGACTTGTCTATTGATGGTTCTTATGGTGGCATTAAAAAGCTGCTACCGAAGGGCAGGCTCCCAGTGTGCACGGTATGATGCAAACCTGCATGTTTCAAAGCATCCTCAGAGCCACGCAGCTCTAGGCAACAGAAATCCCTTGTTACGACAGTACCAACAGAGAAATAATACAGGAAGCGGGGACTAGTTTTCCTATTATGTGTTAACAAAGGTATAGGTTGGCTATTATGCTATAAATCTACCACTGACATCTTACTAGTACTGTGTTGCTTTTTGGTTACTGACAACTGAAAGCTGACCTTTCTGAAATACGACTTTTCCAAAATAAGGTTTCAGAGGGTCAAAGGGTTCCACCCCCAAATTCGGAACAATTTTAGGAAATTTCCTATCTGAAAAACGGCTCTAATTTACCACCGTTCATTCCCCTGCTGTAAGAAAGAAGCCCGAAAGATGAGCTTAACAGAAGCATTGCATACCCCATTCACCTAAGTTCTTTTGCTCAATTCACACATCTCATTTAAAGTTTGAAATGCTTACTATGCTAAAATTTTACCATTTAAAAAACACAATTCCTTTACGAGAAGCAACCCTTCTGTTCCTACACTTAATTTTTCAAAGAACTAAAAACAGATGAGAATTAGAAACCAAACAGCTCTGAAGCATTCATGCAGCAACCTGGCTTTTTTTTTTCCTCCAAGTTTTTCTCCTTAAGAAGTGCCTTTGATTTGGGTAACTCAATTTCACTAGTTTTCTGCACCAACTGTCCCATCGCTATTCTCTGGTGAAAGAGGAAGCTATATGTTAAAAAGCTTCCCGAAAGCACCGTGGACATCAAAGGAAAAAAAAAAAAGGCAGGAAAACCAGAATGCTCAGAGCATAAAGCCATGTGGGAGAGAAATTTGTTTATCTTCCTATGTGAGCAGCCTAATGAGTTTCGAGCCAGCAATTACATCTCATTATTGGCACTGCTAAAAAAATTTATTAAGCAATTGGTAAATTCTAATTTCACCACATTCACACGCTAACAATTTCAGATTTTTCAGTTGAATGTGGCCCCTAATAAGCAGCTCAGATCACACATGTCTTGCTGCTGCATAAAGGTTTTTCTTCTTTGCGGAACACACATACTGGACTATTTGAATAACCAGATGCCTGGCAAATTCAAAATGTCTTCTGCTCTATACACAGAGATCCCTGTTGAAGGAAGTTTAGGTTTAAAAATACTTCAACAATATATATAAAGAAATAAAAAATATTTTCAATGAATAATCATAGGCCAGGAAAAAAAGGTCAGGGAAGCAGACGTAACTAACACGTGTTACAGAGTCATCATTCTGCCAAACACAGTGACATGTGAAAATTTGATTAATTTCCTCCTTATCCCTACTTTATAAAAGCAACAACTGACATAATCTAGGGGAAAGAAGAGGGAAGTAATACGCTTTCTTCTTTTAAGGACAATACAATATGAAAATTGACAATAACAACAACCAATCTGATTACTGACAGCCTATAAAAAGGTAGGGAGAAAGTAGAGCCAGGAAAAATAAAATGTCATCCACTCCATCAAATAACACGGGGAACATTACAAAGATGTGCAATTCTATAAAGGTGACTGATAAAGAAAAACAGTGGAAGAAAAGTCTAACCACTTTATTAAGGGACGTTGTGAACTAACCAAAATTCAAATTCACAAACCCAACAGATATTTATATCGCAAGCAAAACCCATTCTTGGATAAGCAGTGAACTCTGTTCTGCAAATGAACTAATATTTGTTTCGGCAAACCCAAGCAGAAACCTCAAGAATTATACTAGTACCCAAGAACAAGGCACATATTTAAATGATTAAAAATTGTGTGCTAAAATAGAAGAAAAATTTCATGGCAAATGCTTTTACAATTCACCTTTTAACCTGGAGTTACTGTTTTAATCACAAAAGTTTTACAGTACTCTGACAATTTTACTTAGGGCAATTGGGGCCATCATTGAAAAAAGGGCTGATAAACTTGAAATCATTAGATTCTGGATGCACGTTACTCTGTATTTTAATAAACTAGCTACATGGTTTCATATGCAGGAATATAAAATACACAGTTACATGCATCTATTATCAAAATTCAGAGACTTCCTTAGGAAAAAGTCAAGTTAAAAGACCAGTTATGAGAAATGCATTTTCTCCTCACGCCATACGTATCTTTGACTCTGTAGCATTAACTACAGGAAGCTTTTTTCCTCATCCAGCATCGAATTTGTTCATCAAAGCTACTTGCAGCTGGGAAATACTTAATTACTGCAGTAGCAATACAAGGTTTCTACAGAAACTCGCACACTACAACTTAAAGATAATTTTTAATCCAGCATAATCTTAAACGGAGCTCAAAAGGTGCAGTTTAAAGCAACATCATGCACTCTTATTCTCAACGAACTGTCATAAATATTTGCACTCAAGAAAATCCTGCCAGACTATAAGAGGAAGCAGTAGTAGAAAAATTAAATTACTAACATAGAAAACCGTAAGACAAATGGTTTGGCTGGGGAGGTGAAACTTCTCAAATACAGCAGCACATATCAGAATAGATGGGAATTTTCCTTGGTAGCTTACGAAACATAATTGACTCTACAAAGTGATGAAGACACTGTTGAAGAGTGCAAAGGGAAAGAAGGGTTTCAGCCTCCTCTCAGATGAGAGAAGGTAGACTTGGGGAACCACAGCAACACAGTCATCCTCTACAAGCATGGATATTTAAGCACGCTACTTACAACTCTATTTAAAAAAAGAAAAAAAAAAAAGAAAAAACCCCAACACTGAGCTACTCCAGTGCCCCGCATCATGCTCCAAGATACCCTACAGCACTCATCACCAGCAGCTTCAAGGCTGGCTGACCAGTAAGAAGTAGGGTTACTATCTCTGCTTCTTCCAGACAGCAACAGAATCAGTACGGCCGGCTCTTCGTCTCACGCTTTGCTCTAGTAACAGGTATAGCAGGGCTATGATGACCCTCAAGTGCAACATACTGCACCCTATAGCATGCACAAGTTAAAGTCTCTGATCTGTATCCCTTTCAAGCATACCTTTTTTCCTAATCCCACTTGACTCCTGTGAGCATCAGGAGGATGACAGAAACCTCTTTCTTCATAGCGTTCCCTGAATCCCACTGAACTCTCTACGACAGCCAAAGAAATGAACAAAATATGACACTGATACAATTACGTGCCATCTTTAAGTTCCTTAAGTCATCTAACGGGGAGAAGTGCAACCTATAAAGTGTTCTTAGTGCCTCGCACAGCCCTGCACGTGAATAGCTGTGGTGATAGTGTAGAAAAAAAGGAAAACTGGACAGTGTTTCTAGCCCCATAAAGTCATTTAATGTTAAATGTGCGTGTCTAATTAGTGAGGTGTATGGCAACCTCTAGTGGTATACGGCTGCTTAGAAAACAGCAAACATTCCAATATATGAAGCTATAGGAAAAGCATTTGCCTTAAGTAACCAGTTGTCTTCGTGTCACTAATTTTATTAGAATGCCACGGTGATGAGATGTCAGAATACAGCTGTTCAGGGAAAGACTCTCCATTTCCAAGCGGGCAGGCTAGCTGTAGAAAAGCTGAATGCCATGAAAGCTGTTCCCAAATAGGTTAAAGGAATTAATGCCAACTGACTTGCAGTTTTAAGTGACAAGTCGAATACCTGCACTAATATGCCAGTTAGGTGCGTGGCTTTACTTTTTGGTAATTGTACTTGTAGACTAGAAACCAGGCAAAGGAAACACCTACCCTCATTGCAGGTATGCAATACTCCACCTGGGTGTGCTTTGTTGCTTAGAGACTATACAGCCACCTCTGGTAGTCATTTGTGACAATGACGACATCAACACACATTTTATTTTATTTTTTTATAATAGTCTACCAATATAATTTAAAGATACTACAAATATGAGAGAGACACAGTGCAGTGCAGTATCACCCTTAGCACTACGCTGATAAAATAGCTCCGTGTAATTAAAAACAAACCAGTGGTAACAGCGGATAGAGAAGGGAAGGATCTCAAAGTCAGGGCCGTCTACAGCAGAGGACATCCAACATTAAATGAATACTGCCCTGGATCTTATTATAAAACATCTATTACATCTATTTTTACTTCCAGCAGCTGCTTGTGATAGATTTATACAAATCTGTCAATTTTCATGCTTGCTGGAACATGATATGAATTACCCAACATTATGAAGTTGTATTTTACTGAGCTCTTACGTACACTACATTGAATATTCTCAGCTAATTCTTTCATAGAAAATAGTCTTCAGAATTTAGAACAATTGGCAGTCTCTGCTCAGAATAAGATTAGGAAAAAGCTTGCATGGAAATGGAATTACTTCTCACATTAAGGAAGGAATCATTAGAGCATCTGGTGAGGCTTAAATTATGACTGTTGTATTGCTAAGCAGATTTTAAGTTAAGTGTTTCACAGCTACTTAATTTAAAAACCTATACCCTAAAATACTTCATGTAATATAAAGTACCATCTTCTTTTTAGGCTTTTCCTTCACAGAAAACACTTTTTCATTATGAATACTGTGGTTTATTCTCTCAGAGATGCTTCCACTCTGATGGTGGAACCAGAATAGGAATTTAAATATAAATATTCTGATTTGGCATCATGGAGCAAGCTGGGTCCATCAGTGCAGGCTAAATTTAGTAAGAGTGGCTAACAGACTTCGTAAGGTAGGAAAACAAAGGACAACGTATGCCTCAAAATATCAATCTCTTAAGAAATATGTGTGTTCATAAGTATTTATTCCTACTGCTTTTCTTGATAACTGAAACCTTATAACAAAACTGTGTATCTTGAGAGGAAATCAGGTTAAAATACTTCCTTTATGGTGCTTAAGCCTGCCAGGGAACCCAAGGCTGTAAAGCTCCTGAGAAGAAAATGTTACCATACTAGCAGTAAAGTCTTACGGGAGACAGGCTGGCCCTGGAACTGACTCTTCCTTCCAGCCTGCCCGTGTCCTAGCCCCACAGGACATTTTACAACAGATTTTAATACATTTTTATAGTAGGGTCTTTTGATTTATAAGCAATCATGATCATAGTGACAAATTAAATCCCAGTCTTGGTGGCCATTTTTGCCTATTGTCCAGATGTACAGTTTTCTACCTGCAAAATAAGATCTTTGGTCAACATTACACATAAAAACTGAGGGGGGGGGGAGGGGGGAATCAAACATATTCCCTAACCCTCCTCTTGTTTTTCTGGTTCTGTTTTAAATTTAAATTCACCTCCTTCATAACAATTTCTACACTATACTAACATGGAGCGTCTGGCTACAATGAGGCTTAAAAGTAACAGCACGGAATATCTTTGGACTATGTAAGAATATCGTATTATATATAATACATATCATATTGCCTTTTTGTTTTACTTTTTCCGTTGATGAGTATATCCATTTTCCGTACCTATCCTTACATTATATCCAACTATAAATACAGCTCCAACCCTGCTGGCACCCAATGCTTGGTATAACCAGCACCCTTCTCAGACTGCTATCCTACCACACTACAGTTGGTTGGATATTGTTTGGTTATTATTTGTGATACCGCCCAGCTCAGATCCCATGCGAAGTCCCTCTGCTAAAAGCCATACAGAAACCAACCAACAGTAGCTACTAAGAGCTTACATCTTTGGAAGAACTAAGAGTTTCGAATATGCCAGTACTATGTGTTTGCTCTAAGGTCTCTCTATTTGGCACATTTCAAGGGTGGCTTTGCTAGTCCTTCACACAGTAAAAGACAGGTAACTTGACAGACAATTTTAACGTGACGGATTTTTTTTTCCCCTGTTTTCTGCCACTCGCCCCTATTGCCTCCTTTCCGCACACCAGTGTTAAGCAACAACAGCAGTCTGTCTGCCTTCAATAAGAATATCAGCACAATTATTTCACAACTAAAATCAAGCAGCAATGTTGAAGTCTCGTCGTAACTATGCATGCCTAGAGAGATGACGAATAAGGCACCCAAACGTCACAGCAGATTGTTGAAACGTTGCATACACGGAGTGCAAGAGAATTTCTGGGTGTTGCACGTCCTTCCTTGGGTCTTGAGGTGGGTCTTAAAGGTCAGGGAGTCAATCTGCCCCAAAGATGCCATTACAGATGGTGAAAACTGCATGTGAGAAGGCTGGAAAAGGCTGGTATAGGGAGGAGCCTCACAGCACACAAAGGCTCCTTTTATGTTTCCGAGTTTTAAGGTTGAGGTGAGACGTGCGTGCAAAGGTACTGAGGTTGCTGCTTCTCTACTGATGGCTGCCACCTCTTCTGATAAGCCAGCAGACCACATGCTTAGCCATTTCATAACCCAATCAAACCAAAATAATCCAGCTGAGCTTACTATGAACCATGAGTTTAAATTTTCAACAGGAGACGTCCACAAACTCAGAGCATTTTGACAAAAGCCAAGCCACATGGAAATACACGTGCAGTTACGCCACACGACTACAAGATTACTGAGTGGTGATAACAGCCGTCTGTAACGGGACTAGCAAGATAACCTCTTCCTGGCCCAAATATAACCAGAGGAACACAGCTCGTGCTTTGGTCTGCAGAAACAGCAGTAGAATAAAATGGAACAAAACAGAAACTGGGAACATAGGAAAAAGCCCTGAAGTGGAAAAAGTAGTATCACACTAAAAACCAGACCATGTTTTTGAGCATCAAGGTAGTGTATCTCACACCACGCTAGGATCTATGATTTCAGAGGCCAACATTTGCAAATGCTTGGAAAACTCAGAGACTCTATGTCTATGATCTGAGAAATGAAGAGAGCAGGTATTTAAGACAATGTCTGTGACACATAACAGGAAAATAGCTTCAATTCAAATTCTGAACACTCATTATCACTGCCAAGGGTATGAAAAGAGGGTGACTGTCAAGCAGGGAAAAGGTAATGGCAGAATGCATTCATCCTGGATACATGTCCATACTTTTACAACCAACCATTTCCAAAAGAGAAGGGGCTCGGAAAGAATTAAATCCTGAAGAGCAGTGGTTTAAGAACACGATGTATCTCTCGTTAACCCAGTCCTTTACAAAGTGTACAGGCACGCAATTATCATGTACTTATTTTTGGCACACTGTCTGTACTTGACAAGCACTATAACAGTTTATTCCAGATCGCATTAACAAGGACCTTCCCGGTTTCCCTTGGAGCGTGGAGCAGGGCTGGCTGCCAAGATGAGAAGGGTGCCTGACGCATGATTACCTGCCTTTACAAAAGTGGTCTGCAGCACAGATACAAAATAGGAAGGACCAACTTCAGTATCTACTTCTTTAAAGCTATGGCCCTGTTTTCGAACCAGGGCAGATATCGACTATTTATTACTATACAGGCTAATAAACTTTATCACTTGAAAAGCACGGGTGTAGGTTTTATTGCCCATATTTGTAGGGCCCCGTCACAAAATGATCGTTGCGTTACGTCTGATTTAACAAATAGATCTTTTGCCAAATACGCCGGAAAAAGTAAAGCAAGTTGCAAATCCAGTCTGCGTAGTACTTGAGAACCACCACTCAGTGCATTTTTATAATAACGTGACACATGACTAAAAAAAAGTATAATTCACACAAATCCCTGAAAACCTTCTGGTTTGAAAGCAGCTACTGGCCGTCCTGTTAAGAGAATCAAAAGTCAGAAGTTTCTCAGACAGAGAAACTAATACTTTTTGTGCATTCAGAACAGAATCAAGTACAAAGCAAGTAAGATTTATTCTGGGATTATTTAGTTATTCAGTTATCATTTCAGCTATTTAGTTCATCAGTATCTATTGAGGTATATAAAATTCAAGTTCCTCTACTCCTGAGTTTCAGCAAAGATGAGTTTCAAGAGAAGTCTATTTGTGAAGTTTTATATTTACCTGATGATCCTCTGAGCAGCATACTGATGAAGTGAGCGGAACTGTGCTGACATATTTGCTAAGGCTGCCAGACAATTTGTATGAAGGTATTTGTCCTGTCAGAAAGAAGAGGAAAGGAAAAAAACACATCAAATTGTCCTTTTGATATATATTGACACCAATTGCAGGAATCATTCAAAAGACTGAGTAATATACGTGGCTTTGAAGGACACGGTCAAAAGCATATAGCAGAAACGCAAAGTGTATATACTTGGTGATGTTTTAAATATGTTTTCCTAAAATACAAGGCTTATAAAAGAGTGATTGTTTCATACAGATTTCAGAGCGTATATATGTGTACGTATACATGCATATATATGTGTGTGTGTCTTCACTTCTTTAGCAATGTTGATTTACAATGCCATCACAGACGTAACATATATTGAAAGACATTCTCCTCCACTCCCTCACTCTCCTTTTTGCAGTCTTATCCTAAAATTTTCTGCTTCATAACTCATCTCCCTATTAACTCTTTCAAAGCATTCTGTATATCCCACAACTATAACCATACGATACTTCAGAGATCCGGTCCCCTTGTTAGCATCCCTGAAACCATTTGACCAGATAAGCATTTCAATGACGGCCCTGTCGAAGTTGAGGGTTTTCACAGAACCAAACTTGTCCACTTGTCCAATCCAAGAGAGATTTATTTTCCCTACTCAAGTCTAAAATATGCATTTACATAACGTAACAGATTCCAGATCCTACAAATATATGCCAAGAATGTCCTCGTTTCTTCCAATGCTTTTGATCATAGAAGTGAAACCCTTAAGTTTTCCAATTTAAAATATATTTAATTTTTTTCCCTACTTTTTCATCTAAAAACTTCTGTGCCTTTAATTGTTGAAAATATACAAAAGTGTATAATACCATGCTTACGTGTTTGAGATAAGGTATAGAATCAAATGCTTGAAAAATGCACAAAGACACTCTGATAGGAGGCTATGAAGTTGAAGCAGTTTTGCTTTGCTAGGGCTCAAAAAGGTTTTACGGCCCAGTCACTGTCCTACTTCATAAAAGCACTAACCATAAATAGAGCTGAAATTCCCACTTCTGAGTAACTGAACAGACACAAACAACCTATAAGGAGTCATTTCTTCTCATCAACCTAAGGAACTTTTCCTTCTCATCTGAAGATGAGCAGTTCGGTGCCTGAATCATGGACTTTAGAGAAACCCACTCAATGGATTGAATGATAATACAGAGACGGTGTTACAAGTTCGGAACCACTTATTGTTGTGCTTCGTTAATATGGCTGATCTGCCCATTCCTTCCCTCCTGTAAATTCAGATGCCAACTGGTTGCAACAGAATGAAGAAAATCCCACACCCTGTTTGAAATTGAATTCATGCTGTTGAAGTTAGAAATCCATTCTACGTGCATAAGCGCTACACGTAACTCTTACCCTTGTCCGTGTCATGTTGTACTGGATGGTTCTTATCACGACTAGTATCAGGAGACTCCCAAGTGAGATCTCTGTTAAGACACGCTCAGCATACCAAGTGATATTTTTCAATATCTGAAAAAAAAAAGAACAAAGTTCTTCAGCACCTAGGTCTGAATAAGAACATAGAAAGTTGTCTGGACTCTCGCATTCCTTAAGATAGGTAAATTAGCTTCCAGCTTCAAATGTGACCAAAACCTATTGTATTCTAAAGCAAGAATAAAAGAAAATTTAAAAAAAAAAAAAAAGAAAAAGACAGACTTCTGCAGTATTATCACCTAGTAGATCTCATCAACTTTATCATAAGACATCTGGAAACACACTAAGTGTAGAAAGATGATGAGATTTGGCAATTCCCTAATTTCTATGCCCTGTGCCACCACACTCCTATCTATATTCTTTCGATCTTACCCTTCACACTTTAAAAAGTCTCCAGTTCCACCCTAGCCACCTGAATAACGTTGCCAATTCCTTCCCATTTTCCCTCATTACAAGTTGGGCAAGAGGCAGCACGTACAAGCTCTGACTGATCGGCAAGAGCGCACATGCTGAAGGACACAGGGCAGATCAACAGGTTAACTGTTGACTTCACACTGAAGCCTTTCTCTTGCCAGAGGTGAGGTCTCTTCCCTTAACAGGTTAGAGAAAGTCATCAGCTAGGTTAAGAGCTTCATATCTTTCAGTGCTCTCCACTATCAGGGTGGATGAAGTTTACCACCATTTCTGAGTTTATTGCAGAAGGAGAATCAATCCGCTCTTTCCTCTTAGAGTACTCAGCCGACCAACCTGGAGTGATACAGCAAACATATGCACAAAAACCCCTGCCTTAAAGGACTGGTAAAAATGAGTCAAACAGGAACTGCCCTAAAAACATGGAGAAGATCCTCTATAAATTCAGGGTTATTCTGGGTCAAACCAAAAATTTGCTTAAACAAGGACTATTCCACACAAAGTTGTCACTCTGTATAACTTTGATATATTTGACATATTAAGTACATTTCATTGAAACTTCATGTTCACATGTCTTAAAAACCCAGCCAAACCCCACCAATCTCACTGATCAACTTGATTAATTAGCCTCTTCTCTTAAAAAGCTATATGAAAACACACTTCTGACTATATTCCTTCTTCCCACCGCTCCTTTGGATGAGTGAAAAGAATTGTTGCCCTTCATTTTACGTCATTTCTGCTTTTAGAATTCCCTCTTCCTCCCACTAACAAGCTCGCTCAGCAAAACCCCTTCTTTCTTCAAGAAAGAGGATGGAGAAGTAGCAACTGATTTCCTGTGAGGAGATATGGAGACTTGGCCACTGAATGACTTGCAGAACACAAAGGGAAAGGCAATGCTGGGAACTACTTCAAGCTGCTGCTGATTTTGTACTATTTACTCCTTGTGTCTAGGACAGACACATTCATATAAACTGTGATGGAAAGAATCATAACTTTACTTGTGAAAAAGAAGGGATACCTGGAAAGTAAAACTAAAATCATACATATATATATATATTTTAGTGAAATATTTAAAAAATAGCACTTTCAGAATCTAAAGCCTCATACAGCTACCTAAAAAAACCCCGGATAATCTATGCAAGGATATCTACACGGGCTTCTGAAGGAATACAATACTAAATTCTGCAAAATCTGTGGCAAAATTCAAGCTCAAAGTTTAGGCGTCTCTCATTACGAAGTGTTACACCATAGCATCATCCCTTGGTTTGGTAGTGCAGGACTCTTCCACTACAACTCAACATTGCCACAGAGAAATGATTCCGCATCTGAAAGCGGAAACATTGGGTGTACTCACACATTCAGGTAACCTGGAGAAATGGACAATCAACACATAGGTATTTAGATCTCATTATTTGTTTGTTAAAGGTGCAAAACACCACCTTGCCTCATTAATGGTAATGGCAAAAGGTTACTTCGTTTCTTTGATAATCAGGTGTTCACTTTACAAACAATTGTATGCCATGTTTTTAAATGATGTAAGTCACTCAGTTGCTAATCACTAAAAGAGCACAGAACTGGAATCCAAAAAGGTCACCCCGTATTTGTAGTTTCCATAATATTAAATTTGTCATTTGAAATTCTGTGTATTTAAGGGGATTAGTAATTATGGTCATGCACACTGTTCAGCTCATCAAGGGCAGTACGTTAAGCAATCTTTTTCTCTTTGCCTATATTTGAGAAGGAAATGGGAGACCGAGAGCTATTTTACTAACACAGCTTCTTCCATTCAGCCCAGAGCCTGGATCTGTGCAAACCTTTATGAATTACAGAATCATAGAGTGACTTAGGTTGGAAAAGACCTTTAAGATCACCGAGTCCAACCGTTAACCTAGCACTGCCAAGTCCACCACTAAACCATGTCCCTGAGCACCACATCTACACGACTTTTAAACACCTCCAGGGGTGGTGACTCCACCACTTCCCTGGGCAGCCTCTTCCAATGTTTCACCACTCTTTCAGTAAAGACATTTTTCCTCACATCCAATCTAAACCTCCCCTGGCGCAACTTGGGGCCGTTTCCTCTTGTCCTATCGCTTGTTACTTGGGAGAAGAGACCGACACCACCTCGCTACAACCTCCTTTCAGGTAGTTGTAGAGAGCGATGAGGTCTCCCCTCAGCCTCCTTTTCTCCAGGCTAAACAACCCCAGTTCCCTCAGCCGCTCCTCAGCAGACTTGTGCTCCAGACCCCTCACCAGCCTCGTTGCCCTTCTCTGGACACGCTCCAGCACCTCGACGTCCTTCTTGTAGTGAGGGGCCCAAAACTGAACACAGTATTCGAGGTGCGGCCTCACCAGGGCCGAGTACAGGGGCACGATCACTTCCCTACTCCTGCTGGCCACACTATTTCTGATACAGGCCAGGATGCTTTTGATACAGTGGAATATCAGTAGGCTACGTAGGAGTCCTGTAAGAATATTAACAGCACATTTGTCATTGCAGATGACAACTTGTTTTTAAATGGAACACATTTCTTTGAAGAGAAAATTAAAAGTTGTATTATAAAAAGAACGCTTCACGTAGGAAGTTCTTATTGTCCCTTTCTAATTATCTTCCTGATCTTTGTTTCTCCTCCATCAGTCCCCTTTGGTATTGAGTTTTCCCCATGCTCCCTGTAGTTGGGTTTGGAATATCACCAATATAATCAGCCAACAGACCGCTGTTGACCAATCCTTCCGAATATGAGTCGGCAAGGCAGTCTGATGTATTTTACGGTATGCCTGCTGCCGAACTTCTTTTCTAGTCAGCAGCCTTAATTTGTGCAGTAAGTTTAAGACACACACACACAGAGCACATGCCTCCCACAAAGCCCCATAAACTAAGCAAATGATTTATACTACAATCTGTGAAACATCAAAGATCTTAAGTACTACGCTGTTTTGAGGACCCAACAGGCACTCAAAACACCGCAGTAATGCAAGTTATATTAGTGATGAGAATGGAGAGGTTTAGACTATAGTTGTTTTATGTCACCTACTCTGAAATACATACTCACAAAGCCCTGTAACCTACATATAATTCTGCTTCGTTTTATCCATCAACTTTTACCCTTAAATCCCAAACACGTATGTCACAGGCTCTCTTTGCTTTAAGCGTTTCTTTTCATTATCAGTTGGGATCAAGTCCTCCTTCCCTTCCACCACCATACTCCCACCTATGCCTTTAAAAGCATTTTTATCAGCTCCAAACACAAAGCAAAGTAAGACCTATCCTATCAAATACGCAGGATGATGACAACGAAGACCTTTGAGAAATGCATCCAACAGTTCCGCTCACAGCAAAATTTGCAGTCAGGACAGACCTACACGCGATTAATCAGAGACATTCAAAGCAGCAGAATTAAAGGGAAAAAATAATTTTTTTTAAAGGAAGCATTCTTATAGGGCTCCTCCTTTGGGGCAGAAAAGCAGCCACCGCCTTCACACACCTGATTTTCTTGGCTACCCTCAGCTTGATGCCCCCTGTAAGCGCCCGGCTGCCCAGGCCACCCATCCCCTGACGGCCAGCAAGGCACTTGCTTTTCGAGTACTCCCCCGCAGAGCACCCCAAGCCGAGCTCCGCAACGGGTACTGCGGCTTTTCCCAGCATTTGTGATAGGAGTATTGCTGGCAAAAATCTGGGTATTATTTAACACAAGGCGCTGGGGGATATTATATTTCCCGTAGCATTGTGTAGGATCCTACCGTAAGTAATGCTTAATAGTCAAGACATAATTACACATACATTTTATCAAAACTCTTAGTCAATAGATTCCAAAGCAAAACCCAAGTGAAAAAAAATAAAATCCTATGGAGCTTATTCTAGACAAGAGTAATACTTTACAAGTACTATCTTTAAAATGCCTTTTTTTTTCTTTTCTAAACATTTTTTTAACCTTCCAGGCTCTGCAAATTCCACGTGCACGCATGTTTCTTTCATTTACCTCCCACCTTCATTCTCACCTTAACTCTGTGTCTCTTGATGCTCTTTCACAGTACAAGAGACATTTGAAATAGCATCTTAATTAGGATTCATCAAACTCTCTCCTCCCTCACTTTATCCCTAGCATACCCGAAAGCCTCTTTCATGAAGTATTTCAGAGAAGATTGCATTTGCCTATGCTGAAAGATCTTGGTGTTTTTTTGATGAACCTCCTAAAAAGGAGGAACCTCCTAAAAGGATTCTTACCCATTTATGCTTTGAAAATCATGCATACAAAGGCCTATGCAACAAGAGGTACATCCCAAATATCATTACAGACTAGATACACTAAAACAAACAAACAAAAAAGATATAGCCACTGAAGACATTTGGTAGGCTCAGGAAATTAATGTTAGTAGGTAAGCTGATGCAGTTTGAGATACAGAAGTCATTTCTGTACCATGTATGAAGAGACAAAATAAAAGTTCAGATCATTAAAATTAAAAAAAAAAAAAAAAAAAAAAGCATCTCCGTTACCACATGCTACCTAGTACCTGACTTTTTGTCAGCACCTCCCTATTTCCCACAAGGCAGCTGAAGCGAAGCCAATGACTATAACCTATAGATGGGAAAACCACTGTTTAATTGTAGTGCAGTGCTGGCTAAGGTGACAAACAGCCCCAGCAACAGGCTCAAGTGTGACAATTTCTGGTAAACCCCTTTTGCTCAAAGGATAGAAAAATCAGAATATGGGGAAGAAGGAAAGACTTGAGAGGTATTTAAGGGAAGAATGGTCAAGGCTGAGGAACAAATAGGAAACATGAAATCACTACAAGAAAGGTTTCCACCTACAGCAGGCTATGAGTGGATGCGGAAACAGGTATAATTTCTGGTTATAACAAGTCAATAATACTATTTTAAGACAAAGTGATGACGGTATAGATGAAAGCAAGTCATCCAAGGAGTTTCAGTAAACAAGGACAACTAGTCAGGACGGACAACATAGACGAATAACAGGAACAGCCTGAAAGACAAAGAAAAATCCACATATACTTACACAAAACAGGCAACTGAAAAGTTAAAAAAAGCTGTTAGTTGTGTAATTAATGGATTACACATAGGAACTTCAGTACAAGAAGATACTCTGCTAGAGGAGAACTTGATCATCCCGAGGCTGATAAGCATAAACCTATGATCAGATACAGCAAGTCAGTGGGTTACTTCGCAACTGCAAAGTGCTAAAATAAGCGTAGACAGTCACTGGTTGCAATTAATTGTTTGCGATTTCTTCAAAACAGCTTATTTACGACCACGTGAACATACCTGTTTTCAAGAGAAGATTTTATATAAATAAACAAATGAACCACTCTGACAACAAAAAATATCTCAAGCTGAGCGCTTGAACCTTCCAGAAGAAAAATATACTGCTATTTGAAGAACCGTATATGATCACAAAGTAATGGTTACATTCTATAATATATAAATATAACAGGGATAAGTTGTGGTTGCACGTTTCATTTCCTGACTTCTGAATGCTTAGAGTACTGAAAATTTAACGTACTTTTAAAAACAAAATGTATCTATGAAAATGGGTAGTATAAAATACTGTTTGTTTTGACCTCACACACAATGGAAATCCAAAGCAATGGGACATAATGGGACATATTTCTAGACGCTTATTGAAAAGAAAGAATTTTACTCAATTTGCTCTAAAGAGATACCCAGTGGTTGGTTTTTTTCCCCTCTGAGATAAAATACACTTACCCCGACAAAAGATCAACTTACTGATTAAATCTCTAATAGCTATTTCTTATAGTCCCTCATTTACGAGCGAAATAGCAAAGCAACCTCCTCCCACAAATAAAACGAGGCCCATGTTTCTTCCCACTCCCTCTGGCGTTATTTTGTGGGGCACATCCCTCCACTTTACCAACCAAAGTGGAAGTTCCTTGATTCACACTATGATGGAACTCAGGAGTCTCAGGTCCCGTCAGGTGCTCTCTCACAAAGGGCGTTCCCATGGGACAAGAGGAACGGGACTGGAACAAGTTAGATAACCTCAAGTACGACCTTGAGCCCTCCAACGTCTCCAATCACATCTTTCTCATCCACCTATAGCTCCCTGTGCTACGCACAAGCCTTCACCCTTCCTGTTTTCCCGCCCTGTAGCCCATACCCAGCTCCTTGTCCTCCCAGATCCCATTCCTTCTCAGATCTTTCTCTTCCCAGCTTCCAATTCCCCCACCCACACCTTGCCCATTCCAGCCTCTCATGGAAAAGAAGTCTGACTTCACCTTCTCCAGCATTTTGTCCCTCTGCTCCTACCCTGCCTCTTTTCTCGTTTCTTTGCTCAGCAATCCCAAATCTTACCTGTTTCTTGTTTAATTCATGTCTCTCTCCCCTGCTGCACCCATCCCATGTTCCTTGTGCAGCCAGCCACAGCCCCCTTCCAATTTCTCCTAATCGTTGTCACGTCAGGCTCCTGCTTCTATACTCTTTCTTTAGATGTGTAGACGTGGCGCTTAGGGACATGGTTTAGAAGTGGACTTGGCAGTGTTAGGTTTACGGTTGGACTCGATGATCTTAGAGGTCTTTTCCAACCTAAATGATTCTATGATTCCATGTGGCTTCAAGCATTGCCAAGCAGCACCAGAAGCATCGCTGGGTGCACAGTCCCATCCCACAGGAGCTGGGAGCAGCACTTACACAAGCTTCAGCTTGTCCCTACAGATCTCAACTGATAAATGCTCCCTGGCCAGGGGAGGATGCAAACAGCCCGGCTCTGGGAGCAGCAAAATGAGAATATTCAATCACCATGGACATCAGGCCACCTCCGGCTACGTATCTGCTGTGCAGATGGAAACAGACTGCTCCCCTTCCCCCAGACATTTATAATTTGGTCAAATTTAGTCAGATTATCAGCAGCAGAACCCTAGCACAAAGACTACCTGCCAAATTTCAAATTCCTAATGCAAAACATGACCTTACCAGAGCTTGTTAAAGAACACGTTGACAGCTGTAACCATGCACAAGACATGTTCATGCCCTGGTCTCGCTCCAGAAATGGCCAATGGTTCTCACTGAAACTTTAAACACCAACCCTGGAAAATGACATTCACTGAGACAACTATGCCTTGGAATAGTCCACTACTCTCAAAAAAACAAAACACCAAACACCCCCCACCCCAAATTCAAAGTTAAAAACTTACATACCAGTCCCTGTCACCTCTACTCTCTCCCCCCCCATACTGAAGAAAGCAACCACAGCAGGTAGGCAATGTAATGCCTATTTAAAAAACAACAGCAACCATCACCATCCCTCACACGGTTTTGGGTTTCAGAGGCATGTAACATGAAAGTACCTTAAATTTCAAAACCATCTACCCGAAATCAGTGCCGCAATTTGAACAATCTCATTGGTTTGCAGATAATATTAAAAAGGGAAAAAAGAAAAACAAAAAGCTCAGACCTGGGGTGGTCTTGCAAGAATAATAATAAAAAAAAAAAATTAAGAAGTTTTGATTAACGAGACTTTTTAACACCAGGCTCCTGGACGCCTACAACTCAGGGTGCAAGAACTGCAGATGCAAAGAACAGGAACTCAGTTCTATATATACCCAGCACTGAGATTCTCAGTCTCGGTTTTCTATAACTTTGCTTGTGGGCTATTTCTTAACGCAATAAAAGTAAACACAGTTAAATTGTGATTTACAGTCTATCACTATTTACTACAGCATGAAGTACTATAGTAGCACTATAGGTTACTGCTACATAAAGTACTATATGATGTTATTTTGACATCCGATGTCATTTTATTTAGAGTTTCATAAATCAGAGAAGAAAAGTCACAAATACTTGTCCCCTTTAGGGAATTCTTGCATTTACTCGTTTACCTTGTTGTTGTTGCTGTTATTATTAGTGAAAGGAATTGAGCTCTACGTGGTTACAGGGACCTAACTGCATTAAGCCAATTGCAGGAACAGGACCTATGGTTTTGATCATATTTTCCAGGCAGTTAAGACCGCATTCATTTTAAACAAAAAATGCTTCAGCAGTCAAAAAGAGTTTCTGTGGTTTCCTGAGCTTTTTACCAGTCAGTATAATCACAAGATTTATAAAACTGTGCTTACTAAAATTAATCTTAAAAATCAATAAATAAATGTGGGTTAAATACCACAAAGGAAAATAGCCCATAAATGGACTGTACAGTCATGCCTCTTAAAGAACAGTACACACACTACACAGCAGCAGAGAGAAAAACAGGTTGACCTAAAATACATCAAATCCTTTTTTTCTTCATACTTCGCCCAAGTGATGGGGGGAAAAAAATAATCCTGCTGTAATTGCTAAAATTTGATAAACATTTGCAGTGAATAAGAGTTTCATTCCAGTTGTGTAACTGAGGCTAGATGTTCACGTTTTACAGAAACACCTATACAGCTTTCCTGACTCCATTCATTTTGCTGCCCTATGATACCCTCTCAGCCTTTAGGAGATGTGGAGTTAATATTTAAGAAAGCATGAGACTAACGTCTTACTTTATACTGTAGTTTTTGAATAGTAACTTGATCATTCATACCTGGAAACATCCATTTAAATAATCCAAAAAGATGGGTGAGGGGAAGTGATTTATCAGTACGGTTTTGAATCCTTTTTCCACAAAGTGGGGCACTAACTACACTTACTTCCCATCACGGGATCTGTAGGAACCCACTACCCATATATCCATTCCCCAACAGTTCACAAGACAAGATGCAATGCTCACATTTGTATTTTGATAACCACATCCCTCTGTAAAGTTCAGGAATACCATAGATAACGTAGATCTAGAAGGTAACTTTATTTTTTTTAAAGTATAACAGAACGTGGTTTTTCTACAGTTAAGGAATCCTTTCTATCAGGAATACTTAAGAGTCAGTATCACAGTCATCAACCCTCTTGTCCATATCATAGTTTATTTAGGTGACTTTCGGAGTGCACAGCTGAAGTTTTGAACAAGGGGAGACCTCCTCTTTCTCCTTCACTGCATCCAATCCATCCACACAACACCAAGATGAAGAGCAGGGCGCAAGAAAAAGCCTTCAAATTCAATAAGGAAAGCACTGCAAGGGTGGAAAAGCATTCTGCTTAGCCTCCAAGTTTGCGCTCTCCTTCGGCATGAAACATGCCCCCATCCATCAAAGAATGGAGAAAAGGGTAAGGGAAAGAATAGCAAGGAAGAGAGGAGCACAGGAGGAAGAGTTAAGGTTATTCCACATCTATCCTCTGCAGTGTCATAGCACTCCATCGGCTTTTGATGGTAGAAGTTTCCATTTTCACAGGTTTTTCTGCAGTAGGGCTGACAGGAGAAGTTCACATAGACAGGCCTGCAGGCTCAGGCAGTTCACAGCCACCTCTCACTACCTAGTTAAGAAGCAAAACTAGCAAAGCTCTGGCCACATTAACGCTAGTAATGAACGGACGCCTCTCACCAGACACTATGGAGTGGGCAAACACAACCACAGAGTAAAAGAAAGAAGCAGTTAGTGAAAATCTGAAGGAAAACCAAAGATTAAATTGAGAAGAAGATGGAAGAAGCAAAGGCAGGACTGAAAAAATCAGTGCAGGGTAAAAGGAACAAGGTGGGGCTTGGTTTTGTTTTTATTAAAATGGAAGTAGTAAACTAACATCCACATTGCACAGAAAACACTACAACTATATTGGCAGGGTTAGCTGCAAAGGCAAGAATAAACCGGACAAGAAAACTTGATTTATGTTTTCATTCCACAGCTGGATCCTTATTACCAATTTTAGGGAAATCTTCCACTTCCACTTATCCAGTAAGGAATTTATTGAAAGACCATGTGTAAAGCCTTTAAAATGAATGAAGAATGACAGGGGAAGAGACTGAGGCAGGAGTGAAATCTTGTCTGCTGTACTCTTACTGCCAGCAAGCTCAATTTATGAGAGAAGCTAAATGACTTCATGATATGGAACCCAAAAATACACATCACATAGGTACATGTACGGTGCGTGTGTATAGGTTCAAGGCACACGAAGGTGAGGCAGAACAAAGCTTCAGGAAAATGTTGTTTCAGTCATCTGCACGGTTACTATAGGGGCTCCTCCCAAAAGCTGCTTCCTAAAAGGTACTCCCAGGAAACTGCATATAAACATCATCTCTTCTTGCTTTCTACATACAGAGCTATAGGAAATAATCTGAAATTTCAGAGAGTAAACACTGTAAATCTCTACCGCTTGGCACCAAGGAAAAAATGCCAGTTCCCTCCAAAACAGGCTGGAAATTACCTGGGAGAAGAGTTCTGCTTAGATACCTTGACACTTGCTTCCAGCTTTTTGTATTTCATTAATTTCACATAACCCCAAAAGAGAGTTTCCACGTCCCAGTCAAAAAATTAAATAAAATCAGCGCAGACATCTTCTGCATTATCGTAGCTTTAGGAGCTAGTAAACTAGAACATAATTGTCCAAGGTATTCTCCAGCGTAGGTGGTCAAGGCCCATCAAAGCTAGTCAAAATTTGGATCATATTATATGGACAACATAAAACAGATATTAATCTAGCAGAAAGACAGAAAAAGAAATGCCAAGTAAGGAAGTAACATTCAGTCTGGAAAATAAAACTCTAACTAAAAGCTCCTCTCAGCTGCATCAAACTGGTTAAGCAAAGTTTTTCAAGAGAAACAAAACAGGTTTTCTGTTTTTCTCTCTGTTCTAGCCCCTCCACTTCCACGGCAAACACTCAGCATCGTTGAGGCAGCCTGCCTGGCTATTACTACGTTAATTTGTAACAGGAAACACCAAAAAGACAGAAAAAGAGGTATATGCAGCACCTCCTCTACAAGAGGGAGCGCGTTGGTTCACTTCACTCAGTAAAGTTTTGAAATGACTCTTCTAACTTCGGGTTACTAGTCCTTAGGAAAGAGATATGTATATGCTATCAAATTTGGATGAACACATACAGCCTCTGCTGAGGAAACAGATATACGGAAGTAGCTTTATAAAAATAAATATTTAAACGATTTTTAGAGCTGAAGAATTATTTACCGAGACAACAACTCACCACTTCATGAATGGATCGGTTGAAGCCATCATCCTCTGTAAGGATCAGCAAAATGATAAGAGCCATGTAAACGTGGTGTGAATTCCTTTCTTCAACGTGATACAGAATTTCAAGAATTGGCAGAACCTTTAGGGAAGGAAAAATGTCTGTATTAGTTTAGTCTTCAAATACCTCAGACAATAAACAGGAGACTCTAAACCTCCCGTGTATCACCCTGCCCTTAACAGTATCATAGCAATTCCTCCCTCTTGAAATAACCACCCCTAAATAGTGACGTACAGTGTTCAAACACCTTCCATCTGTTTCATTCTGTCTCCACAAGAGTCTAAACAAATTCTTTCTTGTGGTCAGACGTGGAATTTCAATTCCTAATAAATGAGATTTCCAGCCATACCAGTTACCATAGGCTCTGAAAGCTTTAGTTCCCCTCTAGACTATGGGAAAATAAAATTGTTAAACAAGATTTTCACCAGTTCAAGCAAGAAAACAATTGTTTCTAGCCATTTGTGCTACCACAAGCCTGGTCTGAAAGGACTTTCCTCATCAAATATAGCCAAGCACAGCAGAGCTGAGGTGCACAGAAGCATTTTGAGACCTGAAACTCAAATCCCTTTTTGGTGTGTGGAGATGATCCCAGAAAAGAACCAGTTTGGGTTGGGTTAAGAGTAGACAAGGCCTGTTTTTCCAATTCTATATAATAGGCAGCCAAAGAGAACTGACATTATGATGAGAGTTCAGCCCAAGGTCTTGCAACATTTCCACCAGGATGAACAGCTTAAGCCAAAGTCTTGCAATAATAATGAAAATGAGATTTCATTGCAACAGCAAGCATACCTGAATGCTAGTCTAAAGTTAATCCAGATGCAAACGTTGTCTCACTACCAACTGAAAAGCAGCTTTCCACTGGCTCAGTACAACGTAGCTTCCCCGGGCTGCAGAAATAGGCCTAAATCGCAAAATACCCTGGAAAAAGGAACTGGAGACAACTCTCAATTCCAAGATAGCGGATGAGATGCAGAATTCATTCCAAGAAGCTTCCAGACACCTAAAGACTCGCTGTTTTTCAAAACAGGCCGAGTGCAGCAGCATGAATCATGTGAAACCTATTCTGGTGAGCAGCCAGGACACCGAGTGCTTCACAAGCCTCTGAAGTTACCAGAATGTTCTCTTACAATCAACCCGTCCCAAAACAGTTGGAACATATTAAAACACACAACAGTTTCTATTAAAACCAATGAGATTGATCTAAATGCTGCAGGCCACAAAACCTTTTGACAGATGCTTTGGCCAGGGTCAAGACAATACCACAACAAAAGCAGAGGGAAAAAAGTATTTGCTCATTGCAAACATCCTTCCTTTACCATTTCAAAGGATCCTTCACAAACCTCCCTCTCCAGCTGAAACTGGAGTCCATGTCTTTGTGTTTTGCGAAGACGGGTCTTGAGAGTAAAGACCAGGTTTTCCCTAGAATATCTACTTAGCATATAGCAAAACAACATTAGTCCTTTTCCTTGGATGGGGGAAAAGGGAGACAAACATCACCGCATTAGTTCACTGTTCAAATTATTTCCACCTCCAACATTTATATTGCACGTAGCTTTGCACTGCATAAGCTCAAAGTCATTTCCAAGTCCAAGCGTTATGATAAGCTGCATACAGCAGGAAGCAATATAAAACTACCAAAGAATCGCATTTACAACTTGACTTTGCAGGGAGAGCAACAAAAGCCTTTCTGAAGGTAACCAGTGGAACAACTTCTTAGTTTTTAAGACAGCTCCCAAATAGCCGTGCCTGTTAATTTTTACAGCTACTCCAAATTGAATATACTGCCTTATAAAGTACATGCCTTGCACTCCTTCAGTATAACTGTGATCCAGACTGGTTAGGGCTAAATAATACCATACAAAGCACTCTGGCAAAACATAATCTCTCAGAACGGCCCAACATATCTCCTCTGTCCACGCACATCAGTATTAGGTCAATCTGTCGCTGAAAAAGTGCATTCGTGTTCCTTAAGTGCTCCAAGTCCTAAAACCGTGTTGCTACAAACCACATTAAAAAAGGGTACCTTGATTCTGACATTGAGACATTATAAACTTTTCCATATGAGCCGATACGTGAAAGTACTCATTACTAAAATTTCCTACTAGCTACTGAAATGACTCTCACTCTGTAGAGTGATTTGGCTCTCCAGATCACTGCATTCAGTCTTCCTGCCCCAAACACACCTTGAAAGCTTTCGAAACCCCTTCCCACCTCCACTCCCCTGGCCACGTCTTCCTCTCCACTCCTCTTTCAGAATTCTCTCCATCTACACACCAGACCAAACTCAAGGAGGCAAATGGCAACTTAACTCTCTCTACCTGCCGTTTCCAGATGAAAACCGGATCAATTCATACAGTCTCTCTAACCCTTCCTCCTCCAAACACTTTTTCCTTCGTATACCGATTGCCGAGGTACACACACCTTTAGGACAAGTATTACTGTTCTCAGAACAAAAACTACTTGACAAGCCACCATTTAAATGAAAAAGAGTTGGGATATAAGATTAAATTAAAATTTCAATTATATTAAAATTTATCTAGAATTGTAACTAAAATGCATTTCTACACTTTTATGTTACACACATACATTAAAACTTTTCTCTCTCTCTCTCTCTGCAATGGCATTGTCCAGCCACGTACTGAGAAGACAGTAACCATTTATTTTTGTATTGATGGCCCTTTTATTCATAGTCATTAAACTATCATTACCGGACTACTACTAACACTCCTCCGTCAGGAGCAGCTTTTAACTGGCAAGACACAGCCACCATTAAAAAGTTACTTTTAATCCCCAAAACAAGGAACAGGTCAAAACAGACACTGAAAATTGCAGGTGCTATATTCAGTCCAAGGTCAGGAACAGTTTCCCCAGCAAAGAGTTTTAAAATAGCTTGTCTTTAGTGTACAACAAAATACAAGACCGCATAGCCACACGAGTAACCTGCCTAAGCCAAATTTATACCACAGGAAAAAATATTGCTGTACCATCAGTTAATATAAATACATCATCACATACATTATTTCGGTCCAGACATGTTGAGTAGCAACAAAATGTACAGCATACAGCAGCGCTGCACAGCTCAGCAGCCAAAGCAAACATATTCAACAGAAATAGCTTACTTCTTACAAGCAGATATCTCACTGGCACTTTTACCTGCAATATGGGTGTCAACTGCTCTTACAAACAGAATGTGGCTCAACGTTCTCCCATCCACAGACCATGACACTATGCTTATGAAAAAATTTGCTAACTGACCCCTATCGCACCAGTCCCACCGCTTCCTGGAGAATCCCTGCAAGTACTTTCAATAAGATAGCCAAATTCCAGATGTGAACATCCCTAACAGCATCAGAATTTAACCCAATTATTTTATAAAATTATACAAAGTGACATGCTCTAAGTTACGGAAGACACACAAACATCCTATTCATTCTACCAAGCAGACTGTTATTATAAGAGCAAAAAAGATGCTTGCCTTACTGATGATAAAGCATTATAAAGCACAACAGGAGATCAAGGTGTTTATATATAACTGACAGAGGTAGATTCATACACAAATGAGGAAGCAAGCTGAGACGTTATCTATTACAACAAAACCACACTGAATCAATTTACAAATTAAACTGAAGTTACAAAAGAACAAAGACACATTTCAAAAACCCCTAGGAAACGTCACGGAACATCTGCTAGCGATGCTTCCTGGGCACCAAAACCGGGAAGTATTAAAATAGGGGAAAACACAGCAAACCTGTTGCACTGACCGCAGTGAAACAGGAACAACCTGCAAAACCCCTCAAAGTTTAAGATGAGCACTCAGCTGACTGCTGACCTGATCTCTCATATAGCACAGACTCATACTTCACCCAGCTGCCCCTGTGTGAAGAGGCCACTAACTTATGCCATATTCCTCCAAAAAGTCATCCACCCTCATTCAAAGATATCCATAGAGAGCGCTGTTTTGCCTCTGAATTAATTACCTCAACTGTTTTGCTCCTGTATCTCTAAGCTGTGGGATTCAACCTCCAGGCTTTAGTTCTTATCACACCTCTCTGCAAGCAGAGAGTCCGTTCGGTTCAAGGCTTTCCCCTTGTGAAGGCACATACACATCCTGATGCTTCTCAAGCTCTTTTCTCACCAGCTGAGCTACGTTAGCTGTCTAAGCCTCTCACAGTTTTGTTGTTAATTTTAAAGCAAACAAAAAAAAAAAGTTTCTCTACACTCTCTCCGTGTTTCAATAGCCTGTAAATATTTTATGAAGTATGGTAGTACACCACCAGAATAGTACCCAGCGTGTTAGCACTGCTCTTGCAGTTGCCATATAGGGAAGGAAATAACCAGCTCCGTTAATCCTGCCCCTTCGTCTCGTTTACAAGCCCAAGACTGAATTAGCCTTTTTCACCACAGGGTTGTAATTAGGAGATCGTGATTTCTTTGTCCAGTAACCCTCCCACCCCCAATCCTTTCTGGTCTGGCTCAGCCTGCGTTACTAAGCAATTAAAACTGCTCTTCTCAGTTCTCATCCTTACCTACCAGCCCGCTAAAAACAAGAGGATTGGACAAAGATGTCAGTAACGTGTCAGCAGTGATCACCAAAAGCAACAGCATGCAGGAGGAGTAACATGAGAGCAGACCGTTTCAAACTTTGGTATGAAAAAAACAAATCAAACATGCTGTTGACTTTTCAGTGATGCTTGTCTCAATTCAGTGATGCTTGTCTCAATTTTCTCAGCTTTCCCCACAAAGTGTTAAACATTACTGATTATTTCTGGGACTTTCTGAAATTTTTTTTTTTTTTTGAGGAGGAGGAAAGATAGGTGCTAATATATGAAAGTATCCCACGTTGCAGAGCATCTGAGTACCTGCATCCGGAGTTGTTTTGACACACGCACCTCATGCTTTTTCTGGAAGTTTTACAATATATCAGACATCATAATTATAAAACAATGTACGCACCTAACCTTTATTTCTCTGAAGATAAAGTAAATTGATACGGTTAGCAGCTGTGAAACATGTCATATCACATACTAACAGCCCAGAAAATTAAATATGACCATTTGTTCACAGAATTCATGCAAAATGACTCAGCCCTCACCTAGATAATCTGCAGCGGACTAAACAGGAGTTCAGTCTTGAATCAATTCGGTATCAACCATCTCACCTGAGTTTGCCAACAGTGGCATCTATCAACTCTGATTTTAGCATCTGCTAGAACTTGGACCGAGACCAAACTCCTTCCATATCTGCCATCAAACAGGCAAGGGATCTAATTATCTGGCAAGATTTCAAATATTAAAATGGAAAGGGTTCTCTATTCCGTTACCAATTCCCCTAGACAGCCATTATCTTATTAAAGGAATGCTTTTTAATAAGTAAGATTTGTTAAAGTGGTTTGTGACATTACCAAAAGTAGTGGGGAGCATAAGCTAATTTATAGCCTACAAAAACTGTACCAGGTGTCTGTTTTATTGGCTATTAACCACAATCCTATTTAAAGCAGCTAAAAAGTCACTGCAGTTGTATTTCTATAAAATCTGTCAGCTGCTCCTTGAGGAGTTTCAGCCTCAGGTCAACCCTGTAAGACATTTGGCATATTAGTCAAGTTACAGCTCATTTTGTTAACTATTATCCCTGTACGCACACAGTAAGCTTGTGTAACTTTTTGGCCTGAGTATCTAGAAAAGAAAAATAAAATAATGAATAGAATGATAGCTGCTACCAGTTTCTTTTCACCACGTCAGCAGGTTTGACCTGGATCAGACAGTGGCATTGAGAAAGAGGGAATCAAAGACAGCCTGGTAGCTTTATCAGTACTATCTTTTACTGCAGTGACATGTTTAGCATCGTACTCCTGAGATGACAAAATAAAAGTGAATAAGTGAGCCAGAACTGGTGAATATGTGAGCCAGAACCTGCTGCCCCCACTGTGGAACAGGGGACGCTGGCAGCTGGTGACACCCCAGCTTCCAGGACCACCCCCTCATGATGAGTATAAGGCAAGCAGAGCAATACTTACAAGATTTTCTATGTCCGTTCGTGCCAACACATACGTCCGTACGTTGCTGTTTTGATGCAGAAGCATGTATAAAAGAAGAGTTGCTTGATCAGATTTCTGCTGCTCACACAAAGCTGTGTATAAACTGTTAAAATTAATCTGGAAAGCGTGTGGATGTGACGACGAAAAAGCAGTGCTATCTGAAATAAAGAAATAAAAAAACCAATCTTTAACAAATGCATTTACCATCCAGCTATTTGTTAACTTTATAAAATCTCTCAGTGAAATATTTTATACGGACACCACCGTAAGGAGGAAACAAAAGTCATCCATGACTCCTATCACCAATGGTCATAAACCTTAACAGGGTCTCACGAAGCTTCAGTTGTGCCAAAAAGCTGAGGTGGTCCTCCCCCACGAGCTCCAGTAAGACCCCTGCATCTGCACAAGACACTCATCTTTTTTCATAAAGCTATTCTGTTCGTCCAAATGGCTTCCACTGTTAGAAAGGAAGGCAATCCCAGGAGCTGCTGCAAGGAGGGCAGCTGGGGTGTCTCCTCTGGAACCGACATACTGGTGATTCGTGTGTTTCCAAACCCTGCACCCCAAACTTCCAGGTTTAGTTCACTGGCAGCAAGGTGGAGTATCTCCTATCCATTTCTTGGCATGAAGGGCAGATGCGCATAGGTCAAGACTATCGGTACATTTTCAGCGAAACATAGGTGTTGTCGGGACTTTAAAGATGCGTGTGCGGTGGGGAGTTTAGTGGATTAATTAAAGTGATTTAAAACACCACGTCATATCGTCTAACATCCCTCAAAGTAACAGCGGTTTGTTCACGTTCACAATATAATCTGTGCCAGAGCCGAAAGTAAGAATAAAACAGATTTCTGTTCACAGAACCTTTCACAAGAAGCTTTACCAGTTTCAACCAAGAAGTCCATCAGCACAGATCTCCGACACCTAGGAATTTCCTAGGTGGAAATGGAAAAAGCAAGGGTGACAGTCAGTGCGCTCATACTCATGTCAGAAAGCCAGATTCACGTCCTTCCTTAGCCTCCAGATCTCCCCAAGTCAGAGATTTTGCCTTTGGTTTCTTTACAAAAAACCTTTGAGAGTGCAAGGTTTCGTTCCAGTGCAGAGCAGGTACATTTCTCACATTTCTCAACTCTCAAAAAGCTTCACAGGAATTTGTAGAAAGTATTTTCCTGTCCAGCTCTGTTCAAAAACATCCATTCAAAGCATGCATCTTCTGAGACGATACATGGAGTAGGACGAGTCTGCCTTTTTGAGCTGATTTATTTCAGCATCCTGGCAACTGAATACAAAGGCTATCTTTTCTGAGCACACAAACAAGCTATGCATATGGAAAAATTACAGCAATTTCATGGCAAGAGGATATTCTGGGAACAACAGCAGTTTGGATACTCAAGTATACTAAAGGTCTAGACTTAAAATTTTCCGTATTACTATAAACAAGATGTCCAAAGTTGAAGAATTTAACTAGAATTCCTTTGTTCCCACAATAACAGACTACAGATTTCGGAATTGTTTACTGTTTATTTTTAATAAACTTAGGAAAGCTCTGCTGTATAAAACAGTGTGACAATACTACTACTCCTGCACAGTGATTTGTGGACAGAAGGGATTTTTAAGGGGAGGAAGAAAAGACTCAGAAAGATAAAGGAAAAAAAACAACGCAAATTTCAAACCCTGCTTTTTTACAAGTCATTTCACAAGCAAGCAGTATTACAATAGCCAGCATGCCAGGCAGCAACTATCGCACTTCATCCAAATCTTCCTTTTTCCTCAAATCCCGAAAGATGTCTCGGATATTACAGACTTCATCACCACGGAAAACAGTGAGCACAGCATCACCACACGTGTGCCCATGGGCAGCAACCGTGAGCCAACACAAATTTGGCTCTTAAATGAGTACTCCCATGGGTTCCTACCAAGCTTTTCCACTCTTCTGGAGAAATCTCTATACTGGTAGGGACTGATCACCCAAACACTCCCTACACCCACCGAGATGTGGGCGTCTCGCTTTCCCCTTTCTTTGTAGCCCGTATTCTTAGCAAAGTTTCCAAATAGCTTTCAGTATGGAAGAATGTGGTAGTCGTCACTTATTTTGAACAACATCTCCACCCTCTTTGGAATGACAAAGTGCTTGGAAGACCTGCAGGAGCCCCATGGGAGCTCTGGCTCCCACCGGGTTTCTGGGGGCCCGGCGGAGACGGCGTGCCGGGGAGCTGCTGCTTCTCTTGGCCCGGGTGAGGGGCGATGGCTCCAGCCATTCAGCCGAACTCAGCAGGAGGCACCGGAGCAAACGCTTCTGCTTTCTGCAGGAGTCGGGAGGCACTGCCGCACACACAGGGGCGAGACGCAGCCCATCGGCGATGGAAACCCTGCCTCTCCCCAACACGACGTACCGACAGGCAGAGGAGAGACCAAAGCCTGGCTTTTCTGAGCTACCGTTCTGCCCCCACGCGCCCTTCAATCAGTGATCAGGATTATGGACCGATTGGTCCATAATGCTTCATGGACGCATGAACACATGCTTCAGGCAAGTGTTTCTCTTTACTAGGGAAAATGTGGATGTAGACAGCAAAATCGGATCAATTCAACACGCTCTATTAAGCAGCAACCTGATGCCACAGTTCCTTAGCTGAGGAGTGTCCACTGACTTTCAAGCTTCACTTCTGTGGATGTTTAAACCCTGCCACTTACAGTTATAGCACTTCATAATCGGTTTTACTAAAGGATAATTAAAAAACTGTTAAAAAAATATCTAAACAGTATTAAAGAAACTTATCAGCAACAGCAGCATATCCTGTATTATTCTACAGAACATTAAACTGACCAACAGAAAAATTAAACTATTCTAGACCATAAAGAAAACTATCCTGAATTTTATTAGTTTTGTCCCAATCAAATTACCTAAACTACTTCGACAAAAAAGCCAGTTTTCTTCTTATAGTCACATACCATAGATCATTATGGCAGTAACCAGTCTTTCTTTTTCATATCATTCTCCTCTTACCAGCTCCTCAGAATGTTCACAGGAATCAAATTTTAAGCTCAGTTATATGAGTATTGCTAGTGGAAACAAGTTTATGGGAAACAGCAAGTCATTCTAGAAATGTACACATCTAGAGAAAAATACAGCTTTTCATGCTACTTTTGACATAGAATAAGTTCTTTTAAAATTTTATAATGATACACGTGTAACAGTTTTCAATGAAACACATTACTAGTTACTGATGACATGAAACAAAGTCAACCAAATTAAAACATACATAGATGTTCACAGTTTAAAAACCAGAACAAAACAAAAACTGTATCAAGAATTTGATCTCAGTTGCCTGTAAACAGTATCCAATAAATCAAAGGGGCACGTTTGGACTAAGAATTCTTCTTACGAGAACAATCCTCCAGCCCCATAACCCCCAAAAATTTCCTAGGTAGAGGTGAACGAATTTAGAGCTCAACCTGCTAAAAACTTAATGGTTAAAGGAATGTAAAAACTCCCCCCAAATAAAGTGAATAACTCGGAGGTATTGATGTGGCTTCACAGGTTATCATGCAGCACCTGAGCTGCTCTGAGCAGCTCTGTGCATGCTGTCAACCTGCATAAAGCCAACGAAAGGTAAAACCCCGTGGCTAAAACTTGCAGAGATTTAAATGTATGGAGAAAGTATGAGTGGTTAAACATTGGAACAGGCTGCCCAGGGAAGTGGTTGAGTCCCCATCCCTGGAGGTATTTAAAAGACGTGTAGATGAGGCGCTTAGGGACATGGTTTAGTGCGCATGGTGGTGTGGGGTTGACGGTTGGACTCGATGATCTTAGAGGTCTTTTCCAACCTTAATGATTCTATGATTCTATGACTCTAAGTATATATGAAAAGAAGCCCGCTGCCTGCAAGCTGGGCTATCTAGATAGTCCAAGCTGTGTTAGGGCATTACCGCGTCCCAAGCGAGACCCTCTGCAGCAGGGCACTGTGAGTCAGTACAGCATCGCACCTGCAGTTACCTGATATACGGACTGGAACCAGCCTTCTCAAAAACCAGGCAAGCCCTGAAACAACTCTGAAATGTTCCGTATGTACAAGTCTCATGGAAGTGTTGACATTAACCAGTTTATCCTCACATTTGCAATACAAGAATACAGGTTGCAAATCAATCCAGTTAGCAATTCAATCACTTCACTTAGCTCTAAGGAACATGACTCCAGCTAAACAGCATTTCCCCAAGTGCTATGAAGTTTTAGGGGACTCCTGCAGACCCTTGGATAACCGACCTACTTATAGGTCAGTTTTATTTATATTTTATGAAATTATGAAGCTTTCTAAAATGTCTCAAGTCTGAAGGAAAGAGTATCCTTCTCCCCCTGCCCCTTCAATTAAGTTCCAGCAGCTGAGGAACTCTATCTCAAAATTCCCAGAAGAAAATACACTGTTACTGCTCTTTCACAGGCTGGCTGGAGGGAAGACAGATTTTGGAAAGAGAACGTCGAAGTAGTCGCAGCAACTTAACACTTCATCTTCATCAGTTCACGCTTAGAAGTAAGAACAGGTACAAACCTTGTGTGTTCTTGAAGGACATAATAGCTTGCCTGTAGGGATTCGGCGTATCTGGAGCATTGGTCAGATTAGCCAGGACCAGCAGAAGCAGTAGACTCTGGTTAGCTAGCGGGGAGCACTGCTCGAGCTGCGGCGTTGGTTTACTCCCCACCCCACCTAGTGTGAAGACTGTCCACAGGCCAGCTAGAGAGAAAAGACAAAAAATATTATGTTTGTTCCCATTTTCATGAACAAAGCTCCCTTAGAGGAAAAGACAGCATCTGATGCACCGGTAGAGAGAAGAGGGAAAAACAATTCACCCCCGTGCAATGAAGTGATAGGCCTGGCTACTTGATTTCTCAAAACGAAAATTTCAGGAGTGACACAGCAGTGGGCACGGAGAGGTGGGAATTGAAAGATTACTGGAAATTCCAGAAAACTAAGTCAAAGGAATATATGAAAAGGAAATTAGGAGAGGTGAAACAAAAGCGTATGTTTGAAGGGGAGAACCTTAAACACAAAGCAGATACCAGCTGAAGGATTCATGTAGCAATCCTGATAATGCTAACATATTAAGAGAGAAAAAGGAGCTTGTATGCTGCCCTTTTAATAAAACCAACTTGGTCCCATCACGCAGCATTTTTCTCATGTATTTTATTTTTAATAAACTCAGCATATTTTAGGCAAAACACAGTAACAAAAACTAATGCTGCTTCAACTAGAACCTCCAGATTGAGAGTCCTGTAGAGATCATCATCATTGCTCGTTATTGTGGGTAGACAACATAATAGCAAATAATAATAAACTTCCTGGAAAAAAAGACAGGATCAACAGCAATTTAAATTTAAATTTTAAGGTATTATTAAACTCAGCCTCATATTTTTGCATTCCTACAGAAGATGAAACAACTTGAAAAAGCACTTCAGTTGGAAGTACTCACACTGCTCTGAAATTCCTTTTTAAGAGACTGCATATAAGATGTAAAGGTATGGAAGTACAAACTGTTTACAATAATTTGAAGTTAAAAATCTAGTTAAAAGGAAATAAAGGCTTGAAGTGACAAATCACTATTGATACTGTCAAAAAACCAGACTGATTCCTCTCGGGTAAGCAAGTTTTTGTTGTCTCAGAACTGCCTCGAAAATACATGTGTAACAAAGCACCAAAACTTAATTCATGTTAGACCCGCAAAAACTTAGTAGGTACAAAAATGGAAATAGCTCACCATTCCACACCGACTCTCAGTTCTTTGCTCATGAACTACTATAAGAATGCACGTTAGCATATGCTCCCCTTTATCTAGGGATACACACATATATATATATGGTGCATATACAGCTCCAGTATTAAGGCATAAAGTATAAAGCCAGTATAAAGCACCTGAAGGCTGCTCATTAAAACTCTCATTATCATACTGTTTAAACTTTGCTGTTTGAGCCTGAAATGCAGAGTCATTTTCATACTTAACCCTTACAGCATTAAAAAAAATTAACTCCAATACTAAACTCCTGCGTTTGAAATTCCTGTTCCTAATTACAGCAGTGTAGGTGAACCAAGTTGACCAGCTACGTGCCCAAATACCGATGAACAGGAGACTGGAAAGGAAAAGGGGCAGCAGGGGAGGATTAGAGGACTCCCCTCAGCCGTCTCCAGCAAGTCCATAAATCCGTATTTCCTTGCCAGCACTCATGAGGCTGTATTACGCTGGGGAAAAAAGAAAAGCACCAAAGCTGAAGCAGAGGTGCTGCAGGCTCAGCATTACTGGGGAAAATGTCAGGGGAAAGGATAAAACTTGCCCCCCCCCACCATGGCTACGGTGACGCGTGGCAACTTCAGTGTCACTGGGCCTCTACCTTTATCACATCTGGACTCCTGATACCTTCCCAGGTGATAAGCAGCAGCCCCTCCCAATCACGCTGGATTATATTCGTCCCCAAATGCCTGGTTAGCACTTAATTTTTTTTAAGCGTACCTTGAAATTTTATGGCAGAGACCGAGCATCTCATCAAATTATTCATTTAATAGGTCAAGGTCTTGAATTATACAGCGTAACTAAGAAACAATCTCAACTTTATAAAGACCCCAAAATTCTTATTTCCTTTTTTTTATTAATGCCTAAATTAAAAATTAATTATAACACACTTTCTTAAAGGAGACAGAAAAATTAAGAAAGTTTAGTTTTCAATCTTCTAGTCTGCAAGACTCAAGGTGCGCAGGAGAAAAACCTGTAAGTCATTTGAATGCAAAACATAAGTACAGTATAACCAATTAAAAGAAATTGAAGCACTCTTAGCCCTACAAAATTTCAAACCAGCCAAAGAGTATTTTTCTTCAAACATAATTATATAGTCAGATTTTGTAATAAACCAACGCTCCCTTCATCAACACAATTGCAAGGCAATTACTGCCATGTCAAAGGCAAGGGAACTAATGCCATTCAGTGTTAAGCAGCTGGAAGGAGTTCTTATAATAAAAAGCACTATAATTACAGCCTTCTTAGCAAAAATTTCATGTTACATTAATAATCCTTTATCACCGTGTTTTTGATCCGCTGTCCTTAAATCAGAACGAAACTGAATAAAAACGCTGACCATGAAGTTAGCTTTTAAACTCACGTGAGTTATTCAGAGAGGTAACATGCAAAGAAAGTCTTTAAAAAAAACCTGAAATAATTACATAGTCATCATCATTTGTTAAATGAATTCAAATTCAGCACATTTCCTCTCCTAAAGTAAAAGTTTAGCGTAGCGCTCAGCTCAGCCAGCATTTTTAATTTTCCACCACCCCACCCTTCTGTGGCTGGCATCTGCCATTACTACACCTTTCCTCACAGTTAGGAAAAGAGGGATACGGCCAAAGTACTGGCGAGTAAGCTGAATCTTCCACCCGGGAGAATGAGGTAATTACGTCCAAGAGAAATCTGCACATTGATATACGACCCAAGTAACCTCCTGAAGTTGTGTCTCTTGTTGGCAAGTGTATTCCTCCAGAACAACAATCCCATGCTAATGGGTTCATAATATTCCTTTCCCTTCCAAAATGCAATGTCAAATTAGGTGCTAAGTATTGGTTGGTGCTCCCAATGTGCTCAAGTTAAGAGACATTTCTAAGGAAAAAATCGTTTCTGATCATTAACAGCAGATGAAAATGCCAAATAGATAAAAGGCTTAGGAGGACAGAGAGATAGGTAGTCAGTGTTTCTAGTTGTATTCCGTACGTTCACAATATTTGCAATATCGCATTGCTACATCTAGTTTTACATTTACGTATACTTCAAAATTATTAAGGAATATTTGTGGTTTTTAGCAAGAGAAAGAAAACTAAAGTAATGCTGCAACCCCTTAGAAGCTCTCCCCACCATCTTCTTTTCAGATCTAAAGTTACAGTTAACAGAAAACTAAATATACAAAGAATATACACTGATGCAAAAAAAAGTGCCCAGATTCACACTTCAGATTCGGCTTCACTGGAACGTTACGGAGAAACAGAATAAAAGGAAGGAAATCTCATGTTTAAAATTCCCGTTTAAGCCAATAGCGTAGCCTTAGGTAGCTGTAACTGTACTAGTGCTGGCTGGCATCATTAAAAGCATGGAATAAAATTTGCCTAGACACTTTAACATGTGTCCAGAGAAGGGCAACGAGGCTGGTGAGGGGTCTGGAGAACAAGTCTGATGAGGAGCGGCTGAGGGAACTGGGGTTGTTTAGCCTGGAGAAAAGGAGGCTGAGGGGAGACCTCATCGCTCCCTACAACCACCTGAAAGGAGGTTGTAGTGAGGTGGGTGTTGGTCTCTTCTCCCAAGTAACAAGCGATAGGACGAGAGGAAATGGCCTCAAGTTGTGCCAGGGGAGGTTTAGATTGGATGTGAGGAAAAATGTCTTTACTGAAAGAGTGGTGAAACATTGGAACAGGCTGCCCAGGGAAGTGGTGGAGTCCCCATCCCTGGAGGTATTTAAAAGACGCGTAGATGAGGCGCTTAGGGACATGGTTTAGTGGGCCTGGTGGTGTTGGGTTGACGGTTGGACTCGATGATCTTAGAGGTCTTTTCCAACCTTAATGATGCTATGATTCTAACATATAGTGCTTGGATTCCTTTCACATTTAAATTTCACTTTAAGTTTCATTTACTCCTATTCTCTCGTCATTTTAGTATATATCCCAAGGGAAATGCAAATTACGGAAGTTTTCTTAAAGCTTTCTATATCTCCGGACAGTGGCAACGATGAGCTACAGTTCTCAAAACTAAACAACTGAACTGTGGGAAGGATGAAGGGGGCGGATTGCCTGCAATAGCATCACGACCCAAAGTGCTTCTGAAGCTCTATGAACTCTTGAAAAAGCTCTGCGTTACCAAATACTACCTTTTTGGGGCTAATTATGAGCGATGAAGTTAATAATCCTTAACCCTAAAACAGTCTCTTCAATGCTTATGTATGTGGATCACTTATTCCATCCATAGAATTCACTGCTTTCTGCAAAATACTTGTAATCTCTTTTTAATTGCAATTCTTTAATATAACTTTATTTCTTGACTCAACTCCACACGGACCCACATTACTAGAGTTTTTGTCATTTCGAGAAACATTAAACTTTCACCAATTATTTCTGGCAAATACACAGATACTTTGAGAAGGAACAGACTGCTTTTACCTTTAAAACAGAATGAGCAGATCCATTTCTTCCTTCTCTTCCACAAAATTACCCATCGCAGCTTCTTCTTCCCCCTATTCATACAATTCTATGCAATGCACAGCAAGGAAAGCGGGTCCTGCTTAAGAGCAAGGTATGGTTTTTTGCAGTAGAGAATCTGAGGTCTTCTGTAAGATGGCTAGAAACACTGTTCCTAGCCACGAAAACAAACCCAGGATTTTAATCTAGTTTGACAGCGTGGAACAACACTTAATGGCAAAATGAAGTTATGACACACTGATTAAAAAAGAACTTTCTTTCACCAGACTGTTATTTAATGTAAACACAATTCTGCAGAAATCTCAGCTCCGGTCTCCGTTGCACCACAAGAAGATACAAAGAAGGTTCATGTTTGTACCTACCTGGAGAAAAGTTTAAATGCACTTATAGTTTCATGGGATGAAGGAAAATTTTAAGAGCTTGATTTTAAAGACACTTTAAAACCAGAAGACAGGTACGAGCGCAGAGGGTACTTTAAAAATTTACTCATTACAACGCATTGAAATTTATAGCCAACTGAACTTCTAGCACTGCATACCATTATTTCAAGTTAGTATATCAACAAACTGTGAGCTATAATTGACTTGTGAGCTTTCTCGGGGTATTTATTAAACTAGTCGTAATTCTTCCACAAAACACGTCTTATTCACTTTCCAACCTTCAGCGTAAAGGCTTGGAAGATAAACCCTCTGAGCTCTTTCCCTGGAAAGAGCATTAAATTAACACAGAGGAAATTGGTGTTACTTATTTCAAAGTATCTTTCTGGAAAAAGGAGATTTTTTTAAAAAATTTTTATTTAACAGCAAAATGCAATCGTCTTAATAATCGAACTTCATCAATGACCTGGTTGAGGAGGATGGGTGAGAATAGCCAATGGTTTGATTTGCATGATGTTAATTGCTATATAATACCGTATGTCATCAATACTATGGTAGGTATATGCCATATCAACGGTATTACAGTAAGAATCACCCAAATTAACGAAGAATGAATTTTGATGAAACCGAGCAAAGTGCAGCAATAATAGAACCAGGCAAGTGCAGCACTGATGGAACCAGAACTGGCTTCAGCGTGCAACAGTCCAACACCACACATCATCTCTCCTGCCCTGAAGGACTGTTATGACAGATGGAGCCCAAAGTCATGGACTAAATGAACTCAACGGACATTTCAGAGGGATGGCCCATAGACTAAGGGAATGATATCTGCGTGTATATATCAAAAGACAGGAAAGGCGGCGGTGATTAATTGGGATGTATTGGAAAGTGTGGGGACCTGGGCACGACACAGATGGTATAAAATAAGGGGTTGATATTGTCCTGGTTTTGGCTGGGATAGAGTTAATTTTCTTCCCAGTAGCTGGTATAGTGCTGTGTTTTACATTTAGCATGAGAATAATGTTGATAACACACTGATGTTTTAATTATTGCTGAGCAGTGCTTACACTAAGTCAAGGATATTTCAGTTTCTCATACTGCCCTGCCAGCAAGAAGGCTGGAGGTGCACAAGCAGCTGGGAGGGGACACACCCAGGACAGCTGACCCAAACCGGCCAAAAGGATATGCCATACCATATGACGTCATGCTGAACAAAAAAACCTGGGGGGAGTTGGGGGGGGGGGGTGCAGCTGCTGCTGGGCATCGGTCAGCAGGTGGTGAGCAACTGCATTGTGCATCACATGGTTTCTATATTCTTTTATCATTATTATGACTTTCCCTCCCTTTTCTGTCCTATTAAATTGTCTTTATCTCAACCCACGAGTTTTACCTTTTTTCCCATTCTCTCCCCCATCCCACCCGGGGAGGGAGTGAGCGAGCGGCTCGGTGGTGCTTAGTTGCCGGCTGGGGTTATGCCACGACAATCAAGTTTTCCTTTGAAGGGCCTATCCTTCATTAAGTTTAAACATAGGCATTAAATTTCAATGAATGCTAGCATAGCCTTTTTGAGTATGCTCATTTCTCTCATCACTGGAGCTCGGTAACAGAGCGGATCCTTTCCTCGTTCCCCCATACACACAACCCAAGTCCTGTCATACTTCATTAGCATCCTGCCAATGAGTTTTATTGGTTTTGAAAGTATTTTGCAGAGTGCACCGGATTGAGGTGCAGCCCCAGGCTGCTTTCGAGACTGAAAAGGAAGAAGTAAAGAGTTTTGGTAGATATGAAGATCTTCAAAAAGATCTTCTCGATCTCTTCCTGTCATTTTAACATTTCCAAAATTTCAATCCTGCTTCCTTGTTGCAAAAATGGAAAGAACACAAGTAGATGAGGCTAGAGAAGTCAGTAAAAAAAAAAAAGCGTTAAATATCAGAAAGAAAACCCAACCACAAAAAACACCATCGTACAGAACAGATCTAACTCATGTTTCGGTAATCTGTTCAAATCAAGTCCTAGCTCCACACCCTGCTTTCCTAGTTATGAAACTTTCAGCATCCAGAAGAGTGTTCAATGCTGCAACAACATCTAAGGCAGCAGTAAATATAGATTTTGAAGAACTAAAGCAAAAGTGATTTTCATTGCACCTAATTGATACCATCATGTACTTCCTCCACCAAAACCAGTGAATACCATATTATTCAAAAACATTACAATTACTATTTCATTTTTATTACATTCAAGAAGCAGCCTGGGGAACTTGAGGGTTGGGTTTTTTTATTTAATGCTTATTATGTGTGTCACATTTCTTAAGTCAATTCAATGGTTCTCACATTGTGGTCTGGGGAACACTTTCTGGTGGCCCATGGAGAGCTGGCAGTTCATGCCGTGCTGGCTCTTGTCCTTGTTTCCAGCTGCTACATTGTGTTAGAAGAAAGCTAAAAATACATAAATACTTTCCTACGATTACTTTTCCATGTAAGCAATTTCTCAAGTTGCCACGGGGATGTTATGTGATAATGAATGGGGGAGGAAAAAGTGGTCCATGGCATCATAAATGGCAGAGGCTGGATCAGTGAGGCAACTGCTATATCAAGATGCAGTTCACAATGTCTCAAGTCAAAGTCATTTCATACTTTATAAGCATGTCCTTAACATCTCGGGTCTTTAAGCAACTTAACACTGCTAATTGCGAGGAGCACCGGGTATACTTGCTTAAAAGACTATAAAAACAGCAGCTATATTAATTTTAGGAAAGTCCCATTGCAAGTTTTTGGAAGATTCTTTACGGCAAGAAACTATAGCAAAGCTGAAATATAGGAAATATGGAATAAATTTTATGTGGTTAATGAACTTGCATGTGAAGTATTACATCCTCAAGCAACGTTAAACTCATAAGGAGCATGAACACACTAATGTATACACAAACTACAACCTCCGACTGAAAAAGTGGATCTGATTACACCGTAGATTTTTTAGGTAGGGAAATTATACAACTCAAGTGTAAATATCGCAGTAACTTTTGCAGCTGACACAAGTTCTTATAAATGATAGATTTTTGCAACATTATATCTGACACGGTAATACAAATGACAAAAGTAACACTTTTTAATTTTCAGCAATATTTTTCATGCTCTCCACTGCCCGGCATTAGACTAACAGAATTAACCCAAGCTAGCTTGCGACAAAGACGGACAGACGTTTTAAAAACAACTACAAATGAATAGTTTCTGGGCGACACACAGTCTAGCAAAATAAATTCGCATTTTAAATACTGGTAGGCTAGCTGGTTTCTAAGTCATCAGCAGGCTGCGGCAAGAATTCACACGTGGGAGATACTAAATTTAAAAAGCTTGTGTGCAGTGCTGTAAGCATTTTGAGACGAAGGCTATATACCAGTCCATCTTGACTCCATTTACTGTTTGGAATATAGGAATGGTAAAAGAATTTATATCAGAGTAAATGCACAATCAGTTGAAACGGCACATGTAGGCCTAAAATTCCATCAAGCTACCACTTAGTCCTAGATCCAAAGTGCTGTGCAAGGCCAAAGACACGTGTCTCAACAATTTACATAGTGGATTGCCATGGGCTTTATTTCTGGTGCTTTATTATTGTACTTTTCTGTAGTATTTAGGAATTAAATACTGAAAATAAAGTGACTGCATTTCTATAGAAAGATTAAAAGCATGTTTTAGATTACATTTTTAAGACGTATTTAAAAACCATCCTGGAAGACATGTTTTAAAACCAAGTTATTTTCTCCTCATCAGTGTAACAGAACCACTAAGACTGGCTCATTGAAAAATATGACTGAGTACGACTTACTTGTTTGAGGTTTTTCACACCTAATAATACTATTCTAAAGGAGACAAGTATTTCATCCCGCTTGCCAAGAACAGCAGAAGATAGTCATTTCTGTGAAGCAGAGCTCTGCAACACAAATTCTGCTGCCTGCCCCGCTCCTGATCACAGCCTCTCCAGGAATAGCCCAGGTCGTGTGTGTGTACCTGTATTTTTAAAATGCCCCCCAGGCACCTGATTTTTGCCGGGAGCCATGGCTCCCGGCAATGTTGCAGCAGAACAGGAAAGCTGCGGGGAACAGCTGAGCTATAGGAGCCACCGGAAAAAAAAATAGGCAGCCCAGCAAATCTCCAAATAAACTCTCCGAAAGCCACAGCACGGAGAAGCACCGACGTGTCCGAGGAGGCCGGGGCCGTGATGTCATTAACACATTCTGGAAGCAGTTTTTCAGGAAATGAATCATGGAAGCAAGTGAAACGCGAAGACCTATTAGGTAACTGTGTTCATCCCCTACCCATGCAACAGTGTTCCCTCCAGTACATTTTGTTATTCTATCCAGTCTAATTTTTAAGGGACTAGTAATGGAGCTTGAACCACATCCTTTGGGAAGAGTGTTCCATAATCTAATAAACCTCAATGTTAAGATTTTTTTCCCTAATATTCAGCCTAAGCGTTACTTTGTTCAACTTCACCTACTTATTCCTATAGGTGGTTCTATGTAATACCATAAAACATTTCTTCCCCAGTTCAGTGTTTACAGCCTTTAAATAAAAGGCACAGTCATGTCTCCTTTGTTGCCTAGCCAAATTGTATACATGGATTTTTCTTTCCTTTCTTTGAAATCCTTTTTTACTTTGCTTCCTGCGATTAATCCCAGCCCCAACACTTTGCGTGACCTCACGAACGTTACTGCACTGAAAAAGGTCACAAATACTAAACTGCACAGATTTAATATAACAAGCAAGCATATTCCTCAATTCACTGCAAATTTATTTCATTTTAAGCTATTTATCTTCTTTTTATCTCTAGATCTCAGGAGTTCTCTTACTGTAACGTCTAAAACGATATAGGCTGTTTTCAGGGCAGGGCAGGAGCCCCATCCCTGCCCTTAGATTGCCTAACTCTTTTTTGGTTTGAACTTCAAAACAAGGAGGAGACCACCTTTTCCCAGGAGTTCGAAGCTCAGTTACCGAGCTGCATTCCCATCAAGCTTTTGACACCACGGCTGTATCAGGAACGTATAAAGACACCGAAAAAACCCCTATTTCATCTGAAAAACTACAGAAACATTTATAAACGCAGTCAACACCTTTAAACTGTCTCAATGAAGTTATACACTTAATATTTCCAGACAGAGTCTACTTCTCTTACTTGCACACAGACGCTGAAGGACGGGATAGCTTTGTTATCTGGAAACCTCTGAAGACATTTTTGATATCTGTAACACGAATCCGAGTAGTAGACATACCTGGTGACAGACACCTTGAAGAATTAAGTAAAGCAAATTACATACCACATTCCTGAACCAAAAGGCTATAAAGTTGCCAAATAAAGCTGGAAATAACTCTAATAAACCATTAATTCACTGCAAGAAATATATTCTAAAAAAAAAAAAAAAACAAACTATAGAAAGGGAACATCTCAAACAAGGAAGGGAATCTTCACATTTTTATTAGCTCCACTCCTGGCCCATTGCTGGAAACATCTATTTCAACTCCTCTGGACATAAGTGATACACTTTCTGAGACGGAACAATATTTCTGCTGCAATTTTGAAGACTGTCTAGTATAACCGAAGCTGCAAATGCGACTGCAATTTAAAAAAATAAAATAACATAAAGGTTTTATGGTATTATATAAGAACACAATACCACAGTATTATGACTATTTGAAATCTGGGAAACTAAGTGCAAGCTAGAAAAGAAGAGGGTGAGAGGGAGGAAAACGTATGAGAAATGTGGGAAAAACAGCAATCCACCCAGTGTTGGATTCAATTTTACAACAACTGTCTGACTCAATCAGCTATCAGCCTCGGAACAGCAGACCTCAAGCCAACAACAAACTCGCACAGTGAGACATTAAAAAGGAGTTGTTGGGTGTTGGGGTTTTTGGGCTTTTTTCATTTGTTTTTTTTTGGGGGGGGGGGGGGGGGGGGGGGTATGGGGGGGAGAGGTTGGCTGTTTTTTGGTCTTTTTTTTGTTGTTGTTTTTTGGGATTTGGGGGTTTCTTTTAAAATAGAAAACTCCTCTGGCTTTTGCCCAGGATACTGTCCTGGTGCTTTATTGTTGTGGTCAGAATGGGAGGGAGCACAGTCAATGTGCATAATCCCACTGACAGTAGGATTTTCAGTAACATTTTTTGTCAACACAACCAGACAAAATTGGGGACAGAAACAAACATGGAAACATGTTCAAAAGATATCTTGGCAAAGGGAAAGCAACATTTATTTGCAGCATTCATTTTGACAGCAAAACGATCAAAGCTAGTCCACTGAAGAAAAACACTACCAGGACCAAACCGATGGCTCAAAGAAACCAGAGGAAGAGGATGGAAAAGACAGAACTTTTAAAAGTTGAGTAGAAAGAAGTAATTTTTCAGAGCATAAGATCACAGGATGATTCAGGCTGGAAGGGACCTCAGGAGGTCTTTGGCCCAACCTCCTGCTCCAAGCAGGGGCAGCTATGGGGTCACACCAGGTTGCTCAGGGCTTCGTCCAGCTGAGCCTTGGAAACTTCCAAGGATGGAGATGGCGCAACCTCCCTGGGCAGCCTGCTCCACTGCTCGACTGCCCTCATGGTCCTCACGCATAAATATTTCCATAGGATTCCAGAATCTCTTATTTTCTTTTCAAACTAATTCTTCATTTATAAAATGGAAAAAGAATTCCCCTTCCAATCCTACATGTTTAAAACAGGATTAAGGGAGAAGGAAGACAAGCAGCAAAAAAAGCTTTCAGAAGTACAAAATAAATTTTTCAAGAAGAAAAATGAGATGTAGTGACACCGATACCTGATCTTATAATTTCACATTCATTCCTCCCTCTGCCCTCAACAGATTTAAACTCAGGTGCACCGGATTGTCGGGGAAATGATTTTAAGATGCGTACATGCTCAAAGAGGAGGTATTCTGAATTAAGGAACACATTTAAACCTAGTGCTGGCACATGCAAACATTTAAAACAAACAAAATACTAGCTTTACTTACCAGTATCAAAGTTACTTTTACTAATACAGAACCAGCAAGTCAAACACTTGTCAGCTGTACTTGCCAGTCACTATTTCTTCTGCAAGGAAGTCGCTAGGTACTCACCAGCCATCTGAGCTACCCCTACCTCTGCGCAAGGCATTGCCACATGCGTACAGGAAAAGCATGCATCTGTTTTAAGAGTTTATAATAAAGAACAGAAGGAAAAATATAAACCCTGAAAGAAAGGTATAGAGAACAAAACAGATGAAGAAGGTAATTACGTTTAGTATACCATATAATAGTGAAGAATGATTAAGGAATGTATAGTGTAATCCATCAAGGCGAATTTATGATACCGGTCTAGCTACAAACAGCTTGAATATTTAGACAAAGACAGTAGTCAGAGTAATGTGTGGGGGTTCTTGGAAAAAAAATCCACAGCGATCACACTCACGCCACCCTAGCCAATAATGCCTATGCAGCCACGTCAACGGTGGGCAGAGAAACAATTTACTAGGAGAAGTGATCAGTGTTGTAGGTTTGGAGATGGCGTAATGGTAAGACAGTATTCCGAATTTAACAAAACTCTGGAAAGTTAGAAGTGAGAAGTCTTTCAAGGGTCGGGTGTCCAAAAGTGCTCCATACACCACGTACAGACATTCCCAGGAGAAACCCTCTCCCATTTATGCACTGCAGACGAGGCTTCAGATCTTCCAGTAATGATCTTGGTAGAACATAAAGTATGAACCATAAGAACAACTGGAGCTGCTGACTGCCAGGCATTTCTGGAAGTCTGACTGCTATTTACTGGAGAGCTGCAGCCAAAAGGTTTAAATAGCTCCTAGCGTACTGCAGAATACTCTCTGGATTTATCCCGATAACCTTGTCCTCAAATTATTTTTGGTTTACTGTGCACTCAGAGAATTGCAAGTATTTGTTATCACAGTTTATGCACACCTTGATTAACCTCCCTTTCAGAGAGAGGGAAGAGAAACCTTTTAAAGCCCACTTAACAGAACAGGGCTGCCAGCATGAATTCCTCTCCATAGCAAAAAGGCCAAATATTACTTTAGTTTTTTTTTTTAATGTAGATAGATACATTTGGGGTTTTATATATGTATCTATAAATGACATTTTATATAATCATAACATTTCTCTATATAAATTATAAAATATAATCTGTTTATATAAATTATCAAATATATTGTATATTATATCAACTATAAACATACAAATAAGGCAGAATCATGAAGTACTCATCATTTATAAATACACATTTGTAAATGTGTGCGTTAAGTGCAAATTTTCTCCAAGTACAAGGGCTTCTCCTATGGGCAATTTGCTGGTATTCCATGCAAATGGGCTCTGCTGCACTACAAACACAAAGTAAGACCTAACTTAAAAATGTGGTGTTTGGTTACCGAAACAAGCGGTAATAAAAATTTTGTAACACTTTCTCATTCTTCTCCTACGGCAATGGCGATCTGTTCCAATCATGAACACAAGATACGCGAGCGACGCAGATGTTCACAATTTCAGGCAACTGCAAAGATCATGGTTGTCCATGCTGTGCCTCAGTTTCCTTCTCTTGTTTATGCAGATGATACCAAAACACTCACGGGCATCCATATTTTCTATGCCTTAGATGATCCTATCGTAAATGAGAGCACTCAAATTTTCCTTTTTACCACTAATCTTTATTTCTTGGATTCCAGTAATATTTTTAAGTAGTGCTAATCAGGGTATCGATATCAGCTAACGCTTTTCAAGCAGTACCCTCAGAAGAACTTCATCCCTACATAGAGGGGGAAGGGGGAAGAAGAAATTCAGACTGCCATTCAGAAGTGACCTGTAATGTTGCTAGATGGGTCAAGGCATCCAACAACTGACTTTTGCAGAGCAGTTAGAATTTTATATCACTTAGCAAGTTTAACACACTGCTCCTGTTGACTTGTTGTGACTGCAGGCACTCAATTCAAAACGAACCCCTTTCCTAAGTAAGACATGAGAACATGAGGAACATGAGCGAGTGGCTCCTGGGAAAGTCTCCCTCTAAAACGGTCTGCCTAACATCCTAAAAAAAAAAAAAAAAAAAAAGCAAAGAGGCAAGGGAGAAGTCATTTTTTTCTGGACTCGGTTGCCTAACACAAGACACTTTTGATCTTTCTGTTCCCTTACTTGTTGAAGGGATGCAGCTCAGTTTCCATGGCAAGTATCATGACAAGACATATCCCAATTCCATGACAAGACATATCCCTTGTTGGAGGACTTCAGAGCTCATTCTTGCCACCACTCAAGGGGTCAAATCCAGACTTATGTTCAAGTCCAGTATTCAGGAAGCAACAAGGGTCAGCTTTACCACGGCAAAACCCAGCATCTCTCTATCTGTGTTTAACCAGGCAAGAACTAAGCAATTGCGATGGAGCAGGATGAGGTAAGGGGTGAATTCACTGCCTGAATCGCAATCGGACTGATTAGCGGACCTGACGGACCTGGCTCTGCGAGGATGCACCTCTCCTCCTGGTCCCAGTTTTCATTATTCCCTCCATCCCATCACTGAATTACATCTCGACCGCTAAACCTCAGCATCTTCCCCAGCCTCCTCATGCCCTTCCTTCTGTTGAAATAAATGCCTGCTTGGCTCCTTTCCCCAGCCGGCTGCACGTAGGCCAGATAAAGAACCCAATCTCCTGTTTCTTGTCCCAAACGAAACTAAGAAGCAATAGCTAGCTCAGCAAAGTCATCACAGATCTGCTGCTTCCCTGCTAGGCCTAAGTTTTACTCCTCCAAACTTGTGAAGCACCTGAGCACCGGTACCTGCAGCAGTTCCAACCAGCTTCTCTACCAGAGCCTTCAAGAGAGCATTTAAAAGCAGCTACATAAAACTCCAACCAAATGTAAGTACAGTTGGAAAACTCAGTGCTACGCAATTTGGGAGTGCTCTGGCTGCCACCCATATTCCTGAGAAGACTTGCTCACGCTCCTTGGACCCCGCCACCTCTCCCTGATGCACACATGCAATGGGCATGTCGTTTTTTAATCCACCCCAGCCTGTGCCTATTTTTTGCTCTAAGCCATTGCATTTTGTAATGCAGTGAGGTAACTTCCTCCTCCACGCTACCCGCTGTACCAAGGAAGAGAAAGTCGCCGAGTGTTAATTCTCTTGCTTGAAACCTGGTCCACCAGCAACTGGATGAAGCAAGTGCAGGGAAAGTGTCCGTCCCGTCCCCCCCCCCCGCATCCTGGAACAGGCTCACAGACTTCACGAGGGGTGCCGCATCCCAAGCCTCACTGGCACGACGCTCTGTGGAGCACGCTTCATGAAAAGTCAACGTTCAGACAATTTTGCTGCCAGTTTCTCAACAAGTTTCTGCTCAACGTGTGCAAACAGCAAGTTTCAGGACCTTGTAACTTGGCCAGATTTAGTAAACTTTAAGAGGGATTGCAAATGGCACATCTTTGTCCATGGTTTCACTCCCCTAAGCCCCCCTTCCCAAATCTCAAGAGCCTGTTCCAAGGCATGAAGGCTCCAAAACTCCTCAGTAAAACAGATGTAAGAATTCAGCATTGGTTAAGTGACATTTTTCCCTAACCTCATTCTCAGAAACAGAAGAACTGTTTTTAATTAAAGCAGTGCCAAAAAAAAAAAAAACAACCCACCCTAAAAAAAATTCAGCCTAAGGAAGATACTCAGCATGAAAAGTTTATCACAAACAACTGAAGTTTGGGAAAAAAAAAAATATGAGCCATTGAAAATTGGATTTCACTACAGAAAAGTGCTATATAAGCTTATCTACAGGCATCAATACCAGCTCCAGCCATATGAACATTATTAAAACGGTACTTTTAATGACAAAGCATTGAGAAAAGTGGCAGCCCTGAAGAATGAAGTCCTATCCCTAGACCAAGTGTACCACAGGCAAACCAGGGCAAAATTTTTCATTATCTTGACTAGCAGAAAATGCCGCCTCAGCTGAAAGAATCCGGTCTCCCCGCTCACCCTTCAGAGCAGGACATAAATTACTGACAATGTCGATGAGCTGTTTTATGTTAGCACCTGCCCTTTGGCTTTGGTCTCTGAACTGAAATCAACTCCAGAGGCATCAGATAGTAACAAGTTTTTGTCACCAGACACCACGGCTGGATTCAAACCAACAAAATGGAGCTGCAATACACGATATCCCAGTCGAAGTCCTCTTACGCATCTAATACCTATTAAGTTGCTTGTCTTTTGGGTAGATGGCCAGCGTGGAGGGAATGCTGTTGGGAAAGGTTTTGGTGTATCATATTTGCTGACTACAAAAATACAACACTATGGGGGGAGAAAAAGGCTGACAAGTATTACTAACTCTACCTGTATATACACACTTTTTTATGAAGAGATATTTTTTCCAACAAAAATTGATAGTTAACACTGAAATTACATAGAAACATGTGCTAACACTCATCAGCTTCACTATTAAAGACTAAAATTACATATAATGTATTAAGATAGTTTTGGTTCCAAATACTGATTTGCCAGTTGTTATTAACCCACCTTATGGCATGAATTACATATAGATTTGCATTTATCCCAATATGCGAAGTTACTTTAGAGGCGCTTTATTTTGTCTCTACCATGCATGTTCAGTTCCAAAATCTTTCATCTTCAGTACCCAAAAATGTTTTACCACAGGGCAAGGGATTCCTTTAGGCTTTTCCTGTTCATAAAGATTTTGCAATAGTGCCAAGCCGTAAAGAATAAAGCGTTTGCTCTCTGGGAGCGCAATTAGGAAATACTGAGAACTACCCGTGACTGCCTCCTCTGCTATCATCTACAGGAGGTCTATGCCCATGCTTGAGAAAGAGAAGTTAGTATAACTTTTTAATCGAACCTACAATGCAATTCCCAATCTGTACAAGATGAACCCAGGTGTTAAAAAAGCCAGTTCGAACAGCGGGACTGCCCTCGAGGGTGACACCCAGCACCCACTGCCTCCAGGGCTACTCAGAAGTGAGTGTAGAAGTGCTCCAGATTTTCCTGTAGCTTTCTCTTCTGCGGAAACTATTTGGCAAGCCCTACCTAACCAAGCAAGGCCTACGTTGTATACAAGCTCTGTAGGCCTTCAGCATCAGCAGCTGCCACTTGTGCAAGAGTAATCCTTCTTAGGCTACCTGGTTTTGAGTAGATAATTCGAATATTGTAATGTTTTTCATAAAAACATTTCCGCTATCCCCAACATTCACTCCATATTCGCACAACCATTACTCAGCTAACTTTATACAAAATCACAAATGCTGCCAAGCTGTTTGGTATGTACGCTGTCTCGCAAGCCACAGCATGAGAGCTGACAGCAGGACCCTGTGACCGACCCCTGCCCAGGGCTGGCACCAGCGAGGCTGGCCCACGGCTCCGGGCTGCCTTGGAGCCTGGACACCCAGCCGACCTCCCCTTCCCGCTCTTCTCCTGCTCAGCCACTCTCTTACCTCCCATAATCACCCTTATTGAGGTCGGTTGATGATATCGTTGCTTTTAACACACAATTTTCAGGCTCCGCGAACTTAAATACTCATATACTAAAATATTCAACGGTATTTGTATCTATCAAAATTATAGTTGACCTGATAGTGTTTCACATTGATCACCTTATTACAGGGGTGCTTCAGGAATACTGACAACACGCTTCTTCATCAGAAGGGAAAAATGGGTATCGATTGCCTACGTCCTAAACTCCACTCAGCGAAACAAAGAATTACGATTAGCAAGACCAGACAAAGAGAGACACGTATATGCTGTATGTACATCTTATAAAATCATCTGAAACTGTGTTAGTTAAGTGGGAATCTTACACAAGTTATCACATGCAAATGGCATGTTTTATTAACCTTGAAGCAAGGCCCAGCAGTTAAATCATGAGGATAAAGATCAGGACACTGGAATTCTATTCCTAGTTGTAATGTCAACTCATTGTATAATTTTAGTCAAGCTGAAAGCATGTTATTTCCTCTATTTCCCCTATCTGTAAAAATGAGAATTTTCTACTTCATAAGGGCATTTACCTCTCGATGCCCTTGGCCTGAACGCGCTGTTTGGTCTTGTTAAGGCACTGGACAATATCCATTTAACATCTCCCCTGAGATCCCAGCTCAGCAAGGTACTTGAGCACACGGACAATTTCACCGGCTTTACCAAAACTACTCTCATAATTAAAGTTTCCCACGGAGGCAGGGAGTGAAATAATATTTCTGGAAACAATCCTTAGCTTTATAAGCGATTCCTGAATCTGGACCAGAGAACAATTATTAACGAGTAGTGAACTACCCAGCTTCCCAATTACTGCTTCAGGAAATAAAAACAACGTTGGGGTGGTGCAAGTCAGGGACGGGACCGTCGGCTGCTGCTGCAGTGAGAAATCCCGAGCTAGCATCCCAATCGCCTGAGAGATCTCTGACTCGCTGAAGAGAGTCAGAATGGATTATATATACATTGGAATAGATTCTATATTCATTGGGAATATATATGTAGACATATATACATACAATTATATAAATATATAGCTATAATATATAAATCTACAGAAAGATGGATCATTTGTTGACAGATATTCTGAGAATGCCAGTCGCTGAGAGAAGCAGTTCCATAAATATAAGCTATTGAGGCTCAACTCAGAAGAGAGTTACGTGGATAAACCTGAAGCCAAAATTAAAATTATGCAAGCCCAAACCATTTTTTCTAGCCATATTTTTATATTATCTACATTTATTTTAATATGTTTACATATTTTTATATTTATGTAACATTGTTTATATTTATGTAACAAGTTATTCTAATATAAAATTTATGCATATTTTAATTTTTATCTCTCTAGGTATTTTGATACCTACAAGATATATATACACGTATATATACACGCTGAATAAATATTTATATAGTATACTAGGTCATGTGTATTCTTATATTATAAAAATGTATTTATGTTTATATATTTTCTATATAGTTACTATATTTTATTTATATTATATAGTTTTTCTATTATACAAATACACACACACAAAACTAGAGGGTACCAAACAACCATCAACTGCTGTGGTGCCTACAAACATCTCCCATTCTTGGCGGAATTACTTTGACCTAGACTTTCCTTCCAGAGTAAACTCTGCTAAAGCCTCCCGCAATTCTACTTTCCCTCCTCTTTCAGACAAGGAAAATCTTTGCTCAAGGTCACGATCTGATTTTCTTCCTAAAAACCAAACCCCTCACCAACCTCCCACATAGGTATTAGCACAAGCATTCTTAATTGAAGTCCGTTAACTATAAAACATTCAGAGGATCCCTCCAGTTTCCAAATATCTTATCAAAGTGGAATTAATTTTGCTAGTTAGCAAGTTCAGCGTTGACAGAGCATTTACCCAAAAGATTAAGGAACAGGTAAGAAAACAGGCTCAGCTTATGAATTGCTTGTAGATGGCAGTAAGACAACTTAAAGTCACCGCATTAAGGGCTCAGAGAGGATGTATACCAGATATTAGAGGCCCCTAACAGAACAAAAAAGCACCGTGACTCAACTGCAGAGGAAGGAGACTATTAAATGTAAAAAGATTAAGTCTTTTCCAAATCAGGAAAGAAAAAGGTACATAAGCTTTGGCAAGTTCAGTGCTAAACCATATTGAGTCAAGCCAAAAATAACTTAGGAACAGCTTGCTAAAGGTATAAAAATTAACAGTAAAAGCTTTTTCGAACAATCTGAAGTAGACAGCTCCTCGGAGAGGCCAAAAAGCGATGGAGGCGCTAAGGGAGCGCTCCGAGAAGGTCAGGCTTTAGCAGATGAGCTAAATGAAGGATGTTGGGTGCATTTTCCAGCACGCTCTGGATACACCGTCAGCAGATCTGATGCAAGACCAGTGGAAGGAGCAACTGCTGTGGTATCCCTGCTCAGCCTCTTTCAGCAACAGGTCACCTTCAATCAGATTAAGGCTCAACAGGAGGCTGCCTTTGGAGAAATAGTCTTCAAATGAAGGGTCAGGAGAAGATTTAGGAAAAAATTCAGAATAGCCACAAATCATCAAGACCAGAGTGCTCATCTGGTAGTGCTCAAGTAACTCTACTATAGAATCCTCAAACAGAATGAGTCTGTTAATAGAGAAGCATAAGCTGGTAACTGCAACAACAATCCATGAAGAGCTCCTTTGGATGCAGGAGGCGACATCTCCGTACCCTCACTGTAGGCAACGTATAAGCAGAGCAGTGACTACAACCAGGAGACACATGGATAAATTATGATTTTTGGAGAAGATTCAAATCAGGCTCTTACGCAGGTAAGTCATACCTATTACAAAAGCTGCACTGACCCTTCCCATTTGCTTAACATTTATCCGTATGTTCATCTCGCAGACCTTTCAAAACTTTTTGAAGGAGTCAACAAACAGGAGTAAGAGCAATCTAGTTGATACAGAGTGCACGTCAACGGGATTTTTAATATAGCTTCCACCAAAACCAGCAGCCCCTTCCCTTTGCACATTTCTTCACACTTTCTGTACCCTTCTAAAAAAAAAAAAAAAAAACAAAACCCAAACAATATTTGTATAGCCACACAGGAAAGTTCATTTTTTTAGCCAAGTTGAGGGGAAGGACAATTTTCAGCTAGCTCAATTCTCTGCGACAGCTCACCATGTGGCCACACAAATGCAAATATGAGCAAAAAACAGAGAGGCAGAAAGACGCAGGCAAAAGCGGTAGCATGTGGTTTGAGCTTCTTTCAACAGCAGCTCATACTTCTGTTGGATTGAAAGTGAATGTGGAATTGCACCCACTACAACTGGATTTCTAAGAGATTTTGTCTTTTTTTTTTTTAAATAAAATCAAACTTCTGAAAGAATAAGAAAAGCATTTGTAAGATTTAACAGGGACTAAATAAAGCAATAAATGGTCAGTTTGCATAATGAAGGAAGATTATCTGTAGATTACCATACGGCTAACTGGGGTACTAACACCTCTGATTTTCCATTCGTATCTTGGAAACCAATGAAACACTCGGGGTTAAAATCTGAAGTTACAAAAATCTAATGCAGATCATCAAATCTAAAGCAACTGAGAGTCACAGAATAATCTCTTGATGGCATGCCAGCTAACTACTAGGGTGATAAATGCATGGTAGGCCATATATACACGTGGCGGGGTAAGAAATCTAAGCTACACGTCATAGCAAATTCTAAAATAACTATTCCCATTCAAGGAAGAAATCTTAGAACCGTTATGGATAATCCCCTGAAAGCGTCAGCTCAAACCTTACAGTCATCCAAAAGGCAAAGTGATCCATGTTCAGATCTCTTGTACAACCATCCTTTCCCCCACGCCTCTTTGATTTGAGGCTGGTCAAAGTGAAAACACTGGAAGACCTTTAGATGTTCTGACGGTGGGAGACAGAAACGTAACTGAGTGGTGGAGGGGGGACAAAGCACCGCTCTTTAAGCCAGTGTCTCACCTACGCAGTAGTCCACCCACCTAGACCCTAACACCCCATTCAAAGATGCTATGGGAGACTGTCACAAGCCTTAGTAAAGCCAGGTAGGCAACTTCAGCCGCTCTTCCCTCATCCGCAAGCTTTGTCATTTTGCCATTGCAAAGGCAATGCAGTTGGCCAAGCACAATTTACTTTTGCTCCAGCCAGCCGACTGCTGTAGCTAAACCAGCAACCGTTTCTACAGCTGGCTAGCACTGCCGCAATAGCATGCCAGACGAAGATTCAGAAATATATAATTTCATTTTTAAGACATGGGGTATTTTCAGATTGTCCCACAAGACTCAATATCCACATCGAGTGTTGATTCTCAGCATTTATCTGTATCTGGACTAAGAGCTTCAGCTGTGTAACTGAAGAGATGCACATCTTTACTCTTTACTGTTCATACTAATTTCACATCTAGGAATCCTCACCGTAGATATAATTACAGCTAAGCCAAGCTTCTCTTGCCTGAGTTTATGCATTTAAGAAAAGCATAAGCAGCTATAGAAACACCTGCCTCCACAATAAAGAATGCCCTGCCGTAGTTATTGCAGTAGAAGCCTCCGTTCTAACTCAAATACCTAAAATCAGTATGAAGTTGTGTAAACATGCCTTACGTACTCGAGCAGAGCCTATGGACCTCATTAACTAGTTTTTAACCACCACTTGGTACAAGCCCAAAAGAGAAAAACAAAACAAAACACGGTACTGCTTAATTAATATCCCTTTAACCAAACACAGCACTAATTTCTTTGAGGAAGATGTGAATTAAAGGACACCAGAATAGATTCAGAACAAATTTTAAAAAGAAAATGTACAATATATCAACTACTATGTCCCAAGCTTTTATTACCTCCCACACTTCTCACACAGGCATAAGAGTTTAATGATAAGACACCCACACGCATGCATGATTATAATTTATGGATAGTGGACCGCATTCAATTCTAGTTAAAAGCTTTTGGCATTCTAGCAGATTATAAATCCCTTCCTACGCTTGAGAAAGGATACAATGATGATTTCCATAACGGACACCACACTTCATAAGGAATTATGTCTAGCATGACACCCACACTAACCAGTAAATTTTAATTTATACAGTCATTATTTCTTTTCAAAGTCTGCCTCCTAAGGAGGATAAAGTGACAGGGAAAATGTCAGTGCTACACAACAAAGGGATTAATTTGTACATAAGGTGCAATAATTACAAGTATTTCAGGTTTCCATCTTCAGCAGTTGCCTTGTGCTTGTTTCAAGTATGTGCCAAACCACAGTGAAAATTTAATTTAAAATTAATTAACTGGAGAGCTCTAAATATATGCCGAAGCAAACTTTTGCACAGCTTATGTGCTTTATGAATTGACTACTGCAATTTGCAAATATGCCAGTTCTCGACATACTGATGAGATGCTGAACTGACTTTAAAATGACTTAAAATATCAGGGCATGCCATGAGTTTTAAGAGCCTGGTGGCGGTTGTGGTGGGGAGAGAGAGTGCAAAAAACAGAGGGGGGGAAAAAAGATGCTATTAAAAAGGCAGGAAGAGAAACACTGTAACAGTGATTGAGAACACATTATTTTCCAATACACAAACTGCAAAAGCACACAAGGTTTTTTTTTTCTTCTTCCAGTGAAAACACTAAGAAGCCAAATGGCAAAGATAAACGTTTTCTATTTAGCAAGAACAAAAATTCCACAAGTAGCTACAAATTATGTGGCAAATCATTAACCTGACTAGACAAGCTACATGGGACGACATTTAAAACATTTTAGTTGACCAATCTAGAAATCGATTACTAGATTTTATTCTCTACGTATTGTTCAAAGTAAGTTTACCTTCATTTCTGAGAGACTTTTACAAGTAGACAGAGTGCACCAAGGGAACAGAAAAACAGTGGAGGAAGAGACAAGACTCTTACAGTCTACTATTTGTTTTCTTCATATCCCTTGATGCACTTAGTAAACTCACACAGTCCCAGGAGAGCCCATATTAAACATAATGTATTTTCAATTCATGAAGCAGCACTAGCATAAATGGCAGATGCACTCAGACCAGCCACACTCAATAGTTTTCCCTGCATTTGTTCATTTTAATGTTGCAATTAAATGACTCGGTTGCACCAAGCGCTGTCACCAGGACTTCATTTTGTGACTGCTACAGCAGCTAAATATTGTTTGTTTGGGGAACAGTACAACTTTTGCAAAGCTTCAGTGTGTTTTAGAACTCGGGCTAGGGAAAGTAAATAGATCTCAAACAGATGAAAACTTATATAAATCTTCACTAATAGGTAATTCTAACCAATACAGCAATTGTAAGAAAAAACTAGTGACAGCAGCCATTGCAAGTTAAAAGTTTACAGAAAAATTAAAGGGAACGTTGGGCAAGAACAGGAATGTGGCTAATGAGCACGTTTTCCATCTAAGCTAAGACTTTTAGGACAACTTTCTTAATTGCAGAAATGTAAAATGCTGCACTTTCAATTGCATAAAGCCTTTACATAATAAGCAGTTCTCTACCCCAGATTACATGTAATTCCTGTCCAAGGACAACTGTTAGAAAAATCAGAGGCTCTATAGCTTCGGTCCATCTCCCAGGCTGCTCTGACCTAGAAGCAACAAACACCACCTCGAAGACTCTGTTGTACAGCAAATCCCTAATTTAACCTTTAACAGAAATGACAGCACAAACAATCCCCAAGCTGAAAAACAGAAGAGGAAGTCAAGGAGGAAAAAAATGCTGGAAATCAGTAAAGATTTCTCCATAACAAAGTGAGATTATGTTTCAGCACGTTGGCAAACTCCATTCAATGATCACCAAACTATTATTCAGGTTAGTTGAAACAGCAGGCCTACCTCTAGGAGTGGCAGTATGCAGATCTTAGCTTTGATTTTGGGATCAGACAGCTCCAGATGCTGTTTGAGAGAGACCCTGGAAGACCAATGCTGCTTCTGAAAATGTCAATGAAGAACACTTTGCCTCCTCTCCCTTCTTGGTCACAGGCAAAATAATTTAAAGAAGTTGAACAAAAGTCATCTTGATAGCTATCTGATTACAGTCATCTGATTTGTTCTACCAAATGTTTGGCAACAGGAAAACCCATGGATAATCTCAAGTAAGGTCAGAATTTGTAGCAATGGAGTCCCCTACTTATACAAGTATGGAAACGTGTCTGCTTGGAGTAGTGCCCGGACTTGCCATTATTCTCATAATGAATGTTTGGTTGGCTTTTTTTTTTTTTTTAATTCCAAAAAAAACTACTCCAGATTTGTCGCTGTTCATTTGTTTTCCTGAGACTGAACAACTGGATCATCGAGGAAACTTACAGATAACGTATTTTACGGTATGGAGATACACATGACTGAACCAAGTCTTTCCTGTGCACATACTGAGAGTGGCTCACCATGAACAGCAACCATTCTGTTTCTGCTCCCAGAAAGTTACCAGCTATCGAGGACAGAATTTATTTCCAATATCTGTAATTTCAACTGAATTAAGATTCCTCAGTGAAGGTATGACTTTAGGATAAGTCTGGACTTGTGCCCTGAGAGCTCTGGAGTCAGCCACATGCGTGTTTGGATGAAACGCAATCTATGTCTTGGCTCTCCACACTGTGAAATGGAAAAGCAGCACTCACTTTAGCAGGGTAAGGAGTGGGTTTGCTTTCATTCCCATTGCCAGAAGAGCATCTTGCTCTAACAAGCCTACACAACCTCAACCAAGTATTAATGTCAAGAAGTCCAAAATCATTGCTCAAAACACTTGATATCTCAAATTATCTGACTTTGTAAGCACAGGCCAACTAGCTGATTGTCTTCATCGGATTGTTAGGAGGAGGGATTTTTATTTTTACTTTTTCCTCCAGGAGACTGCAGGTGATAGACTTGCAAGCAGCCGGTTCACTTCCTCTGATCAGCTGTTTGAAAAGCATGTTTGGGATCAATCCCATCTGCCAGAATTTAGTATATATTCCATACCAGGACATAGAGCTTCTTAGCAAATCCTCTGGATAGAGAGAATACATGTGTTTTTAGCAGTGTACTTTTAGATTTAGAACAGCTACTTTTTCTCCAGGGAGACACTTTCCAACCCAAAGGAATCTTTATTCCATTACCTAGTACGGGTGTTGTTTCTGGTTAAATACATGCAGTTGTACAAATCATTTTGGGGGTAGTCACTAGGTTTCAGAAGCACGATGACAAATTCTGTTGATCAGAGCTGTCACAGGCATTCCAGCTGCTGTGCCTGATTCCCACCCCACGCAAGATCCTAAACAGTTTACTAATATATCCTGTCAAATACCCTTTAAGCAATTTGCTGTTAAACTCATCACAGTTCGAAAATTGCCTATTACTATTCTATTTTCCAGCCGTGTTTTTATAGCAGTTGTTATATCTTGGAACCTCTGAAATTCTGAAAGAACAGCTTCCCGTATAGGTAAGTTGTCATGCACGTTATCATATCTTGCTTAACCTTGCACTACAGAAACCCAATGGAGTTCCAAACATTGTACTTGGAAAATAAAATAATTGTGTCCTCTGTTTAGTAAAACAGTTTTCTTTAGACTTGTTTTGTTCCATTTTCCACAGTTCTCTACAAGAAACGGCACTTAACACAAAAGACTTAAGTGTTGGCAGATGACTACAGAAATACGAGTTCTTCATAGTATTACTTAAATATCTAGATATCAAGAAATTCTGAAGTTGCATCTTAAGCTTTAAGATCTTTCATCTGAAAGATGTCATGTACAGCCTCGGGACCGAAAGTGGCTGGAGGCATTTTATCGCAACGTTCCCACCAGATGTCAAGGTGCTCTGCGTATGTTGCACCACATGACATACCTGGTCTGTAACTGGAAGGCTACACCATCTTCGTTCTTCAAATGCTTAAATATTGTGGCTTTACATTTTTCTAATTGTCATTTTCTGATAGTTTTCAACATAATTGTTAAAAAAAACCACCCATACTCCACCTGGTATACTAGGAAAAATGAAATGCTCCTCTATTTCTTCCATCACTATAAACTACAGAGCATCATCAAGAAGTGTCCCTTCCTCCCTACACGCATTCAGTACCTTTGCTAAAGCTAAAGAGATGACAGTTTAGGCTCTGCTCTCAAAAGGTTTCTACTGAAGCTACTGGGAAGCTGCACGAGCACACGATGTGTCTGTGCGTAACCACACCCCAGAATCAGCACCGTATCCAGTTTTAAAGCCATAAATACACGTCCTTTGCCATGTAGAGCAATAGGAAGGCTTTTATATCACACATCCTAGAATTTGCCATTGTCATCTATGTTTAATGGCAATCCTCAGGGCCTGTTCTCTTTGGAGAAAGAACTGCATAGCTTCTGATATGTTTACACAAAAACTTCAGAAGCAAAGTATTTGGAGAGTAATGTAAGACTTATGCAGTTGGAAAAAAGACAAGCCTTCAGGCATGCAGCCTCTAGTTAAATTTCTGTTTAAAGAAATGACATGTTCCTTTGCCAGTCCAAAATAAAAGTCGGTAAGCCCGATAACTGTAATACAGGATTTTCCTTGAGAATATACAGGAAAAAATAGCTAAGACGGTTCTCAGCAAATGATTCACTTCTCATATATTCTACTGGCTAATCCTTCTCCCCACTTTTTCTGAATTTCACTTCACAAAGCAATGTATTCAGGCAGATATTACATGACTGGTACAGTAAGAACCAGTTGCGAAAGAGCTATTTCTTGCCTGCAAAGTCCTAGTTCATTTAAGTTCTATTTCAGATCTGCTGAAAACTAGCTTGTTCTAAAGGCTCAATAGAATTTATAAATCCACCTTTTCCCAAGCGTTCAAACCTAGCTATATGACAGACATCTCAGGGTTTCTAATGGTTCCATTTCTCTAATGTACAACTAGGGCTTACACTCTGAGTTGCAGAGTAGAGCAAATTCGGTTACTTAGACGGAGCAGTTGAGGGTCCTGGCAGTCCCCCAGGCAGCCTCTCCTGAGCCTCAGCAACAGGAGGAAGGATCGGCACACACGTCTGCATTTTGCAGGAGGAGGAGTTAACAGGATTGGTAAGAGGAACACTTCTCCATTTAATAAAAAGAAAGGCAAGGCTTCAGTTTCCCATTCCCTAATTCTCTAAAAGAAGAGAAAGGAGAAAAAGAAAACAAAAATCCCAAAGAAAATAAAAAGCAAACCCCTGCGTACGCCGTGCCTGCTGCCCCTTCCTAAAACCCTTCAGCCACAGCACTAGCTGTGAGCATCCACCAAGACATCTCGCTTGTGTAGACGCTGCCTGCTACAGACAGCAATGACACAGGATGGTGATTACAGGTCTCACGGTAGAAAGAAAGATCTGATGCAGGACGTCCTCTTGACAGCCCCGTGCATCCCATTATAATGGCCGTGTGCTCTGGGAACGGAGTTTCTGATTAACGCCCACATATTTTAGGTATACTCTTCACAAGATGTGAAGTGCAAAATAAATCCGGGAAGCCAACCTTAAATACCTTATTGAAGCCTTATTATTAAGCGCCAGCTGAAGCTGACCTGAGAAAGCCTACTGATACAAGTCTTTCACCCTCAGGCACCCTAAAGACTCGTACGTTGCCCCAGAGGCATGTTAAAACTTGAAGTCCTACAACAACTGTTTAATACAGAAGACTCATGTACGTGCGTGGCAGAAATAAAATGGACTTAAACTGATTTTGAGTGTTAGCTGCAGCATAAAATCATCTCACTTAATGTGAGGGTTTTGTGTGAACTAAGACCAATGGGGAAGTAAAAATTTTCAGCTCAGTCAGACTGAGACTACAGGTCTGCGTATTTATCAGCTACAGATTCTCATAATGCTGAGCAAAAATCCAAAATATTAACAGGAATGCTAAGAAATTTAGTCTTTTAACAATTACTAGGAATTATTCCAGAGTTAGACTCATTCTGAAATTTTTCATTTAGACAGAAAACCTTGTCCTGTTCCTGACCACAATTCTCTTATGAGAGCTGGTTTCCGAATTTATTACCTACACTGTTCAGCAGGAGAGTGACAAGGTCTCAACTCTGTCATTATTAATATCCACAACAGGAAGGCAAGGTCTGGATCTCGGCCAAGGAAAATCTGTCCATTGAATTGCAGCAGTTCCCCCGATAACAGTCTACTTCAAACCTCACAAAATGCTCCAAAATGAGTGGGAAAGAGGGCGATGCTTGGCACAAAGGAAGAAATACTATCCAGAGACCGATCTAGAAGGGCCAAACATGAAAGCATTTGCTTAACGTGCTGAAGAAAAATAATCTGCAAGAGCTGTCAGACCAACACACTCTCCATTTTGCATGAGCAAGGCCCTAATGATACTCCAAACAAAGGAAGTTTGTTTGCCATTAACTTCTTTGTATATACATTCTCATCAGGAATGTTTTTAGGTCCACAACAGTAATTTATATATAGGCAAAAGCTTTCATGTCAGCCAGCCAAATCATAGCTGAGTGAAAGAGATACCAGAGCGTCATCCTCCTCCCTACATCTACTCTGCCTTCCCAGCTCCGCGCCATCCCCTTTCCTTCTGTCTTACAGGACGGAAACAGAAGATGGAAAGAATGAGAAGATAATATGGGAAACTGGTGCAATAAGGGATTTGCATTCCTCTCCAGCCTCTCATCTACCTAGTCCTTCTCTTACGTTCCACAGTGAAAGAGATACAGCTATAAGTTTATAATGCTGAGTTTAATAAAACTCAAATATTTGTTGATGGAAGATTAAATGAATAAAGCTGTATTCCAGCTATCGTGCTGGTAACAGAATTTGTATTTCAGGATCCCAATACTGTTCCCAGTAAAACGGTTAGAGAAATCTTCCTTTGGGTGCCAACATCGAAGTCGTTAAGCACTCTCCTAAGGTTAAATCCTTGGAAGCTGTGCCATCTGAAGACGGTTTGGGTAGCACACGTATGGTGTAACACTTCGCATACATCCCTGTATTATTCCAACTGCAGTAACTAGTCTAATGAAAAAAATTTCCCCTCTCTACAAACCTCCCCTTCGTAGATCGTCATGGCTACACCACCACCACGACAACTTTACAGCTGTTCTGGTAAGACTCAAAAGACCTTTTCTTGTGGACACCTTCAGGAATGCCACCATGTTACACTGTCATCAGCAAAGCACCCTTAGCGCAGCAGACACCAGCAAAACGCCATTCCCTCCCACTTGCTCCAGCCCTTCACCCACAGTAAGGGGGGGTGGTGGTGGTCGCAGAACGATCAGGGTGAAGCTTTGCCGTTAAGCCTGTCCTAATGTGGCTGCGCCCTCCCAGGCAGCAGCCGAGCATGCACAGAAGCAGCACGTCACTTAGGTCTGAGCCATGTCCCCCCACCTGTGACAGTTACAGCCACCAACCAGAGTGACATAGCTTGGCAGCAGCACGGCTCTGGACTTGGTGCAAATTCGAAATCCAAATAAAAATCAAATTACTGAGAAGCAAGCAAAAATTCACACTTTCCTATAAGGATAATAATTGAATTTCCATGTAATACAGAAATTTATTTTTCAATAATGGAAATCCATTCTTTTCACCAGGATGTCTATTCCTAGGTGCCACATTCTTTTCTTGTTAATAGTATTTTTCTTTCCCCAAAGTGAGTCACTCCGGAAAATGCCACTCGCTTGAAAGAGAAAAATTGACAAACAAACCCAACTGTCATGAAAATTAATGTTCACTGCTCTATACTACAACTACCACATACCGATAACGTAAACCTCAATCAGAAAAGTTCCAAATTACTCAACAATAGTAACTAGCTTCAGGACAAGGAAATAAAATTTAAATCTGCAACTGTTAAAATAGTTTCTACTAAGACACTGCTAAGCACATGATCTGTTTGGCTTTGCTCTAATTTGGCTGGGAAGTCTTTTGCAGAAAGAAGGAAAATGTTTTTGATGGCTTGTTCAAAAGGAAAAATAGCCATTTATCAGGTTATGTAAAAATCTCATACTTGTGTTGGAAACTACAGTTTGGCAGAACACATTTAATTACCATTGGCTCTTCTAGAACATTAAGTAAAAAATAACTACGTTATAATCGCATTAAGGGTTTGTCTTTGTTGGTTTAAGACAAAGATTTTAGTCAAAGGCCTCATTAAATCTTAGATCATTCTTTGCAGAGCTTAGCTCCTCCATGGGTCTACAAAAACAAGGAAGTACAGCTATAAGCCACAGAAATAAAAGAAAGATGGAAACACTTCCAAGCTTTTTTATGCTCAAACGCAAAGAGGAACATTTTCCCTCTCAAACAAAAATTGTTCATTAGAAACTATAGCTGTTGAAATGAAATTATTTGTGAAATCAACCCTCAAAATCATAGTCAAACGCTTCAGTCCATATAGGCAATACTGTAAATATGTGCTCAAGTACGTACTCAACAAGGCTCAAGAGAAAACATATTATGAGCCACATCCAGATGGAGTGTGGCTCCAGCAAGGTTGTACTACCTCAAAATTACAAAATTCATTACAGCTAAGATTTTTCATAGTATGTCCACTTATTCTCCAAAGTATTTCTGTCTCGCACTATGCAAATTCAACGTACTCTTTGCATACTGACCACAATTAGAAAAATGCACTACACAACTGAATTAAAAACAATGTAGCATAAGAAAAGAAAAAATTTAGTTTTACGATCCAAGTCAAGGCTGAAAGTTTCTGTATGAATCTGCAAGACTGCAATTTTGAAATACAGATGTCCTAATGCATGCAAATATTTTCCTTACAGATTAATCAGATTCAAGTGTTCATCTGATTTTGAGTTTTGGCACCAGTGAAAGGTTTGCTTTAGTAATACACTTACATTTTTGCTTCATTTCCCTTAGAGCCCCTGCAAAACCTACCACAGCCGTCATACCCTAAAAGCACAGTATTCCTTTGCACCGTGTATATTCAACAGCCAGAATGACATCTTTTCACTTGCATTAATGACCTCGTTAACATGTTAGTTAATTATCCACCTCCTTCTGGACAGGTTCTAAGAGTTGGCAAGACAGCTACCACTTTCTGCAAGGCACATTCTTGTCTTATAAGCATCAGTATTAAATAAGAGTTCATCTGCAAGCTCTTTATGTAAACTATTTTTTCTATTTAAACACTGCAGTTGAGTAAACTGACATCACAGATTAAGGCTCTATTCATACCAAGTTCATATACTAGATCTAATCTGTTATGTGAATTAAAATGTCTACTGCTAATTGGAAAACCATAAGCTCTGCTGTATCTGCAAGATGTATACTTAGGAAGTTCTGCTGCGCTAATTTAAGGATTTAATTTAAGGATTTAATGCAATTAACAGGTAAGCAAAGTCACTGCTCCTCTTGTCCACTTAAGTGACAGACGTTGCCTCCCTCATCTCCCAGCCATGTATGATGACGTCCCTAGCTGGGAAAATGTACTTTAGTTTTTTTATTTTTAAATTCCACTCCCTTTCCAAGGCAAAGGCTGTTTTAATTTATTTTAAGCTTTGAAGTAATTTCTCTTCTCCCCTGACAATATTATTGGTAAGGCAAATAAAACTGTTTCAGAACTTGAACTAATTTGATCATGACACAATACTTCCACAACTGACTTGTGCTGCTCCTATCAGCAGTTCATTCTATGCCCAACGTAATAGATATCATATGAATAAACTTCTCCTCTTTCACCTTGTACATGTTAAAGAACCTACCAGACTTCAGGAGTTATTTGGGGAGGGGGTTAAAATACAGATTTTCATTGCAGAGGCGCTAAAAAAATTCATCATCACTTATTTTGGGGAAGAAGCAGAAAGCTAAAGGCAAAAGGGAACAGGGAACTAAACAGAAGGCACGCAGCCACACTTTCAGCTTCCCCACGTGTCGCCTATAATGCATAAATAATAAAATAAATTAAAATAAAGTAATAAAGAACAAATGCAAAATAACATGGCAACTTTAAAGTCCGCAGCATAGCCTTTGCATTTCTTCAGTCTTCACAGACATGGCCAAAGCAACTCCCTTGCTACGCTGAACTGGAGCAACTGTTTATCTGAATGAGCTGATGTCCGAACACTCCCACCCCAAAAGGTGGTACAGGACAATCTGGCAGGAGGATGAAGGGAAATCAGTTAACATGTAGTTTAGTAACAAATACAGCTTTGGATGAAATTAATCCATCAGCAGACCTGAAAGCCAAGTTTTGACACAGAGCAATTAAAAAAAAAATTAAATAATTTGTTGTGCTTTATCAATGTTCCTCACCCTGACCTGAAATGCAGTTCAGTTTCTCCTGCCCATTCACTTTCCAACCCTTCCAAGGGACCCGCCAGTAATCAGATGTCAGGTGTAAGCCCATTCATAATGTGGTATCAGTGCCTCTGAAACCGAACGGACCATCCTTTTTCCTGAACTACTGAGCCATTTTCATCAGGAAATGAGCAGCAGCAGAACACAGCCTGAGTGGTACACTGCAGATATTTTCAAAATTATGAAGAATAACTGCCTTATGGAGTTGTAAGTCACAGGTGTTACTTTAATATCCCATATTAGTGCAAAAACACCCACCCTTTCGGTCATATATTAACCCTACATACTCTGCATCTACGATGCAGAAGGATGACCATCAAAAAGTTTAAGATCTGTTAATATTTTGTGAGAAGCACTGTGGCCTACTGGAAGAAGATGCTGAACCTGAAGACTTTAATTCCCAGATTTTGGTCCGTTTCTTAGATGGCATGGTCAAGCCTCTGTATCATTTGCAATATGTTCGAATCACAGAATGGTTTGGCTTGGAAGGGACCTTAAAGATCATCTAGTTCCAACCCTGCTGCCATGGGCAGGGACACCTTCCACTAAGACCAGGTTGCTCAAAGCCCCGTCCAACCTGGCCTTGAACACTTCCAGGGATGGGGCAGCCACAGCTTCCCTGGGCAACCTGTTCCAGTGCCTCACCACCCTCATAGTGCAGAAAATGTTCAAAAATTAAGTGGAAATAACGGTGTTTACAATCTTTTTAAAGCATTTTCACATTTATTGCTAAAATAAATGCCATGTAGGAGATGAACGCTCTTGTTGACACTGGATTGTAAGGTGAAAAGGTACAGATTTCTTGCCATCCCCTAGCTGAAATTTATAGGACTTTAAGAAAAACTCCGGTATAACAGTTTTTGTTGTTTTTTTTTTTTTTAGTAACTGATTATTGAAATTTTATAATTATAAATATTGGCTTTATCTCAATTTCTGTAATTCTCTAGAGCTAAGAAGAGTTTGGAAAGCATGAAATGCCTCATTTTCACCCATATACAATTCTTTTTTCCTAGCCCTAGTGCTTGCAAGATATCAAGTTTAAAACTTTTGTTGTTATAATACATCAGCTTGATTCTTGATTTCCTTTAACAAGCAATTTCCCCCAAAGAATTAAAGAAGAAAAATCATTTTTGAGCCAATAGGTTTTCGTTTTTTGTTTTTTTTTTTAATAATGGGTTATTTGAAGCTGCTCAGGTTTTGGAATATCAGGATAAATGTCAGGGAGATAAATCACCAACACACCTCGTGAAACTTGCTGCAGCACTCTCAGTAAACAAGCTGGAACATATGGTTATAATTATGATTTGTATGACCACAGAAATCAGAAGCTCTAGTCACGAACCACAGCCTCGCTATGCTATGTATTGTACATACTCAACGACGGCCCCTACCCTAAACAGCCTACAATCTACATATAGGGCAAGAGACAAGATGGATTAGCACTGAGAGGGGCTGACAAGAGAGAAGCAGCAATATTAGTCAGCACAGTAGCAGAGCTCCCAGCACACCATGAGCCTAGACAGTGTCAGGTAGATATCACAGAAAAGAGGCTTCACAGAAGACTTCAAAAACACACATACACCTTGAGAAAGTTTAGTATGAAATATTTTGTCACTGCTGGAAGGGCGGAGTGGTGGCAGCCAAGGGTCCCCCAGAGCATCTACCTCTCCGAAGGAAAGAAAAAATCCCTACCGGTTGCTCCCTGCAAATGCGTACGTCTCACCAGAGTCAATGGAAGACTTCCAAGAACTATCAAGCCCAGGACCTTACAGTATAAATTGCTCTTCTGGGAAAGGATGCTTTGCTATCTTTGCCGTCAGCGTCTATGAAAAGATTGGGGGTCCCAGAGCAAAAGTCTATGCTACCTGTCCAGCTAGTTCTAAATCACTGGTGGTTTACTATCAAAAATAAACTGGTGAAGCTTACAAGAAAGATCAAGAATTTCTTAAATAATTATGCTGTGACTCTTCTGGTTTCAAGATCCTTGTGATTGAAAGCCCCAAGAGCTTGGTGGACCTGAGACCTAGGCATGCTACCAGAAGTGCTACCGCTGTATAACTGTTCTATACTCTCACATCATTCAAAACCACAAATTAGATTTTAAAAGAAAAAAAAAAACAAAACACAACACACTGTATGTCAAAGGAAGTGTGCAACAGCTTGACAGTGAATACATCTCTGGCCTGCAGAGATTTACGCCAGAGGCAATCTTTTTCTGTGCTACTGTGATTAAGACAGAAGATGAGTTTTATCTCGTGAAAAAAAGGCAATGAAGACTCTCACAGGGGACAGTCAGGCACCGCTCTGACAGTAGTTCAACGTAACTTCAAACCAGCTTCTATGGTCCTCACGGCACCACAGCACAGATTTCGGTCAGGATGAAGCTGCTCTAGAGCCCAGCTTGCTGGGCAGCTTTTGCAGACTGAGCCTGCCACAGCAACACTACTATTAATACTTTGTATTAATACAAAGAACGTGTGCTTGAGCTGCAGCCACACGTTTTGATCCAGTTCAGACACGCCTTTAGAGAAACTAAGAGAAAGGTTAAAGATCTGGACACTATCTAAATCTTCACGTTCAGGCAGGTCAAAACGCCACGATTCCAGTGACAAAAGGATGACACTGTTACGGACTGTAAGCAAGAAGGAAGATGAACAGACAGAACTGGGAAAGAAATCTCAGATCTACACCTTCTTCACGAACAGGCAATTAAACACTGACTAAGCACCAGGGAGACAGACAAGGTTGTAGTTATGTAGCAGATCATACCACATCATGAAAAGGCTCTGGAAGGTAGAAACAACCAGCCTGAAATATTTGTTAGTAGAAAAAAAGCTTGGTGGAATCCTAACAAATAACAGACACATCGTTAGTAGCTTTTTGTGTCTGTCTACTTTGACATGTTTTAATCTAGGTATTACAAATCAGACTTACATAAAATTGAAGAGGAAAAAAAGATATTAACATAAAAGGCTAAATATGAATAAATAGTTTTCTTGTAAAGTTGAAGATAACCATGCAAGTGCTCCTGTTAACCAGAATGCAACACCAAAAAAAACAGGAATAAGCTATAGTACATATATAAGTCACAAATGTACAACACAGGTCATCAGATGCCTTCAAGTACACTAATGCTGAATGACATAATGCAGAGTGAATTATATACTTACATGATAGAAAGTCATTAATGGTCAGGAATGCTTGCCTAGTTCCAACCAAAGAGTACAGACATGAGAAAACGAGTCATTATTGACCACTGTACGCTGAATTCTGCAATTTATATTAATGCTACAACAGTACATTTGTGGGCCAGATTAGTCATGATGATTGCTTAGGTGATTAATGAAGATGAATCCGGCTACTGCCTTTTCATTAGTTTCTTACAGGTACAACATTGTACCCATTACATCTATAATCATCTAAACAGCACAAACTAAGTCAATTAGATCTTACTGTTGCAGTAACTCCTAAGCACTGCAAGATGCATTAACGTGTTGGTTGTTTTTTGGTTTTTTTTTTTAATAGCAAAGTATAAACTGGATCAAGTATTTCAAATGAAACCATTTAAATTGGCTTATTTTTCAATAGTCTTGAGTAGCACTAACATTTTCCTGCCTTAGCGTATCATCTCTTTGGCAGTTCCTCGCTGTAACATGAATTTTATTTTGCAAGAAATAAAATGACTAATTAAAAAATTTTGCTTGCCCAGAAAAACGTTCTCTCAACTTGGTTAACTGCGGACCACAAATTGGCAAATGCTAATAATACTCCAAAAAAAGATTTAAAACCAACAAAAAAAAAAATTTTTTGAAGGTAAGTTGGTTCAATGTACCTTGTGAACCAAGAAGAATGGACTTCTAATTTCTAATATATGAGGTCTAATCTCTACCGCCATGCATACTGATGTCATTTATGCCTTCACATCAACACATACCATCAGATCTAGCAGCACTTTACAGTTATTTTGCACACCTACAAAAAGACTGCAAAGACAAAGCAAAGTTGACTCAGTATAGAGGAATGTCCTTTACAGAGTAACAAAACTAAAATATCATTATTTCCCCCCTCATTCCAAACCCACAATTGTTTATTTAACTACTGGAGGATAACATAATTGGCAATACAAGTCTAACCAAGGAATTTTATATACAGGATGGAGAAAGGTACTTGCACACAGATAGCTTGCATGGAGTCACAGGCCAAACCAAAGAGAAGTAACTGGTGTGAGGATGTTGGCTGTACGGTTTCAGGGTTAAGGAGGCTCATGAGAGGAAAAAAACCAAGCTACGAAGGATGAGAAGCAGGAGAAGGTTAACTGTGGGAAAGGGTAAACTTCTGCTCATATCGTGTATAATTATCACTCCTGCTGAATCACAAGGAAGGAAAGGGGGGGTGGATTTAACATACAGTGCTTATAAGAGTTTGTTGATCTACTGCTGCTGTGCAAGTGACTACAAAATATGCATAACATAATACATGGTAACGTAGATGACTGCGGTATCAAGTTAAATAATTTCAAATTAACAAGTACAATAATTATCTTAAGCCTCGAAATTTCATATGAGAAATAAATGATTTTTAAAACCAGGCTCCTACCTCCTTTCATCACAAATAGACTATATTTAGACTATTTCAGTACACTTTATTTTAAGCATTATGTGGTATTTAAAAGACACTGAGCAACAGAAAAGTGAATTTTCAATTCTTCCACTCTTCTTTCAATTCTTATCTTGTAAAGATTACAAAATACACAAAAATAAAACAATACAGAAATCACGTCTACGTTTTCCACATCTGCTCATTGCTCAAAACTTGCTTCTGTTCCATAACAGACTATCAATTTGTGTTGCTACCTTCTAATCTGTATTGCATTCTACCCGTGCACCTGATTCTATATAAAACAAAGGATTGCAAAGGGTTAATTCAGAGATATTACGGCTAGGCAAATATGCCATTTACTCTACCAATCCTCTTGTGTCCAAGTTTCATCTATAGTCCAACATCGTATACAGGCAAATAATCAGACACAAAAAACATTAACCAACTGTTCGGGCACAAACAGGAAAAAAAATTTCAATTTTCTAACAGGATGTGGTACTTATTTTTTCCCCTTTCCCAGGCAGGTCATTAGAAAGCTCTTTATAAAGGCTCTTTTACTTAGAGCTTTAAATGAAGATACTTAATTCACTGGGAGAAGAGATGGCACTTCAGGTACTCATGAAAGAAGCAACAAAATAAGCGTAGGAGTATGCCAAGGGAGTTGTTAAGAGAATGGTTCAAGAGCAGTAAAGGGGGTGGAAGTGTAGGAAGAGACAAGAACAGACGTAGGCTGAAACCTTAAGGGTTTGCGTTAAGAAATGCAGACTCGATATACAAGTAGTAAAAAGTCATGGGGGGATATGATATCTATCAGAGGAGCTACAGAGGAAGGCAGGAGTGGCGGCAACTTGGATGGCCTTCACAAATCAATCAAGTAACCAGAAGAGGGGAAAAAAAGCTATTTTGCCTGTAGCAGCACTAAGGCAGAAAGATACTCAAGCGTGACTAGAGAGATTAGAACCAAGAAGAATAAAACCATCAGGTAAGTAGAGGTATCAAAATACGCAGCGAGAACTGCTCTCCAGTCACAAGCAAAAGTACAAACCACCTACTGAAAACTGCTTCGGAAAAACATTTTAAGAGCAATTTTCTCTAGCAATTGAAAAGAAGGAAGAGAATGTACCTGTTGGGACTCTTGAATAAAAACGTCATAGGGAACAGTTTAATTAATTTCTTCTCTGTTTAAATAAACCCAAGCAACTGTTTTCTGACACATTTACGTTACGGGCACAACCCAAACACGGCAGCGGTCGACCCTTGAGCGTGTAAACTGGAAACCAGAAAGGAGGTGCGTGTTCCAGCCGCACATTGAGCTGTGTGTAACCTCATCTTACGCAGAAGCAGCGATGTGTTTAGGCTATGCTGCACCAAGTTAGAGACATGCTCTTTTACTGCCTCCATGAGGAGAGCCACGCACACTGTCACAGACCGTAAAATATTTTCTGGCCGACCACTTGCGGCCTGAACTTTAATATCCCCTAGGGATGCTGCCAGTGAATGGATTTCACAAAAGAGCAAAATAAATAGTATCAGTTTTAACAGCAACTGACTTGCAAAGTGTTATTTAGTTTACCGGGAAAAAGAAAAACAACATATACCATTACTGTTAGCGATATATTGTATTTCACTCTTATTAGATGGAAAACCTTCAGGAAGAATTTTTATATGTAATACACACACCAATAAAACACATCTGGTGTGGGGAAGAGAGCAACCACCTACCAAAACACAGTATATAGTATAACAAACATGAGAAACCTTTTTCTTAGCAAAAAAATGGCATCAAGCCTTTCATATTCTTCAGGCAACCTCTCTCTCTCTCTCTCTAGCAAACAGTCCGCCCACAAAAGGTCAGAATCTAGTCACACTATTCAGGAGAAAAACCATCAGTCAACCTACCGGGAAAGACATACACTACAATATGTTACAAAAATTCTTATCTAGGCCACTCCCTTCTATCACAGAATCCTTGAGACTGGAAGGGATCTCTTGAGACCATCTAGTCCAACCTTCTGCTCAAACAGAGCCACGGAGCAGGTCACCATATCCACTGAGTAATCAAAAAGAATAAAATATGTCCATAGAAGAATTTCTTACCACATTTTAACTAACTTGAAGCATTATCAAATGGGGCACTACTCGCTTTATTTTTTTTTAAAAAAAGTATAAACAAAAGCAAAAAAATGGACTAAGTGCTACTTTTACCACGTGCTGGCCTGCAGGGAAGGCGTCCCTGCAGTGCCTGCAGATACAAATGCCTCAGATTCTAACACATCTTGAGATGGACCGTCTATGGTTACAACCCAAGCAGGCCTGTGGACAGCTTTTCTGTACTGAGCATGCACACTGGTATCACTTGTTGAAAAAGAAATGGGCTACAGGTGTGTTTGTAAGAGAGGTCACACAGAAGGCAATACTTCATAAGGTTTGAAGTATGGTTTATAGAAAATAAGACTCACTTGCCACCCCAGATGCGATCCCGTAAAGCAGTCCTCCTCCATCTGTTTGCTGCTGAAAGACATGGGTCCCTGGAGGAGGCCTTCTTTCTTGTCTAATGAAATTATATAGTAAAGTTTTCACAAGTCTGCTGGTATATGGGAGACTGAAAAGAAAAAGAGAACAGCTTTAGTTGACTCACAACTTGCAAAATTTGGCACAACAAAGCCCAGGCAGGGTGCAAAGGCTGGCGTTTGGCATTAAACACAGACAGTAACTCTCCCAGTCTTGAGCAGACTGGAAAGGGAAAGAACGCCAAGGTCTTGCCCATGCAAAGCTGCACTGACTTCAGCAGGGCTCTGCAGGAGCACCTTCAACAGCAGGATCATCAAAACTGTTTTGTTTTCTTTTTTCAGTACTACTTTTAAATCAATCATTTAATTTGTGGAATCATTGCATTCTTTTACCTCAAGACACAACTGAAAAAATATTTATGCAAGGGAAAGAAACATTATATTTGTTTCATTTTCGCTCCATGCTTTGGTTACATAGAACCGGTAACAATAGTATTTCTCCACACCCCCAATATTTTTGTCTGTGTGCACGGCTGGGGCCAATTTGCAAAGACCAATGAACCATCTGACCTCACATCAGTGACTGACAGGTGCACATAAAGTGTGCTGGATTTAAATAAAAGGTTACAGTATTTCCAAAACAGAGAAGGATTTCCACAGAAGCAAACAGTTGGTTCCCATTCCCACGTGATATAGAGGTGGACAGACCGGGGCTGTGTTACGATGAACTCCAGCCCCCTCTAACCACTACCCCTCCAACTCTTCACATTGCCCTAGATTCCCAGCCACCAAATTCCCACCCCTCTCTCCAGAGGCCAGGTACCTGCTACTCCCAACTCAGGTCTCCTAGACCACGTACTGCCTTTTCTCCCAAACATTCCCCGTTTTGCCCCAAACCCTCACCTCCTTCGGCCCAGAGACTGAAGTACCACCAAACCCCACAAATACGGAGGCTCTGCCTCTACCCCGCTGCAGTTTCAGGCTGAAGTCTGCCCTGTGCTCCCTCTGCCCACATCCAAGACGAGCCTCCCTCCTTTCCCTGCGTGCCGCCCCGGAGCAGTAGCTCTCTCTTACATCTACTAGAAATTTCAGAACACCAGACAATAGATACACTTCCCAAAAATCTGCCCGCGTGGAATTTAAAGTTGAAAGAGGATGAATGGTAGCCTGACCAAAATGCGTAAAAGCCACCGTGACAAAGCATTTAAACAAAACAACCGACTCGCCAGAACAAGTGGTATTACTCATACGACCGAGTTTACCACCTGCTAAGTATTTCCACTGTTGCAGCTTAAAACTCAACGCAGCACATATGTGCAGTCTTTCCAGGGGCTGCTCTTTATTTGTCTCACAAGAAGGCTCATTAGCATTTCTGAGGTACATGGGTTCCCTAGACTGCAATGTTACAGGAAGAGACCCATACCTGAATCAAAAACCATCTTGAAAAGTAAAAGCTGTTTTAAGTTAGTGAAATTACCCTCAAAAAATGAAAATGGCTTCCAAAATAGTTTTACTGAAGTCAGGGCTGCGAGATTTAAACCTGAAACCTTCCAACAGTCTTTACAGCTGTTTGCTTTTGTGTTCTGTTTTCTTTTGAGCAGAACAAGTTTTCTTTCAAAACAAATTTCACTGTCTTTTGTTTTCAAGTACAAACAGTCTAAACAAGTGGTCAGAAGCGTTTGCTTTGCCGTTAGGTACCACCCCAGAACACGACATACCATCGCCCATGCATCAGGTATTTGTGAATGATGCTCTCTCGTAGAATTTCTTTATGGAATAATTGGCAGGAGAGGAAGACGATGAGAGTCGTCACAGCTTCCAAGGAAATGCTGTATGTAATATCTCTGCAGGAAAAAAAAAGGAACATTTGTAAAGACTAATCTACTGGGTTTGTTTACAAACTGACTTCCAAGAAGACTTGGTAGCTTCACCTGAGGTTATACACTGTTTAGCACAGTGACTTTCAATTGGGAACACATAAACAACAAATTCAAAAAACCCAGAATCGCTTCATACCAACAACGGGTTGTTTTTCTTAGACTCACACATTTTTTTTTTTTCTATATGCCAAAGACCAGACAATATAAAAACATTGAAGTATTGCCCAGAACATTCCAGGTGCAATTTTCAGACTACACTTCACTCTAAAAATAATCTATCTCAAAGGCATGTCCTTTGTCCTGTTAAATAAAATTGTCACAAAACCACCATTCTAAGCCAGGGAAATGCCCAGCTAGCCAAACACAGTTCCATCTGCCAGGAAAAGTGGATCCCTAAGAAAGGAATGTAATACACAAAGGCTAGTTTAAGTGTAAGAAATGCTTAGGATATCAAGATACTACATACAGTTGTTCAGCGTTAAATGGTATTTTTGAGGTAACAGTGAAGCCTAAAGTTTCAAGACATTACAGCCAATCCCAAAGAATGTGCTGTAATGATTAAATACTGGCACCAGACAGTTTAGCAAAGCTCATTAAGTTAAGGTTAATTAGGAAAGACTGTGCAGCAAAATGCATGAGAGAGATCTCCACTGTTTGGGATATCTTGTGCTTTCTGTTCCCACCTCTGCCTATAATGAGCTTGTTACATATCTTATTTTTAAAAGAGGGAGAAAAATGGCATTTGCCTCCTTAATCAGTAATAAATTGCAGACTACAAGAAACCTTTTAACACACAATGAAATAACTTGGACGTGAACCAGTATCATTCTTGCTTTCAACCCAAGACCATTTTTACCTCCTCCAAAAGCAAGGAGATACTTCTTTCGGTGCAACAGTACCATCCTGTAATCCATTAGAAAGATTGTTATAAAGTACTTTTAATGTTTTCCCCACTGTTACTATTTAATTTCCACAGTATGCTTCACAATCCAATATTGTTAAGCTATAACAGGTGTCCAGCATCAATTATCAAGGTTTTTTGACCTGGGACCTACTGGAAATTCAAAATCTATTTATCCTTGTCAAATTCAAAGGTTTTATAGTATCTCTATTTAAAATAAAATTTTTAAAAAATCAGCATCAATGTGTGTTTAAGCAGTGATGCTAAGTTCTTCTTTGTTACAAAGTCACCTTCCAAAAAAATCTTATTCTTAACAGTTAAAACAAGTATAAACATACAACTAAGTGCTCTTTCAAATAATGACAACTTGAAAACTACAGTGCAATCTCTCTTGAAACAAAATAAGCTAACCACAGAAAAGACTGGCTGGAGTAAAACTCTTCATTAGCCTCAGGATCAGAACTGGTGTGGTCCTCACCAAAATGAAGAGGATTTCATTTAGAAGAAGTCAGTCTGATTTTTAGCACGCTCAATTCCTTCAATATTCTCAAGTGTGCTGCTAGAAATGCTGCAAATAACATGCATTGCTGTAAAACACGAGGAAGAAGAGTTTCGCGCATCACGGTGTATAGACAGCTGAAGTTCGGCTCTTCTGCAGTAGCTCTAGGCCAGAGTTTGAGCAATGCGCGTACCAGTTATTTGCTCAAAGTCAAGAGCAAACTGGAATCACAATTTCCTGGATTGCAGTCCACACAACCGCACTACCTCCGATACAAAAATGTTTTTGAAAGTGAAGGTTATGCAAGCTCACTGGTTTTTTTCTTCTCTCACATCATTTAAGTATTTGAATCGGTAACATTTTAAGTTATACATCAGGAAGAGATGTACTGCTTAAATAACATTCTTCCTTAAAATCATCAAGTACAATTTAATTACTTTTAGTTTTCGTGAGTTACCTGACTTTTTGCCCACTACTGAGGAAGTTAGCCAGTGTAAATGCTGATCAGGCCAGAGGTTACACTGCGATCTGGCTCCACTGCAAATTCATCTCAGCCAGAAGCAAGGCTGAGCTAGGAACGGCTCCCACTCCCTCTCCAAAACCGTGATGCTTTGCAATCAACTACCCACGTCCACCCCAAGCAAAGCAGGGAAGACCCGTATGTACTGATTATTAGAAGTTTAGCCACCAGCAAAAAAAAAAAAAATTAAGAAATGTTTTTCTATCAAAATAAAAACAAGCTTGGAAAAAATAATTTTTAGCTACAGAAAAAAAAAAAAAAATCAGAAGCTTATCATTACCAAGGCTGAGAAGACAAGAATAATGTCTCCAACCCTGAGTTGATGAATGAAAAGTCTGGCTTCGTGACATGCTACAACATCCAGAACAGCTGGGTCACTTTGCTGAGAGGAAACAAATTTCAGAGTCTTTTTCTCCATCTGCATCATTCATTTACTTATTTTTCTGACAAACCATACAAGTGGAATAGCAAATCGGAGGAGACGTTACAAAATTCTTTTCTATTTTTATAAGATTCAGTGTAAAGAAATAAAAAGAGGTTACTGTAATGTATTAAGTAATTTTTTTTTTTGGGGGGGGGGGGGGCGGGGAATCTGCTTTCAATACCCTTATATAACTCTGAACGAGAAAAAATAGAAAGCAAGCTGAATTCATGCAGCTCCAGTTAGCGAGTTATTCTCATTTTCTTTCCATTCGAAACCCAGTTAGGGCACATTTAACTGCAGAAACATTCCACTCAACCTGTAGAATCTGTTCAAATTAAATCTGCTCTGACATAAACACAACCAGAGTCCTGATATCTGGGGTAACCCCTCAGCTACAGTCACCCTTAATTTATCAGCACAAGGATAAAGCTTCAGAGCAAAATTATTTTCTCCACCAAGGGTCAAATGTACAGTTTTCTGAAACTCAAGCATTTCTAAAGGGTCACAAGAACTACCAGGAACCTCTTTTAACTTCAAAGAAAATATTGTTTATTTATACTGAGAGACTATAGAATAGGGGGTTTTGTTTTTGATTTTTTTTTTTTTAAATTCAAAGCTATCGGTCATATAGAATGACTTTACATGGAATTTATGCTGATCTCCAACTTCCTCTGAAAACTGTTTGCTTGCAGATAAGGAGGAAACTAGAAATAATGAACTCATGTATCAATTACATGTCAAAATTATTTAGCTATTTATTTCAGAAAACCAGAACTGCATGATGTTTTGAGTTTCTGTGGCTTTTTTTTCCCCCCCTTTCCAAGTGTCCTATAAAACAGACGAAAAAAAAATCCGCTGAACTCAGATAAAGCTCAAGTAAATGGGCTTCATAGAGCAATGTACCAAAGCATACACAGGTCTTTTTTTCTTTTCTCCCTCTGGATTTTCTCATTTGGGGATTTCAATAGTTATTCTCACTTAATTTTTCCCTCTTTTTTCCTCTCTCCTTCCCACTGGAGGATATGTTCCTGTATCAGGTAGACAAGCTAACAGGTATTATTCTTTTGTCCCTCTTAAGACGTACTTCTTTCACGGGGGAACAATCTGGCATTGACTGAACTCTAGAAATCATGGCAATCATTTCTCTCCCGCATTCAGGTTCTTTCCTTATTACTGGTAGCTGCCCTCCTTGGTATCACATTTCTTACGCCGTGACACAAAGCAAGCGCCTGTTTCTTTAACCAGATGGAACAGGTCCAGGGCCTTGCATGTGACACCCAAGTTAAAACTGACTTCTGGCAACCAACCTTATATATGCACATTTAGTCTCTAAAGCAAAGACATATCATATGTATCTGTGATTATCTTAAATTATGAATTCTTCAGAGAATAATGACTTGAGCTCCAAAATGCAAGATTCCTAGATGCTAGCATAACAAATATGTGCATGCATTTAACATGCATTTTAGTATCTACATTTCAATGAGAAACAGTTGATACGTCAATGGATTCCTTCCAAAAGCAATGATACCAGATCATTTCAACGAATGCTTTTAAATTAAACAACCGTGTACAATTTGCATTATAGCAATCTTTAGACAACAACTCATTAAAATCAAATGACAAAAATTCTAAGAAGTCAGCAACGCTTTCCATCTTAATCCCTTTTGTAAGGTAGATAGCAGAGATCTACTATCTCCTCTTTGAGAGACCTATGGCCCCGGGAGTACTGCTTTAAAGCAGCACTGCATTTAGACTTTAAAGAAGTACTGCTTTAGAAGAAATTGCTAGAGAAACAAATTCTTCCAGGATACAAACTGGAAAGGATATCACTTCTCTTCGGGTCTTCCATCAAGAACATACATTTTTATTGATTTATTTTATTTATTAATTGCGGTGGCAGACTTGTAAACTCCATCGGAGCTATCAACCTGCAGGCGTTCGAGGCTGGAGAACCACACCAGACCATCTATCTGCGTATCACACCCTCGCAAGGTTTTGTCTGCTTGAACTGGACCAAGATTTCACCTTACCCTTTTAACAGACACTTATTTCAAATATATCATAATGCTGATACTGCACTTAGAAAGTTCCAAATGTCTGAAAGAGGCGCCTATGGTCAAAACAGTCCTCTCTAACAAAAATAAAAGATCTTCTTTGTGGTAGAAACAGGAAAAGAGCACACACAAACAGCCAGTTAAGGCAACCTGCCTGAGCAATAACTCTTCCAACTGCAATAGCTTGAATGCTTGCCGTTACCTGCACCCACAGACAAGTGCTCACGCTAAGTGGTACCACATAGCAAACAGATGCCACACCATGACACACCACTAGGTTTCGAAGTAGATCTCTTCTGAGCTACAAAGAAAATGCTGGAGTCTGAAGCAGACCAAAACGTCAAGATCATAATAGCAAGGTCATCTGTCAATCGTAGCCTGTGGGGAAAATACAAAAACCAAAATACTCTTGTCTACTCCTGCAGACTCAAGTAAAAGCAATAGGAGCAGGAGTCTGATGCTACCAGCAGCTTACGTATCTAAGCTGGTAAGGGGAGTGGTACGAGGGTAACTCCTGTTTCCAAATGATGCAATCGCCCCCCACAGAACAAGAACTATGGGCCTGCTAAAACCTCAACTCCCCAGTATCCTGGCATCTGCTTTTTTCCACTCAAAGCCATGCGGATGACCTTCTATCAGCGTCAACTACCAAGACCTTCAACAATCTACCTATGTGTCACCATCCTGCTGCTGCTGGCCTCTCTCCAATGCCAAGCACCGTTCACAGCTGCTTTCTGTGCTCACCACATCATTCAGCTTTGTTCCCTGCCTGCAAGAGAGAGGTCTGTGAAAGAGGAACCAAGATGAAGCATAGAGGCAATACATAGGAAAATCTCAGCTAGGAACTCCAATTACCGCTCTGCAGGCATTGTAAACACTTTAATTGCTCAATGAAATGCAGCTATTTCTATATCCTAGCACACAGACGCTGAGAGCTCTTAAATGATTTCACACGTAAAGAGCAAACTGCCTGAACAGTCAGAAACAAAACTCTGAATTTCAACTCACACCACTACACCAAGCCCCCTCCCTGCTTAAATATTTTCCTGAACTTTCACCCAGCCAGAGCTGTCTGCTCCGAGTATTAAAAGGTTAAAAGGTAACTCATTTTCTAATTTAAGGAGAGTTGCCAAAAGGGCTGATTCATACAAAAACTCTCAAATCATACAGGAACCAGGTTTCATTTCCCTGCTTCCTGAGGGCCCACCAGAAAGGTGAAAGAGGAGTCACCACAGAGAATAGGATCAGTTTTGAAAAGTGAAAAGCAAGTAGAATAGCTGGTTATCAGTCTCAGGATACAAGTACAACAACTCAAAGCGAACATAATCTTTCCTCTTGGAATCACGCCTAATTTTACACCCACTGATGGCAAATACGCACCGTGGCAGCCGATAATGTACTATGCTTATTACAGCTGACTCCAAACATTTGGGAGATGTCCCAAAGGGGCACTCAAGAAACACCAACTGGAAGCAGAGAGCATTTCTGACATTTCCTACTGCATCTCCCCCGCACTGGGTATTCTTGACTGGGAGACAGAACGAGAGTGAGAAAACAACCAAAGATGGAAATACTCTAGAGGGAGTATCTAAAGGATTAAAATGATAGTTGGATTCAAGACCCTTTATTCCCAGACCTGTTCCTAAACCATCTGAGACTACGTGGCTGTGTACCTTTTCACCTCACTGGCATTCAGTTCTTCCCTCTACAGATTAAAAACATTTTAGAAAGAGTCTAGGACTTTTAAATGTTGCACAGAGAATCCATATTCTTCTGTATTTACCTTTCACATCAACAAGTCTTGTTAGCAATACCCACTAAATCTACGTGAAAGACCTTACCTTTCGAACAACAGAACACGAGAGAGCAGTCCAAATACCCATAAAAATGGACAGCTCAAATGACTGAGCTTGTGTAGCTTTCAACCCCCAGGGAAAAGGCAGCCACAGAGAAGATGACCCAGGTGCTCAAAAAGCTACTGTAGACCATTGCAGAGATCACAGGAATCACGTCCTGTGTTCCAGCTGTGCAGCCTGCGTGAAAGGCAGACCTGCTCCACAGTCTCTCTGTAGCACCACTTCTCAAACGTGCTGGTTTCAAGGCGGAGCCGTCTTGATGTGGTGGCAGCAATAATCTTTTTGGGTCTCATGCTTGTCCAGGCAATGGAGAAAAAAGGCTTATGGCTGTCACCCTAGTCGCTGTCACCGATTTGAAACAATCTGCAAACTCTTAAGGGGCCAAAAAGATATGCCTGACTTCAGTGCCTAGCTGTCTTTGCTGCCCAGACCAGAGACCATAGAATCATAGAATCATTAAGGTTGGAAAAGACCTCTAAGATCACAGAGTCCAACCGACCAAACCCAAATACTAGCAAGCGGGTGTTTTTCAAGATGTATCCGGTATCTTTTGTGAAGACAGGACTGAAAACCGTAACAGAGGAAGCAGATTATTAGGAGCTTGAATATACAGCATGATGTATGAGAAACAGTACAGACCTCTGATACTGTGCTCTGTGATTTGAAAGTTTGGTACGAGTTGAATCTAAGTTAAAGTTAGCCTAGTGAAAAGACAGGTCATTGAGCAACACCGATCTAAGTCTAAAATGAAAACTAAATTAGAATAGAATTAGAACAGAAAGAAGAATATGTGATACAGATAAAGGTTCTCCTGCTCAGGACCTTTCGACACTTAAGAGGCCACATATCTGCCATCAGAAAAGAGAAAAGGATGTAAGAGTGATGAAGAAAATCTTCCAAATAAATATATATTTATTTGCTGCACCACCACAAGGTGCAGCAGCAAATAAAACTCCCTTTATACTCATCAGTTCCCTTCTACACAGAGCACAATAATTTGAATTAAACTTTGAGGATCTTCAAAGTGCAGCAATACAAATCTCTTTCAGTTTGGACATTTTTGCTAGCTTCAACCTAAGCTTCAACAGATGAAAGTTTCCCTTTGATGATTAGGCAAAGTTGCCAAAAATGCTGAAGTCAAATAGCTCTTCAAATACTGGAGCTACTACAATCTTGATAAAAGTTCCGTGAATAGTTCTTTTCTAAAAAGCACTATTCTGACCTATTGTTTTGAAAGTAACAAAAAAATTAAAATAGAACACTCCTGAAATAGGAGAGAAAACAGTTAACTTCTTCACTACTCACAATTAGCAAGGAAAAAAGCCTAAGCATTTCTCATCATCTGTACGTGGCATTGTTCCTACACAGCAATGATTCCGCAGAGCTTTATAATCAATTATGTCGCCCTTCTTCCTTCTACAGTCAACTTTTAAGCTCCCAGGAAACGCAGCGAGCATCCTTAAATGAGTCAAAACATTGTTAACATTTAAATTGGGAAATAACTAACATCGCAACCTAAACCAATTGTAACTACAGAAAATAATGGAATGTAATAGCAATATCAACTAACAACTTCCACTGGCACCACAGGGTGCTACTTAACAGTGATTTAACTAGATCGTGGTATTTCATTTGTCCTCCACGTGCATTTATAGTTTTTAATGAAGTGAAAATGTACTGATAACAAACAGATGTGCAGTTATGTATACCAGCTCTTAACAAGCTGCTGAAAGAAGCCTTTAGAATTTTAAGCTTTGGGAGCTCTATCTTGCAACAAAATGTTAGCAATGGTTTCTACATAAAAGTCATACAATTAAATACTGAAGTTGCATCTTTTTGCTGACTATGCAGTTTTAATCATTAATGTACACTCTTGAGTGCTAACATTAACAAAGAAAAAGCAGAGTATCCATAACATACCCAAGGGAGCCATAAATCAAACATCAACACACCGTAACACAAGTATTATAAGGGATTGCACAAGTCTAATTCTTGAAAAGCAATAATGCTGTAGTTGGGATAAAATTTCTTAAAATTAAATGTTAATATGTGAAATCTTTTTCCTTGGCATTTTGTACAATGCAGCAGAGCCCATTTTTCAAAAAGGGTAATTCAAGATCTTTTTAATAACTCTCAGACACAGAGCCACAATGCTGCAGAGTCCCATGGTCCCTACTACGACCTGTTTTAGCTATGCTGAGTGTTAACTGCCTTAAAGCGCATTTGCCTTTCCCAGTACAAACTAACTTTGAGAAACAGTTTCTTAAATTCTTCGTAAACAATTCTGAGACACTCCCAGGTACGCTCTGCTGTATCTCTCTGCAGCCTTTCCCACCAAAAATCAACGCATTTTGGTCCTTCAGTTATATTTCATAGTGAGGGATATGGAGAGGTGGGTTGCAGACTTACCATTTGTCATCTTCCCCATCTTACACCTTTCCTTATTAATTTTGAGCTAGACTGCCCACCTGCATTTTCCAAGTATGTCTGTAGGTTATCCTGTAGGCAGACATGAGCTCATTCTGCCAAGGCTTCGAGTAGAGCAAGCCCAGAGGTGAGCAACCTCTGCCTGTGCTCAGGAAAGACTTGAGCCGCCTTCATGAACTCGGAGCCCGTGCCAAGCCCAAAGTCTTATGCTTGCTCTTGGTCAGGCTGGAACATGGGTTAAGATTACATACCTGCCTGCAAAATACCACACACAGGTGTCCTAAGCTCTCCTCCCAACAGACCCTGACTTCTTACATATATATCTTCACAACGTGATACTCAACCGTGAAGAATAATAAAATATTTCTCACTGCTCCGTAACAGAATCTACACAGCTTCATCCAGCAATGCTCTCCACTTTTCAGTAACACATTTGCAAAAAAACCGTTAAGACAGCACATCTGAAATTATACACAGAGAGGAGAAAAAAATTATAGTACCTCTGAAGTGTACCGCTTTCACCAAAAAGCACCTGACATGACTTTTAGAACAATTTCAAAAGCAAAGAGTGCAGGACTGTTGCACAGCTACCTCTGCTCCTGCATTCTGGACGTAGAGATGGTCTTCCATGCTTTAAAAATAATCTTAGTATTTCAGAGAAGGAGAAAAAAAAAGCAGCTTAAACTGGGGTGTAGAGAAGCAATATATTTAGACAGCAGCTGCCAGCTGTATCCACTCCTTCATGAAACTGCATCTACAGAACCCAAGGGACACAGTAATTGTGACAATCCTCTGTTAAGGCTATTGAATGCTCCTAACAAAAACTTTGCTATTCTGAATGACGACGCTTCAAAGACAGGCTCAGCATGGAGATTTTAATGGTCTGTCACAACAAAAATTCATCTCTAATAGCAGCTTTACAGACAGATACTCTGTTAGCAGCGCCACTGTAAGCTGCCAGGGCTGCCTATCCTCTAGCAAGTGATCCTAAGTCCTGCTACAAAAATCATTACAAGTTTGAGTATTCCATGTATTCCACTCAGACAATCTATTCCTTCCCAAAATTCACATACTAGGCCTGTAATTTTCTTGCTTTATTCCAGCTAAAGACAGAAATTAACTACTCCCTTGATACAAAGTAGGGAAAGAATTTATAGTGTAAATCTGATGAGGGAGAGGGAGGGAAGTAAAAAGTAAACTCACTACTAAAATAATCCTGATCATTCTCCCCCCCAAAAATTAATATTACAGTAAGCAAAAATGTCTCAGCCTTATAACATCTTTATGAAGAACGGAGTTGGACTGTGTATTAGAGAAGGCAAGTTTTTCTGTATCTCCTTTCCCCTACCCTACCTCCCCTTCGATGATACGGGGATAAAATCATTAGTTAAGGCATTATCACAGTGTTAAACACATTATACTGGTAAACAAGACAATAACATACACTTTTGTAAGTGTTAATATCTTACTAACAATTCAGTAGCGTGCTATTTCAGGAAAAATTTAGCTAAGAAAACTTACTTGACAAAAAAAAAAACCAAAACCTTCCACATCTATCTCTTATGAAGAGTATGTTTTTGATGTAGCTGAACATTAAAGATTGTAGACAGGCTTTGTAACTACTACTTTTTAATATGCCATTATTATCACTATATTATATAGTAAAACTAAGTGCTTTCAACAGCTACTTCCATTCCGAGCAACCACATTCACACAGAAATGGAGCTGCTGACAGGTTCAGTTGTTGAAAAGGGTTAAGAACAATCATGCCTGTAAAATTTTTTCTGCCAGAAAGACAGAATAAATGATATTGGACTCCACACACACATTGGGACTTCCAAGAAAGAAAAATAAAACCCTGCAGGATTTATGAAGTTGCCCATATACCGCAGTCCTTTCACCCCTTTGTACTTCCTCTAATCTGCTCCAAACAAAAAGTGTATCTGTTCCAGGAAGTCCTGACAAGCTTTGCAGAATGACACTCTAAATCATATCACTAATTCATTACACACTACCTACCCAAACCCTCATGTAATGCTGACAGAGTTGTATTTAATGAGAGCAATGTTTCAAGAACTATTGCATCTTTGTCAGCTTTCCAACCAAAAGAACAATCCGAAGTACAAAAACTAAATCAGCAGCAGAGCTGTATCATAGAATCACAGAATGGTTTGGGTTGGAAGGGACCTTAAAGATCATCTAGTTCCAAGCCCCCCTGCCATGGGCAGGGACACCTTCCACTAGACCAGGTTGCTCAAAGCCCCGTCCAGCCTGGCCTCGAACACTTCCAGGGATGGGGCAGCCACAGCTTCTCCGGGCAACCTGTTCCAGTGCCTCACCACCCTCACAGTGAAGGATTTCTTCCTTATATCTAATCTAGATTGACCCTCGTTCAGTTTAAAGCCATTACCCCTTGTCCTATCACTACATGTCCTTTGAAAAAGCCCCTCTCCAGCTTTCCTGTAGGCCCCTTCAGGTACTAGAAGGCTCTCTCAAAGCTGTGATGCTTTAATTGGGGCACTACATTTTCGGCACAGACTACAATGCAGTTTAACACAAAAGATACTGCTAACACTATCTTGAAGAAAAACGAAGTTAAAACTTATCAGGACAGGTGTGGAAAAACGTTTTTATTTCCAAAGAACAAAGTAAGTTCTCCCTCATATAATACTGAAGTATGCTTCATGACACATATCCCAGTGAGATGTGGAATCAACATATCTCAAATACAGCAGATGCATGGAAAAAGCCATGTAAACAAATCTGGAGACCTACAGAAACATTCCACTTAGTCATCGCTCATCTCTTCTCCGGACATCAAGTTGCTGGTATCTCAGAAATTAGTATAAACAAGTCATATGACTTAATGCACACGCAGTTCAAAAACCCACACAACTGCAGAAGAGGAACTTTTGTCTGCACCTTGCTGCATCCCGCAGAGATAAAGCGACACCTCCAATGCATTCCCTGTACAATTAGCACAACCATTTCTAGCCAAAAGTTAGCGGTAACTGTCTGTGTGCTGACAGAGGTACCTGAAACAAACGCCAAAGCTCCTACAAAATAAAACAGGATAACTTCTGTTGATCGTTTGAACTGGGTGTGAGATGCTGATCATGTACTTCTTCCAACGGAATATTCAGTGCTGGTGCTGGCAGCAGGTTATCATTATCCTTATCAGTACTGCACCATCACAGGGAACATTCAAATACGAGTATTTACACATCATAACCCCATCACTCTAAGTTTTATATTCTCTCAAATGCTCAGTTTATACAAGGAGGCTAAAAAAAAAAAAAGAGAAAAGAAAAAAGCCAACTTACAAGAGGGGAATTTCAACAATGAGCTGGATGAGGCAACACAGCAACTCTTCTATGAGGTCTTCACACTCTGTTCCTGAAAAGAAGCGTACCAAAGGTTTTCTGGATTTTCAGATACCAAAAGAAAGCATAGATTTAAACACGCAGATCTAGACAGTCGATATTTTAATTAAGGAACAAACACTAGAAGAGAAATTTTACCTGTTTAAGATAGCATTCTTTCCTGAATTAGAAGGCATTTGGGATTATCACCAGAGAAAATGGTGATGCTAAGCCTTTTATATATAAAACAAATAACTAATAACAATTGGATAAATAAGATGTTGGTATTGTAGGAATATGCTAATATTGAGCACATCAAGCCTCACTTTACTACTTACCTAAGTTCATATTAAGTGGTGTTATTACTAACAGTTGAACTGATCACTAGTGACTTCTAACTGGTCCACAGCTCAAGTCTCCTCCCAAAATTCCCTGCACTCTGCATATTTCCTCACCCCTGTTTTAAATCCCAAGTGAAGAATAAGCAGAGACAGATAGAAAACACAGTTCCATTTGTCTAACATACACTGAACAATATTCTAAATTGTGATCCGCCAAATGAATGCAGCCTACAGTACACATCACTGCTGCTCTTAGGCAATTAAATCTACACACTATTTTTTCATGAATATACATTTACTTACTGAAGAGGTTTTACACATTTCAATGACAAGTAAGAATTCATGAGTTTCCAAAATGCATTCTAAGTGAGCAGAAACTATTCTCTAATCATACACAATGTGACAAAATGCATGGGATGATTAAAAATAATTTTTAAAATGCAACTATTCTAAGCAATAAAATTGGTGGTATTTTACATTAGCACTGTATTTTGTAAAAGCAACCGTAACAAAGGACTTGCAAGACTTACTGAGGAAAAAGCTTATTAAGCCATTTGAAGTTGTCATATAATACAAAAAAAATGGAAGATAAATCTCTTGGCTCATTAGGATTTTTTCTGCTTTCAAAATAAAATTATAAAGAGAAACCTACAACACAAAGAAGTGTAGGGGTTTATAGTGCTGAATGGCCTAAGAGCAGGCATAGTTTTTCCCTCTGCGTTACCTGATAGGCATTAGGGCATTGCAGCACAATGATTACCCAAATGCTTGTTTATTTTGTATTTTTCAAATAAATACGTCCTGCAATAAACACAACATTATAGCCACATTATGGCAGTGTTACTCTGTCGAACCCAAGTTTGTTCTTAAATCCAGAACTCAGTTTTAAGAAGCACACCAGAGGGAATACTCACAATACAGCAAAATTATTTCTTTCCACAATCGGTTTATTAAGAACACATTAAAAATTGTCACCTAGTGAACTGCGCATTCTAAAGGAAATCAGTTTTTTATCACAGAAACATGGTTTCCTTTATATAGGATCCCCCATGAGTAACACAATGTAGCTCCTGTTAGTAAAAACCAAGAACTGCTAGGAGTATTTAACCTTAGACAGAAACCACTGCCAATATAAAGCCCAGATAATGTATTCTAAGGTAACTTGAACGTGACAGTTTCCTAAGGTTTTCTGAATCTAGAAAACGCTTATAGAGCAAGACTGCTATTAGTTCCCAAAAGGTACCTAATTTTTTCTCTTGACAATTGAGGAAGGGGAGGAGGAGAGAAGAAAAAGGATGAAAAAAGTAAAGTGAGCGCATTTAAGAATATAGTTTCTTCCACCATGCTATATACACAACTCATTTGAAGAGAGAATAATGTTATTTGAATATGAAAGAGGGCTTTTCCCCTACACTATATTCAAAATAAAGCAAGAAAATATTGGGTTAGCACAATCACGTAGAATGGAAGATGTTAGTCTTTCCTGCTCTGTTCTCAAACTTTTTTTCTTTAAAAAAAAAAGCTTAATTGCTGTAATCAATGTCTACAATAATTAATGTATCCTTTTCCCCAATGGGGCACAGGCATTCTTGTTTAATTCTTGTCTTGCCAAGACAATGAGGCGGATGCATGCCAAGTCTATAACGTGAGAGCGAGCTATAAACATGGAACACTATGTGTTTTCATAAACAATGTCATTTTCAATAGCAGGATAAAGACAACACACACAATACTCATTCACATTAATAGATCACATACTTGGATCAAAGACACGTGTAAAGCCTTGGGGAAAAATAAGTAAAGGGGGAATCTGTCCAGATAAGATCAGAGCAGACTTGCAGAGAGAGGAATCATAGGCGCATCTTCTAAACTCCATGGCAGTGCAGCAGTAACTGCAAACACACACGGTTTTTAAAATGTCCAGTTACCCTGAAGGACCATTTTTTATCAGCTATATTTAAGTCCTCAAACATGTGGATTACTTGCATTGTGGGTTTTCTGGCTTTTTGGTGGGGTTTGTTTGGTTTGGGTTGTTTGGAGTTTTGTTTTTTGGGTTTGCTGGTTTGTTTGGGGTTTTTTTACATAAAAAAATAATACTTTGTGTTTAACTTTTTCAAAGCTACACGTTACAGACACTGCATCAGCAGACACTACACAGGCAAAATGGCTTATCCAGAGGAAAGTATACATGCCAGGAGACTCCACTTCTGGTAGAATCAGCCCAGCTCCATCCTTGGCCCTGATACAGGGCCTAACATAGACAGTAAAAAAGTCTTTCTTCTCAAGAATCTAACTAGTATGTTGTCACGACCTGGTGTGAGCTGCTGTAGCAGCTGGGTGTACCCGATGTTAATAAGATATTCAGGCATAGCAAGGTATAGCCTCACCTTAGATGCTACTTGTTTTTCTGCCCTGTTGCTCCTACAGATAGGATAGAACCTGGACATCAGTAATGAAATAATTCATTACTTGTTAACAATGGGTACATAAACTAATTGCCACCCCTCATTTCCTTTATGATAGCTGAACACTTATGGAATCATTTCAGAACTGCAGTAAACGTATTGCTATTTATTCCCTCCTCTATGTCCTCTTATTGACTGTAATACACCAAATACAGTCCCTAGCAGCCTTGTAATAAAAACTTCTCTATAGAGAACGAATAGTTTCCTACTACAGGTCAGGGAAGAGGTTGAATGAACTGACGGTTTGATTCAGAATACAACACACAGCACATGCCCTCTTACACCTCTGAATCACAGTACGGTTAGAGACCACGCAGAAATTATGGGACACAGACAGTGGAAGCCTCACCAAAAGAGCAACGATTTCTGTTAACAAGACTAACTGCAGCTTCAGATCAGCATATGCTGAGTCCAGTTTAGGATTTATTAATATCAGGATTTTTTAGCTGAATCTTAAAGAATATGGTTTAAGTCTGCGTAAGGATTTTCCTACAATCAAAATTGTGCAATATCCTCCAAATTTGTATGCAAATTCCCAATTATGGATGAAGAGGCAAAGGTTGCACTTCCTGGGCCGAAGAACCATCCGAAAACTGCCAAAAGGAACAAACTCCTATTAATGGACTAATCTTGAAGGAAATCAATAAGCAGTGCTGGGGGGGACACGACCCAATCCTCTGCAATTTATTCATAACAACTTTATAATGGTAGGCTACAACATATCCATGCACTCAAACTTTTTGCAAAATGAAAAACCTCGACAATCACATTTTATGACACAAAGCACAGTTGCACAGCTTTTGTGCAATAGAGCGCAAGCATACGAATTGCAAACCCTGGGAGGATGATTCTTCCAGTTAAGACAGTTATCAAAAATGCTCACTAAACAATAGCGGCTGTGTCATATATAACCTGTCAAAATACAAGACGTATTGCTGAGTAGCCAGTGACAAGGATATTCTCCATATGTCATTGCTATCGTATGCTATACATTTCTGCCTGACATACTGAATATTGCACAGCAGGTGCTGATGCTCTGACCGACTGCAGCGCGAGCAGCCTGACGCGCCGACACTGCGGTTACGCACTCTGAGTTCCCAGGTGCCATACTTAAACTCAGAGAACATGGTATGAGGATATATTCTCAGACCAGAAGGAAAAAAGGTGATGCTCATAGTTTAAGCAGGGAAACAAACACCACTACACGGTGATTTCCAAAGGAGTTTTAAGATGATCTCCTCAGAAGGCTGTGAGATTGAACAAGGCATACAAAAACAGATCACAGGAGAGAGAGGCTGGCTGTACTGTTCTTTCCAATAGCTACTCACCAGCCATTAAGAAAATAAGTAAACAGTACTTCAAAATTCAGACACTGTATTAAAGCTTTTACCTATATGCATATTTTATTTGCATTATATAATTAATATAACAATGTATTGTATAAGGTTTGTTTTATCATGCTTGCAATTGAAAAATAGTAAAATAATATCAAGCTCTGGGAAATGAAAAGACAGCAAGGACAACTAGGAAGAACTTAATTTCTTAAAAAGCATGCTTACCAGAGATAGTGTTAAGCATGTACAACTTTAGTAAAAGTAGTAATAAATTTATGTAAAACTTCACAATAATAAGGCATGCTCTAGTTTCCAAAGAATAAAAAAAATAGAAAATTCAAGAAAGCTACACTTGACTTTATGAAAATACAAAAAAACCATTTCACCTTTTTCTGCTCACACTAATAGGCCCTAACACAACAGCATTTTATTACACTCCGTTAATGATACTTCACTTTTCCTATAGCTAAGTATAAAAGCTATAGGAATCACTTTATTACCGTACTGTCTATATATATTTTAAAAATCCAATGTGAAGATTTGTTAGGAGTAAAAAAAATGATGGCTATGCAAACACAGCACGTTATGAACCTCAACACCCTGAAGAAGGTCACAAGGACCACCTCCAACTGGAAACTCAAGTCAAAAGCAGCAGCGGACTGGAGCCGCGGCTGAGCGGGGAGAGCCGAGGAGGAGCTCCTTTCCTGCCTCCATCCCCTGCTCTCACCAGCAGACCACACACAATTATCCTCCTAATCAAGAGCATCCAGCGAACAATCTGCTCAAAGAGAATTGCTAAGTACGTTTGCCATCAATGTGCACAAAATTATCGCTAATAAATGTCACTGTGAATTACAGTCAAGTGCTACTAGAGATGGTATAAACATGGATCCACCCCAGTGACAAGAAGCACTTTTCGCACCATGCTGCGAGGGACTCCCAGCGCAAGGAATAAAGATCCCGGGGGTTCAAGCTAACAAAACATCTCAGCTTTTCCATCCGTTCTGCTGTGCTACACTCTACCACTGAAGCAAGAGGTGGGCAATTTTTTGAAACCAAGTATAAACCCATAGGCAGTCTGCAATGATAGCTTATTATAAGCTGGTGCTATTTTTTAATGCATCGGTTAGCTGACTTCACTCTTGGAGATTACTCATCACAGTTTAAATACATTAAACCATTTCAACATGTAGCACTTAATCTTTTGGCACCAGAAGTCTAATTTCCCCAGAGCAATGGCAGGCGCCAAGGAGTTAAACAGATTTTAGTGAACAGTTTTCGCTATTCAATGAGCAAGCGGCTATTAGGCATTTTCAACGCGTGGCCTTGTTGGACAGACTGTTGAGAGAAATTCACAGTCAGATACTTCTGGTTGTTCTTCCACACTTCACTGGCACTGTATGAGCACTCTGATACCAGTCCAGACCATTTTTGGCTTTATGCAATAAACAACAAGCAATTACAAACTCAATAGTATCTTTTCAACAAAAGCAAAGGAAATCAAGGCTCCATCCCGTGTTCTGTAAGAGCATCTTGATACGGCGCTACACAAAGATTTGTGGCAGACAGCGTTACGACTTTCTTTTTGCTGTAATCAAACTGATTTTGAACGCATTCACATCATTCACTTTCAAAAAGAAGGACTGGATAGCAGAAAGAGAACAGCTAGATTATTTGAGCATCTTTCCTGCCATCTTTCATCTCGTGTAATACATGCTCCATTTCCTGGAGATGCACTTATTTTTGAACATTCTGCCTAAATTCTTTCACTTCTCCTGTACTCTTGTATAAACTTCTGCCCACTAATTAAATTTTAGCAGTTGCCTTTTCAATGGATCAGTTCTCACCATAGTACTGTTATCTTTCCTCACTAGATTCCTAAAAATTGCATTAATTCCACTCCCTGGCTGCTGCTGGTTTATGAAACACATGTGAAAAGAAACACTAAATGACTGCAACATCACCGTTCCTACAGCAGCATGTGGTCAGCTTCACCCCAATTCTATTCTGTTCTTCTGAAGAGGACCGTTACCACATTTCAAAATGCACGAAAATAACTAAAGCCAAGATAGGTCTACAGCATCACTTTTGAACAACTGTTTAAAAAAATGCCAAATTAAGTTTGTAAATAAATGACCATGTTAAATTTAATACAAATCTTTAAAGAAAAAATAAACCAAACAACTTAAACCCTGCTCTAGAAGAGGTCTATTTTGCTATCAGAACCTGTAACATGCCAGCAGCTTGTTAACAAACATTTAATTCTAGCGGAAGACAGCAGTCAACATGCAATGAAAAGCTCTCATCACATTTTGAAAGTGTTCTCTTTCACATGTATGATACAAAGGCAGATGGTTTACACCGAATTACTTCAGACCCCAAAAGAAGTCAGTCAGTTTCACTATTGACTAGATACTTTCAATCTCACAGGTTGTTCCGAACAGTAAACACGTTGTATGTAACCTCATGGGTACTTCATTTCTAGTTTTAAAGCAAAGTTTGGGATTCTTAGTCTAAACAAAACATAGAATCATAGAATCATTTAGGTTGGAAAAGACCCTTAAGATCATCGAGTCCAACCATTAACCTAACACTACCAAGTCCACCACTAAACCATGTCCCTAAGCGCCACGTCTACAAACATCAGAACTTTTTAGTCTCTTGTAGGATATTTGTTTCACTAGCACTAGCGTATACCCACCATATGAGCCCGGTGCTTTCTCTTCGTAAGTAAAATGAAGTTGCAGCTCCTCTTCTGACATTCGACTGATGAATACTTTCAGCAAACAGCAAATAATAAACAGTGCATTGTGAGCCTGCCAAATAAAGAGGTGACTAGGAAAGAAGCAGAAACAAACAAGAATCAGTAATGCTTAACCTGCGAACATGCATCAAAACACACAAGAAAATACATGCCAGAGTAGACAAAGGGGTTCCTACAGCCGAAGCAAGGAAAAGCCAAAGTGCTTAAGCAGGGAGTCTTCAGTTGATGCTACAGCAAACAAACCAGAAGCGTATTTATAAAAAGTGTTTTTCCTTCCCCCAAAAGAATACAATCTTATTCCTAACTAAGTTTGTATTGCTAAAAACACCACAGTTGCCAGAAGTACCACTCTTTGAAGAGCTCACCAGATGGCTCGGCATACTTCTAAAGGTTTCTAGATACTATGGACTCAAGCCACCCAGACATCTGAAAATTTCCAACAGCTTCGATATGAAAGCTACTCTGGCCTCCCTGAACCTTAGCACTTTTCCAGTCAAATAGCCTTCAGATGACCGTAGGCATTTATGGACTTCAGGAGCACAATATAGAAAGATTTTTCTATGCAACACACAGATATTTTCCAAGCTTTTGAATGCAAGGGGAATATAGCTTTATTACGTTATTCTTGAGTCCCAATAAGCAACTGCTGGGAAGCCCATACAGTCAAGCTCCTGCTTGAAGAGGTATTTTCAAGGTATTTTTGGATTAAAGCAGCAGGAGCTATCCAGGCAGGAGTAACTTCTTCCTCCAGATATAAGCAAAAAGGTTGAGGGCAGCCCCGGGAGCAAGGGGGCATTCAAAAGAAACTCTTCCTTTTTGAAGCCCCAGATCTGATGGGGCTTGTTGGATGTTTGTCTACAGGTGTGGGGGAACAATTACAGAAAGCTACCTGCAAAAACTATGCAGTGCTGCACACGTAACCTCTTGAAGTTCTTTCCTACCGCTGAAAGGGACAAGCAACGGCAGTTGCATGATATGATTTGAAAGCAATGTCTTTATATAGAAGTTTGTGTTCAAATCCAATCCAACTTAAAATATTTCCAAGACAGAATACTGGTTCTTACATTAAGATTTAGCTAAAAAGGTCAGGTGATTTTTAAACAGCTCTAAACCAGTAGTAACCAGAAGTTACACCATTGGTACACAAATGTGTTTATGTAACACACAGGATGAACACAAGCATGTCTTTTTCCCCAGCAATCTATTTACCTATTACACTTAACCTTCTGTGTTTGGAGAAGTTTCTTCTTCTGAAGAATAGAAGAAACCTGTTCAGTTTCAAACAACGGTTTAAGAGAATTCCAAGTTCTGGCCTGTGATTATGTTAACTAGCAAAGTAAAAAACTCAAAGAGCTAGCAGCAAAAGGAACATTTAAAAAGTGAAATGGCATGCACAGCTTTTTTCCGGGTACTTACTTCTGACATTCTGCTGAAATTTTTAACTCTTTGGTTCTGGAAAGAAAGACTTTAATCAATGACCCAAGGTTTCCTGTTCGAGGATTCTTCTCAACTAGATAAGGAAAAATACAATATGATTATATAGCATGCGTAACATGACACTACTTAGTTCAAACAACATATAGAATGAAACCAAATTTCAATGTCTTAAATATTTCTACAGAAAGCATAGTATGTCTGTTTTTCTGTACACCTGCTGTTCTTCTTTTAAGATTCTCCAGTGCATGCCTTACTACTCCATAATTGTTCTCTAAACATACTTTTCATCCCAGATTTAAAATATCCCGAATGTGGAGCTCACACTGCTTCCTTTCCAAGACTTCTTTACAGCACAATAGTCTCCTGTCAGAAAACTGGGCAGGTTTTCACAGCTAGCTTTTACCTTCTTGAAACATCGTTGATCACATTTATGTTATGCCTTCCTTTCGTCCTCTGATTAATTCTTTCCCCTTACTGATCAGCTTAGAGGGCAGAGGGAAAGAGGTAGTAGGGATGGAGTTATTTGTTTTAAACCTTTCAGTTGTTTCAAGTTCTACAAAACCATTAATGATGGAAGTTTCTAAAAGTTTGGGATAGATACAGATAGATAGATAGATATAAACATACTCTCTACGCTACTTTAACCTTACTAGTGGAACACATACAAGTAGAGTTAAGTATACTGAAGACACGGATGCACACATGAAGGCTGTTTCTTTATTTTTCTGAACAAGCACATGGAAAAAAGTTAAGATGTCACAATTTCTCACCTAAAGACTTGCAGATTGAAATTGTGGCTTCTTCCAAGAGCTTTAAGTCAGCACTAGGAGAGGGGGAAGAAAGAAAATAAAAATGGTTACACAATCAATTGGGTTCCTGTACTTGAAGTGAAAATTCATTACAAAACAGTAGTAAAATATTTCTATGAAGCACTTAATTTTACCAGCCCATCAGCTGGTTTACATAGATGTCACAGAAGCACTGAATGGTTGAGGTGAGAAGGGACCTCTGGAGGTCATCTTGTCCAACCTCCCTGCTCAAGCAGGGCCACCTAGAGCCAGCTGCCCAGGACCACGTCCAGGTGGCTTCTGAACATCTCCACAACCTCTCTGGGCAAGCCTTTCCAGTGCTCAGTCATCCTAGTATCAGGCAGGACAACATGCATTTGAAGTGCAGTGACTATAAAACAGGAAACTAATATTCAAAAGTGAATTGTTTGTCCAAGTGAAATGATGTCACGACATCATTTGTGTTAGTACTACCTTTGTGGCTTCAATGCTGCCATGCTTAGCTTGATGCCACTGAAAATACACGTAGAACAGCAGCCTACAGAAAGAACTTTTTTTTTTTGTTTGTTTTGTTTTTTTTTTTTTACAGGAACTATCATAGGAAATAACATCTTTTTAAAAAGCATAAATTAAAGAATCCTCAGCCTGACATTTAACCTCAAGCTAAGCACCTCTTTCCTTTAACTAATATTATTATACTAAGGCGACAATCACATCAGATACACCAAATTTTTCGTAACTTCATTAATTGCCTGTTGGCATGCCTCAGTGAAAACCATCAGCTGAAAAGAACAATAAAGCACTAAAGCAGAACCTGCCAACAACCACTGAAAGTAAACGCCAGCTGCGTCAAACACACAAAAAGACATTTATATACTCCTATCACTACAAACCTACCAGTACAGAGTAACTGACCCTCGAAAACAAAACAGAAGAATACATGGGAAGTATGTTTTTCCTGAACAGATGGGGGAAAAAAGACAAATAATAATTAGATATTGTGTCCAATGCCACATTAAGCAATATAAAGGTGTCCCAATATTAACACCTAAAGGGCAACCTGTTCCAGTGTTTCACCACGCTCATGGTAAAAAAATTTCTTCCTTCTATCTAGTCTGAATCTCCCCTCTTTTAGTTTAAAACCATTCCCCCTTGTCCTGTCGCTACAGGCCCTACTGCTCAGGGTATCGGAGAAGATTGCACAGCCTCTACGCAGGCTCAATTAACATACAGTCTGACCTACAGGAATGGCAGTCCTTCTGAAGTTCCCCAAATTAAAAGTCAGTCAAAAAAACCCAGTTCAACGCTTGCAGACATACCATAGTACGTAATATAGGCTGAAGAACTGCAGAGCTCATGCAGCTACAGCCTTGTAATTAAAAGCATGAAAATCACCATCCTCAGAATAAATAGGAAAGTAGCAATGTAATGAAACCTGAATAGTAACTAAGCCTAAAAAAGTCATTGGTATGGCCTCCGTTCAAGCACTCTTCTCATATAAAAATATTGCAAAACTTAATACTGCCATAATTAGATTGCCAAAGTCGCTGTTGCTTCCTAAGCATTAAATTTTCTGATGAGTAACTTGATTCTTGATTCTATGATTTATATAAGTTGTATAAAATAAAATTCTATGATTTCTATAAAAACATCAGAAACTGAAGACAAAAAGGGCATGGTACCGCATGCGCTCTCTCTGCCCCACCTGCTCAACCCCATCTTGGCAACTACCTGCAGCTCTGCCAGTGAATTTCTAAGGTGCAGCGGTGCGGGAAACAGTCCCCCTTCTTTCTGCTTTTAAATCTAGATGGTAATCCAGTTTACAGCACAGTCCTAAGAACTGCCGCATCAACCTGAGATGAACTGTGGTGCTGTGTGGGAAGCCCTTAAACCAGCTCCGCTGCTGAAAACCCATGTGGAGCCATGCTCTTGGAAGCTGTTGAGGTTGTCTGAACTGTGCCTGAACTCCTGAGGACTAGAAGAAGAGGTACGGATATTGGTGGAAACAGCAGCCAAAAGAATTATTTCAAAATTTTTCAATAGGAAATGCTTCAAGATGGAGACATCAAACAAATTAAGTTTTAAGATGCCTGCAAATTTCCCTGTGTATCAGACTAATTTACTGTGTAGTGAGCTGACAGCAGAGACAGCTCTTCACCTACAGCTGAATATCCTAAGACAACTTTAGATTATGCAGATTGGCTTTTTTTGATATCGAATATCAGCACTCTTTCCTCCCTTATAAATTGCTTTGCAACGTAAGTTTCAGAAAGAACAAACTAACACTTTCATATATACTTTAAAGACATTAGACTTAGTCTCAAAGATGGTCTCGTTTCAGTGCTAAAAACATGCAGAGTCATTAAAAACAAATGGTACAAAGCTAGAACACCCCACCAGCAACTACAGACAACAGTTTTCTAGGTCTATATGAAACAAGGACTTTTTACACTTTAAAAAAAAAAAACAAACCAAAAAATCTTCTAAACTTGTCCAGCTGGCTGCCTGTCATCAGGATGTATTCCTTCCCGTGAGCTGACAGGCAGGGTGAATATTATACTGGACACCAACTGACTAGAGAGTTCTCAGGTACTGAATAATCGTAATCCAACACAACGTGACCCACCTCCCACTATCCGAAGATGCTGGAGACCTCTATGATACAGACTGAGTGATTACTGTAATTGCTCCAGGATTTAAACCATAAACGTAGACATACAGCTTTTAATTATGGTTCGTTTTTCCCCTAATTTCTAAGCAGTTAAGTTTTAAAGTATAGCATTCTTACAGGTGTTTTTTTCTTCCCTTTCAGTTATTAAAAACCCCACAAAGTCCTCAAACAAATTCCACAGAGTGCCTAATTTCTACAAGTTGCCAGGATCAAAACCAGTGGCAAACCAAGCAAGACCTTCAGATCTTCAAAACTTTTAACACGAGTCATTCTTTTTCCTACCAAAATGAAGTTTAATGCTTAAAAATTAACTACATCCCACTCCCCTTTGTTCATACAACAAGAATATAGAATTGAATTTTGCCATCCTCAGGACTAGGCAACAACATCTGCAAAATTTCAGTTCATGCAATAGAAACACCTAGTGAGAAGGAACCACAGCAGAACGTCGCCCCAACACACACACACAGTGAAATGGTGTTCTTACACTCAGAAGTAATACTACTGCTACATCCCCAAGGATGGATTCACGGAGAGAGTATAGTGGGAGCGTACAAAAAGCAGCAGCCCATTTCCAGGTACCTGGGGCAAAGCTTAGCAGCGGCTTTCTTTCCTTCGCATGGGCAGGAAAGAAAAGTGAGATGTGGAAAAAGCTGTCTGATTATTTTTTTGTGCTGTGAAGACAGGAGATACATTATATTAACACTTGGGCAGAAAATGCCAGAGCCAAGATCCAGAAGGTGGCACAAAAGAAATGCTACAACCAGCCACGGTATTGACTTTGCTCTACAATCCCTGTGGAGATGACATTTGGTTAATGAATGAATGTAAGAACGGAAATCTAACACTAAAACATCTGTCCTTTCATTAATCCACAGAGCAGCACTGGTAGCATTCAAACTATTTTCCAGCACTAACAATAAGAGCAAGCATGGATAGAGTAAAGCTCCTTCACTGCACCGATCACAAATAAAAGTTCCAATCATCTCTGAAAACCCTCATCCGAGGAACACGGACTGCCTTGTTGCCAAATATACATGTATACACATGCACATATATAGATAGATATTTTAGGAGCTCACTACTTGGGACAGAAAAAGTCTAAAATGCATTTAAATTGATCCTCTTCAACATATTACATTGAATTGTAATGAAGCACCTATGGGAGGATCCAGGAGAAAACAACCTTTCAGAAAAGAAAAGGAAAAAACTCCCACACATTTTCCACTCCGCAATTTTATCTACCAAGGATTGGGAAAATAAAAATTACACTTTCAGAACTGAAAAGAAGCTTCTGAAAGACAATATTTTCTACAACACGTAAAAATAGAAGAGAGATTCGTTAGGGGTAGAGGAGTAAAATATCCCCTGGTCTATAAGAATCATTAGTATATTCTCAACAAGAAAAAGATTATCAGTTTCTAGCAATAAACAAGCAGCAAGGTAAGTAAACCCTCCCTGCTGCTTGATGGCACTGCTGAGCATCACTAGGAGAACCCCAGGCACCCCAGTAACATCCAGTAAGCCCTGCCGTGGAGGAGACGCCGCTTTGGAAGATGTTCACCTGCACGTGGCAACAAACACCAGCTTCAGGCCATGGACCTTTAATATCACGATCACGGTGACCTGGGTGAGTTTGTACATGTAATCATATATTTCCACTGGCATTACTTGAAATAAACCATTTGGGTTTGGGAAGGTAGTACATATCCCAATCATATTTACCAGTTCTACAATTTTCCGAGGCACGAGCAAAAGGTATCACCTGGTGTGGGGATTCAAACAGGTCGTGAGCACTGGGGGAAACACTAAGGATTCACAAAGAAAAGTACACTGAACCACACAGACTTGACCGGCTCATTTAGATCCAAGCAGACGTGTGAGGTGCAGGATTGCTTCCCACACACTTTAGGGAAAAAATTCCAGGCTTCACAGGAATTCCCAGCTCATCCTGGGATCTGGTGGCCAGCGTTTTCGAAGTCCTTTATAAAAGCAAGAAATTATTTTATTTGCTTTTTTATGTAGAGAGTAGGCCCACGGACTTCAGCAAAACTGTAATTAATAATAATAGTGAAATTTACAGAACTCTGTGCTGTCGGGAAGCAAAGGAAATGGTTTTATCTTGTTTTATTTTAAAGGCATCAAAGCATGAGAGGTTTTACAGTGGCAGTGATTATTGTCTTGTAACATCCCAACACAGCAAGCAGTAAGAATATTTTGCATACAAATTGTCACTACACAGGAAGCACCTGTGTGACACCAGGTACCTCACATCAGCGATAGAAGTAAAAAGTAATCAAGGGTAATCCCCTCCTGTAGGAAAGAGAACAGCACAACCACTACACCTACGTCACATAATAAAGACTCCGTACTAGGAAGGGGAGAGAAGAAATCAAAATTAAGTTCAAACTTGCAAGCTCAAATATTGCCCCTCTGACCCTAGAGGTCACCTCTTTTTCCTGATACAGAAGTTCAATCTCTCAAACCTGCACTATCATAAAAATGCCATTTGGGAATTCGATGCACACACACCCACTCAAACATACGGGACCACTAACACAAGCCAAAATCGCCACTTTAAATTTCACAAGGAAGAGTGAAAATTATGAGTTATCTACCATATGTATAGGCAATGATTACTGACCAAGTAAAACATAATATTGAAACAGTATTTAGGCAATACAAATTCTGTTTTGTCCTGCTGAAATTGCTCTTCTATCATTTCATAATTGATCTTATGTCAGGTTTTTTTATTTTGCTGAGATTTAATCACTTTGTATTTGTACTTACTGACCATAGTACAAGGAGTTTCTTCATCAGTGAGTTAATTTTCTGTAAAAAAGCATCTTTTCAGTAGAGATGGGGAAGAATGGTAAATTAAGCAGTCTATTGCTCAAAAAAATTTTCATAGTTTTCATTGACTGCAGATTTTTATTTCTGGCTTCATACTACCAGAAAGCTGGATTTTGTGGTCAGCTATTCTGGCATATATTGTAAAAAACCGTTACTTCCAAAAAGGGGGAGGGGGGGGGGGAAATCAGTAGAGTTATTTTAGAATGGTTGTATTCAGTTGCCTTACTTTAAATTTACTAACAATCAGTCCCACAGTCTTCAGCAAAACCATAATTAATAAAAGCCAGTGAAAGTTGCTTCCCGACAGCAGTCATCTTTGAAGAACACGGTTTTATCTGCTTTTATTTTCAAGGCATCACAATATAAGAGGTTTCAAAGTGGCAGTGACTACTGGTAAAATATCTCAACACGGCAAGAGAAAATATTCTGCGTACAAACTGTAATTATAAACACACCCATACCATGACACCTTATTCTTACAAGAATAAAACCCAAACCGTAGCAGACAACTACCTCCTCTAAAAGAGGAGGAAAAAAAAAAAGAAAAAGAGAGCAGCTTTCCTGACAGTTTTTTTTCCTCTAAGTAAAGCTTTTTTCTTTACCATTGAATACAAAACAGAAGAATCAGCCCATTCAGTAAATCCACACTGTGGGAATGCTGACTTTAATGGACTAGTTGGAGGAAAGACGTCGAAGAATAAAAAGCTGCATATAATTTATTGTACCAATTTAAAAATGTACCATATTAAGGCAACATAAAAGTTGCTCATTTTTATGTCTTTCCATTAAAGGCTCATGCACACTATTCTTGAATCAGAGACTCATTAAAAACTCCGGGGAAGGAACAAAGCGGAACAGTAAATATTAAGCACATGATCTTATACAAGTTCTGTGTTAGTTAACTCTGTTTTAAGTTTTCCATCAGGAAAGAATTGTAACTAATACCACCGCTAAGGAGGAGGTTGCATTCTTGGTAGCAACTCGTAGGAGAGCCAGACAAACACAAAGGCCTGCCTAAAGCGAGAGCTGAGACTCCAAAAAAAAACCAAACCCCAACCTCACAGCTCTAGCTTGTAACAGTAACTAAAAAAGTCATCCAGAAAAGCTGAATTTTAGTTTTCCAATATCCAAATGTTATTCAGATTGATAAGCCAGCCACTTGAAATGTAGGAAGCAGCAAATTTAAGAGGTTTTATACGATTCAAATTCGGCTCCCATGAATCCATTCTGTGCAACAAATAAGGATCCATGAAGAAATAAAATGAATGTGCAGGAGTGTGACTTTAGACCACCAAGTACCTCCTAATGGCTGCAGCCAGAAATTTCTCAGCAGACACTTCTGTAGCCCAAGGGGGTTTTACCTACTCAGCATCCATGACCTGCTTTACAGAAGAGGAGATCACAATACACCTTTTACAGTGAAAAGCATGAGGCAAACTAAAACTAAATTGCTGGTAGCTTTTCCTTTTATTATCACTTCTCTCCTACCACTCCTAAATTTGTGTAAGGCCCCAGTGGCTTTACCTGCCGAATACCTGAGACTGGCTCTGGCTGTTACTGTCACTCATGCCAGGGGAGGCACAGGCAGCGAGCAGGGATCCACCGTCAACTCATTTCTGATTACTGATGGCCGATTCATAATCAGGGTTTGCGAATGCACAGACCAGAATTACTCCCACTTAATATTCCCCCTTAATACTTGCTTAACTATTAAGAAAATGAACATTATGAGAGGAAGAACAAACAGCCCAGAAAAGCAGAATATTACACTCCCAGCAGCCAGCTCTGCTTTGACCACATGCTTTCACGTGCATTTTTGGATGGCACAGCAGGTTTAAGCAATCCCACCTTTTAGCCCAACAGTCTACTGTGCCCCAAAAATCAATCCTTCACTGTGCCAGAACTGTTTCGTGGTGCCACGCTATGAATCACTCTAGGGAATTAACTTGGCTGAAAAAATAAACACTTCTTTTTGCTGTGTTGTTTCTCAGACACATTAGTTCCTGATTAAACCCACAGCAGACCCGAATAAACACTGGAAGGGATAGTGAACGGGCAAGAGTATCTTGCATCAGTAACTGCTGACAAAGACACAGCAACTTCGGCGTCAATAGCATTGGTATTCGGCAAACTTTATTCCCCCCTGCAAACTACCTTGTGTTCTTCACAGAAACAGATGAAAAAGTTAACTGAACAGAAAAAAAATAAACCCAGTAAAGACGACATGGCTGAGTAAATGAGCAATGCTAAAGAACCACACAAGGAGAGATTAACATAGGGGTGGGGAGAGAAAGCAAAAGAGAGAGGACCAGGAAGATGAGAAACGGCTGAACGGAGGAAGAGATCGACCAAACTGAAAGGGGAACGGGAGAAAAGCAAAACAATGACAAAGAAAGAAAAGAATACAGAGTGCTGAGAAAAGCGAAGCATAAGAAAATGAAGACAGACAGAGCATAGAGCGCAGTACCACTCAAAGATCAGACAGAGTATCACACCTTCATCTTTCTCAGAGTAGAAAGCCAGTAATTCACCAACTCTCGAGCCAAGGCCCTGGCCTTCTGATTTGGGGGATTAAAAGACTGTTGTTCCTCAGAAGATCCAACTCGTTTTGGCAGCCTGAAAGATTTTCCTTTGGCAGCTGTGATCAGCAGTACCTGGACTAATTCGGAACGGCTTCTGTAAAGCAAAGCACTATTCGCATATTCCTCACTAGAAAGCATACGCAGAAAAGTGTTAAAAACCCCGCAAACTTTACTTATACACACGGATTCAAATTTCCCTTAAATGTATCACAAGTACCCTTTGCAGATACTGGTTCCTTCCTACGGGTAAGGTTTCATGACAACAAGGTGAATCTGTCAGGCACCTATCGCTGAAAGGGGGCAATCTACCCCAGCCCCACCGCCCCCCACACGTTGCTGGGTTTTGGCTGGGTTTGTTGTTGTTTGTTTCCTTCCCCTACTACCATTTTCCTACTACCTTCTTTCTTCATGTTTTTCTCCTCTTCTTTCCCTATAGTACTGCCGTACATAGAAGTATGTCCAAAGCAGCATCCAGAGAATACGACCCTCTTCACCCTGGGGATCATATCAGTCCCATCTTTGCAGAAATTTGAGGAAGTAGGATAGATCTTCTACTCTAGAGTTATCATCAATTACCTCCACGAAAACACCACGCAGCATTTATATAGCTCCCAGTAACACTTTCAAACAATCACCTACTATAGACACACCAATTCTGCAACACACAATTGGAAAAAGTGTCATTTGAAAAGAGAAGAAAACTTCAAATTTTGTCCTGTTTGACAGGTGAAAACTGTCTCCTTTCCACAACAGTCAAAAACCAGCATCTTGCTCCTGTCAAAAGTATGACCTACACTCAAGCCTCATTAAAACAAAACAGAGTTACCCTGGTATTTTGCAAGCTTTCAATCTCAGAAATGAACATTTACCTCTATTGTTCTGTTCCTGCAGGCAAGGTTATCTGATTTAGACAATGGCCGAGGGTGCTGTGCAGCCAACAGCGTCTGACATCATTTGTCAAATGGTTCTCTCAGGTAGATGCAACTTAATGAGAAATCTCTGTTTCCTTCCAATTATTAAGCTGCACAAAAGATGCCTCTCAAGATATTTCTCTTCCAGCTGCCAGGCAAGAGCACCACCTGGTGTTCAGCTAATTAAACTTTCAACCTGCTTTTGGATCAGGGTTTTTGTTTGCTTGGGTTTTTAATTATGTTTCTTGTTTGGGGTTTTTTTGTTTGGTTGGGTTTTTGTTTTGTTGTTTGCTTTTTTTTTTTAAGCAAACTTACTCTGCACTGGATCTGACTCCATGAAATAGGCACAAAAAACTGCAAAGCTAGCTATGAAAAAATGCTTTACTTCAGTGGGGGAGAGAGAGAAGCAGTAGAACAACTGAAAGAAATTGCTCGGGTTTTATATGTAAGTATTTCCCCCTAAAAAAAAGGCAAAAACAATGCGGTGTTATATGACTTCTCAGAATGTAGCCCATCCTGTTAGTCATGGGTATGCTGTAAACAATTCTTGCATCTTCAGGGACCTTAGAGAAAAAACGACTGCTCCCTCACCCACTGCCAATTACGTACCACCCTTTATGAGCTTTACAACCCTTCACAACACTATCTTCTTGCTACCCTCTGGCTGTTTTCTCCACATAGAAAACAAAATCCTTCCTCCTCCTCACCTTTACAAAAATAATACCTAGTAAATGCCTCCCAGTTGTTTACCTTAACCATTTTCCCCTCCCAGTTGTCTGAACTTTCACTTACTCACAGGCACTCCAGTATGAGACACACATTATCTACGAGATCTCCTCCTAATTGCTATGAAAATAAGCGTGTGTCTTTGCCTTTCAGAAGCTACTGTGCGCAAGACACAGCACAGAGGTAAGTCATGTAACATGCAAACTATATGTCACTAGAAATTGTATGCCATTCTTCATTCCATCGCTAATCTATATTCAAGGTTCGAGCGCTCAGGGTAGTCATAAATCTGCACGAGTTTTTCACCTTCTGAAAAAAAAAAACCAACCTTTGACCACCACACATTTTGACAGGAGCTCTGTTCGAACAAAAAAAAAAAAAAAAATTGAAAGATGGCAATAAAATTGGCCAGAACAGCTCTCAAACTCATTCCCAATTTATTAAAGATTAAAAGTGTTCCCAATTTTAGCAGTAACACATTGTGGCCTATTTAAACCTGTTACACAAGTGTTTAGATGTAGTCTGTTATGACCCTTTGCAAGGAAATACTGCTAATAATAAAGGGGGTAAATAAGACATTCACCTGACAGAAAAGTATCAGGTCACATTGTAAACCGTAAAACCAGTTTAATTAATACTTAAAGGTATTAAGTAATACCAGATTGTTCTTGTAAGACTATTAATCAATACACAGGCCAATGAACTTAGCAATGGACTTGCGTTAACAGAAGTCACAAGGACTTACGTTCTGTATTTCTGGAGATGTACTACGGATCCTCTCAAAAATATTAATTCTGTTTATATCTACACCACTTGCTAGAGTGAAAAGACATGCAAAACTTGAATTTTAGATATTCAGAAAATATTTTTATGGAGACAACACGCCAAGCTTCCTTTTAAAATGTAAAAGAGGAGGGGAAGAAGCCATACAGACTAAGAAACTCAACAGCTAACCTACAACTAAGTTATGGAAGATGTACAATTCACTGTAAGTTGAGAGGAAACACACGTTGGGAGTCTTCAGCAACTCCAGAAACACCAGAGGCTTTCTCAAAGAAAAAAAAAAGCACCCCAAAACAATCACAAAACTCAACCAAAAGGAAAAAAAAAAAAGAAAAGCTCCCCCCCAACACTACAGACCCTACACTTCTGATCGTTCCCAGCTACCAGGAGAATGAATAGCAATTACAGCTATAATGAAGAAGAAAGGAACCCACAGGAATGGAAGAGGTGGTGGAAAGAGCTTCCAAAATTAGAAACAACAGAATCCATTTTACATAGGCCTTTATTCCTCTGCTACCTAAAACAGGATTAACAAAACCACTCATTTGCTTTCAGACTTGTCACTTCTATAAATATATTATCAAGGTTTAGTTCTTCAACAAGCACCATCTTACCTGTTTGTTGGAGTGGTAAAGCTAAAAGACAGCAGCTGATTCCAGAACGGGTCATTCTCAGAGATGGGCTCTGCTCCTGATAATTTTTTTAAGTACTCATTTTCTGGAAGCTCGCTGATGCTGCTGCTATTTGCTCCCATCTTCTTTATTCAGCAAATTCCTTTCTAAATTTTCATTTCTTCAAGGCGGGGAAAAAAAAAAAAAAAGAGAAACACTTGAAGTCTTTTGTACAAATAAGGAATATACAAATCCTAAATTAGCTATCAGTAAAGCTTTAGTTCACTACCTTGAACAATTACTGAAATGTAGAAAACAGGCACATAGGAAGGCATTAAAAAGATTTTCTTTCAACAAACTTAGGACAATAACATCTTCATCCAAGGAAGTTAAAAGTTACTGTGCGATATACCGCAGTCATCGTCTCACTTGGATTTTCATAAATTACACTCAGCGTGTCACAGTTGTATCAATACCAAGGCTGCTACCAGTGGGGAAAACTGCAGGGAATTGACAATTTAAACAGGGGTGTTAAGTTGACAAGCTATTCAAAAATATGTTTTCCAACTGATTATGCATAGATAGCTAGGCAAGCGACTCCTATTGTCAAGAAAGGGAGTCCACCATGCAGCTAATTCCTGCGTGCCATCAATGTTCAACACCTCGAAAGCCCCCGCCTTGCCAGAGCAAGCACAGCTGCTGTCACTGCTGCACAGATAACCCGCATCAAGCGAGGAAAGGTACCACTGACCGTACAGGAACCTCCTGATCTTTGTAAAATAATGTGGTTGGTTCCAGTCAACCCGGGGGGGAAACTAAAAAATGAACACATCAGAAACACGACTGCTTTTTGAAGCAACACTGCAGAACTTGGTAGAGATGCACTCCAACTTTCGTTACTAGCTGTGTTGTACTTGATCTGTGCAAAGAATGAGAAGGTTTCAATTCTCCGTGCTGCTTACCAGTGCTTCTCACCTTTATAAACAATGTAATTAAAGAAAAAAACACCACGATGCTATTAACTATGTGCCAGGGATGCTCCTAAGCATCTTACATCTTTCCAGGACATCAGCTTCAATAACCTTCCATCTTTTGAGAAGAAATAACTGTAACTAATAGGCTCAAAAGTCGGTATTAAAAAAAAAGCACCCCCATCAAGATAAAAGCACTGTGCAGTGTATTACTGTGTAACCTAAATACTCACTCCTGAGCTGGCATAAGACTTAAGAACAGGGACAGCTATATTAGAAGATGCAAGCTACTACTCAGCAGCAGCTCTTCCCTTGGTCTCGACAAAGATATAGCATCTATTTCAAGAATCGCTCCAGCACTGATTCTTATAGACTCATCATCTTTGCAGAAGCAGTTACTTCCAGAAAAGACTGTTCTAGTAGCAGTTAACATTAATAAAGAACAGTATAAAAATGAGGAAAACTTACTAAAAAGAAAGGAAGAGATGCAACGAAAAGCTGCAGTGTTCGCAGCCATCATGGAGGCTATCTGAAGAACTTATATTCGAGATTTAGAGCGAGTGCACAGTACCCAAATATTTCAGAAACAACGAAATGCCAGCACAGACAGAGAGTAGAATATAGGATACTATTAAGTAATAAAGAGGTCTTTAAAAGGTAAGATCCTACAAAAATGAGGAAAATGTTTACTACTTTCTAAATTTTATTCGTAGGGGACACTATAGGTTGGGAAAATACCACTCCACACTCCTTCCCTCCATTCCAGTACTCCATCCTCCACCATCACTATTTGCTGCTCTAGAAGACAGAATACAGCGAGACAAAACTTGACACTGACTCAGTACATCTGCTCTTGTAACAACTGCACCGCTGTAGCTCTGCCATCATGCACCCATGGAGCTCTGTTTTTATGAGGCAGGTTGGTTTCTACCACCTCCCTTTACATCTGATCAAAGGGGGGAGAGATACAATAACCTTATAACCTCTATATTTAGCATTTAACATTTAGCAAAAAGCTCTGAAGACACTATCTATAGCATTTGCAGAAGCCATTTTTGTCATGGGGACTACCTGCAGGAAGAGAAATTTAAAAGTGGCCTAGGAGTGAAAATGGAAGCGTGTGCCAGGGAATTCTGTGGAGAAGCATTAAAGGATTATAAAATGTAATTAGTTTAAGAGGATTTCCAGAACTTTGGTTGAACGTTTACTCACAGAACAGAATGAAATGCATCTTACTTGAATACAAATTTTGCTGCTTCAAAGAAAAAAGCCCAAGACCCAGTGTACACTACCTTTGAAATCAAGCCAATGAATACCAAAGCTAGAGAATAAAGTAGAAGAGAAACCAGTTTGCATAATGTACGAGAATCCTGGATCATTCTTCGAAGTAGAAGAATCAAGGTTCAGCTTGTACATGGACATCTCAGCTCTGCAGCCCCTGGTTTGCACATGCCCAACTACTGCAGAAGCCAAAACCAATGCTCTTGGCCCTGGACCCGTATTTTGGCTCGAGTCCCTTGCCTGCACCTTTAAATGACTTAAAGGTCATATATTTAAACCTTTATTTCTTGGAGTACAGACAGTTCAAGCCCGTGTCTGCCTCAAGTTCCCGTCCCCTGCTCGTGCCTTCCAGCTCACGTAAGGAGCAGCTCGCTTGCTCCAAGATGAACACCTAAGGGAGAAGATAAACAAGAGGTAGCTGGAGCCCTGCCTTCAAATTCCACCACCTTAACCTATAACTCTTGAGTTCCCCGTGCCAGCGCTCTGACCGTGCCCTAAATCCTTAGCCCATCCTCCTAAGGTGAGTAACTCCACTTTATTCTCTATTTCACAAGCTAGTCTCACAGCTTGCTGCGGCTCCCAAAGCCCCCCATTTAACCCATTTCCCAGCAATAGGACAGCGATGGGAGCAGGTTGCAAGCTAGTTCTTGAAAAGAGGCTGCATACTTTCCAGATTTCCTGCAGTATCCCAGTAGATTAAATTCCATTAAAACAAATCCTCCAAAGTAAACAGTGCTTTAAAAGCAAGTTTTAGCAAAATATTTATTGTCTATTTTCAGAGTCAGCATCAAATTCACATTGCCCAAGAACACGCTCACTTCTGTGGCCAAAGCCACACTCTCGAGCAACAGGGCGAGTTGCTGGCTAGAATCCCTTGTGAGTTCTCCCTGTGCCCTAGCACCCGTCTGGCTTCTTCCAAACTGCAGAGAACATTTTTTTATTCCTCAGCGCTTCCTCAAAGTGACAGAAAAATAAGGTACTAGCTGATTTTTTTTCCCCCTCTAAATGAAATAAACATCAAGCCATTGAGATCTGTCAAAAGAATCCAATTGCTAGCTTGAGCTCTAAATCCTTGTAGAGCTAGTTAGTAGATATGTGGACTTGGCGAGCTTTGCCTTCTACTCATTTGTGAGCCAACAAATCTTAGAGCAATCAAATAAACATGCACATTTTTCTCTCTCTATTATACCCCAGGAGTTTTTTTTCCTCTCCTAAGAACGTTACATTCACTATACTCCTCTAAAGTAAAAATCTCAGCAAGTTCTACTGATACTTACTGGAGACGACCATACTTATAAACAACATACAACAGGTGTAACAAAGCTAACTCCTTCCATCAGGAACTTGTGTTATCTCAAAACTTGCTGAAGTGCTCTGCGATGACTTTATGATGCAGCCTGAGCACCTTCAGCCCCTGCAACCTGAACAGCCATAGGCCCAGCTTTAAATAAGAAAGACGTTTCTGAGCAACTCCAGCCATCAGGTGACAGAGGAAACAAGTCTTTCCTTCAGAGTTCATGAATATCCTACAGGACGAATGTCTAAAAATAATTTAAAATTAAGAAAAAAAAAAATCAACATTTAATTTCCTGGCATTTTAACAACAGTAACAGATTAACCCCAATGCTTTAACTTCGATGGTTACATGCCATCCATGATCTCCAACACATTTCCAAGACAGATGCTATTAAATAATATTAAATTCCAGTCACCACCTTAAATCATTTTCAAACATGCCATTAAGCAGCAGACATGTTTCTTTTAGAAACAGCTGCCTTTAGCTGAAAAGATCACTCAAATAAAACATGTAACCACTTAAATTTGCAAATTGCTTTTGATTAAGAGGCACTACTGCTGTCTCTTTAACACTGTATGCTGGTTAAGGCAGTAGAGGTTCAAGTCTTTAGACGACATAAAAGGTTGGTCAGTATTTGGAACACAATTACCACAGTATTTTTTAAATAGTACCTAATCCTCACTTACGCGTGATTTGCCCTAAACTTGACTTTCATAACAGCCCCCGCTGCACAGAAAGGCAGCTCCAGGGGATCCCAAAGTCACTTCTGAACACAAGGTTAAACAGATTCTGCTTCCTCACATGCTGAAGTGGGATAGCCAGAAGAAACACCAAATAGTAGGAAATCCCCTTGCACTACAGAAAAGTCAGTCCTAACCCCAGCAGTAAATTACCAATGAAATCTAAAAATTTTTTTCTTGAAATACACTAAATAAATGCATGGTTCATTAAAAAAGAAGTTGTCTTCTCTTGAAAAGCAATTAATCTAATTATTTGCTCAAAAAAATACAGACACAATTTATTAGCTAGTCATTTGGTTTAATACAGTATTATTACCTCTACCAACAACTCTTTCTTTCTAAATAAGCTGGGAACACCCCTAGAGAATCATAGCCTGGTCTACAACTGTCATGCTCTATTAAACCCAACATCTGTTTAGTCCCAGAACTTGGCTCCATGATGCAGAAGCAGACGCTTCAGAGCAAACACAAGGGAGTTTGTTTTGCACATCAGGACTCATTCCAACCTCAAACAGCTAGGGGTAGATATAAATCCCGAGTTTACTGTCCCTTCTAAAAGATTTTAATATTAATTATTAACAACGTTTACAAGAACATCATTTTTCCTCTTCAAGTTAAAAGCCATTCAGCAATACATACATGCTGTGTCTGAGCTCATAACTCAAGGTACAGTATGTGTACTGTTGAACTTGCAGAAAAAATTTGTCACGCTCTCTAAGCCTCCTATTTAAATAATTTTAGACAAGTAATTATAGTTCCATTAAGTATTAAATCTCCTACTAGTCTCACAACTTAAGTGCCAATGCTGACATTTTGCTAATCCGTCCAGTATAGCCAGCTCCCCCTTCCAAAACTATCCTCGCCATGATTGGCTGGCTAAGTCCGCAGACACCCTGAATAATATAATTATATATACTTTTTTTTTTTTAAATGAGTACTTTAAAGTGTAAGAATTGGAGATGGTCATGCAGACAATTTTACCATGCTATCTGAGATCTGGTCTCTAGGTTGGGTCTTTAACACAACCATATGAAAATAAATTAAGAAGTGATGGTATACATTTGAAAACCTAACAAAATTTCATTTCCATATATAACAGCACTTTGGTTACTTTTAGAGGTTGCTGCTTTATGAACCAAAACAAACGGACATTGTTTTCCTTTCAAGCAAAGCAGACAGTATCACTGTAAAGATGAGAAGATATGAGATGCAAAGCTGCTGCACTGAGGTTTTTGGCTGATTCCTATTTGCATCCAAGAACTGTAGGTTTCAGACCATCTTTCACCTGTGAGACATTAAAACGTCCCACAAAATCCTAACATAAAGCTTCCCACACAGTTATGAGACTACTGCAATATATATATAATTCTCCACGCAACAGAAGACACAGAAGATATATTAACTGTAGGTATTGTTCAGCTCCAATAGTTGAATTTTACTGTCCACACAATATACTTGAATTCCGTCTACTCATTCATGTCACCATAGTATTTATACCTAAGCATCAAATGCTTTGTGGACTAAGGATCACACACAACACTTACCTACACAAAACTTACGAACAGATACCGCATGCACAAATAAAGAACAGCCTAAAAAACCCTACGTTACACCTTGCAGGTGTATATTTGTGTGCGGGATCAGAGATAGTTGCCTAAAGCATGCCAGAGTTAGTGGTCTAAAGCAGCTGCACAGCCCTCAGGTTTGTTGATGGGAAATACTTGTTTAATGTGTTTCACCCTGCTTTACTAGAGCAGGGAAAGCTGCAGTAAACCAGAAGCCCTGCCTCTTTTGCCATCTTTAAGATCCTCAACTTTCTGCTCCCAGCAAATCAGCTTTTGCAACTCACTAGCCTATTTCTGTCACAGTCTCAGTGCCCCGTCCTAGCCTATTCCCAAATAGGAGATGTTCCTCTTTCCCACGCGACACACAAAAGATCTCAAAACATCTCTACGCCCACTGAAAGGGAGGTAGTCAAACCAAAGACAGGAGATCAAATAGGTCCCAGCTGATCTGAGCAAGTGCTTGCATGTACTGCTTTAATCCTCACACCTCGGCTTCGCTAAGCCTGTACCAGGTTTCATCACATCCCAACGACTGCAGAATCTTCATGACGTAAGAGATGTTATTTCTGTCCATCAGTAAACAACCACGTAGCACTTCGGGACAGGAAAGAAATGTTCCAAATAAAAACGTACGCCTAAAGAAACAATGTCACCTGGTTCCCCAATGCATCTAAAAATCAGAATTGTTGTACTGATTAAGTTTTCCTGCTGCTAGAAATACGCATGGCGACTATACGGAACGATTTTCCAAGAGGAGAGTGAATTGGGTACCACACATACCCAAAGGTACCAGAAAAGGACTAACAGCTCTTAACTGTAGAAATGAACACCAATGCTGTAAAAATCAAAAAGGTTTGATTTCAGCAGCTAAACTACAGCTTCTCTCAACTATATACCCTCGAGGTGCTTTCTGCCCACTTCCAGAAAAGAAGCCAACAAACAGTAAGTAGACCTTGTAATTCAAACCACAGTTAAGTTAACTCTCCGAAGCATGCACTTATATATCTGAAAAGCAAAGTGGCAAAGCTCCCTTAATAAGGATGGTTTTGCAGCTTTCCTGGCATATAAAGTGTTTATTCAACTGCACTGCCCGGGGAATTGTTTTGGGGAAGTTTTGGTGCTGTTAGTGAGGCTAGAAAAGAAAAAAAACCAAAAAACCAAGAAATGTGAGTTGATCTTTCTTCAAGGATAAAAAGCAGTTATTCAAATATTTCACTAATACCAAGAGATCACTCATTAGACTTCACACATAGTCCGAAATGAGGTACAAAAGCATAAGAATTTTGGTTTTACCAATTAAATTGGTAAAATTTTGCTAAACAAAACTAATGATGCAGAAATATACAGCAATGAGAATTCATGCCTATAAAAGGGATCTTTAGGGAAAAAAACAAATTTACGATCCTCAGAATTTAGAATTTTTGCCATTTTTAATCAGAGAAAAGCACTGAAATAATCTTTGTTTGTAAAGCATGTTAACAAGTCAAAATATTTCAGCTATAACTTAATGCCTGGCAATCATCGAATGCAACCAAACCACTACTAAGAATTCACCTTTTCTCTTATACACCAGTCACAACCAAGCGGCAGGGGAGATTTCAGAATGGAACAAATGCATCCTTCATGACTACAAATTAAAAACATATCCTACTGTTTTTAAGTTAATGAGTTAGGCAGGAACTAACTAACTATTTCTGCTAATCTTACTTTTCACTGTACTGATTTGTAATTTTCCTCCCCTTTTCTACTGCGTATTTGGCGAGCACTCCTTTCTCCAATTCCCTTTACCCACACCTCTTGCTTTTCCACACTGAAAGTGTTCAGACACATAGAAGCACCAAAAAAAAAAACCCAAAACCCAAACCACCACACAAAAAAATAAGGTTTTGTGCAAAGTAGGGGGAGACAGGCAGGCTGTTTTTGTGAAAGATAAAACATATAAGCTCTTTGAGAGAACCTGGTTGACAGTAAAGGGGTTTATCTTTGCACCCTAGGGGCAAATACCGTCTTTCATAGCTGCCTAGGTATTAGTCAAATTGTCCATTTCTCCTCTACCCACTATTTTTCAGACTCTACCGAGTTCGATGGCTACTGTCTGGGGTCATGAAAGTCTCCACTGTATCAACAGTTCTTTAATATATTTTTGCAGCAGCAGAGCACACTAGCCATTCACCAGCTACCAAAGTACGCTTCCTTAAAGCTCCATACCTTCGGACAGATGTACTTTTGCACAGCAGTAAGAAATGCAACACAATTATGAAGTGGTCCACGCAGTGCTTAAGTACAAGAAAAATAAAGAAAACCACATCTTAAAGTCTTTAGGTAGTTCTCAAGATAATTTAATCTGGCTTGTCCGCTGTTGGCTCTGCTGGATGAACAAACACGGCATCTTTTTCGGTCCTCCTGGCCAGTAACTTGTTCTAGTGCCTTCCTCTTCTGTGGCAAGAGCCTGAGCAAAGCAGCGCTGCAGTGACATTAGTATGGTCCTTATGGGTTCCACAGAAGCCTAGAGCATCTTGCACGTAGCAGAAGTGATTAATCTTGATAGCTTTACTGCAGACAAAGAAGGCCCCTCATAGGGAAGGCAAACAGCAGCTAAAAAAAGTGACGATACTATGTTTTCTGCTCCAGTTCCTTTTCTACACGCATTTCACGTGGGAGTCAGTCGCCAATAAAAGCCTAATTCTGAAGAGCACAATCTGCTTACTCCGCATCCCACCTACAGGACAGTTGTTCTGCTCACAACTGAAGAAGGGATTTTTCAAGACCTTCTTGGTTAGGTAGCATATTTCAAGCAGAAGAAATCGTATGTGAGCGAGCCCAGACATTGCAGTCGTTGACCAAACTGCTCAACAAGAGATGCTATAAATCACCTTTGTCTTTGCCAGTTCACCCTACGGTAATCCCCCAGTTTTTAATGATTTTTAATGAAGTGTTCTGAAAAGGAAGGGACAGAAAAATGAAAACCTAAATTCTATAAATGAGACTGAGGTATACGGCTTATGTATTTTCTCAGTGCCATCTCAGGAACCTAATACACATTTTCTTTCATTCTTTACAACAACATCTAATCACTAACCAACAGGTTACTGTTGTGGTGATCAAATCTGCTAATTTTGATCACTAAGGAGATGCCTGTTTACTAATCTCAAAATAGCTTCTTTCCGATGAATGACTGGTCACCTTCAGTAGTCACTTTCACAGCCTTGTCCTGAGCTGGAACTACTGACTCATAGAGAGAAAAAAAAACCAAAACTTTCTCAAACTGCCTTTCTCTAAAGTCATACAAGATCCAAAAAAGCCTGACATAAAAATGCCATTCCTTCTTCCTGTTCCAACCTTCTGCCTCAGAACGAAAACATTTGGATACGCAGTGCTCTAAAAAATACGAAAATGTTATATTATGGCACAGGACACCGATAAGCAAATATATGCTTGCGGCAAATGATGATCTTGTTTTGAAGACCTAAACCCCAAAACTATCGTATTTCCATCCACCACGTATCGGCCCTTACATTAGCACATACCCATGAAGTGGGGTAAGGAACCCATTAAGTGACACAACTAATTTATATTAAGCTTATTTGTCCTCTCTCCCCTCAGTCACAACGTTTTGTCAGAGGCAAGACAGCAGGTAGGTATTAAGCCTCTAGAAGGAGCTTTTGCTGACGGGATGTGAATCCCACAAACACCTTTCTGTTGAGAAGCTGGTGTCACTTCAGAGAGCTTCCATTTAACTTTTACAGGTAAATAAGCATTTACAGCATTTAAGTACTTCTTTGTCTAATTTACACACATGCAACAAAACATGTCTCTAGTTCATTAACATAAAATTCCACAAGGTCTGCTAGGGACTCCTTAATTTTGTCCATTTTTAATGCTGCTAGTTACACTCCCACACTACAAGACGATACTTGTGGCCAAATCTCCCTGAAGGCTCAAAAGCCTCCAAAATTTGTCATGAATTAAGAAAATTTAAAGCTACAAAAGCTAGAAAGATAATTTTTCTGACCTCCTACGTAATTCCAGTTATGACTGAAATTAAATAATTACTGCACCAAGCCTACCAATTTGAGGGTAGAATGACAGCATCGGTTTTAGAAATCCGTCCTACCATAGCAGGAAGGAGAAGTGCTGTGGGGGCAACTAAAAAAAAAAAGTTACCTCTATCCTTACTCTTACATTCCTACATCCCAAGTAAAAGTTTGAGTAAAACTCAAACACAGCGGGTGTTTTCTGGAATACATGCAGAAATAATTTCTTTAATCTGATTAGCAAAACACCGTTAGAAGGGAGGGAGGCTGGGTCAAGCACACCTTATATTTCTGTGTAAAAGGCTCAACTTTTCTCCACCTGTTAAATAACTACTACAGGTATACAACATATTTTGCAAAGGTTTCAAGGAGTGAAAATTCAAATGCTAATTCTGCTCTTTGCAGTGGGCAGATATCCCTTTAAAGGTTTTGTTTGCCCTCACCAGTGAGGTTCCTGCTGCTTGCAGGACAGCTGTACCGGAACTATAAAATGAGAAGAACAAATTGAACTTCAAACAAGAATACCAATGGAATACGGAGCTTGGGAGAAAAAAAAAAAGACTAATCAAGAATACGCACAACCCATACTGAGACCTGACTTTACAGCTTAAGGATATACTGCGCATCAGTACCAGAATTACTGGTTTGACCGTATCTTCTTCCAGTGGCCAAAAAGAGACTTTTATTACCACAAATACAGCAATGGTTTTCAAAAGCACAATTTTACACAAACTACCTGATAATCTACGATGGATTATAGTATTGGAAACTTTGCTCGATGTGAAAATCTTTTATGATTATTGATGAAATTGTCCCTTTTTTTTTTTTTTATACTCAGCATACCTACCTAAAAATCAATTTATAGTAATCCATTCAGTTACTACCATAATTAAAATGGGCAGCTGGGTTGGATATGACGCAAGTCATGCTAAACCTAGCACGATTTAGTAATCTAAGTAGCTACTAGCTTGGTATAGTTACCTCTTTATGGAAGGGATGTTAAGATTTCTGTTACACTTATTTAAAATTTTCTCCCTATTTCACTCTCCGGCATAAATAAAACTCGTCTAATGGCCAAAGTGATCTTTCAAAAAGAAAAATTCAGCTACCTTTTAAGATTCAGAAAGATGCTTAGATGTTCATTAAAAGGTCTGCATTTTTAAATATTGTTAATAAATATTAATACACATTAAAATATATGTAATATTTTAATTAATAGTTATTTTTATATTGTATATTTAATGTTTTAATATTGGTATATTTTGCTATATTTCAAAGATTATACAGTTATTTTGGCATCCGCACTCTTCCCACAATTGGGCATTACCGTTTTTTTACAACAGAGCTATTTGTCTCTGCTTTAAACAGCTAGAAATCTATCCACAGCACAAAAATGTATGTTGTACAGAAGGCCAAATCTGTTTTGTATGTACACCTAATCTTACATTATACCACACATCATGATTTATATCGCCTATCTCCAGGGTCTACTGCAAATGAAGTTACACTTGCCAAAGTGCGCAATTACTATAAGGTGCAATAGGTTTTCCACTCTAGAGAACACACTTGGAAGAAATACCGTTATCATCTGTAACCATCCACTTTGACAACGGTTCATCAGCCACCAAACAAGATTTCTTACTTTTAATACCTTCTGTCAGTCATCAGCACGTTAAAAACACCCTGGGATCTTCCTATTCATCTGATAAAAGCACTGGAAGCACCAGAGCCATCTACGTTTAGTATTAATTTGCTATAAATACTTTTCTACTGAATTTATCACAAAATACTAAGCAGTAGGTGCTGTGCTGGTAAAACATCAGCACAGGACTGGAAGAGAAGGAGCTGATGGTTGCTTCAGCCAGGTGAGAGTGCTGAGCAGGGTGCAACATCCCCCGGGCCATCCACGGGCTTCGCCTGATGCAGCAGCAACGTCAAAAGAGCAAACAGCCCAGGGAGAGAGCAGAACGAGGCCCTGCCTGAGCTCCTGGCAATCTAAGGAGCAATGACGGTTTTTAAGTCACCCCAACTGGAGCAATTTCGACATTTTTTACTTGGGAATTGACAAAATGGGGGATTACACAACCCAGCGGCCCGCGTTAGGAAACTGGACCCAACCACCCGGGAGCTTCTTTCCACTCCCCTGCCCTCAAAAAGTGCTCGACGCAGGGAAGGGTAACAATCTACTTACTTCTACAAATACCTCAAATGATTATAACTGCAGCCCAGCATGTTATCCCTCGGTACACGCAGTGAAAGAAACCAGATTACGGCCTCACGAACTCACTACACTCAGCACAAAAGATTGGGAAAAAAAAAAAGAAAAAGATAAACAGTGCTTGGCGTGAAAGCATACAAGACAAAACCTGATGTCAATTAAAGGTACAAATTCTCTTTTAAGTTAAAATATTTCCCACTCTTGCTAAATATTATCCTTCAGAAGTATGAAAACAAACTGGTGAGAGTGAGACTGAGCAGACCCGTTATATTGCAAAAGCAAGCACCGAGCACTACAAAAAGCGTCTGGTTCACAAAAGCAGAGAGGAAAATGCGCTATTTTATAGTCATTTCACTGATAAGAAACGTCATTAAGAGTACTAAACAAGAGGTACAGGTATCAACCTCTCTCATCCTGGTTTTGACGGCGTACGAGGGGACAGCAGGCACAACTCCGTGCCCCCGAAGGATCCCTGCAGGCCCTGGCAGGGAGTACCCTGGGGGGGCACCGCAGGCCCCCGCGCTCCCCAGCCCGGCCCGGGACACAGCGGGTGCCGGTGCCCCGGGAGCGGACACCCGGAGGAGGCCCCGGGAACTCTCCGCGGCGACGGTGCTGAGAGTTACAGCACAAGCGCAGCCCTCTATCGCGATATGGAGCCGAGCAAGGGTGGGCGTCGGGACAAGGGGACAAGCGGGGCGCGCGGCAGCCCCCTCCCCTTTCGGAGCCAGCACTGAAGGGGGACGGGGCAGAGCCGCCGGGGTCCACCCGCCGCCGGCCGCTGCCCGCGCCCCTCGGCCGCCCCGCCAGCCCCCTGCCCCGGGGCGGGCCCGGAGGCACCGCCGAGGCCCCGCTTACCCCGTCAGCGGCGCCCGATCCGCTCGCGCCGCCGCAACGCTGTACGGCAGGAGGCGGCCGGCACCGCGGCCCCGGTCCCCCGGCGGGCCCGGCCCGCCGCCGCCGAGACGGCTCCCGCGGGCCCCGGCAGCCGCGTCCCCGCCGCGGGGGTCGCCCGGCCCGCTCCCCTCAACGGCCGCCGCCCCCCTCCCCTCCGCCCGCTGCCCGCACCCACCCGCGCGCCGCGGGGGCGCTGCCCAACGGCCCCCGCCCGGCGCAGGCGCGCACCCACCGCGGCCGCCCGCCTCCATCCTTCCACGTCGCCAACGCGCCCCCGCCGCGCATGCGCACAGGCCGGTGCGGGGGGGGCGGCCCTGCGGGATGAAGGTGCGCCGCCGCGGGGCACGCCGGGAAGTGTAGTCCTCCGCCGGGAGGCCCAGCCGCCGCTCCGCGCTTCTGCGTACGACGGGCTTCCACGGGCTGGTCGTCGTCCTCCGGGCGAGCCCTTCCTACGGCGGGAGGCTTCTCTCGATGAGCCGCGGGGTGGTGGGGGGCACGGGCTGACTGCTTCGGCCTCCCCTCCTCCGCCGGCCGCGTTTTCAGTCAGTGGGACATGAGGTAACTCGAGGAAGTGGGACCAAGAGCCAGAGGGCGGGAGGATTTACCAGGCACGGTCCTGCCCTCACGCTGCTTTAATTCATCGGTTCTACCTCTGGTGACCTCCCGTCTCCATATCTGAGGTGGTTTTTGTGCCATCGGTAGCTGGTTTGATAAGTACCTGATAGTTCCTTCAAAGGGGAAAACCCTTCCCAATATAATTAACCCTGAGCACAATCACCACAGTGTGCGACACTAAACGCGCAGCCCGTCTCTTACACGTACCCGTAAACGGGCTGCGCGAGCAAATAGGGCGTGTGCGAACAGCACAAGTGCAAAGGTGAGGACTAACCACTTCATATGCGTTGCCACATAAAGGCGAAAAACCTGGCATAGGGTTTGGCCTCATGTTTATACAGTGTTTGATCAGACCGCTACAGCGATAAAAATGGTGCAGTCAACAGTTAAGAGTGGCTATAAAAGAGGTAGGGCTGTATGCCCAAACAAGGAATTGAAAAAAAAAATCCGCATGCAAAATACAAGTATTGCTGCATCTATCTACATATAAATACATCACAACATTTCAAATAATTCATGTTTCAAACACAACAATGAAAGAAAGATACAGCACTATGATCTAAGAACATTTCTCAAGCAAGAGAATCGCTGTGGCAAACATGGTCTCCTAGACCATTTCAGTTAAACTACTGCAGTCGGGTTCACTGAAAAGCAAAAATAATGACAGTCTGCGAAACCCAAAATATGATTTGGTTCATCGAGCATGTTCTAACAATGAGAAAACTGCACGAGGAAGATAATCCCTTCTTTGATGTGTTAGGCAGTTTAATGAAACAGAATTAGTTCTCATTGAAGGCAGATTTAGTTAATCTAAGTGTAAATTACATTTCTCTTCATTTCCTTTACCTGCAGCCTCTGAAAAGACTGTTCTTTCAGCAATAATGTTCTGCGTTTTACAGAAATCAGGAAGGAATGACTCCAAGGACTGAACCTTCGCAGCATGCCCAACAACTCCCAGAAGGCTGGAGCGTGATTGCTACATTTGGGTAATAACAGCATATTGTATTACTGTCATTAGATCAGCCTTGTGGACAGAATTTACCTGTGTTCTGTGAACGCATCTGAATAAAGATAATTTTGCACAGAATTCATTGCTACTTTAGACATCTGTAGAGGCTGATCATGTTCAATTTAACCTGCCAGAATTTCCTTTGCTTGCAGAATCAGGCCCATCAAAACAATTGGCAACATAAAACCTTCTGAACTTTTATTTAAGAATTTTTTGCACATACTTGCAGTATTTTAAAGGTGTATTTCAATTAAGTTTATTTTAAGCCCTTGGCACCCAGCTACCTGGGCAAACCAACGCATGGAAGGTACCATGTCACATTTAGACCTTCCCGTAAAGAAAAAATATTTAAAATTAGTCAATTTGAATATTTTTTCAAATATTTTCCAATATTCATTGATTTCTTGACTCTTCCTCAATAGTATTTAAATAAACCCAGACAGCTTTAATGCTGAAGATCTTAGGACTAGATTTGCAGAAGTGCTTTGGTCCCTGAAGATGCCTACTCTGCAATTTTCTAAGTGTCTTCAGCACAAATGAAGCTGCTGCTTGCTCTAGTAAATTCTGGTAGATGTCCACCTGCCACCATTAGGTGCCTAAGCCCTTTTGTAAATCTTGCTTCTAGTGAGGAACAAACGCACGGAAATTTTCTCAGTTAAATTAAATGTCCTTGATCTATATTGTTCTCTCACGTGAGGATTTCCTTAATTTCTGTCCACTTCTTTGTCTTAAACAAGGCTTTGTGCACTTCTTTGCATCCCAGCAGATGATCTCCTGCACCCCTGCCCAGGCTCAGGCAGTTCACTTCCTTCACCTGTTTCTTGACTTATTTTTTGCTTAACTATTCACAACACGCTAGGATTACTGACCTATCCTTGGAAAATTTTGCAAGACAAATCTGCCAGGACTTCCAGTGAAGTGCCTCTTTCGGGTAAGTTTTGTGATGAAGATTAGTCACATTAGTCTTTAACTGCAGCTAATAAATGTACTGAGACACGATTCCAGAAAGCACAAACGGGGTAATTTTACAACCAAGAACAGATACTTGCACTATCTGCCTGTTTTGCTTTTTGCAGTCTCTTCAGGAGGCCTGGTGTTTAAATATGGTGCTGGCACACAGCTGGAAGCCCAGTTCAGCCTGCAGTCTAATTTACTATACAGTGTATTTCCCACGTTACTGTCTGATGGGCTTCCTTGTATAATAATATCCTAAATAACTCAAAATAATTAGTTATGTACACTTTATAAATTGGCTGCGTCCATTTGCAAATTAAAGGAGCTCTTTAATTTGTGAAGTACAGCTCTTGCTCTACTTTTTGTCATGTTCACAGCTCTTAGAGGTGAATATATTACTGCAAAACTTCGGCCTGTTTGTGAGATGCCCGACGTTTTGAAAGAGTGGCTAAGGTTACCTGCCCTGGGACAGGAAGGACAGCTGAAGGGACAATCTTTTCAGCAACGCTTACAACGTAAGAACGCGTACTCACGTTCAGCTGCGCACCTGCAGAGGACCTTCATTTCTGTAGCCATGTGGAAGACGCTGTGCGTGACCTCGGTTCTGGAGTGACTTTCTCGGGCAGTTAACTCCTTTCTCATCACAGACCCTTAGAAGTTCTCAGCTTTCAGATTTAGAGCATGAACTTTGACAGTGGTGATTGCAGAGGAGTCCATTGTTTGGGGTGAGGTGGGGGTTGATTCATTTAGAAAACCCAATACAGGACAAAAACAATCGGAAACTAGCGTGGCCTCTTTCCCTTGCTTCCGCTATCCAATCCCTGTCTTTTCTACTACATGATCCACACAAAAATGTCTGTGAGAAGTTACAGGAGTGCACAGTTAGTATTGTTACCTTTTATTGTATGAATTATACCATGCGTGCATGCTCAGAATAATAAAACCAGGTGTTAGTATCACAAAGCGTAGGTACTTCACCGGTCTAGGAGAAAGCTGTATCTGCGATAACACTGATCAGATGGGGGATTATGTTCCAAGGATGATGCAAAAGCTGATTGAACGGCAATACCAAATTCACTTCCTAACAGACTACCTCCTCAAGGGAGAGCAAACAGTATTAGGCAACGCCTTAAAAGGAGTTTTCTATGATTCAGCTCATTACAGAAGTAATGCTTGTAGCAACAAGGGCCCGATACCCAGCTGTGAACATTGCAGATCGATTCGCACAAGACCTGACAAAACCGGCTAGTGGTAGGAAACAATACGCCTCGCCAGAGGCGTTGGAGGGACATCAAGCAAGTCTTCGGAGTAATTAATTATCGGGTAGGAGAAAACACGGTTGCAAGAACAAGACTGGACCTCAGTGACGGTTCAAGGACTGCATGTATAAAAAGGTATGCCTTTTTAGGCATACCTTAGGTAGGACTTTGGGAAAAATGGTAAATCCTAAATAGCAATCCAAAATTTCTGGAATAGTTTCGATGTTTTTCAAGAGCTCTCTGGTTTGGCAGGGAGGACAAAGCACAGGGGCATCTAAAACGCTTCACAACTGCGCTATCGTGTTGGGATGCAAGTCGGTACCAGAACGCATCTTCCCAGGAGGAAGGCAACACTGGACTTTCCGAGCTCACTTTCTTTATCATGAAGTCAGTAGTTTTATGACCTCCTTCTGCCTGGGGCCTGTCTACAGGTTTTCATAGATTTTGTTACCACTCTAAATATTTATAGCTCAGAAGCCTAAGAACAATTGTATGAAGCAGCTTATTTTTAAATAAAATCCTGGTTTATTATAATTCAAATTACACAAGTGCGTTAAAGAGATTTTAGTTGGATTTTTCTGTTTTTTAAAGACAAAACTGCACCATTTTTAAATCACTGCAACAGAATATAAAGCAACAGTTCTCTTGCATCATGCCCCTGCTGCTCTGCTTCAGGAAAGAAAGGCACAATGTTTCAAGGTAAATAATTAATGGAAGTATCAAATCAAGACTTTGTGCCTTCAGCAAGCTAAGTAAATTTTGCATATAGCATAACTCCTTTGGCTCAGCCACAGGTTTGTCATGAAAAACCTATATTCTTCATCCTTTAACCATGACGTTTATGTTGCCACAATGCAATTCACAGTTCTTTAGCAAGGTCAAGAATAGCTATAGCTTTTAAGGTGAAAGCCTGAAGTATCGCACTAGCAGTTAGTGAAACTAAGACGCTAAGACACATTTACCTTCCAAAGCTAGATTTATTCATAAGTTATTTAACCTAAACTCTAATCACACCAAACAGATGATAGATGAAAAGTAGTTCCAGTGAGGAAAACAAAGAACTTCGGTTTTCAAACATTTTAAATTAGGAAATGTGCTAGCTGCCATTTTAGTGGCAAAAGAGACCCTCTCCTGTAAGTGATAAGGGTTTTTATTCAGCTAAAATGTGCAAAGAAAAAAGTCTCAAAGTGAGAGAAACGTCCCTAGTTCATATCGGACACAAGGGAATAAAATCCTTAGGAATGAATTCCTTTAATCTGTTTTCTTGTCAGAAACTTCTGTGGATCTCTCTGCAGCAATTCCATTTGTAACGCCGTTGCTTTCAAACTGCAAACGAAACACAGCATCATTAATGGGACGTCAAAAAAGGACTCTACACCCAGAACAGTAACAGTCGGTGATGAAAGTTACTTTTAGAAGCAAGGCCAGTGAAGATCTATGAAGAAATGTCCTGGTTTCGGAAGCAAGAACCAAAGCGATGGATTTACACGTAATTTTTGCTTCGAGGGGCCGGGGGGAGGAGTGAGGGCAGAGACAACATACACAAATCTTTGAATTTTCTCAGAAGAGATAAATAACAAATGCACAATTTACAGACACTAAACGTTTTCCCCCATTATGAGTGGCAGAGCTAGCTGAAGAGCGGGGCTTTTTTTTTTTTTTTAATTCTGCTTCATGCAGCTGGTGTGATGTACCAATTACTTGACTTCTTCCTCCTCGGAAAGAACAGCCAGTCATTGCAAAAAAATTAAATTAACTAAGCTGTTTCAGAAAACGGGTGCAATTCCTATCCTTCCAAGACCTACCAGAAGCTGCCTGGGAGTAACTGCCGTTTCCAGCCGGCTCAGTACTCCCTTTTGTAAGAAAATAGCCACAAAAACGTCTATAAAAACACCCAACAATTCACTCTTTTGCGGTGCCCACCCTGAACTATTGCTGGGCGTTTTATCGGGAGTTTCCCCGGTTAGCGAAGTGATTAATCTTACTTTATAAATTCCAGACTCATCCTCCTGGTCTCTCTTCGTGGCTGAAGGTGCCCGTGGGTTTCCAGTGCTGCCTCCTTGACCTTGTTTGGCGGCTGTTGTTTCTTCCACCGCTTTCTTGGGCCATACGCGCTTAATGAAAGGTGCGATAACGGGATAGATGTACGGTTCAAGGAATTTCTTGTAGACCCAGAGGAGAACGGGAATGACGATACAAGGAATGCACACCATGGCTTCCTCTTGTTCTGCGCCAAAGCTGGTGAGGGAAAAAAACCCAACAACTTAGGATGAGAGCGTCTGTATGCCATGAGCTAAGACAACAGTCTTCAATAACGAATAAAGATCGTAGTTGATATTCAAACGTAAAGGATTCTTTAGTAACAGATTAACTGCTAAAGGTTCAAAAATGCTGTGTGTTCCAATGTTGCAAAGTCCTCAACACCAAGGGAAACGTTCTTGACGTTTTAACAGAAAAGGGAGTAGAGTTTGCATTAATTCATCATTCCTACAGCTAGAACTTAGAAAAGCACATGCAGAAAATCAAAGTTTTTGGCTTAAACCGCACAAAAGCGGTTTAAGCAGTGAGCTGCAGATGTTAGCCCCGTTCTTGCTGTAATAAAACAGAGGGTCCAAAAGGTTTGGTTTTCTCATTCCCTCTTTATTTAAGGTGACGTTAAACGGCAGGACTCCACTCAATCTACCACTGAAGGGCAGGTCGGTGGGAAAGGGGAAGAGAATCCTAGCCAGGGTTTGGGAAAAGGAGAATACGGGGTACTTCCTTCCTCCTGCACAGGAGGAGTCGCTCGATCCCACACCAATCCCATGCAATCGGCCAAACTATTAGAAAACGAGGCCTTCCCTCCCTCCCACCAACGGCAGCCCGAAGCCTGCGATGAAAGCAGCAGAAAGCCGAAGCGCGGGGGCAGAAAGAACAACCGGGAGGGGAAACAGTTAAGCAGGATTAGAGCGGTCCCTCTCCGTGCTGATGAGCGACGCGTTAGATACGCTCCGCTGCGCAGCACAACTTTGCCCTTCACTTTCCTCCTTTCTAGGCTGCCGACACCTGAATTCTTACGCCGAGAAGCAAACCAAAAGCTTTCCAGGATGGAGGATGAAGAGGCAGATGCGCGCGCTTCGTTTGGGATCAGTTTCACTTTTTTTTTTTCTTTTTTTAAGCTCTCCTAAAGATTTTCGGCCCCAGGCTCTGCGGAACAACGGAGTTATCAATTTCCAGTTGACTACTTCCAAGTGTCGTTTTGGCTACTTCCAGTCTCGTTTCACAGGATCTGCTCGTCTCCGAAGCCAGAGAGGAATCTTAAATCGAAGCGACGTGAGCGAGGTAATCCATTAAAGCCGTTCGGAGAGACCATTCCGGTGCTCTCTCCGCCAGAACTTCCCAGACGCTGAATTTTCAGCGAGGCGGTGTGGGTTCGTCCGTTAGCCAAAGGCGGCAGCTGGAGGGAACCCCCCCGGGCTGTCCTCCTGAGGGAACGGCCAGCGTCCGCGCAGCCGCTTCGCGCCACGATTCCAGACCCCCAAAATAAGCCGTACCTCTGCCAGACGTAAAAGAAAAGGCGGTGGAGGCGTAACGCCGCTCCTAATACGCTTAAGCACTGTTCACAGGCTTCTCCCGTGATTTGGTGATGCGCTGTTGGCTGGTGAGCAGGCAATTAATTTTTAGGAAAAAGAGTAAAAGGGCAAACGGCCCGATTTTAATAGAGAGCTTATTTCTTTGCGCCGCGAGCTGCTGTTTATCTCGGTAAGCCGCCATACGTTAGGGTCAGCAGAAAGAACGTGCGTGACACTGCAAATTTAGGTACGTTTGGCCTTTGTTTCCCACGTTTAACTCGGTCGTTAGTCAACTATTATTATGGAAAGGGGAAAAAAAAAGGCTACGCAGCCAAAATGGCTTTTTTTTGTTAAACACCGCCCGCCCACCCCATAAAGGACGGCCTAGTCTAGAAGGGCTAACCTATGCAACGCACCCCAGCTCTGCTTCCCTACGGGGCGATGACCGGGCCGGAACATTCCCGAGGCCAGGCCAGCCTTCCCGGTTTACGGTGAAGGACGAGCTGTTGCAGCCGCCGGCCTTTCCCCCTCCCGTCGGCACTGACACCGAGGGCTGGAGCCCAAAGGTTTCCCGAATCGGCAAAGTCCCACTCGAACACGCGCCGAGACCGAAGAGCTCCGCGCCACGGCACGACCCGTGACGTTTCGGGAGTCGCCCCCTCCCCTCCCGGTTAAGGGAGCCGCTCCGGCCTCAGAAAGGGGGAGGGGGAGGGCGAACGGCGAAGCGAGGCCGGCCCCCGCGGACGACTCCAGCCGTGAGGACCGGCAGGCCACGGCGGGACCCTCGGGGGAGCAGCCCCGGCCCCGCCGGGGGAGACGGCGCCCGCCCCGCGCTCACCTCAGCCGGCAGCGACCCAACGCCGTTACCGGCCGCCGCAGCCTTCTCCGCCGCACCGGAAACGACCCCCGCGCTTCCGGCTGACGCGCACGGCGGACGCCAATAGGAGAAGGCGGCCTCCGCGTCACGCGGTCCGCGCCCCGCCCCCGCCTTACCGCCCGGCGGTCCCCGGGCCGCGCTCCGCCGGGCCCGGCCCCCCCCAGCCCCGGCTCCCGCCCCGACTCCCGCCCCGGCAAGGACGGCGGGGCAAGGAGGAACAAACCCCCCCCCGCGGGGCTGAGGCTATCTCGGTTTGGCCGTGAGAGGCACCGGCGGGGAGGCAAAGCGCTTTTGGGTCGCGGCGCCGGCCGCCCGGGGCCACTGGCCGCCGCCCCGCGCTGGTGGCCCAGGCGGCCGAGCAGACCCCGGGGCAGCCAACGCCTTGAAAAAGCACAACAAATCGTAACCTCTTAATTTTATTTAAGTACATCTGCTGGGTCAGACCTACTCCCGAGCCATCAGCTTCTGCTTCTTCAGCTTCTTTTGGGATATCTGACAAACAAAAGACACAAATGAGAGAAGAGCCACAGCCCGCCCCTTCCCGAAACACCGCGCAAGGAGTCCAGCGACAGAGCCCTCCCGTGAGGGAAGCACCGAGAACCGTTAGAAATTCCCTCGCCCGTTTACAGGACGTCCCGCCAGTGGCGCCCGCGCCCAACTCGGGCGTCCTTACAGGGACACTGCTGACAGGCCAAAGTCAGCTCGATTTCAGCTCTACGGAAACGCACCGCGTTACCCCGACACGCGGTGGGGGGGAACGCTGTGACCGCGCCGGGGGAGGGAGGAACAAGCCATCCGCGCGATACAAACCACCGCGAAGCTCTTCCCCCGAGTTCTCAACGCTGCGTTTTGCCAATACGTTATCGAGGTTGCTCAGAAATAACAACTTTTTTTTTTTTCATGGGTATTCCAAAGGTGTCCTAAGATGGTCATCACAGCAACCCCTCCGCCCGAGAAACACGACGCGTCGACACTCGGGACCTCTCGACAGCGACATTGAAGAGGACTAAGGACACGACGCCCGGTACCTTTTTCTTTTGAGCAACTTCTTCCTCCGGCTTGGGAACGATCTGCTCCTTCTCGGTGAGGATCATCTCGATGTGGCAGGGGGAGCTCATGTAGGGGTTGATCCTGCCGTGCGCCCTGTAGGTGCGCCTGCGCATTTTGGGAGCCTTGTTGACCTGGATGTGCTCGATGACCAGAGAATCCACGTCAAGACCCTGGGAAGGGGACGGGGAGGGGGGCGGAGAGAAAACTTGCGACTTGGTTTTCCTCTTCAAATAAATAATCTCCACAGCAAAAACGTGAATAACCACACACACACACCCCCCCCCGGCAAATAAAACAGCTTCGCTCGGCAGCGTCAGGGAGCTGAGCGTTCACCCAGCAAGCACCAGCTGGGGTCAGCGGAACGCCGACCACCCCTCCGCGCGTCACAACGAACTGAAAACGATGCCGCTGGCTCAGAAAGGGGTCACTGTTTCACCAAAGGTGTCCCGCGACAGCCAGCGCTGCCACCCAAGTCACCAAATTAAGCGCCGAGCATATTCCAAATGGACAAGAGCGCACAGATTTTGCTTTGTTTTGTAGATTTTAAGAGATCGAAACCACACTTACTCCAAAGAGTTGATGCCCGTGCACGAACTAGCTATCTGTGAGAAATCATTACTCGCATTTTAACTTGAAAAACGCACGCGGCCTCACTTGAACAGTGAGCCAACAGCCCCTGTACAACGGAGTTTCACCTACAGAGCGGGCCTCATCCGGCCCCCCGCGTTAGAGACACCGAGTTCAGGAGCGCCGACCCACAGCACGACACGAACACTTTGCGCTTAATAACATCTGCGCGACCCACCTTGAGCTCAGCATTGCTCTCCGCGTTTTTGAGCATGTGCAGCAAGAACTCCGCGCTTTTCTTCGGCCAGCGTCCCTGCGTCCAGCCCCACTGCTTGGCCTGGAAGAAGAAGAGAGTTCCCTTTTCCCCCTGGTACAACGCAACTTGCCCTTCGCACACCGTTAACTTGCCATTACATCCCCTTTGGTTAAGATCGCATACCAAAATAATTAAATCTGATCAATTACTTGACACTGCAAGTAGATGCGATGCTTGCTGTACTGGAATTAACTCTTTCCTCCCTCTTAAGTTCATACGTAACGCTGACGTCAATAGACTATTCCCCGCGCCGCCTCAACATCATCTCTTCTCTCTTCTTCGACCAGCCTCAGCCGAGGCGTCCTTCCCACGTTTTCGTCTCGGGCCTCACCTGGGCGCATCTACCGACTCCTCCGTTGTAGCGACGGAAGGGAACGCATTGCTTCTTCAGGGTGACGTCCTTCAGGTACTTGGTGGCCTTGCGGATGTGCATGCCCTTGATGGCCTGGGCGGTCTCACGGGTGTTCTAGCAAGAGAAAGCGCAGCCAAGTTCCTCTTAGCAGCTCTTTCCAAGTTACAACGCGAGCAAAAGCACCCCTTCTCCCTTTCCTGGGTCTTGTTCTTTTTGCTACGAACTCAGTTTAAAAGAAGCACTCAGACAAAAAAAAAAAAAAAGAAGAATTAGAAACACTTTTTTTTTTTTTGCTACCTACTTTTCTAACCCTTGGTATGACTTCCATCACTGAATCTGCGGCTCTGGCACATCTTTATTGTTTCTTACCTAATGCCTAGGTCTTTCCAACCACCAAAATTAAAATTTGAGTATTTATACTTTTCATAGGTCCTCTTTGGTCACTAATCCAAAAAAGCAGGAGCCTAAAGGATAAATTCCTACTAAAATGTCAAATACAGCACCTCAGAGGAAGCGATGAGAAAACGAGCTACAAACAATCTATGTAAAGGGATCTTAAAAGGGAGAGAGAAAAAGGCTCAGGAAGAATCATAGAATCATTGAGGTTGGAAAAGACCTCTAAGATCATCGAGTCCAACCGTCGACCCAACACCACCATGTCCACTAAACCATGTCCCTAAGTGCCTCATCTACTCATCTTTTAAATACCTCCAGGGATGGTGACTCCACCACTTCCCTGGGCAGCCTGTTCCAATGTTTAAACACTCTTTCAGTAAAGAAATTTTTCCTCACATCCAATCTAAACCTCCCCTGGCGCAACTTGAGGCCGTTTCCTCTCGTCCTATCGCTTGTTACCTGGGAGAAGAGACCGACCCCCACCTCGCTACAACCTCCTTTCAGGTGGTTGTAGAGAGCGATGAGGTCTCCCCTCAGCCTCCTTTTCTCCAGGCTAAACAACCCCAGTTCCCTCAGCCGCCCATCAGACTTGTTCTCCAGACCCCTCACCAGCCTTTTTTCCCCAAGAAAAATCGGGAATAAAGTATGGGTGCTTAAGACAGCATAAAAACCGCAAGAGTCGGAGCGTAACTACAACCCTACCCCATCACAACAAAAGGGCAAACCAAAATAACGGCAACCTCCTTTCACCTGCACTACCCACCACCGAGCAGAAAAGCACCCGCTCAGCCTGGGTTTTGTGGTGAACTCGGGTGAGTCCCGAGTTCGCCGCCGCACCTACACCTTTTCCAGAGAATCCCACGTTCCCACCTGCAGCCCTCCGCAACTCTCCCCTGCCAAGCTTCTCCGCCGGCAGCGTGATCAGACGAACCCCACGTTCCTTCCGAGCAACCAGAAAGGCAGAGCAAGACGAACGACACAAACCTCTCCTCTTAACACTAGCCCAATTCCTCCCGCTAAATTCACTGCGACTGTTTTCCTGCTGTGTTTTACCGCCTGCGTTAGACAGAAGCTCTTTAGGACACACGATCTCGTCTTTGATCCTGGGGATAAAAGCCATTACAAGCGGCTAAAGCAAACACAGGCCATAACCCACGCTACCACCCTTCAGTAACTATGTAATGATACAGGAGAGTAAAAGATACTTCCTTCCACCCCCCCCCAAAAAAAGCCAACAAACAAACAAAAAAAACCCCAAAAACAAATGAGTTTGCGTTTCTACTACGCAGGCACACTGCGTACCTTGAAATGCACTCGCAGGTTGGATCCCCGTGACTTGCATGCTGCCAAGAAAAAAGACCAACTTTTGGAATCAAAACCTCAGTGGCTTCGCTGAAGTCCTACGCGAACGTCCACGGAAAAAACGACTCACATTTCGTGGGGTTCTCCGGATCCAGAGAGTAGCGCACCATTTTTGGAGCTCAACTGCAAAAAAGCCATTAAAAACCCCCCATGTTAAGCTTCCAACACAGACACGCACGACCCGGACTGTTTACCTTACTGCCGACAGCGAGCTGAAGGAGCTGCTCAGAAATTACGCTTTCTTTTCACGGTTAAATCCAAAGGTGTCCTAAGAAAGTCATCACCGCAGCCACGGCCTCCCCCTAGGGCCCGCTTCCACCTCACACCCGCCAGCCGCCCCCCGAGCTCCGCCATCTCCGTCCCCTGCCCGTCCTCCCCCGCGCCAGCCCCGCAAATACCGAGGGCGTCCGGCGAGACGGACCGAGCCCTCGCCCCCTCATCGCCTCCCCGGGGGGCCCCCGGGCAGGATGGGGCCGGATTGGGACCGCTCCCCGGCCGCCATGGCTCCCTCACCTCAGGGCGGCGGCGGGGAAGAGGAAGAGCAGGGCACGCCGGGAGGCGGGAGAGCCGCCCGCTCTCGCGAGAGCCCGGCCGGGATTTCGGTCAGGGAGCGTCGCGGAGGTGCCGCGCCGAGCGCGGGGCGAAGGGCGCCGCAGGGACCGTCGACAAACGCGCGGCGGCGGCGGGAGGGGGCGAGTGGCCGGTCAGGGCGGCGTCAGCCCGGCCTGCGAGCCCGAGGGGTGAAACTAAAACGTCCGTGCGCGCCAGCCGCCGTCCTCGTGTCCGTGTGCGGGAGGCGGGAGCCTGGGTGCCGGACGCGCACCCCCGCGGCGCTCCCCGGCAGCCCGAGGCCTACCCCCCCCCGCCTCGCGAAATGGCGCCGGGCCCGCCGCCCTGAGGGGGTTAGCCCCGCCAGGTGCCGTGCTGTGCGGGGAAGAGGCCTCTCTTCCTCGGGAAAGACTGCCGTCGGAGCCCGGGCCCGATTTCATTAACCCCTCAGCTCGGGGCCGGCCCTGGCGGCGGACCCGAAGTCAGCTGAGAGCAAGGAGCGAGGCGGAGGGCTGCGGCTAGGTGGCGGCTCAGGATGAGAACAGAGAGGAGCGGAGCGCACCGCACCGCACCGCACCGCACCGCGGGGGTGCCCAAGCGGTGGGACCGGAGAGATTCGTGTTTATGAATTGCAGCTGGTACTTACTGCACCGTTATTTAAAAAAAAAAAAAAAAACCACAAAACTTCTTAAAAGATTCCCCCCCCCCCCCCCATTTTAGGCTGCGTTTGCAGCTAGAACTGCTTGGGAAATTGGACAAAGCAGCCGTTCAATAAAACCAGAGTTATTTCCTGAAGGTGGTACCCAGCTACAGCAAAAGGCTCATCGGGAAAAGTTTGACAGAGTGGGGAAAAAAGAGACGCATCTTCCTGAGCGGCCAGTAGTCTGGTGTCCAGGCACCTCCCCGGCACGAGAGAGTCCGGGTTCAACTCTGCGTTTAGAAATAAGCAGAGCAGAGCGAGAACTTGCTGCCCGTGAAAATGCTCTGACCAGGAGGCTGGTTTTGGATCTCTTGTTTAGTGCTAAAAAACCCCAAAGCTTTGAAGATAGGATCTCACCCAGATGGGAAGAGGAAAATATTTGAACTGTCGCAAGTATTTACATGGCTGGAAACTGTAGAGCTCTAATTTTGACTGCAGCTCTCCATTCACCTGCCTTAAAAGGTGCCTTTTACTTTGCTTTCAAGGAGAAGCTTTCTGCAAAGTCTCCAAGTAACTTTTAAGCATCAATCTCAAAGCAGGGAAACCTGCTGGGATGCGGGCAAATATTATTTCTTCTTTTTATATACAAGGTTCCCATGAAAAAAAGAGTTAGCGGCCCACGCTCACAAGCACACACACTAGCTTTCGGTCACGGATACTTATTTTGAGATACTCAAGATCCGTTTTCACCAATTAGCACTTCCGTCATCGTCCATGGGATTAGGAGCCACTCAGCACCTCAATACACACAACCAGCTCAGAACAGTGGTAATGCGAAGGAGGATTAGCACCGCCAAAATACATGCATGACAGCCTTTCTAAGCCAAGAGTTACTAGAGAAAAATAAACAGACAAGGAAAAGTGTCCTCTCTGGGGTCTCGTGACTTCGAGGAAGCAATAAATATGTAAAAAGAGATCTCGGCGATGACTTCCAACGCCTTCTTAGTGTTTCAGTTCTCCTTCCTATGGAACAAGAACAGTAGTATTTCCAGGAGCACTAAGTTTCCAGATGCAATAGATAAAAACTAGCGAAAGCTGAGGTCCTCGAGCACGTCCATGGCCTTCCCCACCGTATTGTGGGAATCTCCTCTCACAGCCCTCCCTCCTCCTTCATCGTTTCTGCCCTCCCCTCCGCACCTGCCTGCATGTAGGAAACCAGTGCTGGCGGAGGAAACCGGCATTTCCATGGGAAGCAGCTTTACACGCTGCTGCTTCTTAGCAGCAGAGCACAGAAGCAAGAAGACATTCAGAGAATGCTGGGAGAGAGAGGTGAAACTTAAGTAGTTGACACATGGTGGGAATTATCACATGGTCATTGTGTTCATCAGTCAACTCCAAAACAAACAGGGCGCGTTTTCTGTTACTTACGTTTTCTGTTTCACCGACACGTGGAACTGTTTATGATCAGCTGCTGAGGGCTTGCAGTGGTGGAAGTGTAGAAGTAGGAGCTTCTGCGGATGGCGTCAGGAAACGAGGTGCATGTTTTCATCTTTATTGGGAGGTTAACAACTGCTCTCAGAGGCAGCCTAGCACGTATCTGGTGCTGAGATCAGGGCTGAGGCAGCTGAGCATGTGCCCTTGTTGAGATTTACCCAGATTATTTCCCCCAGTGCACCAGCTGCCTTGGATATTTAGCTTGTGTGAGCTGACTCGAAAAGAGCTTTTGCATCCTAAGCAGAAAATTTAGGCACGTAAGTCCAAAATCATGTTCCTGAAAACTCCTGCGCAGGAGGCAGCTGCCTCCTAATCCTACTGGAATCTCAATTCATAGGATTTTTACCTGACGCTCCCTCTTAGCTCCCCGGTTCATACCACCCAGCCCTGGTGATTGTGTTGTGCGTGCCCAGGAAGACCCCCCTCTCTCATCAGGCATTGAAAGCAAAGATCCAACTGTGTTCAGACCTGAACTGTTCCTCTACTTTGTGCTCTGGAAGCTCCTGCTGGTAGCATCCTCCCGCGAAGGGCTCATCGCAAGGGCAGCAAAGGTTTCTACCATCTCCTGAGGCAGAAACCTCCAGAAAGCGGTAGTGCCCATCTTAACCCAGCAGCGTGGTGGCCACAGCACACTCCCAGGATGTGGGAGACGCACTTTCAATTTCCTTCCCTTGAGAGGTATCAAAGCCGCGTCCTAACCAGGAGGCCAGAGGCTATTCTGTGGCAAAGATGTTCCCACCCTTCCTGCTGCAGGTTTTCTGCTGAGCAGCCTGCAATGCGTTGGCTTCACGCCTCTCCTCTGAACCTGCTCCTGAGGCTGGAAGGGGGCTGCACCCGTTAACATGCCGTGGAAGAGCGTACTGGCGCAGGAATGTTGATTCACGTAAGTCCTTTTGTGGATTTAGCTGTGAATAAACAAGCGGCCTTATCAGTCCTACTGGAATTGCCAAGCCGAATGTCATCCTAAGTGCCAATCAGTCAACGCCCTCGATAGCCACCGTCCTTCCTGGCCAGAGGGAGAGGTGAGCTCCGAGACTGGCCGGGGCTATGGTTTCACGGCAGGACTGGAGCTAAAGGCATGGCTGCTCAGTGCCAAAAAGAGAGCTCGCTTCCAGCCGTAGGACTCCCCCCTGCTCACCTTCCAGCAGCTCTGCTGGAGTTCAACCACTGCCACAGCAGGAGTGACAGAAGCAAACCTGTACCTGCCCTCAGCCAGCCGGTTCAGAGGCCAAGGCATTACTTTCAGCTCCTACTCTGTCGCAGCTCGAGTGCCTGGCTGTCGGCTCAGGCACACATCTGCCTCTGCCACCCTTCCTGAAGGCAGTAATTTCTAACAGAGGGGCAGGTGGAGCGACGGGAGGGTCGGTGCTGAAATCCTCGTGACAGAGAGATCCATTGGGGCTGATTGATTGGCCAAGCTTAACCCTGGCTCGCTAAAACACACTGCGTGTCCGCCGTGCTGTAGGAGGGGGTTTTGACCTGTTCGTTGCACAGGAATGGAATCCAATTCCTCAAACTTTTTTGGAGATTTCTTGGCGTTTATCTTACAGACCCAGTTTTTGCAGCCCAAGGGTTATGTGGGGATATTAGCTGTCATTCACAAAATTACATACAAATGGGTTGCTTGTCCTAACGGTTAAGCAGAAAATCTTGAAGACAAAGACATTTTAAATTGAAACCAGCTTGAATGCTGGAAACGCTGAAGCTTTCCAGCCTTCAGGCAGCTGCCTGCACCTTCTGCACCAGCCTATGGACTCCTGCACTCCTCCTCCCAGCCGTGTGGCTCCTCCAGAGGCACAGCTCGCTCCCATTGTTTGCCTTTTCCTCCCACGGTCAGCAAAACAGCGGCATTTGGACACGTCGTAGGTGAGTTCTCCAGCTAAGCCGCTCTCCACAACCGCATCCTAAAATCTACTGACCCAGGCAGTGAGTCCCAGGAGCAAGATCTGCGGGCCTGGGAAAGGAGGAAAGGCATCTCCAGATGATGGACTGACCATCGTCAGCAGGACAAGACACTATAGGAGTTTTGCTCTGCATCAGTAATTCTGTCTTGGTCACTTGAAGAGCTCGATTATGTTATATATTCCTCCCTGTGATTTTTAAGAAGAGATGCTTCCATAGGGGGGCAAAAGTTCCTTACTTAAGCAGAGATATATGTATAAAAATAGGTATTTTTTTAAATATATGTATGTGTATATGTAGGTATGTATGTGTACGTACATAAATCATCACATCGTAAGTGTAACACCTAAAACCCGTGAACAACTGGAATGCTTTTGATTCCCTGTGAATCCTTCTAAAACACAGGCAATTCTTTACAAGAAGAGGTTAGCTACGCAGTCTATTTATTTCTGTCATGTATGTGCTGTACCCAATCCAGGGGTGAGGAAACGGCCAAGGGAGCTCGGCGTCATGACAGCTGAGTATCTGTCCTTACCGTCACCACTGCTGAAGCGTGACACAGCAGGTACAGCGCCTTCCCCGCGCTGCTGGTGACCAGCCAGCCGGGAGCGTGGTCTAAACAAAAAAACCACAGCAATCGGTGATACTGTCTTAATACTCAACATTTTTGGCGCGTTGTCCTAGAGCAACGGGTTCGTCCACCCCCTGCACACCCAGCTAGCAGGAAGTCACCGGTAAAATAAGTTTCCGATGTTTGTGATTAAATAACCTTGTAGCTGAAGTTTGTGTTTATTCAGTGTATTTCTTGCCAGCAAACCATTTACGCAGGTTGTGCAGGTCTATGACTGCTTGTTCGTGGCTTTAATTGCCAGAAATGGACCAGCCAATCGCCTTGACGAGTAAGGCAGTAAATAAAGACATCATGTAAGTGCCTGATCATAAACACTATTTGGGATAAATTAAATCCTGGGCTTACATTTGCTCTAAGCTGTCTGGCTCATAACCGAGAAGTACTGCTTTAAATGTGTTTTTGGTTCATGAAACCAAAAATATCCCTGGAATCAGGGATATTGCCCACAATTTTCACCCACAATTTAGGCACAAATTAAAATATGGGAAATTCAGTTTAAACATCGAACTTTTTTTACTGTCAGGATGGTTGAACCCTGGAACAGGTGGCCCAGAGAGGTTGCGGAGTCTCCATCCTTGGAAGTATTAAAAAAACCATCTGGACAATATCCTGGGCGACCAGCTCCAGCTGACTCTGCTTTGAGCTGCAGGGGGGCTGCTCTAGACGATCTCCACTGGCCCCTTCTAACCTCAACTCTTCTTGATCTGTGAATCCTTCCAACATTTCTAAAGCTGAGTGTGCCCTGTACTACAAAACACAGCCTCAGACTCCATCCATTTGTCGCATTACATCTCCTAACCGAAATGGACCAAAGAAGTCCCCTCGTCTCCTCTGTTATTATCTGCTCTGTCTTTCTCTGGCTGCCTTGTTCAAGAGCACCTCTGGATCGGCTGATAAACCACAATCAAACCTGTTCTTCTCTCCCAGGGGCTTCTGCATCTCCACCTCCCTGCTGGCAGACACAGCACGGAGGGACCTGGGGCAGGAATGGTCCTTGCAGGCAGGACCGGTGTTTGTCACCCCTGCAGCCCTCTCTGTTCTCAACCAAGGCAGAGATCTGCTCAGAGCCTGAGAAGCAAGGTTGGATGATGCCTGTTGAGACAACCTGTGCAGAAGTTTCAGCCGGCAGACAGGGTTCTGTTCATGGCACGGCAAGAAGCTACAGCCCTGAACAGCTACTCTTGTCCAAACTTAATGTCTGTAGCAACCCTTCCAGCATCTTCGTTTAACATCCCAGCGCGTGGTTTCTGTGTTCGTTCCTTCCTATTCTTACAGAGCTCCCTCCTGCTCTGACGATTGCAAGCATCTTCCTCTCCACAAGACGCAGACTTCCCCACTTTGATCCCAAATGTCACCTCTGAGGTCATCCCTCCCTCCTGGCTCGCTCCTTCCCTCCCTCTTCCAATCACCCACCTACCTCCCCCTTCGCTATTGCAACAACTCTGACACAAGCCCCCTCTTTCAAAGCTTTCCCTATCTGTTCACGCTTACTAATCCTCTCTAGCTGAGCCGCCCTCCCCCTCTCCAACCTCTCCGCTCCGCATGGTCTTTTCCAGCGTGCATGGCCCAGTCACATGCCGGTGCTCGGGAAGGTCATCTGATGGGCAGGGACCGCCGGGCAAGGCTGCGGCAGGCATCGGCTGAACGCGGGGCCCCGCTAGGTAGCACACCTCCAGCTCCCACCCCGTCCCGGCGGCCATCGGCCACCCCGTGACTCAGTCAGGTGCTGGACCTGCAGCGTGCGGGGGACGCGACGCCGACTGCCTGGTCACGGGACGGGAGGCAGAGGCCGTGGAGTTGCATTGCAAATGGAAGGAGGGAGTGTTACGCGCGGGGAGGTGGTTAGTGGGATCCTGCACCCATATCCCAGACCAGGCAGGTCTGCTGCCACTGCTCCCCTCTCCTGCCTGCCCGTCAGGTCTCTGCTCACACCTCCTACGTCGTGCTCTGCTTAGAAAATATCACCCTTGCTCTGCGAAGCATATCATAGAATTGTAGAATCATAGAATAGAGTCACAGAATGGTTTGGGTTGGAAGGGACCTCTAAAGGCCATCTAGTCCAACCCCCCCACTGTGGGCAGGGACATCTTCAACTAGATCAGGTCGCTCAGAGCCCCGTCCAACCTGACCTGGAATGTTTCCAGGGATGGGGCATCCACCCCCTCTCTGGGCAACCTGGGCCAGTGTTTCACCACCCTCAGCGTAAAAAAATTCTTCCTTCTATCTAGTCTGAATCTCCCCTCTTTTCGTTTAAAACCATTTCCCCTTGTCCTATTGCAACAGGCCCTGCTAAAAAGTCTGTCCCCATCTTTCTTATAAGCCCCCTTGAAGTACTGACAGGCCGCAATAAGGTCTCCCCGGAGCCTTCTCTTCTCCAGGCTGGACAACCCCAACTCTCCCAGCCTGTCCTCATAGGAGAGGTGTTCCATCCCCCTGATCATTTTCGTGACCCTCCTCTGGACCTGCTCCAACAGGTCCGTGTCTTTCTTATGCTGAGGTCCCCAGAGCTGGACGCAGTGCTCCAGGGGGGGTCTCACCAGAGCAGAGCAGAGGGGCAGAATCCCCTCCCTCGCCCTGCTGGCCACGCTGCTTTGGATGCAGCCCAGGATATAACTGACCTGTACAGAAAAGCCCTCTTGTTTTTCCTGTGCCCTGACCTTTGTCTCTCTGCCTGTCTGTCCTTGGACTGGGAGTTCCTGGGATGAGCATCAGCAATGCCTGTACATCACAAGCAGGAACACGACTACAAAGTACCAAGAAATGCCCCAAGCTTTTCTTAATTAATTACAGAGCCACTGACTCTTCCTAATAAGATCCACACACTCAACAAACACAATAAATGGGAGAAGTTAGGCAATTAGGAATAAATGGCCAGAGGGTGAAGCAGAGCCCGGTGGGGGACCAGCATCCTCGGGGACATCTCATTCTTTCCCATCTCATATTGCACACGCTGTAACCACATGTGATAGATGTCCTTTTCACTGAGACACTGAGGAACGAGACTGGATTCAGGGATGGGATAACTGATGGGTTCTCAAAGTAAAATGTGCAAGCTGGTGAAAAATGAAATGAATAATATTGTCAGTATAAGTAAAACCAACATCTGAGGACAGCAGGAGACTTCACGTATCTCCAAGGATAGCTCGAGGCTTTCCCCTGTCTCAGGCAGATCCCAGCGCTACGCCCTGCTCAGATTTGAGAAGGCAAAGGGTTCAAAGGAGAGGGTAAATGAAAAACGGGGCGCTGGAGAACAAATGATACCGGCCTCGCTGATACACAGCACCACCTTGTGCTGCTCATTTCTGTGCCCCAAACTGTTTGTCACACTTTTTCTGAAAAACAGAAGATAGTGCATAAAGTCTATGTTTGTGGTTCAAAATACCATTCCTCTTTAATGTGAATCACAGTAAAATACTGCCGAAGGACCTCCTAAACACCAGCCAAGTCAGCAATCGGGACCACAAAGAGAGGATGAACGTGCATGAGCCGTCTGACCCAACACGGCCCAGGAAGAAAGAATTATCTGGGATTTGCAACCGTAAAGCTCGGGTGCAAATTAGCAATAATGATGAGAACTAACATTATGTGTTTTTATAGGGCTTTGCTAAACTAAGTAACAAATTAATTGGTTTTAACAGATAACTCATTTTCTTTCCTGTAGGCACTGGGAAGTTGAGTGGCATGCTCAGAGCTTCCTCATTTTGGTGTCCATCCACATTTACAGGATCAGCTTCGAAAGCCTCAGTGCCACTGAGATAAATTTAAAGTGGATTTAGGAGTGCTGAAAACGAAGCTCTAGACGGCTAGTTTGGGGTTTAGTCTGGGAAGTTTTTGGAGAAGGAGGAGCTATCAGCTTTCTAATTATTCTGCCAAAATGCCAACTTGCGAGATCATTTAGCTGCTAATTACCAGAAATGAGCCCAAAGACAGAGCTGTGCCCCGGTCGGACAGACCCCTCTAAGCAGGCAGGAGAGCCAGTGCCTGCTCTGCCAGTTCTTACGGTCTCCTCTCGAGCTGCAGTCCAGCTGAGTGCCGAGTACCTCTCACTGATGGTGCTACCACATCCACTCCAGACTTGGGCCAAATATTCCTGCAGGTTTGAAGAAAAAGCACGTGGATAAGGATATCCACTCTGAAGGAATCCCTAAACCAAACAACCGTCCCCCAAACTCCTCTCTGGACTCTCTAGCAGCTCCAGGCTCCACTTACAAAAAAGGCAGGGAAGCAGTGTTAGTAATTTATTATGTTTAATCTTTTCCCTTTGCTGGATGCAGGAGAGCTAAGGCAGAAAGCGCCGCTGGGGGCTCACCATCCACCATCTGAAGGGTCAAGTGATCACGAACTTCTGAGACGTTTCTCCAATCCCTCACCCAAATAGGACCGCAGAAAGGAGCAGAAGCAAACATCCCCCTGGCCAGCCACGACACCTCTGCACCGCCAATGGGCTCGGATCCAAGTCCATGTTCAAGCCCAAACATGCTCAGCATTCATACAGCTTGGATGGAAAAGCGTGGGCTTTGGGTAAAGGCATAAGAAGAGAGAAAATACACGTCATTCCTCGGCACAGGCCTAAAGACATCCTTGTCTGCAGAGTGGATGGAGCAGGCCCGCCGCCCACCACTGGGTCTTCTGTCCGACACAAAGCAGCCAGGCGTCTCATGGATCCGTCTCACGTACCACGGGACGTGCTGGGAATGACAAGCCGCTGAACTACACTTGTCCGCTTGGACACAGGGAATATGCCTCAGGACACACTGAGCTCTCGCCAGCTTTCAGCCTGTGCTCCTGCACAGCTCTGCTGTGGCTGGAGATGGGGTAAGATCACCTGAGGGTCTCTGCAAGAACACCACGCTCAGTCAGAGCAACCTGGGGACTAATGCAAGGCATGGGCAGGGGTGAAAAGAGATAAAAACCATCATAAAAATCACTTCATGTCACTCAGGCACATCTGGGAAAATGGCACAACAAAGAGTGGCCAAGAAGCTGCTTGTCCTTGGTGAAGGGTGGTCCAGCAGCAGGACCGGGGACCTGCCATGGGGAGGGGGCGGCCGGCAGGGATCAAAGGCTTCTGGAAACCTCCCTGCGGATGGCGATGCCCGGAGGCAGGTACACACTGTAACGTTCCTCCCTGTGTGACAACGTTCACAAGAATTAGCATTTTGCAGGAATGCGGGGATTTATTCTTCAAGGCCCACCGTATCCACGAGCGCTACAGCCCAAACACTGCACCAACAGAGCATGTGCTTGATAAGAACCTAGGAACAGATGCCAGCGGATTTAATGTGGGACAGGAGGCCCATTGCAGGTCTGCAGGCTGCTGGCAGGGTCAGCTGTAAATATTCCCTCACAATCAAAGGCATTCATCTAAGGATTACATGCTGGGGGCTTTGTGGTAAAGTAAATTTGCAACTAACAGGACCATTAATAGTCAAGACAGTTTAGTTGGCTTGCTGGCTGCCATTTATTTCCCCCCCAGTCATTTTTACTACATCTAAATACCATGGGGATGTGGGACTTGAATGATGTGGCCTAAGAAATCAGCTTAGAAGAAGTAGGAGAGGGGGTTACCTCCAACAAAGAGAGCTCAACGGGGATCGAAGGGGATATCAATAGTGGGTAATGCCACTGAAGCATGTGAGCTGATTTCATAACCTCATGGAGATTAGCCTCTTCTGTAAGCAAGCAAACCTATCGAGGGCTATGAAGTATTGGTCCTATAAAGCATGTTCATAGAGGGGCTGTATTTGAAAGGCTGAGGAGGGAAGGAGAGACTTTGTGGGGTAAGGATTGGCTGCGAAACAAAGACACCATGGCCTGTTTTCACCCCGGTTTGATGCTCACAGAACAAAAACATCCAGAGCAGAAACTGTGCCACAGAAGTAATATCTCCCCCCTCTGCAGTAAGCGCTAAGTATAAAATAATTGGTGGCGTGATGGGATGATGACAAACCAAGAGGTCCTGGGCTGAGCAGGCACGGGGTGATGCAAGGATTAACCCGGGATGTTATTTCACCGCAGAGCTGCCTCTCCAGGACTGCAGACCCTTTGGGGTGCAGTCAGCTCTGCACGCCCATCCAATATGTGGGTCCTCCCAGGGCCTTCGCCCCAGCTCGGTGCACCCTGAGGGAAGCAGCCCTTCCCTCTCTCAGTTTGTTCTCCAGCCCCGTCTCTACCCCGCCTCCCCCATCATCTCAGAAACAAATTAGGCAGAAGGAGCCAAGAGGGAAACTAATACCAATCCCATTAAATTCTACTGCCTGGGCTGTGTTCTATAATTGAAAAGAAAAACTGTTTTATAACTTAAAAAAAGATAACAATTCCTCTCTCTCCCCTCCTCCTCCTCCTATCCTGCAAATCCTCCTCCTTCTTTCATTGGAGAAAAGGAATGAAAAGAGAGAAAAACCAAGCAGGAAGAATGGAGGGCGTGTAAAACACTCTCAGGTTTCTAAATGCGGAATTTAAAATCTGCAGAATAGCGATAATCACTCCCCGACCCTGAATATCTGACCTAAAGCAACGAAATCAATCTTTGGCCCATGCAAATGAGCAATCCTTAATAGGAGCATCTTTGACTCTTGTTGTGCCATTGCTTTCGGCAACAAGCACCCCACGAACCCAAGAGCCACAATTTTTCCCCATCAGGAGGGCTCACTCGAGCCAAGTGCTCCGCTTACGCTTTCCTAGCGATGTGAATGCGACGGGATGCAATCTTAGCCCCGGGAGTACTGTGCCAAATCCCTCCTGCAGCCACTCACCGAGGCGGTGGTACCCCGTCCTGGGCAGCAAAACACTCTCTCTGCTGCTATTTCCGTGGCGGGTCATCCCTGGGAGAATGTGGGATGCAATGTTGGCAGCGCTGTTCATGCGTGAGGCTGCTGTCTATTTTCCTTGTGATCTCCAGAGCCGCTCGCACTAGAGTTGCTCTACCTCTGCAGGTCTTTTAAGAGGTCGTGCGATGCTGAAGGATTTTCCCGTTTCCCTTAATGCTCAGCTCTTCGATGGTGCGGTTCATTCGTACTTCTTGCTGCGATTTCTGCAGGGAAAGGAGGTGTCGGTATGCTAATTTTAAAGACAGGGAAATAGAAGCATTAAAGACAATTATTTTGCAAAAGGCTCCTGACTTCAGTTTCCTCGCGCAGGACGGCGACAGCCTGTTTCTGTCAGAGATGCCGAGCTCCTGCAGAAGACGCTGACCATAACCCAGGTCTGAGATGTGCTGCTCATATGGAAACGGCATTGAAAGGGTCTCATTGCTGGATGCATGGACATGGAAACCTCTCAAATTAAATGCTGCTGCTGAAAAACCTGTCTAATCCTTCCCCGAGATCACCAGCAGACTCCAGACCTTTAAATATTTTGGCATATTAATTTACATATCGTACCGATTTTAGCTGTTTGCTACCAAGAAAGAAGCTTAACTCCTCACATGTCCCTTCTACCCCCACGTCTCATGGCTCTGCTCTGACTCACCACGTTTGGTGCTGAAGAAGAAACCAGCCTTGGCCTCAGCCACCCAGCACCCACCTGCAAAGAGCTTGTGACTACAGCTGAGCGGGGCATTTTTGTACTCCCTGTAAAAATACTCACGATTTCTAAAACGTTCCTGTTCTGCTTTTGGACCGAATGGAGGTCTTTAGGAAATCACAGTGGGGATGGAGAGAATAAGAGAGCCAGAAAGACGCGTCCAAGAACAGCCACTATCTCCCCGGGCATTGTCCCGCTCACACCAGCTGCTGGGACAAAGCCTCCAACAGCCTAGAAGTGCTGTATATACTGAGCTTCCAGCTTTTTTAAGGTGGATTATTTACCCTGGTTTATTATTTATTACTTATCACAATATCCAGAAATTCCGTCTGGGAGCCATGAAACCTTTCCCAGTGAAAAACTAATCAAAACTAGGAACGTCTCCTTAAAATCATCGGGCTTAACAAACTGTTATTTTCCAAGCAGCTCTGGGTGGGAGCCTTCTTCCCGCCAGGCCATTAGGGTTACAGAGAGGTCAGCGCAGAGCCCCGCTCTCCGCATTGATACGATGCCCATCACAACAGTTCCTGAGCATCTCCCCGGACGATCGTCACCTTTTGGCCGAAGCAGCCAGGAATTATTTTGATGCACTTCTTCCTTGCTGTTGCTAAGCTCTTCTCACTGCTACTGTCACTCTTGGAAGCCAGAGGCGAAGAGCAGGACACCCCCCCCCCCCCCCCCCCCCCCCCCCCCCGGAGCCTGGCGTTGCACAGACAAAAGGACGACACGTCCCCACCCGTCGCAGCTTTACAATGGCAAGAGGCAACAGCTGAATGCAAAGGCATGGGAGGAAGAATGAGAAGATGTTGCAGTGGCCGACGGTCTGGCAGGGTTTTGTTGGCACCAGGAATCTTTTTTAAATGATGAAGCGTTTGGTGATGAGGCTGAGCTGATTCATTTCCTGCAGGAGTAAGTCCAGTCGTGGGCCAGCAGCTGAGAAACCTCTGTCCTCTCTTTTTTAGGCCACTGCTGTCAGGATGCTGCTCCTCGAGAGGGACCACGCAGCTGTGGGAGAGGCTGCGTCCCCAGGACACTCCGCTCAAACCCACGCTCCCTGGGGAGAAGCAGTTAGCATCACCTCCAGCCTCCTGAAACAGGAGGTGCTTGAATAGATCCCAGAATGTGTATTCATTCTGCAGGGTGAGAAATGAAGAGGTTCGGGGAACGATCCCCAAGAGGAGAGCAGCAGTCCCCAGGCACAACCTGCTGCACGTGCGAGAGCTGTGAGAAAACCTTTTAGAAAGAATAGAATCGTTCAGTTGGAAGGGACCTACGACGATCATCTAGTCCAACTGCCAACCCACACGGAGGCAGGAGGTGGCTGGGCTGAGCAAGGCTCGTGGGGGCGCGGGGTACGAACTCGGCACTCCGGGAAAGCACTGCTGGAAAGTCAGATTAATTCTCTCCATCGATATCTACTAGTGGACATAGTGGACACTGAGGAAAAATGTCTTTACTGAAAGAGTGGTTGAACATTGGAACAGGCTGCCCAGGGAAGTGGTGGAGTCCCCATCCCTGGAGGTATTTAAAAGACGAGTAGATGAGGCACTTAGGGACATGGTTTAGTGGGTGGTGGTGTTGGGTCGACGGTTGGACTCGATGATCTTAGAGGTCTTTTCCAACCTCAATGGTTCTATGATTCTAGTGAGGGCTAAAGCAAAGCCCGTGCCTGGTTTTCCATTATTTCCCTCACTGTTGACTGGTTTTAGGCCTCCATCTTTCCCTCCTCATCTCTGCCCATCATTTGCCTGCACCTTCCTGCTGCCTTCTCCCCCGCACCGCAGACCCTGGTGCCTCCTCCTTGCTTTCTGCTGCGAGTTTGGAGGGGAAGGGAAGGAGCCACGGGGCCGAGGAAAGGGAAGAAAAAGAGACCAGGAAAGCCACGTGTCCCAGAGCATCGCCTCTTCTCCTTACACCGCCCGCGGCGAGACAGCGGCAGAACAAAACGAAATATCCCCTTACGGACCAGTAACTGGTAAAAATACAGGCGATAAAAAGTAGGCATAAACGGTCAGCTTTTCACAACGGAGGGTTCAAAACTCCCCACGATACCGCCGGCGTGGCTGCAGGAGCCCGGCGATGCCCTTCGGGGAGTGCCTTGTGCCCACGAGGTCCAGCGCATCCCGAGCGGGCGCGGAGCTGGGGCTGAAAACCGCAGACCCGCGCCGGTGCCCGGGTCGGCGGGGGAGCCCTGCCAGCCCACCCGCCGCTTTGCCCACCCGGGGAACGCGCCTCCGCGGGGCCCGCCCGTCCCCGCTGCCCCCTCGGGCACGTAGCGCTGGGGGACCCACCCGCGGGTCACCCCGGCGGGCTCGCCCGCCCCGACACCCCCGCAGCCCACCGCGGGGCTCCCCGCGCGGAGCGCTCCCGTGGGGCGCGCCCCCCCCCCCCCCCCCGCCCCAGCACCCCCACGCGTGAGCTCCGCGCCCCGCCCCCGCCGGCGCGTGGCCCTTCCATTCAAGCCCTCCGCGACGTCAGGGAGGGCGTGACCAATGGGAGCGGCGCTGCGGGCCGGCGCCGCCAGGGCCGGCCCCATCGGGCCACGAGCGCCGCCCCGCGCGGCCCCTTAAAGCGCCCCGCCGCCCGCGCCCGCGGAGCCCCGCCGTCCGTCCGCCCTTCTGTCCGTCCGTCCCTCCCTCCCTCTCTCCTTCCTTCCGAGCCATGAGGAGGCTCGTCCTCCTGCTGTGCACCGGCGTGACCTGTTGCATCGCGGCGGGAGGCGCTCCGCGGGTGGCGGAGGCTGCGCTGCCGGCAGGAGGTGGGTGAGCGCGGCCCCACGCGGGACGGGACGGGGCGGGTGGAGGGGGAGCCGCGGCGGGGCAGCGCCCGGCTGCTCCGCTCCTCCCTGCGGGGCGCACGGAGCAGGTTCACCTCCGCCAGGTGAGGCTGAAGCCCAGCGGCGGGCTCAGAGCCGCTTCGCTGACCCTTCCTCCTCCCCGGTCCCCGCCTTCGCAGATGCCGCCGTCGCCGAGCCGCCGGAGGACAGGCGGGAGCCTGCGCCGGCACCGAAGCCGCAGGTGAAGTTCAACCTCCGGTCCTCGCCGGACGCCGAAGAGGACGGTTGCGCGCTCGCCGTCGGCCAGCACAAGCGCTTGGAGGACTGCGAGTTCAACGCGACAGCCAAAACCTTCTTCATCATTCACGGCTGGACGGTAAGTACGGAGGGTCCCCGCGCGGCTCTGGGCGATGCTTAGCGTTCAGTCTGCCCGCTGAGGGAGAGCAAACTGCCCTGTAAACGGTCTGCGCGTGACAGTCCCTAGAATACGTGGGATTTGGGACAACTTTTCCCGTTTTGAGCGCTGTGGCCTCTCAGTAGCTGCAGCCGAGGTCTCCGGAGCAAAGTGATGCGGGTCATACTTACGAACTCGGTGAAATCGCCCAGCTCATTCACGACTGCCCAAGATCGCCTCGTGTCTGTGTAACGTGAATGTGGCAAAGCGGCCTTGAGATTTTCCCTAAAATCCGACCAACTGACCGCTATGAAGGTGGCACTCGGCTTGATGCACGTGTAGGACTTCTGTAATCTTAGCTGCGCGTCCACAGTCTCGACATCTGCTGCGCGCCCTCCTTGGTAAGGAAAGAGAGGGCAGATAGACTTTATCAAGCTTTCTTCTGCATTTGATGTGGCTGAGTGCGTGGCACCGGGGGACTTATCAGCTCTACCAGGGCTTATGCAAACAGCGGTGCCAGGACTGGAAAATAATTTTGCAATCCGGCAGAATTTCTGAAACTCTTGAGAAAAAGAGCAGCGAGGTGGCATGTAACAAACGCCTCTCCCTCCTGCCTTAACAGGCAAGGTGGCTAATTGCATCCAGAGTCTCTCAAAACCTGTTTTTCTCACGCCACTAGCGCAGTGCGGAGACGTAGTGGGGCTTGCAGAGGAGCATACAGCTGGAGCAGAGTATGTAAATGATATACAAGTAACTTAACTGCGAATATATAATCTGGGTCCTGTGAGCTGGAAACTACCACCTGAATCTCTTTCTAGATGAGCGGCATGTTCGAAACCTGGCTGGGCAGCTTGGTATCCGCTCTTCGGGAGAGGGAGAAGGATGCCAACGTGGTCGTGGTGAACTGGCTTTCGCTTGCCCACCAGCTCTATACCGATGCTGTGAACAACACGCAGATTGTTGGAAAAAGCATAGCGAGGCTGCTTGACTGGTTACAGGTAACGCGAGTTAAGAACGGTCTCTGTTGTAACGCTCCGTGAGGGACTGTTGCACAAGGGAACAGAGTATACACCAGTTCCAGTGCTCATGAGTGGAGAAGGCTCTGGTGTAATCCAAACCCCAGGGCTCGGTGGGGCGATGGCTCATAGCTAAGGTGCTGTGCTCAGCCCTTGCGCGAGCAAGTGCTACCGTGCTTTCCTGGGAGATGCTGCTTTGCAGCGTGCTCGGATCAGCGATGTTGAAGTAGACTTCAAGTTTAGGAGTCCTGTCTGAGCGACGTGAACTCGGGAGTTGGGCATTCAAAGTCGGCGTTGGCTCGGCGAGAGAGTGGAAAAGGAGAAGGAGAAGGCCCACGGTGCTACACCTGGCACTTGAGTCCATGGCCAGTACCGAGGTCTGCTGGCAGCTCCCTGGGGAAAGGCTGCTCCAGATGCTGCTTAAACAAGGAATATCAGAATTGGGGCTGGAAGCTGGGTACTGTGGTTGGGGGCACACCACAAGCGCCATCCAAACCATTCAACTTCTAGGTGTCTTGATGAAATAAAGAACAAAGCATGTTTATCTGCCCCTCCTTCCAATATATTCTTAGAATTGGACTTTAGAGTCCTGCAGATAGACGCGGTGCCAGATGCCCTGAAAGACAGGGGGGGCAAATTATCATATCTTTTTTTCCTTGCAGGAGAACCCGCTCTTCCAGCTCGAGAATGTCCACCTGATCGGGTACAGCCTGGGCGCCCACGTTGCCGGCTTTGCTGGTAACCACGTCCATGGGACAATAGGCAGAATTACAGGCAAGTGGCTTCTTAAGCAGTCTCTTACCTTTCCTTAGCAGCAGCGAGTTTCCCCGAAGAGGCTCATTTCCTGTGTTGCTGTGATGTTGTTTTGGGCTTGCTTAGTCAGAAATGGCAAGTTTCCTACCTGTGGCGGCAGTGGGGAGTGTGGGTCTCTTGACATGAGAAAGTATCTTAATTTTGAACCCCAAATGTAGGGGGGGGGGGGTCGTCAATGAAAAACCTTTCAGAGGACAACCTGATCTTGAGTATATTTGAAGTTAAATGTGGGTTCAAAACAAGTCCAGCTCAAGCTCTTGCTATCCAAACCCTAAGCCTCTGAGTGATACTGTTTTTGTAATTATAGCTCATAAACTAATGGAAGTGAGAGCTATTGGGTGCAGTTTGTCCCATGGGATGTTTGGTCAAAAAACCCCCAAACAAACAAAAAACCCCCCCCAAAATAACCCCAACCCCTCATTCCGAAAGTATCTTGAAGAGAGCGCTTCTGACTCCAGAGGAAAACTGACTTCAACACGTGAGAACTTAAGGCATGGTACAAGGGGTTGCGTTAAGTGTTTAAATGTGACACTGGCAGTGAGAATTCCTCAGAGCCTGGCAATAAGTATCTGTATTTAGTTAAGCAGGAAAATCACCTAACAGTCAAGTTGGGGAATGGCTCAGGAGCATAGCTTCAGGTTGTGGGTGAGGCTCAGAGGTTAACAGAAAGTCCCAAACCCATCATGGGATCTCCGATGCAGGAATTACCTGGCTGCTGCTTAAACTTGTATTAGTTCCTCCATACATCCAGTCTGAAAATAGACTAAGTGTAGCCAAGGCAGCTTTGGCTACCAACAGTCTCTGTGGGGTGCTAGACCTCTTCTGGTGTTTGCTCATCTGCTGCCTCTTGAAGCATCTCTTCGCTGCGACCTAGCAAAGACTCTGCTGCTTCCAACAGGCAATATGAAGCCATCGCTGTAAATAGAGGAGACTGGTGCCACTACTGGGTTGTATTGCACCAAAAGTGGTATGGGACATCTTCATTTGTTCCCTCAGCGAGCCCACGGTGAAGAGATCTTGGGGGACAGTATCTGCAATGAGGCAGGGACTGTCTGCGTAGCACCTGGTTAGGAGGGCTGCTAGCAGCAGGCTCCTGGCTATATTCTGTATGAAATAACCCAGTTTCTTACCTGGCATCTTGCGTACTGTCTCTAACACCAGGCTTGGATCCGGCTGGCCCTATGTTTGAAGGGGTGGACCCTAGCAAGCGCCTCTCCCCCGATGATGCTAACTTTGTGGATGTCCTTCACACCTACACAAGGGAAACACTAGGCGTTAGCATTGGGATCCAGATGCCTGTAGGCCACGTTGACATCTACCCCAATGGGGGAGACTTCCAGCCTGGCTGTGGATTAAGTGATGTCTTGGGAGCAATTGCTTATGGGAGTAAGTTCTCATTACTTATTTTGCCTCTGGTCAGCGTAGACTCCTCACAAATAGACGTGGGTTGATGCTGGGGGATGATCTGATTTACAAGAGCAGAGAAAACTATTTTTTTTCCTTCTAAACTGGCTGTACCGCTCGAGATAGTTGCTAGAAACTAGTCCTGCTTTTAATTCTGAAGTAGCATGGTCTCACTAACACCTGATCATAAACTATGGCCTTCTTATGCTAGGTCTAGAATCCTCTCTAAATCTCTTTTCATGGTAGACGCTAAATGACAACTCCTCTTCAAGTGTCTTGCAGTAACCTCCTGAATTGCTAGTGTTTGAAAAATGCTCAAGTTCGGCCATGCTCAACTCACGTTGGGCTACAAAAAAGTATAGCTCGCTCTATCTTATCAGCTGCTGGAGTGACAAATGCTTAAACAAAATGTATCCCTTGCAACTCTGCTTCTCTAGCAATTGGCGAAGTTGTTAAATGCGAACACGAGCGGTCTGTGCACCTCTTCGTGGACTCCCTTGTGAACCAAGATAAACAAAGCTTCGCGTTTCAATGTACCGATTCCAGTCGCTTCAAGAAGGGCATCTGCCTGAGCTGCCGGAAGAACCGCTGCAACGGCATCGGCTACAACGCCAGGAAAACACAGAACAAAAGAAACAGCAAGATGTACTTAAAAACAAGAGCTGACATGCCGTTCAAAGGTACGTTTTCCCTCTTAAAAAGAGCATAATCTCATCTTTAAGAGCAGACTCCCAAAGTCAATGTTGAAAGGTGTAAAGGTGGAAGAGTAGCATCACCTCAAAGCAGCGCAGCACCAGGCATCAGTCTTTCGCTGTTACCTGGCTGCATTGCTGTTCTGTGGCATTACTGTGCTCCTTCCTTCCTTCCTTCCTCCATGTAAAATCAACAAGGCTCTGGCCAGAAGGACGCTGCCTTTTGAGCAGGACTACAGCTTACACGTCATACTTGCAAGACCACCCCAGCCTTAGAGCAGTGTAAGGTTTGGGGAGCCCTCCCCAGGGTGGACCTGCTGTTGTGTAAATACCAACTTTGTAGCGAGTAAGGGCAGGAAAAAGCGATCAATGATGTCTCAATAAATATAGGGTCTAGCCTTTGCCAGCCAACACACAAAGAGCGATGCTGAGCAACGTTGCCTCTCAACAAACTTGGTTCCATCTATGCTCTCCTTGTTTCTCTCCAGTCTACCATTATCAGATGAAAATGCATGTCTTCAGCTACAAAAGCTTGGGAGAGGCTGATCCCACTTTCTCCGTCACCCTTCATGGCACCAATGGAGACTCTGAACCCCTCTCTTTAGAAATGTAAGTAAGCTGGCCTGTTGAGCTTGCTTGGGTAAGAAGGCCGCTGGGACTAGACAAGGTGGCGTTACTCTTTTTCCTCTGGTAACACTAGCATTGCACCTGAGCCTAGCAGCCTCACTTCATCACCATTCAACAAACTTTTCATCCGGTAACTTAATTGTAATTTATTGCTGAGAAAGCAATTTGATATGCCCAGTCCTCTATATATTAGCCTTCATGGCTCATTGTTGAAGTCCTTTGTTTTGCTTTTCCCCTCTACCATTTGGATATAGTCTGAAAGCACCCATATCTCTGGAGGCATTGTTGACCTCCTTTAGCCTCTCCCAGAAGAAACACAAGGCATGAAGTTCACCTTTAAGCTATGGAAGGATGGCTGAGCCGAATACACGATGGGTCGTATCGAACCAGCTATCCAAGCTCACTTTCTGTAGTGTAATCAGTAATTAGCTGGTGACAGTTGAACGTGGAGCACTTGATAAGCTGCAAAGGGCTCTGTTTAACTTCTTGCATGGAATGAACGAGCATCTGGCATGCTTCCATAAGGAAGAGATGTTGAGTCTCTGCTTGTCTTTCAGGCTTGATCAAATTGGCCTAAATGCTACTAACACTTTCCTGGTCTATACTGAAGAAGACATGGGTGAACTTTTAAAAATAAAGCTCACCTGGGAGGGAACATCTCAGTCATGGTACGATCTGTGGAAAGAGCTGAAGAGCTACTGGTATCGGCCTGCAAAGTCTTCCCAGGAACTGCATATCAGACGTATACGTGTGAAATCTGGGGAAACGCAACAGAGGTAATAGTTGTGTTAGACTGCACATGAGCTGACTTGAAACTTCAATCAAAAGGAGAAATATTCAGAATCTAGCAAGAAAAGTTGGGGGTTTGAACTTAGCTGGTATCCTGAACTGTCTTTCATCTTTAGTGATGATCTTTTAGCACCAGGTAATGCTCCCTCATGGTGCAGGAGAGTGGGTTACGTGCCAGCATGAGGTTGCAAACTAGGCTTTAAGCAAAACTAGTCACTGCAGATCAGATCCGAGATATTCTTTTGCTTTATTTAGATACTGTGACGCTGTCTTGCCCGCCCTTGGGGACTAAATTAGCCCGCTTCAGGATGGTTTAGATCATACCTGAAGGGTGAAAGTACTGACAGCACCAAAAATACTGAGACATAGGTGGACATGGCTATTATTTACACACATAACGTGCTGATTTGGCACAACAAGCTAGACGTAAAACTGCAACCGGTAACATGGAAACACCAGCTCCCTCAAGCACTATATTGCTCCTTCCACCATCTCTGTAGTTGGAAAGCTACCCGGGCAACCAACAAGAAGTAAAGCTGCCAAGCATGTAGCACTGTCCTCCCAAATCTCGTGTTAATGTTGTTCTGAAGGTAACCCAGCTCTGTCAAAGAACAGCAGTTGATATTGACAATCTTCCCACGTTTTTCAGAGCTTTAAATAAGCATCTCCTATCATCCATAAGGTATTCTGCATCCTAGTTTCTACAATCTATGAAACAGGGGGAGTAGAAGCAAAGATTCCCCGAATAAAATATTAAAGTAGGAAACAAAACAGCCATTCAACGGGCTAACGGTGTATCAAGATGCTCCACAGGAAGGATGTCAGATCAAACAATTTGTCCTAGAATTAGCTGCAATCCGTATTACACGTTACTTGTTAATCATGGAGACAACAGGTACCTTCTCTTGACTTCTGATTCCTCCTCCTAGGTTTGCTTTCTGCGTGGAGGATTCCCAGCTGACCAGTATATCTCCTGGTAAAGAGCTCTGGTTTGTGAAGTGCACAGAGGAATGGCAAAAAAGGTAGGGAAAATCAGCCAAGAGAAATCCTGTCTGATGCATGTGGCTGTGCTGGGATGAGCGGAGCCAGGTTTTTTTTTTGTTCAGACTCCCGGAACCTCTTTTTCTTTCAAAAAAGTTAATAAATTCTAGCTCAAGATTCCCAGCTATTAGACTTAATTTTCCTGTACGCCTTGACTATCACCAACTAGGTGATATTATCCTCACTTCTGATCGTGGTTCGTCATCTCGTACCTTTACGTGCTTACTACCAGATTGGTATAACGTGACCCCTGGGCCTAAAGAACCTGTCTGCTTGCTGTCGTGGTAGATGCTAGAAATGAGGTGCTACCAATACCCAAGATCCTTGCAATAGTGGAGAGCTAATTAGAGGCATCTATTAACTGCCCTGTGAAACAGAGGAAAGCTGGGAGTGCAGGGGATTGCCTCAGAGATCGTTTCAGCCTGGTAGAAGATCTTAAGATGCCAAGAAATCTCTTGATCAAGTTTGGGCTCAACTACATGAGCAAGACGGAGCTGAGGACTTGCCACGGTGTTACAGTACCGAGTCCTACTGCTTCATCTCCGGCTCTGCTAATCTCTTCTGGTTCAGCAGAGTGCAAACTCAGCTGTTGCCAGAGCATCTCAGCCTTGCTTAACCTCTGGGGACTTCCCAGACACCTAGGATCAGTCCTCAGAGCATGACTTCCAGTAAGTCTGGTCCCGGCTTGATCGCTTCGGACTGCCTCTAGTCATGTTTTGAATGAATCCCTGTTCATTTGACTGAACGATTGTCTCCTTCAGATGAAGGCCAGCCTTTTGGCCTCTCTTAAATTTCAATTTGTAAACTTAGAGCTTTGTCGCTTCTAATCCGGAGACAAAGTGCTTGTTAGGGCTAGCAAAGCCCTGTGGAAGTCGTGCTTTGCACAACCCTCTTGGGCAGCAGAGCTCAGCTCAGAAATGAGAGCTGGTCCTGTTCCAGGTTTGGCGGAAACCAGCAAAGCTGCGCTACATACAGTAGCAAACAATTCCGTGAATGAAACCCCTGTGCAAAAACTTGTTGCTCTGCCACAAGTCTTGAAAGATCAAGCAAATATTCCTGCAGGTACAATAAAAGGCTGTTTTGATAATGCTACTCTGTAACCCCCATAAAACAGAATTGCTGGTAGATGTGCCCTTCCTGCTTTACTCGTGGAGTATAGCTTCTGCGCGAGGCAGAGGAGCCGATCGGAGCTCCAAAGCAGTATGGTTTCCAGGAAATGATCCTTCCTCCCAGAGATCGTGAGCAATTACTTGCTGTTCGGCTCTCCATTCCTGCCAAGTCACTGGAAGATTATAGTTCCCTACGTGGAGATTGAGTCTGCAAACATCTGTCCGCCCTGAACGGATCTGAACAGCCAGAGCCCAGCGTCAAGACCTGTAATTTCTGTTTGCAGTCTGCTTGGGTGCATAATGTCTGCTTCAGGCTCACATTGAGGAGCTACTGGGCAAAGTGCTGCTTTGACAGAATAAAATACCAACCTTGCTGTCTAAACCTGTTCTTAGCGGCCCGGTGTTTCTTAGGAATTATTTATTACTCCTCTTAACTTCTACATTTAACTAGATTTTTTTTTTTTTTTCCCTCTCTGCTTTTCCCAGATCTGTCTCAAATTTGCTCTGAAGACTTCTCTAAAGACTCACAGCGGAGCAACCTAGATGCACGAAGACCACGCAGGTGGAAAAATGCTCTGGCAAAAATCTGGCTTGGTAGCACTTAAAGCAACTAGCTCTTCAGGACAAACCATCTTGGATCAGATGCAAGAAACCGAGGAGCAATTTGATGGACTGTGGTCCTAGACCTAGAATAACTAAAACTACGTCCTCCTTTCCCCAAGGAGCCTGGTTTGTGCATTTAACCTTACCTTGGCCTGTTACACGCTGCATTTCCTGCCTGCTCCCATTAACCAGGACTACAGATGAGATCTTCACAGATCTGGACCTCAGCAATGATCTTCTGGTCTGCCTGCCAGTGGAGTTGAGAAGATAACCGTGCTAACTGCCCGTCAGACTGTTGGTGACAGAGCTGCCAAGAACAAGTTAGCATCTAGCGTAGGAGTTACCGTGGGTCCGATAGCACTATGGGCTGTGGGAAGACGAGACCAGCACAGGTCAAGTGCGTGGGGTTGTTCAGGGGAGGGGTGGGAATAAGCACTATGCCACTTAACTTCAAGTTGTCCTTTGCTTGCCTTAAAAATAATCCGTCCTGTGTCTGGCTGATCCTGAAATCTCTGCATATGACCTTACAAAGAAGGAGGTACTCCGTCCTCCCTGTACCTAGGGCAGAACACGGTGCAGATGGCAGGTGATGGTGTTGGCAGCTGCTCCTTGCTCCCCAGTCGGTGTCGGCAGCGAGACTGTCCGGTCCCATGTGTCGATCTCTTTGTAAGAGGCAAATGGCAGCTGCCCACCTACTGACTGTAGGGGAGGAGGAAGGTAATGAGCCCTACTGCTTCAGGAGAGCTGTGCACCAGTCCTTTTAACTACTGAGAATGTGCTTGCCTCTGTTCAGATGCTGTTGTAGTACCAGCGCATAATTAAGACCTTATTTTTGTGCAAAGTATTTAACTGAGCCAAACAGATGACATCCTACCCTCATTGCCACAACGTCCCGGTTGGGTTCCAGATGAACTCGGCTTTAGCTCTGAGTTTGACAGACTCCCTACAGCTGTCCTGTTTGCTACAGCAGAGTGGATCTTTTTGGAAGGGGACTTGGTATAACAACTCTTGAACTTTCAGCATGCAGAAAGGCAATCTCAAAAAATGGTGTTGCCAGATGGTGCACTGAGTTCTGAAGACTTAGCAAGTCCTTCTGAGGCCTGCAATTCTCCGAGTTCTTGTAGAGCTTCAATCCAACCAAAGCAAGCACATTTGGAGATCTTTTTTTCTTTTTCTCCATGGTTTTATGCAAAGGCTTCAACAACTGAAGCCTTTGGTATCTGTGACTTGTCACCGTGCCATACTTAGAGTGGTTTCAAAGCCCTATTTGTATATTGTGGTTTTTGTATGACTTAAAACATAATTTATTTCTCATATTGTACATATGTAAAGTTTTAAACATTTTGGTTTTGAGTAACGGTTTTTATAAGCCTTAAGACAAAAAAAAATAAAGGGCTTTGTAAAAATCAGTGAAGTCTTGCTCTTGATCTACCACAAGCTTTGACATGCCTTGCCAGAGCAACGGTGCATGGCCATCTCCACTGAGACCAGCAGAAAGAGGACGTGAAGGCAGAGGAGCAGCCAGGTAGGTGCTGGCACATAGGTGCCCTTATCCAGCACCCTCCTTCCCCATCCTCTCCAGGCTGTGTTGCCAAGGTAGGCTTGTTCCCTTCAACCACGCACCACCGAGTGCCTTCAGGCACGGAGCAAAGTCACTCTATGTCTACTCCTGTGTTGTACCTCCCGAGACGCCCATCGTACAACACTACAGGTTCACTCCTCGCTTTGGCCTAGTAGCGAGAACATGATTCTAACAGTGCCCAGGGGACCACCTCTTTTTGGCAGAGTGAATATTACAAAATAAAAACCCCTGCCTGGGTAGCAGTAGAGGGGTTTTCTGTCTGCCCCCTTCCCCGCACTGCCTATAAGACATACTCAAGCAGGGGACACTACCAAAACCATTAACCTTTCCTTCCCGGCCTGTTTTCTTTCAGCCATAGCAGTTCCACTACTGCTTTTGGCTGGGGGAAAAGCAAAATTTTGTGTTACTTGCTCTCTGTGGCTACTGCGGTGAACACAGTGGACTCCAGAAAGACCATTGCTGCTGTGCCAGGCTAGCTAGGACAAGTTAGGACAAACGCCCTCTTCTCTGTTGACTTCCTGCCTTATCGCTCTTTTCCTCCATTGAATGTCATTTTTTTTCTTCCCCCTGAAATGCTTCACCTTTGCCTGACTTCAATAGTTAGCCAACTGGTGAATGCTTTTAAGCAAACTTACCCAAATCTGACCGCTAACTGAGTTTTCCCAGCAGCCACACCATCAAGTTTAAAGAAACCTCTGTGTGCTTTGCCTATCTCTGACACAAATTGGTGGCACAAATCCAGCAGCAACAGAAGGACTCCGCAAACAAAGTAAATACCTCCAAGCTGTGGAAGATTTACATGAAATTACTTAGTTAACCTTTTCCTATGAAGAGCCCAGCAACGGTTGACTGCAAGGAAAACTACCTTTGTAGGTTTGGCAGAGCGAGGGGGAGGCTGTTTGATGCTTGTAGGGCCCCTAATTATTCTGCAGCCCAGAGCTGGAGGTTTTTTTTCTGATGTGTTCCTGTGGGGCTACCTTCCGCCCTGTGCAAGGGTGGGGAGGACGCCGATACCCGAAGTCATTTACACGGATGGCTGCTTATTTTGGTTCGAGATCCCTTCCTGTAGCAGTGATGGGCTGCAGGACTACAGCGCTACAGCTGCAGCACTCCTGCAAGTGATGCATTCCCGGTTAAATCACAGAAGCAACGCGTCCAGCCATTTGGGACTCGTTTTTTGCATGCTACCCCTTAGATACAGCTGCAGCGCAAGGGCTGGCACCTCTTGCAGGGTGATTCTCCCACAAGGACAAGCAGGTGCTGGCCCCTTTCACATCCAGCTGCTCTCTATAAGGAAAAAGGTGAAGAATATAAGCTCACAAGAGAGGAGGAACAGCTCTTTCACATCCACGGGCATCCCCTCCAGGCATCTGGCCCTTCACACAGCAAATGTGGGCTCCCAAATGCATCGCTCCTGCTGCTGCACACTTTGAGGCTAACATCACACCTCCTGGCACATCAACACACATCCCTCCACAGCTCCCCACAGTTGATCGTACATTAGACAAGTGGAAAAAGAAAACGAACAAAGAGAAGGGGCCATTTTTCTGAAGTCTCTAATGAATTTAGGGCTGGCACAGCGGGCATCCCCAAAATCTGTGCCAGGCAGGGCTGAGGCTACAGGCTGGACCCGCCGTGGGGCTGACCACTGTGCTCTCAGCCTCCTGGCATCCCTCCCCCCCCCCCAGATTTATTCGGGCTTGCTTTTTCCACAGCTACTCCATTCAGCCCCGCGAGTCGGGTCCCACCAAAGGTCAGGCTGTGTCTCCGGAGGAACAATACGCCCCGCACGGGGAATGTTTTACAACCCTCCTCACCCCCAGCCGGGGCTGCCCCAGCTCCGGCAGCTGAGCGCAAGCACCAGCAACGGGGCAGGTTCACCAGGTACACCCCGGCGTCCCTGCTTTTGAAGGTAAGTTGAATGCAAAGTCTGTCTGGAGTTTGCTTCTCCCCCATTTCCCAGTGTAACACCACTCTTCCCTCCGGCCGGTGCTGCAAGATCGTGGCTTGGTCAGCAGAAGTCCCTGACACGGGAGGCAGCGGCTGTCTCACGTAGACAGTTTCCAAGCTACAAAAATCTGGGCAGAATAAATTCAGCACGACAGCTGTGTTCGGGAAGAGAAAGACCAGCCAGTCCTTTCAGGAATAAGGACAGCACATTCTTTGCCGGCTTCCCGTGCTGAAATAACGAGGCAGCCCCGTTCCACCAGGTAAAGCTTTTCGGCGGTCCCCGAAAGCAGCCTCACAGCAAGATGACCGCGACTGTCCAAGAAACCCAAGATCCTGCTCCTCGGACTGCGATAACGAGTTGTAATTTTATGCCTGTTCAGATGCTGACATTCCAACATAAATTATACAGCTCATTGCCTTCCCGGCGATCCCGTCCAGTCCGGCAGCAAACACAAAGAACCTGGCAACTTTTGCAAATCCATGCAAAAGTATCAGGAGACCTCAGGCTGCCCAGAGGGATGGGTAAAGCAGCTTGACCCAGAGCTGACCCAAATTTAAAACAAAAATCAGATCACTTTTTATTGCTCAGTTATTGGTTTTTTCCTCTCTCTCTCCTTTCTGTTCTCAGTTGTTTTGCAGCTGTTTCACAAAGCTTTAGGACATTTATGGCAAACCGTATAAAGAAGACACAAAGTGCAAACGTTCGGAATCCTTTTCTTCTGACATGACTTGTAAAAAGATTGAAAAATGAGGAAAAGGGACCAATAAAAGTAAGGCTTTCCAGGCCGTGCTGTTCCACCTCTCCTAGCCAGCTGTCCTAATTATTGTAAACAGGCAAACCAGCTCAGACAAAGTAAGAAATGACACAAGACTTGGACCAAACCTTAAGGCAAATCTGGTTGGTTTTTTTTTTTTCCTCCTTTCCATATGGCTTTCCATATCCTGTTTTTGGCTGAAAACAGATGTATCCTACCAAATTATGAAGAGAAAGGCCACATTCAGCTTAGCTGGAGCTAAGCAAGTATACTGAAACAATCCTACTCCCATGCCATAAAATCTGCAGATGTTAATGAGAAGATGATCCTTGCTCTGCAGACCTCTGCGAAACAGCCAAATCTGTCGGTTCTTTGAATAACCCATTAAAGAAACACCCATGGAAAAGCTGGATTATATGTTATTCATGCATTGCAATGGAGGGAACTCCCAATGGCAGATCTCAAAATATCAGTGGGATAATAAAGCTTGAAATTTCTCTCTAAATTTCAGAACGGTGGATCTGGCTATGACTAAGAAATGCTTACTTTGCATTCGGATGACTTAGAAAGCTTACTGCTCGCTCTACAAAGAGTTTATTAGCGTTGACCTTATTGTTGAGGAACACGAATCCACGTGACAGTCATCACTAACCTGCACCGCTGCGAATAACATCAGAGCATGAACCAAGGAAGCCTGGGAGCGAGAGCGGCACAACTCTCCTTTCCACGCTCAGGCAAGGCTGCAATCCTCGACGTGTTAACATGCAAATAACTAAAAGATAAACACAACAAAATCAACCGATGGCGCAAGAAGATTAGTAGCTTTGCCTTAAGAGCGCTCCACAAGTCAGTGACAAACCCCAGCTGCCTTGACCTCGGATAACTGCTCGTCACGCACACCAAAGGAGTGCATGGTCTTCTCTTCCGAGCAGTTTTCATCCACAGAAAAAGAGTTGAAGAGCTTCTTTTGCTTACTGAAGCTTTCCTGTACTTGTTCAGCCTGGTCTAATATGGTCTACACCCCCAACACCCATTTAATGGGCCAGAAGTTAAAAGAAACCGAAAATTGAAAGGGAGAGAAGGACACTCCCAATGGCTGTCATGGTAGAACATCTATTTTCAGGAAAGAAACGGCATATTTACACATTGTACATATTTGCCTTAATGATTTCCGTAAGCAAAGCTGCAAAAGCAGGGACACGTTAGCTTTTCTGCGAGTTGTGTCTGCAAAGCTTCCTCCCGGCCGAGAAGGTGGTCGCTCCAGAGTCCTCGTCTCAAGCGCTCTGACTGGTTTTTGCACAAGTTCAGGTTCACCCGCCAGGGCGCTGCTCCGTAGGACACGCACACCGAGCACATCTAAGCACGTGCACAAGTCTTCCAGCTGGGTTCCCTTTGAAATCCGCAGGAGTTTTTCCTTGGACTTCAGCAGAATTTTGGTGTCTCTTAACCCACTGAGAGGTGCCGGTCCAGGAAGGTGACAGAAGCTGACCTGTTGCTGAAATGCCTAGGTGAGGAGCACCCTCTGCACTTTGCAAGGCTGGTTGCAAAAGGCGTAAATGTTGAAAAATTGAACTTCATACACATTTTTTTCCTGTTTCTTCTTCCCATCATCCTCAGTTACTGGCCTAAATTCCTGTCTGAAGTCCAAGCCACATGCTGCCTCCAAGCCAGCTCCAGTAACAACATCAAAGCCCTGACCTAGACCGATTCTGCATTCTGGCCAACAGCTACTTAACAGGACATGATGAACTTTATATCTAGTGCATCTTTACAAAGCTGAGCCAAAAGAAGCTCCGGTTTTTCAGTTTGATCCAAAGATCCTCAATTAACTTTTGCTGCTCTGTAATAGGATTTCAGCGTTCTTTAAAGTTGTTTCCCCTTCCCAACTGGAAGATCATGAGAAATAAGTGGAGAAAACCTGCCAACTACGTGGGAGAAGCAGTGAACCTGACTGTATAAATGAAATGCTGTCAAATGATCAAGGAAAAAAAAAGGGGAAAAAAAAAGAAAGAGTAAAACAAACAAACAAACAAACCAACCACCCATCACTGTTTCCTTTTCTTCTAGTCCTATTACCAGTTATTAAGTAGTGGGGGGAGGTGAGGACAAAAATCAAATAGGCTTATGGTATTTAGATAGATACTATTTCCTTCAGATAATAATCACTGATACTCGAAATAGCTGTGACAGGAGAAAGTACCCAGAAAAGTTTTCCACTCTTCCACTTATACCAAAATTGTATGTTAAAAAAAAAAAACCAACCAAACAACGTTTTGATGAAGACCGTGTTAATTCAAATCACATCCTGTACAGGCCACTGGAGCCAAAGCCAAGCGCTGCTGTTCATCATTAGTTTCTAGAAACCATACAGAAGACAACTTTTTTAGTTGATTCTGCGTAACCACAACTCCTCTCACCTTGCAGCTTGCAAAAGTCAACCTGCACCCGTGTTTCTGCAGCCGCATCCTGGGGTTGGCTCCCACCCACAAGCCGCTGCCTCTCCCCAGTAGATCCATATCGATGTTCCTCATTGCTTTTTCTGCCAAGCTTTAGAAGAATCAGCCCCTTCCACCCCTGCCTACATCTGGAGAAGAGGTGAGCCCGTGTTTTGTCCTCCAAAGGCTCAATATTACGCCCAAATGTTAGCTGGAGAATTAAAAGCCCCAGTGGCTGCCGGTGCAATCCCACCAGCAGTGCCATGGCTGGGGTCACCCCTGGGGACAGCTCCCCCTCCGTCCCCTCATCCCACTGCAGGGCCCAAGCCCACCTCTTTCTCAGCCTTTTCCTTCCACCTTCTCTTTTCCTGTTACTCACCCACTTTTAACTCCTCTCCACCATGAAGTTATGCTCCATCCATCTGGCTCAGCCTAACCACCCCCAACACATCCACCGACATGCCATTACCCAGGAGGTTCTTCCCAGCACCGTTGTTGAGAAGCAACCTCACAGCACAGAGCTCAGCCAAGGACAACCTACATTTCAACTCTCTCCAGAGTTCAGCTGGTATCCTGAGCTCCTCCTCATCATCATCTTCCCATGTGCTCAGCCCCCCAGGTGTAACTCCTGGAAGACTTTGAGCCCTCTCCCCCTCCTTAGCTGAGGAATAGCCAGGTATAGAAGAGCGTCCAAGGCCAGCTTTCAAGTACCTGAGGATGAGTTGCTCCCACCCTGGAGCAGAAACCCCGCTCACGGCCCCAGTAATGCCTGGGATGAGATGGGCAATGACATCGCCTTAGCGAGCGGACAGCGTGTACATGGGTTCCCATGTCCCTGCACCTCCAGAGCCACGCACCAAAGCAGCTGAGATCGGGGATGTGATTTTATAAGGTTTGTCCACAAACGGTGATGGAGGAGAGCTTGCTCCAGCCAGGCCACCATCTGCTCCCTGCCATAACCCTTTGGGTGCTGGCGAGGCTGGAGGAGATGCAGCCCTGAGCTCTGCTCGTGCAGAGGCACTTGGAGCTCGGTCTTCTCAATCTGCATCCTTCTCCTAGGACTTCTCAGGAGAAGCACAGCTAGGAGCCCCTCCTCACCTGCATCTTATAAAGGCAAACCTCTGCTAAACTTCCACAGAGAGGTAGCAGGCACAGATGGGTGGAAGGCACACGTGCATTGCTGGGCCCTGTCCCTCTCGGCTGGGTCGTGCTGCTGCTGGCCATGTCAGCCACCTTGTAAAGCCAACGCAACAAAGACCTTACAGGCGGCATGGAAGTACCCACCAGGAGCTGTGATAACAGCAGCAGGCATGGTGCACCCAGCCACGGTGAAAGCCACCAAAGGTCAAGCCCGTTTGCCAAGTATCAGCCCCCACGCCTTGCTGGAAGATGCTGTAGGAGCCAAACAGCACGTCCTGAATGTCAAAGGCATTTGCAGGGCTCCCTCCTCGGTATCTTTATGGATCCTGGCTTGAGCATCTGGAAGAAACAGCTACTGCTCACAGCAGAAGCAACCTTTCCTGGGAAGTCCCCGCGATAAGCTGGTGTTGTAGTGCTGGCTCCTGTGCTCTGCTATCGTGTCAGCAACTTGGGAAGGATATATATGATGAGACCTCTCCTCCCCTGTGCTTCTAAGCTATCATCTTGCTGGTGATCGTATCCAGCCCTTACCTAGACTTGCAGCCAGTTTGGGAGTTCGAGGTGAAGGACGGGGTCCTTCCCCAGCCAGGCTCTTTGCCATGCTCAGGGGGGATCCGCGGTGGTTGTACAACAGCAGAGCTTTGCTCTCTGCTCACTCGATCAACCTGATTTTTTTTTTTCCAAGCAGGATAAAGCCATCTGCAACACCTGCTTTATACCAGCTCCAGACCTGGCCCGGAGAATTTAAACAGCTGCTCACTGTCAGGGGCAAGCAGGGGCTGATTTACACCTTGGGAAACGGGCACACGAGCAAGTGTTTGTAAACCAAGGATGGTTTATTCCACTTGTTAATTCAGTATCCTTCAGAAGGCACGCTATGTCAGCCCCATTCAGCAGCCCTTTTATTTATTATTTTATTCCTGCATAATCTGTGCTTTGAACAAAGATGCACATTGTTCTACTCTGTGGCTGACAAACAGAAACTGTTTTTTAAATTCCTGCTGTGTTGTTTTCTCCCAGTTTCGCTGAATCAGGTTTTAACTTCCATTAAAAAACTTTTCATTTAAGAAAGAGGCAAAATCTGTTTTTCTAATCCCACTGAGTTACCTCCTTATGCGGCTTCAACAGCATTTTGTTGCTCCAACAAGCCAGGAGGCTGTTTGTGCCGGCTTATCCGGACTGCTCTGCCCATAACATCCCATCCCATAGCTTTAACGTGACTGAGCTCAAGAAACAAAGGATAAGGGCTGAGTCTGGGCTTGGGCACATACTGATGTAGCTTTTTCATTCTGCTTTTGGGGGGAAAAAAAAAAAAAATTGTTAAACATGGAACAGTGGGGGCCCAGTGGGTTGCAGATTTTTGGGAGCTGTTAACTTGAATTTTGCTCTGAATGGATCCACCACGCCATGGCAGAAAGGTCCAGGGAAGGTCACAGGAGCCAAGAAAAAACTCACAGTGCTTGTTAAACTGCAGATGGTCTCTGTAGCCATAGCAATTAGAGCTGACCTATTGCAAAATACACACCAAGAATCTCCCTCCTGGCTAGTGGACTCCTGTTGACTATCCAGAGTCTCTGGAGATGACGCTGAAGCAATCACAGATATAATATTTTGACTGGCTGGCTGACCACAAAAAGGGTCTCTGGTTATAGCACAGAGCAACAAAGTAGATCCAAGGTTGGTCGTCAACACTGATACTTAAGGACAACCTTAAGGTCACAGACTAGCCCAGACATACCAAATATGCTGTAAAACCCTCGGCAAACTGCCAAAACCAGACTCTGAGGTTGCTGGCCTCTGCTCCTGCAGGATGCTTGAAGCCTACCCAGGTATTCAGGTCTTGAGCCCAGAAATCCCTCAACAGCATGTCCATAACTCGCTGCACCTACTATCCACAATTACAGGTGAAACTGCTTCAGGTCCGGACACGAGCTGCTTGTTGAGGCTTGGGAGGTGGGAAAGGATGTAACCAGCAAGTCAGCCTGGTTGAAGGTGAGTTTCAAGGGTGAAATCTATTTAAAGACAAACATTTATGCTGGCCCCATCTTGAGCTTGTGGTTTCTTTCTTTGAGCTGAAAGTCTGATAGCTTAAGACAATTATATTGCAGATCCGCAGCAAACGCAGGACGATGTTGCAGAGTGTATGAAGGCTACCAAGGGACGTCTTACGACATGCCAAGTGTGACCCCCAGCTATCCATGTGGCAATCCTGTACCCAGCTGTGTGCAAGCACAGGTTAGAATAAGCAGAAAGACACAGTCCCTCTCAACCCCACGCGTGATGTCAAGCACCAGCGTTGACCAAGGGTGGAAAAAAAGGCACGCTTAATTTGGCAACTGCAGCCTTCTTCCACAGTAGGAGAATGTTATCAGAGCACCTACCCCACTGAAGCCTGCAGAAGAGAGAGTCCCTGATGTTGGGTCATCAAGTGGTAGCTTTGAATTCCCAGGTTCTGGGTCCAATCTGGTCCCCAGCATGTTACTTGCACCCCTCAAGGGAGCACACCAGAAAGACAACATTGCTGCTGAGGTCCCTTATTAATCCTGTAAAGCTGCAGGGCAACCTCCCACCAGTTACTGGAGTAAAACCAACTTGCTCCACTCATCCGTGACCAGACCTCTTGGGTAACAGCAGAGGGATCCATTCCCCAAGCACCTCCAGTTTGGGGGGGCGTTCAGGCTGGGGTGCGTCAAATCGGAGGGGCCATTTGCTGTCAGACTGCAAGCCAAAGCCAAAGAGGTGACAGACTGCGACTGGGAAAGGAGTAACTTTCTACAGACCATTGGGCATTCCTGAACTGCTCAGTATAGCTGGCATTGCAAAATAAGTGAGGAAGAGTTAGGAGAACGGATTTCATCCTTTATCCTGCTCAACCACTTTCTAATCACACAGAAAGTCCAGAGAGGACAAAGACACAAGAGTCTGAAAGAAGAATTTGTGTAGTAAGACCACAGATAAAGCATTTTTCTCTGCCCATGACAACACATCTGGTCTTATCTATATTGCCCTTTACGGTCCAGTTCAGGGTCCTAAAATAACCCAGCTGAGTATTTTTAAGGCGTTCAGGTGCCAAAGGAAGCAGGTGGGAACAGAGCGGACTCTCCTGAAGGGCTATCTTCAAAGGATGCACCCAGCCATGCGGAGGATGTGCCCCCCCCCACCTTGTCCCTTGATGACCTCCCCTTTGTATTCATCATCTGCTGTCATCATGTCCCTTATTCTTCAAAACACCCAGAAACCAAGTCTAAGACTGTAACACTCCCTGCAAAAAAGCCCTTTCCTACGGCAGAGGAGACCATACCATACCTACACCTGAGGCCCCAGACCAGTTCTCCAGCATGCTTGCAAGTGCTCCTGCCAGAACTCGGTGTTTTATGGACTTTGTGGTTGATGCTTTCACTTATCAAGAGACCAGAAACACAGGTTTTGCACAGGAGTTTCTACATACACAGGAATTTTGGTCTTGGAGCACCCCAGATTTCTAGATCTGTAGATAAATCCTCTTTTCAAGTCTGCACTCACCTGTTGCACAGGACCCAGACTTTATGTCAACCCTCCCATGACCTCTTTCTGGTGCCTCCTGGAAAAACTGGCTCAAGTAAAGTGAGAGGACACTGGAGCAGATCTCAAACTGCTGTAAGCCCTGCCTTTGGTGTGAAAATCAGCGAGTTCAGGTTATTAAAAAGGTGCTTTGAGTTCCAAGAGCCTCTCCTGAGGTGGGGAGTACCTCCTACCACGTGCTTGTCGTCCTCCCACCACAAAAAGGTCCTGCTCTTGGCCGGGGCTCTCTGCGTATGGGACACAGTATAAAAACCTGAGGGAGCTCCCCAAACAACCGACGACTACTGCAAGAAGCACACATTCTCGCTTTTTTTGCCCTTAGACCTCACGGACAGGTATGGAAATCAGGCTGGAAGAATACAAAAGAAACAGGAGCACACTTTGGGATGAGTTTTGGAGCATGTGGCTGCATGGGCCACGTGTGCTCAGCCCCCAGCACAGTAGAAGGGGGAAGGCGCATGCATGCACCTTGTCTAAATTATCAACATCCTGTGGAGCCGAAATATCCATCTAGCTATCGATATACACAATGATAAAAACCCCCAGTTATCCCTGATAACTCCTCTGCAGTTTCTATATTGAGGTCTTTATCCCTTTTTCCTTAAAAAAAAACCCCAACCAAACAAAAAACCCAGACCAAACAAAAAAAAAACCACACGGTCAACTCTTCAGCTCTTACGACAGGAAAATTTTAGATTCAACCTGAATACCTAAGACGAAATTTTAGATCCAACTTAAATGCCTAGGATAAGGATGTAATATCTGACTTTTTGGAGTTTAATCCAGGCTCCTCCATCTCACCCAAATTACAGCCCACTTAGTCTTCTTTATGGATGCCGGGAACAGCACTGAAAGCTTTATCAATTTCCACGTAGTACAAAGGGACCTTTCCGGAGTCAGCATCTTGCATCGATATATTGCCTCTCTCTACCAAAACCATAATCTCCTTAAAAGGAACGAATAGGGTTGTTTTGACCAAAAATCTGCCATACGGCGGCGGGGAGCCCAGCATTAACAGTGCCAAATCCTCGCTCGGCATTTTTAACACACAAGAAACTTTCCCAACGGCTCGATCGTGACCGAGCCTGCTTCGGCATCACAAGGAAACACTTTTCTCTTTACTTAGCCAGTTTGCCCACTGCTGTTTGCTGGTTATTTGTCACCTGCAGGTACGATCAGCTCTTCGCTAAGCCAGTGAACTGCTCTGCATTAGCAGAAGACTGGGAGCGGGAGCAAAACTGCTGGTTTTCCATATTTAAAACAGGGGAAGAGCAAACAAGGAATTAGCTAGTAAAATCATCACTGCTGTGCAGTAAAAAAAATGAGAAGAAATCTTGAAGAAGTTGTATTAAACACTGTAGCATCTGAACCCTATTTGCTACCAAGGAGAACAAGATAACATATATTTTTCTTTGTCTCATAACCCAGTTTTGTTTTGTTTCAAACCAGGTTTCCAGAGTCTGGTTCTGCTGTATGATATTTTTCTTGACCGAGCTGAAGGATAATCTATTTTTCTCTCATCTGGAAACACCTTACAACACCACTCTCTGCATTTATGGACCATGGGCCTCGTTCCACTTTCAGCTGCATCTGTGCAAGCCCGTGCTAGTTGGGAGAGGGACGAGTTAAGGGAGAACAAAAGTCACTGCAGTGTGTGCAACAGCGAAACAAGAATTAACTCCATATGAAGCCCATTTGGTTCTGGCAGGACCTATTTGTTTTCTCTCTGTTTTTCTTTATTCCTGGCTATTCCTGCTGCTCAGCATAAAGAGAAGATAAAGAGAAGGCCGTAGATCACCTTGCATAATAGAGCAGAATTTCTTCCAGGGGATTTAATAGGTACGGGAAAGATAGTAGATCTTGGAGGCCTCAAAATAGATCGAAATCCCATTTTTCCAGGTGCCATACAGGCACCCACAAATAAAGAGCCACTTCCCCAGGGATCACATCGCATAAAGCAGCAATATGAAGTGCGGGAAGGGAAATTAAGGTATAGAAAAAGCGAGGTGAATCAGCCAGGTCACAAACCCCATCAATAGCTCCCAGTCCCCTGCGGTACCTACTAAATACCTATGCACACAAGCACAGGTTAAATTATCTCCCCGGGGAAGCACAGCCTCCCTTCCCACACCCTCCAGGCAGTCTCAAGAGCTTGAGGTCTGTCCACCCGCAGTGCCTTAAGAGAATGAAGATCCCATATAACACTAACATAGCACGCAATGTTCCTGAAACACCAAAGTCATTTCGAAATTATTAGGAAACCTTCTAGTTTGAAGCACCGGGTCAGCCGAAGGCTCAGCGCCCCGATGGCACGCAAGGCCTGCTGCGTTTGCTGCGGAACCGGAGTGATAAACCCTGCGCGCGAAGCACGTGCTTCTTCACGCTGCCCTGCCGACAACCAGGTTGGTTTGGTGGGTCTGCAGAGGTTGAATGTCTGCTAAGGCTTTCACCTGGAGGGGCAGAGATGGTGCCATTGCTCTTTGAGAGATCTCCCCAGTGCGTTCACTGAGGGGTGCCGCCAGGACCTCCTTCGCCAGGAGTTTTCCCCAGATCTCCATGAGTTTTAGACAAAACGCAGAAGTTGGGCATGCTCAGGGATTCTGTCCTTAAAAAAAAAAAACCCAACATGCCAGCACCTTCTCTAATCCAACTTCTTTCGCTGCCTAGACAAATCAAGGAATTTCTTCTCCAAAACCTCCACTGTGGGATTCACTAAAGCTTCAAACGCCTTTTTCTCATGACAGGGACTGCGTTGGGGGCAGAGAACTGGAATGAGATAGACCCGCACTCGTGGGACACGGTGGGCGACGGTGCAAACCTCTCCTGCTCTCACTGCTGCCGTAGCACTGTGATCCCGGGGTCCTCTCTGGCTGCTCCCAGCCCCGGAGAAAGCAAGAAAGACCCTGCAGAGGAACTATTTTGTTTGAAGGGCTTAGCTGAAAGGCTGCCAGGTGGAACCCGGCCAAGAGGCAGCAGACCGTGACGGACAGACCCGCACCATTTAGACAGCAGCAGATACCCAAGGGAAAAATCCGGCCAAGGAGGGCAAAACACACGCGCGTGCGCACACACACACACGTACACATCCACACTCACACACGGGCCCATCGCAGCCGGAGGTCAAAGTCCAGTTAGGTACTTTATTACTCGTTTAAGTCTTGTCTGGCTTTCAGGGCTGGAAGAATGGTGGTTGTGTGCACGTGAATCGGCACCTCCGCCGCGGACGAACAGTGATTTGCATTTGAAGCAAGTCACTGATCCCATTCCCAGGAGGTTTACTTGATGCATGGCTTAGCAGAGGGGCAGTTCGGTTTTATTTACCGCCGGATTTGGCACACGCTGGCGGCTCCGTATTCACCAGCGGCTCTGAGGACATCAGCCCCACGAACTGCCTCTCATTTTCAGAGACCACATAGAAAGACGGTGGCTGCAGGCTTGCACAGGAGCGTCGGCTCCTTAGGACCTCCCACCTCCTGAGCCTGGTCATCTCCTCTATAACCAATGCTCTGAAGAGCTGAAGACTTTCTGCGTAGAAGTGATGTTGTGGTTCTTAATAATTTTTTTAAGATACCACTCTGTCAAAAGTAAATATACTATTTATGTAGGAACTTGCTCATCTCTAAGTATGGGCAGCTGGGTGTGAACCCCTCTGGCTTCTGTGCTCCTGGAAGAAGGTTGTGCTACACGTCACTGGAGGATCAGTTGCTTCTCAGTCAGCACTAAGTTCTCAGGTCTGACCTTGATCTTTTAGCATTAGCTAAAGCCATGTCGTCCAAAACACGGTCTCAGCCTCTCAATTTCTGTGTGGCTGCCCCAAGCACAATTAAGACAAAAAGTGTGAGGCATGCGTGCAAAAATAAATAATTTCTTACACTTATTCGACAAAAAGGTCACATTGACCAAATAACAACCTAGGTGGGACTTGTACTCACTTACTCTTCACCTATTAGGTAGTAAGTGCTTTTACAAAGCTAAAAAGTCAAGGGCCTGCACCACAGAGCTCCTACTCCAGGAACAACTGTAAAATCCTTTTTACGTTAGCCAGTTTTGAAAGCTGGAACAGGTGTTGGGCAGATCACTCTCCTTAGGTTTGCAATCTCAGATGCAATCTACGTGATAGGTGGCCCCCACGATATTCTTGTTCTGCTGGTACAGCACACATGCAGTATAAGATGTCCTCTCTAAAGAGATTTTAACTATACTCAAGGCTGCATAGTTTTTGTGGGTAGAGGAATATCGGCTTCAGTATCTCAGCAACTTGCATGCCCAAATTCCTAGTCAGCATCTTTGTCCACACAAGGCACCAAAAGCCTGTAAAGATACGACAAAGAGTTTACCAAGAACGTGTGTGTGTGAGGGATCGTCACAAAACCAGTTCCAGATCTACAGGGTATTGTCCAGGTCACCAGCCATCTTCCTGAAAGGTTTTTACAAATTCCCTTATCTTTAAAAAAAACGAAACAACCCAAACAAACGACAAAACAACCACCAGCAGTAGTAGAGGAACCAGTCACTAACAATTCAGTTTCAGAGATCCGATAAAGAAACCGTCAGGGTTCAGTGGAAAAGTGAGAACAGCAACTGAGAGGCAGCTGAGAATGAGAGATTTTAGGCTTCCAATTTCTGCGTTTACAAACTGCAGGTTTCCTACTGAAAAGAAACATTTTGCACTTACAGAGAAGATGGTGGTTAAACATCTTCCCCTCCCAGGGACGTGGCAGTTCAGTTTTTGAACACCACCTCCTGCCAATGCACGACTACTCGGCTGGCATTGCCTGGGTAGGGATTGAGATTTTGGTTCCCCGTCCAGAAGGCGCCTACAGAAATGGTCTAAGCTCCTTTATTAATAGAATCATTTAGGTTGGAAAAGACCCTTAAGATCATCAAGTCCAACCATTGACTTAAGACTACCAAGTCCACCACTACACCATGTCCCTAAGTGCCACGTCTACATACCTCCAGGGATGTTTACTTAATTTTTTGAAGGTCATACTCTTTGTGGCAAACACACAGCACTAAAACATGCTAGGCATCAGCCAAAAAGGAGGAAAAAAAAACAACTTAATTTGAACCCAAGCAGCTTGTTTAGCTGGGACTGGTGGCCTCGTTCACTTGGTGAAGATAAGAAAGAGCAAAGCTTGGAGAAGCCGAGGTGGAGCAGAAGGGGCAGAGTGACAGACTCCAAAAAAAGAAAAAAAAGAGGGCTAAACCCCCTGCCAAAAAGATAACCAAGAAAGGCTAGGACAGATGTAAATGTCAAAAAAATAAACGCAGAAGGAAGCAAGCACGTGGTAGGAACCAGGGTGTTTTGAGTCTCGGTTCAGAAATACCACCAGCCTCAGCCGGTGGGAGCCGAACAGAGAGAAAATGATGAAATAGGGCAATCAAACAGTCCCAGGGAGACACGGCCCAGAGGTTACCAGAAACGAGAGGTTGATCGAGGACAAGGGCAGAAGCTGGATGTGGTTGACACACACGAAAAACCTCAAGAATAACAGGGAATGTAACAAGGGAGCAAGTGAGAGGCTTTCAAAATAAAGCTTTATCGGCTTCCTAAATTTATTTATGCTGACTCAGATCTGTCCTCACACCAGTCTCCCGCATGATGGAAACAAGTCAAGCGCAGTCAAACAGCTGAGAAGGTCAGTTCAACAGGGTGAACACTCAATACGTGGAAATATAAAGCAGTTGTTTTGGATGACAAGTGACTGAAATGAGAGATAGATATCGGGGAAGAAGAGTCATTGATTCATCAGATGCCCAGGCGCATGGACAAGTGACCACTGATATCAAATTCAGCTGCAAAGAAAGTTATTTAGACATCAAAGTAAGGCCCCGGATCTTGAAGGGAATACAAAAATACCAAAGAACACATAAAAACTGGCTGCAAAAATTAAAACCGAAGTTTCCTTTCCTTATCAGTCTAAACAGGACCTACACTTTCTAAAATCCATTCTGACTTGTAGTATTCGGGCAGCTGAAAATCCAGCACAGGCTGTGGCTGTGTCACAGGCGGAAGGGCTTTTCCTCCCAAATCTAAAACCATGTGCAAATACACAGGCAGAAACCTGACACATCCAGTCCCGGAGCCTGGCTAGCAGCACAATGATGCACAGAGACCACTCTCCTGAGCTTAAAAAAAACCCCAAAACAAAAAACAACCAAAAAAAACCCACAAAAAAAAACCCAAACCCAACTCTGTCTGCTTGTGGACTTTTTACCTGGAACGTTAATTTGGAATATTATCAGTTACACATGTTTGGGGGAGTCTGGTTGTTTAATATCCATCCGTTCCTTCTGGCCTAGAGACACAGATTTCCCATATCTAGCTGCTTTTCTCAGGTCAGCACTGCACTGGTTGGGACGATATATTGGGAGCCATAGCCCTGCAGTAGCTCAAACCCTGGCAAAAGCAATACTCTTCTCATACAGTGGAGCACCCAAATTCCGCAACTGGTACATTCTAAAAGGAGCTGCTTAGATTTATCCCACTGCCTAAATGCAATATGAGCTTTTTCTAGGTCTGGCCCTCATTATATATCCCGACCCTCTGAAAAATGTTGCCTGAATGCTTGGAAATGCACCCCAGAGTGACTGCGTTGTAAGGCTTGGATCGGCATCTGAGAGCCCGAGTGCTCCAAATGTCGTGAACCTCCAAAACTGGGCAAGAGTCACCGTCTGTATTACTGGTGTTCTCCGATTTTGCTTGGAATGGGCCCATACTGCAAAATATAGTCTCAGTGCAGTTTCAGGGGTTTAGTAAATACTAGCTGGGATATTCACATCACCATCTATTAATTATCCAGTGTGTGCGCTGCCGTTACTTATAGGTCAGCTAAAGGGCTCGGTACGCTGAACCGGCCTCCGCGTGAGTCCGACAGCACCACCCCAAAGAGTTTGTTATCCAGAATTTGCGCTGGGGACTCAGGCTACACCAGACTCTGGGGAATTACTGGTGGGAGCTGGCCTTTTCATCTGGCCACCTCTGTAGTTTAAGCAGCTGGAATCTGGGTCCTCAGAAAGTCTTGGGGGAAAAAAAAAGATATAATAATATGGGCTGGGAAGATAAAGGGGAACAATCAAAATACCAAACATCGAAACAGCAGGAGACAAAATTCAGCAGAATTGAGGGGCAAAAAAAGGTAAAATCATAATGATTGTGTAAGAGGAAGGGGGAAGAATAATTTGGATTGATAAAAATGTTTCAGATACAGCTGCTGAGCTGAAACCTTTGCTAAGGGGAATTTAGCAGTTGGCAGATGCGCGTTGCTCGCTATGGCTGTGCCTAGAGGTGTATCTTCACTTTTTTGGCACTCCCAAATCTGTCTGTTTTCTTTTTCTTGTATTCAGACTGCAAGTCATTTGGGACAGAGACTTTCTTTTTGGCGTATGGGGGACTTGGCCCGACAGGACGCTGAGCATCGAGTCTTCCACAGGCAATAACAACAACAAAGACAGCTCAACCCTGAGGAACCGAGTTTTGACATTCTAGAAACAGTCAAGACACTCATTCTTTCCTGCCAAAAGTTTAACTTGTGATGAGTTATGGATTTAAAGCATACACATGAAGTACGTGCATAAACAGGATCATTAGCTTCTGTTTATGGGAAACCTACAGAAACTCCCTGCATCAGAACGATAGCAACAGATCTTTCTCCATCCAGCCTCCATCACGTGGTCCTCCCGAAGGCCTCGTTCCAATGGGCACTCACCAACTTCTCCTCGGCTTTCTGGGACAGCTGCAGGTAATTTTGAGCCAGGTTAATCAGGCATCTCTGCTTTACCCTGCTTCACAGCCTTTGCTTTTTCAGAGTGTTTTAGGGCTTGCACAAATGACCGGACAGACACAAATAGCCCCAGTGAACATCTAATTGTGAAGGAGCATATGTGTTTATGTCACGATGGGCCTTCCCTGCTAGGATCCTATTTATCCGGCCATGGAGCTCATGTACATATTCTACCCCTCTACTTCGACCCCCAACTGCGAACCTCTGTCAAATCCTCTGAATGCTCCTGGAAAGTTTAAAATTAGATCAGATCTCCATGGGTGGCTCTTACTTCTACAATGGATCACATCCAAACACGAGGCTGAACTGCACACAGTTTGGAGGCTGCTCTGGAAGGCTCCATCCATCGAGTCACCCTTGTATCGGGGCCAAGACCTTACATTTGCCCAAAGCAAAACCCTCAGAAATGCATTAAGGCTGGGATCAAAGAACAGAAGAAACGGAGAATCACTGCTGGACTGCTAATCCTCCTCATCCCCAACACAGTACCAGTTTCATGCCAACAGAAACATAGCGATTATTTGTTGTTTTTAATCACTTCAAGGTCTAAAACTTTTTCTTAAAAACACTTCTTCAAGCTTCAGCCTCTAAATCAGCCAGAATGGGTATATGTGCATTTGGCAGGTGTCCTGCAGGAGGACATGATGGCCCACGTGAAGCCAGAGGGTCACATTTCTGCTGCAGCAGATGGTCATTTGACCAAGTGGAACACCAAGTCAGTCGGTGTGTGATGGATGTGTCTGTCCATTTTCCGCACATAGGCATTTCCCCAAGTATAATCAGGCCATTTTAGTCACCTCTGGGATGCTATTTGTGCCAAATCTGGATCTCTAAATCAGTTCTTCAAAGAGAAGGACAACGCTTCCCATGTGTTTGCACAGCATCGAGTGCAATAAGTTTCCAATTCTGACAGGGCCTCCAGACAAACAATAACAAAAATAAGTATTCATAATGTTAAAGTACTGTAGGTTTTTTTATTCAATACAAGACAAGAATTAATCAAAAAGTCCAGAAATATTTTAGAGCAGAAGTGCCAAGGTAGTTGGACAAGAAACAAGTTGGTACTTTTTTTTTTCCCCCCAATTTCAAAATTCAGACATAATATGGAGATTCGCTTCCCATTTATCCAGGATAAAAGGCTCACTGTAGGGGGTGAGTTCAGCTGAAGAAGGAATTTGGTGAAATACTTCTCAGAGTCCATGAGGCTGGAGTAACTCACTCCGAGCAGACACAACAGGACCTCAGGTGTCCGCAGCCTCTGTCAAACCTCCTGCCTGATTGCTCCCCAAGCGTTACCTGGAAAATCTTGCACATTCCTTTTTGCACCACAGAGATTCGTTGCCAGACTGCACACACCTACGTTTGGCAGGACTCCCCAATCCATCATGCTCTAGCTATGAGTAACAGCAGATTTCCCATGTGTTTTGTGAATTAATGATACCGATACTTGCAGGCAAAAAGATTGGCTAAGGAACAGCTCCAAGCCCCTCTCAATTGCTAAGGAGTTACCAGTCTTCACATGAAATGAGTTTTCCCTAAAGCACAGCCGTTGTGATGAAACAACGCATAAGTCTTGATGTCTTGCTTCGGCGAGAGCACCTGGATGCGAGGACCAGGGAGGTTAGGAGACTGCAAAGATCTTTGCCCTTCCTACATCTCCACTACATCTTTGCAGCTACCAACGGAGGTAGAAAAAGGCAGGTTCGGCTCTAAGGTGTCAATGTTTCAATGCATTGAATGTCTCCTGCCAGACAGACACTAGAAAGGAGATTACCAACCCAGTAGCTCTCGCCTAGGTACATTCTGCACATTACCCTGGCTCACAGCTGAGCCATACCTCCCTCAATCCCTATGGATAGCTTTTCCAGGGAGGCTATAGAAGAGCCCTCTTTGGAGGGGACCCGAGGAGCCACCTCTCCTCCGGGAGCTGCTGCACTTCAAGGCGATCCAGAAAACCCAATTCATTATTTGCAGAGAACAATCCCCAACCGCTGAACAACGGGTTCAAGCTCCCCCTTGCAGTAACGCACAACATCTCTGCAAACCTGGGGATGCCATTTCCTTCCTGGGGCAGAAGATCCACCCACACCACTGGGTTATGCTCCGGTCATGTTTTTCTTTCCTCCTCCCCCCCCCCCTTACAGTCAAGATGGCCAGGAGGTTTGTTTGTTTATTTAATGAAAGCTGAGTTTCTCACAAACACAAGAAATCGGGCTTTAGAAAAGAATCACAGCAAATTGCAAGACTTATGAAAGAAACCCATGACCTGGCAACACTACAATTATATACAGGAATTTTTGGATTTAAGGAATCGGGGCTTCAGAAAACGCATGTGCTAAGAAATACTGTGCTGGAGAACCAACTTCAAACGCAGCACAAAGCCAACCAGTTGAGCAGCAAAACTCCTAAATACCATCCTTTTTGGCTTTCACCCTCACCCCATAAAAATCCAGAGGAATTAAATGCAGTAGCTTAGCACTGACTTAGCAACAGAGTTCTTCACGGCCAAGTGATTCCCAAAGTTAGGTGTTTTCCCTGCATTTAACTGGCATACAGGCTTACTTAAATTGAAAATATAAATGGCTCGAGATTTACCGAACCATGCCCTTTGCAATATTATTAGTTATCTTCTAGAAACATCACTTTTCCTTCTGCAGAGCCGAGGGTTGTGTGGCACATTCAGAGCCTTAAAGAGCTTCAGGGTGTGACGCTCAAGAAGTTCTGGGAGACTGAGACTCCAGATTATTCAGGTTAGCTAAAGTAAAAGCCAGGCTAGCCCAAACATTTTTTGAGTTCAAAGACAAAAAGTCTCCATATCCATTTGGTCTCATAATTATAATGGTTTAGTATTTGAAAAACCTGTTCATAGAAAACTTTGGGATTCTTGACCACTTTTTGTTGTTGCGTGGAACGTTACAGAAAACGGAAGAATTTCTTTCCTTCTTACTATGCTTTAGAGAAACCAAGTATCTTTCTATTTTTAGTTGTCTTTGGTATGAATGTCTATGAAACAAAAAGCCCGTGGGAAAATACAGATTAAAAAAGAGTATCTTTGGGGAAAAAAACCCAACCACTACACAACAAGCAAACACCCCAAACCACCCAACAAGCCACCACAATTTGCATTTCCCACTGGTTTGGCCATTACTTTGGGCTGAGACCTCTTCCAGAGAGGGAATAAACTTGGAAAACTGTCCAACTCCTCACCACTCCTCCTGATGAGCGTGCCATAGCCTCAGCGTTGAGGGACCTTCTGCCCCCTCATTCTTCACGTGCTCCCCCTCCTCCATTTTTATACTTTCTCATCAAGTCTTTAATAGCCTTTATTCTGGCATATGAAGGGAATAGTAAGATGTACTGTATGAGGTGTGCCGTGAAGCTGGTCTTCCACGTGCGCCACACAGCTATTTAGTAATCATCTTGACCCTTTTCCTCTACAAAATTGATTTTTCATATCAGGTATTTGTCTCCTAGAAAAGAAGTGACAAAACCCAGGAGCAGATTAGCCCAAAATCCTGACTGTGCCTTGCTTATCCAAAGCAGTGTGAGTCAACAAGCAGCAAACACAGCTTTGAGAAGGTTCTTGTTGGTACTTGCGACTTCAATTCCCATTAAGCTTCGCGTGAATCAGCTAAACGGAACCCATTCTGCCTCTTAACATCTCATGGCTTTTGCCAAACCTCACCACTGATATAAACAGCTACAGATCTTCTGAAGTCGGCCATGTAGCACCTGCTCACGCTGGGTTTGAATTTTCCCAACCACGATCCCTATGGTCCTACCTCAAATCTGCAGTCTTAACTTTCCATGGCTGCTGTGTGTCTTGGCATGCAAGAAAGCTTTGTGCCTGCTTGACACTCTTAACTCCATTTGGACACTCAAAATGGAGATGGCAAAGCTTGGCATGGAAAGACGTGCCTCCAACGCGGACACCAGCTTTAGAGGACCATTGCAAATGTCTGGCTGCACGCTGGGTTTTGTAGCTGCTGGCAGCCTAAGGGAAACAGGGAAACTGCCTTAAAAGAAAGAAAGGTGGTGTAACTACGCCCAGGAGTAAAAGTTTTAGTTAGTATCTATATGTAATTAGAAGGTGCATCTGCAAAAACTCAGGTGCAACTGCACGTTTTTGTGCAGTATTAAAAAGATTATTGCAGATCCCGTTTTGATGCCCAAGCCGCCTATTTTGCATCCACACTCTTGCAACCCAAGCGCAGGAGGGCAATAAATTAAATTACCAGGTAGAAGCTTCAAAAAAAACCCCAACCAACCAATAACCCACACATCAGGAAGGTCCTTTTTCATCCAGTGCCTAATGAAACTGGGAAAAACCACGGACATAATGACATCGGTCTCAGTGGCAATGTGTTGGAAGCAGATTGGACTGCTTGGGTTGGATTAGACACTTTTAAGGCAGCAAAGTCCATCCAAGCTGCAGATACCATCGCTGGCTCAAGAAGTCCCAACGGTGCAGTCTGCAGCAGGGCATAGCTGCAGAAATACTGCTATGGCCTTGTCCTTTTTTAATACTTCTGAGGCATCTGCTGTCTGAGCGCATCCATTTGCGCTGATAACGCCACCGCGCAGCTTATTAAATGCAGCGGTTGCAAACTGGAGGGAGACAACATAAATACCAGCTGTTTGCTGCACACCCTGCTTTTCCAGCCGCCTCCCCCGCTGTTAACAGCTGCTGCCTCGCTGTTTACATGGGTGGAAATCCTACGTAAAGGTGCCAGATCGGAAACTTAAAAAGGCCTTTTCAGCGGGAACACGTCTCCTTTCTAGCACTCTCTCCCTGATGTGGGCTGGGAAGACCAACGCAAAGCAGGGAAATAGAAACAATACAATATGTTAATCGCTCTTTTGCCTACCAGCGAGCGGAGCCGGGCCCCAAGGGGCAAGCGACATTTTGGTGAGCTTTATCTCAGTGCCACCGCTCCCTTCAACTCCAAAAAATCAGTGGTAGCAACTGCTTTTTCATTACGACTATCTCAATATTCAGTACGTAATTTAAACTGGCCTCGGGTCTGTTACCATAGCTGCCATCCCTCCAAGCAGCCTGGGGAATCTAAACTGCCGAGCTAATATCTCGCATCAGGTTGTTTTGTCTAAGTCCAAACTCTCTTTGTTTTGGGAAATGAAAACAACCTTGCCTGCTTCAAGTTATTTTCACTGGGATTTCATGCACAAGGACAATTCTGCAGCACTCCTGTTGTACACGATGACCGAGACGGCGATTAGCTTAACTGCGAGAAAACCCTTCCTTCCCCCAGAATTTGGGAGGACTGACTTTTCATCTGTTTTGACACCGAGTGCAGCATCACAAGTAGAGAAATATTGGCATTTGCAGTCTGGAAGGGATTTTAATGGAAGTAAACATTCATTTTAAAGAATAGAGCCTTTGCAGGAAAATACACTTGCTGGGCTTAAAGAACTCAAGGGAGGATGAAGAAAGGGCCTTTGAGATCTGCAGGGCACCCGTGTCCCACCCCCACCCCCAAAAGGGACACTTTGTCTGCCTGTACCTACTAGAGAGGTGATGGAACACGTGGTCTCTGCATTTAGGACTCCCGGCTCTATGGTCCCCTGTGTCCTGGTAAATAGAATGGTGCCCTCTTACCCGGGCACTGTGAAACAAGAGCCACAAAAGCTGCATCTATATACTCTTAAATAAAACAGCCAGGGAGTAAGTTCAAGTACTGAAACAACTGCATCTGTACTACTGAATTGTCTGCATATTTACTAGCACTTTTTTTTCCCCCGAGCTAACATGACCCCAAACATGATGTGGGCATCATAAGGAGGATAGTTCACACCACGTTCCCAAGGGCAGCATGAATAAGACTGAGCCCGGCTGGGCTACCACCACGGTTTGCACCCACAGACACACGTATCCCCTCAGGACACTATTGCGGAAACTCCCAAAGCCCCAGCCAAGCTGCTGCAGAACGTGCCTCCGAGCTCCCAAAGCACACCCCAACCCAGCCAGGGAAGGGATATCCCCCTTTTGATTCGGAGACTAGAACATCTGAAGTGGCATGAGGGAGCACCAGGTTCAAACCCTCCTTGCCTAGGTTTGAGCTTGGGTCCTTTGCCCTCAGCCAGTATCTCCTGTTGAAGCAGCTCTCATTTGTATAAATAATTGTGTATAGCTTGAAGAGATTGCAGCTCAATGCTCTTCGATATCTCAGGTGAGCGGTCTCTCCATTGGACTACTAAATCTGAGACAGTCCCTGCTTTGCTCAGTTTCTGTAAAAAAAAAAAATCCCCCTCAGCACCCTGCCTTAGTTCTGCCTCCCAAAAATGAAGAGGAACACTTATTTATCTCAGAAAGGCCAAACTCCAGCTCTGCCGTGCTTGGAAGGATGCTCCAGCAGCTCCCCCATCCCCTGGGCACTCTCCTGGGAGTCCAACCCTCCCCATGTGTGGAACAGAAGGGAGGTGGCTCCCTGGTCCTCCTTTCCCCAAGTCCTTCAATGCATTTGGCCCCTTATTTATAGTGGATTGCCCTAGCAAGCCTCCACGCACGGATGCCTCCGTTACACAGCGTGCTACCTGTTTGCATACTCATTTCATCACTACAGATATCGTAGCAACAGCATCTCTTACAGCAGAAGATATCTTCAGAGCAAATTAGTTTAAGTCTATTGCTTGAGTCACGAGAATCTAGAGTGGTCAAAATAACAGAAAGCACAGGGATATGTAGAGGTTTACTTATTAAAAAAAAAAACAACTTTGCTCTTGTTTGGTTAATAAATGTGTGTTGAACATATTAGACTTTGGGCAACCAAGTTACTTGCATTTGAAAATGTACTACTGCATCCCCGCGATATCAGCAGCCTTTTCTAGTAATTTTTGGATCGTTGCACAAAATAGAGTGCAACTGACATCAGCTTCAAGAAGAGTTTTAGTTTTCTAGAAAGTAACACAGCTGGGAGAAAGGAAAAATCTCAGCAGCTGAGAGAGGAGGAGAGAATTCCCCGCTTCCATTTGTTTTGTGCATGTGCCCAGTTTCTTTAGTCTCTGGGGAACTTTCAAAGACCGTGATTACAAAGTGTGGGAAGGTACGTTTGGGAAACTGCAGCACCAGACAAAAGTACCTCAAAATGTCTTCAAACTGATTTCTGTTAAAAATTTGCTACCCTCACAGTTAACGAAAGCCTTTGAACACGTTGGTGTGATACACAGGAGATGAAGGATTTGTTGCTGTTATTGCACGATGTCAAGAGAGATGTGCCACGAACCCACGTAACGCTGGGAGCAATGCGCTCCCCTCATTGTGCATTCACCCAACGCGCTCCTCGAGGCTTCAAGGGATGCCGCCGCAGCCCAGCCGATGCAAAGGAAAGAAAATAATAAGGGCTAAATGGAGGAATTAAGTGTCTTGTAATTTAAGATCCTTTTTCCTGGCACCACGGAGAACACTCATGCCATAAGAAACTGTCTTTATCCTGAATAGGCTTCTATTTCCGCCCCCCCCTGTTTTTCACAAAATGGGGGGAAGAGAGAGAGAAAGAGTGGGAGTATGCCTGGGTGAGCGAGCCGCACCTCCCGCTTTTTTGGGAATCACGATCCTATTTCACTGTATCGGGACAACGCTGGAGAAAAATAGATGTCAGTTTGGGAATATTTTGCAGGTGAAGTCATAAATCAACCAAAAAAACCACCACCACCACAACAACAATCTCTTGGCATCCCGTTTTCACATGCACAGCCAAGATTCCTGCTTTGACTTGATCTGGAGCGAGGGAGGGAGCGCAGCCCGTTCCTCCGACGCACCGAGGTGCAAAGGGTGTTTGTTCTCTGTTATCAGCAAAGAGCGGTTATGAGCTTACCGGCCTGCTCCATCCATGAGATAATCTATTTTTTTATTATTATGGGTTAGGCCACATGCACCATGGTTTGGAACAATAACAAAAGACTTAAAAAATCCCCCCAAAACTGAAAAATCCCTACCCTTCTTTTTTGCATTTGTGATAAAGCGGTATTTTTTTTGTCAGAGCGCCCACCCTGACATGTGCTTTAATAATATTAGTGCTTATTACATGTGGGGCCGGCTTTTCACGTCACATGAGCCAAGCTTGAAAGCAATTCTCAGGCTCTCCATGAAATCCACTTGATCCCCGTGCTGAAACGCAGCTATTTCCAGATGATACAAAGCACCTGTTTAACAGGGGGCCTGGGCAGGAAAATCCCATATTCCAGCCAAAACAGCAGGAGCAACTTCTGGACTATTTAACCGAATTACTCACTTGGCCACGTAAGCTAGATTACGGGTTACTGTCATGCTTCGACAAAAATTGTTCCACCATGAAAGTGTCCCAGCGACTTCCTGACCAGGGCTGAGTCAGAGAGAAGTGTCCTCTGCTCCCACCCCAAGCACACAACCGGCACCACCATCTTTTGCTGTGACTACAGGGGACCAGCGTTCAGCTGGCACGGCTACAGACCGACCAGTTATTAACGTAATTATGGTTTTTGGAAGAGAAAAAGATGATACAAAGATGGGCCGTGTGACTAAGCAAGTCAAGGTTCCTGCTTGTGGAGGAGACCTTTGAGCACATCTCAGCGTGAAGCAGGAGATGCTGCTCAGATTCTCCTGTACACCACCACAGAGACGCCTTCAGAGAGAAGAGGAGCTGGAGACTACTCAGGATAAACCATAGATTCATAGAATCATTGAGGTTGGAAAAGACCTCTAAGGTCATCGAGTCCAACCATTGACCCAACACCACCATGCCCACTAAACCATGTCCCTAAGCGCCTCATCTACTCATCTTTTAAATACCTCCAGGGATGGGGACTCCACCACTTCCCTGGGCAGCCTCTTCCAATGTTTCACCACTCTTTCAGTAAAGACATTTTTCCTCACATCCAATCTAAACCTCCCCTGGCGCAACTTGAGGCCATTTCCTCTCGTCCTATCGCTTGTTACTTGGGAGAAGAGACCGACCCCCACCTCACTACAACCTCCTTTCAGGGAGTTGTAGAGAGCGATGAGGTCTCCCCTCAGCCTCCTTTTCTCCAGGCTAAACAACCCCAGTTCCCTCAGCCGCTCCTCAGCAGACTTGTGCTCCAGACCCCTCACCAGCCTCGTTGCCCTTCTCTGGACACATTCCAGCACCTCAACGTCCTTCTTGTAGTGAGGGGCCCAAAACTGAACACAGTATTCGAGGTGCGGCCTCGCCAGTGCCGAGTACAGGGGCACGATCACTTCCCTACTCCTGCTGGCCACACTAGTTCCGATACAGGCCAGGATGCCATTGGCCTTCTTGGCCGCCTGGGCACACTGCCGGCTCATGTTCAGCCGGCTGTAAATGAAATTATTTGCTCAGGATAAATGGCTGGAAGGCATTCAGGGACCTGTTCTTCCCACGCTTGCAAATTCTGAATTAATCGCCTTTATCCAGATTCAGTTCCTAGTTGTGGCAGGAAGATTACAAAATAACTCACATTCGCAGAGTAAAGCTAAACTGACCTCCCCCCTTCCTGTCTTCCCAACACAACAGCAATTTGTGGACTCCGATTACTCTTAACCTATAGGTCTGACACCATACATCACTTGCAGGATCATCCATGAAGCATGCGGAGCCCACGCCACCCCGCTCCAACTGGCCAAACTCTTCCAGCCTCTGTGACGCAGGAGTTAAAACAACACAGAAAACATCAAGCGAGTCATAGCGCCCACAAGATGCGTTGCCAAAACCCGATGAGGATGCCTCTGATGAGCAAGAGCGCATGAATAAGAGAACAACAGGATTCGGAGCAGACAAAAGGCTTGAAATCTGAGCCATAAAAGTATCCAGGCAGCGACTGTGGCAAACACTCCCTGGGCAGAGGCTGTTAAAGGAGAAGGATCTGCATTTGCCCAGCTTTCTCAGGTGCAATGAAAGCAAGAAGAACAAAGACATCTCTGTAGACCTAGAAGAGCAGAGAGAGAAGGGACAGATGGAGCAGCCAGCCCAGGCGCACAAGGCTCCTGCGAAGGACAGAATTTAAGAAGCGGCTCTGAATGTCCTTGACTGTCTAGATGTTGTTTCTGTGCCGTTACGTACGCTGTGCCAACATTCAAAATTGAATAAATGAAGGGAAAAAACCCCCCACCCCTAACTGAACAGAGAAGGGACTTGCTAATCTCAAGCATTCAAAAAGGATGAGTCACAGGCCCTCTAAAACATCATAAAATAGAGAACAGAAACGCTTCCATTGTGACGTTCAAACAGCCAGGGCACGGTTGCTTCATGCAGAAATCCCCTGCCATGGGGAAGGAGCAGAGATCATTTTAAACTAAAACCGGGAATCTCAACACCCTTCCTGAAATCCAGCCCGTGGGACCCTTGGGAGAGAAACTCCTGGGATGTCACGAAAGCCACCACGCCACCGGGCTGGGTGGCGATGCTGCTGTGACAGGGGTCCGAGCCTCCTCGGCAGGACAAGGGCTGACACACCAGGATGGAGACACCACTGTGGTCCACCACAAAAGAGCCAAAATAAATATTTCACAGGTCACCGAGTCAGAGTCACCTACTTAATTTTAGACCGCTAAAAGTTTGACATTCAGGTCTCGGCAAGAGGTTTCTTACAGTCAGTGGGGATAACGGGCACTTTAGAAGATGATTTATCTCATGTTTATCCTTTTTCTTAGGGAGGGATGGATGGACACTCCTGAAGAGCCCCTCTGGCTCTGCTGCCTGCAGAGAGGTTCTCCATGACCACGTGAGGGGAGTCCACCGTGAAGCTACTCTATTTCCAGACGCGTCTTCTCCAAGGAATCACTTTTATCTACATTAATGTTTGCAGTTTTCATAGCCTCCTTTGTTTCCCCACTCAACGTCAGCGGCGTTGGAAGAATTCAGTCTTTTCAGAACATTTCATTTTCAGGATGTTCCTGAAACAGTTTTCAGCGCAGTTCTTGTACTGGTCACATCACTAGCATGCCTTTGAGCAGCACGCAACCACGAGTTAAACGACAAGTGAAGCATCATCAGCTGCACACAGGGAAGGCTTTTGTTGTTGATGGTTTGGGTCGGGGTTTTTTTTGTTTGTTTTTTTTTTTTTTTTTAAAAAAAAAACATGGAATTTTTTTGGCCATGAAATCGGGATTTTTCCGGCGTTTTCCAGCAGGGCCTATCTGCAGTACTACAGCTCTGAAGCTGCAGACGAGGCACGCTTCCAATTTTTGCCAGCTTTAGTCCCAGTGTCAACTGTTTGCAGGCAGTAGTTGTCCCTGTAATCTGCATGGTGCAGCTCGTACCTATGGGAAACCAAAACAACGCATATTACAGGGAAGCTGGCGGGCAGAACTGGCCAGGAATACTCCCCCTGCCGCGAGTGGAGTTGTGTAGGTGTTTTTTTTTTTTGTTTAAAACTACATTTTGCATGGCGAGGCAGAACCTTAGAGGAGCCTGTTCTGGGGAGTTATTGGGAGTTTTTAATTTGCAGTCAAGTTTGCTGTTGTTGGTCTTCTATTTCCCCGAATCTGTCTTTCTGTGAAAGAAAACCACAGCGTCTTTCTCCTTCCTACCTCTTAGGTGTTCCTGTTGTCATTTGCTGACAGTGTCAAAGAGCCTTTTACATTTCAGTTTCTTGGAAAAGCTGTAGATACCTATAGAGCTTCCGCTTAGAGACGTGCAGCCACATGCAGGGGCCTGTGCACAGCCAAAAAGTGCCACCGACCAATTATTAAGCATGTTGGCCAGGTGGACGTTTAAATCCAGCTAATCCACCTGGTGATGTACATAGAGCGGGGAGAGGCAGAAGCAGAAAAAGAAACCACAGAACAGGATAGCACTGAAAAGCTCTGCTTAGCGATCCCCTACAGGGAAAGATGAGCTGTTTCTATTGTTTTTTGTTTGTTTTTTTTTTAGGTTGGGTTTGGGGGTTTTTTTTGGGGGGGTGGCATCAAAACTTGGAGGCCACTTGCAAACTGACAAGGGTAACCCCAACAAATGGGACACCTGCAGCTCCCACCATGCAGACCCACAGACACCCCTCATTGCTTCACCCAGAGAGGTTTGATGTTCTGAAGGAAGGACAGCTCAACCTTCAGATGTATCCCCAAATCCTTTTCATCCTGTTGTGGCAGTTCACGCGGATGACATTTCCAAGAAACATTTGTGCCAGAAATGGATATGTTATTATGGATATAAACACGGATGAGCCATTTTTAGTGAAGACACAGTGTTTACTGTTGCTGAGCAGTAGAATAGATAAATAAAAGTATTCTCAAGTGCATTCAGCTGCGTACTGCTACGGGGAACTGCACTGGTTGTTCATAAAACCTTTACAGACCAAATATCAGTGGCTTTTCTCATCCAATGCTGCTTGCACACCTCTATTTCCACAGGAGCAGCTTTTTATTAGGAGCAAAATAATTGTTTAAGGCCCTTAATTATTAAGTCCATCATTTTTTTGGTGAAGTATTTCTATGATACTGGTCCTTTGCTCAGCAGGGACTGGGAGGGAGCCACCCTGTCTCCCCGGCATCTTCATCTCGTCCACAGCCTGGGGAGTTTCTGCTCACTGCAAACATGACTTTGTACCAATTGTGTACCGGTAGGGCATTCAATTCTCTCATTTTGGAGATATCTTTAAATAAAATTACTTCTTGCAGGATACACGTGACAGATACTCAACCTCAGACTCGCTCGGGAAATTATCTTGCATCTAGAAGGGGAAAAAGCCCCATCAACTTGCCACCACCATAAATGAGCCATCTGCAGAATGTAAACTGGTGTAACGTGGCTCTATCAGCACTTACAGCAATGAGTGCTTCCCAAAGGTTTATACAATGGGAACACTTTTGTCTTTCCTGAAAAAAAAAATCTCGTGCTATAAATTAACAAACTTCGCAGGAAACATGACAAAAATCCACTCATCGGTACTGACCTCCAGGATTCAGTCGCAAAGCTCATAAAAAGAAGTTTTCCTTCTAAACTAAAAAGCTACATTTATCTCTAAATATTTAGGGAAGAAGGTCACTTACGGCACATCATGACGTCACTGCAACGTGAGAAGGTGTTTTGGGAAGAGTTTGACAGATGATGGGGGGGAAGCGAGCAGGAGACCAACACACTCCTGTCCTTCCCAGCCTTTACAGGCTCTAAGGATCCAGCATCAGCCTGAAACAGCGGTGAAACTCCTACTGAACCCAACGGGGCAGGGAGAGATATTCCTCTGTTCATAAGACTTCATTAACCACCCATATTTTCAGCTCTGCAGCACTGGCTGCAGGAGCAGAGGCTCTTCTCCAAGTGCCGCAACACTTTTTGCCTATGTTTTCCCATCATCACATTTCTCTTAAATCCTGGACACAGATAATGCTGCTGCTAAGCCAACCCTGGAGCCAAGAACGCACCACAACATTGTGCTTCTCCTCTCGGCTCCTTCAAAGTTTGTACAGATGGTCTGTGAAGAGCAACGCCCTCTCCCTCATGCACTCTGGCTGGCAGATAACCACTAATTCTAGGAAATTTCAGCAGTCTGAAACACAAGCGAGAGGAGATGCAAATACCCATCACATTTTGCATGGTTGTATCAATACCGGATATAACTTGGGATTGGAGGAAAAACATGGGATTGATTTCTCCCTGCAGAGTCACCTTTGGGAAAAGCAGCCAGAGAGGTGGCCCAGTGCACGGTCCTCCTTTTTTTTTATTCCTTCCCCCCCCCGCCACGGGGAAAGCACCATCATTCTGTAAGACTCGCCAGCACTTAGCAATTTCTTAATACTTGGTGTATTTGTAAAGCTCTTTTGCTTCCTGTTTTGTCTACTCCAGTTCTCAGGGCTTTATGCAGCATTATAAATCACCGATGGTCTCCAGCTAGGGAGCTCGGGGTATCAACAACAAAAGTAGACATGCAGACAGATTTTACTTGACTTTGTGACAAGACAAGCCTTACACCGGTTTTCTTTGCCCCTCCTTTGCCATACGGAGCTGCTCTCTTTTTAATGGGGTGCAAACCCCTTCAACGGAGCCCCCGGGTGCCTGCACTACCTGCGTGGTAGTGCCAAACCTGCTAAAGTGGGCCTGGAGACCTGACTCTGCTTCCAAAAAAACGTTCTTGCCAAACAATAAAAAAGCCAAATAATGAAAACAGGAAACCACACGTGGTTTCACCCATAGTAAGTTAAGCTGTTCAAAAAAAAAAAAAAAAAGAAGCAAAACAAAACCCCAAAACATACTGAGCTGCATTTTATGAGACAGGCTGTCCTGACACCAGCTCATTCTTGGCTGTTTTCTGTCTCCCACGATGCCCCAAGATATCACCCTGCTTTTCAGAGCATCACCCTCTCAGTACCCAGTCAGTAATTTTGCTCACGGCGAAGAATTCTTCTTGTTTTGCTGTTGTTGGCAACCCTGCCCTGCAGCCAAACCTCTCTCCAAGCAGTCTTGCTAATAGACAGGAGAGGAGGAACTTCTCAGGGACCTTCATCCCAAGGGAATTTGGATTAATCACCCCAGGAGGAGGCCTGGGAGCTCTGAAGTCTCCCTGGTGCCCCTAAGAAGTCAATGCCTATCCACCGGCGAAGAGACCACATTGCTCCCGTGCCCTGCTCCCAACCCATCCCTGCTACTCCATGTCTGTCCGTCATTCCTCCCCTTGGTCTACCCGCCATGTGCCCATGGAGGAAGATGGTAAGGGAAGACATTCTTGTGCAAAAAAGTTTGATTTCACATTGGGGATTTAAGACCAACTAATAAGCTAGCCTCCCCTCCCCAGCCCAGAAAGTCCCTAAAGGGGGACTTTCCGAATGCCAAAAGGAGCAGCCAGAAGTAGTGAATTCCTGCTTCTGCCCAAAAATGGAAGCGGAAGCTGAGGCAGGACACACTTCTTCAGATACAACCTAATAGAGAAAATCATGGGGCTTCAGGGTGGGGGGTGGAAGGTAACCATCCTGCTTGCTTTCCCCCATCTCACTCATATCACAGGTCCCACAACCCTCTCTCTCCCCATGGAAATCTCTGCGTGATCAGGCAAACGTGCTGGAGGGCACCCGACCCACGTCCAGCTCCCCAGCCAGCAACTGTTTAGCCAAACAACGCTGCCCAGCCTCAACTCAGGTTTGTGCATAGAAGACACAACTAGGTTAAAATATAATAACAAGAAAGCACCAGTCCAAGTGCGGAGAAGGCAGGATGAGGAGATCATCCCTTGACAGCCCCTCCTGGTCCTCCGCTTGCTGCTTGGTTTCATTACCGCACTGCTGTTCTCCCCAGACACGCTGCCCTCTCCCTCATCACCACCTCTTCTCACCCTGCCTTCCTCCGGGAAAACACAGGACCGGGACATCCAAACCAAAGAAACTGCATCAGCTCCATGCGTGGAGCTTCTGGCGTCAACACCGCGGTCTGGAGAGGACACTAATGGAAAGTGGCGTTTCATCTCACTCCAGCCATCGCAAGCATCTCACCTACAGCCAGTAGAAGCAGAGGAGCATTTCCAGAAGAAGGATCATCCCAACGTAAAAAGCAGGATGTAAGAAGATACGCGGGCAAATGGCTTTGAGAAGATTTGTCCCAGCATAAAAAAAAACCCCAAACAAACAACAGAAAAACCCCATCACACATGGGCCAATTGCTTCCTGAAGCTGTCTCCCTCCAGCAGCTATGGAGAGAGGTGGGGCGTCTAACTTTCCTCCTTCAGCAGCCAAGTGAGACAGCGAGCCACAGCTCACCTTCCCAACAGAGAATAGATCAAAGATTATTTTATTGTAAATAGAATTTGTATCTAATAACACAACGCGGCGAAACAGGAAAAACATGCAAAGGATTTCATGCTAGGGTGTGCCTTAACTCCCCAAATACCCAGGGATGGGTTATTTGCACGCAGGGCGCTGCACGCCGAGAGATTCAGCAACGTGCAGGGGTTCTGGGACCCTGAATGAGGAAATGACCTCATCTTCTTATCTTCAAAAATCCCAGCTCTTCAGCTCTGTAAAACTTCTGGAATTTGTTGTCTTCATTCCCTACCCTAGTGAGGGGAGAATTCTGCTTTTGTAAATATATTTAGATAGAGAAATCCATCAAGTTATAATGCTATTAAATCTGAGCTTCAAATGGATGTTAACTTTAACGGTATGTGTACATAACTTCAAGAACTGATTTTAAAATTGAAGATGTATATTCATTATGTATTCTGAATATATTTAAACTGACAGTAAGTATCATTTTAAACAATAAAGGGAAATTTTGACAAATTAACCATATGCTTGAAGATTAGAAGCGTTCATGCTATATTAATGAAAATTATTTTTTCCTAAAAATTTATTTAAAGTTAAGAACTGTCCCTTATTTTTCCAAGTAGTTCTTCCAGATTTCCATATAAGAAAAACAACCATACCGTATTCTCTGAGAATAACACCACGTAGATACATAGAAATGCTATTCTAATAGAATAGGTAAGCAATAAAAATAAGAAAGCCAGAATATGAATAATTCATGATAGCTTGTTTTCCAAACATCATACTTTCCAACTCCATTGCCCTTCCAACAGTTATTTTAGACCTTTAGCCAGGAAACATTTCTCAAACGAGTCTAGTAACAGAGTAGAAGAACGTCTCCAAAAAGAGTCTCCCCTAGTTCATTGATCAATGTAAAACACCCCAAAGTCCCTAAAAAGTGGGGAAAAAAAATAAAATACAGCAATATCTTTGTTCTCTAGTTTGCAGCCGCAGTTTGTCAAAAACAGATGAAATGCAAGAGACCCTAATTGCTACATGAAGCTAAGACTCAACAGCATGCCCGTGCAAAGGAAATGGAAGAGCACCCCTCCGCAGCTAAACGAGCAAACATCCACACGGCCGCTGGCACGTCCACCCACACCAGCATGTCCTCCCCCTCCAAAACAGCAACCCCCATCAGCCACAGCAAGCCCTCATGAAGAAAATCAATGGAAATAAAACGCTTATCTCTCTTTGAAGTGAATGCCTCAGCTGGAAATAAAGCCGACAGACCATCCTCTAAGCCATTGCGTGGTTTGAAGACACTACCGCTCCACCACCCGTCCTTCTCCTGACATCCCAGTGCTGCTCCAGCCTCACTGCCCAGCTCCATGCAAAGTTAGCAGGGGGGAGGCCAACCTAACTTATTACCCCTCCCAGCTGATGGGGTAATTAGCAGCAGGGGTGATTGCACTCTCTGCCAGCAGCAGAGAGCACGTGTCCTTGTGGCCAAGGCCTCCTGAGAAACCATCTGTGCAGAAACCAATGCAAATTTGTTGACTTTGGGCAGTGGTTTTGCTACAGGGTTATCTTCACCTCCCATTTTCCACCCATGTACCTGAACTCGGGATGAAACTGCATCTGAACATGTTGCTCTGAGCTTGGTGAGCTCAGTGATGTTCCTGTCTGCAGGGGTGTGTGATGGGGTGGACTTGCCACATCGTCATCAAGGCTTTTTTTGGAGGTTTTTTGATTGCTTTTGGATTTCTGAAACAAAGCTACACATCCCCTGCTGACAGAGAGAGACGCTCCTCGCTTGGCAGACTTTTGGTAATTAATTGCAGAGGTGCTCATAAACAACCCACCAGCATTTATCCTTACAGGTGAGTTGCATCTTCTGGTGCTAATTCTGAAGATGTTCTCAGTGACAAAGGACACCTGCAGACAGACTGCACTGAAGGGAGAGGGGAGCTACTTTATACCGAGATAAGACTGAATTTCATGGCTGTGTAGCTCTCAACCAGCAGTGATTTATGGGCTGCAGAGACTGTCCAGATTTGTGTTAGTTAAGAGAGTTCCAGCAATTGGTGTTGGAGCAATTAATTACCTGCATATTTTCTCCTATAGCCAAGTTCTTGCATGCACCCGCAACAGCTTCGTCATTGCATAAATTGGATGATGAGGAAATTTAGCTTCTAGGTGGAAGTGAAAACTCTGACTCCTCCGAGTTAATTTATAACTGAAGTAATCCACCTGGAACTAACTCATAGCTGGCTTCCTATGGTTATTAGGTGATTTTTCATCAAAAAAGTAAAGAGAGCTCCATAAAAAATCGAAAATAGGGTAGGACAGATTTTTTAAGTCCATCCCTCCGGCCAAAACCAGAACAGGTAGTACGTAAAGCTGTGCTTCAGCTCTGCCCCAAAAAAAGTCTCAGGATGACTGAAATGAGTAAAAAGGTTACCTTGTGTCCCGCATATTTAACTTTTTCCCTTATGCAACATGATATGATGTTCACTGCTTTTGCAACAGAAAATCTAAGAGGTTCTCGATCTCCGATGCATCTGTGAAGAGCACTTGGAAGTTCAGAACATTTCCTGATATCAAAGCATGCTCTTCTTCCCACCTGGTTTTTAAACACAAATCAGTCCACGCTTACTGTGTGAGTGTGGATACACACTGACCTCACTTTAAATTCGTTCAAATATGAACGATTTCTGTTGCGGAGAAGCACAACGGTTTGATCTCCTTGCTTGCACGGAGTGACCGGGAAGAAGGTGAAACAGGATGACACTAATTTTAGAAGTATGTTGCGTTTTTGCAAAATCAGAGCATCATTCACATTTGACAGTAATGAACTAAACCCATCTTTGTTTCAGACTTTAAAAAAGCTAGAACAAGTGGAGTCAGCAATCCCATGGGAAGAAAATGCAGTGTTGTTTCCAAATTCTTTCGGTTTAAAGATATCAATCATTCATCCAGCACAGGACTGCGAGGGGTGAGCTAACACACAGCTCTGAATCTGACAACGCATTTCCCCTGTCCTTATTAATTAACGTCAGATGAATATGTCAGTATAAGCACGTGTTCTTCAAAATCTCCAATATACCTTTATTTTGAAAAATAGCATCCATTGACCTACCAAAACCACATCCCTCCCTGGTAGGAAAATTCCTCGGGACAGCCACTGTATTAACGTCATGTGCTTTGGTGAGCAGTCCCCACAACTGTTCCTGGGATGAGCAGATCAAGCGTCCTGTGTATTTTTGGCGAATAACGGTCAGCAGAACAAAAGGTGTCAGCGTGAGTAGCAACAAGATTCAGCCCAAGATGAGAAACACCTGAACTGAGGCATCTGTGTGTGTGCTACATGTCTGAGCTCCCACCAGAGTCATCTGAGATCTCATTGATGCAGGTGATGAAAGCTGGAGAGCACTTTGCTCACCCTAAAGCAGCCACGGGTCATCCTCTGGCTGCTTGACCACATGGATTAGATCTCTGCCAGCTGATGGGAATTCAGACACCGACCTCACATGGAGACACTGGTACACATCTACATTTGGACACTGACAATCTGGACCTGAATCCCACCCACTGTGTCCTTCTTAGTAACTTCCCGGGACAGAAATCCTCACCAGGATGCTGGATCAGGTCCACCAGCGGAAATCCTGCCTTCTCAGACTCCCCCAAACGTCTCTAATCTTATCCTCAGCTATTTTCTGCTTTCCATTGGTACCCTCTCCTGATTCAGTTTGGCACACTTGAAGGTGAAGAGCTGTTTTCAGGTAGGATCCTGGGAAAGTCCTATTATTTTTTTTCTCTACAAACCAACAGGGAACTCATGTTGTCTGTGGGCCTCAACACCGACAGCCTGGGAGGTCTGGACCAAAACACGTCCTTTGTGAGAAGAGCTGAGATGGCAGAAGGGTGACTTTCTCCAAGGTACCATTCATGCCTCCCCTTTGCTGGAAGGAGCCCAGGGATACGTAATGCGTATCAGCACTTGCCCATTTCTAGGATATTTCTTAGCGCTGCAGAAAAAGGTTCGCAGGTACCATCCTCCACCTCAAGCACATGCAATACCGTTCTCCAAAGCGTGTGTTGAAGTCCTTGGCAAGCCTGTGCTCCCCCAAAGGACAGCACGGATTCATCTTCTCTCTCTCCCAGTGCCGAGAACGGAGGTGAGAGGTAGTAGATACATCATCAGACATATTTGGGGCACATTAGCTAGGGTCACCCGAGATGCACGGTGCAATTTTAGGTCATTTTTCCTCTCTCTTGTCTGTGCACAAATCCGGGTTAATCCTCGCGTGGATTATGGCCTGTCACTGTGATGACCAAATTTCAGACAAGAGGTGTGTCCACACTGTGCACTTTTCCTCTCTGAGGTTGGAAGTTTGCAATTAAATAAGGAAATAAACCACCACAGTCAACATTTTGAAGCTCCGAACTCTGCTCTGTGGCTCTTGTTTCTACAGTATTTGCCTTCAGCAGTGAGGAATGAGAGACCACGAGGCAGAGATGGGCCACCATGTCCTAGTACTGCCTGTGACACACAGCCCTGCCTGCCCTCCACCTTGGAAAGATTTATGAGTTCCTCCTTCATCTCGTAATCCTTCATTTTTGCCCTGTAACCTCCCCTGAACCTGCTGTGAGTCAGCAGGACTTGTCTGTTAAGGCAAGATTGATGCATGGCTTTGGAGCAGATAAAACATGTTCCTGGGTCAGCCAGAAGGCGTTTCGGCATTATTAACCATCTCTTCTCTCATCCCCATGCCCCAGAAGAGGGATGGAGTGAGTTCAGGACCCGCAAGAAGATGCTCCAGATGCCATTGCCTTGCTGACCCCCCCCAGACAGGCTGAGGTCGCGGCATGACTGTGCTGCTCAAAACCAAGGGTATCTTCCAGCCCCTTATGCACAAATCCCGTGTCCCACAACCGTGTTTTCAGCTGCTGGAGAAGTTTTCTTCCAAATGGGAGGAAAACATGAATACTGTCAATCGGCGCGTATTAGGGATCGCACGGCTGGCAAAAATATTGACCCTGGGATCCTGGCCAAACCCTTCCCACATGGTCACGTCCTGCCTCCCAAAGCTCTCCCAGAAAAAAACATACCTAAGTCAGTGCTGTAGTTTGCTTTAGAGGTGGATACGTGTCAGGAATGAGAGCTGGTTGAGAGCGAGCGCTCCCATTTGTTGAAAAAAAAGCCCCAGAGCTTGATATGGGAAGTCAAATCTGCCAGCTTAAACCACTTTATTTCTTAAAAGTTGCCATTCTTGGCGAATGTATCACGGCCTTCATCTAAAAGCGACGTTGCCTGCGAATGCCGTTGCATCAGATGTGGACCGCGGCTTCTTTCACCCCCGGCCGAGGAGGGCTGTGGGCTGCAGGCTAAGGTTTGAAAAGATACTTTTCCTTGGAGATGCCAACAGTTTCCTCAGCAGATTTCTCCCCCTCACCCCCTCCCACCCCAACCTACTTTCACAAAAGAAAAAAAAACCCCATAAATGGATCCTGTAGTGTCTGCAATGTAAAGAATTAGCTGAATGGGAAGAAATGAACCATGGTCTTTATGTCCTAGTTACAGTCAGTGCAAACATTGCCGCTAATCCCTGTTGTTGGAGGGGACTGGGGAAGAGACACGGATAGATCCCACTGGGAACATTTTGTCTCTCTCAATCTACACTTGAGATCACATTTTTTTTGTGTAATAAGATTGAGTTGTATTAAGAGGCCTGTGGATAACATAAAGCTGGGGGGGATATTGTTCGCCGTCTCTTCCACCGAGTGTAGCACCTACAATCTTCATATGCAGGGAGGTCTTAGCAACCCATTCATTTCAGGGGAGAAAAAGAAAGCTATTCATTCCCAGCAAATCCCATTTTGCCATGGCAACCCCCCCTTCCCGCCCCTCGCGCACAACAGTTGTTCACAGGGGCTGTTTAAAACACGACAACAAAACCAAACCATCGCCCATCCAGCCTGGGCATTTTCTGCTTTGAATTTTCTGGCGGCGTCCAGCTTCTGCACCAGAGCGGGGATAACCCGGTGACGGGGAAGGGAAGGGGTAAACATGCTGCGCTGTCACCTCGCCTTGTCCCCTGCCATCCCTGGTGGCATCACACCCCGTGTCCCTCAACGGGACCCATCTGGTGGGATATCCTGTCCCCTCGGTGCTTGGAGGGGACAACATGAGGCACTTCTTTCCTATACCGTTGCACCAAGGAGAGGTTTTTGGTGTGCCGGAGCCCTTGCAGGGGCTGGGGAAGGGAAAAACAGGCGCCCTCCCAGCTCTGCCCCCAACCTGGCAGGACCAGCCCTGTTTTCTGCTCTCCCTTCCATGGGGACCGTGTCCATGGTCTCATCCCAACAGCTGCTGGGGACCAGCCCAGCTCCCACCAGTTTGGGGGCCTCCAGCTGTCCCAGCTCCCTCCAGCCATCCTTGGGCACGAGCCCCGCAAGCTCGCAGCCCAGAGCCACAAACGGAAAACTCCAGTTTCTGCTGCTCATGGAGCATTTGGGGGTTACTAAAGCTGTGTTCAAGCTGCTGGGGAAGCCACAGGAGATGCAGGGCCTCCCTCTCAGCATAACATATTTAGCCCAAGGTCTCCCATCTGCCTCTCCATCTCACTCCCTTCCTGATGTCCCATCCCTGTGGAGCCATTAGACCTACAGGGAGATTTGGGGTACAGGAACAGCACCCTGCACGGACAAGGTTTTTTGGGACGCTGAGACCCAAGTCGTTCTGATCTTGCACTCAAACCGTGTCTCAAGTTACAATTTCAACCAGAGCAACCAAGAGCAAGAGAGAAATGACCTGTCCCCTGTCTCGTTGTAGGAGACCCTCTTCTGAATCCTTGACGTGATTCCTTGGTGCGGGTATTATCTGAACAGAGGCTGATGTTAGGTCACAGGAGACCCATCTGGCAAGCAACGAAGCAGGGAAATACCTGCCAAAATACAGCCGAGCGGTGTTGGGAAGACACGACCTCCTCAGCGTGTGCTACGCAGGCTTTAACTTCGCAGCATCACCTCTGCCGACAGCGGTACTACCCACAGCTAAAAATCATGCCAATTTTTGGTTAACCTGAACTCATATTTAAGAGCAAATAAGGGATTCCTGGCATAAATACAATTTCAGTACAAAATAGAATTAAGAAGTGGTTTTGATTAAGAATTAATGGGTCGTTTTATTTTTATAAATGCAGAGAGAATGCAAAACGTCGGGAAATAAAAACAAGTGTTTGTACCAGGCATTTCTAGAATAAAGCCCAGCAATACCACAGATTTTATCCTGCACTTTATTGTTGACTGAGGTAAACGAAGCCCTTCTGGTGACCCAGACTTCTCCCTGCTATGTCGTGGGCATAAAACTCTCCCTCTCCACAGGCAAACAGGGTTAGCCTGTTGGTCACACCACAGGCTATTAATATGTAGATATTTTAAACACCCTCCAGATCATTTGGCAAATTGCTCTGCGTGGTTTTTTCAAAGTACACAACTAATTTCCTGATTTTTAGTGGCACTTCTCCTTCAAAAGTTTCTCGTCTCTCCAGAACACCTTTCCCTTCCCAGAAGATCCAGCACATACTGGGATTTATCACCAGTTCTGCAGCCTAAAAAGGTAACTTTAGAGTCAGAGAAGACTCCTGTCTTCAGAAGGCAAATTGTCTTTTTCTAAAACCAATAGCTAATTCATCGGAACTGACCGTTCCTGGATGCTACTCCTCTCCGTTCACAAGAACGAGCATTTGACCTGCTCAGACATTTAAAATAAGTTGCAATGAATCCCACCAAAAAGTCTCCCTAGAAATAAATGCCTTAATGACAGAGTTTGGCTCACACTAGTCCCACTGCAATCATGGGGTAGGGGGTGAGAAAAAGGAGGAAGATAAATCGAAAGGCTTCTCCATTCTCAAATTTTCATGCAAAAGGCTCTGACATGAGCAAAAGCAGATTAAAACTAAGCGGCTGGAGAAATTACTGCTCCCAGCTGTCTGTCCTGCCTCTCTCCCCTCCAGTGTCCCCGTATACGTGACACAGACAGCCTGGCTCAAGCAACAGCTGTTAAACCACTGGAAATTTCACACAGATTTGGGGTTTCTTTCATATGTGAAGTGTAACCTGCAGCTGTTGAGCAGCTGCTGCGCGGGAGCTTAACCACCCGTGCAGCAGAGATGGGGATCCCGGGCGAGGGGGGAGGGCGAGTACCTGGGGGCAACCAGAGCACCCACGTTTGATCTGCGTCCATAAACCAGAGCTCGGCCCTTGGTCCACATCAGAGCTTCATTTTGACTCAGGAGCGTGTTTTTGGGGTCAATCTCTGAAAGGTCCCCACCCCCGTGGTTTGGTTCCCAGAAGGGATCAGGCTCTGGGTGCACAAACCTAATGCCATCCAGCTCAAACCCAGCTGGGAGGTGCATCGAGGAAGCGCGCTGACCTTGCAAACATGGACCCAGCCTCTGCATCCTGGGAGTCCTCAAAGTATTCAACCATGTACTATTTGGATTGAAAGAGCTGCACGGCAATGAAACAACAGGATGTATTGGGGAGAAGTTAAGAGCCAAACTCTCTGCTAGTTGACTTTTTTCTTTGGTGAGGACCAAAGTATTTCTCACCCCTTGGCTCTGGCAAAGCCTTAAACGTTGACGGCCGCTTGGCGTTTGCTAGACTCCCCGGGACTGAAATGAAGCCCTGGGTTCAGCACAGAGCATTCAGGAACGACGTTGCACAGCCACGTGGGAGCTGCAAGGACCCGGTTTGCTCCTTTAAGCCTCATTAAAAGCAAATGTAGCTTTAGTATCTGGGGAATGCTGCCTTTAGACTTCAAAAGCCAGGCTGAAACAAAAGGTTGCATTGTTAAACCAAAGGGCCACAGCCACACTGGGAATGCAACAGTTCAGGTGCCCCTCAACCAAACCAGAATTTGCAGCACTGTTGCAGGGTTTGTTGGGATTTGTAGCTCCCGAACCACCCGAGCTGCCAGCAAAGACCAGGGGCTACCCTGCGGGCTGCTGTTTCCATAAGCTGGGCCACACTTGTGTCTTGGAGCTGGCCTTCTCCTACCTTCCTCTCTATACGTTTCTCTAAGGCAGTGAGAAGATGCTCAGGTAAGATTGTCCTAGGATCCTATGATAAGTTTAACGGGTTAAGTATGACCTTTGATTTATAATATCAGCCTCTTGATCAAGAACTGTCAATTTGCCACCATGCCCAGAAAAAGATCTTAATTTTACCATAGTTCCCTCATCTACTCTAGACGAGCAAAGAAAACCAAGCAGAACATCAGCAAAATCTCGCCTTCGAAAAAGCAATGAAATAATTTCTGTATCCTACCCTTCGTATACAGAGAGTTCCGGTTCATCCCATCCCATCCACTGTGTTTCCCATAGGAATGACCTTGTCCTCTCACCGGTCTCAAAAAGGAACTGCATAAAAGCTTAAGACAAAATCAGATTGCTCATTGCTTCCACCGTATAAGTTGTTTTATTGATAACTACAAGTGAGTTTATTTAACCTGTTGGTACCCATTTAAGAAATACTTGGGAGAAATGCTCCAGATCAGTTCCAGTGGTGTTTCATCAGTGGTTCCTGATGAGACAGACAAAACTGTGTACAGACCACTGTCTAAAGTGAAGGGAAAAAAAAAATTGAGCATTGCAGAATACTATTCTATATCCACTCTGTTGTGGGCCGTGTTTTTGCCGCACACATCATATTGCAAAGGCTTTCCTAATCTCTTTGCATGAAATTAAGGGTGAAATTCAGGCTGTACGTTTTAAGCAGTCACATGCCCCACAACAGTTTCACTGAGGGTGTATATGAAATATAAATAAAACGTTTGCTCTGGCTTGTTACTTCATATCGGCCTTGGCCAAAAGATATCCCATTGTCAACACTGGACTCCCGGGCTGGAAAATATTGCTACTGACAGCACAACCCCTGTGAGAGCACCCAAGCCTCGCACGCACACTTTGGGGTGACGGAGCAGAAAAGTTTCCAAAGAAGCGGTGGCAGTGCCGTTGGATGGAGTGTTTCAATTTAGGAATGGACCTGGGGCAGAACCTCAGATCTACCCGCCCTTGAGTTTCCCAGAGTTTTTGTATTTGTGTTATGGCGTGAGTTGTTCTGTTCTTGCCCTTTGACACGCTCTCAGAGCCAACAAGGCTGTTGAACTCCCACTGAGGAGCACTTACAGAAGCTGGCAGGTTTTTCCCAGAAAAAAATAAAAAATAAAAATTCCACACCACAACCGAAACATCCTCATCCCCAGCTACGTCTACCCCACAGGTACTGTGATGGGACAGAATATACCTGCAGATATCAGGGTGGGCAGAAATGGTAAAAATTTCCAACCCAACAGGCAATTTCCTTCATGCAGCATCATCTCTCCACTCCTTTTAAACAAAGACTCTCACGGCTTTAGAACTCAAGAATTTGGAATCAACTCTGATTTTTTTTTTTTTTTTTAGGTGGGAAATACTGCAATGCTAATTGACCTTTTTAATCAATGATCCTGAAATACGCCTACACGACACTGCTGATAAAATCTGCGGGTAATATTAGCATTGGCAGGACGGCAGCTATCATTGAGGGCAGGGCAGCTGCACACAGGATGACGGGGATCCCTCAGCCAGCCAAACCTATTCAGACAAATCCCGTTTTCACTGAGCTCTACGGAAAGTTGCAGTTGTAGTTGTTATCTACGCGGTGGGAAAATGCGTCCTGGAAGGTTTCAGCTGGAAAAGATGCAGATGCAATGATATCGCATTGATGATGTATTGCGGATGCAACTGCAATGATATCGAAAAAGCTGGTAGCGATGGGAAAAAAAGGGATTAGACAAATTATTTGAAGGTAGAAATATTTTCAGGTCTCTGCACCAAAAGGAAGGACAAAAAGCAAATGCAGCTGCATATTCATCCACCTCGGTGGGGGGTTCGCAGCTCCGGCTGGGGCTGCGGCGTCCCCACAGCAGAGGGGTTGGGACATACCTGGCTCCTGAGCACGGCAGGGTGAGCTGCGGGCTCTGAAGCACGGGGGACTCCTCGCCCAAATGGCCTGTGCATGCAACACACAGGCGCAGCCAGACCCAAACTGCCCCTACAGCTCCCACCCCAGACCTGTCATTTGGGGAGAGCGGGATGAAGGTCTCTCCTGAGCTGCCTGCAGCCAGGACCGCTCAGAGTTGAAGCAGGAGAGCTGTGAGCGCCCTCTAAGCTAACAGGTTTGCTCTAGGCTAACCAGCTAGCTAAGGAAAGGGGTTATTAAATCGATACCTGAGCTCATTAGATTTTTTGGATATTGCACTGAGCTATGGGCATTTGCAGGCCCTTGCCCACTGGAAGGTCTCACAGCAGACTCCATCCATCTTGGGCTCCAAAGGCACCTCCTCTCTGGTTTAGCTAAAGGAGGGTTGAAGGGTGTCTCGATCACTGCATACGAGAGCCTGGACTGGGAAAAAAAATAAATGGGTGCTAATGGACCCCCAGCAGCTGAAGCCAGACAACTGCAGATTAAAGTGCCTTTTTGCAGAGTGTTTGATTAACCACATGGGACAACTGTCATGGGAGATGATAGATCTGCATTTGCTTGACATCTTCAGCTCCAGACAGCGCCTTTCTCAATAGCGTGCTTGAGCCAAACACAAGTTATTGTGAATAATGGGGGGAATTCAAGGGGGGAACTGGATAATTTTCCTTTGCTGAAGAAGCCTTTGGCACCGCGCATCAGTCCCTTCCACTAAGGGACACGTCACTTCGTAAGCAATACAAGAAGGATTCTCTGAAGCATGGTCTCTCCTTTTCAGAGAGAGAAAGCCTCCAAAATCACATCTTGTTCTTCCTGCTGTGCTAGCCCACCCTGATCTTACTCAGGGGACGGCTTTGTCTTTCTCCAGTTGTGTCAGGATATTTGTCGTCACCGCACAGGAGAGTTTTCAGTAGTTGCCTTATGTTTTAATCCTTCCCCTGCAGAAGTCAGTGTCCTTCCAAGCTGATTTCTCCTCCTCTTGCTAAGGGCTGAGCAAGCGTGAGAGCAGCCTTAGGGGGAGCAGAAAAGCCACCGAATAACACGTTTAGCCCTCAAAATCAGTAGAAATGCACTTAACTGGAATAATCTGCCGGGGGTGCTCGGCAGGGCTCAGGTTGATCAGCAGGGAGTCTCTGTGCCAAGGACAACCCATGGCATCTCTAAAAAGGTGGCCTCCAGACACTCCTCAAAACAAAGGGTGCAACCCATGGAGATGAGGGCTCCCAGCCTACAATCCTCCCTCCGTAAAGACCCCAGATGCTGCAATGAAAAAAGAGAAGCAGCCATTTGAGAAATTAAATCCATTTGGGTAGGGGGCTCAAATTAGAGTCATATCTCTCGGGGTTTAGAGAAAAACGTGTCCATGTCCTCACAGTGTCACCGCCGTGGCCAGCTGCTAACAGCCACCACACCGGAGAGGGATGCTCCATGCTGGAAGGTGTTTGCTTGTTAGTAAATCCTTGGAGAAATTCAGGACAATCTATTTGCTCTATGTACAACATGACGTTTTCTGTCCGGCTCCTGGTAATGATAAACTGGGCAAAGTGAAGCGAAGTGCCAACTTTGGGGTGGGTTTGGTTTTTTTATTTATTTTTTTCCATTCTTAGAGTTGTACAGTGTAAAGCTCATTTGCCGAACAGCCTGCATCGTAGGGTTTCCCTTCCGTCTGAAGGCCCCTCATAGACACCTTGCAATAATTTTATGCTTATGAAATTGTTCCAACCTCTGCAGCCCCGCTCTCCTTCGAACAATGCGTTCTCTGTGAGCCCCTGAATAGAAAACATCAGCCCATAGTGATAGAGCTCCAGTTAGCGCCCAGCCCTAGACATGGGATAAAAGTGCTTTTCAATGTGTACTTGGGAAAAAAAATGTCTTTTAATGCCCGCACAGTACTCCTTTTAAAATGCTAACGCCACTTACAGCTATTGATAGGAAGAAGTTGGGCTAATCTTAGCAAGAGGTTCCCATGACCTTTCGGTATCTGCAATACTGCTACTTTTCTTAAAATTATCTTTGCAGGGAAAACAATGTAAAATATACCAAAGGATTTATAGCAGACAAACAACTACTTGTTAAGAAGCCAAAATATTATAAGAAGAGATTTTTTGGTGTCTTTATGAAGCTGGTACTGAGGTGAGCAAAATTCACAGCGATCAAGTGGGAGTATTGAAGAGCAAAATAAAAGCGAGTCAAAGGGTTCAGCGGCGATTTCATGCAACGTGAAGCATACCTGGGGAACTCCCTGCCCTGTGATATCGTCTCAAATCAGCCGTTAAAAATGAAGCAATGGGGATGAAAGACTGTGACCCCCTTCATTTCTTAGCAACAATTAAAAAAAACTGAGAAAAAAGTTTCAAAACCTCTTTTGTTAGGAAGCAAGCCCGGGAAAGGTTGGAAGAACCAGCGGATTAGAGATGGTAAAATGAATCTTTAAGCAAATTCACATCAAGCAGCAGCACTGGGATACCGGATCTAAAGGAAGAAGAGGCTGAATTAGAAACAAGAGAAGGACAGAAGGAAATTTCTCCTCCCCGATGTCTTTGTGTACAGTAAACTGTGCTCCCGAGAAGCTATTCAACACCTCTGCCAAACAAAGCTTTTATTCTGTCCTCTACATGTTGTAGCTGGTCAGGCTGACCAAAATCCCACAGAAATATGACAGCTGGAATGAAATAGAAATCCTGGCAGAGCAACTATATCAAAATGATACAAAACGGTAACAGGAAAAAAAAAAGCTTTGAGGGACCGGGAAATGATCAGAGGCCAGAATCAAAAAGTGAAATGCAAATAGGTCTTGCGGAGCAGGAAAAAAATCATGCTCTTGAAATGTATCATCTCATGACACATTTTGGGGGAGTAATACTGAAAACCAGCAAGCTGTAAAACAGTCATCTGTTTCCAAGGGGGAAGCGCGCAATTTCAGAACCAGACCTTTTCCATACATAAATGATGGGAGAAGCACTTCATTCTTTTTATGGCATGGAACAAAAAAAACCCCAAACCAACCCAAACCCCAAAATGAGACTATCTTTGGCTGCAATTAAAACCTGATGGTCAGATGCATGCTCGTATCCATCTGGCTCTGCTGGGACCCCTGACAATGATTCTGTACAGGCCAGCGTGCATGTCCTGATGCGATCTCTGGGTTTTGCATTTCAGAAGTGAACCTCCAGTGCTTAACTCAACACCTAAAAAAACCAGATTAGCTCCGTTACTTGGGGATTTTCAGCACAGAAGTTTGCCACAGCACAGGTATGGTCACTCCCGGGGGGACTGTGGTGGCACCCTTTGGAAAATTGTCCATAAGCCTAATGTTTTTTTACATGTATTTTAATATTTTTAAACAAAAGCAAGCTGCTTTTTATGCAAGTAAGTGTGCAAATATATGCAAAAATTGAAATAGATTCCTTTATTCTCATCAGGCCTTGGAGACAACAACACTAGCTCTTCACAGGCTGTCCTTTTAAGATTTTTTTTTATATATGGCTATGAGGAGACAGGCCCTGCAGTTTCTACTCAAGTAAAACTCTTTTTCTGCTGTCAGTGAGTAGTTTTTTCCTAGTAAAAACAATCATTATTTTTACTAGCAACAGCTGTTGTCCTGGACTCGGCTCAGCAGCGCCCGTTCTCCTCATCAGATGTGGCTGGTAAGCCCTTCAATCTGGAAAACACCAACCCAAACTCCGATCTTTTTTTCTTTTTAATCAGGTGCAGCTTTGCCTGCCCAGCCCTCGACCAGGGATGAGCGGGGCCCGAGTCCGGCCCCCTGCTCTCAGAAACAGCTCGGTGATGTTCGGCACCATGGCATCGCGTCGGCAGCAGAGTAATCTGGGGGGATGCAGATGGGTAGCGGTGCTCATGGCTGGGCACTGGACATGGCCATCCTACAGAGAAGAGGTCTACAGAGCTGAGCCAGACTGAAGACCACAGCTTGGGCACCTTCAACATTTGCACACTGAGCATCCCCCGTGTCCGCACCAGCCTCCCGCTGAGCATCAATGGGATTCAGGTGCCTAAACCCCTTGGCATTTCTGGGAAACTCCAAAAGAGAGAAAAAGGATCCTTTCCCTGCCGTCCGGTGCGTTGAAGGTTTGCGATGCCAGACGTTTCAGCTTCCTACATTCAGCCGAAAGGCCTCTTTGTCTAATGTGACTTATTCGTAATTGCTCAAGCTGCTAATTTTACTCTTATGTAAATGATGTTGGGAGGCAAAGCACGAAGGCAGCTAGGCACGTACGGGATAATGGATGGCAGGAGGAAAGAATGAAGCTAGCACGACATGGGAACGGCTCTGGGTGCTGAGCAGATTCCAGCAAACTGAAATGCTTTTGGGACTTCCCTAGAAATCCAGGTGGTACAAAAAAAGTTCCTCTTGAGATTAACGATGGAGAAGTTGGAAGGGTGAAACGCTCCCCCTCATCTGGAAAAAAAAATCAGTTCTAGTGCCACGGTCCTCCCCAAATCAGCCCCATCGCTGCCTCTTTTAGCACTGGGGCCTTTGGTTCAGCCATCCCAAAGGCACAGCCCTTGGAGATGGCTGGGTCAAGACTTCTGAGGACATCCTGTCTTCATTTACTCTGCTGGCAAAGCTTCAAATGAGGCCTTATAAACAAGCTCATATTTTTTCACAGCATCTCTACCTGACAGCTGAGCAGCCATCTCCTGGGAATACACGGCGTTTAGCATGCAGTCACAAAGTGCTCGCTTGCTTTTGGATGCAAAGTAAACAGAAGCAGATGCACACAGTAATTATCAGGAGACTATCCTAGGCACTTTTATTTCGGCGCTGGTATTAACCCTCATAACCAGCACTTGTTTTCCATCTTAAACCTCATTACTCTTTAATAAAAGGAGTTTACGCTCACAGTGCATGCCTTAGCTATCTGGCTGGCTGCACCGTATATTTTGTAAGCCATGAAGATGTCAAGAGAGGACAAGACTGGATTTCCACAGAACGCTGACATTACTTGTCTCGCATAATGTGGAGAAGTGCTGAAAAGCAAAGCGCAGCCTTTAAAAGACCTACCAGAAGTCCAGCGAATTCAACGAGTCAATAGACTTCAGCAGTAATTTGTTCAACTGTAAACCTTCACTTATGAACCACAGATGTGGGTTGAGGTTTTTCACACATCTCTGTTAATTTTAAACGTAATGGGTCTGAACCCTACGGCCAGCATTTTCAACTCTTATTATTTCCTGGGCCTCTGACTTTTTCCCACGGAAGGTTTGGCCTCGTGTATGGGAACACCTATTGGCAGCCTGTTTCCTTTCCTTGGCAACCTTGCACAGATCCCCAACAAAGTACCCATGGACTTTGTCATACAGTGCTTCTAGTCAAAAAAAGTTATAAACTCAGCTAGAGAAGTCAGGATATTCCCAAGTTATAAAGAGTTTTACTGATACCTCTTTAGACAGCTGAATAGGGAGAAAGCAGCCAGAGGCCCGTGAAGCACTAACTAAGATGCAAAAGTTCACAGAAGGCTTCAGGAGGACAGGACTTCACCTCTCCCAAGTCCATGCACCGTCCCACCGCCCAGTCACAGAGAACAAGGTGTGGAGCTTTCTTGAACAGACACACACAATTAGGGGTACTTGAGCTTGGGCTTGTTAACTGGAAGGGTCCCAGATTTTCCTCTGGACCTTTTCCTCTTCCAGAGGAGAAGAAACAAAAGATGCAGGATCTGTCTCAGTTACTGGAGGAAAGAGGGTGATTCCAGCTGCCTTCCAGGAGAAAAGAGCAACATGTGCCAGTCAAAGTGCTGAGCCAGCTAAGCACCATCTCTGTAATTAAGCATAACCTTAAGAAGGTATTTTCTTGTTTTATCTTTTTATCTTTGTTCCTTTACTCCAAATCTATGTTTTTAGCCTCATGTGCTCTTTCATCTGTCTGTCTTGTCTAGTGGCACAGCTGGGTGAGCGTGGGCTGAGACACGACAAGGTATTCTCCTCCCCTGGAGTTGGCGACTCTTCAAACTGGGACAGAGGGACACGATCCCCCAGTGCTAGCTCCCCAAAGGACTCCTCCGATGGGCACTGAGGTTTGCTTCAGGTCAGACACTATGTGGGTCGTGAGCTGCTGATGGTGAGGTGTGGGAGGGAAAAAGGTGTCTCCGGTGACCAAAAAACTCAAGAAAGGTCTCTGACCTGTAGCGAGATAGTTGAACGCGTGTGTGAACTCATGGTCCCCAAGACATGTGCAGTGCTTTCCACTTAATATCTGCATATTAGTCAGCAGGAACATCATCATCGCTCACCTATGCCTTGACATGCTGCTTGAGCCAAGTACCTCATTGAAATGGTTGTGTCTAAGTCAAGTAACAGCCTACGTTGTGTGGCACCAGCTGATGCTGTTCAGAAGTGTCCTTCAGCTTTTAAATGCTATTTTTGTTTTAGCTCCCCCACTGCCATCTGTCTCGACGTGAACCATCTACCACACAAAAGGCCTTTCATTCAGCTCCACCAAGCCACAACGGACAACTTTGCGCATAAAACCCCGTATCATACAGTCAAAAACCATTGCATTTTCAAATGCAACTTTGTGAGGCGGCATGCTCTTAGGAAGTCGCCTAACGGGTCTATTCCTTATTTCCTGCCCACAGACACCCCCTAGCCTTCAACGACTACAGCTCAGGGCAGCAACCTACCCCTCAAAACTTCTGTTTACCAGTTGGGCTCAAGAGCACAAAATGGGGTCGAGCATACTGAGATGTCAATAGTCCACTTCCGAATTGCTCCATGTTCTGCAGAGCTTCATAAACAATAAGCCACCTCCTGTCAGATATCTTTATCCCTTGCTATCTCCTTTTTCAACAGTTGGGTTGAGGCTGCATGAATGAGTTGTAAGAGAATAAAATTATTCCTTGAGTCTTGACTGGGTAAAAAGTGATTTTACTTGTTAACCTTTTCAATATTCTCTGGAAGTCAAATTGTAGCTAAATAATAGTCTGGGGCACTTTAGAAATGAATAAAATGTACTGAAAACCAAAACGCTTCCACATTTGTTCAACAAAGGTGGTACAAAACTACTGAATAGCTACTCTGCATGGGGCTGACGTTTCCCCCTCCTGGGGAGGATGTTAGCACAAGCTTTCAGTTCCACGTGGAAACCACACGTTATAACTTTATGTACCAAAAATCATCAGCACCATCGTATCCCTTCGCAGAGTTGGAAACATGCCCAAGGAACCTTCGCAATCATTTAGCAGGCATCAAACAGCAGAAGAAGACATCTCTGTTTCCACCGTACTTCACCTTTATAAACTAAAAGCACAGCCAAGTGGTGGGATTACACACAAGCTGAGCCTTGCGTGTCCAAAGCAGACCGGTACCTTTCACGATGGGATAATAAATTAAATCAGAGCTGCCTCACTCTTCTTCACTCTTCCCACCCCCTGAGGTTCATGGTGTTTAGTGGTTTCTTTAAAATCTTAGCTCCTGGGCTTCTGTGCTTACAGGAAAAAAATGTAGCTGTCTCCAACATAAAATCAAAAGCTGTTTCTTGTGGATGCTGGAAAAACAATGATCAAAAAGCTCAAAAATGAAAAGGTAAACAAACCTCGCTGAACACATGTTTTCAAACAAGCCGCTGTGATTTCAAGCATTTTTCTGTGTTGGGAAGAAGAGATAGGGAATTGATTAACTTTTAATTAACGTGAACGAGAGAGCCAGGGCTAAAGCTGACACTGAATTCAAACGCCTCTATAAGACAGAGGTGAGGAGGGACTGTTTCGGGAGACACCTTCATTTCTGGAAATGAGCTCCTGGTCGAGTTCAAGATCTCTAAGCACCATTCTACTGTATTTTCCCATAATGCAATCATATAAAACCATCCTTCTGGTTGGGAAGCAAAATTTGCAGTTTCTTTTTTGAACTCTACCATGCAACAGTTACTTCCCCAGGAAATAACCAGCCAACAAATGGGAGTCAACAGAACGTTTTTTTCAGGGATTTTTTTTTTTTTTTTTTTAATTCTAAATCCTGATAACTACAAAAATGAGGAACTAATAGCACCAGCACCCAGGAATGGTTCTGCCTCTATAAAGTATTAAAATAAATCCATCTTCCAAATTTTTTGGGAAAAAAAAAAAGTTGCAAAGTGTCTATTTCAGCAAAAATATTAGCTCCTGATGCTGTGTTATTTGAAGATTAGGCTACTGAGATGCTAATCAGGCAATGGAATAACTTCAAGGTAGATCGTTAGAAGGGACAGTCGTGTTGTTGTCAGATTATAGCATTTACCTCATGAACACCAGCTACAGGTGAAAAGCGAAAAGCATCTACCTGGGAACGCGGTCCATCTATAGAGATTGGTTTGAGGGGAAAGAGATAAAAAAAAAAAAAAGGGGGGAAAACTCATGACCGAGGATGTGGGTTTCTTCAGAACAGCAAAACTAAAGCCGGGTATTAATAAGCTTCCGTCAGCAAAATTGACTGACGTTCGTTAATGGGCTTTTAAAAATGTGGTTTATGAACGCTTACATGCAGGACTGATATATTTGATTCTCCCCAAAGTCACACCTCCCAGGCTTACAGCAAGCGATCCAGGCATGGGACCAGGGCTCAGCAGAGGTTTGTTGGTTTGTTTTTTGTTGGTTTTTGGGGTTTTTTTTATGTTTTACTGATATGAGATTGCACTGGGGATTTTCTTTGAACAGCAGCAGCTGATGGCAGCAAACCAAATTCCCCAGCTAACATTTCAAGGAAATGAGAAGCGTCTCAGCCCGTGTTGAAAGCTTCTTCTGTCACTGCGTAGCATGAGCATATCCACTGAATTAATTCTGCAAAAATCCCCCTCTCGAGTAAGTGCTCTGAAACTTTCTCAGAAGATGAAACCCCACATATTTCTCTGTAGCAAGAAATTTCTGTCTGTCTGTCGGAAGTGTAAATTTGCTGGGGGGGAAAAAAAAAAGATAGCTTTGCAGAATTTACTTAGGGAAAGCCTTCGTAGTTGCATTTTCTTTTAAATACTTGTGCGATGATAGGCTTTCTCTTCTCCTGTCAAAGATCTGGAGAGGGAGCGGAGACCCCACCAACCCTTCCCGGCTTGCAGGACGGGATGGTTTAACGGCACCTGGTGCTTTTACAGGCTGGTGCATTCCCGTAACACCCATCTTATGCAAACAGCAACAACCCATCGGGTAAAACACCGCTCAGCCCAGCTCGAGGCCGGGCAGTTCCTGGCTCTCAAGAGGCACGTTTGGTTCCTGGTCTCACTGGGACCCTTCCCACCCAGCAGGGCATGGTGGGGTCCCTCAACAGTCATTCTTGTTTATAGAATCACAGAATGGTTTGGGTCGGAAGGGACCTCTAAAGGCCATCTAGTCCAACCCCCCTGCAACGAGCAGGGACATCTGCAACTAGATCAGGTCGCTCAGAGCCCCGTCCAACCTGACCTGGAATGTTTCCAGGGATGGGGCATCCACCACCTCTCTGGGCAACCTGTTTCTTCACTTGAAGACGGGCAGCACACGTACCTGGCGATTTTTGGCCATGGGGAGTTATTTGTCCGTGGACCATAGGACGAGGCTTTCATCAGAGAGATCCTGACAGTGACGTGCCTGGTTGTCATTTCTAACTGAGGCTTTGCAAGTAAAAGCCAGGTACTTTGAGTCCCTGCCCCAAGCCTTTACCAGCTAATGTGAAACACATGCAACGGCTAGAGAGTGATAAATAACGGGAAGAGGTAACAACGGGGAGATTAGCTAAATCTGCTGGCTCAACCATGCCCAGATAAATGCTCCCAGCTCCCCCAGCCATCAGGGAAGCTCTCCTTGGCACACGAGCCAAAGCTGCCCCGGCCGCAGCGATACCTTCAGAGCAGAACACGGTTGGCCCAAATCTTGCTCTTATTATTCACAAATCGTAATTAGAGAGGGCTTTCTCCACCTGTGCGGTATGCAGCGGAGCTGGCTGCATCATTGGCTTTGATGCTGAGCTACATCAACCAATTTGGCCCTATCCAAGGAGCTATTTGTCCAGGAGACCCCCAACCCGGGGAGGAGATCATGTACCTTGAAGGGTGCCAGCTCAGAGCTCCCCTTGGAAGTGGGACGAGCAGGATTGTACCATTCTTTGGAGCGGAGCCATGAGCAGTCGTTGCTACCAGCTCTCCCTTCAAGGCAGATCTGAGAAAATGCTTTTCTAGCTCCTTTCCATACGAAAAGCCCTAAAAACATGAATGAACCAGTCGGTATGGCTGAGACCAGCCACACTTAGTTTCTTCAGCAGGAAGCCAAAGGGATGAGAACAGCCTTCCTGACACATATATTTGATGGGAAATGACTTAGTTCGGTGTTGGTAAAGCTCAGGATAACATCCAGCCCGGCACAGTAGCAGAAGAGAGGTGGACAGGGTCCTGAGGAACAGCAAATTTTTTTTTTTTTTTTTTTTTTTTAAGCCTCATTCCAAAAATACTAGAACAGTATTTGCTTGTAGAAATATTTAGTTCAGTCTGGGACTGCCCTTCCTGAAGCCGGTGTGGGATTATTTACCTAGGCAGAAAATCGCAGGGTGTAATCAGGTAGGAATAGCATGACCTCAGCCGGGAACTGATCCGGTCACCTGTCAAACAACTGGCCTGGCGGAGCAGCCCGTGGGGCCAGATGATAGAGAAGTCCTTTTCCCTCCTGCCCTGGAGGAGGATGCAACGTGAAAGCTATCGCATCTCCTTGTGGAGCCCCCGAGCAGGGTGAGAAGATGAAGATGAAGGTAGTTTTGCTCACACTTTCCCCATGCACATGGGGGCCCGGTGTCCTGCAGCATCCCCCTGTGCTACTCAGCCTACGGTGGGATGGATGGTAGAGTCATGGGGGATTAGGGGAAAACCACATATTTCAAGCAAAGGCAAGGTTGTTAGAAGGTCAAAGGCTATGGAAGAGAAAAATCACCGTCCTACTCACAGCTCTTTAACAGGAGCATATTAGGACCTTGGGCATCTCCGGTCTTTTGGGTATCATCTGCATTAGGTGGAGAAGAGTCCATCTGAAGACCTATGTTGATCAGATCTGTGTTGCTGCCCCCTAAACACACAGAGGGGCCGGGCCGAGTCTTACTGAATGCTTTCACCCCCTGACAAAGTTTTGATCAAATTCTGTTGGGAAATTGTCTCAAGCAGTTTTCCCAAGACGAGGGGGGCAGCTCCCACCCCCAGCAGTCACCTGCTTCAGCCAAACACCATATGGGTCTCTCTTTCCTTTTCTTTCCCATTAAGCCACTTCTGATCCGACGTCGGGAGGTTGCCGCTACGTAATTTGCCCCTCTTCCCATCATTACTCTTGCACTTCCCCTGGCAGCTGCTGCTGTGGTAGCAAAGGTGTGTCAGAATTGCACCCGTTTCCCTCCTGCAATGAGGTCCGTAGGTCAGGAGGGTGGCAGAGCACGGGCTGCAGGGACAGATGTCCTCAGGCATCCCCGTGCTTGCTGTCCAAGGGGGATGAAGGTCTGATGGCAGAGCCAGGACCACGGCATTTTGGTGGGGGTACCACAGATGGGGCTGCAGCCCCCTGTACCCTGTGACATCTTTTTCCTACGGATGAAATAGGGATCTCATCATCTTTGGTTCTGGGATGTCTCATGCACACCAGGAGGGACATAGAGAGTAATATAAACCAGAAATATTTCCCAGACCCGGCAACCTCATAGCCGATAATGAGAAACATTTTCTCTAACAGAAGGCTTCCAGGGATAGAAACATTAAGAAATCGTCTTAACGTTAAAAATCAAGACAAATTATTCCAGCCCAAGACAAGGATTATATAAATCTGTGAGTTGGTCCCGGCGGTAGAAGGGGAGAAACAACAAGCATCTTGCTGGGAGGCCCCGCAGAAATGGGTACCGCTCCAGGAAAACCCTGGCTAAGCTGTTGGGGGCTAACTAGTCCCTCTGTTTTACCCCAGTGCCGAATAGCGACGGGGTCCCAGGGTCACCATCCCGGCCAGGCAGCACTGCTTGGGGGCAGCGGGGCAGGACGCCGGGGAGCAGCCCCAAGCAGGAGGTGGAAACCTGCTTCAAAGCAGCCTCGGATAAACGCCACAGCTAAAAATCCTCTGGGCCAATTGCTCTGCAACTCCCAAAGTTTCCGTCTTTGTCCCAGATAGGAATTTTGCGATAAGAGTGCCAGCAGGTATGCGGAGCCCACAGAGCATTTACAGGATTGTATTTCACCCGAGATAGCAGTGACTCATACTTGGTTAAGTAATTCCCCCCCCCCCCCCCCCCATACTTCTTCCCCTGCCCCATCTGCATGAACTAATGCAGGTGCAGAACTATAGAAACTGTATTAATAATGGTCTTTTATGTGGGTTTAATCATCTCTCAGGATCTGCCAGACCACAAACTTGAAACTCTTTATGAATGTGACTCACTCCCAGAGCAAGTGTTCATTGGTCGACAAACTCTCCTGATTTCGTCCCGTAAAAGTCCTTTTCCTATTGGAAGAGAGGGCCTGAGGTGTTACCTATGCTGCAATTGAAGTTCACTGACTTGAAGCAACACCAGATACTGCTGTCACGTGATTTTAGACTCGTTCATTCATCCTTGAGCAGCCTGACAATAACTGACCTCTTCAGCAGAAACCCTCGCAGAAATTCCCCTTTGTGCAGGCACACTTCCTACTTTTGCAGCCGACACGTTTTAGAGTAAGACTATCTGCAAGACTAAAAATAAGTTATTTTTCTCCTCAAACGTATTAAAAATCCAGATTTGCCACGGTGCACTTAAAGAAAAGGATTTTGATGAAAAGCCTCAATCTGTTTTGAGTCAGTATCAGATCCCACTTAGGAGGTGGTGTCTGACCCGGAGATAAATGCAGTACAGCTAGAGATGAATGAAATTTTAGAAACATTTCTAGAGCCAAATATGGGCTTTGCAAGCGATTCATAAAGAAGAAAGCTGATACATATGGATGCTGTACAGTTCAGCACCGGCAATTTAAGGTGAGCTGGGGTTCCTGCAACATTAAAACTTATTGAATTGCTGCATTGTACAAAGTTCTCTGAAGTTCCTCCTCTTCTGCCTCTCCCAGAGCTGCAGATGGACGGAGGATCCCAGATCAGGCTCATGGGCAGCGTTTTGCACACATAAGGCACGGAGCGGATTAGAGGCTCATGAATATCATCACATACCTCTCCTGAGCCCAGGAAAACAGAAAGGAGAAATTTCCTGGTTAAAAAGAGCCAGGAAATGTCAAACTTGGCGGAGGTGTCAAATTCGAACCCTGAACACAGGTGATGGGCTCAGCTGCTGAAGAGGAAACTATTCACAGGGGAGGCATATAGAGACATATAGGTTTGACCTCCTTAACAAGCATCTGTTTTTCAAGTTCACCACGCACATGAGCCTGGAGGGGTGTCTCCTTTGTACGTGTTTATTTATACATCTGCATTTGTAGCACTATATGGAGTATCTCCCACTGGGACCGGGGCTGCTCTGCAGGTAACCTCCCAGGTTACCATTCCAGTGGAGCAGAAATCAGCCCCAAAATCTGGACCGGCTCGTTTCAGTTAACACATTTACACCAGTTAAACTGCCTTATTAAAAAATTCAGAGCAAAGCAGACGCGCGAGAAGTAAAGGCGTTCATAAATTGCTTCTCCAAGGCACGGTGCTTCTCTGCGGAACAGGACATAATAAAAAGCTAACATCACCATGGCTCGTCCTTCCCAAGCTGAGCACTGGCTCGCACATTAAAGAAAACGTCTTGGATGTCTGTGTGGAACATAGCCACTTGCTGACAGCCTACCATAACATTATATACGTGGTTATTTTACCTTCCAATTACACATCCCCGGGGTGTTCCCTAAATAAGGCTATGTTAGATTATACTAAGTAACCCTCCTTTTTTTGACAGGCACTTATTCCCCCCCCCGCCAGTTTATTCCAACCATGCTGGAAGGCTGAATTAAAAGCACTGTTGAACCCTGAAGCACGCTAAAATCTTACGTTAAAAACGTAACTTTTGTTTTGCATGCTTCTCAACAGCCTTCAGCATCCTGGCGTATCGTGCTGATTACTCAAGTTACCAATAGAATCATAGAATCATTAAGGTTGGAAAAGACCTCTAAGATCATCGAGTCCAACCGTCAATACTTTTTTTTTCCCCCGGAGCAAACATCTCTACTGAGTATTCTTCCTCCCTTCTCTGCAAGGAAGCTGGTACTAGGGGTCAAAGAGGAGTGGGAAATCCCAAGGACGGACGGAGAATGAAAGGATGGCTCTTCTCTAGCTATCCGCGTTGGACACGATAGTCCACTCGCAATACTATAGACTTCCTATCGCGTAGGAAAGGTCACTCACATCACCATTTTTTCCATTCTGTATTTGCACAACATATTTGGCTTCCCAGTGAGCTGTGACCGCGTCAATGCTGGCAAACTCCAATCCAATGCTGACATGTTTTGCAAACACCCGCTTCATTCAACAAACGGCATTAAAAAACACATTAAATTATTTGAGATGTCAGTGGAGCTAAATAATACGCACATGGATATTTTTCCAACATACTCATGAACTGGAGAAAATCCTTAATTACCACAGATTAGCAGAGCTCATCTGTTAAAAGACTAAAAAAAAAACCCACAGCCTTAAATAGAAACAAACATACTTATTTGGTCATGGTGACTCTAAGGTCAGTCCCGTCCTCTTGTCAAGCCCTTTGTCATCCAACCTTACAGAAGTCAAACGTGCCTACAAATTGTTGTGATTGCAGTCATCTGTGTGTGGTTAGCAGTTGGGCAATGCTGGGAGACACCGCATCCATCACGCATTTCAGAGCCTTGAACCCCAGCCAACATCCCCCCATTGCCATCATCCCGCGCTGAGCAGGAGATGCAGCAGGGCAGCTCCTGAAACTCGCTGTCTAACTGCTTTCTTAGGAGCTGATACAAGAGAAAAAGAGGTGCAAAACCAGCCTGGCAACAAAATAAATGCCCAGCCTCCAGCTGCCATACAAGCCTCAAAAAAACCCCCAAACCTAATCAGCGATTGCCAGTGCTAACATCTGGATTCACTGAATCCATGTCATGGCTTTGCTGTAATTCACCTGTAAGATAAATTGTTCAGTGAGCTGCATCAGCTATGAGGTAGAAAAATACATCACTGTATGTTTTTTAGAAAACCTGAAGCACATCGATATCTCGGTTGAGGTCAGGCTTTCCGGCGCTCAAGGATGCCTGCCCCGTAAGCCTATGGGGCTCCCCAAGGCAGCGTGCGTGGCAGAATTTCCTAGAAGCCTGCTCCAGTAATTTGGTTGTCAGAGCATCCCTATTTAAGGGTGTTCATGGAAGACAGAGAGGGATAATCATCGCCGAGCGGGAAAGCGCAGGCTGGACGAAATCCAGAGCGAGTGTGCTGCGTTACCACGAGGTACAGCTGTTTGCCAGCTCCAGCCCCCCGCTCCAGTTAACTGCAGGGAGCTGGTCGTGGAGCGATGTGCTGCAATAGAGGCACTGGGGTTTTTGTTTTCGGTTTTGTCTGGGTTTTTGTTTGTTTGGTTGGTTTTTCTTTTCCATAAAGAGCTAATATCTTGGGAAATCTTCCAAGGTGGCTAGAAACAGAGATGGACATGCCAAAACATGGTGCACGCTGGACACCGCTCCCCGCCGCAGCCTGCCAACTAGCTTCTCCAGCCGGCTGCTTTATTAGATGACAAGTTTTTCCATGCGCCAGGATCAAATTTAGAAGCAGCGATCAAGCTAGCAACGAGACGTACAGATGGTTTCTTTGTCAGGACAGCAGCGGGTACAGATCTTCCAGCTCAGAGGCTTAGGACCCATGCCGTCTGGCCTCAGGTCTCCCTGTCGACTCAGACTGGTAATCCATTTTCCTAGGAAAAACCTTAGCAAACTTTGATGGGATTCAGGTTGGAAGAGCCAAACCCACCCCGGTAGGAGATGCTGGATGGGCCCTTTTATCTCTCCCATCACCTGCATCCTTGTTCTGCGACCCGTATGTTTATTTGCTTTGCAGGTGTGGCCGATTCCTGGCCTCTTTGGAGAGCCACCACCTGCTCCAAGAGACCTTTGTGACTGCCCTTTTCCAGTCATTATGTTCCCAATAAAATTTGAGCAAGCCCATAAAACCAAGGGAAAAATCCATCTCGAGTGCAAGTTCAGCCCAGGGAGAAGCAAGAGTTACGCCGGGTTTAGCTCGGAGGCACTCAGATCTTAGCCTGGGCTTGCTGCCAGGCTCAAAAAGCTTCCTGCAAACCCAGTCTGGAGACAGAGCTTTGTCATGGCCTGGATTTGAAATACCTCTGAAAGGGCTCCAGGAATCCCCACGCCCATGAGCAGCGACCCTGCCTGGAGCAAGGTGGGATGGATGGCAAGGACCCAGAAGACAGCGCTAGGCAGCAGGTTGCGGGGGGTGTGTGTGTGTGGTGTGTTTAAAATTTTGAAGTTCAAATCTGAACTCCACCTAAATCCCATCTTAGGCACCTGAGCTTTGTGGTGGGTCATACTCCGGCGCGGGACGACTGCTTTGGCTCTCTCAGTGCCTGGGTTGCTCTCTAGGGCTGACCAGCATGACAGCAGCAAAATGTGTCTCCATCTCTAGCACAGAGTCATTTCCTCACCTTGAGCGAGGACCAAAGCTGCGTGCCTCAGTTTCCCTATCTGCTATAGGAGCCCAGCAGCAGTGCTTTGAAGTCTCTCGGTGAAACTAATGCCACTTGTGAGACCCAGGTATCGCTGCAATGTAATTATAACATTATAATGTTATATTATAATTTATATAATAAATTTCCTTTATTAAACGTGGCTTTTTCTTCTTCACTGAGAGCTTTCTGTGCTAGTTTGCAGGAGGCGGAGCATAACCACAGAAGTCCTGCTCACACCACTGCTGTTTCAGGCCATGTTGTTCGACTCACACCACCCTCCTGCACCGTATTTCCTTCCGGAATGCAACAAAGAGCGTGGGAAGCGTGGAGGGACCAACCCATTGATCTACAGCACTCAGAAAAAATCCTGTTGTGCTTGCTCCTTCTCCCTTGCCTCTGCCTTTTTGTAGTCGTGACCTCCCCCCAGCGAGGCCAATCTTCTCCTTGATGGCATTTCAGAGCTGACCAGGGCACTGAATGGAGAGTTAGCCAGAACACAGTGTTCTTTGTTAAAATACTTATTTTAATAGATGTGAATGGGGCAGGTTACTGTTCAAACTCTCATACCCATCAGCAGGTACGGACCTTCCTTGAGTGGCAGAAACCTGCCTGCCTAAAATAAAACAATCAAACATGTGACATTTTGCAGGGCAAGAACACCCTTTATCCTTCCCAGGAGGCACAGGGTTTCCATGCCGTCTCTCCTTGCCGCCACATTACTGTCACTCAGTAGTGAGTGACACTTCGGGATCCCGAACACGGCACAACACCCCACAGTGCAAGATGGCAGTACCTCCAGACCCTAACAACTCTTGTTGCTCCTTGTCCTGTTTTCCTGACGTTCCTGTGTCCTTTACCTTTACGCAGTGTGGTGACACTAGTTGTCAATGGGCTGGAAACCTTCACAAGAAGGTAGCGCTACTCACGGGACTTCATTATCTCATCATGCTTTGGGGCACTGAGCTGATGTTTAGATACCTCCTGGTGTCTCGGATGGGAGAAAAGGGTCAGAGAAGCCTCATTCACCTTATCTTTCCTGTCAACGGTAAAACACTTTTTTCAGACGCTGACTGCTACTATCAGGTTCATGCTGGGGCTTCACGGACCCAGGAGCAGGGCATTCAGACCCACATTCACAGAACCCTGTCACTTGAAGCCCAGGACTCGTCCCATGTTTTGGTCAACCTAGTCAATAAACACAAAAATCAAGGTTTGACTGAGGGACATGGAAATCTTTCGTACATGCAGGAAGGGAGCTCCAAGATAGACCACAGGCTTTCATGCCACGGTGTTTTAGCGACTAAGAGTCTATTGCAAGACTATCCCATGGCAGAAAGCAGTTGAGTGGAGCCACCAAAAGGAAAAGCAGGGTGGGATTTTGTTCTTTGCGGCCCCTGTTGCACTGCACATCACTATTTTTTCCTTGTAGTAGCAAATACTAGGGCTAAAAGGCAACAAAGAAGAAAGCAAAGGAAAGAAAAAAGGAAGAGGAGAGAGGGGGAGGAGGATCAGAGGCTAAAGGGGACCCAGAGTCTCGTACAAAGCACTTTGCTTTCTTTTTGATCTTGTCCTTGATCGAGAAGGTCCATCCCACTTTTGTACAGTCACAGGCCATACTATGACTTGTTTTCTTGACTGAAAGAAATACAACACCAGATATTCGCAGATACCAGCTCTCACATACAAACCTGAATAAGGGTCACATTTTCAAAGAGGTCGGTGTCTATTATATCGAAAACCCAGGACATAAGAGGGCCCAAAAGATCTGGGGTTCGTCTACAGCTCTGCTTTCCGTGTGAATGTAGACGAGCAGTTTAAGATCCCTCTCCCTCCACCATGCCTCATGTTGGCAAGTTTTAAAGCAAATTGGACAAAGAAGGAGTGATCACAAAGAATTAGTTTTTCTACAAGGTTTCTGAAAGTTGGTGTTGGGGAGAACAGAGAGAGAAAGAGAGACCCTGTAAGTGTGTCCGCTCAGAGTGAGAATCAATCGATGAGTCCATATCCTATTAAATATTGGAGACACACACACCAGAGAGTCTTGTCCACCAGAAAGCTTTCGGAGTTCAAGCTTTCTTAAACGCCAAAGTCAATCAACCTCAAGACACAAAACCATAGGAACTCAGGCTTCCTAGTTGCAATGCTTATAGGAACGGGGGTTTTTCCTCTCTTTTGGACAACATACAAGAAATAGAAAGCTAGTTTCCAAACCATACAAATTTGAAATGAGCAACTGTTCACTAGGGAAAGACTCAGAGCTAATTACCAAGCTTGTCTAGCAACCTCAACATTAGGATCATAGGATGATTCTGGCTGGAATGGGCCTCAGGAGGTCTCCAGCCCTAATCCCTGCTCAAAGCGAGGTCAGCTATGAAGTCACACCAGGTTGCTCAGGGCTTTGTCCAGCTGAGTCATAAAAGTCTCCAAGGATGGAGGCTGTACAACCCCTCCGGGCAGAGGTTCTCCCTCAGATCCGTAAGTTGCAATGCTCATAAACGGGAAGGTATTGATTGATGGCAAGTGAATCACAGAAATCTCATAGTCAGAGAGCGCCGACTGATCTCTCTCTTGGGGTTCCTCATCTTATCAACACTTATTAACACCAGAAGGACTAATAGTTTTGGTGGAGTCCAGAATAAAACCCACATTATTTAAAAACATCTCTGCAAAGTAAAGTTCTCTAGGGAAAGTGCAGAACACAGCCTTTTTCCCTGCAGCTGCGTTAAAAAAAAAAAAAAATAAAAATCCACCCATTGCCCACAGTGATCTCAATCCCTAAATTTAAACTAGGAAATCAGCTGTCATCACGAAAGTAACCTCGGTATTTTCAGCCTCCGAAGAGGAGGATTCCTGACGTAGCCTGGAGCTCCTCCATCGCAACAACAACGCTCCAGCGATCCACGTTGCCTTATGTGGGAATATGCCTCCGCCGGTCCCCGACCGGCCCCGGGGAGGAGGGGTGCACAAGCAGGTTCAACTGGTGTAAGGTATGATGGGTACAAGTCGTAGCCCATGCCGAGGCTTACTTCACATACCCTGCCATCCTGCGATACGATCAAGCCCTAAAAAGACTTTGGCAAGACGAAACGCCTCTTGAGAGTGGTTAGTAGATCCAAAAGGAGTTAGCCCATAACTACTGCTAGCAAGCAGCTGGAGAGGTCCATAAATGCAGCTGTGTGAGATTACAGCCCATCACAGATGGGGGCTGGTCTCAGCTACGAGGTTCTCCCAGTTCAGGTATTTTTACATAATATTTTCTACATTGTATATACATTTTATTCCCTACTTTCCCACATGAATAGAGCCCGTTTCCAAGAACCTGATGCACATCTTATGCGGTGGATTAGACACAGCAGGAATTAAAGAGTTTAGATCCTGATCCAAAATGAAGAAAGTCGTGACCACGCCGTTATTGCAGCCCTGGTTTTGGCTGTCTCAAAGCACTTTCTGCTACTAAGGAGGTTCAGCTCTGCCCCCGTGTTAGAGCAAGCCCACGTGCTAAAAATTTGGAAATGATTAGAAAAAGAAGGTGTCTCGGTACAAGCAGTAACTTCTTACTTCAAAGATACAACTGCAATGCGTAACTGTACCGACGGGGAGGAATTAGTGCTAATTTTCATTCCTGTATTATTCATGGGCTCGTTTTCCTCTGCGGTTCATACCTCGCCAGAGGCAGTGATGAAGACCCATACGTGGGATTATTCTTGTTAATGAGCGGACGGGAAAGAGTCCAGAATGACTCTCGGTTTCCAGACTGAGTTTCAGGGATTGGCACTCAAAATAACTACCTATTTACCTGCGATTTGAATTTTAGTTGGGAAATCTTGCTTAGGCTCAGCTTTTATCTCAGCTGACAGTCCCTTAGTCGTTACTGTTAGAGCACACGCGCATCCCGCTAAGACCGGGGCAGGGTAACGAGCACAACGCTGCTACGGGTCTTCATACAATTTCCCTCCGGCTGTCTCTCTAATCCTTTCCTTCACACAAAAATACGGCTCTGGTGACACAAACCTAAGCACAAGGCATCTGGGATCAGCTCGGCTTTCTTGTCCTTATTCTAGACTCCATTCAAAGACTCTTCTTCAGACCAGTGTTATGAAAGTATCTGTGATAAAGTTGCTGACTCAAGCTTTTTTTTCCTCATGTACCATACATAAACGAAAGGTTACTGTCCTGGTTTCGGCAGGGATAGAGTTGATTTCCTTTCTAGTAGCTGGTACAGTGTTTTGGATTTAAGATGAGAACAATGTTGATAACACACCGATGGTTTAGTTGTTGCTGAGCAGTGCTTACACTAGCCAAGGACTTTTCAGCTTCCCATGCTCTGCCGACTGAGAAGGCTGGAGGTGCACAAGAAGCTGGGAGGGGGCACAGCCAAACTGGCCAGAGGGACATTCCATACCATGGGACGTCATGCTCAGTACATAAACTGGGGAAAGCTGGCCGGGGGGGCCGCTGCTCGGGGACTGGCTGGGCATCGGTCGGCGGGTGGTGAGCAATTGCATCATGCATCACTTGCTTTGTGTATTATTATCATATTATTATTATCATTTTATTTCAATTATTAAACTGTTTTTATCTCAACCCATGAGTTTTTTCTCACTTGTGCTCTTCCAATTCTCTCCCCCATCCCACCGGGTGGGGGGGAGTGAGCGAGCAGCTGTGTGGTGCTTAGTTGCCGACTGAGATTAAACCACGACAGTTACCCACCCCATTTTTGCATTCAGCATCTCCCAGCTCCAAGCCCCCTCAGTCACCGGACCGCTGAAGATTTTTCCTTTGCAGACTAACAGTTGTGATGCTCATAGCAAGGGGACTCAATACTGAAATGCAGACACCGCTTCTCCACGTCGCTTCTGACCATTTGAGACATTTTCCTTCCCTCCTCTTTATTCAACACTGCCTCTTTCATCTCCAGGTGCTCATACTCAAGAATGCCACAAGCCTGGTTACTTGGCTTCTTGCTCTTAGGTGCAACTCAACCGGCCTTGGGTGTTGGTAATCAGAGCTCAATTTTCCTCTATCCTCCCTCCCAATTTAAAATCTAATTGCTTAGTACTGTCTCAGACTTTATCACTCTTCCCCCACTAGCACCATTCAAAGCCACACAAGTTTCTCCCTTTCCCATCAGCACCTCCCGGTAGCGGAGACATCAGAGGAAGCCAAACCACAGGGACAAGCGCTGGATGGCAGCGATGCCAAGAAACTTGCAGATTTCCTGTTGGAGCACCTACGGAAAAGGAACGACTTATTTTTCCTTCGTGTGTTCCCATTTATTCATGCTGAACACTCCCCAGTGGTTCCTGTCTCGGCAGAAGCTACATTTGCCGTATGCAAAACCCTCATTCAAAAGACAAGACAGTCATATGCCGTCAGGGTAGTTGCCCCTGGATGTTTCCTGGGATCACAGCAGCAAATAGGTTGTATTTGCATTATCTGAATCAAAATAATTCTCCCCATCCCCCAAGAAGCGAGTTCAAGAACAATATTTTAACAATTAAAAAAAAAAATTCTTTGAATTATTGCAGAATTTCTTGAAGACCACTTATTTTACTATCAACAGAAATAAACAGATTTCAGAAACTATTTGAAAAACCTTGCGCTGAGTAAATGAATCCCAGTACACTCAAGAAGTCACATCTACCAGTTATCAGAGGCCACACACATCCGTAAGTACTTGTAAATAAATCATTTCTAAAATCGACCTCGCAGTATTAAATGTAGCATTTATTAGAGCTACTGAGTGCTTTAAAAAAAAAAAAAAAGATCTCGTTACTTATTTAAGAACTTAAAAGCTTTTTGGGGGAAGGTGTAATCCATTTTGGAAAGCTTGGTCCACATTTCTGAACCTGCCCATAAGGTTTGTGCCAACAGATCTGTCACTTCCATGAAGAGATGAAGAAGGTATTTCTATACTAAAAAAAGTTGCGAATGCAACTTCATGTATATACTTAACACATATAAAATGCCTCATTTTTAAAGACGATAGAGCTGGATATTTTTTGCAGCCTCTTTCTATCGCATCTTAATGATTTTTTCTTCCAACGAGCCAGAGAGATTTTCATTTCCTCTTGATTTCTTGAAACAAGGAGACTTCATGCATCATTTGGCAGCTCTGTGCAGGCAGTTTGTACTTGAATTTCCAGAAACACAGCATGTTATTTACATTGCCAGTTGCAACACTTTTTTCTGTGTAAAAGCTCCCTTACATTTCACCAATCCTTGCTTTTTTTTTTTTTTTTTTTTTTTTTGAATAAACAGTCGCTGAAGGCAAGAAGAACACTGCAGGGCAGAAAAATATCCCAGCTGCTCTTCGAGCTGGAGGCTAAATACAGATACCACGTTCACTGCTGGCTTAAGTCGATAAACTTGCTGGGATTTATTGGTGCAGCCCCAAAATTTCAGCTTCCCGGTGACAGGGTTGATGCACAAAATATCTCTGTCTTTTAATACAATATTTTCCAGGGGAACGTGTTGATTAGCCCTCAATTTGTAGAAAATGCATCGCTCGCTGATGTTTTTCTGCCCTGTGAAAGTGTTTTGGGATTCTCCAAGGAGATGGGTGGATAGGAGGATCGGCCAAACGCTAAGGAATAGTAGGGAAGGTAAGTTGTAATGATCGAACGGCGCCGGTGCTCAAATACCAAAATACACAGATCACATATTGCCATCTGCTCCTACTCAAACGCACCAACCTCGGTGTCTGTCGCTGCTCTCATTAGGGCGGGTATCAGCTCTGCTCAAAACCCTTCCCAACTGCTTTCTAATGGGAGGCCACGGAAGAGCGACACTAGTTACAGGGAGACCTTATCACTGGAAACACTTACTGGGGTCTGCCAACATCCACGCTCATTTTTCTTTAAGCAAGCCAGACATTACTAAATGGGAGACGCCACGTGATTGCAGAATTAAGAGTTGATATTCCACATTTACAAGGTTTTAGAAACAAAACAAGAGCTTGCGGTAAACTAACCCCATTGGAATAATATGAAGAAAAAGGAAAAAAAAAAAATCCTGGAACATACAACTCTGCAGAAGTAAGACACGATACCAGAAAAACCTCCAGAAAGCTCATTTTTAACTCTAGAATTTAACATTTCCAAAACGCGCAGCTCACCCCGCGTTCCCACCCCTGCAAAGGGGAGAGGAGAAGCTGAAGGTATTTAGCAGACATCAGCATCTATATTCTGCAAGTGGCAGATGCAAAGGAAGGGATTAATTTCCCCTAACATAAGCCGTCTAAAAATTAAATGGCTGATAGTCATCTTGGCTTCTTTTTTAACACAGATTAAAATAGCTGCTCTGTGCAGGTCTCCCTCGCTCTCTCCCCAGAGGTTGCAGAGAGCACTCGAGCGCCAATCTTAAATAGGGGGCTAAAATTAAATCAGAGGTATCCCACCCTCAGCACAACTCCTGAGCGCGTGGCCCGAATCCAAAGCGCGCTGGAGTCCCTGGAAAAATCACAGCTGTCATTCTGGAAGGGTCTTTGAGTCCTCTGCCGCTGCTGCCCAGAGGTTTGGGGAGGTCACGACGACTTGGAGGTGCTACGGCAGCCGACCGGAGGAACCTGCCATGCTGGCTGGCAGCACCCCCAGCATCCAGCATCCTCCGGGAGAGCACGCCAGCGTGTCCATTTGCTTTGGTTCAAAAGGAAAGGCAAACATGGAAGCAGCAAGGTGTTAGCACTCTCAACCGCTCTGCTGAGATTAATTGCTTGGGATATTTTTACGGATACTGCTGACCCCCTACCAGGGCAGCGCTGCTATGCAAAGGCACGCTCTGAACGCATTTGAACGAGCAGCTCTGAAGTTCAAATGCAGAGGCTATAGTCAAATCCAGAAGAAGGTCCAACGGGGAGAGGAAAAAAAAAGAAAAGAAAAAAGAAAAAACAAGTTTAAATTTGTCTGTGACTTCACAGGATCCTCCAGCCTGAGAGTGTTTTGCCTTTTGAGGCTTCTGCACTGTAGCAACCATGCATGCAAGCAAGCAAATGTGTGCGCGCATGCACGAAACCAGAAGAGAACAGACTCTGACCGAACCAGCTTCTCCTCCTGACAGCAGCACCCTGCACGTCCCCCACACTTTTAGTTGGGTGCCTGAGGCAAAGGGTGTCCCACCAACATCACCCCAAAGGTACGGCGTGGTAGCGTAGGCATGTGCAGGGTGCTCCGGGGAGCGCGCGAGCAGCAATACAAGCCCCCAGCTGTCAGAAAAGCCTTCCTGGAGGAGCGAGCGCGACATTTAGAGATCTAAGGGGGGGCTGCAGGGTTAACACCTGGGAAGGAGAAGTCCTGGAAAGGAGCCCCCATTTTTATTGCTGGAGCCTTGCACTGCAAAACCCAGTATAACGCGCGCAACTAAGCGCTTCGCCCTTCATCGGTCACATATTTAGCATCCAGCTGTCAGGGGAAGGTGCGCAGGGAGCGGAGCAGGGAGGGGAAGAAGCTCATCCACATTTTATTTTTTTTTTTCCCCCCCTTCACACGGCAGATGCTGGTTTTCCATGCACGCTGCCAGCTCCGCACAAACTTTTTTTTTTTTAAACACATTACATTGAGAAACAAAGCTTAGATGCAAAACGCTGCCCCTGATGAAATGTGGAAAGAGCCCGGGCTGGCTGCTGGTGACTGCTGCTATTCATCTGACTAAGCAGCATTTGACATTTGGGCTTGGTGGGTCTCAAGTTTCCCTCTAGTAAGATATGGGCTGACTTCGCAGCAGCCAATCTCAGTCGGAGGCTGCAGATGATGCCGGAGGGAGGCGAGGCGAGGTATGCACACATCCCAAATGACAGAGCACGCTGCCGGAGGACTGCGTAAGAGCAGCTCCAGCGAGCCTGACCTCAGCTGCACCAGATGCGTGGCACCACTGCCAGGTCCTCCTGCAGCTTCTGGGGATGGTGTTCAGCTGCAAATTCCTCTCTCTTTTCACATTTCTTGGTGGCTTGTACTTGGTTTTGCTTTTCTTCCCGCAGTTACGAGAGTTTTGTGTTTCCTGTTGCCACGTGGTTTATCTTCTGTTGTAATCGGAGGCAAGTGGAAGCTGTTTTACAAGATCTGCATTGAATTTCCCAACCCAGGTTGAGCTTGGTGCAATATCACCAGCAGCATAAAGGGAAATCCTTTCTGTAAGCCAGTGTTTCAGAAGAAACCCGGTTAAATTGAAATCATACCAAAAGTGACAGGCTTGCTGAGAGCTGGCTGCACGTTGCAAGCCAGCTGAATCCACAACTCAGACATGTCTTCCCTAGATGGAGAAAATCCGAGCCAGACACCAATACCACAGACGAGTCTTCTCAGAGGTGTAACCCGCAAGAGAATCCCACTCTGGGTGGATGTGTCGCTGCTCAAGCACAGCGAGCCAGCTGGAAGAGGCTGGCTGGAGCGTGTTCTCCTTTGATGCCTAAAGATTTAAGTACGATTTAGTAGAGAAACTTTGTGGTGCTGAGAAGATCTATAAAATCCTTCAAGCTTTACATTTCTCTATCTTTGCCGCACCCGCATGTTTCCTCCTCCTCCCCACCCTGAGATTTTGTATTAACTGTAAGCAAGGACTAACACAGGGAAATTGCAGGATAAAAAACAGGAATACTAAAATAAGTGCCATTATAAGCGTTGTTAAAAGTATTACCTGTTCCCGATTTGAGTACTAAAATCCTCCTCGACAAAATTTAAAACAGATTTGTACAGCACGGTTTTTCAACGAGTAAAAATCCTTTATCACCTTATTTTGCACCAGACCCCTCATGACTGTTGCTTGCAACATTGCCATGCAGCGTCCCGGCTCCTAACAGCGCTGTCCCTCAAGACCTGCTTGTCACCCTCACTTCTACTTCTTGAGACCCCGATGACTGGAAATGAAATTCGCAGAATCGGTTGCGTAACTTGTGCAAACTAAGTTGAGCACGAACGTAAACACATCTCTTGGATGATAAGCTTTTATGAACCCTGAAGTCCCAACAGGCATCCGCTCATCCAAAAAGCTCATCCCATTGAAATGAGTGGAAAGAACCCCCGTTAACTCCAGATCGCAAGCGCTGTTGAACACTGCAAACCCACAGTTCGTAAACTGTATTTGCCAGGTATCCCCATCCCTCGCCTTCAGGTGGTGGAGCGCCTCATCCAAGGCCGGTTTTCTGCACGGCACCTGGCTGTCCCAAAGCAGAGCCCCGCTGCTCTCTGCCAGCCCAGCGGCAGGCATCAGCACGACCTTGGGCAAAGCTCAGCCCACCACCAATACCATTTCTTTGTAGGAAGCGATACTGGAGCCCTCCTAAGCGGGGTCTCGCCATCGTGTCTGCCTGCGATCAGCCATGTGATGTGACTGCAAGGGACACATGGGTTTCATGGGTGCTGCACATTATCACAGTCCAGTCATGCAAGATATGGCACGTTCCTGAGCACAAAGTACATCTGAGATACTCATCTCCTCTGCAAATACCAGCTGGGCCTTTTTAGAGGCAGCTTTGAGAGTGCTAATGTGGACAAATGATGGCTATGAACAGTCTAGCCTCAGCGGCCCACATGAACAGCCCTGTAAGAGCAGCTAGAGTGGCAATTCAGGGCACCTTGAGGGATAAAACTGAGGTCTCGCCTGTCCTAGACCACGCCAAAGAACCTCTGCTGGCTGTGAAAATACTATAGCACATCCTGACCTCCCCTGATGCTCTGCTTGGCTGAAGGCAACAGCCCCAGAGCATTCAGTCCGATGAACATCCCACAGCCATTCAGCCTGCAGAAGACCCCCACGCCAGCTGACAAGTAAAGGAGCTGTAGGTGGTGATGGAGCAGGTATAACCAGCGCGCGCCGCCTGCCTGAGAGCTTGCCGCTCAGTAAGACCAAAGACCAAGTCCAAATACGGTCCAAAATAAACAACGGGACAATCCACCTCTCTGAGGAACAGTTTGTCCAGGTCACGCTGTTGAAACCTCAAGTGCATTACAGCAGAGTAACACCGTCCTGACAGGCACCTCTGCCATTTTGAAGGGTGCACGCTCACGAGTTTTAAGCACATCTACAAAATGGAATAAAGAGATCAAACCCAGGAGAAGAGCCATGCCTTCTACCGCAGACTGATCCCGAGTCCTGCATATTTGCTCCGATTGTCTTTAGTATTCGTACACAGGTGAGAGGGGACTACCACAAATCCAGCTCTGAGTACTGACAGTGGCATAATTCTGTGTCTCACAAGAAAGAGAGAAGTAAGCCTGCCTTTCCCCATTCCTCAGGGAGGGTACAAGCTTTAGTACTTGTGGTTTCTTGGCTGTCCCACAGGAAGATGAGCAGGTTTATCCCTAGCCCATAGGGAGACAGCGGGCTGGAAGGGTTTGCATCCTAAGGCACACTGCAAGTAGTACAATCACCATCGCTGGGGGGCAAGGAAGAAGACAGGTTGCTCAGTTGTTGACCAACTGCCCTTTAAAATCATACATAGTTTTCCTTATTCTAGCACGAAACTGCACTGCTACCACGTCACCTTAGGGTTGAGACTGGATGAGTCCCACCGTGTTTAGCAACTACATTCCTACGTGTGCGTAATTGTGCTTCTATCATCCAGGTGTTGAGACCTGAAATGGGAGGAGAAGGATCTCCCTTGCTCCTTCTCAGCACAAGGAAAGCTTGGAGAACACTACCAAGAGGCCTGCAAAAGCCAGTGATGCCTCAGCTCACGGGCTGCGTGGTCAAACTACCAGCACTGTATACACACATGCAACAAGCAGCTCTGTAAATCACGTAATACGTTTTTAGAAATATAGTCGCCATCACTAGAACATTGTTTTCCCTGGGAAAAGTCCTCCCTTTGTTTTTCAACCACAAACTCTCATGGTTGGAAAGGGGCAGGGGGAGCTCCAGTTGCAAGTTTTCTAGCAGTTTAGCAACTACTTTGATAAGCTTCATCATATTTATGGTGGTTGTTGACCTACAGGATTTTATTTATATCAAATACATGCTTTAAACAGCTGATTGTCACTTCAAAACATGCCAGACTGACCCCTGTACTAGCCTCAACAGGGCTCACAAATCATAAATTTACGTAAGAAATAAAACTTCCCCTAGGACAAACAACAGACTGTGCAAATGCATTTGTTCAGCAACTGCTGAGAACACTCATTTCTTAATCAGACTTTGTGAATGCGGCACACACCAACATAACCTTATCTTACCTCATCTGGGATTCAGACTATGTGCTCACAGAGCAGTTGCGCTATGCGAAGCAGCATGGTAGCTCCAGTGCCAGGTCAGGATGAATCAAGCAGTTGCACAAAACGGTAAGGACCTACACATGCTCTTAAATCTGCACTGCAATAGTCACATCCCCATTTTTGGGAGCTGAGGATCCTGGGCATTAAATACCTCCTTTGGTGGCCTGGGACCCTTTACCACAAGCAGATCAGGAGCGGCTTCAGCTGGGGATGCCGCATGTGGCTGATTTGAACGTCAGGTGTTGAAACACACCACGGAGCTCCCCACCTGCAACCTGTTATTGGCCAATGTCAACAGCAGACCTCAGTTGCTCAGGTCCGCATTGGGAAACAGCCATCTCGCAAGCCTGGTGCCAGGATAAGCTTAAGGGTTGGAATGGAAAATGAGAGCGGGGCCATGAATTTGAACGTCAAGTTTTGACTAATTATTTAAAATATGCTGGATTCTGACATACATTTTATGCAATGGGCTACAGTATCGTACCAGGCATCTATCCTGGCACTGCCAGTGGTATAAAATAGTTTAACAAGCTATCTCACACAGTGAGTCATTTCAGAAGTTGAATGTACTTTATTTCACAGAAAAATAATTTTCTACTCTTCCACTTTTAGCCAAGAGTTGACCTAATAGCTCTGCTCCTGAATTCTATCCAGGGCTGGACCCAAAGCCTGCAACCTACTGACTTGAGCTCAAGGTTTGCACAAGGGAAGACAGTGAGGAAAGTGGTGGGAAGGAGAAGGAGCGAGAAGGGTGGGAGCTTGGGAATCCAGCCTTCGGGTGCCTGTGCCGTGCTCTGCAGTTTTGCATCTTGCTTCCCAATGTCCCCTGTACTTATTTTTCTTATGCAGTACGTTCTTCAGGTCCACGGATGGGAGACAGGAAGGAGTGAGAGGAGCCCACCTGCAACATCAAACTGAATCAGAGAATCTCCTGACACACAAAAAATCTTCCTTCTGCTGGCAGTCCTTGAGAAGTAGGCTGAGGTATGAGAGTAAGTTCACCACGCTTGTAGCAATCTCATGGAGAGGCCCATTCCAGCAGTGGCACATCTAGCTTTGCTCTAGCTACCTAGCTATCTCCAGAAGTTGTACCACCTAATTGCACAAACGTCTAAGCAACAGGTACTGTGAACAAGGGGAGAACAGGGAAGGAAGAAAGAAAGGAAAAAGAGAACATCCCTACATGGTAAGAGCCCCAAGCTACTTCTCCATCACATGTGCACTGATGGGAATCACTGACACTCCCCCTTCCTTCCCAGGAGAGTCACGGTGAAACCCTTCCCATCTCAGAAGCCAGGAATTTAGACTGGAATTACACAGGTGGTAGCAACATACTGCAAATTCTTTGGCTTTGATTGCCTCTAAAATGATTCTCAGGGCATCTATTTTTAGGCCTGCAATTGCATTTTTCCATGGCACTCAATCACCCTGCCTCCCACCCCAGTACTGGGCAGAACAAGAAAAGGCAGCCACTGTTGGCTAAAGACAGAGACCAACCCTCCAGCACGGGAAACAGACAGACTTGAGGAAGGAGCAGACCTGCTTTGAAGTACCAGAGCCGTAGGTCCACCACTGAGATATCTGGAAGCCATTTTAAGAGAGCATCAGCTCATGCAACACAAAGCGTTGAGCAATATGAAGTTGTTGAGGACCCGACTCCTGATAGCTTTAGTGCATGGTCACCACGTTACTGCAACCTTAGGAAGAAGTTCCTAGAGGAACTCACGCTCTCTGTGCTGGTAAGGGAGAAGGCACCTAGGGGAGGCTGAAAGACATACTGCAGTGAAGGACAAGGGCCGCCGTTCATTCCGCAGTCACATCGACCTGCATTCACTGATCTTCTAAAGTCACGTCTAACTAGGCAAGCAATTGTACAGGGTTCAATTCTAGGGCCACTTCTGTTCAGTATTTTGATCAACGATCTGGATGCAGGAGTTGAATGCCCCATTAGCAAGTTTGCTGATGATACCAAACTGGGAGGTGCTGTTGACTCTCTTGAGGGACAAGTTGCCTTGCAGAGGGATCTAGATAGATTGGAGCATTGGGCTGTGATTAACAGGATGAAATTGAACAAGTCCAAATGCTGGATTCTGCACCTAGGACGCAGTCATACCAGGCACAAGTATAAACTGGGAGAGGAATGGCTGGAGAGCAGCCCTGCGGAAAGGGATCTGGGGGCGCTGGTCGACAGCAGGCTCAAAAGCAGTGTGCCCTGGCAGCCGAGAGGGCAAACCGCATTCTGGGGGGCATCAAGCACAGCACGACCAGCCGATCAAAAGAGGGGATTATCCCGCTGTGTTCAGCCTTGGTGCGGCCTCACCTCGAGCACTGCGTGCAGTTCTGGGCCCCACCATGTAAGAAGGACACTCAGGTCCCTGAATGTGTCCAGAGGAGGGCAACAAAGCTGGTGAAAGGGCTGGAAGGCACGTCCCGTGAGGAGCGGCTGAGGACTCTGGGCTTGTCTAGTTTGGAGAAAAGGAGAGGGAGGCGCTGCTCACTTCCCCGGGGATCCAGGGACAGGACGCGTGGGAACGGTTCAAAGCTGCGCCAGGGGAGGTTTAGACTGGACGTGAGGAAGCATTTCTTTACCGAGAGGGTGGTCAAACCCTGGGACGGGCTTCCTGGAGAGGTGGTCGGTGCCCCGAGCCTGTCAGTGTTTAAGAGGCATTTGGACAATGCCCTTAACAACATGCTTTAACGTTTGGTCAGCCCTGAAGTGGTCAGGCAGTTGGACTAGGTGATGGTTGCAGGTCCCTTCCAGCTGAAATAGTCTAGTCTATTCTATTCTACTAGATTCAGTGAGACTAATCACACACTGACACCAGGCTTATGCTCGGGTACATAGCTGATCACAGCTTTCCCCTGAAGCAAAGAGCCTAATGCACACACTTCTGCACAGAGCACCAGGACCTGGGGTTCCCAATCGCTCGGATGTAATGCTATAGGTACAGAGACAGGACATCCCTGGTCCTTGTGTACAGCACCTGAATCTCACCTTTTTTTTTTTTTTTTTTTTTTTTAGAAATAGGAGTAATGCATAAATACCGGAGTTTGTGTAGGGTAGTTTCCTTCCGTGTTCAACACCTGCCATGGTGAGTTTTTGGTTCATATCCACACTCGCCCTTTCCCTCAACCTCAATCTACTCCATACTCTACTTCATACTCAATCTATTCCATTCTCTACTTCCTTACTACCTTTCCCTGCATCTTCAGTATTTGAAGACTGACACTTGCCACTGTTGGAGTAGTAGTCATAAATGCCGAGTTCTGCTTTTTGTTCACCACAACCTTACATGCTTTTCTCCAAATTAGTCAAATTGTTACCATTCTACCAACTGTAGATTTCCTGAATCTCATAGTTTTATTATTACTCTTAAAACATGATTTAGAAGTTTCTGGAGTCTGGTGAGCACGCTTTTTCTTAAAAAGAGCATAACTTTAGTTTTGCCTAGGTGAGAAACTTTAGCCTTGTTGAGTTTGAGAAAAAAACTCCTGAAAATGAGTTGTTTGATGGTCAATTCAATGACGAGAGGTCCAGTAAATACAACTTCTCAATGCCTTGCCATCTCTTAAGTTCTCCCTTCTGTGTTTAAATTACACTGTCTTCTGCTTCACATTCTTTCTAGATTTTACAAATCCCTTTTCAAGTCCTGAAAAATCTCTATTTATAAATAACCACAGCAGAGGGGAAAAACATTGTAAGTGTAAAATATTCTTACAAGCAAACCAAAAAGCCCAATAATTTTATCATGTGTATCTTATACCAGAGCTAAATGTTTATAAAGAGGGATTAAGATTTTTTTTTTTTTCCCCTCCCTGGCAACAGCTATAATAAATACACTGCTAGAGAAATGTGTGAAAACAGAAGACATTCGCTCAACGCTGAAGAAATGCGTTTGGATACAGTACTGCAAGGAACTTGCAGAAGAACCTAACACCATAAAAATTCTGAGCTCCAGCTTGCTGCCAATGTTAAGATCTCTCAAAGTAAAACTTCTCGGGTGAGTTTTCCTTTGAGATGTAGTCAGATGGTGTTTCCAAGCTCCATTAACTGATTAGTTAGTAACAGGAAGGATAAACATTTCACATAGGTTACCAGGCAGCAACACAAAAATAAAAGCCCCAAAACCCTTCCTGCTTCTTCCTCCCCCATAGTTCAGAGGGTTTGGCTCATAGAAGCAAAAAAAAAATTAAAATCAGAAGTATCTAAGTGGCCTGGGGCTAATGCAGAGGACCTGCTGTGACACCTGTGTTTGGGACAGCAATGAACCACCCAGCCTGATGGCAGCGCAGCACGGCCAGGCTCTGCCCCCCTCCACCACCACCACCACGGGCAGGAATTCGGTCTGCCTGCTGTTGGTGTCTAGGTCAGGTACCACAATCTCTCCACGGACTGGCACGTTAACTGTCCCTGAGCTTGCTGTCTTAAGCTTCTGTGCAACAGCTCACTGTCTCGCTGATTTTCAAAGGGATTAAAGCTGTGGTTTCACAATCATTAATGCCACATTCGGGCAATTCCTGATCTCTCAGAAAATAGATTCAGCCCAGGTAGGGTGTGAACATACAGCCCTGCTCCTGCTGAATCAGAGTAAGAGCATGACCACCAAAGGAAAAACAATAGCTGCTCTGGGTTAATACCTGCCAGGATGAATTTATCATGCTGACAATTTCAAATAGCTGTGGATTAGCGGCCTGAGCTTACACCTGATCTGCCCTGCAATTCCTATGGCTATGGCATTTTGACCTGGCATTACTAGCCCTACAGCTGGATTTGTTATCAAACAGCAGCCTTAACTAAGCTCAAAAATGTTACCTTTTTATCTTAACTCACCTTCCACGAGAAATACTTATCCATTATAAAACTAAAATTAACAATCATGCTCCAATCTACCTGTTCATTTCAATTTAATTTTTCGTGTAAGTGTACCTAAGTCAGCAAAGACATCACTAGCACTAGTTCCTGGTAGCTGTTTTCAGAAGAGGGAAACTGCCCCCCCGTTACTAAACCCTTAGCTTGTGAACTCTCGGAAGGATTCATTTCCCCTCTAATCCCCCTCAGCATCCCTGTGCAGCATCCAGCTGACCCAGTCAGACATGGACTCTGCTGCGTGGAGAGGCAAGACAGAGCCCTGCCCAGCTTAACAGCATCACACAGATGGAAAACGTCTGGATTTACAGATTGAGGAAGAGCTTAGTAGAAATACTCTCACAATGAGGTGGGACTTGCCTGAAATTGTGCACTTTAGCAGCTTCGAGATTTAATTTTTTTTTTTTTTTATAGAATGCTACACAACATCCCGTCTTAATTACTGGAGCTCCACTAGAAGCATAACAGAACTGCTTATATATAATGCAGAAAGGAGTGCAACAGGTAAGTCTATGTCTATCAGGTCTCTGCACCTTCCCCCTCTCTCCCTCACACACACTTACTTAGGATTAAGGTTTAATAGCTTTTTTCTGGACCAAGGAATCATAATCTATTCTCTTCTTTGTCTTCTGTCAGATATAGTACTTCAGTCATCATCTTGAACAAGTCCTTTCAAATTGCCGTTGGAACCCACTCTGTAAAACATCAAATGCTTTCTAATCCACTTGAAATCAAGAGGCACCAAAGACTCTGGGGTGCACAGCAGCAAAGATGTGCTGGTATCACGGCACCTGCCTGTTTAAAAACCACAAAAGGAGAAATGGGACCTGAAATTGTGGGTGATTCAGTTTCAAGGTCAACCTAGCATGCACTTAGGAGAAAAGCTGTGCTACTACACGGAGGACAAACGCCTTTGTAATACAGCGAGATCTGCAGGGCGTTTAAAACGCACCACCCAGCGGTAGAAAGCTACATCTACATTTATGAGTCAATACCGCACAGCTTTACGCGGGCGATGAATACTTTCCACAAGCGCTCTTTTCTCATGCATTTCAAGAAAGACAAAATCAACATTTTCATTACAATAGAGTCTACTCTATTATCTACAAAAATAAAGAATACACCTGAGCCTAAAAAGAAAAAAAAAGTATGCACTTGGTACGATCAATGTATGTAATTATCCCTCTAAAATCTAACACATTTCTTCTGTATCCTCTGCTCCTTCCAGGACACTATTAAATTCCCCTAATCTAGATTGCTCTCAGTAAGATGTCTTCATTTCCCAAAGGCAGAAACACAGTTCCACCATTGTTATATCTGGGGAACTGGAGAACATACTTTGGAATGATGTACAAGGATCAGATACTACTGCTGTTATTCTGTAATAAATGATTGGACTTGCTAGTAAAGACAGGCTCAGGCCAAATCCTCAAGGCTAGGCACCCCTATGTATTGTGGAAGATTGGCTCAGGAATCAAGTAGCAATGCTTGTGCTCATCTTTAATAATAACTTGGTAAGAAAAAAACAGTATGTTGAAGCACAGCAGACTGGAGCACAGGACCTGGTTTTGCACTTCTGGGAATACCACGCTCTAGGCTTAAAAGTGAAATCGGGAACTACAGAAGAGGAATGCAGTGTACTCCCCCAAAACCCAGAGCATCCATGCACCTTTCAGAAGAAGGGCTTCCCCCTGGAGACAAAGTCACTGGCAACTCACTTGACGACTGGTAGTCTACACAGAGCGATTGCCAATGCTCTGTGTATTTAACGGTTTAATTGACACAAAGGACCCCTTTTGGCAGCAGCCTAACAAAGCAGCCACACTTCAAATGGGCAACAGAGAGCAGAAGCACGTTTGGACAATCCACACATAACTCACCCTAACCAGAACATCTAGGTTGGTTTTAAACCTAAAGAAGTGATTGCATTCTCCCTGACCAAACTGAACTTGTCATCCTTTAGAGGGAATGTTTATACCACCAGACACTGCAACCTGAGACCACAGACAGGCAAAAAGTAATTAAATTTACTCCCAAAACAAGAGCATTTTCCCTTACTGCCCCCGAAAGCAGACACTGAACTTTAAGGCCTGGAAGTTGTGGAAGAAGTTGCATGTATTAGAAGTGCAATACATTAAGTCCCAGTAACTTTATGGGACAGGATTTCACTGTTCCACTTCAGTGTGACAAAGCCCTTCATCAGAGGCTCTGACAGGACGTGAACAGGATAAAAGTGGAATGGTATGGGAATAAGCAGTTAGCTCACACAGCAAAGAAAGGTTACTAGCAGGATGTACAATCATCCGTGCTGATAACATGCTCATAAGTTATCTGGAAAATGAGGTGGACATCACGATGCATTTTGCAGAAAAAAGACACAATTATTCAGGATGACCAAATTCAAAACACAGCTACAATTACACGTGGATCTCAAAAAACTGAGTGATAAAAGGGGGAAATGAAACATTATGTGCAAAATAAAGTGCACGAAGGGGATTATTCTTTACTGTACCTACACAGTGATGAGCTCTGAAAGAACTGTTACTACACAGGGATGAAATCTTGGAAAAATTGCGGCCAGTTCTCTGAAAAGAAGAGTTCAGTGATTATCCACAGTCATGAAGGAAGAGGGAATTAGTTATTGGTTATTATGGAAGGAACTAAGAATAGAAAACATCCTGCTTTATAAAATCCACGTGGCAACTGTATCTTGAACAGAGAAACCCCAGTAACCCTAACTTACTAAGATACAGTAGAAAGAGGAAAACAGATACTGCGTTAGATGAACATCTGGTTTGCTGCCTCACGGCAGCTGGGTTTTTTTGAATCCATATAAACAGCGCTAAATATTTCTACAGTCATTAAAGACACTGCATCCATAAAAACCCCACGAACGGTGATCAGCATACTTCAACTGTTATCCACCAGTTGTAACAATACTTGCCTTGACCTGCATTTCTTGCTAGGCTAGGCAGCCAGGTTTTGAATAACGTTCCATCTTTCACAATCATCACAGCTCACGGCAGTGGAGGGACAAGAAGTTGTAGATAAGCAGTATTTTGATAGTGGACAGAGGATGAGAAAGGGTAAAGGCTGAAGTCTGCTACTATTTTAGTCTATGTAGCACAGTACAGGCTATGGAGAAGTGCGTGCCGTCTCTGACATGGATCCATTCAACTAACTGAGTATCTACTGTAGGCATCTACATCAGAGCAAGCTGCAAGTTGCTCTTGACAGTACAGCAAGCCTAGAGGACTTCAGTGAGTATAGTCAATGGAGATCTCGTTTCATCCAAACGTCATGTACATTATGTCAAATGATTCATAACTTCAACTCCACTGCCTGTGAGAGGCAAGACAACTTGCTCAGATGTGCACCTCTCAAATTCGCTAAGAACAGCCCCGCATTAAGTGATCCAAGAGATACAGGTGATACTATCAGAGGAAGCTAAGAAATGAGTTGCTGTATCTATGTAGTTACCATGCAGCAACACAGTTAGATGCAACTACCCCGCTTCTTGGAAGGCTGGCAGATTTGCTAGAGTTCCCTAGAAACTACCTTGTAAACACCAGTTATTTCTCGGTCAGGAAAAACAGTCTCTCCGAAAACAAACACTGACTTACCAAAAGTAACAATTCTCACAGTGATTGACTTTTAAAATAAACAAACAAATGAACACCATGCCCTTTTTTCTGTCATATTTATTGTTCTTTTGGGAGGCACAATGGGAATTTCAGCTTTCGCTCATTTTCTTTTCCCTTGCAAAACAGCAGGGTACAGGTTACAGCCATCAATCTGCAAACAGTATACACTTCAGAAGGTTTCCAATTAAATTTTCACATTTCCTGATGATAAAAAAAGGCACATGTGCCAGACAGCAGCAGTAGCTGAAATAAGAATAGTTTAAGCAATACTTGCTTAAAAAGCTGCACTGACTGCTATTTTAAGGCAGGTTTGGTGAAAGTTTGACAAGCAATTTCCTCAGGAAATGAAAAGAATTTTGCCTACAGAAATACATTAACTTTGACTGAAAAGAGGCTTTCAGAAAATACTTCATCAGTGTGAAATTATATTGATGTTACACTTCCTTTAGTTAGAAAGACATTAATGAATCTTTTTGTTCAGAATTCAGACTTCTCAGCTATTCCTTTACCTTGCAGGAATGGCACAAAACGAAGGCAGGTAGTGATGCTTTATTGTCACAAAAGGCAGAAGTTTCTCAGGGAATTAGTAATTCGGGCAACACTGCAGTCTCCATAATCTCTCAGGCTGTGTTCTCAATGACGAGAGCAATACCTTGTCCACCGCCAATGCAAGCTGACCCAACTGCATATTTCCCGCCACGACGCCTGTACAGAAAAAATTACAGTGCAAATTATTTACTTTTATGAAACCATAGTAGCTGTTGTCCTGATTTTATGAAAGGAAACTAGCTATCAACTAGGTACTACTAAAGATGACGTTTTAGAATGTGTATGTTCTTCTTTTCCTAGAAATATATCATGAAGCCTCAACTGATGTTGAAATATTTCTGTAGAAAACCAAGGAGTTGCAGGTCTGAGTCTTTTACCATGTAAAAGACGGTACGTTATATTGTTTTTAGGAATACAAAATGGTAAGGAACGACATTACGGGACACTTGTGGTTTCAACGCATAATAAAAATGGCATAAGTAAAATAGAATTTTATTGCCAAGGTAGTTTGTAAAAGCTGAGTTTTCTACCGCCACACTCCAAGAAAAAGTTTTCTGCAAGGTGCAAATTAACTGAGGCTTTATGGCTGAACACTAATATAGTGTTGCAAGTACAAGCAAAAAGATACAGTGATCTCTGCCCTGAGGGGAGGGAGAAGAAAAAAGAAAATTCAGATTAAAATGGTGCTAAGCATATCAAGCAAGCCAAAAGAGTCAAAATTTCTGAAAATGGACCAAAGGAGAAAGGTGGTGATGACAAAGCCTTTTAAATGGACGCTGTTAAGAAAAGAACAGACTTTGCTCAAAGGCCATTTCAATAAAGGAAACCTTCCCACTGACTACTGCGGGCTTGGATCAGATCTAGAGGAAGCAAAAAATCCTGTAATGACAACAGAATGGAATAAGAGGTAAGCTGCAGGACCTGGACTACAGCACAAAGGTAACAAATTTGTACGGAAAGCGGCACGCTTCAGTGTGGAGAGTTTTAAGTCAGCAGACTGAAAGATTTTAATCACACAGTATCCATACTAAAAATCTTTTGCAGGTGTAAATACATCAAGCATTGCATTCACTACCAGCAGCTATCGGCTACGTACATACCTTAATTCATGAACCAGATGAGCTGTGATCCGTGATCCTGAAGCACCCAAAGGATGACCTATAGCGATGGCACCTCCGTTGACATTGGTTTTTTCAGGGTCAAGGCCCAAAACTTTTTCGACAGCTAGATACTGAGGTGCAAATGCCTCATTCACCTAAAACATCAGAGAAACAATACAACTGTTCGTGTCCGACTTTCCACACAAGCTTTCAGCAGAATGTCTGCACACAAGATTAAATGAGGTGTGCTTCTTCTCCAGGTCATTTTGATTGAGAAAAACATTGTGTTTCTAAAAGCGTACTCAGACAACATACAAATTGTCAGGCCAACCCAATGGAAATTCTAATCCTTCTGGCACATGTGATACAAAGCAAGTATGTAGTATATTTTATAAAAAAAAGGCGTGGTATATTCTGATGCAATGTGTTCATGAAGAGCCTATTGCTCTGACAAAAAATGGCCTTCTTCACAAATGGAGAAGCGTGACTAACTTAAAACATTAACAGTCCAGCCAACAGAGTAAAACCTCATGTCACATGAGGATATTTTTTTCCATGGAATGCTATCACACCGTTTTCAATTTCCACGTGCCTGAGATTTTTGTAATGACTGTGCAACTGTGTGGTAGAAACTAGATGGATAGAGGTCAGGCAGGCGAGGTGAGTCAGGTGGGCTCCAGGCATGCGGAAACACCTACCTTGTGATGACGGGCTACACGAGTGGAATGTTTCTGCTAAAAAGATCAGGAGTAACCTCACTGTTCATGTTAAAACTCCTTACCTCTACCAAATCCATGTCTTTCAGGGTCAATCCTGCTTTCTTCAGAACCTCGGTAATTGCAGGTACAGGGCCTATTTGGAAATTGTATGCACAGTTAGTTAAATAAATAAATAAATAAATAAAGGCTTATAAACATGTTATACATAGGATAGCTTCGTAAAGCCTCATCAGCTCCCCTCCCATGAGCCTCTGTGCAGCCAATGAATTCTGATATGCCACTCACCTGCTTTATTAGGTGGTAAGAGAACTCCTAAATCTCAAAACTGTTTGGCAGCCTTCTCAACACACTGCCAGGGGAAGTTAGGAGTGTCACACAGTGCACAGCTATGTTGGTAAACACACGCGTAGCTTTCAAGTCAAGAGAACTGACAGTCCCCAGCCAAATAAAACAACTTCACGACAGTTTTGAGGCATTCTCCTTCCCAGTACTCTTAGTTCAGCTTATTCTTTCCTCACAACTTGCAGCCTCCAGGTATACAAAAAAGAAAAAGGCAGGCTGTTCTAGAGTTTGCTGGTCACGTGTTTATATTAAAACAACAGTACTTATAACTAATTTACCTGAGAATCTTCTAGTCAAAAAACCTAAGAATAAAATGTACCCTTGGACCCAGGTCCCAGCCAATTGAAGACAGTAAGATTGTTTTTGAGAATATTACAGAGTTTGGCAATAAATCTGTTCTCTGGAAGAAAGCTGACATCTGCGATCTAGTATAATCCACTAGCGGAGATTAATCTCAAAGCACAGCTACCTAAGGAAAGAGACACTCAAAGAGAATTTGAAAGGGCTAATTAGGTACGTGCTTGTAGGACAAAGATACTGAGATGTTAGATGGCAGCTGATCATTAGACAAAAAAACCCAATCCTAAAATGTTAACAATCCTAAACGCTATCTCACTACCAAAAAATGGTGCTGAAAACTCGTAGCTCAAAGAATAAAAAACATAAAAATAAGTAAATGACTGAAGAGACAGAAAAATTAAAAGAAGGGCCCAGTTCAAAGTTCAATGGATTATTAGAAAGCCTCAGGCGGCTTAATACTAGACTCTAAATGCATCTCATTACGGACGGATTTTAGTATGCCCGTTACGTGTGAGAGTAATGGGAGGGTCTCATGTGGACAATGCAAAGACCATTAATGACAGCCAAGGAGACTTTTTCCCCCTCTCTCTCTCTTTTTTTTTTAAATAATGAATTTTCTCACTAGACATTGTGAGGCAGGACTCCCTATCACTACCAGTATGTGAAAGGGCAGTTGCTCAGTCTGAGCTCCTGTTCTCAGACCTGTTGCTGTCATGTCGATGAATCTCATCTGGTCTTTTTGAGTTGCTGGGGACAAGCTGTGGTGTTAAGGAGTTGGGATACTAACTGTTTCTCCGTATGATTTATGAAGTTTTTAAACAAGCTAAAAGAGTTGCCTGACCTAGAAAGAAAGGGCTAATTTAGAAAGCACAATGACAGCATGAAGTCTAGCGAAAGAAACCCTCCCTCTACATTTGCTTTGAAGGCTGCGTTAGTCAGATAGTCCGATCAAGAAAAGAAATCCGACAATGATTCATTTGCATTTCTACTGACACATGGAAGCAGTCAATAATGACCTCTCTGAACAGAATGGCAGAAAGGAAAAGCGATGCTGGGATACAATGCTGTCTACAAACTAAACAGAAGGGAAAAATCCTGGGATGTCTGGATTGGCTTTGAGGGTTTGTTTGCGTTAACAGCTACTTGATTAGGAAGCATAAAATACGGGACTAACAAAAAAGAGAAGTAGTTGGTTTGCCAAAATAACACCTGAACGGATGTGTATCCTGGAATCCGATCTTAGCTTGAGCAACTGAGTAACTGCTGAAAGGGGTACACATAGCCAATACTCCGTCAGCAAGAGGTGAGGAAGACAACTCACACTTACACATTTAATAATGGGATTTAAAGCTTACAGGAAACTAAAATGAATTTCAGGAGAAAACTGGCTTTAAAAAAATTGAGAGAGTGCCTATTTTCTTGACTTACTAACAGAGAGAGTAAAAATGAAAAAAAAAAAGAAAAAAGGTGTCTGGGGGACTATAGTTCAGTGCTAATGCTATAGGTCAGGCACCAGACATCCCCCTTCAGCCAAACTGAGGGGTAAGTCAGTCTCTCTGCATGAGAGGGATGGACTGAAGCAGTGGAACGGACAGTCTCGCTGCAGTAAGCCACACAAATGTCTTCAGAGCCAGCAGACTCACCACTGCAGCCTCCCTTTCTTTCCTTTAGAATGCCCAACGCAAGAATATTTTAATGCTGCTTGATGCTGTAAAATAATGCGCTTTATTGCAACTTACCAATGCCCATTATGGAAGGGTCACAGCCAGCTGAGTGATAGGCTACTACTCTTGCCAGAGGAGTAAGACTGTGCTTTTTAAGTGCTGATTCACTGGCAACGATAACTGCACCAGCTCCATCACACACCCCCTTGCAGTAAGAGAGAAAAGCATTCTTAGTGGAGAAAATACAAACAAAACAACCCCACACTTTAAACTAAATATGCCCCTCAAAAAAAGCTTGAGTCCAAGACACTATTATTAACACTTAACAGACAATTGTATTAGTGTTCATTCAAAACAACAAACCACAATCTTTCACTGTTCTGTGGCCTGTGAAAGAAAGTTAAATATAGATGTTAAATTAATTTCAATGTTTTAGAAAAGTAAAATACACTTTTGCCACTTAAAGTCTCCCTTACACTGGAAACATCATTCTGTAGACTTGCAAGAACACTATTAATATTGGATAATGTATGTACTATTAATTATAAAAGATACTTTACAGACACCCATACTTACTGTGGCTATGATCTATTTTAGGCAGGAATTCAGATTTTATGATCACAGTGGTCCTTCTGGCCCAAAGAACATTAATCAATTGATTAAGATAATGACTGTAAGAGGAACAGTCCGTAATGACATGCTGCTAAGCACCCAGTCTACTCTGGGTAAGAGTAAAATGTGGTTTGGACTAGAGAGGATACTAATTGTGGTACAAAGATGAGCAGCAGCAGCATGCCCACTAATACAATACATGATTTGTAAAGCAAATGTTCAGTAATCATTGCCCCCAAAAGAAAGGAGAATGGCTAATTCTACACAGCCGCTGCAGGTTATCAACTGCATAATCCAAGGCTGATGAGCGAGTCAATGCCTCACTAAAAGAACAGTGACAAGCCACAGAACCAAATTTTTAGGACATAGGAGCAGACTGAAGGATCCCCTGCCATCTTGGGGCTGGAACAGTCAACCAGGGGCATTCAATTACAGAATTAGAAATCATTTTCGTCAGGAGACACCGCTGACAGCCAAAGGTGGCTCAGTGAGACATAAATACAGTGACAATAAAGCTGGAGAACCTTAGAGGTGACACTTTCACAACCCAAGGCTTTGACGTACTCACTGAAGCATTCCCAGCAGTCACCGTTCCATCCTTTTTAAAGATAGACGGGAGTTTTGCCAATTGTTCCAGAGTGGTCTGGGGTTTTGGGTGCTCGTCCTTTTGCATACTTTCTTTCCCCTTTTTTGTTTTCACTTCAATTGGTGCCATCTCAGCATTAAAGTAACCAGCATCATGAGCTGCAACCACAAAAAGGAAAATAAAAGGACTCTGATAAAAATATCAAGATGATTGCGCAGCATGACCAATAATCCTATTTTCATGTGCACACAACTTTTGCTCTATTTTAACGAAGAGCTCAGGGACAGTACTGTTTACGCTTTTTTTTTGTTTACATAGGCTGGTTGGTGTTTTATTGTTTGTTTTTTTAGAAACTGGGCAAAAACTCTACAAGTACGTTCTCAAACTTCTCCAAAGAAAGTCTCAAATATTAAAGTGTTATTTCAGCTTTAAATAACTGAACTCTTTTTTTTTTAACCACTAGATTTACTTTTGGTACACATCCCCCTGTATTGTTGCTTTATTCTACAGCTCTGTCACTTATCAGAGGGCCAAGAAGCTGTAAATCTCACTCAGAGAGGAATGTGAAAAAAATCCTGAGCCACATTTTCTCTGTTGATAACCAACATGAGCTATTGTTTAACAATTACAATCCTGTTCGAGCTGCTCCTCCACAGCATCTCACAGTCAAGTCACAATCTTAGAACGCGATTCAGCTGCCTAAACAACCTGAGACAATTCAAGGCATTGTAGGTATCTAAGATGCCTGTAAGAGCATCTGGCCACACCACCTAAGATGACATTAGACGCCAATATTCAGACAACTAAATGCTACCTTTTGTGTCCACAACGTTGATCTGAACATATTTGATTTAAAAACAAAACAACTCCCATCTCCCAAAACTGAACCAAGACTCCCAGCCACTTCAAATCATTCCACAAATGCAACCCTAAGGGATTTAAAACTAAGACACTGAAATTGCCAGAGCTGATGTTTTTTAGCTACCTCTGAACTTTCTCAGTAAATTCTACAACATCTTTTTCTTTCCTGATTAGCCCCAGGACTCTCTCTTTAGTGTGGAGTAAGATGAGCTGGTCATAACAAGCAGAAATAAAAACAGCAAAGCAAAATCCTAGAAAACAAGAAAGAAGCAAAAGCCTCTTCAGGGGTGCAGTTTCTAAAAAAGGCTCCAGGAATGACAGGAGTTAGCTAACAAGATCAGCAGGGAAGGTAACACACAACCGAGAAAAGTTACAAAAAGCACTGCTACACCCACTGAAAAAAAAACACAAAATCTTCCTTCGAGAGCAGCAGCTGTTAAAAAGCACCATCATTAGAATCTAAAAGTATGCTGAGATCTTTGCTTCTTATGTTCACTTTTGGATTGCAATGTATGTTGAAGCCCCAGGACGACCACTACACATTCTACTGGCTTTTGGCCTACCATCCTGTTGACATTATCAATCAATTTCACAGTAACCCAATGCCTCTGAATTATGGCTTTGGCATGTAAACCAGCCAGAGAACAGTTTAAATGCAGGTCCTGAACAAATATCCCCTCTTCAGATTCCATCTTCTCTAACTGTCCAAGGGTTGTAGACTAGCATATGATTTGCAAAAGGAAGAAAAAGGATTTAGATCAGTTATAGCACATGCTGGCATGCAAGAAGGATGTGGGTCGCTGTGGGAGAGGACTGCTCTGCAGTGAAGCGGAAAGAAAGGAGAGGAGTCAGGCATGCCTGGGGCAACGCTGCTCTGCTGCAGGGAAGACAAAGGCAAGGCACCCCACCAAAAGGCGCGCCAGCAAGCTACATTCATGAACATGGATCCTGTTCAGGCAGGAGGTGACACGTGACAGGCCTGAATGGCTACTGAATGTCCACTAGGAAGACGCAGCAAGCCAGTGGAAAGGGGCTCCTTACTTAACCTGCTGATAGGCACAACACCTGACTCGGTATATTCAAAGTCAAACCCCCTAGGGAGTGGGCTACTTGTATCACAGGGCAAACAAAAGCATGAATTACAGTATCTGCAAATCAAAAGACAAATTACACCAAGATGCATGAGCTACACAAAACTTAAAAATACTTTGAATCGATGCTAAAAACTGACTAGATTTGAAACTGGTATCATATAAACGCTTCCATTCCTAAATTTACTAACCAGCTTTGCATCTCTGTTGCGTTTTGAATGCGTATCGGTCACAGTCCTCTCGCGTGATGTTGTATTTTGCAGCCAGATTTTCAGCTGTAACTGCCATAGGTATTTTAACATGCGTATCTGTTAGACCTTCCCACAGTGTGTCTTCCAACTGCATGGAACATTATGAAAAGAAAATTATAAAGCACTGCAATATTAACATTTATTATTGACAGTTTCTAATTATTCAGCAGCCACTTGGAAACTAACGTCTCTTTGTAAAATTAACTCAGGTTACCTACAGATACTTTATTTAAATTAGAACAAACACACTGCAAAACAGTATGCAAGTTCTTGTGTGTTATTTTAGTTAATCTACGTTGTGCTCTAGTGTGGTTCTTTCCGCTCATATGTGGCCCTGAGAGGTTTGGGAAAAGCCTATGGTTCTTAGCATTTCAACATATTTCACTGCTTCATGAATTATTTATTAGAGACCTGTGAGAAAACACACCTGTCTTTCTGGTTACCAAGAAGGACAGGTGAGGAACTGAAAAGGCATAGCAGCCTACTGATTCTTCGGCTCTCTCTCTACTGCCAAGTAAAATAACCTTACTTGAGTCAAAGGTTTCTGTGGGTAAAACATCTCAGGTGAGAAAATACGCAAGTCTAACTTCACTTAACCTGATAAAGGCAGTCCAGATGGGTTTTGTCACCTCTCTGTCACCAGTAAAGTTCCGCAAGATAAATCACTCATTCACCTGCAACTGTACAATTCAACTATCTTCATGGTAAGAACCCAGTGGCACCTACGGAGACTCAGTGTCATCAGCAACCCTGTGAAGGTGTTCCCCGTAGGTACTGAGGCTCAGTCAACAGTGCCGCACCAGATTCACAGAACAGAGTCAAGCATACCTCATGTTCACCATCGTCATAATGGAAAAACAGCGTAGAAAAAACCAAAGGGCTGAAACACTGAAATACCCCAATTTAGCATTTTGATGTTGGTTATGACCCACTGAATAAATGGTAATCATCAGAGCAGAACTGGATCCTGCTCCAAATTTCCTACAGTATTCACTAAGGATATATCTTCAGGAGATAATGTAAAAATAATTTCTCTGTCAATGGATTTATTTTCAATTTACCATTTTTAAAATGCTTACAACTTGGAGGTATACATGTCTTTTACCAGTCTATCTACCCATTGCTAGCCTTACTAGCTTCACCTAAACTGTGTATGCCTCTATTTCACTGCCTCTGACATCAGAAAATTTTTTATATTATATACAGTACTTTGATGGGAGGTACCAAGTGAACTAAGTTTTGTGTCTAAGAGTTTATTGATATGTTTAACATGGAACAGGAGTTCAAAGATAGTTTTGGAAAAGTTAGAAAACTGGCATGCTTAACAAAATTGCCTGAACCTACTGTTTTCATAATGACTGAATAAATGCTTTGGACAACTAAATCAGGATCTAATCTCCAGTAATTTCATTAGCAAGGATATAGCGTCTACAGGCCCAATACTTTACGTTGCTGTGTAAACATGACTTTATTCACAGGGAAACAGAAAAAGTAAAAAAAAAGTACTAGACCTTGAGTTCTGCTCCTAATCTGGTTCCAAATCGAATGTTTCGAACTGCATAAGGAGCCTGACTCATATTTTCAGCTCCGCCACACAGAACAACTTCTGAGTCATTAAGGCAAATTTCCTGTTAACAGAAAAACAAAACAGATCTAGGATTTAGTTTGCTGGTTTTGTAAGACAATAACAACTGTTTTAGAAAAAGACCCCGTCACCTACAAAGCCACACACAGAGAATGAATTCATGCTTAGCCATGTGTATATTTATGAAGGGTTTACCCTTCTATTAAGATTGGGGTCTGCCTCTTTCATTACGTGTTCCTTCTTCTTCCTTTCAGCAAGGAATGATTATATCAATGAGGGAGGAAGAGAATATGGGTGCACGCATGTGACAGGACTGATGGACAAAGCCATTACGCATCTGCATGCTTGTGTGGTTAGGTTCACAGATGGTTGAACTTTTTTTTTTTTGGAGCTCCTAATCTTCTCAAAAGGAACACAAATTAAACCTCAAAGCCTGAAACTAGACCTTACGATTCTAAAAAAAAGGGGACATCATTTTAGAAAACATTAGCCAGGTAGGCTGCCAAAAGAAACCCCCAAAACGCACTAATTCATCACTGACAAATCGCACAGAACCTAAAAGTCCCAATTCCTAAACGCACCATCAGACCACTCAAAAATTCTGCTTCCTTAAAATGATTCACTCGGACAGTTAAGGTTATTTGTGTACTGGAATGGAAGCAGATGAAATTATCTTGATATGCATTTCAGATGACTAGTCAATAATTACTACGACTGATTTGCAGTAATATGTGCTGAGATGCACCCTATGGTTACCAAAAACTTTGTGCACATTTAAGAAGCTCAGAATAGAATCCACAGCTTTGTTGTGTGCCAGGGAAATACAGAAACGTTAGCTGCATTGATGAAATGCCATCTTTGGAAAAGACCTCGCAACCATACTTTCAATGTAAGTGGTCAAATTCTCCACCAGATTTTTTCAGTGTAGGCTAACGTGTGTATAGCCTTTGCAGAAAGCACTAGAAAAAACAGTTACATGGATATTATTGTAAACATGTAACCTTAACTCGACATTGTCTTCCACAATTTTTCCTCTAGAGGATCAGACCTAAAATAATTCTCTAGCCAATGGGAACTTCTTTAAAAAAAAAAAAAACCACAACTATGTGCTTGCTCAAATATTCATAAAATACCCTTTAATTTTGTAAAGTCTAGACCACTGCTAGTCGTAGACCACTGATCTCTATGAACAAATGAAATAAATATCACTGTACCATCTTACTCAGTGGTTTTGGCCAACCACTCAAAGAGAAGGTGATTTTATTCTATTTTAGAAGAAATGACGCTATAAATGATCTAACCCATGAGAGGGTTCAGATCTTTGAAAAAAAAGACACTTAAAAAGCACAAGTTGCTGCTTAGCTAGCTAGCTAGGTGAGAATATAAACAATGATCAAAAGATGAAAGCGTCCTGTTGTGGTTCTGATGCCCAGTAATTCCAATTCATACAAACAGGATCACAGAATGCAACTATTGCACAGCTGAGCTCTATTTCACCGGCTAACACTTGCTGCATTCCTTAGATGAAACTCAAAATAGCTACAATGATGATTTTTAAAACCAACCACAAAATATGGCACTGTGGAGGCTGAACTCTTGCACAAAACCATGCAGGGCAATAGGAAGTCCCTACCAGCGGTGGCTAAAAATCCATGATAAGACTCATCCCAAACACGAAGTACACATTTCTACACCCGTCTCTTCTCTCATGTTAACAGTCTGATGAAGGTTACAACTAATACAGAAAGAAAGAGCTTTGTACCTGACATCCACTGGCAATGGATTGGAAACCAGAGCCACAAAGTCTGTTGACAGTGAGGGCTGGAACTGGGACAGGAATTCCCACACGTAAACCAACATGTCTTGCAATATAAATCGCATCTGCGGAGCTCTGCAGACAGAACAAACAGGGGGTTTTGTTACACTCTAGTTTCTTTGGAAAGTAAAAGACTTGATGGGAAGTCAGAATGGTGTAATTGCATCACTGATATGCGTGTGTTCAACAGAAATCTGAAGTCATAACTTTGCTTCACTTCAAAACCACACCATCCTATATGATCAAAAAGGACCAATGTCTTAATACGCGTTTTAAAGAAACTCCGTGTCGTAAAGGCTAGACATCAGGCCAAAAACGGGACTACAGATGTTAAGACTGAAGTCAGCAACTTAATAGTCTTATGTTTTCCCTTATTTTCAAAGCAGCATACACACAACAGACTGACATAAGACCAGATTCTGACTGGCAAGCAGCACTTGTTTCAAGGTAAACTAAAATTGCTCAGACTAACAGGGGGAGGCCCCCAAAAAACAGACAGTGTGGAAAATGCGGAGATGCCATTGCTGCTTCATATCCACTTTGTGAAATTTTGTAACTGTGATGTTCTAATTGGACACTGGCCTGTTCTAACATTGAAATCTCATTCCTCCAAAACTTTTCAAAGATGGTTATATCAGACTTATACTTGAAAAGCAAAGTAGTGCACACAGAGCAGCCTGCTTCAGAACCCACTCCTTCCATAAACCAGGCTCCAACATGAGATGAAACAAAAATAATGAGGCTTTTGCATTTCAACTACTGAGTCAGCAGATGATGGCGAGTGCAGGTACAGAATAAAAAATTGTAACAGCACTGCTATAGGTTTGTAATGGACCTTTTCCAAACAGAGAGAACACTCATGCTCTTGGGGATCATGCCCTAAGCTAATATGTATTATAAAGACAAAGCTCTGTGCACAATGCTACCTGCCAATGCAAGTTCAGGGGAAAAAAAAAAATTAGTCAAGCCACTTCTGCTGAAGAAGGGGAGTTTAAAATGGTCATACATTCATAGTTATTTAAACTTAATCATATAATATTTAAAAGGAATCCAGAACTAAAAAAAGAAAATCTATTGGGATGGGGAAATATGATGCAAAGGAAAAGAAATGTAATTTCAACATGAAAAGACCTTTTTTTTATTAGGAGAAAGCTATTTTTCTGTGAAAGCATTACAGGAGATTTGGATGCTGCAATTTTTTTTCTTAGGCCACAAACAGTTCTTACAAAACCTAAAAAGTTGAATAAAAGAAGCTGAGATGGTAGCTGTAGGGGACTGAATAACCAAAAGCTACTCTTTTGGCTGAAAATCCTTAAGAAAGAATACTGCACGTTTGTTCACTTATGAAAGTTCTCAGGTATTTTTCTTCTGCACCCTTGAAACACTCAATGCAAAATAAGGCTGCTTAACCTTAATAATGGTGAAGTCAGAATACAAACCAAAACCAACCAGAAATGCTCTTTGCTGTCTTGCCTAAAACAAAGACCCTAATCTAGATACGTGGATAATTGCAGTTTTGCAATGCTGGTGCCCTGCATACAATAGGATCTACACCACAAGCTCTTTGGAAAAGCTATGATTGTCCAAATCCACGGCATGTATCCCTTCAGCTCAAAGTAAACTCATGTTCACTCAAAAAAATTCTATTTAGAAAACTCAAGGGAAGTGGGCTCAAATCAGTTACAGTCTCCAAAAAGAAAGGGATTTATCTATTTCAGTGAAAACTCACTGATCATTTGAGTTCCACAGCTCAAGTCATTAAAATAGGAAAAATGTGCCAGGGATTACCAACTAACCGCTCAATGAATCCGCATTTTTAAATCAGCTTGTCCTACTTTAAACTACCTTTGGTACCAAAAAAAGAAAGCTAAGCCTTGCTCCCAATAATATCACAAATCATGCAGGGTACATCCCTTAAACGTGAACAGGAAACACTACACTATAATCGCTACTTACCCATTCCATTTCCACCCCTTTGGTTTATTCTTGGCTGCAAAGCAGAGGTAGCTATCTATAGGACCACACTGAAGGAGACGACTGAAATAATCACTGACCAGCAAATCTTCCATGCTACCAACCTGCATGACACTGCCGACAATGACACTGTCAATGATCTCAGGAGAGACCTTGCCAGCAGCCAGTGCAGCTCGAGCAGCGTGTTCTGTCAGATCGGTGGCTGTGAAGTCCTTCAGCAAACCTCCATAGGTCCCGAAAGGAGTTCGCTTCGCCGCAACAATGAATACACCTGCAACAGAAGCAAGAATTATCCAGATGTGCAGAGTCTAACAAACAGAAAATCACCAAGTCAGCCTCAACTGAATAACACCCTAAATTCACAAGAGGCTTTGTAAATAAATATAGACAATGTGAAGCCACGCAGTTCAAGATAAATAAGCCATACGATACAGCAATACTTTAGACTGGGAAGGTATGCAGAATTAATGATCAGAAAGAAAAGCTGGGAAGATTCCAGAAATACCTCTTTTCCACAAAGAGGCTTGAAAAAAAACAGATAATTTGGATACTGGGCAGACAAAGGAGGCTGCCACACCACATCAGACATCAGTGCTAGTGTACTAAAAGCGTGAAAGTAACATTCATGAAATCCCACAGTGGACACCTGTGAAATAATCAGATGAGGAACAGTTCTTTTAAGAAACAAAGAGGCCATTCCCTCATCCTAGAAAAATCAGCAGATTTGTGGCTTATACTCTGAAACAGTTTTCACAAAGAATTAAAAAAAACCAAAACAATAAAGCAAACCAAAAAACCTTTTTATATGCATTTTATCTTTGATTCCTTTAACTTAAGAGGAAAAACATTCCCTAATCAAAAACTTCACGGTATTTCCAGAATTACACAGGCCATCTAAACTGCACTAGCATCGGTCTTCCAGTTTCTGAGAAGAAAATCCAGTTTTCAACAGAGAGCGTGTGCAAGCGCATGCGTACAAGTGCATTGGCCAGAAGTAGTCTATATGAATTTCAGCTTGGGAGAAGCTGTCTCTGAACCGAACCGAACATCTACTGACTGCTCGTCACAGCGGCGCTCTGCTTCTGCGTGAGAAACACGCAGGAGGCAGCCTGTGAACTTTCCCCCAGTTGAACAACAGAGCTCACACACCCCTTTTCTACAGCTGCCATGAAGCCTCCACAGTTATTTTAAGGAACACTAGAAGGATATATTCAGATGTAAGAATGAAGGCAAATGAAAATGCCTGTTCATTAAGCTGCTCATGAACACTGTTTTCAAGCCTTCTGTTAAAGGCCGTGCGATCCATACTCTTTGGCTGGTTTGTCAGAGGGAGGGTGCTCCTCTGTCTCTCATGTACTTGGATCCCAGACCAGGTGATTTACAGAAAAGGGCTTTCCAAACTGGTGAAGGTCAAGCTTGCTCCACTGACAAGGACTTGAATGCAATGTTGGGATCTGAAACAGGCAATGCATATGCTCAGAAGATCATCTGGGAAATACCAAGTAGACTAAGCATGAATTGCAGCTTCAAGGACAGGGAGGAATGCTAAAACCAACGTGGCTTTCAAAACCATGAAGACAGCAGAACAGAGTAACACCCTCACACCCTGATGCTGCCCCTGGGCTTCTTTCTGGGGTACCCAGAAGACCTTAGAAAGAAGTCTTTGCTAAGCACACTACTGCTGCTCCCTTAAAATGTAGTGCTGACACAGTAACTCTTCAAAAACTGAGAAGCAGAATTTATTTCCTCAAAGGAATAAATAGCTGCTAACTATTATACATCCAAAAAGCCCACTCTTGAGGTTTTTAAGTGTAGAGGGAACACCACAGCCACTAAAAATATCTCTCTCTCGAGGTCTCTGTATATTCAGAGGCTGAAAAGTACCAAAGTTCCGCCAAATGCTTGGAACTAACCCCTTGTATACACGTAGTATATGCTATATTCGTCATTGTTTTTCACTCTTCATTTAATCATCATTCAGCTGATACCAGCAAGTAATTCAATTTAATCCAAAACAATTCTTAATCCATTGACTGAAAAGTTTTTACTCTGGTTGTACATATTTTTTCGAAAAAAGCTGAAAACTACTAACAGACACAACATGTGAACCCCTACAATTTTTTTAACAAAGGTGAGGATGCTTTAACTGATTTATGTTTATGGAAAATGGGTGTGTTCAACACAGTCACTCCAGGAGTAGTTCCTGGACTTTCTAAGTATTCAGGTGACAGATTTAAATTTACACCAGCAGTTTTCATTTAACTATCCAAAATGTATTGTATTAACAATAATTTATTGAATGTTAAGTTTGAGTCTTCATTAAATGCTAACAACGCTTGTAAAAAAAAAGACCCTTAGCTCTTTTAAGGATGATCTCATGTTCCTAAGCTTATCTTCCCGGCTGCAAAGCAGGCCTTGACACTCATCTTGCCAGCACTCCTCCTGCCCACTGATTCCTGTCCCTCTGTCTCCTCCAAAATCGTGCCAGCACAGCTGGTTGCAAGGCTTTGCTGCAGACCAGCTCAGGGACCTGCTTAAAAGAACTAGCTCTCCTCCCTTTTGGCCAGGTTGTTGGTTATCCACATTATTTGCTGAATCACATAGACTCTGTTGCCTTACAAATAAACAGTCCAGGGGCGAGGATGGAACTTTGCCCTTAAACCTTCCTTTCACAATAATAACAACATCTCTCTCTTTCACAGAGGCTGCTCACTGCTGCCTGGGGCCAAAGCGTAAACGAGACCAGATCACACAACTGCAGTAGCTGAAGACTAACCCAGAGTCGGCAGAAAATGAGGGGCTAATTTTCATTTGGATCAGTTCTGTGACACAGTTCACCTTCTGGCTGCTCAACAGAACAGTAATTCCAGACTAAGAGAGAAGGTTGGATTGAACCAGTAAGGGAAGAAGCAGCAGCAGCACAACCTGCATTGAGTTATGCTGAATTAAACTGACCACAGAGCCATACCCCTAAGGGTATATTACTCCAGAGCCTGCCTAATTTTGCTTGATTGGAGAGACATCTACAAACGCTACTCCCTCCACAAAACTTCAGGAGGGGTGACAAGGGGTGGCTGAAGTCCTGAGTGAGAAAGGACTCTGCGGCCTTTGTCAGCTCTTCCTAAGTCCCCGTTAATGTTCTACATTACCATGACAAGACTTCCAGAGTCTCTGCAATTTTCCAAGGTGATAAACACTGAATGAGAGCAGAATACTACCTAATGCATAGGGATCTGGAAACTTTTGGGGCTAGAAAGCAAAGAATCCTTATCAAATACTCAATTCAAAACATCTTTTAATCTGTTTTTGTTAACCACTTGCTGCTAAATGGGGTTCTGCTATTATAGGCCTGAAACATTCTCTAACCCTCCAACATTTCTCAAATGCACTTGGTATGAAAATATTTGTCAGATCATATTTTGAAGGCCTAAAAACCAATCATTAACCTCCAAAAAAAATAAGGAGCAAGAACAGTGTATGAAAAATATTGTTGCAAGAGATTAGAGAAGATTCTGAAACAGGCATAGAAAACTAACACCAAACAAGTATGGGCAAAGCTTCTCTCTGTATTACCCATTTCAGCAGAGCAATACAGAATTACTGCAACACTGACTAGACAGGCTTTCAGCACTGAAACCTCAAACCATGACTTATACATACGTTATTATTTAGGTACAGTCTGTCAAGTAGCAAAGCACTGTCAAATAGATAAAAAGCCCTATTTCAATAAATCTCAATTTTGTTTTCAAACAAGATCAGGTATTAAAGGGCATATTTATCTCATTTTAAGAAACACAAAATTTAAACCAGGCTGAGCATAAAGTACTTCTTTACGCAAAACACTTTGAGGAACTGTTGGCACTTACAGAGTTTATCCCGCCCTGTTATGCTAACACAGGCAGGGGCTGGATGTGACAAAATCAACTTTCAGTCACTGACACTTCGAGCGTCACTTCTAGTCACCGCACACAGACGTGGCCAGTTATTGGGCATACAGACGCACCCTTTGCTATAGGTTGGTTTGTACCATAACTGGCCTAAGCACTGCAGAAAGTCAAACGCAGGATATTCTGTTGTGCAAAGGGTTTGCAGGTTTGCTCAAAACAGAGGCTTGCGACCGACGCCGCGCACCCCTTCTCCGCCCTCTGCGCCTAACACGGTTCAGTGTTTTTTGAAAGGTCGCATTTATTTCCAGCTGTGTCTCGCACGGATGCTGACACAGCATGGACGAGACAGCGGGGAGGAACCTTCCCCCCCCCCCGAGGGACAGGAACGGCTTCAGAGGCTCCATTTTGGATTTTCTGACGAACAACGCGAGCTGCCGCCCGCGTTACGGGCCCCTACAACCGGGCCGCCCTTCCGGCCAGGGCTGGGCCTGCCCCGGCGAGGCCCGATCCCGCCACCCCAGGCAGGACAGCCCGGACAGCCGCGGCACGGCCGGTCGCCTTCGCCTCAGACCCGGCCCAGCCTCCCCGCCAGACCGGCCCGCCTTCACGGAGCCAGGCCGGGCCCCGCTCCCCCTCAGGGACCGGCGGCCGCGCCACTCCCGCCGAAGAGTCAGGGACCCCCTATCCCGCACACGGTGGCAGGGAGCCGCCCGCCCCGCCGCGGGCTGACAGGAGCCTCACCCCGCAGGAGCGCCATAGCCGCGCCGCGCCGCTCCGCACCCCTCCGCCGTCTGCCGCGCCCGGCCCGGCCCGGCCCGCCCCCTCGCCTGCGCCTGACCCCCCGCACATTCGCCACGCTGGGGGCGGAGGGCGCAGGCACGCGCAGGAGGCACTTTTTAATTTATTTAAAATTTCTTTTTTTTTATTTCACTTCTACTTGATTTGATTTCTCCCTCCTCGCCGTCCCCCCCGTCCCGTCCCGCGCCTGGAAAGGGCGGCGCGGGCTTTGGCGAATCGGCGACGGAGGAGGAAACGGCGAGCGGGCGGCGCGGACCCCGCGGACCCCGCGGCGTTGCCCCGGCAACGGCGGCCGCGGCGGAGGTAGGCCCCGAGCGGCGGCGGGCGAACCGAGCCTCCTCCGCCCCGGCCCGGCGCGGCCCGGCCCGGCCCGGCCCGGCGCCGCCCCACCGCGGTCCGTGATGAGTAGCCACTGCGCAAGCCGAGTTCCGCGGGACCGGTGAGGAAGCTTGTGCTGGGGAAGGCACCTGAGACCCGCGGGCGGCGGACAGGGCCGGCCCCGGGGAGCCCTGAGGGCGGCTCCCCTCCCTCACGGGGCGAAGTCGCCCCTCTGAGCGCCTCAGTGGAGGTTCGCAGCCCTGAGCCGCTTCGCAGTCCGTAGCTGGCCCAGCGCTGCCCCTATTTCCAAGCTTTATCCTTTCTGGACCTGCAGGGAGAAGAGTAGGACTTGCCTCCTGGTCTTCTCCGCGTCCCCTGTCCGTTGCAACCTCCCGGCTGTGGGTTGGGGATCCACAAAAAAGACCTGTCAAAGTTCTGGTGGTTGAAAATTCATGTCGAGGTATGGTTTACGTGCGTAAAAAAACTTTAGTGGAACCGTTCAGGCTGTCAGGCAGAAGATGGGAGGATCAGTAAAAATATTTCGTGTACAAATACAAATTGTCGTATGTCTTCATTGACGCAATTTAAGTTTTATGAATTTTCTAGAAGAAAAAATGTTTTCCTGTGAACAATCCCATTTTTGATTAAAAAAAAAAAAATCTTTCAACTGCTTTCCCTACGTAACTCCAATGATTTCCTGAATCTAGAGATGAGTGAATGTACAATGACATGCAACTTTGTCTTTAAAAAAAGCAGAGGGTTTTACTATATTTTCTCTCCCTGCCATTGACTTGACTTATCTCATTTAAGCACGTGCACAGGGGCTGGCACTGCGTCTCCTCTTCTCTGTTCATTTGCGATGGCCTGCAAGGCCGTAAGATCATAGAATCACAGAATGGTTTGGCTTGGAAGGGACCTCTAAAGGCCATCTAGTCCAACTCCTTGCAACGAGCAGGGACATCTTCAACTAGATCAGGTTGCTCAGAGCCCCGTCCAACCTGACCTGGAATGTTTCCAGGGATGGGGCATCCACCCCCTCTCTGGGCAACCTGGGCCAGTGCTTCACCACCCTCAGCGTAAAACGTTTCTTCCTTCTATCTAGTCTGAATCTCCCCTCTTTTAGTTTAAAGCCATTCCCCCTTGTCCTGTCGCAACAGGCCCGGCTAAAAAGTCTGTCCCCATCTTTCTTATAAGCCCCCTGTAAGTACTGAAAGGCCACAATAAGGTCTCCCCCAAGCCACCTCTTCTCCAGGCTGGACAACCCCAACTCTTTCTAATCAGCTCACAATATTTAAGCACCTCTGAAATTAAGTTATAACTTCTAAACCTTTCAAAGTCTTAAGTAAAAGCTTTGAGACTGTTCATTTGTGTTTGTAAAGTACTTTGTAATTTTAAAATAGAAGTGTTTCCAATATATAGAAGTAAATATTGAAAGGTGTATTTTTTACATTCCCATTTTTGACCAAAAGTCACGATTTCTTCAAAAGTGTTTATTTCACAATTTTTTTTATCCACAGCAGAATATTACAGTGACTATTACAAGCATTTTCCTATAAACAAAGATGTAGTTTACAGAGTTGTTCAAAATGGAAAAATATTTTATAAGCAGTAGTATTTCATCGACAGTATTCACTCCTGTATATCATTCAACTTCTTTGAGAGCAGCTATACCTTCTGCTTGTTAAGGTAATGAGACTTCACCCCCCCCAAAACCCCCAAACAAACTAGACATTGCACTGTAGTAGCACATTTTTTGATAATTTGTTTGGTTTTTTTTCTAATTTCAACTTAATTTGAAAATTTTTGTCCACTGGCATTTACATTTTGAAGTAAGTTGTATACTCACTGGGGAATATGTCCTCTGGATTGTTTTACTCAACATCTACATTGTTAGAACTTTTCAGGGGAAAAAAAAATATCAATTTATGAGTGCAATATATGTGACTCAATAAAGTTGGAGGAAAAAGGTTCATGGCAGTTCATGCAATTCATTTCAATTAGGTTATATTTATATGCAGTGGCAAAATGCTAATTTTTCAGTTAAATATGGTCTGAAAGAACAAGTTTGCACAGTTTTGTTCATTTACCCTTGAAAATTGAGGAAAACGACCTGTTTCAAGTGCATCTTTGTCACTTGTATCTTTTGCAAATCACACAAATGGAGGGTCTTATCTTGCAGAGACTCTAGGTAGCGTTGTGATTTCAGCGTTTAAGTTGCAGGATCAGGAGAGGCAGCCACGGCGTGTGCTTAAACTCTGCAACACGCCAACGTTTTGTCGCTGTTTCACTCATACAAGAAGTCCTTTTAGATACAGCGGAATAAGTTGTATGAGCAAAAAAGCGTTTATGATGTAGGATTGCATAAACTCAGTCTTGAAGTCTAATATTCTTTTCTACAGTCAACTACTACAACAGCTTTACCAGCCGAAAGATAAGCAACCTCAGCTACAAAATGCCAAAAAAGGAGAAAAAAAAAAAAATCAAAGCAAGTTTTTGGTGAAAATGAAGCATGTACGTAGTTCTGGATGCTTTTCGTAGGTCAGACAGCACACGCCTGAACTCGCGTTTGAAGCGTTGGTTTCACAGTGGTGGTGGTTGGTGTGGTTTGGTTTTTTGGGGGTTTCATTTTTGGGTTTTGTTTGGTTTTTTTTTTTTGATTCCCAATAGCGCTTTTCTGAGATACATTATACGTGCAAAAATCAGTGTGGGTCAGGATTGGTTTTGCTCCTAGGAACTTCAAAAGCATTTTTGCAGACCTCCTCAGAGTGAGATTTTCTAAGCAGACTTATAAATCCACAGACAACCTTTTATGACAGAACAATAAAAATATTCCCACGTTTTAACGCTTGTTTCAGAGAAACAGCGGTTGAGAAGTCAGTTACCTTAGTAACAGCTAAAGGCACACAGTGGGAAAACGCTCAACTTAATAATCAATATTTAAAAATAAAGACAGATCTGGAAAACAGCCAGCTTTCTCAAAGCCATGCTTTGTGTTAAATTTGCTTTTTAAATAAAGAAGTGCCAATCTGAGGAAAGACAGGTGTGCTCGAGCATAGCAATTTAACAAAATGAACATTTAAAAACAAATTTAAAAAATTACTAACAGAAAAGATAACATATATTAAAGATATTTCATACAGAGTCCTCTTCCAGATGGATTTTAATGGATAAACTACATTATCACAGATCGAGACATTAAATCCCAGTTCCCATCTATACGTACCAAGAGTTTTTAAGAAAGTCTCTGTGTTGTACATATAAATCACGATCCTGAAAATGCCAGTGAAAGACCATTATCCCCTAGAAGACCATTAACCACATTTTATAACTCTGATCAGCAACAAAATCGTTGCGGAAGAGGATTCTGCAGCAACCTGTCATTTAGTCTGAACGATAAGCATTGGTTTAATCAATCTGTCGGGAATTGTACTCCGAATAATTTCCATCAGAGAGAGGTAGAGACCTGAAGAGCCTGAGAGGAAACTGCTGGCCTAAGGTGAATTCTGAGAAGTAGCTCTGTGTTAAAACCGCCTTAGAGAAGGACTGAATTCTGCTTCGAATTATGTTTTTTATTTTTAAACTGCGATGACTACTATAGTGTGGAAAAAAGGAATGAGAGGCAATTAAAAAATTAAATTCAGAGCACTGCAAAAACATTCATTTGCAAAAGGTGAAAAGAGGTAGGTACAATAAATAAAAATATTGCAGATGAGCGACAGAAGAGCACGGGCTTGCTGGGCACAGACAGCAAAATGGTGGTGGTATCCTTATTGTATACGAAGGGGAGATGAAGGCACTACTGAATATACGCAGTAGATGCAGATGCTCAAGGACCGTAGCTTGGAGGTAGTGCTGGTACTGTACAAGCAATAAATTTTCTTCTGTAATTAGTTGGGTGATGGTTAGAGGAAAAGGTAACTTCTCCCTAGGGAATGGCCTTCAGTCTGTCCTTCACTGGTGACAGCCGTACTAAACCGTAGTCCATTTGAAACAAGGTATTCACCCACCGGCATAGACCAACATAATTCTTCACAGCACTCGACGACTTCTTTAAAAATGTGCTTTTGGATAGTAATATACATATATAGTACATACAGGACTCTTACAGTTTGTATATACATAGATTATATACATGATGTTTAAATCAAAACACACTCCTTATCTAAAAAGGTGACCGCAGCATGGCGGGATTTAGTGTATCTTTAAGAGACTTCACATTCTATTTTAATCCTCTGAGCAGACAGGGTACCTGATCATTAATTTGCTGTTTGGGTATGATTTACGCCAACTAAAAGTAGCCAGACGCAGAGAGGGGTTTTTTTGAAAGCTCTTAATCATCGTAGAATTGCTGAGACTTCAGGAACCGCAACCGCAAAAGCGGGTAAGTTCAGATCTGCTTGGACAAGACCATCGTGGAAGTGGAAAGGCCAAAATGCTCACAGCGCTAGGATGAGCGGGGCTTTCGCTGCTGCCAAACATCCTCATCCTCGCTGCGTTTTGGCACGCCGAGCTACGGCAGAAGCATCGCCACTGAACAGTTTGCAGACCGGTCACCGTCAGCATCGCTGTACAGCATCACTCAGCCTCGGGAACCCACCTTTTCCCTTCCGCAGCAAGGAGAGTGGCTGAGAAAAATCAATGACTGCTTTTGTAAGCAGCTGGCCCCTTTCAACATCTACCTGGTGAGGTCAGAGGGTTGGTTTGTTTTAATTTGTAAGTCAGGTAAAAAAAAAAAAAATCCATACAGAATTTGAACCGATTGCAATTACTCGTTTAAGGTTGTTGTAGACAAAGAGTTTGCGTTCACTCTTAAAGAAATGGCTTACATTACTAACACGCTATCTTACAATTTTTTTTTATGTTAAAACATTCCATTGCTTATCATCCAATTCCCTTTTGTTTTAAAACTTTTTTTTTTCTTTTTTAAAGTATTCTTCATTTATCTAAGCCCTGTATTTGCACGACTGGTAAAATTTCGGATGGCTATTGAAGTGAACAGAATTTGTCCACGGACCGCTATGGCTAGGACTAACCCACTGAACGTAAGTAGGACTGCGGACCCAAATATTAAACTGGGTTGCCTTAGCATGCCTTATCCATGCATGAGATTCTGATACGGGCCGTGTAAGAGGTCCGAGAACCTCGACAGCCACTGCATGAAAGTTTTTGGCTTTTAAGAGCACAGGGAAAGCCAAGAGCAGGGATCGGGATGACGCTCGTCCACACTAGAAGCAGGAGGCCTAAGGCAGTCCCTTGTCTCGAGATTATTTCACTAGGACGAATCCTTTGCAAGCCACCGATGTAAATTTCGTAATGGAAGAAAATCCAAACTGCCAACGTATTTGAATTCCCATGAAGCAGATGCACTGGATGTCGTTGGGAGGAGCAACAGCTTTTCTCAAACATAGAATTTGTGACAAATTGCACGTTGGTGGAAACAAGCGGCGTCCAAGCCCGTTACCTTAACCGGTGTGATAAACACACATTGCACCTTCTGCAATTTACTTTCTGAACTCACTATCGTGACAGTTACTAGCAAGAACAAGAGGCAGAACTGCATGTCCCGTTATTAACACATACAAACCCACCTAGCTGTTCGACAGATTACATGTCCTTCAAGGCAGCGTAACTGTCTCAGATTTTGTTTTTGATTTAACCGTCATTTCTTCATAGACACCTATGAAGATCAAAGTAAGCTGTCTCCCACTCACCACTCTTTTTTGTTAGTGGCTTTTGGAGACGATTATGGGCTTTGAACTATGTCAACATAAAATCAAGCAGTAAAAAATAAATCTACATTTCAAGTATCCTTATTCTGAGCTGCAAATTACCCCCCAAAAAAAAAATCACATACAGATCAGTCTCTTTTTTACTGTATAATTTAGCATCAATTTATTACTGTGTATTGGTTCTTCCAGGAACCTGTTTGGTCCATATTTAAAGAGCTCCTTAAATTCCTTTCGTGACTTTTCTTTCTTCGGTGGAGGTCTCTGGGTAGGAGAGGTGGGCTTAATTATATTTTCTTCAGACTTTATTGAGAAATCCCAAGTTGAGAGAAGCAGGGAGATGAATCGAGTCCATGGTTATGGAGGATGGGTTGAACGGAAACAAAACTGGGAACATGTGCTTGAAGTCTAACAGCAGCTGCGGAGGGTCATTTCGCTCTTGCAAGTGCGTCTATGAGGTGTGGGAGAAGAAAACAAATTTAGTATCAGTTGTTGCCTTTTCTTTGCATTTGTCATGTTTGTCATCATCAACGGCTTGAGAATGTACACAATTTTAGAGATATTGCAAAAAACAGTGAGAACTATTTTGTTCTCTATTGCAGCAGCCTTCCTCTGAGCAAATATTTACAGGAACATCTACACAGACTATAGAAAACACCGCTTCAGAAGAACCTGGCTACATTTTCTACATGACCACGAAGCAAGACACAGGACTTGGAAACAACACGACCCCCTTGCACAGCAAAAGCAGCACTGCAGGATACCAGCACACCACTTTCGATTCAGCCGCTCGGTGATGGAGGCATATTCTAGGAGTAGTTGAACACGTTTCTGTTTCCATTTCCTGCCTCCTCCTTGCGAGCGTTAAAAGAAGTTTGGTTTTCATTTATTTATTTTTCCTTTAGTTGCCAACTTCTGCCTTGTATCTCAGAAGTAACTCCGTTTCACCGATGCTTCGCTGACTCCTGCAACCTTGCTTCTGAGTCGCGTTGCTACTAAAGAGCGTTGCGTTAGCTGAGCTGGGAGCTTAGGTGCTTACTGCTCTTTGTGATTAACGGCCTGGTTATCCCTGCAGCTGTACGTTGCAAGTAAGCGTGTGCACACGCAGAGCGCTAAGTTCAGGACGACATGCAGCAGCATGCCTATTACAAAATGCCCGAGTTAGTACTAATGACATCTGTATTAAGTCATGACTATCCCCTCCACTTTACAGCCCTTTAATTTACCTGTATGTCTCGTATGAAAGCTACTGTCACACGTTCTTCAAACTCATTCACAGGAGTGTAGAGATTAAGTATCTTTACAATCTGTCGAAAACAAAATAGGATTACAGACGGTCATGAGAAGCCAAATTTTTCCAGAATGCAAAGCACCACTAACATTTTGTCTTGATATGGCCATTACAAGTCTCCTATGACGCTACTGAGAAGCAGAAGTAGCGCAAGTATCATCCTGCTGTTCCTTTGCCTGCTGTAAGGTATGGTAAGCATCTGCGGACCTGTCAAAGTCACTTACGGCAACATTTGTAAATTGGGAATAGACTTGAACATCAGATTTATACAGGGACTCCACTCGGTTGGCACATGGTGACACGGGTGACCGCTTCCCACTACTTCTGATGTCGCCTCTACAACGCTTCTCCTCATGCTACCTCAACTCCTGCTCCTCCCCTACCACCCCTCAAGAACACGTTATAGAAGGGGAGATGGAGATACAGGAGAAAGGATCCCCAAGAATCACTGGAGATCAGCTCACACCTCTCGCTTCTCCCTTGCTACGACATTATCAAATTAAGGCCAGGCAATCCAGCAGCAAAGAACATGAGTTTACATCCTCCTGGAGTGGAGTCTCAAAGTTTCAGGTCGGATCCAGCCAGCCTAGGTGGGCAGTTCTCAACCTCCTGCCCCAAATATGAGTCCTTGCTGGGCATCCTGCAGACCTAGCCAGGTTAGACCCTGGCAAAAGACAACAGGTGGGTTTAAAATCCCAAGTGTCTGACTTATACCACCAACTCCTCAGGGCTGGGTTTCATCTGTGAACATTTCTGCTGGAGCTCCAGCGCCACCAGCAGCACCGTAAGAGAGGAGCTGCCGCGATGACCACCTCTGACAGGGGTCAATGCCAAACGTCAGTCCTGAAAAGGACAAGTTGTCCCCACCGTGGGAATGGCACGCTGAGTCTGGGCAGTGAAGAGCTGGCACCGGGAGACCACCCTTTCCCACTCCTTTAATTATCAGCACCCTCTGGTGCAAATCTCTGCCCTGCTCCCTACCTGCTGTGTCGTGAGCGATGTGCACAAGGAGCAGATGGCCTCGGCATCTTCCGAGGTTTTCTTTTTCAGCTGCAGCAGCTGTGCCGCCTGAATCAAGGGCTCCAAAGTTTGTGCCGCTCCACTCTGCTGCAGGTTCTTCCCACGCAGCCATTCCTCCAGCTGGCTTATGTTAAACCTGGGTAAGCAGCCAAGACGAGACGTGAGCCGAGAGATAAGACGTAGCATCTCAAAAATCCTCTACGAGACTCAAGGTATGTTGCAGTGCTGGTAGATGTGGCTTTTTGTGATGCATATTTGTGATACACATGGCAAGAGACAACCGGACCAAAGCTTGATACTCAACAACTCAAAGCAAAATTTATACTCTATGTACCTTAGAAATAGATGAGCCGTGTAACAGCTGAACAGCACAAGGAATGTGCTTTTCCACAGCAGATAAGTTCGAGTTTTAAAAGTCAGTTAAAATTAGGCTTTTAGGCAAGCTTTTAAATGCTAACAAAATCCTGCAAGGTACCCAAGTACCTTTGAAAATACCTACGCAAAAAATGCCTTTGCCTGTGCCCGCTCCCAGGCTCACGGGGAACATGCAAAGGATCCACCATGGGAAGGGGAGAGAGTAGCAAAAGGGAGGTTTAAACCATTTACACGGAGAAGTAAGCCGATAGATTTATGCCAGAGCTGATGAATATTCATGACCCCTTTCTGGCAAGTTTGCACTAGCTGTCCTTTCAAATTTCAATCCTTATTACAACACTATGCTATGACAGCGATGGGGCACGCAGGCCCCTGATCCCAGCCCAGCAGATGTCCGTGCTGCCGCTTGCCTGCAGCTCGCGGGAGGCCAGAGGCACTTCACACAGCAACAGCTTTAAGATCCACCTGCAGAATCGGCGCCTTTGACGCTGCAACACTTGTTAACGTTAAAACCAGCAGACACGGCAGCGGGAGGGAACCACGGAGACTTCTCCATCCCAGTATGTAAATCCATCCTACATCGCCTGGTGTAGTCTTTGGGCTGTGCAGCCTTCCCTGCTCAGGCTGGGTGAGGCAAGGCTGGGGAAAGCCCACCCCAGAGATAATTACCGTAACACGCATTTAATTCACAAGCGGCACAGCAAACTGCATTGCACGGGCATTACTCAATGGGGGTTAGTTTGAACTGCCACTGCATCGGTCTCCTGCTGAATCCAAACAGTGTCTCCCCTCCCTTACACCACTGCATTTTATTTTCCTATTTTCCACCACCTTATAAAATTAACAAAAATGCCTTAAGCAGGTACATCCCCGCCCCAAGCCTGTGTCCCACCTTAGCTGCATGCCCGTGCTCCACGAGCAGACATCCTTCCTCAGCAGGAGGTTGTTCAGGGCGACGGCGTTGATCATGTAGAAGAGCTGCTTGAAGACCTGCTGCACGATCTCTGGGTCCAGACCCTGGTCATACATGATGCTGTAGAATGTGTTCAGCTGGCGAATGATTGCGTCTAAGCTGTAGGAGCTGTCCCCATCAGCCATGCTGGAGGAGCGGTTCCTGTAGCCCATCGGTTTGACACCAGAAAGCCCCTGGATGCTCTCATTTTCCAGCACTGCAGACACTGAAAAAGGGGGAAAAAATCAGCTAAAAAAAGCCCGCATCCACCTATTAGTCACTGGAGGTAAGAAATGCTCCTTCATGGGTGGCCATAAACATGCAGCAGTGTCAAAGTGATGCAACGCGATGGATGCTGGGAGGTCTGAAAAGTAGGACAGATCCATGAATTGCTAGTCTATTCTGAGAATATGAAATAGTTGATGCATATAGAATATCTATAAGATCACGCTTCTTTTCCCACTCGGTGTTACTACACAGAAATCACTTACCATGCTGCAGAAACTGGGAACACCTCTCCTTTGAGCTGTAATCAATTCTCCCTCTATACCCATCACAGAGCCTTAAATTCTGCAGTTAAAGTGATTAATTGGCTCAAAGGATTGGGAGAAATGAAGATAGATTAAAAGAAAGAAAATTCTTACAGCCTGACTAACTGATAGAGGAACAGGACAACTTTCTGCAAGGAGCAGGAGGTACGTGCAGCGATGGTAGGAGGTGGTGCCGTCGGATACAGCCAGAATTTGTGCAGTGACATTTGAAGGGTAAAGGGAAAGTCCCAGATACAGAGGAGCCCAGGCTGGGAGCTCAAGGAAAACACCAGCAGCCAAAAAATATAAAGCACTGAGAACAGCCCCTCAATTAGCTTAGCAAAGAGGACAGCTTTAGCTGAGGAGGTAAGTCTTCTCATACTGACTCACCCTTGCAAAACAAGGTCTTTACTAGTCTCTTGTTCCTCTTCCCAATTCTCCCCTCCCTCATAATGTGCATTTCCACCCACAAAAAGCTTAACCATGAACCTGGTCTGGAGGGCAACGCTGTTCCTACGGACCCACCAGCACCACCTCACCTCTGTCAGTACCTCCCCAACAGAAAGGAAGGAGAGATCTTCTATCACGGGGGGAAAAAAAACCCTCATCCCTATTAGTTTCTATCATGGGGGAAAAGAAAAACCCATCTAGGTCTGCCTCCCTAACTCCAGGTCACTGTTAACACGAGGACCTGCTCCAAACCAAGCCTTTTTTTGCAACATGTGCCTCTCTACCAACCGCGGGCTTTTCCTTTGGGGAGAAGTCATGCTAGCACCGTACAAAGGTCTGAAAAACACTCAGAGTACATAATTACAGAAAAAAAAACCCCAAAACCAAACCCTCCTCAAAGCTGATGTGCTGTGAACTTACCGATCATGGGTTGGAGTATGCCCTCTGCTATCTTAATGAGCTGCTGGTAGATCTGGATGGAGAGGTGGCTCAGCACCTGGCGGTACTCGGTCAGGTCGAAGTTCTTCAGACAGTGCTCGTTCTGCTTAGGCGTGTTTTGTGTCATGAAACCCTGAACAGAAGGAGATCAAAACACCTGGTTTCATTATTCCACCTATTTATAGTCCAGTAAAATCATTGTATTAAAAAAAAAACCAACAAACAACCTTTGAGTACAGTATATCCAGATACGTTACCAAGTATGTTTTTAGTCTATTATAGAAAAGATCAAGACTCATAAATCACTGTTGATTTACTCAGGCATTTGCTCATAAATTACTACTGGAGGGCTGCTTTTTGCAGAACAGCATCACTAAGCAGTAAGTTTTTCATTTTAGCTTTAGCAAGGAGCAACATTTGTATTAACTGCAATATATATATGAACTAGAAAATGACATTTCGGCCCCTGAAAAACTTCTTTTAGCTATTCGTTTATCCCTGTGAGTTGCAATTCTTTATGGGAAACCAAATATTTTGAGATTAAGCTACTAGAAAATGGAAAAAAAAAAGTTATGATAACCACACGCTATATGCTCGGACGGCGTTTTAAACTGATCCGAAGTTCAGAAATCTCTCCAAGTAACTGAATTTATTCCCTGCCTTTTGCTGAAGCAGCAGCTGGCCTCTGATCCTGTAAGTGGACGCTGTAGCCCTGAGTTCTGGGCTCAGACATTAATGCCAGTTTTGCTGGCAGAAGCAAAGGTGCCCTTAATTTTGTAATTAACACAGATGCTTTAATTGCCTGTTCATATGGTCCTACCAATCTGGTGTCAAAATGAGAACTATGTAACTCTTTTTGTTGCGTGCTGACTAGCAAAATGCAAAAATACAACATGTACAATGTGAGTTGACTTCAGAATTTCTCATTTTTCTTGACTAATGAGAACGTGTCATGCTCTTTGCACTGCAAGGTTGCTGTTAGGTTGGGTTTTTTCTTTTAAACTTGCTTTCTTAAAAATAGGCTGGATTTCAAACTAGAGATAACAGTATTTTGGAAACTGCTCAGAATGGTTTTTCCCCTCTGTTTTTTGCACCGAATTATCAACTGAATTAGTAAATAGCTGGTTCATTTAACACAGTAAATCATGGCAAAGAATGTGAAATTTAAGTTTCGGTTGGGTTTTTTTTTCTTACCCTGCTGGTTTTCTAGAGAAGATTTTCTCTAAATGTAATGTTGTTATCCAGGCAGAAGAGGGCAAACAGGAGCATAATTATTAGTATTATCTAAACGATTTTTCCTTTTAATTTAAGTCTTGGAAGTCCAACACTGAGGTTTTACACACCAGTCATTATCTTGCGAATGACCTGAATAGTTAATCTGATTCCATGAAATTTTTCTTATTTATTCTTAAAGCTTGATTGCTCAATATATCTAATGCAAATCAAGACTAAATGAGAAATGACATAATTTGGCTCTGTTGACTATTTTAATACCCAGAACATAAGGCTATAAGGATGGCAGCGTGTAATGTACTAAGAGGACTGTGATGATCTGATTTTGTCGGAAGGGATCGGCTATAATAAAACTTATTTCAACTTATGAAATATTACTGAGGTGGCAAGAAATGAGAGGATTTCCTTCCAAAATCTTACATTATGATTACGCGTATTTGCTCTCTCAAAGTGCGGTTATTTTGAACTAGTTGAACAGGAAAAAAAAAAATCAGTAGAAACATTCAGAATAAAATTGCAAGATTTGGAACAGTTTTCCCCTGTCTAAAAATCTTGGTTAATGAAAAGCCGCGGGACCTACTAAAACCAGGGAAACAACCTTCAAAACAGCCTACCAGAAGGAAACCCCCTGTTCAGACAAATCAAAGTGCATGGTTGGCTACGAAATTCAAAATATTCCGGGTATTAGTCAGATAACGTTGCATGTTATGTTGTAGGGGTCCTGGTTTCAGCTCTCAAATGTCTTGTCTCAGTGCAATGCCCCATGAACCTCTATTAGGAGCTGTCTTCTATCCAAATAAACAAAGGAGGAAAGTCAGAGACGACCCCGTGTCGTAGCCAGAGGGAAGCCACCAGACCCAGGAGACCTGAAGACCCTTCCTGGAGGAATGCCAACATAGTCAAGATCAGCAACGAGTTTCTTACCGCGTCTCCGCTGTACTGCTTTAAACAGTGCAGGAGGCGACACGTATTCGCCAGCCAAAACGATGTCATCTGAAAGTCATCGTTGTGTTTCTGGAGGAGCAAAATTAGAACATGTGAGACCCCTCCTTTGGTGGGGGAAGCTGGCATAGCACGACAAAGTGATTTCGACTTTCCCCACCTAGATCGGGAAGCTCGCTCTCTGCAGATGGGCAGTATTAGCCATTTGTTCCCTGCAAACATTTTTTTTTTTTTAAATCTGTAAATGCAAACAAATTTATTGCTAAGATCATAATTCTCTTCGTTCTTCTAAAAAGGGGAAGCTATAAAGAGCGATTGGGTTTGAAAATCACTAGGAGTGCTGAATATCACAAGCTTTGACATGGTTATAACCATCTTACACCATCTCAATCCCACGACAAGAGAAAACAGACACCTACTTTCAGCACTTTCTTAATGCCGTTGATGGTGGACGTAAGCAAGGAGTGCACTTTCTGGTCATCGTTGATGTAATCCGCGTGTCTGATGCACATGTAGAGGATGTAGGCGGGAAGGCAGGGAACAGTAGCAGACACTGCCTGGGGCTTGAGATCTAGAAGGTTTGTTGTTTGGTTTTGTTTTTGTTTTTTTTTTTAAAAATCCTCTCAAAATTCACCAAGTGCCAGGTGAAACAGGGAATACCAGAGCTGGAGACATACCCAGGCAAACCCCTCTCCCCCCAGCCCAGGGAAAGCTGAGATTTTGGCAACTTGCATCCCTCTCTGCAGCATGGACACACAACCAGAGGTCCAACTGCAGGACAGACGGACCTGCTGGAGCCAGCCAAAGCCAAAAAGCCACGGCACCAGGGCTTGGGAGGGTAGCAGAGTCTGCGCTGAAGTTTGTGACACTATGCCATTACAATTTAGGGATGCACAGATGCGCACAGGTGGCACTAGATCTTCTTTGCCATGTAAAAGCCTACTCAAGCAGCACACAACTAACCTTAGAAAAGCTCCCTGAAGCTTTCAGGAATACCTCCCACAGGTTATAACCCCCTCCTCTGAATTCACGACTCAGTGAATCACTCTTTCCCTCGAGATACTGAATCCTAATAGTAGCTGCGGGAATTTGCAGCCTCTAAAGAAAGAGCGTGTCTGATTAGGGGAACTTCAGTGACCACAGCAATGGGCTAGCACTGCTCTTTTTAGATCCTCGCTAGACTCTGCTGGGGTTAGAGGGTGGTGGTAAATACTAACACTTAGCCAGGGAAGCATGACTTCTCTAACAGCATTGAATAAGGGGATGCTGGCGGCAATTCTGATCAGACCTTCCAGCGTAAGAAAGCTCACAAGTTTATTATCTGTTATTATCCCATAAATCAAACTACCTTTGTTCCATTGCTGTGCAAAATCCCCGGGGTCTATCCCTTGCTATCCCCTCCCCATCTATTACCACATCGTATCGAGCTCAGCAAGTTACCGCCTGCTCTAAAAACTGCAGCCTCCTTTTTGCATTTTCCATTTTTTCCTCGCTCTAAGGAGTTATATCCATGCTGGTCTATCTGCTTAGTGCTGCGCTGCTTTACCTACCAAAACTGCCGTTCATCATAAACGTGCAGCCCCAGGAGGAATTAATTTGAGAAGATCTATGTGTCTATCTCGAGATCTCAAGTTTACAAACTCTCCCAGGCAAGAGAAGAAGGAGCCAGGCACAAGAGCAGAGCAAGCTCCTCACCTGTAATGAGGTTTCGGATGAGGAGTGGCTCATCTTCTTTATAATATTCCAACATGCCCTGAAAATCTTTCTCCTTTCTCTGGACAGCAACTTGCATGTTACGCTCATGCCGCCTCCTCTCCGCCGGTACCGTGGCTTGGGATGCTGTGAAGAGAAAAGAGCATGAGAGGTGGTGTCTGGTGATCGAGAACTGTTCACGTCCTCCATTGGCCTTAGAGCAGACACCAGGTCAAAGCGTTTTATATTAAGTTTCCAATAATGTCATCAACTTCGACAGACTTATAAAAATATAAAGAACCAGGTCTTGAATTACCGGGCAGCAGTAGTTCTGACTCTGAATGAAAGAGAGTGCAAAAGTTAGACCTAAAGAGGAAAAGATTAAGTCATTTTTTATTTTCCAAGGAACCACAGGCTAGACGGGTAGTCACCCTACGGGAAGCTTTTTAGCGTATCATTTTCACAGAGGGGGAAAAAAATAGCCAGGCAATGAAAAAATACCTAAGCGTCACATCTTCTGGCTGGCTGTAAAGCTGAAGAACCGCGGTGGCACACCACTGAGCATCGTGCTTCCATAGAAGTTTGATAAAACAGAAGAGACCAGCGTGCAAGTACTGCAGTAAACAGCAGCCTGCTGCATGCAGATCACACTGACAGAGAGACCAGCTGTGCTAGCCATGGAAACCCTCCAGTTATTCAGCTTAATTTCACTTAATGCCTAGTTTTCAGAAATTAGGTTAGAGAGAACAAGGTTACGTGATTAATCACGGCATCTCCAGAGAACGGGAAGCTCCTTCTATACAACGCAGATGTCACAATTGAAGTGTTTTCTGATAAAGCAGAATGCACATATGTGTTTTAATCCCCCTTGAAATTGCCAGAAGAGAGCAGTTGCCTGCTAGCCACTGGTCTCTCCATATCTCTGCTTGGGTCACAGCATTGACAGCAACGAAAGCAAAAACGTTTCTTAAATACCCTCCGAACCCTGGTACACCACGCGTCAGACCAACACCTCCAGCAAGCACTCGCCCTCCATCACTTCATGGACCCTCTTCCAAGTTTACCACGTTCAGCCACGTTAACAAGCTAAAGCTACAGCAGCGCGGCTGTACTTGCTCAAAAGGCAGCCTAAGCATGACCCAGGAGCTTCATTTGGACTTTCGGTTCCCTGCTGTCACGCCAACGATGAGCTCAGTGCTATTCCAGTGTGCCAGAATGAGCCAAGTCTTACTTTAACAGAAAGAAAAAGAGAAAAGCCTGCAGCTCTCCAAGGCTAGCTAAAGGAGTGAAACCAGAGCGCTGTTCCCCCACCCCAACATCTACCAACAGCCAAGTCACCTTCAAAATCTTGGACCTTCTTCATGTAAATCTTCAGCTGCTTCTTCAGCTTCTTTTCATTCTTTTCCAACTTCTCTAGCAATTCTTTAAGATCCTGAAAAACAGAAGATGCATTGAGTTAAAAAAAAAAAAAATTAAACCCAAGAACAACTCATCTGGGGTGAGTTTGAGGCTGGAGTCACTCGTCAACCTGGTCTACGTACCACTACTGCACGGTGTGAGCACCTTGGTACAAGAGCAGCTGTGTTATTTCTGGATTGCTCAGAGAGACCCTTATCTACACCGCAAAGACTGTGGATGCTGCGCGCCTGCTTTTTCTAGAAGTAGCCTGCAGCAGGCAAAACTCACAACACACCACCCAAAGCATTTTTACTCCTGGCTGTTAATCACATTTAAACAGTTCCAACACTGCTTAGATACGAGGAGCTGTTGAGAAAGGCAAGGAGCCCTCACCTGAACTTAGGAGGGGCCAGCGTTCACTCCAGACCTCGCAACACAGATACAGGAGGTGAGAAGGGGAAAATTTACAATCAGCCAGGCCAGCTTTTCAGAGCGGCAACTGCCCCCCACACTCCCAATAAATGCAGGTAAAAAGAAAGGACTGTGTTATCTTTGTGTGTAATTACAGAGTATAGGGGTCCCCAGCGACTTCAGCGATCTCATTTGGCAGGCAGTGCCACTAGGTAGGCAGGCTTAAAAAAAAAAAAAAAAAAATTAAAAAATAAAGTACCTAGGGAGTCACAAGAGTCGTACAGCCACTGAACGACAGTTCAAGGCCAAGTACCAGTGCTCCCAAATGCACTAGTGGGAGATGCTGAAGGATCTTGCAGAGAGTTTAGAAGGGGCGGAAGAGACGCCCCAGTGCCTTCTCCTCTCCTTCAACACTTCCCATCTCCTTTCTCTCAACCTGTTTTGTTTTGGTTTTTTTTTTCCCCCCTCTTCCTTAGGCTGTGTTTTCAGTACGGCCTCTTACCAGATTTTCATTGGTGAGACGTGTAATTTCTTGCTGAAGTCCAAACTCCACCTGGGCCTCCGGAGACAGTTGCAGGGTCTGCAAGAAAGCCTGCTGCTGTTTCTCCATCTCTTCTTTCATTGCATCCACCTGGTTTTTCAGAGCTTCTACCTCCTCCTCATGCTCTCTTCTCTGATCTTGGAGCTGTGCTTCCAGTAACCTGAGAAAAGGACCCCACCGATCAGCCTGGGGATCTTGGCATCGTGGCAGTAACCACTGTTTGAGTTTAGATCCTTCAAAGTCAGCCAACTTGGGAGATGTTCCCGGTCAACCTCTCTATAAAACTGACACACACAAAGGGCTGCTACAGCTATTATTGCCACATTAGTCTGTCATTTGTTATACTGCAGGTTAAATACTTTTGATATTAGAGACATGAGAACAAAAGTTTGGGTTGTTTTTTTTTTAAATAAAAGGGAAGAGGGAAAAAAATAAAAATCCAAGAGCTCTCTTGTTTCTGCAGCTGTATCACAAATTTGGGTTCCTTCACTCTTCCCATTAGCAAAAAGCAAATGCACGGCAAGAAAGCGGTGCAAGATCAACACCTGCGGGTTTTTCAAACGCTCAGCCTGAAGGGCATTTGTTCTTCTGCTCACCCCTTTTCAAACATCAGATCTTACTCTTGAAAACCAAACTGTATGTCTTGCAAATGGCTCCGTTCAGTCGGACCGCCACAGGCTTCGCTTGCTATTGCTGGGAGTTTCAAGAAAGGCAGAAGCTGAAACCCTTCGCTCCTGGTTGTTTGTAGAGCTGCTATTTACCTTTGCTTAAAAAGAAGAATATTCATTTATATCTCCATTTTCTTTCATAAACTACCTGCAGAAAACTACGCACAAGGCAATTTTCTGTCATCTTGATCAGTTCCTGCTTTCACCATTGCTGCTGACTTCACCAGGACTCTTCAGCGGGGGGAGAGACTCGTTTCCTTGTACTCCACGACATACAAATACTAACGCCATGATACACAGCCAACAGAAGTCACCAAAACCAGCCCTTCTCCCACTTTTAGGTGGGTACCCAACTTTTTCCTGCCACCCTCTCCTACCCCGCTTTCCCCCTACACCAGATCTCCTTCCAGCCCTGCCCTGAGCCTGTGCACAAGGACAACTTCAGGGAGGGAAATGCTGAGCTAAAGGGCTAGTAAGGCATTTAGTTAATGCATTATCCAGCCATTTGCTAAACCAGAACGCCTTCGTTAATCCAGTGGAAGAGTGAGTCACCACTGAGATGTTAACTGCCCTCCTGTACGCACCCTTGCTGATGGGGATGCTGACAAACCTGGCAAGTGACACAATAATTGATTTTTAAGGGCATTGCCTACCCTCTGCTAAATGGAAATCTCCTCGTTAGTCCTTGAGTTAGTCCCTTCCTTTCAAGAAGACCGAAATAAGTGACTCCAGAAGGTACGAGGACTCTGAGGAAGGGGCATCAAGCCAGAAACCACAAAGTATTAGTCCCAGACTACACAGGGTGATGGTGGCAAAGAAGAGGAACAACCCATGGGGATAACCAAGCCCGTGCCCTTGCTGTAGCTCATGGATGTGCTCTCCTGGGCAGAGCTATGGACAGCCACACACCTGGCTCAGGGGCTTTGGCTCCCCTGGCATCGGATGCAAACGGCAGTCCTCAAAGTTGAGGAAGACTCTGGTGTCGATAGCTTAGCATTTGCCCAGGACATGCACAGACAAGGAGCTGTGCCAGTGGGGAAAAAGCTACAACTCATTCGGGTCCACTGGGAAATTAATGGAGATTGACATCTGTGAATGGTTTCCCTGCAGGAACAATTAAGCATGGGGGTTTTTTTTGTTGTTGTTGGGGCTTTTTTTTTGTAAGGATTGTATAAAAGAACATATGCTTTCTATGGAAGATTTCTGGATGAAAAGCATTAATTATTCTCCAGTGTGGGGTTTTTTTTGTTGTTGTTTTTAGAAGATCTAAACAACCCAATCTCTACTCCCATTTTCCAGCAAAAGATAGAAAAGGATATTTTCCAACTATAGAAACACGGGCAATAACGCACGCAGCCTTGTAATCATGTTGTCAGGAGTTATGTTCTTAATAGGCTTGGAAAATACAGGCCCACCATGAAATAAGTATTAAGTACTTAATTTTCATTTTATTTCTTCACGTGGGTTCGGATTAACCGTGAGCCGCCCTCAGAAAAACATGATCCTTCTACGAACTTGGGTTCCTACATTGCTTTGAAAAACAAATGAATCATCCCCGGTATTTTTCCTGTTACTGTCTGGTTTTACTCTGATCTCTCTAGATGTGACTGCTGTAGACTACTTTATAACAAAAGGTTGTTTTAACTTTTCCTCTCTATAGTGTCCTTAATCAGCTCATTCCACATCTTTTATAAAAATCATATGTATTGGAGCCTCATAACCACCCTGCAAGGAGAGCACAGGCTGATTAACATTTAATTATCAGCTCTTCCAAGCACCAGGTTGAACCAGAAGACTCCAGGAGTCCTTCTGCCTTGCTTTAATCTCCATTTGTGTTTCTAAATGTTCATTAGCTTGGAGATGAGAGGTCGTTACAGAATCACCGGCATCCCCAGGAGATACGGAGGTTACAGGTACTCCCCTGATGTGTCCCGCTGGGATATTTGCCCACCAGACCAGGACATGGGGAGAGCTGTGGAAGGATGGCACTGTGTCCACCACGCACCTTCCTCCTTATACCTATAGGCAACGCATGGATGGGAGCGCACAGTCTCCGGGAGCATGCAAAGCAGACGGCATTGCAGTACAAGCACAGGGACTCCACTGCTGACATGTCAAGGGTCGGGAGAAAATGCTTTAGGGAGGTGCTATATCTTAGTGCAATTTGGAGAAAACCCATCTAAAATGTTGGGGTTTTGGTTTTTTTTTGGTTTTTTTTTTTTGCTTCCTGGAGATTACAGCTTCCCAACGCCTTTATCACACAATTTCCCATTAACGTAACATAATTCTTACTGAATCACAGCTCAGGCATTAGTGACAACAGCCGCCATCAGCAATGCCCAATTAAAATCGCAACGGCTCCTCTGAAAATTAGAGGAGGGTCTCAATTCCTTCAGTTTGGACATCCTACCTCCGGCTCCTCCCAGAGAGGACCACAGGTCCCATAGAAGACAACAGGACAACAGCAGAGGAAGAGAAAGAAACAAAACGGCAAGCAAAAGGGAGAGAGGGGAGAAGCAGCAGTGGGGAAAACAGAAAGCGTTTGACCTGGCAACTTGCTTTAAACCTTGATAAGCCAAGCCGAGCTCTCCATCTTCATTGAGATACCCCCAGTCCTCAGTCTTGCTAGAAACAAAGGACAGAAAAAGGAAACAAGAGGACAGAGAAAGACAAAAGGTCAATTGCAATAGAAGGGGAAAAGGTGCAGAACCCTTATTAATTTAATTTTATTTTATTTTTTAAAGCACACTTTCATTACATTGTATTTCCTTTTCCACCATGGTGAAGGAGAACCATGCCCTGGTCATGCCCCGTGCAACACCCCTGGCTAGTGGAGCTTCTCCTCCCTCCCCAGCTGCGAAACGCATCCTCATGAAGCCCTTTCCTCCCCGACCCACCACAGCCAACACAGGAACCCAAAAATCATTCAGGTCAGAAGGGATCGTCGCAGATCACCCAGTCCAACCTCCTGGCAGGTTATCGTCATTCCTGAGATGTTACTGTTTTTACCAAAAAGCCCAACTCCTGGAGGTCGGAGCCTGAGTTTTTGTTTCTGTATGGCTAAACTGTTTCCCATACGGTTGCAAGGAAAAGCTGGCAAGCCCACGCCACACCCGCTAGCTCAAATCCTCCTTAAAACCTTATGCTTAAAAACCAGGGAAGAGAAACAAGGACCATGAGGGATAAATGGGAGAGCAGAAGTCGGCACGAGGGGTAAGGAAGAGCTGTCCAAACACGGGGTAAAACAAAAAGCACAGAGTAATCCTTAGCAGCTCCCAACGGGCTTCCTTGCTTCCCCCCCAAAAAAAATTAACTCTTTTTGAGCTGGAACAGCCCGCATGCACTTCCAACCCACAGTGGAAACACAACCCGACCCCACTATTGCATACTGATAGCTTGAAACAGCTCACTCCTCTTCCAGACCTTCTGCCCTCTGGCACATCTCACTAAGACGACATTTTTAAGACAAGTTTCTCCATTTCCTTCCTTCTGCAGCAACTTCCACTGGTCTAAAATAAATTCTCTTCCTTCTACTTCAGCCGAGGGTCTCCTCAATCATCAAGTCAAACACATCAGCCTTTCCTCAGAGCAACCTTCGGTCCAAACACCCCTTAGATGTTTGTTTCCTTACATCCATATGAGATCAAGTCTCCTCTGTATCCATCCAGGCAGAAAAATGCCCAGAAAAGCCTCATCTCACTTTAACGCTAAAAGTTTCCTTTTAACAGGTTTTGGTTGGTTTTGTTTTTTTTTTTTTTTAAGTTATAAAAGGCAGGAAACTAATTTATCTTTTTTAATGAGGTGTTGAACACATTACAAATGAGTGATGTAAGCTGGTCAACCTGACCAGGAACATTTGCTACAGCAAGATTTTACTTGGCTTCAACGTGAGTCAGAAAACAGGTTTTCTTTTTGGAAATAATAATAATAAAATAAAATAAAAATAAAATAATAAATAATAATAAAAATGAATAATAATAAAGAAAGAAACAACAACAACAAAAAAATCACCTAATATATCATTAAACTTTCAGAGAAAAAAAGAACCAAGCCAATATGCAACTCCTGTTTTGAAAAGAGGTGTAGCAGATGCCATTCCCTGGCAAGGAAAGCTCTGCATGTTTAAGTGGAAAAGCACAAGCTTTCTGTAGCAAATTTTCACGCGAGGAAAGCAGCGCGGACTGTGCCCTTGCAGCACTACCACGAAAGGACTCAAGAGGTGTCTCACCGCTGCAGACAGCTTGGACATCCCTTCCATCCTGGCGTACGAGCATGGCATTTCTCAAAAGTAGCAAACATTTCTGGCATTAACGTTTGGAAAATTCATCTGTTAAAGCTGTATATATGAGTTTAGATTAAAACCTTGTTTTTACACATATATAGCAGGCTTCCAAAAGGGTCTGTAGGGTGGTAGATACAGGGAGGTTTATCGGTCTGATTTGGGTCAATTTGTTAGTAAGGTCTTTTTTTCTTTCATTCAGATAATCTTAACAGAACACGTACTTAGGCACTGAAATCCAAGAAAAAAAAAACCAAACAAGAAGGATCCTCACTATTTATTACACATCAGTAACCTGGGAAATCTCGCACGATGAGCAGCATTTTTAAGAGATGCATTTGCCTGGATAACGTCCTTTGAAAAATAGCTTTCCTTCCTTTTTTCATCATATGCATTGTGGTAAACGAGGAAAGCAGCTCAAGGGGGTGCCGTCATACTAAGATAAAACTGCCCTGGGAAATAAGCATTCAGCCCATGTTCATCAGCACGGCACTGACTCAGAAATCACTGAGCCTCCTTTCTCCCAGAAGTTCACATTGACCAAGACATTAAAAGTCAATAGGGGTCCTTTCTAGCTAATTAGATTAATTAGTATGTGCCAAAATAATTTCCTAAAATGCAGGGTAAAGCCTTCTCTCAAGCAAGCCTGAAATGAGTTGAAAGGACATGATTCACAAAACCTCATTTCTCCTTTATCCTTATCTTTGAGGCACGGGTCTAGGGGAGCAGCTGGCGACCTGCAGCTGGCAAACTGCCTTCATGAAAGGGAGAGAAACTCCTGCCCAAACACCTCCCTCCCCGCCTCCAAGTAGCTTAAAGGAGGTGCACGTGTACCAAACCCCAGAGATGTTAATTTTAGCATCTTCAGATAATTATCATCTCGTAATAAAGAAGAGGCATTTCATTTTCAAAGACAGATATGCCTTTTTTTTTTTTTAATTAAATGGAAAACTAATGCACATCACAGATTAGATATATGACAGAGTGGGAAGCAGTGATAAGAAGAGACACATTGGAGAGTGGTAAGCAGAGATATGAACGCTTTCCATGTGATGGCCTTTTCCAGCCGCAACAGCATCCTCCACATGAAACCAGCGTCAGCCCTTCACTTTGCACTGCAGCTGCAGGTGGGACTTACCCAGCAGAAAAAAAACCACCAACAACAACAAAAAAAGCCACGTACTCTACAGAAATCACTTGGAAGTTATCACAGAAGTTAATTTCAAAGACTAAGCCCGATCTGCTTTGAGCTGCCAGGTTATTAATCTCTAACATCATCACCCGGTCTTTTGTTGGCTCTACGCTTCTACCAAGATCAAACAGGCTTGAAAGAAAGATCCCAAGAACTGAAGCAGGGAACACAGAGCCCACTTAGCTTTACATTCAGTTATTGAAGCAGAAAATTAGCTGGAAACTAACTTGATGCTTTTCCCTTTAGCAAAGTCAGCAAGAGAAGGGGAAAAAAAAAAAAAAAAAGCTGAGTTCACTGCATTTATAAGGGGCTGCTTTTAATTCAAACTTCCCCTTGACCTGGCATCAAAGGGCTTTCCCTCGAGAGCAGCGTGGAGAAAGAGAATCGCTATGTGGGCAGGGTTAGCAGCACCTGGAAGATTTTCCTGTTTTCCTCCTGCTGTATTTAAAAGTCCTGGATCACACAGACATAGAGCGAATAAAATGTCTGCCTCCCACCAAAATAAAGCCATGCTCCATCCTCAGCCTAAATAGCTAAGACATGATGACTTCAAGCTAATAGTGATCCAAGGGTGGACCACGGCTTTACCACATCGGTCAGACTGGACCGATGGAAGAGCATCCGCCTCGGTTAGAAACAGCCAACAGAATGAGAGGTATCAGGGTAAAGAGAAATGGGAGTCCCTCCCTGCGGCGCAGGTGGGAGAAAAAGTGGCTCTTGCTTATTAATCCCACTTCAGAATTGCAATCCCACCGGAAAAGCTTTCCATTAAAATATTTATTGATCAAAATTAGAAAGGGAAAGCAGTTTTATTTCTCATGCTGACTCACTTGGGTATAGAGCTGCTGAAGTATGAATGCAAATTTGAGCTGGGGAGAGGGAATGTTAATTTATATCTACAAATACAATAATTCATGCTCCCCGAGCGTTTGTTTTCATCTGTTTTATTGCCATCGACTCCAGCCTACAGTTTATAAACCAACCCAATATACGAACAAATGCATAGGGAACCATGTAGTGGGGAAGCTGGTGGTGATTAACGAGCCATTGGATAAATCACCGCAGAAAATCAGGGTGATAGTACGTAGAGCTGCTGCTACTGTAGTACAAGAGCCAAGCTCCAGCCAAGCTTCATATGAGAGGTCGCCAAGAGAGGAAACCGAGCCTGGAGACTGCAGATTTCCCCTCCCAAATCTCAAGAGGCCAAAAACCACCAAGGCCTGATCGCACGAACTTCTTAAATTGCAACTTAACTTCTTCAATGTGCAATGGCAAGGAAAGAGATTTGTATTCTCGTAGAAAATTAGATCATTGCAGCATTTTTGATGATTTTTGTGTGTGATTCCATCCTCACTGCAGAAGTTATTAAGTCTGGAAACCACAACGGCTGAAGGAGGACTGGAGTCTCCCGACAGGCTGAGTGAAAGTGGACAACGCGCACTCCAGGATGGCCAGATATCGATTACTATTGGGGACCCATGATACAACCTGGTCAGACGCGTGCCCTATGAAAGCACCAACTCTTGTTTTGACTCCAATTCCTTCACCAACACCTGAACACAAACTACCCATCCCTACACACGCACACGGGAAAACGCAGGTTAGGGAGTAATTAACTCTGTGCCTGACAATGGGATTTTGCATCCCATACTAGCGTCCACAACTCCAGGAGAAAGTTGGAAGGAAGTAAGAGAAAATCCACATAATTCATTAAGTGACCAAAAAAACACACCTTGCAGTAGGCAGCACACTGAGCTCCACTGATTTATTGACAAAAAGGTGATGTTTAAATCAATCTCATCACCTCTACTGCAGGAGGGGCAGAAATTTCATCAGCAAGTTCACTTCAGGAAAGCAAATATTCAATGGCAACAAATTGAAAACCAAACGCTGGTCCTGATCCAGCCAGATGCGATGCCCAGGGGAGAAACCAGTATCATGAGAGTCCTGGACCCCAACAATCCCCACTCCTCCAGGTCCCTGGGCCGAAGTGAAAGCTGGCAGCACTAGTGTGGGCAGAGCCTCAGTCTAGCCATCAGGGTTTGAAGCTATGTTTAAATGCAATGCATGTGGAACCCAGCCCTTCCAGCAAGCCCATCTTTGTACTCACACAGGGTAACTGGAGAGATCTCCACAGGTTCTCCTAGGGCTTTTCCAATAAGTAAAATAGACGCAAAGTCAGAAAATCCAGCCCATACTATGGCAGGAATTTGGGAAGCATACAGCACAGTCATGATGACCAAAGCTGACCGCACAACTATATATACATTGAATTTATGCACATCAATCCAGGCACATGGATTTCCCTTTGCACCTTTTTGGCCATCCAGTTCTGAAAGCGTTAAGCAACTCTTCACAATTTTTCATACTGCATTCAAAGACGGTGTGGGTTTGCTCATATTCATACAGGTATGAATAAAATCCTAATTAAGTCACGGTCTTTCTCAGCCTGGACTGCTAACAACCTTCTGCAACCAGTTTACAAAGTGCCAAAGTATGCTATCTTATTAAAAGCCATTAATCCACAATGGTTAGGTCTTCTGACTACCTTGCTGAATACAAATTATTTAGGAAAAAAGCCTCAAACATCTCCATTTGTCAAGAGAAAAAGATGAACGTTCAATTTCCTTGCAATAAAATAAATATTTACTTTACATATTATCTTGCTGTTTAATCCATGCAATTTTGTCTCCTTGCAAGATACTCCTTTTTTATTTGATGTCCTCCTGGATAGCTGCAAGGACTGATTTAATGCCTCGCAATATAAGCCCATTGTTACTATAAGGACAGACGCGTTCACGATATTAACCCTTGCTATGGGAAACCTGTAATCAAACGAATGTTCCTGACTCTCAGTTTAGATGCAAGAAAACCAATAATGTGGGTGTTGCCAGAGAACACAGCGTGTGTTTGTTAGCTCAGTTCACCATCACGGGCTTTTGCCTCTGGGAAAACGAGAGGGGAACGGTGCCGTCTTCCCAGCATAGCACGAGGACTTACTTGAAATAAGTAACTCTCAAATATATCCCAAATCCTAGTCTTGCTACTGTTTATGTACTGGAAGCAAAGTAAAAATCCAGTTTTGCTCACTTCTCCACGTTGGCTTTTCTACCTGCCCAGTATCTCCCCTCCCTTGGGGACACACTGCCCCAAAGATGAGGGCTCCTCACCCATTACAAGACCTGCACCTTTGGTCCCATCTTTATGGTCCATCCTTGACCCAAGGTCCAGAACACAATCCAGAAGCTGGTAACTCTCTAAACCATGTTGTTAATTTTGGTCTGGATCCCATCTTTCACATTTCGGTCAGCCCCTCCTGCTGCTGGAAAAATTTGGGCCACACTTACCGGTTCGTCTCACACATCCCCTGATAGGCTTCAATCGCGTCCTCCTGATCAATGTGCTTGTCACTGTTCGGCCAGCTGGCGTTGGTGGTGATGCTTTCCTAAATTCAACCATGCAAAACACAGCAGCATGACATCCTGCACATCTCCTCCTGTCTTTCAAAGTTCCCAATACCAAACAACTCCCAACCATCCTTAACAGAGCTTCCTCGGGGCATCCATCAGACTAGAGAGTTTCTATGAATTCATACGCGTGCAAACAGACAGCAGCAGAGATTAGGAGACAGAAAGAGGATGCATGAACCTGGGAGGGAGATAAGGGGGGTGTGTGGTCTGAAATACAAAACGTACCCCAAACCTCGAGGAATGATAAGGCAGTGAATTAAAAAGCCCAAGTGAGAGTTTTCAGAAAACATACTCTTCCATCAGAACAGGGTCTAAACAAAAAGCCCTCAAACAACTGTGACGGGACAGGCTCTCTTCTTGCCTACGCACCAGTAGAAACACATTACAGCTGCACCAGCATCAAGTGAGCAGAAGCTGGTCCAGAAGCTCTTTTCCCCCACCCCGTTTCCTCGCAGAATAAGCCAGTTGTCACAAAACACCCCCGGGAACCATCTCAGACCACCACACCTTGGTGCAGGGCTGGAGAAGTTGTTCCTTGGTGTGGGCTGGCTAGACCTCATCAGGTCTGGGGTCAAGCACCTTACAGCAGTACAGACCACCACGGGACATATAGTCCTGGGCTGTCTGAAACGGTGTCATGGACTATATCTTAGCCAGAGGCAGAACCTCCTATAACCCTGCAGAACCTCCTATAACCTCCCCGCTCCATTCTGCCACCCAGAGGTGTACCAAAGCAAAAATGGCATCGCTCAAGCAGGCAGTGGATTTTCAGGAACAGAACGGGAAAAGGGAAAGAAAATCCATTACCGTCTCAATTACCATGTTTTTGCCTGTCTCTTTTTGCTGGGCTGCCTTCATAATCTGCGTCCTCAGAATGAGCACCTCTTCCTTCCGCACTTCCAACTCCTCGTTGGCCGATTTCAGCTGATTCAGTAAGAGGTTATAACTGTCCTGAATATCGTTGGACGAGTTGTTCTGGGTTGCTCGGTCTGCGATAGCCTTCCTCAGCTCATTAAGTTCATTTTTCAGCTTCTTGTTCTCCGACTCTAGCTCTTGCCTCTGGAAAATACCAAGCCATTAACCAGTTTAGATAAACTGTCTTGCAGTGCCTCACCCTTTTCTGAGACACCTCTAAGGTAACTTAATTACCGATGATCGCGGCCAAACGATCAATTCATGCCAGGATCTGGATGTTGCTGCCCGTCCAGCCATGTGTGGCTTAGAAAAGATTTTTGTTGTAATCAGTAGCCTGTTACCATTTAATAACAACACTACAGGGTGACACGGGAGATTTTTTTTATTTGTTGACACTATTTTTAGACACAAGAGCAAGCCTTTAGAGAAGCCAAACACATTTGTTTCTTCTCCACCCCTTTTCCTTCTCAATCAAGAAATCACCACAAACCCCACAATGTTTAGCTCATTTTTCATATTCATTAGATGATGATCATTGGAAGATGCCAATTTACATGACCCCTTCATCATGGCAGACATCCCGTTAGGTGAGCTACGGCTGCGTGAATTCCCACTACAGCTTCTTTTCTCATACATTTTGCAGTTCCCCTACTGCGGTGCAACGTTTGCAGTTGGAGGATTTTCTTGCCCTGACATCTCGTCAGCTGCTGGCATTTGACAGGCAGGGGCAATACTGTACAGGTTTGATGCCAACTGCTTCTCCTGAATAACGATGCATGAGCATCAATCACCGTCTTTGCCGAGACAACTGAAGGGCTTATTTGCTTTTGCATGACAGTAGAAGACAGAAGAATAAAACTCCGGCAGCTAAGACAGCCTTTATTTCAGTTATTTCACCGCGAAGCTTTGTTTGCAGGTGGTAACACCACATCTGGCAGCTCTTTGCCAGCACCCAAAACCCACCTGGAGCATCCCAGCTGGGTCAAGAGCAGCTTTGCTCCTGCGGATGGTGCAGTCCTCGCTATAGGTCACAGATGGGGAGGGAGCCAGACTCCTGGGGTCCTGCTCACAGCCCGAATCCCAGCAACCCGCCTTCTCTTTGCACCGGATCCTCCATCACCAGTTGCTGCATGGTGGCACCCAGGACCGCTCCCCTCCTGTCCCCATGCACCCAGGCCTCTCGGACAACGCCAAAACCCAACAGGATCCGCACCCAACTACCGCGTGGCAAAAACCGAGACATCTGCAAGTGAGCTGACAAAGCCTGGTGTCTGACTGATGTGGGGTCAGCTCTTTCCTAGGGACCGACCCCCAACCATGTAGATTCTCTAGCGTCTACAATAGCACAAGCTCTTGACCCACTGAGATCCAGGTGCTTCTCTCCCCCCACTGCCCTTTGACCCTTCCCACAGCTTTCTTGCACGATTCCTCTTATCTATGGGATATCTGCTTCATTATCAGCTTCGGCTGAGGCGAGCTAATGAATCCGAAAATGCCTGGACGGATGAGGGCAATTTATACAGTTTATACAGCGTGTAGCTAGCACAGCTGTGTAAACCTCGTTTCTATAGGGGCGTTATAATTATAAATCCTTACAAATTATAAAAAGCACGCATTATCACAGCAGAGGTGTGAACAGAATAGTTGATCTGGCATCTAGACATACTCCTAGCTGAACAAACACCATCAGTAACGGAGCATAGTCAGGTACTTTAAACCATCTGTCATTAAAAAAAAAAAGAGGGTAAGAAATGCATTTGGATCCAGCAATTCCTCCACATCCACATTAGCCACAGCTCAGCAGAGGGAGCGTATGAGCCACTGGCTTTTCCATAACTGTTTGTTAAAACAAGAGTTTGAAAAGCACGCGTGTGGTGGGGAATCTGTACCAAACTGGGTTTAACTCTTCTTGCCGCGTGGCTAAAGCATCGACTCGCTCTCCACTCTTTTCTGATCATGCTCAGAGGCAGAAGGGTAAAAAGAAAGTGATTAATTGCTTTTCTACGCAAATGGCTGTTCTGTGATTTTTGTTATTTGCTGGATAAGACCCCCTCCTTTCCTTCCTCCTCCTCCTCTTTTTTTTTTTTTAAAAAAAACGGGTCACAGCCACACTAGTAACTCCAGGGACTGGTTGTACCAAGCTGTGCTCTGGTTAGAAACGAAGCCAGGAAGGATCAGGAAAGAACGTGATAACCAACAACGCTGCTCCAAGAGCCCGTGCCCTGGACTCCTTTCAGAGTTTACAATTAAATTAATTCCCTACTCCCTTCTTGGTAGATTTCAGGCATGGAGCCATGTTAAAATATCTATAGACATGGGTGAGACACCTATCATCCCCGGCCCGTACACCCTTTTTCCACCAGCACCAGTGATGGCAGAACAGAAGCTAAAATAAAATGCTCTGAATGTGGAAAGAGAGATTTCTACTTGCGCTGTGAGAAATGCCCTTTCTTCTGCATAGTCCAACAGTGCTAATTTATTTGACAAGTTCTACAGTCAGAACATCCCGGACTTGAACTCACACTTGTCCCACGTGTACAGCACTATGGAGGTGTGAAAGGGGTACCCAAGCACTAACGGTGACGGAAATAGCCTTGCTCTTTAGGAAGGGGCTTATATAGCAGTGCTGGGTGGAGTATGAGCCTGTGTAAATCAGAGGTTAGCATTGCCATGCCGGGATTTTGCGCTTTCTTCTATTTCTGGTACTCGAGAGGAAAAGAAAATAAAATCCTCTAGAAGCTCATTTTGTGATGAGCTTCCAAGTCTAAGGAATGAAACCAACGTGCCAGCTATGTGAAGAGCAAGAAATCCAATTATGCATTGTGCTCCTGCTAGGAACACAAAGTCAGGGCAAGGACTCCTTGGTGCTTTCATTCCCGCTCCCACTTTCCCAGCGTGAAAAAACAAGCCGGAAAATACATTTTTCACTGGGGAACTTTTTGTCATACAGGCGTGACTCAGGGACATATCTCCCACCAGGGAGATGTTACACATCCCTCCAGCCCTGCATCACGGCTAACCAAACACCTTGCTGGGCATATTTTGGGACAGCATCTACTGAAAACTCTATTTATCCGTTACAAAGGACACATAATTTATGCCTGCTGTAAACAGATCAGTGTTAGCTCAGGTTTCTCACATTTCTTTGCAGCATTACAAAAAGAAACAGCCAACCCTTATCCAAATGAGCCTCTCGAAGAAAGGACTGTGCCTCACTCGCTGCCCTCCATCAAAATCTGCACCAAGAACAGGCTCCCCACCAAAAGCTAATCCCAAAGGCAAACCCCTGCCATCGTAGGTGCCGTGACAGTACAGGACAACCCCACTGAGACACGAAGCTGGCTGACAGCAGACACGTATGAAGTGGCAGACCATGCGCTGGCTACAAAACCCAAGCCTGCCCAGCCACCCACTAACACTCACGCCTTGTATTCTCCCACTCGAGGGGCTGTGCATGTCAAAAACATCTTGAATGGGACCTAAAAGTGAAGACTTAGGTCACAAAGTACTGAACAAGACCCAGAAACATCCTTAACCCCCAACAAAACCTGCTCTTCAGCAATAACTATTTATTACATTTACCCAAACTGATATTTGTATGCATTATTTTAAAATAATGCATATACTTACAACTATATTTACATTTTTACTGTTTATTGTATTTATATATTTATACTCATATTTATCCAAACCATACCCTGGGTCATTCATGACCTTATCCAAGCATCTCTTCCCCCATCCAGCGCAACACCCCTACACCACGATGAGCTGTTCAGCTACATCAGTCACAGTCTTCACACCTCACCTAGGTCAAAATTCATATTCATTTCAGGGAAATATACTGGTTTCTGAAAAGACACTGCAGCCACCCTTCTAAAACCTTCTGAAACCTTTCTAAACTGGCTAAGGAGTCTCAGTTCCCAAAAGATAGTGCATCAGTGGTGCATCAAAGACGAGATCCCTTCCTCCTCCATAAGCTGGTATCTCATGGACCGTGCAAGAGCATCCGCAGGAAGAGTTTGCTACGTGTAAGCTTTTAGACACCTCAGCCTCGTTGCCCAAGAGAAAGACTTTTTAAGCTGGCAAAAAGGAAAAAAAAAATTAAAAAAAAAATCTAATTACACATGACTCTTGAAGGAGCCAGAGATAGCATAAATATTTGAGATACAAATTAGCAGGAGAAATAGAGAGAAGAGAGGAAGAGCTTTGTTATAGTCACAGAAGCAGCTGTCATCGGGGAAGGAGGGAAAAGCAGCACTCAAAATCAGTAGTAAGTCACTCTTTCATTGCAGATGGAGACTTCAGGCAGTGTCCTACATTCAGAGGTGGGGAAAACACCAGCGAGCTGTATTTGTCTCTCTTTTTCAGTGGTTCCTCTCAGGCCAACCCACCTATAGGGAACGCAAAATCCTTTCCTTTAGGACTGGGGGTTGCCTCTCGCTATGGCATTTGAAGCAATTCCTCCTTGCTTTTCACAGGGACCTCAGCTCTTCCTAGACTGACAGTCACCCAACATGCCAGTACCCAAAATATCTTGTGCTACAGCTGGTCTGTGCAGGTCTGGACTGCGTTAAAAGCAAGCTCGTAGACCTGGTTGTCCCTTGTTGCAACCCTCAGCTCATTTTCCTGCAACTCCAGCAAGAACCTTGTGCTGGAGATCCTTAAAGAGAACCTCTTGCAGTGCAACGCCACTAAGATCTAAGCCTGAGATGTGTTTCCTTGCAAGTTCATTTTCCACCTGTTTTAGGCTAAAGGTGAAAGAACCCTGCTTTTTTGTAACATGTGCTACCTATTCCTATGAAATGGTATTAATAGAGAGTTATTAAGGTTTGTTAGATACATACATAGTCCTACGTGAGTATGTTAGGAACGTAGAAAGTAGGAAAATCCAAAATTAATATTTCCATTCTGAACTTCCTGGGTTAAAACTTGAAGAAAACACAATGTGTGAATTCACACAGAAGTCAGAACTGCAGAAGCCATTTAAGAAGGTGACGGTTCTTATCTGCTGGGTTTTCCCCTTCCAAACGGCAACTTCACTTTGCTTTACAAGGTCAAGAAACTTAAAACTTCCATAGCCACGTTTGAGATCATTGCCCAAGTGTCTTCCAGTTGGTTAAAGCTCCTGCCACGCTTCTACTCCAACGGGCTGTGCAGAGGTACTAATGAAACTCATCAGCAGGGTTTTTCTCTGATTATTATTGGAACAGGCTGCCCAGGGAAGTGGTGGAGTCCCCATCCCTGGAGGTATTTAAAAGACGTGTAGATGAGGCACTTAGGGACATGGTTTAGTGGGCATGGTGGTGTTGGGTTGACGGTTGGACTCAATGATCTTAGAGGTCTTTTCCAACCTCAATGATTCTATGATTCTATGATTCTCAATCACAAACAGCTTGTCTAGCAAGTGCAACAAGAATATCGCGCTTGGAGACGAAAAATTGGATGGACTAAGTGCCAGAAAAAGCTACTGCTAGAGGTATGCTCTTAGTGAGGGTTGACCACACATCCTTTCCACCTCTAATTTCTGCTTTTTTGCATCCTTCTGAGGAGATGATGCAGACAGCAAAAATAAGTATGCCTACCGTCAGATGGTTTAGTATGATGTTACCCTGGGTAACATATGTTCCTCTGGATTTCTCAGTTGTATTGCAATATTTGTTAAGGGGACAGGGAGAAGGAGCATCTGAAATGTAGGTCTGCACTACCAAAAAACAAAACAAGCAAAACCCCACCCCTTACAAAGCTCCTCCCAGAAACTGGTTTTCTGAGGATGAGCAGGACAGAAGAATTGGCCTAACAGTCAAGACCAGAAGTATTTGGGTACAGTTAGAGCAGGAGGACACAACCCACACAAGCCGCAATAGGAGCCTAGCAAGTTTCAGTCACTCTGTATGTCATAGGGAGAAAATGATGGAAGTGGAACTGAAAGGATTTAGAGCTTAGGGACAGGACGAATTGCAGGGTAGGGCAATAGCTGGGAAGACACACGACGACTATGGTCAACCAGCACTGCTGCTGGGAGATGGAGGCTATTACTAGAATCCATGCAGCAGATTTATTTGGTTGACTTGACTGGCACCTTGGGAACACAAGGAAAGATGACAAGTAGCAGACTTGGAGCCTGGAACAAGAAACACGTTGGGCTTCAGCCGTAAGAATTCACACCTACTGCAGGGCAAACTGCTGAGACCTGCGCTGTCAGGTCAAAGGAAACCCAAGAAAGTCCCAGCGGGAATATGTGGGAAAAAGCACCCTTCACTGTAAATGGGCTTGTAACCGCCATGGATGACTCAAACAGGTAGATCAGAGCAGAACAGATGTTGCCTCAGAGAGAAATATCTGTGAGCCCACCCCAGGCCCAGGAGCTGATGGAGAGCTACAGCTTCCAAACTGCTATCTCCAATAGTCAGAACCGATTTACAGGAGATTTTGGGTTATTACCTCGTTCAGACAATTTGTTTGGGCTGTTGGAGCCATGCAATAGGTTACAGCACTAAGTAGGAGCTCATCACTCACCTTCAGACTGTTGTATGCAAAATCTTCATGGTCCAAAGTCACTTCAGTCTTCGTTTCAATTACCTGCGTGGATTAAAGAGATAAATTAATATTTAAAAGCAGGAGAGGAACTGGCACATGGCACAGGATGGTTAGGCACGCCTCCATCAACAGCCAGCCCTGCCGCAGCTCAACCATAATAATGTTATTAATTGCCATTAGATGGAGTCCCAGCAGCATGTAGTGGGGCAGGGGCCGCTTCAGGAGAAAAGGGTTTAATCTCTCATTAATATCTTGACAACTGCGGCTCACTGCAGCTTTTGAACAATGACAGTCATTAGGGGAACAATCTTCAACACAGGGGTTGGGAAGCAGGCTTTTAATCTGCCTCTGCAGCAAGGATGAGAGGCTGGGGAAGTTTTCTATTTCGTGTGTTTCCTGCAAATTGCTAGAGGTGATCAGTAAGAATATCTGGTGAAGCAAGTAAATAATTACTGTTGATGATTTTGTTGAGTCTCTTATTGCATTTGTCAACAGACACATAGATCTCGCCAGAGAGAAATAAACAAAATAATTCCCAAACAAAGTAACAACAGCCCCAGAAATTTCAATTATGAAATCAAGAGTTGTTGTGGTTTAACCTCAGTCGGCAACTAGAAAGGAAATTAACTCTATCCCTGCCGAAACCAGGACAAGAGTGACGGCATTTGCTTAGCATTATATATATGAGCATCTTTGGTGCTTCACGACACCATACACGCAGCGCTGCTGTTTCATGGCATGCATCGTCTCCCACGCTCTGGCCTCTGAACAAGCCACAAAGCCTCAGTTACAGATGGCAGGGTAAAATGTATACAAGGCATCTGCTATTAAAAGCCCCTCGTGCTAAACATCAGCTCATTGGCAACTAGAGAGCTGTATTTTCAGATTCCAGTTGCAAGTCTGGATGGACTCCTGTTCCTTAAGTTGCCACTATGCTGTCAGTAATCTTGATTTTTTTTTTTTTTTTTTTTTTTTTTAAATTCCAAGCAAACAACCCAGAGTGTAGGAAGATGTTTTTTGCACAAGGAAGAAAGAATATATCAAAGGAATATCCCTGCCTTGCAACAGAAAGGAAGAACCCCTTCTTCTAACAGCTATCTTGCTATTTCTGATAGCTATAGCTATCTGCTATACCATTTTTTAAGCTACATTCCTATATGACCATTACTGGGGGGGGGTGTGGGGTGTGGAACCCAAACCATACAGATTATAACAATACCAAACTGAGGACACAAGCCTGACTGACACATCTGTGAAGTGCACACCACACACCGCTGGATGGGGGGAAGCCAGGACTGCAAAGAAGCACTTGAATAACCCAAATCAACCGAAAGACATGTGGAGATGTGGGGTATACCAGGGCCTTTCTCTTCACGGCTCCCGAGCACTGACATGCCTCTAGGTTTGATCCAGCCAAAAGGTGGTATCTGTGTCCGTAAGGCTGCAGCATCACATCTATCTGCAATCCTCCAAATAGAATCACTAAGGTTGGAAAAGACCTTTAAGATCACCGAGTCCAACCGTTAACCCAGCACTGCCAAGTCCACCACTAAACCATGTCCCTGAGCACCACATCTACACGTCTTTTAAACACCTCCAGGGATGGGGACTCCGCCACTTCCCTGGGCAGCCTGGTCCAATGTTTCACCACTCTTTCAGTAAAGACATTTTTCCTCACGTCCAATCTAACCCTCCCCTGGCGCAACTTGAGGCCATTTCCTCTCGTCCTATCGCTTGTTACTTGGGAGAAGAGACCGACCCCACCTCGCTACAACCTCCTTTCAGGTAGTTGTAGAGAGCAATGAGGTCTCCCCTCAGCCTCCTCTTCTCCAGGCTAAACAACCCCAGTTCCCTCAGCCGCTCCTCATCAGACTTGTTCTCCAGACCCCTCACCAGCCTCGTTGCCCTTCTCTGGACACGCTCCAGCACCTCGACGTCCTTCTTGTAGTGAGGGGCCCAAAACTGAACACAGTATTCGAGGTGCGGCCTCACCAGGGCCGAGTACAGGGGCACGATCACTTCCCTACTCCTGCTGGCCACACTATTTCTGATACAGGCCAGGATGCCATTGGCCTTCTTGGCCGCCTGGGCACACTGCCGGCTCATGTTCAGCCGGCTGTCGACCAGCACCCCCAGGGCCTTTTCCAACAGGCAGCTTTCCAGCCACTCTTCCCCAAGCCTGTAGCGCTGCATGGGGTTGTTGTGGCCGAAGTGCAGGACCCGGCACTTGTCCTTGTTGAACCTCATACAGTTGGCCTGGGCCCATCGATCCAGCCTGTCCAGGTCCCTCTGCAGAGCCTTCCTACCCTCACGTTCCCCTTCCTCATTCTGACCTTCGCTAACAAAACTCAGTCCACACTTCAAATTTCTCAAAAGAGAAGGAAACAGGATCAGTGCAGGCAGAATAATAAATAAATCACTAAAATTGATTCTACATTTCATTGCTTTCAAGATACTTAAGATACTGTCCTAAATCTGTTATAACCAGTTTATTACAAAAAAAAAAAAAAATCAGTTCTGTCCAATTATCCTTAGCTGCCAAAAAAGGTTTCTCTCCATTTCCCAGCTGGATTTGCTGCCTCTTAGTTTGAGCTTGTCGCTCTCAAACCTCAATTCCTATATCGCACGTCCTCAGGTAACCAAGGAAAGCCAGTTACCAACATGAAATATCAGTATCAATGAAAAGCCATCTCTTACCTGGGATTTCTTGCTCTCTTGCTCCTTTTTCTCCAGCTGGGTTTGCAGCTTCTTCCTCTCCTGCTCGAGCTCCCTCACTCGCTTCTGTAGCTTTAGGAAGAGGGTCATGTCCATGGCGGCTTTCTCCGTCCCGACCTCCTGGAGAAGAACAGGGGAGTAGAAAAAGGAGAAGACCTCAGTCAAGTTTTATAACCACACGCTGTGCCAGATATGCCCTGACTGTACATCAGCACCGAGCCCAGCCACGGCTGATAACAGGAGCATCCCAAGAAAGGCACATACTTTCAAAGACCAAACCCCCATTTTAAGCACCTATTTTTAATGTCAATAAAGAGTTGGCTCATTTTAATAAGTCGTTGAACGTTTAACAGCCCAACAGAGAAGCAGGCTGATTGGGGCCACAGCTAAGAACATTAAAAACGCCCTACTGAGTCCCTTCTAGCCAACTATTTATTAGTTGTTTTTTAACTGGCTTCACCTGGAATATTTTGTATTAGAGCATGACCAATACTGATCACTTTGACTTCAGCAAGTGCTCTCAGAGCAGTTCCAAAATATTAAAGCAATGTAACGCAGCAGCTGGCAAAGGGAAGTGGGGGTTTCTGCAGGCGTGCTACGTGGGACACAAAACATGGGCCTGCCAGTGGGGTGGCAGATCCTAGGAACATTCATCATCCACACATGCTCTTGAGTCATGAAAGTGGAGTTTGAAAAGCAGCCTGTTCTAGCAAATGTAAGCAAAACACATTTCCCTTTTCCATGCAATTCTTGATAGCCAGGGAATAATTTATGCTGTTCTTTTCTGCATTAAGAGACCGTTGATTACAGGGGCTGTGCTGGCCAGCAAAGCATCCGTGAAGATGCATTGGAATGAAAACACTCGGGGCAAGGGGGTAATGAACTCTGGTATCCTTGCGGAGAAGGATCGCTATAGAGTCATTGCCATCGGTGCTAGGAATAACTACATATAACAACGCTGACCGCTTTGATGAATTTTCATCAGTCTTTAAGCTGGTATGGCCAAAAGACAAGAGTTTATTATTTTTAGAGCCCTATTTAAGCCTGATGCCACAAAGAAGTAAGCATTTGCCGTAGCACCGCAACCCTGCAATCCCTCTCACCAAATTAACGATGTATTTCTGTAGCGCGAAATCAATTTCATCCATCACACCTTACAGTCCAACCTGCATTCCTCCTGTGTGCTCCAAGACCGACGTCAATCATCCCTGCAGAGCAGGGCTCTCCTCCTCCCCCCGAGCCCGCCCGGTTTACTGTACCTCCACTTGCTGTATTACATCCTCGGTGTCTCCTATCTCAGAGGTTGATATGGATGGATAATTGGAATCAGACTCCAAACTGCTCTGGTTGGATGGGTTTCTTCTGTGCCCCGGTGCTTGCTGCCAAGGAGAGGTGCAGATACATAATACGTTCAGTGTTTAAGGAAGGATTCCTCACGAAGCATTGTTTCTTAGAGCAAATAACTGTCTATATATTAAGGTTACCTTTACAAAAGGCTTGACCGTCACCTTATAGTGAATTCCATTTTCTAGTTCTTATGCCCTACCATAATATTCGTATTAACCCAAGGGAATACTTTAAAATGTGAACTGATACAGAAGCTCGGTTGAAAAAGTCTGCATGAATTAAAGGCTGTTCGTGACACCAGATGCCTGTTAAGTACAAACATGCAAATCTGAGCTCAAGATTATGCTGTTCACAGCACCCTCTGGGGCTCCCTTTAAACGCTTGACCTTCCACCTAATCCAGCAGGACTCTAATTATTATCTAATTTTCAACAGTTCTCCTAAGACTTTAGCAAAGGTGAAGCTAAAAACCTTGGCTTTTGAAATTCCGAAGCCGTGTTGTTGAGGTTTTTTTGGGTTTTGTTTTTTAATCCAACACCTACACATGAACATCACGGAAACAAAAAGCAAAACAAGAAGCATGAACCAGCTTTTGCTGAGATTCACAGATTATCTCTATGCAGAGAAGCGTGAAAGATCCGGCTCCTTTTCCAAGGCACATGGCTTCAGTGTAGAAGTTCAGTCTGAGAAACATCAAGCACAAACTGCATGATAATAACAGTTCTATTACGAATTTTGGGGATGAGTGAGCCACGTTATCCAGCCACCAACATCATGTCCAGGATACAACAGAATGGGGATAATTTAACTTTCATTACCTTTATAATAGCCATTTCATCCCGCAAGTTGTCATATCTCTGCTCCAGCCTCGAAAACTCTTTTACCAGGTTCTGATAACGAGACCTCTCTTCTTCCAGCTCTTTCTTCATCTGAATATTTTCCTCAACTGTGTTTTGTGCAAATTCATCTTTAAAATAAGGAAGAAAAAAAAAAAAAGAAATTATGATCTTCATCTCTGAAGTGAACTTCTTGTAAATATGTGCAATAACAATGACTAATTAACAAAATGCTCTCTGCCAAGAACCTTTAAAATACATATAAGCATTCTCTAATATTTGGAGACTGTTATAATCTATGTCTCCTTGCCATTTGGAACAGCTTGAGTTTTTCTGCTTGGACAGCAGAATCCTCTGCCATCTGAGTTAAAGAAAAATCTCCAGCACCTACAAACCATCAGATCTATTATGCTTAACTCAGCTGTGCCAGCTCCAGCTCCCATGGGCCAGCCAGAAACCCACTTAAGAAAAGACCAGCACAGTATGGAAATACATTCATATTTAAGAAGTGAACATGGTACTCGCTGCATTTAAAGACTTCTCCCGCCTGCTTCCCACCACCAGACTGGGCATAGGAGCAAATCAACAGCAGCATCTCTTTCTCATGTCACCATCAACCATTTACCATGGTAAGACTGCGGAGGTTGAAAGTATTTTATATGCAAATAAATTCTTTTTTTATTTTGTTAAAAACTCCCTTTTGGAAGCAAAACTGGTCCCTCCCCTTTTTGAGAAACCAGGCAAATATAGTCCACGTGTCCTTTTAGAATCACAGAATGGTTTGGGTTGGAAGGGACCTTTAAAGGTCATCTAATCCAACCCCCCTGCAACGAGCAGGGATTAAAATGGGGGTATTTTAAAATGGGGGGGTGTTTCAAAATGGGTGAACGCCAAACAAACCCCCTCCACTTGCTTTCCCCAAGCTTCGATGCTCCGAGAGCATTCCGTAACAGATGAAGAAATATTTGCAGCAAGTTTCTTTTTAACGTGTTATTTTCATTCCTGTAGTTTGTATCAGGCTGAGAGCAAGAGGTACTTCATGAGTACCAGGAAGCATTGATAGATAATCCACAGAATGATACATGATGCTCTTTGTAAATCCTGCCACAAAATCAAAGCTGAAAAGGATGATAAAAAATAAAAAAGCTCAATACACGCATGAGAGTTTCTTTCGTGGCTTGGGATTTTCCCAGATCGCTTTCCTCTAGGTACGTCTCACCATCTATGTCTCTGCTTTAAAAAACACAGACTCGTGTCACATTAGAGAACTCCTTTGTCACAGCTCAATGTTGTTAACTCTGCTGTTCCCTGGATCCTTTATATTCATCACTTCTGGGACGTCGTTATTCTCTATCCTCCACCCCAGGAGCCTCGCCTGGAGTAAGCGCTGCAATGTAACTGAACTTAAAAAGCCCTTTTGGGTCCTTTATTCTATATTGCACCAAATAAACCAGCCTCTATCTTGCCATCCACCAGCAGGACAGCATGAACAAACCTATCTGCACAGCAAAAACAACAACAAAAACATCCAGGAAAGGGGTGCAGGAAGATTTGCACTTTTCAAGGTAGGAAAAGCACGCAGGAAAAACAAGTTTGAGGGGAGAACAGTTAAGCTCCTCGTTTAGTGAAGGCATTACGACGATATAAGCATTTTTTTTCTTACCTTTAGATTGACACAGGATCCTGCTGTTAAGCTCCTCTTTTTCCTGCTTCAGGAGAGCATTTTCTTCTTCCAAGTCGGATATGCGCTACGAAACAAGGCAGAGAATTACTGCTTGCTGCAGGTCAGAGCCTCTGCAGAGGGATTACATTTCACCTGGCTGGAGACAGGGAGCTTTGTTCGGGCTTTCTTTGCTGTTTAAAAGACCTATCCCCCTTGCGCTTTGCCAGTTATCCTTTGCACATCGGGAGTTGAAGCGTAGGAGAACCGCACTGCAACAGCAGAGACTAACTTTTCTTTTCCCGAGTGCATTCCTCCCTCAAATTAATGTTTTTAGCAGAATCTTACAAAATACTGAGCAGCTGGACTTGGCGGCCACAATCTGCAGGAGTGAAACTCCTACAAGTGATCAGGTCATCAAATCAGAGGTTTATTTCCACATCTCAACGGGCTTCACTGCTACCTCCAAGTCATAGCACTGACTGCTGTTGGGGGCAAAAAAATCTGCTGATTGTTTCGGGCAATGTGGCACTGAAGTAGTTAAGATGGACACAGTTAATGCGAGCACCGTGGAAGACTAATACTAAATAGTTCAGGCTTTTTTAACTTCATGTGTCTTGTACCCGCTTCATGTAATAAGATTATAGTCACTTCAATGCTTCACGCTACTGCGGAACCGCTAGTACAGTGATGCACAGTGTGTACCAGGGCCTTGGGTAATACAACAGGAGCATATATAGCAATTAACACCAAGAATTGCCTAGCAAAAGTCAATGAAAACAGAAACTAAATCCTGCAAAACAGTGGTTTGTTTTTTTTTTTTTTAACTACCTCGTTATTAAAAATGAAGGGAGGCAAGGCCACTTGTCACAACAGTAAGGCTGGACTGACACTGACGGCAACCTATCCTGTAATTTTGTTCATCCTCAGGAATTTTGATGCATTCAACAGCGTTATCTCAAAACACAAACCCGTCACATTATCAAATGAAATATGCTGCTATGGTTAAGCAGGACGATTCTCCTGCTGTCAGGTAGGAGAACAAACTGACACGTCATCCCAGCGTAATGTCATTCTCTATGCCTGCTCCATCGCATCCCTGTAGCTTAGAAGACAGCTGCACGCAGCAGAAGGATCTCAAGATGCCAAAGATAAACACCACTGTACACACCATAATAAAAGTTTTCAGTGCCCAGGAATAATAGTTTTGCTGTCACCACTCGATAAAATTTACAGGCAGCCCAGCTGGCATGCATTCCTAGCACAGACTTCAGTCTTCCACACAAGCATCCTCAAATCAACGGTATTTTATCAAATACTGCGTATGCCAGACACATCCTAATGGCGAGGGTAAAAGCACGACGAATATTTTACTGTAAGTCACGACTGAAGCAGTCATGTCCCGTGCACAAAAACTGGAAGATCCCACTACCCCCTCGCTCTCCAGTCCGTTCATTTACTCCAGTTGTCTGCATGAGACTATGATCTCCTGCATCTCTATATATAGTAGGAAAGTTGGACACTGGAAATCCAACTAGAAAGTGAAGAAAACACAATTTAAGGTATGCAGAGCTACTGGTGTTTTAAATGGTCTGAACTGGGCCATGATTTTAATATTCTGTACCAAAACCAACTACATTCCTTCATTCGTACATCACTTCAAACAAATATCATAGCAGACGTGCAGCCATTAGATCAGCACTAGCGTCTTCAAGTTCGGAAGAATTCTTAAAAAAATTGGAGAAGAGCCACAAGAGTGATAGAAGGGAAGGAAAACCTGCGCTGCAATGAGAGCAAGGAACTCGACTCGTTTATCCCATCAGGGAAAAGATTAGGGGTGACGGGATTATTTCACTAGTGCTCTTTAATGGGTGCTGATAATGAACTCTTCTGCCAAGAAAACAAAGCTATGAAGGTTGGAAAACAAAACTAGACAAAAATTTGGAGTATTTTCAACTGCGCTGGGGGGATATTTTAGAACTGAAAGACTTGGTAGAATCCGCAACAATTATTCCCAGGTTGAAAAATTTCCAATCCAGATTGGATATAGGTATTTTTAAGATACATCTTAAGCGATTGAGCTTGTTTATCGCATTCCTGTTTCCATACGAAATAGAAACAAGCTGGAATTCAACATTTGCGATTACAGAAACCCAACCAGTCCATTAAACACAGGTAGAGGCAAGCAGAGCAGGTCACACAACGGCCAAGCAGCACAAGCTCCATCTCTGGTACCCACGCTGGTACCTTTTGTACCTCGTGCTCGTCTTTCTATAGGAAACATCTTTGAAGGTGCTTCAAATGCAAGAGCGCCCGCTTTGAAGGATTTCTATGGAAGACGTTGAGCAGCGAGCATTCGTGATGGCTTCGGCCCTTATTTAAGTGTTACACTGGAACCCCCTGCTCATGAGATCCGGCTCCGGTCCTCCCCTAATCTTGTGAGGAAAGGATGACGGCATTTAGGATTTTCCTAATAAAAGCCCTGTCCAGGCTTTGAATCATCCTAGCTCACCAAGTGAGAAGATTAGGTGCTACCAAAAGCCCTAGGAAGAGCTGTTGATACTCACCCAGATCTGATGTTTTAAACTTTATCACAAAATGGAATAAGAAGAGCTATTCTAAAATTAAGGAGCTGGAGAGAAAAGCTACAAGGAAGAGATTAAAGGACCTTTTTTCAGTAACAAAATCATAACTAATATGGATTTGCAGAAGCTGCAGCCCCAGCTCAAGTTGATAAAATTAAGGCTGTCGCCTCAGTCTCACTCAGAAGTGTCTGATGACTTTGGGTATCATCTCCAGAGCGAATGCATCCCACCACCACCACGGTCTTGCTATTGAAGGCGAAAAGTGCTTCTCACACCTGAATTCCATTTCACAACACTCCCCACGCTTTTGGTAGTTATTAGAACTACTCAAAAATCTCTATCAGAATTTTTCTCAGGAAGCGTTTTGGCTAAATTAACATTTCCAGGCAGGAAACGGGTCTTCTCCGTCTTCCCACTGATGAGGAACCGAAGGGAGCAATTGAAAGCTAATGTCAGAAACGGGAGCCTGCACTGCTCCACAGAAATGCTCTGGTTTATAATTAAACCATTTATTATCATGGTAAAGTACATAGTATTTGCTCTGCTGCAGGCAATTCTACAACAAGGGAAAGCTTTTGCTTTGTTTTCATGCTTTTTGAAAGCATTTCTTTGGTCATTAAATCAACCTTTCTTCTGAGTGCTCAAAGGGGATTTGCAATCAAGAACAAAGAGAAGCAGTTTTTCCGCAGCTGCATCGCCTTCGAAATAAAGCATCCTTTCAGGCTCCAAAAGCCTGTACTGCAGCCAGCTAATGAACTGAGCCCTGTGCCAAAAAGGATCTTCTAATTTGGTGCTGGAGAAGAGGAAATCACTGACTCCGTACGTTCCTGTGGGGGTGCAGTACATGTGCAGAGAGCGGAGTGACTGCTTTTCTGACAGCTCTTGGTCCAGCCAAGAGACAAACACACATACAGGCTGAATGCCCCTTTGAGAAGCACACCCGAAAATGCATTTCAGCTCTGCTAGTTGTTCAGATTAAGTTATCCTGACCACACAGTCCCCACAGCTTCTCACCCAAACCCACCGTCTGAGGGCCTACCCACAGGGGGAGGGTGGCCAGGGCAGATGCTGCTGAGTGAAGTGCCCTAGAAGAGCCCCCCATCTGGGCACTCTTTCACCATAATTAAAACGCAGCTAATCCCAGACCTCTTTTTTATCTCCAAAAGCGACTCATCTTCAGGTTGTCACACAAAAAGCGCTATTCTAGAGGAACAGCCGCAAAATAGCTTTCTCTACGCAGCGCATTGAGTAGAAAAGCCCTGTGATCTTTCCAATAGTGGGATCAAAGAAACCACTTCAACCACCAGTGCAGAAGAAAGATAGATCAAGGATTTAACCTGAGCATTCGCAGCAGGAAACTGAACCCGTACCTTAGTGCCTTAGGTTATGAGTGTGAAGGTTATTCAGAATGAACCTGACCAAAGAAATTCAGTGTAAAATGTCCATTTTTACTATTTGCAAAAAAACCCTCTACATCCTGAAGTCTCTTTCTCCCACTAGAGCGCTTTCTTGTACAATGGTGGCAGCGTTGGGCCACCTTCACCTCAAGAGATCCAGAAAGCTTAGCAGTTTGCATGAAGGAGGGGAAGAAAATAAAAAAGTTTAATCCACATCACAGCTCCAAACCCTATAGAGGCTTGTAACAACCAGCCTAGCTGGTTTGGAGCAGTGCCTCTGCGTGGGCGGGACGAGTTGGTCCTCACACAGGTCATACTCTGCACGTAGGTACACCACCAGCCACTACGACCAGCTGCAAGGGCCACGGAGTGCATGGCAGAAACCCAGCCCTCACGTCCCACACCCAGCTGGGCTGAGTAAGGACATCTTCCTAACAGTTACAGCATCTACGACAGCCTTCTTCAATATTTTGCACTGCGCGCCATGAGGAATCACTGTATATACACGAAGCTCTGGCATATCCGCGGTTAAGTGCCCTTATTTCAGACGGGTCTGGGTTTGGGGAGTTTCTTCGTGGTTGGCAGTGCAACAGGCACCCTCCTGACATGAGGCAGTCGCTGCTCCTGCAGGGATGTCCCCCTACCCTTGCTGCCCCATGACCTGGTTAAAAGGCAAATTCTAGGGGCATTCAATGACAAAAAGAAAAAAAATTAGAATTAAAGAATAGAAATTAAGTCTTTCCCCTTCAGACTTGTGAAGTGTGAGCTTTCACCAGCATGACCACCTACACAACAGACATGACAAATACACGTACCTTTCTCAGTAGGTCTTTCTCCTTAACGTAGCTGTCTTCCACGACCTTCCTCTCACCATGAGCTTTTTCAAGCTCCAGCCGGAGGTGCTCCATCTCTTCTTGCAAGCTGACAAGCTGGTTGCCATCACCCTGATGGCTCTGCTGATATTGCACCAGTTCCTTCTTCAGCTTTTCCACCTCGGAGGAGTGGGCAGATGTGAGCGTAGAGAGCTGCTCGTTCAGAAGTTTGTATTCCTTGTTCTGCAGCCAACATCCCCAAAAGAAGAAAATAAGACCATAAGCAAGATCAGTGCATGCACTGATGCACTACAAAAGTAACCGTCAAAAATCCTTGAGCATGGTGGGTAACAAACTTCCAGTAACAAACATTCCCATGCATATGCTAATAAAGCTCGTAAAGCTAAAAACAATTTCAAAACTGTGACAAAGAGCTCAATAATATTTTGGTAACGATTATACAAGCATTTGTTAAATTGATGTTACAGTTGAACGGCAATGGCAAACAACATGCGATAGCACTGGCAACCAAACCAAAAAACCTACACTTTTATTACAGCTTCCAAACGACACTGCTTAATGCAATCGGCTTGCAATTTTTTTGGTTTGCAATATTGGGTTTGCGGTTTATCCTCCTATTCCTGACTCCTATGCCTGCAGGAGCCTGGGGTGAAAATGCACTGTAGCATAATTGCAGCCTTGAGCACAAAGAGCTCCTTAAACCCCAGCTTTAAGTCACGTGCCAGCTCAATCGCCTTTTTATTTGCTCAGATTTTCTCTTTTAAAGCACTTAGCAATGATTTGCTCCCATGTTTTGAGACCTGAAAATTCAGCAGCTTTGATTTCTGTGGTTCAAATCAAAGTCAATGGGAACTACATTGTGACTGATAAAACATCATTATTAGCCAGCCCCAGAAACGACAATGAATTCACAACAGACCAAGAGCTTCAGTAAAGAGCCTACCACGTAGCTTTGCTAACGTTAGGTAGATAATCATGAAAGCAAAAGAACCATTTTGAAATTTAAAATGTATCCGGTCTTTAAAGTTTCCTTTTTGAAAGCTTTCAATACAGCTTTCAAGATCTGGGTTCATATCACTCACTGTACAAAAGATCCAGAAAGCTTTCCTTTCTTAAATGGGACTTAGGTGGATATTTCACTTGAGTATCAGAAATATCAGTTTTGGTCTTTCCTGGTCTTGCTGGGAAATATTTGGCAAGAGATTGCTGTCCAGACCAGATGAGTGTCCTGGTAATCTTGGCAACTTAGCCTTTTGCTGTTTCTCAGAGCTTTGGTCACCAACAGAGTCACATCAGCTCATAAGAAACTGCCCCTTCCATCCAGAAGTTTTTTTGTTCACATAGAGGCTAAGGAAAGCTTGATGTGAACAAGCCAGAAGACAAAAATCTTAAAAAGACACAAATGTATCATTTAAAAAAGTCAATGGACTAGGGAAGTCCTGATATACAATTTTTGACTGGTCAGGATAAGCAGTAAAGGTACAAAGTCACAGATCCTGAGATGCAATTCCTTCCTCTAAGATGTTCACCAGAGTCAAGTAAGCAAGAAAGAAAAAAAACCCTCAACGCAAAGAAGTATGATCAATGTCTGTAATAGGGTCAAAGGCTCCCATTAGCTCCTGTACAACAGAGCTTTCAAAAAACCTTACAGCCTGGAAAAGAAAAAAAAAAAACAAACATGAAAGTAGAGAATTTTATCTTCTAGGTCTACACAGGTTCTTCTAGACCCGACAGACCTCTGTACAAATGCATGGTGAGCTGGTGGATACTGAAATCCCCACCCATACTTCGGATTAGTCTCTTTCAGATTCCCAACGTGGCTCGTAGGATCGTTTCTTTTACCATCGCTCTGATCATCCTTTTGGCCCCTCTCTAGGTGACCTCCCAAAGCACCCTTCTCTCGCTGCAGTCTCAGCCCTCCGAAGCAAGATTAACACACGTCTCAAATGGAAAAACAAGGGACATGGACATCTTTTCCTTTGCCCTCTTGTGACGAATTATTAGTGAACATCAAAATTCAGCGTTCGCGTAGTATTAAGGAATTAACATTTCTGCATGACCGAAGCCATTCCCAAAGAGATACCTGGGGAGAGAAAAGCTTTGCCTACGGAGAACGGCAATAATCACTCCGGTTCACAAATCGCTGCTGCTTCCCCCACCTGTAAAGGCTCTCCCAGCCTCTGCTCATTCTCCGACACACAACCTTTTATGGCTTTGTGTCCCCAGGTGTATGTATACAATTTTACAGACCAGCCAGCTGAGACTTCAAGCCAGACAGAAAATAAATGCCCAGGAATGCTTTCTCTTGTTGTTAGCTACTAGAGACATGAAAGAATATTTACCGTCCCATAGCGAAAGGCTGGTCCCCACTGCAATCGGAGATTGCTCAACAGACCCCGTTAAACTTGAACTTGCTTTATTTTAAACCATTATCCAGCCCAGCAGAGCTCTGACAGTCCCGGTTTCAGCCCAGGCTCTGTGAACCAATCCAGAGTTTATTTTCCTACCAATGGCAGAGACGACAACTTCATCGCTACTGTTACCCAAACCAGTTTTATTCACAGTAAATGCCCACAGAGATGCTGCCGCTTGCAGAGACAGTGCAGGGAGCTCACTACGAGTCTAAATACTGGCTGCATGAACGCATAACTCTAAATTAGGTAACAGCCCTAAAAGTGTCTCAGGCAGCTACAACATACGCATTTAAAAAAAGAACTCACTGAAAAGAACCAAAAAAAAAAAAAAAAAAGAAGAAAGTGGTTCAATGTGGATAGAAAAAAATGGTCCAGCGCGGATATTGCACAGCAAAACGGACTTAAAACTCTTCTGTGTGCAAAAAATCCCTCACCTGATTTAGAAACTGAATTAAATAGGCCCAGTTATGAATGCTAGAGCGTGTGAGCTGAAGCTGACATAAAATAATAGGTTTTAATGTTTTCAAAGAAAGATCTTCTCTTCCTCAGGGGCACACAGAGTATTGCATCTCTTCATGCATGAGCTAAAGTAGCAGAAATAGAAACATTTTCTTCCACGGCTAGTCAGAAAACTATACAACTGCAGCTCTCTAGGTTACCTGCAATTATTTTTTTTTTTTAAGTTAATTGGCATTTTAAAAGGTCATATTTAGAGGTCGGCAAGGACTGAAATCAAGATACTTCAGGGAAAATACGATGCAACAAACTCACTGCTGCCAGAAAAAATCCAGTGCGCTAAAAAGAAAGTCCACTGGAATGGTGCTCATTAGCACATCCAAAGCGTCCCAGGGAAACCTGTCAGTCCTGAAATGATGGTTAAAATTAGCTCACTGGACAGACTACCACAAGTAATACAGAGCAGCAATTCTTTCCTACAAAAGTTACACAGAAAGCGAAGTAACTCTTTCAAAACGGTCTGCACAGAGCCCGTGGGAGATCAAGACGAGCTCCAGACCATTATTTCTGCTTACTTAAAGGATTTCCATGTCTCCTTCCCTAAAGTAGACCTTTCTGCTGCTTTCATAATCCACAACAGGAAAGCCAACATTAACCAAAGATTGGTTTTTTTTTTATTGTTCCACCCCCACACTTCTCCTAGCAGTAAATGGCGAGGAATTTAAAAAAAAAAAATAAAAAGTTAATACTGCTGTTCCACCGCCAAGTCCAGCGGCTCAGCAGACCTAATGCAGACGTTCATGCTCACTGCATGAGTTCAGCCCAAATACATGGACCTGAAATGACTCGTCCTCATTAATTCCACCAAATACCCTCCAGAGGAAGGGCCATATCAAACAGGTTTCTGATATATAGATATATAGAAAACCTTATGCCTAAGGTTTTCCGTTCCTAAGCTATGGTTTGTCTGCAAAATCTAAGTATGCAAGAAGGCATTTTAAAATTAAACACCACGGTTTAAGAGTCAGACTGTACTGCGGTGCACGCTTTGCAGCCAATAAATACAGCGATGGAAGCGGCCAGCAGTAATGCAAATCCCCGGGCGTCTTGACTCTGCAGTATCTGAGCCAACGCAGAGTCATTTCTCATCTTCTTCATGGCAGGGCCTCTCGTGTCATGCAGGGACGGGAGAGATTTAAGGCTGCGAGGAAGCTGTGTGTGATGTATAAAGGTTCCTGACAACATCCCAAACAGAATGATAAACTGCAATTACTAACAACTGGTACTACAAATAAGTAAGTATCCTGACTTAAAGAGAGTGTTTCTCCTGCCTGTAAAAGGACAGCTTAAGGATACAGGTGGATACAAATTTCCCCATTGAAATTAGTGGACACAACTGGGTCTAACTCAGTATTTCTTATACTCCTCCCTGAAGTCCTCATAGAGCATTGGAAGCAACAGAGATAGTATTTATCAGAGTAACTTGCACACTCACGTTAGTAGGTGGGAAAACCCTCCTTCTACCTGTGTCATCAAACAACTATTTTGCAGCTCATTAATGACACGTGGCATTTGATGAAGACCTCTCTGTGATCAAGTAGTCACAAGTAAGACCATCAAGCCATCCACACAGGCATCTGTCACTTACATCGCGCCATCTCACCTCTCACCATGGCTCTTACTTCCGAACAGTTGTTACATCCAGCAACACAAACATGCCCAAAACTACTTTGCAAAGCGAGTATTTACCCAATTTACCTATTACCCTCCAGGTAACGTGACTCACAAGTCATACGGTTCAGTATAGCAGACTGTGGCAGAGGCTCTGCATCCTTAGTGCTTGTGAAGCAGAAAGTGCAATGGCCAAAGGCTGTTTGATGTAGGGATCTCACGTGGAGCGGGCTTGGGTTTTCAAGCAACAGCTTTCAGAATTGTCATTTTATCTTCCTCCTCCAAGTCCATCTGGGCAGTTCTCACAACAATTATGGCACAGCTTTTGCAGCTTACTGAGCAAGCTCTTGAGACAGCAAGGTGGAGACCCAAGATCCAAGTGCATCTGCACTTCCATGGTGGTGTCCCACCCTTACAAGTGTCTGGCCAGCAGTAGCAGAAGGCTGCTACCACCATGACATCCTTTCCAGATGTCATGGAAAGATAAAAACCTTCCCAGAAAGGACAGCATGAGAGGCAAAGCAGAAACAGGACCACACTTGTCCCAGCACTGCTCAGGACGTACCTGCTCATCGATCTTCCTTTGAAGCTGGACCACCTTGTTCTCCATGCCAATGTTGAGCTTCTTCAGGTGCTGTGCTGAGCGGGCCTCGATCTTCAGCGCCTTCAGCTCCTGCCTGGCCTTCATGCGCCGGTAGTAGCACTGCAGGACGATGGTGGCACCCCTGACCCGGCGGAAGCGAGTGCGGGCCAGCCAGCCACGGGCAAACTTCTGGAGGATGGTGGCTTTGTGCTCCGCAAGGATCTACAAAACATGGGCAGAAACAAGACAATCAAGGGAGAAGTCACCCACAAAAGGTAGCAGCAGCCTTGGTTTGGCTGCAGCATGGCACTCAACACTTCCCAATCTGCCTTCGAAAGGGCTTCTCCTCCAAGCAGGAGTGTCCTGGTAGGTACAGGGGGTGACACGGCTGGAGAGAGAGGCTGTTATTTTGCATCCTCTTTTATAGACGGGATGGGGTACTTCAACCCCCTCCTCCTGGGGTGTTTCTCTGGTCACTGCAACTCAACTGATGCAGGCAGGGCACATCCAGTCCTCTCTTAGGAACCGTGCTGCTCTCTAAAAGAGGCAACATAGAATCACAGAATGGTTTGGGTTGGAAGGGACCTCTAAAGGTCGTCTAGTCCAACCCCCCTGCCATGGCCAGTGAAGCAAGAGGGGCTATGGTCCTGAGTTGGTGACTAGGAGACTCAATGGGGACAGGAGACATCTGGGCTGACATACTTCATGGAATAGAACATACATTCCACCTCGGGACAGTACTCACATCCACAAGATCCATAGCTAGCAGAATAAATAGCCATTAACAGACACACTAACACTTAGCAATAAACTTACTGTCCCTTCAACATCAGATATAACTCACACCAGAACAGGTTTTTAGATTTTTTTTTTTTTGTGTGTTCCACCCCTGCATTATGATAATTTATACTGCAGATAAATGCTGTCCTGGTGGGATTTCTTATCCTATAGATATCCTTCAAATAAAACCCTGGAGTCCTCTCACTACAGTCTGCAGCCAGTTCTCTTGTAGGATTCAATTTTTACAAACCTATATCTGGTTTTATGAAACTTTTGGCACTTTTGCATTGGATTTCTCCCCCAAAATTTACAGCAATCTTTTCAGTACGTGGCAGTTCAATTCCTTCCTCTAAAACTGAAGGCCAACATATTATACATACAACCAGCATGTCGTTAATAACTTTCTTATGTTGATCTATGCTGCAGTATTATGAGGAAAGAAATACCAGGAGAATTTAAAGATTACAAGACACTTTGCTGTTATCAGTTTGGGATAAGTTGTATCAGACACAGTACCATATTCAGCTTCTCACAAATCTTCTGTTTCACCCTAAGGCTTCCTTTGGACTTGCAAATTTTCATTCGGAATAAAGGGATTGTGTGAACTTAGGATGCAGTAGGAGTTATGCTAAAATGAGCTTTGTACGTCTCCAGCCTTGGCACTCTTACTGATGGAGAAAGCTGGGGGTGCCCAAAGAGCTAGAAGAAACCCTACTACATTACCTTAGGGACCTATTCCAGCCTTACAGCAAAGTCTTGGTGGGCACTGGGCATGCCCTGACCCCATGGAGCATCACCTGCAGCCCTGCATCTGTTGCTGAGCATGCACTTGAACCAACACCTATATCCAGGTGTTCCAGAGATTAAGAATGTTCAGATTTGAGAGGCCTTACCTTCAGCCAACTTCTACACCTTGTTAAGATTTGGGTTGTCTTGAATCTCAGAGAGTTTAAATGCTGGACCAGCTGCCTCCCCCTGCAGAGGCTTCCGATTTAAAAAATAGATGCTGAAAAAGCAGTGGCAGCACAAATTCCTGATCACCAGCATCCAGCTGCTCTGTTTCGGAGGACATCCCTGATCTCTCTGGTGGGTCACCAGGTGTCCAGGTAACCTCTGTCATCTCCAGGAGCAGGCTCTCCCCTTCCTGGCTCATCGAGCCTCTGACTTCTTAGAGTACCCCCATGACCACCCGTTAGGCATAAGTTTAGGTGACTACCAAAGTAAGGCTGGATCTGAAGAGTGGACAGAAGATTCCCCAAAGCTGTTCTCAGTTTCCTGACAGACAATTTCTCACTGTATCACTTGCTGTTATCAAACCTTTACTTCCTTGCTTTCAGCTCCCGGTTTAACACAGAAAGCTAATGGAGAGAACTAATTAGAGGGATTTATATCAATAAATGACTTGATGCCTTCCATAACAGACCCTACCGGTCTTCCTACCATACTGGAAATGGCACCTGCAGCACGGCTCAGACACAAATTCAGTTTGCCGGGGAGGTTTTTGCAGAGTATGGGTTAGATCAAATGACATTTCCAGATTTCCACAATGCCTTCTGGCATCCGAACGACTAACTTCATTTAGCGGCTCTGCTGAGGTGCTGCTGCCAAAATCATTTTTGCTTGCACAGCTTAAAATGGCAATGCTCGCCGTCACCGTGCGCTCTCCAGAAACACCAGAGGCAGTCGGCTTCATAAAACATCAAAATGGCCACAATAAATACATCGTTGTGCTATGCCAGCGGAGGTAAATATAAAGGCTCTTCCTACTCTTTTCTAATACAAAGACACTCTGTGGAGTTGTACCTTGTGATAAATCCTCCTGACAAACATGCCCCGAGCAAAAGCCTGAATGGTGATGGTCGCACTGCGGACTCTCTGGAAAGCTCGGAAGATCCTCAGCATTCGGTACTGCTTCTGGAAGATGATGGCAGCTCTCGTCCTCCTCAGGTGCTCGGCAAGCCTGAAAAGCACAGGAAAAAGGTTAGCAGTAAAACTGAACTCCCCCCATTTTTGTTGTCATAATAAGTTTTAAACTGGGCAGAGAGAAAAACCTTTCATCCAAAAGTAGGTTGACGGTATTCAAGAAAGACCATCCCAGCAGTAGGGCTAAGAAAAGAGCAGCTGATAGCATATCTCATTTAGAATAACGGGAACACGTAGGCAATCAGACAGCGTTCATGGCACCCAGGAGCACTGGAACCAGGGATCAACACACCTCATTATTCCTAAACAGCAGTAAAAACAAGTATTTTCCAGCTTTTCCCTCGGTTTGAACTCTCTGCCTTACGTACTTGAGCCAATCAACGCCCAGGTTGGCTCCATCACTTCCCTAACTGTGAAAAGCAAGCGTCGCGCGGGGTATCTACCGACTCAGTGAAAACGGCTGCAAATTGATTTGACATTTAAACTGGTGTGCACTGGTTTGGCAACATTCATGAGCAGAGCCCCAAGCAATTCACAGAGTAAATAATGAGGGATGTGGTCAACTCCATACCATGTTGCTCCCATTCCCCAACTGAATTCACATTGAATTTGCTGTTATGCAGGTTAATAAATGCCCATAAAACCTCCATTTAATTTGATAATTAGCTTGTTTTGCTGAATTTATGATTCGTTTATTGCTCTCAGCATGAAGCATTATATAGATAGTTAATCCACTTTATTTTGTGAAAAGCATGTCAAAACTAAAAGGGCCATATTGGATTGACTCATATATTCTCTTTATCAAGGCCAACGGTTTCTCATTAGGACCCCTTGAACCAGAGCTTATTAAAAAGGACAAGGGATGGTCCGTTTCCAAAAAGAGGAGAAAGCAGTTATTCAGATGACATCCATCCCTATGAAATCAGCACAAAGAGGTAAACTGAAAAATCATGCTGAAGAAACACTGCAGCGTCTGCTTCCAGCCTCTCTTTTAGCTCATACCCCGTCACTCTGACATCACCAGGGATTCCTCCTCTCCTCCTTAAGGGGATGGTTGGCTGATGCAAAGGCAGATATAGAGTCCAAGGCCATAGGTGTGCATGGAGAGCCCACCGGAGAGGATAAAGTTAATCACCAACTCCCCCTTTTTCTTAACCTTCCTCTTATTGCTTAGGTCTCATTTGCCTTGTCTTCAAGTGAGCTGTAAGACCGCTGAGAGGGGCCTGCAGCCACGAGCCTAGAGAAGTACATGCACCTCTGGGGACAAGAAAAATCTGTGCTCAGTTTTAAATAAGAGTCACCAAACTGCCCAGCTTTGCTCATTTGAGACCTCTCATCCCTGGATTCTCCAAGAGGCCAATCCCTTCCCACAAGAGCAAATAATACCACAAATTCAGTTAGCATCTCTAACGTTCTTCCAAAATACAGTACGATTTAGAGGAAATCCTTGGAAGGAACATGGAAGCTCTTCGCCTTTGGTTGCTTCAATAATTGACAGAAAATCGACATTCATCCAGCAATCAGGAGTGAAGTAACTGTGCAGGAGCCTTGTAGCAGACAGGCAGCATCTCATGTTTGCCCACGTGCAGAGTTAATTGGGCTGCAGATTAGGTAGCAGCACTTCTGACGGGCAGATGTTAACTGGGGGCCAGGGAGAACATTGCTGCTCAAAACCAAACAACATAGCTAACGCACCACAGCTTCTCTAAGCAGAAAACAAGAAGGGAAACAAGGCTGAAAGGACCCAAATCTACTCCTTGTTCCTATCTGCAAAGTGCCTGAAGCCAGCTTGGCCAGATGCAGAACGGCAGCGTTTGATGTGAATACGGGGCACAAGAAGCAAGGCAACCCGTGTGTTGGGATGCTACTACGTTGCTCTACTGCTCCCTCACACCCACCCCACATCTGCTACCAGCAGCCTACTCTCCAGTGCAGCGTTATCTACAGAAATCCCACAGCGAGCCATCGACACGAGGAAGCTTGAGGTTCCTGCACGCAGAGAGTTAAACATTGAGCTCTTTTCTTCTGTACTGTAAATAGCCCCATTGCCAGTGATTTGGAGTGATTTTTCTCATTACAAAGGATACAGCAAATCAATTCTGAGAACTCCCCTTGGATACCAGGGAGGCACAAATCTGGTCTCTGCAGAAGAGGAGCGCATACCAACTAGCAAAGTGCTCACTGGCTGATCCAAACGCCCTTTGCCAGAGGTAGTCCCAGAAAAATATTAGTTCTGCGAAACACTTTCACCTAAATATCTGAGAGTACTTTAGTCATCTCATTACAGCCTAGCTGCCTATGCTCTAACCCTGGCCCGGCACCTAGAAATTAAATCAATACAGCTGTGAAATCAAATTGAGACAAAAATTTTGATCTCTTGCCCCCGAATAAAGCTGGAGAGGGGCCAGGAATAAGTCCTGACTTTAGCACAGAAACTTGCACCATAGCGGTACCGATGTGCACAAAACGGGTCTTGTTTTCACAGGGCTCAAAGGTAACATCCCCATGCAGAGCATTTTCCACGTTTCTCCTGTGAAACCCTCAAGCATAAGGTCTACAAGATGGAACGGATTGAGAATACAGATGCCCAGAAGTGGTTTTCCACTTGACCTCCCAGCTAGCCCTTCCTCAGAGGGCTTCCTAGGACCCACCTCCGCGCCAGGCGCCCACGCGTGTAGCGCTGGATGACGATTGCAGCTTGTCTCAGCCTTTTGTACTTGACCCTCTGCAGCCAGCCCCGCACCGTCTTCTGAATCATGATTGTGGCAGCTCTGAACTTATCTGCTCGCAGTTTCTCCAGATATGCCACCTGGCCTGCACGGAAAAAGATCTTGGTACGTCCAAACTGGAACTTGTCTGGATCCTTTTCAAAAGCATAAAGGAAACTAAATTTAATTAAGGCAAACATTTTTTTTTTTTTTAGTCTATGTTGCTCAGTAGATACAGATTAAAAAAACCCACTTTGAATCAAATTTATCAGCTCAGCCCACATCTCTTCTTAACTGGGTGATGAAGATATTATTAGACTCCAAACTACCTGAGCTTCTATATACCCATTGAGGAATGCAGCACTAGGATTCAGTCTTAAGTTGCATATATTTATAAAAATTTTGAATGTTTTTTGGTTGGTTGGGTTTTTTTGGTTGTTTTGGGTTTTTTGTTGGGTTTTTTCAAGTTCAGTAGAGCAATGCAACACCAGAGGACTTCAAGAAAAGATTTCTTTCTCAAAAAGATTGAGGCTTACATCTGCAAAGTCATACATACATCTGCAAAGTCATACATGCACCGCAAATGGCTCTGCAGCTAAGACAAACGCTTGGTGCATAAGGAGAACAGCTTTTGCAGAGAGGAACCCAATTGAGTAAATTCCTCAAAATCCCGCAAGGAAAACAAGGATCAAAAATTAAAACCTGGCTAAGATGCTGTGCACCTTCTGGGCTCCTCAACAGCAAGACAACAGGAAGAAGCCTTTGCGTGCACACTTGCAATTTAAAAATAAAGCACATGAGCGAGTAGTAAGGTTTTGGTGAGGGGGGGGTGGCAAAGACTTCTTATTTGCTTATACGTATAAGGGGAAAAAGTCCCAATCTATAGGATGCTTTTTCTACGTATTAGTGGCCATTAAAAGTCTCCCACACACCAAGATAGGGCAATTACTGCATTTTTCTCTTACTCATTTGTGCAAAGAGAAATTTAACGATGGGGTGTCGGAACCGACTTTGGCTAAGGTTCATGATGTTGTACACACAGTATCCAAAGCTGGACCTCTAAAACGTGCTCCAGCTATGGCTAGCCAAAATGCAGGAGGGCTTGGAGGGATGGAGCTTTCTGGAGATGGCCAGTTGTTCATGTACGGTCGGCGATAAGAAACTCTGGACTTCACCAGCACTGAAATGGTATGTTCAGCTTGACTGCAATCAAGAGATCCCATGTCACGCTTGCTCTCGCTACCTCCTTGCGAGACTATCTCATTTTGGCTGCCTAGGCTGAATAAGCGCCTGCACGAGCAGCAGGTGACGTAGGAGCGGGAAGAGCAGTTCAGATCATATCAAAGCCACGAGCTTCCGTGCTGTAAAAATCATTGCCAAAGATTTGGTCCCAGCTCACCTTAATGAGGTCTTCCAACAGGGTCTGACAGATCTGCTTCTTGTCATTCTTAGAGAGGTCTCTCTTTTTCATAAGAACACGATACCTATTGAAAAAGTCGTGGTAGGACCATCTGAAAGCAAAGCATACACAGGATCAGTCTGCATGCTGGGCATTATTTCCTTAAAATAAAGCATTTGGAGTCACAGATGAGTCAAAATACGAAATCTACCGAGGGATCTCTCACCGCCACCCTCAGCACGTTTTGAAGCCACCTGAAAGGAGCTAGGTCACCCCAAACCTGACACCCAGTCTCAGCCCTCCCCTACCACCGAATGACCTTATCAGTGCACTTCTAGCCTGGAAAAGAAAGGCCATGGATCACTTTGTTTTCACTCCTCCTGATGTGCTTTTCCCAAGCTGCTGCATTTTACCAGGCAAATGCAACAATGCTGTTCCCTTCAGAAAGGATACGCTAATTTTGAAGAGATCATGGATCTCCTGATTTGGCCAAAAAAAATTTAAAAAGCAATCTTGATGAGATGATAAAGAATGACTCAAATAGAAACTCTTCCTTATTTTCCTTTTCCAAACTCTGTTGAGTATTAATTTGAATCGATTAATTCAATAATCGCTCCATGTTGAGGTCTGTGGCCGAGACCCTTAAAACAAACACAAAATCTTTGGACTCTTGACTAAGCAGCCACTTGGAAGATGCCTCACTGTCACCAGCAGTGAAGTTTCCAAACACGCAGAAGGAATTAAAGCACTGTATCTTACTGCTAGGAAATATCATCTCCTGCCGCCGCTGTTAGATGTAGAGCCTCCAGACTGGATCCTGGAATTGGTTCAGCATCTGCCAAGTTTCAGCCTTCTCCAAATTAACAGAGTGAGTTATGGACCCCTCAAAACCCGAGTTTTTAATTAAAGCACTAGGCATTTCCAGCACTGTCAAGTACGGCCATCGTTATTTCAAAAAAAATACGCGTAACAACCATCAAAGGAAGATGGGAGAGAATTGCAGAGGTTTATGATTTCTGCCCTCACCCAATGAAACCATCTGCGAGCCTGACCCTCACCCGCACGGATGTTCTGGCAGAGCACAGGAGCACCAAAATGAGGACACACGCACTGTATGAATAGCAGCCATACAGAAACCTCTTCTCCTCAGCCCCGCAGCCCCACGCATGCCTTTATTTTTGTGTTGTTACACCCAACTCTTCCTATTTTTCCACTTCCAGAGATTAAGAGAGGGGGGAAGAAAGGCAAAATAAATTGCAGAGGGCCAGAGCGATGCTTGTGACGGGTCCCTTACACTTGGCCCGTTCGCAGCGGTGGGGCTGGGTGAGACATCACACCGCACCTCCCACGCTCAAGGCTGCCGTCTCTATGAAATACTTCATCTCTAATGAAACTTCTTGAAGGCTGGAAGCCAGGATATTTAGCAAGATAGGCATACCAGAAACATAACCCTTATTTCAAAATACACGACCAACACAGTTTCACATCAGTTCAGAAAATGCAGCAGGGGAGGAAAGCCAGACTGATTAAAAGCAATACTCTAATTAAAAGAACACAGTAGAAGAAAACGTTTACAATGAGAACGGAAGGGAGCAAACAAACAAATAAACAAAATGGACTGCTAAGGACTGCGAATTGCCACGCAATTCCCGCGTGGACACATTGCACCCTGGACACCTTTTGCAAAGGCTATGGGAATGGCAACAACTAGAGAGAGTCCTTAACGTTGTTCCCGAAGCAAAAGGTAAGACGGAGGGCTCCTGAAGACAGGAGCAAGAAGGAAATTGTGACAACAGGATTTCCCATGCTCAGAAGCTCAGAGTATCTCTGGAGTAGCCAGATTTAGTGAACGTTTCATCCTTATCCACATGGGCTAGTCCTGGGGCTGGACAGCCAAGGCCGCCCACCCTCAAATGACCAAAAGTACTGGATTATCACTAAAAAGAAAAAAATAAGATACCTGCTATGGGGAGCTCTCTCTGGGGCGAGGCACAGCAAAATTGAACACAAAGATTATGCAAGACTACGAGCTCGTGTCATGTACAGTTTAAGCTTAAACGTGCTTCATCTTTGCTTTCTAAACGCCTTCATTTTATAATTACATTTCCCATTTTGTACCTGCACCTTAATCCTTTTGCTTTGTGCAAATAAAACCCGGTTTCATTTTAAGCACGTCTGAGGCTTTACGCAGCTCCAAATCAAACCCGATAGGAGAAGCAGAGCACGCAGTGCCCCCGAGGCATGCAGCCAAGCACGCGACGTTGGAGACCTCCTGCCTGGCTCAGGTATTACTCAAGCCAGGGAGAGCTTGGGGGGGGGCGGGGAGAAAAGAGCAGGACAGAGTATTCCCATTAACCTGCCAGAGTCAGTTTAGGGGCTGATATTATTAACTGCTGCTATTCGGAGGAAGAAGTCATCCTGCAGGTGCCACCCGGGCTCCTCCGGCAAAGAGCAGATGGCGAAGAGGCAACACGCGTAACTGAGGGCACGGGTCCAAGCTGGGCAGACAGCAGCAAAATCCATCATCTTCCCGCACCAAGACAGAGATCCCACAGCTGCTTTCAAACAAGAGAGTCAGACACCTGCAGAAATTCCTTAAAAATAGATCATAAGTCACTACACAGAGGGTCCTTCTTCAGAGCCTGTCGCTCTAGTTTTGCGTGGTGGTAAAAAACTGATTTCCACTTGCTTCCGTTTGAGTCCATCTTTAACATCGATAACTCACTTTCTAGGATTAAGTCTCACATGAGACATTGGAAGTGGCAGGGAATACGCTCACTGATTGCTGTCGGGGTGTTTTGCTGGGCTGGTGGCAACCGAGTCCTCTACCCACATGTCCCGGAGGTTCACAGCCAAACGCCGCGCCTCCACGGCACAACACCGCTTCAACCCTTGCTGCAGCAAGGCCACTCTCACCATCCTCGCTGATTTAGCAGGAGATGACAGTCCTGAGACCACACTGCTTGTATTATTGTCCACAGAATATCAAGACAAAAGCTCTGCCATGCCGGGGCTCAGCTGGTCCATCAGGAGTTTCACTGGAATATTTGCAGTCCCAGTTCACAAACAAAAGGAAGCTGCAGGGGTTCATAGGTGCTGTTACAGGATCCCCCCAAGAGAAAGGAACGATTAAAGCACTCAGGTTTAATGTAACATGCCTGGTTAAACCACTTCAGGTTCAAAGCGGTATAAAATTACCTTACAACTACGCGCTTCGAGAGAAACAAACATGATGCCCCATCCCTACAAGCGAGATCTCTCTGGTGCAGAAATACTGAAGCTCAATGCTTTGGTTCATACATGTTGTTGTGGGTTTTTTTGATTGTTTGTTTGTTTTTCAGTCTTCTGCACATACGTGTCTGTCTTTTTTTTAGGTTCAACATCTGCATCTTCAGCAGAGAAAAGGAAAAAAAAAAAAACAAAAACCAAAACTTATTTCCCTCCCGGCTAGACCACAAAGCGATTGCCAGCACGAGACAAAAGACGTGCCATGCTACCCCACAGCTTAGCAGGTCAGGACAGATTATGGGAACATTATACCTCAGTTCAACTTGTTGGCAGGTATTAAATTCAAAGCAGACCTCGGGTTTTCAGGATGCTGCCACGCAACATGGGCACGCCTCATTGCTAGGAGCTGGAAACCACCAAGGACCACTAAATAAATACAATTCCTTATAATTATCAAGTTATAAGATCCAGACAGGTGGCGTAGGTGAAGAGCTGTAACCAGGAGGATTTTTGTACCTGCACAACTGAGAAAGAGGGAGGAGGAGGCACGAAGGACTGGCCAGATACTACTCAAAATTTCCCAAGGGGGAGGAAAAAAAAAAAAAAAAAAAAAATCTCGGAGCTGAGATCAAGCACAACCAACCTCAAACATCAAAATTTTGCTTTGAGGTCAGCACAGGTCACTAAAGGGAAGAGACAATAAAAAGGAAGGGAAGGACACAGGACAATAACTTATGCCTGTGATAAAACCACCCTCCTTGGGCTTGAGCAGCAAGGAGGATGCTCAAGGGCTTGGCCAGGAGCAGGAGACTTGGTCCACCCAGCAATTTCTTTGTCATCTACAGGAATTAGACAGAGGGAATAAGCCATAACACACGCCACAGATTAAGCCTTGTATCTGTGGTTTAAAAGACACAATTTGGATGCTTTACACAAAACTACAACCGGGTGCAAGGCAAAGGCGCTGCTCCTGCCCGAAATCACAGGGCTACGAACCCGAGAGCAGCCCTCGTGCTGCAGAGCCAGCTGGATTTATTATAACCTCGCAATTAAAGGGAGGGCTCGGCTAAGAAACCGGGGCTGAAATTCTGACTCCTGAGGAAGCCTCTGAAAAGCGTCTCTCCAACCAAGCAGTCAGCAATTGCCCAAAATATCTCCAACCTATTGTTTTAGGGTGATTACAGCAATGCTATTTCAGCAGCACTGAACGAAGGGCGGAAAGGAGGAGTACAGTAAGAGCTTGAAGCTTTTATGACTTAACCATAATATGGTTTCTTTCAGTGGCCTAAAATTACTGAATGCAAAAATCTTTCCATTAAGGATAAATAAATTCATCGCCCCCCGTCACCCAAGACCATCCCAGCGACCGTCCGCTGAGCAAACCCGGCTTCATGTAAGAAATCCTGCCAGCACCACGTGGTACCGTCCCCTGAAGGGATCAGTGTTTTTAAAAAGTAAGGAGCTGGACTATATTGATCTTTCTATAGGAGCCGAAGCCTGTTTGGGGGCACACAGGTTGAATATTTGAGCCAAGATTTGACGTGAAATTATTTTAGAAACTCTGGTTCAGGGAGAAAATTTCTCTTGCCTTGTTTACTGCAGCAAAACAGATTTGCCTTTCAATTTCCTCTAAAACATGCAGGCTGGCATGGCTTGAAATTATCTGGAATATATTCAAAGAGCAGAAAGAGAGGAAAAAGCCCTCTATTTACATATTACTTTTGTTGGGAGTGGGGGGAGCGGGCAAACAGAACTGCTGGTAGCCAAAGTCATTTATAAGTTTTGTTTCCTTGAAATGACTGCAAGACAGCTAAAGGCACGTTATAAAAAAAACGATTTTATATCCAAGGATGCCCATGATACGTTTCAATTATGAATGTTTAATGTTTATAGAGTTTAGCAGCTGTGATTTCACACTGAACTGATACAAAAGATGCTGCATCTGACAGTCAGCTCCAGCGACCAGAAGCAGCAGCCAAATGCCCCAAATACTTAAACAAAAAACGTCATACATAACAACTACAATAAGAGTATTTTGGAGAGACTGCAACGACAACGTTATTCGGAGCGACTGCACGGCGGGAGACCGCTGCTGTTGTACCACTGACTGGAAACCACCAGAACCAGCAAGAAGAAAAATGCAGAGTTTTGACAAAATGCAAGTTAAAAACTTGTTTTAAAGAGTATTTTGTTATTAATGGAGATCTGCACCAATTCATTCTCTACAGGCTAATCTTTATGTAGCCAGTTTCTATAAAGAAGATGAATGGTTTTATCGTACAGAGACATCTTCCATGCTTTACCGGCGGAAGTTGATGATAGATTTACTATCTACACATCTAAGACAGTCCATTCATCACAGCCATTTACGTACATACTAACAAATACATTCCTTAACTGCTGCGTAACATTTCAAACCAAATTATACATTTTCAATTTACTCGAGAGAGCGGCAGAGTGCAGCGTACCATGGAAATGATAAAATAAAGCCAGGCGTACCCAAAGTGGGGAGCGCGAGGCTTCGTCTTTCAGTGGGAATACATCATGTCTTACATGGGTTGAAGAACACTGAAAACTATATTAATTTTTTTTTTTTTTTAAAAGGAACCAGGTAAAAAAAAATTACCGAAGCCTCAAAACATTCAATTCTTCAACCCATAAAGTAACCGCGATGGAGAGGCGTGAAATAACACGGCGGAAGGTGGCTTTACCCAGAAATCTCTGACCCAAAGCCACATCACTCTCAGAAGTTACTCTTGTGACAGTATGCTGGAAAATATTCAGATCTAAATACTACAGGGTGAAAATAAATGTTTTCTCCTGTTTCTGTAATAAAACTCTCGAGAGAAAACATTTTGAAAATTCCCTCTTGCTCTAAAAGGTAAATTGCTTACACCCAAGTGAAACAAAACTCACAAGAAATCAAGTTTTGCATGATTATTTTAAGTGGTTTAAATTTATAGCCTTCACACAGGGTTTAAATTTAAAGCAACGACCCTCCTTTTTGGGCAATCCTTAATCAACCGTTATAAACCAACTTATCTCAAAATACAAAGAAATACGGAGGAATAACCAATGCTCGCTGGGATGAAAACTGAGACAGGTCTCAGGGATGTAAAAACTCAGAAAGAACTAAAATGCCTATTACATTTCCCACAGAATAAGATCCTGTAGAAGCAGCTTTTGCCACGCTGGCTTATAAACCCAATTCAAATATACAGATTATTCACAAGCTTTCAATGTCGTTGCACAGCTCCTGGGTCTGGCTTTTCAAAACTGGAATTTTATGACCAAGGAGGGTGAAGAACTACCAAAACCCAAACTGGGTATCTTATTTAGTGCAGAGTTGTTCCTGTATACAATTATCTTCTAGAAACGTTAAAATAAACAAAAATCTGTCCTTGAAGCATCCCAAACACTGAACTGGAGGCGGTCACTCTGAAAGGCTGAAATAGCTATTTGTACCCTTTTTTTTTTCCCCCTGGAGGAAGAACAAACGCTGACAAGCTGCAGTGATGGAAGAGTTTTGTATTCTTAGTGTCCTGGGAAAAAAGACCTCATAACCAAAAGCATGCAAGCAGAGCTGAAAGCATCGCTTTTGCGTTTTTCAGGATGGAGCGGTCTTCGCACCGGTCAATTATTTGCTGTAAATAGATCTTGGCTGGTCTCCAGGTGCTGCAGCGGTTTCTCCCCTCTGTTCCCCCTCCCCAGTTACTAATGATACGTCGATTTTAGCGCCGTAGGGTCTAAACCGCAGAGTTAAGTGAGCAGAGATGGAAAAATGCTGTAAGGAAATACGGAGGAATAACCAGCGCTCGCTGGGATGAAAACTGAGGCAGGTCTCATGGATATAAAAACTCAGGAAGAACTAAAACATCTATTACATTTCCCACAGAATAAGATTACATATTCCCGCAGAATAATGCTACGTCAGGAAAACTATGAATGGAGAGGAACAGGGTATCCCTGCAGCTATGCTAAGACCAGCAGCAAAACCCACGGGCAGCCCTCAAGTCAGAGCTCCCCAAACCTCCCCGGGACCCACAGCTGCAGAGCCAGGAGCACCCACTACACTGGGGAGCATGACCACTTGCTTAATGAGCATAAAACCGCCTTTCTGTGGCCTCTTCCAAATGAAACCACAGCTGTTTCACTGCTCTAGGGCTTTCAGTGCAAGAGGACAGACAGACGGATTTGGCCCTGCAGCTACTTTAACAAAGAAGGTAATAAAAGACCCGACTCACGGGCTGGTTTTTAATTTTCCCCTGTGGCTTAGAGATCATGTAATTTAGGAGCAACTTTTTAACAGCTACTTCCACAAACGCCTTGAAGACTTCAGAGATGGGAGCCAAAGGTGGTGCTGGGTCTTCTAACAGGGCCAGACCCCCAACAGGAGGACCCGAATCTCCATTCGCCTCTCTGCCACCCTTCCACGCTGGCAGAGGAGAGAGAAATTGGTTTCTATGAACTTTTTTTTTTTTCTTTTTTTTTTTTTCTTTTTTTTTTTTTCTTTTTTTTTTTTTCTTTTTTTTCTTTTTTCCCCTTCTTAAGGAGCTGAGCTCAGCTGGCCAGGGAGATCCCCATCACCGGTTTTTGCCTGCCCATGGAGGTCACTAGCCAACAGAGGTTTTAGGCGGGCAGAGCGCAGCAGAGCCTTCTCACGTCGACGCATGGAAGCTGCCATCAATTGTCAGAGGCTCTTTGCAGCTTTGCAGGAGATGAGAGTAACTGATAGGCAGCACGCTCCTCCCCAAAAACCGGGACAGGGAGTTTCTCGTGGTGTTCAACATCACACTTAGCCGACTCTTTACTGAGCGTATTTATAACTCCTTTGTTCCATATAAAAAGGCTGATGGCTATGCTGACATTAACACAAAGCTGCCTGGCACTAAAATGCAATTGATGCATTTTTAAAATTATTCGCCCTTGTCATCTTCAGGGCTTATTTATAGTTTATGTTTTCTGATTTATTAGGCCCTAAACACCTCTTTTGAATTCTGTATCACAATCAGCAAGAGCCACACCACCCATAACCTTTCCTTTTACGATGCAAGAGTTTGAAGCCTAGTATGCTTTGGATGTGCGGTGTGAAAGCCTGCAATAATAATTTACAACCCTTATTTTCTTTCTCTGCAAGTATAATCAAAATTTTTTTGGCTGAAATTACTATTGCAGCAGGTGTCTGAAGCCAGAAAGAAAAAAAAAAAGGAAAGCAAACCGTACAGTGCAAGGAGCTTCTGTATGGGGAGCTTCAGGCAAGCAGGGATGGGCAGGGCAACACTTGCTCCCAGGCAAGCTCGATGCAGAGGATATAGAGACATTATTTTGTTACTGGCTGTCCGCCTCCATATGGGATCAAAGCTGGATTCCTTTATCTGCCACGCACCAGCATTTTCAGAGATTTCATCACATCAAATTACTTCTCAGGACCAAACTGAAAGCACCAGCCGAAATGCTGGACACGACACAACACACCCTCCAGCAGCCTCATTTTGCAGCTCATCGCTTGATAATGAATCTCTTCGATCTGAGGAACCCAGGAGCTCATGGGGGTTTTGCAAAATAAATCAAAAAAATATATAAAAAGGGGAAAATCTAGCCTGGATATAAACCAACCTAAATAAACCCTGTTTGCCCTGCAAACGCTGGTGTTTTCTTCTCCCTCCCTTGCCCCAGATAACGAACTTGCTGAGTAAAGCACGCCAGCAGCACACCACCACGGCAAATTCCCAGCACAGTACCTGGACGGGAAGCCAGCTGCACTGATGCGGATGGTCTCCAGCACTCCACAAGCTCTCAGCTGCTGCACCGCTCTCTTCGGATCAAATCTGCAATTACATTTAGGATAGAGATTAACACAGCGAGAAGGAACCCACATCATCAACCCACCCGACAGCGACTCTTCTGGGGACAGGAATCAGCTTCCGATTTATGGACAAGAGCTCTGCTCTCGTCATTAGCATAGAGACTGAAGAAAACCGTACATCCATGGATAGCTTTTGTCCACAGCCATTCCCTTGCAAACCTCAGTATAACCACAAATCCCATGCCTCGCTTTGGGAACAGGCTGCACAGATGTCACACGTTTTCCCTCCCTGTCACAAGACGTTGTGCTTTTCAAGTGCAACGGACCTTGCTATTGCCCTACTGTCGATGCCAAGCGGTACTCTTGGGACACAATGACAATCTGGTGCAATTAGTCCCTACAGCCATAACCTACCCAGCTATGTAAAGCAACACAACTACAGTAAAGAAAGGAACAGGCTACCCCATCACAAGCTGCCTGCTGAACCAGACGGTATTATTTTTGCAGCTATAAGGGCAACAACATCTTTCCAGAAAGAAATCCAATTCAACAGCAAAATAAATCTGATATATTAAATTCCATACCAAAACCGAGTAATTAACGGGTCCCACAGGTTTGCAGACCATTGAGTTTACCAAGAACGGTGGTGCTCATGTTCCAGACTGTCGTGGTTTAACCTCGGTCGGCAACTGAGCCCCACCCAGCCGCTCGCTCACTCTCCCCCCAGTGGGATGGGGGAGAGAATTGGAAGAGTAGAAGTGAGAACAACTCGTGGGTTGAGATAAAAACAGTTTAATAATTGAAATAAAATAATAACAATAATAATAATGTAGTAATAATAATATAATAATAATAATACTACACAAAGCAAGTGATGCACAGTACAATTGCTCACCACCCGCCGACCGATGCCCAGCCAGTCCCCGAGCAGCGGCCCCCCTGGCCAGCTTTCCCCAGTTTATGTACTGAGCGTGACGTCCCATGGTATGGAATGTCCCTTTGGCCAGCTGGGGTCAGCTGTCCTGGCTGTGCCCCCTCCCAGCTTCTTGTGCACCTCCAGCCTGCTCAGTCGGTAGAGCACGGGAAGCTGAAAAGTCCTTGACTAGTGTAAGCACTGCTCAGCAACAACTAAAACATCGGTGCGTTATCAACACTGTTCTCATCCTAAATCCAAAACACAGCACTGTACCAGCTACTAGGAAGGAAACTAACTCTGTCCCAGCTGAAACCAGGACACAGACTAAGGGCTTTGGTAGGTGTCACGTGGAAATTCAAGGTATTTCTGGCTCTCAGCTGTCTGCCCTCCTCTTTCTAGCAGGCATTACCCCTCACCACTGGCATCTCATTTCCATCAGCAATTTGTGCTGAAAAACTCTGTGCCACCTTCCAGCTGAACACTTGGGCAGTGCTCTCTCTCGCTCCTGGCATGAGCCCGCTTTCAGATCGGTCTATCTTTGCACAGAGCGCAGGTACCAGCGTCCCCCACCGCTTCTCCCTCCTTCCGCCCCTGACACCGAACGTACAAAGAGGTCCCAGCTCAAGACGTTGGACCCTGGCAGAGGTCACCGGATCAGGCTTGGACTTGGACGATGTGGATGTCCATAGCTGCATTAGGTTTCCAGAACAAGGCTGAGGAACGAAACCTTCTCAGGTACCTGCTTGTACCTTCCTGAAAGCCCAAAGTATTTATACCTGCAGGTCAAGAGTGCATGAATAATTCTGCTTCGCCTCCGCTGTGCAAAAGCAGCATAAGAAATAAGCCCCTGCTACTTTGTGCATTTTTAAATTCCCTGGACCTGTCAAGTCTACAGCAAGTTATTCACTACAACACAGCAAACACGATGCAGGGTGGAAAGTCAGTCTTGGCTGTCACTCACTTCGAGGAAGAATCCACAAGGGTACAATTTCCATAACAATAAATAATAAACAGGACCGGCAGATGGACAGGGAAGCTTCAGTCCCGGAAGATCCCAGGGCAATGTATGGTGTACACGGGGGGAGCTTTCTGCAACGCGGCCAAGCCCTGCTCGGGGGGGGTGAAATGCAGTAACCAGAGTGGCTGCAGTGATTTATCAGCATGGAAAGCCAGGACCCTCTCTAGCGACAACTCCAGCTACGGGCTGAGGCTGAAATAAAGAGTTTAAAAGTGGGACGATACACATTATTACGGACTCCTCTTACTTGCCATGGCAGGTGGAAGCACCTAGCAGGTTGCTTTTGGCCTGGAAACTCAAGTAAGAGATCACAAATTCTGCCTGAAACAGAATTTGGAAGGAAAATTGTCAAAGGTACAAGCTGAAGTCAGGTATTCCCCTCACACCTCTCTCTTTGAAGTCTTCTCCATGAGGGATCAACCTCAAACGCAGCCTGCAGTCAGATGCAGCAAATATCACTGCATGGCGCCAACGCTCCCTCCAGGCTGGAAGTCTGACACCCCTTACCTCCCAAAGAAACAAACCTTACATTTGCACCAAGATATAAAGCATGAATGAGAATAATGCAGGTTGCAAGAGACCTTAGAAGGCCTCTAGTCCAACCTCCTACGTTCAAAAGCTGGGGCAGCTGCGGGGGCAGACCCATAGCTCAGGGCTTTATCCAGTCAAGGGCTGAAAACCTCCAAAGATGGAGGTTGCACAACCTCTCTAGGAAGCCTGCTCCACTGGTAGGCTGTTTCCTTATCCTTAAAAATGTTTCCTGATCTCCCGTCTGAACCTCTCATGTCAATTTGTGGCCATTGACTCCTGTCCTCCCACCACGCACTGCTGTGAAGAGCATGGCTTCGTCCTCTTGGTAACGCCTGTAAGTACTGGAAGGCTGCTATTAGGTCCCTTCTCTTCTCCAGGCTAAACATCTCATTTTAGCAAAAACGTAATGTTCTTGTGAGCTGAAAAATGTTACGTTTTAGGAAGAGAAAAAGGTCCGTGTTTTTTTACCAATCAACGAAGGTAACACCGAGTGTTCTGCATGCTACGAGATACCACTTCAATGCTAACCCAGGGCAGTGCCACTGATGTTTCATCTCACTGATGCCTCCTGGCACTGTGTATTTTTCAGCACAAGTGCCTCTGAAACGCAGACTCCTTTACAGCCATCCCAATTCACCAGACCCGAGTTTTACATATAAGCAAATAGACTTTATCTGAGCCACGCTACGGATACAAATTCCTCAAGCTGGTGGCAGCAAGATCAACATTGACCAAGACTCCCAGATCACAATTTCAATTAAGCAATCCATGATGGGTGAGGAGGGAGATGATCTCTTGCAGAAGAACCCCCGGTACAAGACACCTGAACCAGTGCTTTCTGGCTTGTAGATGGGGTTGTAACACCACCACACCAACCCAAAGCACCCTCCCGTCATTTCCAGCCCATGGTGACTCCTGCAATGCTGCCGACTGCAGACACCTGCACGCTGCTCTTCCAGAACTGTTCTTGTGTCTATTTTTCTTTTGCCCTCTGTTCCCAAGATCCCCAGCTTTGACAACTCTGACATTCGCCAGATGGGGAGCATCACATCGGACCGAGTCATCACTCGGACTGCGAGCAGACACATGCAGAATTATCCTCCTGGTATTTGCTACCCCTAACATCTTAGAAGTACAACTGAGTTCGTTTAGATAATTACTGCACCTTGACAATCAGGAGCTTGCACGATTATAAAACGATATTAACTGCATCCTGAGCATCACGTGAAAAACTGAATTGCAAAGTTAAAGGCAAAGAAGTGAAGATGGATGAGCTGAAAGTAGAGCCGAGCAGGGACATGGAGTCTTGGAAACGCTCTTTGGAAAGGTGAAGCCATTTCACCATGCAGAGCATCTACCACACTCCCACTGCAGAAAGTTAGAAAATACTTTCGTGCTTTATTTAAAGAAAGCAATCAAACAAAAAGTGTAATCCTGAAATTCATTTCAATGGACAATCTCTGCAAAAGGCAACGAGATCGAGGCCCCGAACACCTCCAGTACCTACAAAATGGTACGTGAAATAGATAAAACAGACCACAGAAACTGCCGTCCCAGCACAGACAGCCAACATAGCCTTCTCCAGAGCTGACAACTAATTATCTAATGAATCAGTTAAATATAAGCCAGCTCCTGAACGTCTTCTAACCATCAATACCGTTCACTTTGCTGTTTGCAGGGGGAGAAGAGCCAAGCTGGGGAAGCCTTCTGGTGCATACATAGCCACCAGCATATCACAACCAAGGCTGAGCCTGTTTATGGATGCTTCGTCCTCCTTTGCAGGATGCTGTTTGGAGCCGTCTCTGCGCTCCGAGGTGGCACCGTGCTCACCGGGAACACTCAGACTACATTGGATCAGCTGGAGGGCAATGCCTCCCCGCTTACAGGTCACAATTCTAACACTGCCTTATTAAATGTCACCGCCTGCAGTTTATGCCAGGGCCTTTAGAAGACATCACAACAAGACCTGTGAGGTCCCTGTATACTAATGGCCAACCTTTTTTGGAGTTACAGGAAACAAAGTTGGGCACAAATACCTTATTTAAGAGGTCAAACAAGGCTAACAGCTATTTGCTCGCAACATTCACAGCTTGCGATACACCTCTGAACTACCGAGGAAGATCAAGACTGGCTTCAAGAACAGCTTCAGCTGTTCACTCACCTGGAAGCCTGCCTGAAGTTGATAGAAGTCACGTCTTTACTTTTTCCACATTTATTTTGGAAGCACCAAGATGTTTTTGTTCATTTTACAAGCCGTTCTGCAAGCACACTACTTATCTCCACTTTTTCATTTCTTTCTCTGCTACTTTTCACTGTTTAGTACTATAACTATTTAAATCAAAGAAATTCTAAGATGAAGTTGTACAAAGACCCTATTATTGCAAAGCGAGGATGCTCAGTATTAGCAGAGCATATCTACGGATTACTAGGACCTGCATTAGTCTTCATTTCAGGGGCACAAAAACCACATAATGAAACCCAAGAGAAGCGACTCCAGCAAACTACGGGGACCTTCCAGTTACAGGAACAACATGTCAAGAGGGGCAATCTCTTCAGCAAGAGGACACTGTTGCTATAATGCTGATCACATTTGCTCATCTGAAAGCCCACTTACTTAAAGGGGAGCTTCTCGTCGTTCGGCTTGATGCAGCGCACGTAGTGCGGGGTGGTGGCGTTCAGAGTCTCCATGAGCAAATGCAGCGAGTTGCGGAACTGAAAGACAAAACCACTCGTTTTGAGGAGGGATGAAGGTGCTGTACCATGCACGCAAGTTGGCAGGCGTTGCAAGAAGCCACCTGCGGTGCCAGCCTCTGGATGTGACATAGCGTGAACCTCCCCATCAGCCCCGCACATACAGAAGCAATTCAAAGACGACACTGGTGGGTTGAGGGCTTCCAGCTCAATGATGTACAACAGCAATAAGTGTTTGCTCAGGGCTTTACCCACTTGGGTCTTGAAAATCTCCAGAGGTGGAGAAAGCACAACCCCTCTGGGCCCCTGTTGCACTGCTTGACTGTCCAACACAAGGGAAAAAATGCTCTTTTTCTCAAGTTGCTTCAATTTAAGAGCACCATAGTACATTGGGATACAGTCCAGTGAATCCCAGAGTGGCCTCCACCCTCCTTAGACCATGTCTCAACTCCTTCCAGTCAAGACTACTCGAGCCTGCTCTTCCAGAGACACTGCTAGAAGGTGTCCAAAATGCAACAGCCAAACTGTTCCCATCCTCAACACGGGTCACGGGAAGGTCTCCTCACTTCCCCCTCCAACAGCTTTTTATTTATCTCCGCTTCAAACTGAAGAAACAAGATCTGAACCGTAAAAATGTATCCGGATTCACCTGCCCCACCGCCCTGCCGTCGACCGACCCGCTCATATTGTACGTTACCTGGTGCCCCACCGTTTTCTTGTGCTCCTTATTGGCAGCTTTGATCACCGGTCTGGCAGAACGGACGCTGATTTTGGATGTTCCCTTTCCCATGGAAGTGGTGGGTGCAGCATCCTTCTCATCTTGGAATAAGTCTGCTACCATCTGATACTAAAACAAAAGATGGCATCTGAGCACCTCTGGCCCTGCTCTTTGCTGAATGAACCCACCCAAGTCGCATTGCTCCGGTCATTTTTTTTCCCCCATCTGTCCTGGAGCATTAAACCGTGACACCATCTTAAAGCAGGAAGGGAAAAAAGGGCAATAAAGTGAAATCAAGAAGCGTTGCCTACATAAACCACGCCAGCAGAACCATTGGCCATTCTGTTTTGTAGTTCATCAAACCTTGAAATGTGCACGTTAAATTAAACAAGTGAAAAAAAGAGGATGGCTAGCTGAAAGGCTGCATCACTGACATGTCCAAGGCACAAAACCTCCTGAACGTGAAGTGACTCTTGCTCCCAGGCTTCGTTTCGAGCTACTCATTCAGTCCTGATGGCAGCAAGGATGCTGCCCACACAGCGTGTCCCTCAGGAACGGCGTCTCCACGTGAGGACTCCACATGAGCCCACTCCCACCACAGCCCTAGAGGCACCCCTGCTTTTCCGAAGAATTAAGAGACACCAGCACTTCCTCACTAATTACCTGCATTTCAGCGTGAACGAGCAAGGCGACAGCAGGACCGCCATTCTGCAGCCCTGAAAGCACCACATTTAGCTCCTCAGATCCCTGAAGTCTGGGGTTTCTGACAAGCCGGCAGCAACGTTTCCGCTTCATAAATGGGAGAACAGGTGAGCTGGCTAATGCAGTTAATGCTATTTTTTTTTTAAGGGGCAGGATCTTCAAATTTGCATTAGGCTGGGGAACTTGAATACTAAGTAAGTCACAATAAATCTGGTCTGTTTAGCAGAGCTGTTAAATTTTCACGTCTCAAATCCAGCTACGCACCCACGCCGGTTTCCGCTACAGCTGTGCTTACATTCAAACAGTAAATTCTTAAATGTAAGAAAAACCACTGTCACCAGGCGGGATTTCACTTATCACCAAGCTGAGCTGGGCTCCAGCCCGGTGATGCTGCCAAAGCACCCGTGATGCCACCCCAGCAGCACGCAGACCACCAGCAACACCCGCTCTGGAGCATCTGTGGCAGAGGGCACCAGCATCACGCTTCCCTTGTCCGTGGCACGCCGTGCCCGACATGTCCACATGAAAACACTGACACGAGGCAGCGGTGCACTGCACAGCGCTCTTCCCTCCACCCCAGGCTCCTCCGAAACCTGAGCTTGGGTGTATTTCCAGTAAGATCCCAAGAAGAGTGCAGGGGTTTGCAACTTCATAAATGGACATTAACGGGCAGCCCCGTGCCGTAAAGGGCTGCCTTGGGTCTCTGCCACATCCCTGGACTGAGACAGGAATATTTCCAGCCCCGGTCCCGCAGGCTGTTCGCGCAGCTTACTAGCACAGCAGCCTAAATACCAACACAGAAAGGAAACTGTTTGCATTGCATTAGCAAATTGCTTGCAGGCTCCAAGACAGCACCTGCTAAGGATCTGCTTCATACTCACAGCTTTTATTTTTATCTCTGCAGCTCACTCAACTCCTACCAGAATAAAGGCTCGCGCTTTCTTTGCCTAACCCTCTATCCCAAAAAAAGACATCCTGACAGCTGTTGTACTTTGATGACATGGCACTGTCTCGGCTACTTTGCCTCCTGCAAACACGGGATGTTTGGGTGGCACGTGCTTGGTGCTGGAAGACATCCAACACAGGCTCCACTTTACTATCTCGTGCTTGACAATGCGGTAAAACCCCCGGCTGTAATTTCAGGTTTCAAAATATCTTCTCAATGCACAGCTGGGAGTGCCATCGACCCCTCTGTCCGCTTGCTATTAATAACAGGAGTACTTGCTCCTGCACAAACGCTCAACAAGAATCTCAGAGGTGAGCTTTCAGCTTGCGTAATGCAAAACTAGGCATCACCTTTAGCAGCCCAGGACCTATTCCACGGATGCTGGGGGGGTAAGCGAGAAGGACAGATCCCTCCTTCCCAGTTGGCAGAGTCAAAACCATTGGTGCATTATTTGTAATTATAGAGAACGGGAATATAATATCTTAACAGCATGCCCGTACGCTTTCGATCGGTATTCAAATCAGTTTCCTTAATTCAAAGAACATCAACTCTCAACTGTTTTAGCTGACCAGCGCTAACAAAACTAATTAGCCACTTTAGAAAGTCTCTTTCACCATCTTGTTGATGGCCGTAGTTGCATTCTAATTAGCAGAAGGCAATTCTGCCTTGGTGGGAGCACTTCATCAGCGATGCACTTGCCGACGGAGAGGTGCTTAAGTCCTTGCCGTGTTAAATTGACAGCGCTCCCCCCCTTGCCTCGTGTATCGCCTTAGTGGGAATACAAAGAGGAATGTAGTGAATACTGTACGCAGGCCTGAGTACAGGACAAAGTCCTCGCGGCAGAGCCTTTTGCAGCACAAATTTAAGTTTTAGTCAAATTAGCACATTTGAGTGGCAGACTCAGCATTGCCACTGCTGCTCTTTTCAGTTCAGAGAAACCAGGTTGCTTTTTACAGCAAAAGAAAAAAAAAAAATAATTATTTGTTTATACCTGTAGAGGTCACATGGCAGGTGAAAGGAAAACAAAACAAACAAACAAAAAATAAATCAGGAAAACTGAATCTGCCGGCCAACGGGGTTAGCGAAAGAAGAGCGGAAGATCAGGTTTTGGAGGCTTTGCAGGAGGAGGGGAGGATGTTCCTGCCAACGGAAGCGCCGCTCTTCCTCCCGGGACAGCACAGCATCGGCACGGGCTGACGACAGCCACCGCTCCCACATCGTTAAAGAAACGGCTCAAAGGCAGAAGTTCATCAAGCTATCACCCAAAGATTCTCAGAACCAAGCGCATTTGAGAGTGTTTTAAGCCGGATCACAAATGCAGATTTGGGTGTCTCCTACAGAGCCACCACCGTGAATTCACAAGGTCCTAACGCCTGATCCCAAGGAGCGTTAGCTTAGTTTCCAGGCCAAGTAAGCCCAAATCTTTGGTCCTGAGGCACGCACATTAATGGCTTAAGAAACTCCATGTTTTAAGGCCAAGCAAACCAGTTGCTATTAAACCAAAGCCCAGCCCACTCTGACGTTATATTACGGTCCTTATATACGAGAGAGAGAGAAGAGGAGGTGATGCTGTTAATAAACCCACTTCCACTTTTTTTTTTTTAATTTCTTTTTTTAAGGAATGAGTTGCAGGTGGCACCATCCTCCCCACTCTACAACACACTACCCCAATGCTCTCCTCTGCACCTACTCCGCAGTGGCTACGGGGAGAAGTCAAACAGAAATCCCTATCAGACACCGCCAGTCCTGCAGCACTACCTCCAACAGCAAGTTCAGCACTGGCTAAATAATTCATCGTACAGCATCAATTATTCCTGCAGGTTACCTGGCATTTCTAATAAGCTCTAATTATGCCCAGTTCTTACCCTGCAAAAGCCGTGAGCTTCCCAAACACACAGAGATCTTGATTTGGGCATTATTAAAGCCCAGTTTCACATTAGACTCGCAACTACCCCCACGGATGAGAAAATTGCACAGCTTGCCATCTTCATGTGATTTCATTGCTTAGACGGAGGGCAAGCCACTGACAACACTCAATTAATTGCCCATTCTCATCTCTCTTACTTTGGCAAGAGCCAACTCCTGCTTAAAAGGCTCCTAAAAATAACACTTCCTCCCTTCCCCCTCATCACGCTCCTTATTTAGGGTGGCATTCGGAAGGTCACACCCAGCCGTAAACCTAAGGGAGGGTAGCACAAAGAGGAGACATCTGGATACGCGACACATCTGCTTGCAATATGCAGGGGGGATTCAAAATTTGTAATGCAAAAAAATAAATGCAAGTTAACAAGCTGGCCCGTGCTGGAGGAGGCTTTGAAGTGGTTTGGAGAAGAGCAGGTATATTCCTTCCCTACACCACACAAAGTCTGGTGGAAACAATGGTGCCCCAGAGGCATACAGTCTCAACTTTGGCTGCTCGATGTTGCATTTTTAAGCCGGATCACAAATGCAGATTTGGGTGTCTCCTACAGAGCCACCACCGTGAGTTCACAAGGTCCTAACGCCTGATCCCAAGGAGCATTAGCTTAGTTTCCAGGCCAAGTAAGCCCAAATCTTTGGTCCTGAGGCACGCACATTAATGGCTTAAGAAACTCCATGTTTTAAGGCCAAGCAAACCAGTTGCTATTAAACCAAAGCCCAGCCCACTCTGATGTTATATTATGGTCCTTATATACGAGAGAGAGAGAGAAGAGGAGGCGATGCAACAGCATCAATTTTTTTGCAAAAAAAAGCTTTTTTTTTTTTTTTCAAAAAAATCCCCCTTTGCAGGGCTGGATTTTCATACTAACTTCTTAATAAGAGAGCTGCCCCTGGAAGGGTTAAGGTAGTTCAGTCTCAGCTCATTAATTGACAATGAAAGACTCAAGGTTGCAGGGGGAATTTTTGGTCTGGTTTTAAACAACAAGAACTTGAAACGCCCTAAAAGTCTGCATCATTAACACTTTTAGCCCAACCCACCCAAGTGCAGATGCATGCTCATGGAGAAGAGCCTGTATAAAGCCAGCTCAGTTCACACATGCAAGTGGGAAGTCTCCAACTCGAAGCCCACTTGACAAGTGCTCATTTACCGCAGGCACAACCCACGCCGAAGCCTGCAGAGCCCCACAGCTACTGCTTTTCTCCTTCCAACAGCCCACCGAGTTCACAGCCCTCAGGACTAACGGAGACTTTAAACCACAGGTGCCAAAAAGCTCTTTACCAGGAGACTTGGTATCCGAGGTCAGTCAATACGCCTCTGTTGGCACTGATGCTATGAGGTGCTGACAAGTCGTTCTTACAATACTCAGGAGAGGAAAGGTACATGGCACAAAACCTTGTCATACAGGAGCGAAAGCAAGTGTGATCATCAACATGTGTTAATTTGCTAATGTTACATATTGGCAGCAGTGTAAAATAGCTCTACGGCAGCTGGAATGTCTCAGAGTTTGCGTTAGATTTCCAGCATTGTATATTAACCCTAGTTTTTGCATAGTAATTATTAAAGTCATTAAAAGTTGCAAGGCCAAGTATGATGGACTACAGCTAAGGGGAACAGCCATTTTCATACAGAAGGGTGGTACGGTCAGCAACGCTACCCACAATATACAAACCACACTGCTGACCTGGCTTTTAATCCCAGGATCACCTGTGGCTCCACACGCTTTTGACAACACCTTCGGTGCCGGGTGATGGGTGGGAAGCTGTGAGCAAGAGTTTAAGTGGGATTTACACTGCCCCATAACTGGCTGTTCCTAGTTTTTGCTCGTGACCAAAAAAAGAAGAGGATCAGCAGGTTTGAAAGGATTTTTCTGATGCACCTCAACAGGACACCGACACCAGGGTGGAGGACAGCAGAGGACCACGCACATCCACACCTGGGTGCAACTATAGCCCCCAGCAGCCTCGTCCCTCCTCTCCCCTCCCTTATTCCCTCCCTCCACACCCCATTTATTTGCCTTTTTTGCTGCTGTTCATGTAGGTGCCTCCAACCATTTTTGCATACACGACCAGGAACGCAAGCATGAAGCTCACACTTTGGAAAGCAGCGGTGCTGATTATCTCCCGCCTCGCTGCTTTTACCTTGCTGGCTTTCAGGATGTTGATCTGTTCCTCGTACACGGTGTCCCTGTTCTTCTCCAGAAATCCCTCACTCTGGTACTCCACCTAGCAGGAGGCAAAGGAAGAAACCCAAAGGGTAAAGTCCAACCGCACAGGGACAAGGTGCTGCGTCCCACCGCTCCCCTAACTGTTGGAACTCACCTTAAAAACCTGAGAGGGAGAAGTGGGGGCAACAACTGAAATTTCAAGGTCACTTTTTATCAAAGAAAGTGAATCTGAATGAAAGCAAAATCCTTAACACAAACCTACAGTGTTTCTCAGTCATTGAACTGCTCTGTATGGGACCCAACCGCACTTCCATGGAAACCAGGGGTAAAAAATGCAAGGATCATCAGTTCCTCTACATGCTATTTTGTTCTCTCCTGAACTCCTTGTAAACTAATCAATAAACCTCAAAAGATCTCCTGACTACGTCTCTTGTCTTGCAGGTCTCTTGTGGCAGAGAGTCGAGGTGCAAAGGAAGGCTTTTGAGAGGACAGATGAAAATTTTATTTTCTATATCTGAAGTTGGCTGAAATAACTGATCACAAAAGGCAAAGCTTGCAAAGGAATATAATTTGTGAGGGATACATGTGCAAAATCATGAGCCTAAGAAAAGGTGAGTATCAACCTTTGGCATGAAAAGTGCCGCTTGCACCCAGGGCAAACCTGGTTAGGAGAAGCGCCTGTATGGGATCACAGCACCTGCACGTTGCCTGGCTCCTCAGACACGTCCCCAGGTTGGCATTACGTTTTCCTTTCTAACAAATGTGTGTTTTGGATAACTGCAAGCTTTTAAGATTCTTCTTTGCTGTGAGTGACGCCTGTCACATCAGGGTTTCAATGAAGCTGCAGCCCATGGACAAGACCCTACAGCACCAGACACTGGGATTTAGCGTCCCACAGTTGGCATCTTCTCCCTCAGAAGGGTGGGATCAGCCCAGGGTCACCTCTCACGCACTCCTCCCCACTGTGCCTTGCTGATGCTCGCAGCTCCTGCTCTTCAAAAATAATTCCCTTTTCCAGTACATTTTCAGTCAAGCTGCCCTTACAGAAATTCATTTTGCCACAGCTTTGAGAAATTTTTCTCTCCTCTAGAAAGCGCAACTATTTAAAGCTTAGTGCAATAGTTCGGAGGCTGAAGTCCTCCCAGCTGATCTAGATTTGAGCACCAAACCGAGATTACCGCCAATCAGGCACCCCTATCACCGAAAAGCAGCTCACCGGCGCTATGAACTAATTTTCCTTCATGCGGCTCTTTTTTCCCCTCCACGCGTTTCCCATTCCTGCGTTCAAGTCCCAGCGCACGCAACGGGCGCCCGGTTACCTTATCGGCGAAGTGCAGGATGATGAAGGAGGTGTTGGACATGCGAGGCTTCTGGAAGTGCTGGCTGCTGGCGTGCCGGTCGTACAGCTTCTGCGCCCAGTTCTGGTCAGTGCCTTTGGGAACCTGGATGGGGAGAAAACGGCCCAAAAAGTCATGGTCAGGCATACAAAGGAGGTTGGGGGAGGTTTCGGAGGAACCCTCCTTGTGGGCTTCCTGTAATCCACATGGGCTACAGGAATATTTGAGAAAAAGTCCAACTCCCAGTTCTGGGAGCGTGTGCTATTTTATTTTCGAGTGTATTCTTGACAAACACACTAAGATTTCATTTCCAATGAAAAACACCCAAACGCTTGTTCTGCTCCAACAGCCAGAACTTGCAGGAAAAAAAAAAAAATTAATTGAAGAAGTATTTTTGCACTTAAGTTACAGTAATTGCACAGGCACCAACGTTACTTTTTTAATGCAGTTTTTGGTGACCAAATAGTTTCACATACCGCCACCTGAGACAACAATCAAGAGGTTCTATTTAATTTAAAATAATAACGACAATAAAATGATAATTTTAAAATATTAAAATAGCAATAGAATGATAGTTCTTAAGAAACCTCTGCCTCTCAGCAGGCTTGGGGTGGGGTCACTTGGATCCCAAACACAGGATGCATTAACCCCAATCGCACACAGGGTTGAGACTTCAGACCCGTATACCTGTCCTACTGCAGTCGAACGATTCCCGGTGTCCCCCTCCCACGCATCCAACCCGCTGGTGCCATGAATCTCCTGGATGCCGAACCCTCCTTCTGCATCCTATTTCCACCGAAATCAGGGTGCAAGTCTTACGTGGACCTGCCCTTGAAAGGATTCGGCCATGGTACACCAAGATATCAAGCGTTGCCCAAGATACTGCTTTGGTAGGATGGGGCAGAGAATGGAGAAATCCTAAACAACTGCAACGACTGAAAAAAAACCTCACAGCGCTACCTGTGCAGCAAGGGAATGGGCTACTTTTCACAAATCAGCAGTTACAAGGAGGGGTTGAGCTCACCTTCCGACCCAGCACCTGCAATTTTTACCCACTAAATCATCGTAGGCTTAAGTTAATGTGATATATTGCCAAGATCAGGGAAAAAAATACTGGTTTTGTTTTATTCCTTTGTAAGCACATATAGCTGTATAGCAGCATATGACAATATATTGTAACTTCTGATACCCTCATGGTTACAATTCCCATAAAGGCTCAATTTTTTAGGGTATGTTTAGGTCCCTCTCTGCTAACCAGCCAAAACCCCCAAAGCTTTCCAAAAAACATAAGGACATTTGAGGAAAGCAGGATGGCTGTAAGTATTTGTTATTTTATACTTCTCCAGCGCAACAAGTTTGTCACAAAGCAAAATTCTGGAAAATCAAAGGAAACAAGGAGTGAAGTTGTTGCACTCGAGGGCCGGGGACCACAGCTGATGGGGTTCATCCCCATCCCTCCTGCCTGCCCGGCAGGGATGGGAAAGGCGTGGGCTGGTGGACCCTCCATCACTGCCAACAGGACGGCAATGGTTGCACATACGTACACACACATAAATTTTTAACAAAAAAATGGCTGACCGGATTATTTAGGTTAGAAAAAGAGAAAAGTCAGAAGAAAAGTGTTAGGTGATATTTAAAGTTAGACGGGACAAAGCCTAGAAACCACAAAAGAATTGTGCAGCGTCAGGGAAAGCTCTGGATCATCCGTCAGGTCTTTACACAGACCTTTCTATGAAAAGTGACAGAGGAAACAGGGGCAGCAAACAGTAAGAAGGAAAACTTGAGACAGATGATGAATATTTCTTTATGCTGCTCTGAAACAGCCTTTGAAACAGCAAGCCAAAACACGCCAGAAGGGTTCTGGACACAGGGACGAGCAGCTCCTGGCCCATCCCCGTTAACTGGAAGAAGCGGCTGAATTAAATGCAGCAGCCACTCACGCAAGCCGTGCTACCCCAGAAGTATTTTGTATTTTACCATTGTAAGCGTAGCCAATTATGGATACACACAGAAATAACACAGATTATATATAAATATTAAAAGGCATTTATTTATGCAGTTATATACATATTTTATTTATGCAAGATAGACATGCATATTTCAACTATGGAGTTATATAAATGCAGGTGGGTTTCTTTTTTACATATAAATATGAAATATAACTGATGAAAACATTCTCTCTGGACCGATCATTAGGTCTCTCCTGTTCAGGACCGAGCTGCGGGTGCAGAGCAGAAGCACTGCAGCCACCTGAGCCTCCTGATGCCGCAGAGGGCAGATTTATCCTGCACCAGCTCTCTTTCGGGCCATCCACTTTGCTGAAAAACCTGCTTATCTCAGAGTCGAACTTCAAAGGCATCGCTCCTGCCTCCCAGAAAGAGGGTTTCGCTGTGCCCGCCCCACTCCCTGCTCATCATTGCGAAGCCTGGGTATTTTTAGCTGCCTGAGAAGCACCTGATAGGGACCAACTCCTGGAGATAAAAACTAGCAGGGCCGTTATCTGTACTATTAGAACAGCTTTTCGTATTGGCTTAGCAGTTTAAGGCCTTTAGAGCCAGTGAGAAAGTTATTTAGAGACTATCTCATCAGTGCAAGACGTTTTTAGGGGACGGGGAAGAGGAAAGTCGACTGCCTTCCAAGTAATGTATGGAAATCTCTAAACCGGAAAAACCTTAGACCAGTAATTTCACAAGGTCATTGCTTCTGCTCGTCTGTCCTCACTGTCCCTCCGCCCATCACTCTGCATAAAATTGGTCAGGCAGCGTAATCCCAGCCAGGGTCACCTCCCATCTCCATACACCGTCCTCGGAGCTGCCAGGAGCTACTGCAACCGAAATCAAACCTATCCAGCGCAGCCAGGGTCAGCCCCTAGGCTCAAGTCCACCGCTTTTGTATCAGAAGCATCCCAGGCTCAAGAACCCACCACAACGACCGGACAGCCGAGGAGATGTTTGGAGCTGTTTGGACTAAAGGGTGAGACTCCCTCCACCATCACCTCCAACAGAAGGATGATTAACTGGATAAGCAATGAAGGTCCATTCAAACCTAATGATCTAAAAGTCAACCCTCTGAAAACACAGAGGGTTTTATTTCTTTTCTCCTCATCACTCCAATATATATTAAAGCCTGAAAAGAACCTGGGCTTCCCTCCGTGCTCCAGAGGCACGTTCCACTGCAAGTGATGTGCCCAACTTTAAAGTCATAAAAGCTGACAGTGTGACGTCGGCGAGGTTATTCTGATTATTCATATTAGGTGGTCTGCCCAAAAGGAAAGCCCAGAGGTCCAACCTCCGCGTATCTGCTCGTGGAGCAGAAATCCCCCCGGACACGACCACGTGCGGCACAGGAAGGCGATGTGCTGATTTCTGATGTTCAAAAAACTAACAAATCCAGACAAGGAAAACACATTTGCTCAGATACCCAAGTTCACAGAGATGCACAGAGACAAGCGGGATTGAAAACTGGTCTGCCAGCAGCAGACTTCAGTGTTTCTGGCACTTGACAGAAGGACACAGGAAAGGTTAAAGAGCATCTTTTGAACAGCGTTAGAAAATGCATTTGGCACATTAACAGAATAACACGATGGCAACATGCCATAAGACACACAACGCATCCACGAGAGAGTTTGGGAACATGAGGGAGCTCTTGGGTTTGGTTAGACACATCCCCCTTTGGCAGCCTCAGGGTCACATTGCTCCTCAGCAGAAAGAATTTCACTAAGATCCATAATAAACCTTGGACAACAACGCCATGATTAACATATCAACCCTTCCAACCAGCCTGTTCTCGATCAAACCCTTTCAGATGCACTTCATGCTAACGGAAAATTTTTTTCATTAATTTTTCCATTCCCACTCCCATCCCAAGAGCATAGGCAAAAGGAAGAAAGCAGCCAGGCAGCAGGACACCTTACGGAGAAACCTGGATATCCACAGCTACTTGACTGTACTCCTGAATGACACTTGGGAAGCGTGTGGAAGATATGCAGCACTCACACAGAGCAAGCAGTTTCAGCCTGAGAATTAGGACACCTCATCCAGCTTTGATAAAGAGACATCACTGCATTTCTTAGAGAATTTCAATTTCCTCTGAGGATAATTTAAGTCCCTTGAAGAATCAACCCCAACTGGCTCCTCCTCTCCAGAGCACTGAAGTTGCTCTTCAGGTGTTCCCTCCACAAAGGGACGGAGCCTTCAAAGTCTTCCTAGGAAGTCTGCTGTCCCCTCTGCCAAAGTCATTCCCTCTACAACAAGGCCAGCCACACCCTAAAGCCATCCCAGACATCCAAGCAAGTCTTCCACATGCCCTCCCAACTTCCCACAACTGGATTTGCAGAAGACAGGCATTAAGAAGGGAAGGCTGTCTCTTCTGATGGGCTCTACAGTGGTCTCCTTGCTCTCCTCAAGGGCTCTGCTCTTATCCCAGATTATTTCCCACCACCACTGTTGGCTTTATGGTGACTCCCTCCACATTTCACAGCTCACCAGCAGGGAGGTTCTCCTGGGTGCCCTTCTCCCCTTTCCCTTCTCTTCATCAGGCTCATCAGTTTGTGCCACAGCACTTCAGTGTTGCGCCTGTCGCGGTGGCCTTGGTTTCTGGCCAAGGCCATTTATGTGCATGGGACATAAAATCTTCCTGTTCCTCTGACATCTTTTTAGGCCAAAGCAAAATAAAGAGGTCCTAAAACTCCAGATCCAGGCAGGTGATGCTCCAGTGCTGGAAATGGGGAAAAGGCTCTTTGAGGACTCCGAGGTCACTTAGCAGAGGACATAAGGTCACAGTCCTGTGGAGATCATAAGGCTTCCTGGGCAGACCAGGGACATAACTGGAGGTTGGACCAAATGACCTCCAGAAGCCCCCTCCAACCTTAATAATTCTACAACAGCTTCCAATTCCTAAGACCTCAAAGCTGTTTAAAAATACCCCAAAACCAAACATATCCTAAAGCCCTCTTTTTTCAGGGCTAGGGGTTTTATCATTTGCTTTTATGAGACAGGTTTAGTCCTTAAAACTCCAGTCTCAATTCGAGAGCCCTCTCTTTCTTGCCGATTCCCCATTTCAACCCTGTCTGGTCCCCTTCTTCTCTAAATGGCGACAAGACTCTTATTACGCACCAAAGGTCTACGACCTTCGTTAGCTGAACTGCTTCAACATGTACTCAACCACCCCCTCCCCAACCTCACATTAAAGATTAAAAAAAAAAAAAAAAATCCATACTGTAAAGCGAGAATGTTAGCGACAAACGCTCCGCATTTGCACTAAAGTTTCATTATGTTGCCAGGACCCCCTCGATGCCATTTCAAGTCCCAGAGTATATTTATCCGCTGTTGTACGTGCTAACGAGATGACTTGCAATTACCCTATTGTGGTCCCAACACCTGCTGCAGCTGGATCTCCCCGAGAGGTGAAACGTTGCTGCTGGTGATGCGGGGGTGAAGGTTTTCATCCATAAACCGGTGCTTTCACTTGACAGGCTTTGCTGAGATTTTCATAAAGCTGGAGAACGCTTGCAGGTTATTATAAAAGAGCCGATTAGAGGGCCCATAATAAGGGCCTGTGACTAATGACAGCATTCCCCACTGACAGGTAAATACCCAGATAATTGGCATTTGTTGTGGGGGGGAATAGAGCTCATGTTTCATTTTTTTGGTCAAAAAAAGCACGGATGGAAAAAGTAGTACCAGGCAGATCTACAGCAAAGTGGGCCATATTCCTGCTGTTGCATAGGAATTGCTCCATCTAATGCAATGTCACCAGCAGCAGCCAGTGCCAGGCGCTTCAGAGAGGAGCAAAGGGCGTTATCAGCCAATATGGCACGAGGGAAGCTTTCCTTACGGTCTTCACAACACCCAGGAGACGGTTCAAGCCTGAGGAATTTAACAGGCTTAATAGCGCAGAGACCAAATGAAATGGTGCTGAATATCAAGCAAATAATCTGACCTCCTTCTGAGCCAGCACTGGCTAAAATGCTGTTTTAAGGGCATCGAATTAAGTTTAATTTTTTCTCATTTTTAAGGAGTCTTCCCAAGACCAGATTTGAAAAGGGCAAAGCCCCAACTCCGGCTCATCACAAAGAGATAGCCGGAGCGTCTGTACCCCAGATGAGGGCTGAGCTCATAGGACGTGCAGGTTGGGACAGCCTCGTCGTGCCTGGGAAGGCAGCCCTGTCACATGGAGGAGAGCAACCACTTGACAGGTCACCTCGCTTCCAGACAAGTCATACATCTCCTTAAATCCCAACAGGGACACTAGTCTAAATAACGGATCCAAAACCTTTCCCTCTGATGCAACGTGACACTCCTGCCCTCGGGCCACTGGATCTGTCCCATACCTACAGAGCCAACGAGAATTAATTGTGTCCTTCTCATCGCTTTGACTATTCTAATGAAGGGCCCCTTCCCTGCTTCAGTTGTCCCACCACCCCTTGCCTCACCCTTCCCTGCCCTCGTTCCAAAACCCTCAAAGCCCTTCCAGAATCAGTAAGACATTTCCTGGCACAGAATATATCCAAGTCTCCATGGAAACTCTTCCCAAAGACAACTTGTTGATCACATCACAGCAAAACCAGTCCGAGGATCCACAAGGCAGCCACATCCAGCAGGAAGGCAGTCACCATCCCCTTCCACCAGGCCGTTCTCAGCATTAAAAAAGGCTTATTTCACGGTTGAATCTGTCTAACTTCAACTTCCAGCTATTGCATGCTAGGGATTTTTTTTGTATCAAAGCGTCTGAAAACCCTCCCACTGACTGTCACTTACAACCACTCATGTGCAGCGCTCAAGTTTCTTTATCCTCAGTATCACAATGTTTTACAGCCTTGATCTGACCACACTCTCTCCAGTATTTCCCCTCATCATCATTGCTGTGCAGACACCAGAATTGGAAGGAATACGAGCCGCTCTGCCCAGCGTAGGAGCCCTTTTCATCACAGCATCACTCGGAGCTCTCCTGTTGAGATGACCATACCTAAGGACTCTGGACTTTCCACCTACTCTTCACGCCAAAGATCTTCAGAACAGGCACCCCAACTTCCCAAGAAAATCTCCCATCTTACATTTCTTGTTCCTACATATATTTGATAATTCATGACTGAACAGGGAGTGAGCAAGGAGGCCAACCTTTCTTATGGATTCTCATGAAGGGTTGCCGTTCTGGCATTTCTACTCAACTTTTTAAGCAAGATTTAATTTAGGCTGTTATGAGAGACAGATGATAAAAGATAGCAAACTACTCTCCCAACATTACAAGCTTGGTTTATAAAAAACCAAACCAACCAACCACAAACCCAAAACTCAGAAAAGCTGAGGGAAGACACAATTCCAAACCTCAACAGAAGAATGCTGAAGGAATGGCTAAACAAGAAGCCTACGCAACCGAAGACACTTCTACAGGTCATCCCTGGCTCCTGCTTCTCCATCTCAAAGGAGCAGAAAGGACATGCAATTTTGGTCTTCTGCAAAACTTGTGTGAAATCCAGGCCTGCCTGAAGTCAGCCAGAGCTTGGCGTCGACTTCAGCAAATCCTCATCATGTGGCTGATGTCTCTTGACGCTGCAAGGTTAACCAAACAGGAGACCCTCCCAGACACGCTTTTTTCTATATGCCAAGTGCCACCGAAGCACAAATTCCAGCATCTGAAGTCTGTACGCTAAATGCAATCGACTTTACCCTAAATAGCTATCGCAAGAGGACTGAGGTTTCCCTTGGGACAAAATAAGGCTTGAGACAGGGAGGAACTCCAGCTTCTGGATAACATTGAAGAAAGTTGCAAGCAATGGCTATCCCTATGCACAGCCATGCCAGAAACATGAGCTCTGGCAATACATGGTGAGACCAGGTACCCAAGTTGGTAGCAAACATCTGCCGAGGAGGTTCTGAATGGTCCTAAAGCAAAGCAAATGCCAACAGCCTACCCTAGCCGTGAGCACCCCAGCAATGCATATGAAAGGAGCCCTCTTGCAAGCTACCACAGGTTAAAGCCCATTCTTTAACCTTTTATAAAAGTAAAAAAGCCAGCGAGAAGGTAGGTGGCCCTCTTTACCTTGCACTCTTCATCCAGTAGGTCCAAGATACCAAGTTTCGCCTCTATAAGGTCTATGCAGGGCTGGTTATCGTAGAAGTCTATGAGAGTCCAAGGGATTCCCTCCTTCATGTACTCTTCTTGTTCCAGCTTAAACACGTGCTGAGAGTGGAAAAACAGCAGAGTTACTGACCGTGACCCCAGCCAGCACAGCGCCAGCCCCTTCCCCGTTCACCCACTCATCCCCACTGGAATAGAGTATGCCCTCAGCACATCCAGAAGCCGTAGAAGTTTTAGGTGTCCTCACGTACAGCTTGGTACGGGCTCTGCTATTTACGCGATCTCACTTCTGGCAAGGAAAATAAAAGCTTTACACTAGGAAACCATGGGGCAGGAAAAAAAAAAAAAAGGCTTTAAATGACTTTCACTAGAAAGTGACTGAAGCTGTCACTACATCTAGGTGGAAGCCATATATTGAAATGACAATGACATATATATCTCTCGGGCTGAGAAAAATCCCTCTCCCCTTTAGTGCTCTGCTGATTAAACTAGTGACCTGCAGCAGGTTCACAAGCTGGGAGCCAAGCCAGGGCTGAGCACGTGTGCCCCCATCTGTGAGCAGAGCTTCACAAAGAGCACCCATCATCCTAGAAGAGATAGCAGCAGCAGTATCTAACTGACTCAAGAACACTTCTACTGTAGATTTTTATTTAAAAAAAAAAAAAAAATCTTTGCATGGCTTATATATCTCAGACCTCTGCCCAAGCAGATAAATTATTCTCTGGCTATTTCTGAGATACTCTAAGCATATTAAAAAATGATTTTCAAATGCACTTTTTTCTTCAAAGGTAGCTTTTAAAAATCTCTTCAAACATGTCATCTCAGAGTTTGAATTTATAAGCTTCAGAAGTGATAGCTGGACATACTAAGAAAGATATGAATAGTGCAAATACAATCCATAATTTACTTCTCATTTTTAGCAGCACTGATCTGATACGTTAGATATGCTGCAACTGTTCACGTCCACGCATATGATACGGTCTCAAAGTGCCAAACTACTCCGCAGTACTCAGCTGCTCAAATTTAACAAGTTTTCCCTCGTATCCTGAAACTCTCAGTAATTTTTGCCCTGCTTACAACAAAAGCAGAAGACGAGCCCTTACTGGTTTCATTTCCAGTGCAGGCAAGCGCTTGTATCTAATAAAATAGAAGAATCTCAGATTTTTATGAGGCACGTCCAAGTGAAAAATGGGGAGCGTGTCCAGTCCTGCTATTTAATACAGAGCTTTCGTTGCAGAGGTTTAAGCCACACTTAATGGGCAGGTTTCCACCCATGCTTTGCCTCACACTGGAAATCAGCACTCGGCCCAAGACCATCCAGGTTTCGGTTTAGGATTGAAACTACGCCCAAAAAACAAAAAAAATCGGCAAACTTCCTACTTATTCAAAACCACCAGTGAACCTTTGCATTAACCGTCTGCAAGCCCGCTTCCAGTATCAAGCTTATCAATCAACCACGCAACATTTTCAACTTGATAGGAATAATTAGTGCAACTGCAATGCACAACCATTGCTCGGGAGAGATGGTATCCCAAGGACTACATTCATGCTGGCCATGCGATCTGGCCAGGCTGCAGGTAAATGCCATTAAGCAGAAGCCAGACATACAATAATCCCGCCTTGATACGTTTTCTGCTAAGTTTTATGGAACGTTTCCAAGCTGACCTTACCGAGTTGAACTGCTGCTGGAGCTTTTCATTGGCATAGTTGATACAAAACTGTTCAAAGCTATTCACTTCAAAAGTTTCAAACCTGCAAAGCAATGAATAAATCAGCATTAAGCGTTGCTTCGTCTCAAAAATCTACTTTTCTCTGCAACGGTGTCATCTGCGTGACGGGGAACACCAGTTATTCAACCGTCTCCTCGCATTCCCCCTATCCCAGATCTACACTTTATTCCTCATTCCCCGAAAAGTCTATCTTTCCTTGCCACAGCTCAAGGGATTCAGAAGGTCTCTTCTACTACGCATGAATGAGATATTCGGTACGACTGTAGCTTCCTGCCCATCAGCCAGGAGTGCTGTCTGAGACGAGAAATGTAACAGCCTCTCTCGGGGGAAAAAATATTATGAAATATTAAGTCCAAGTATATTCACTGCAAAGGTGGATGGAGAAACAGTAGCTGCTGCCTTAAAAGACCCAACACGGTATTTTTAATGCAATTCAATAGAGCGGAAAAAGAAGGTATTAAATTCATAATTATAGCCTCTGTATTGCATCCCTGATAGCACAAAAATGAGATACACGTGAGCGAGTTCTTGGAGGCAGAGGGAGAAACGGTTTCAGCTCCAATTCCAACATGTTCTTTAGAGGGAGTTTGGTGTTGGTCTCGGTGATCCCCCTCTTCATCAGCGCTTCAGAAGCTCCCCTGGCAGAAACATTATCCCACCCCTCCACGGGCCACTGGCCAACTCCAAACCGAGCTCAAAACTGGCTTCCTAGTCACAATTAGAAAAGAAAAAATAGGCTGTTTTAATAACACAAACTACAGGCAAGGAGGAGAAAGCCAGCGGAGCCCCCAGGGCGGTCGGGGCTGAAGCACACGGCGCCCAGGGACAGGCGGAGGGAGCCAGGCTTGCTCTTAAAAACAAAACAAAAGGATATTTTTCAGCTACCACGGGGAATTGTGTTATTTATATTTCTATTTTTAAGGCACAGTTGGAGGAGGGAGAAAAGAAGTCTTTGACACATGACTGTAAGGATTAAACTACGGGAAGAAGTGGCAAAGCTCCCTGTGCTTAATGAATAAGCTGCCGTAATGATAAATGCGCGGTGAAATAATCACTTGGGTAATAGGTGCCGTAGGAGCTGGTAGAACAGTCTTAAAGCACTAAACAAATGAAGCCCTTTTTCTTTTTCTCAAAAAGAAAAAAAAAAAAAAAAAAAAAATCAGCATTTCTAGTACTTTCTGAGGACCACCTGGCTGTCATCCACGTGATGCACTCATTTCCCAGGTATTGCCAGGTGGTAATAGAAATTACCATAGAAAATGCCTCAGCCCTCAGGAAAAGGCAATGGAAAAGGAAAATGGGAGAAAGGAGCCGCTTTTGTGGTTTTATCAGCCCCACAGCCCTCGAGGAAACCCAGGACCAGTTCTCTCCCTGCCTGCCCCCCGGGCTGGCGTTGCCCCAGAGCCAGTGCAGCCCATGCCGAGCAGAGGATGCTCAATCCCTCCCCATCCCAGGAACTGAGCTTTGCAATCTTTAATGCAACAAAATCTGGTGCCTGGGACCAACGAATGTTTGTATTAAACACGTGGCCAGAGCCTCAGCGATGAACATGTCCTTGAAAAGCTCCTGACGTGCTTGATCTTGGTTGCATGGCCGTTGCACCAAGCGGATCAGCACCGTCAGCTCTTGCAACTAAAAAGGGACGTGACTTTCCCAGGACTCCTTGGAAATACCAACTCCTGCAGGTTCATGACCAGAGCAGTGGGGCACGAAAAGATTTAACTGAAATGGAGACGGAGAAGCACGGCGAGCTAGGTGGAAAAACACAACGAGAGCAGGGGTACAAGAGGAAAAGATATCGGAGTGGAAACTCTTTTTCCACTTCAGAGACACCAGATGTGATTTATGAACCTCTCAGCGAGTGCTGGCCAGGGGCAGAGCAGCTGTACAACATCAACTCCAAGGGAGATTTCAAAAAGTCGCTAATTAAGGGACTCTGCCGACCCAATTTGCTAACTGACGGAGCAGTTCGGTCGCCAGCTCCACGTGAGTCCTCGCCAGGAGTTCCTGCCCGCACGAAGTGACTGCACTAAGACGACACCCTAATGGGAAAAGCAAACCAATGGCTGTTTTGCTTCTATTCATTTCAGTGCCTATATCCTGGTGCAAAAAAAAAAAAAAAAAAAAAAAAAAAATCGCATTCACCACTCCGGCCCATCACCGTGGCTCCCGGGAAGGCACATCCCGGCTTGGGGACAGCTCTTGCGAGCGGACATTGGGGAACAAACGCTGCATTTTGGCTTTTCTCCTGTTCCCTGTTCTGCTGCACGACTGGTATCTCCTAAATCCGCTGCAGCACCGGGTTTTATACTAAAACATTTAAAGTTCATGAAGTCCAGCATACACAGCTGGCCGCCTGGGTGTTCAGACTTCACACGGCAAACAGAGGGAAAACAAGCCGTCCCCGCCAAGTCCAGGAATGCCACATGAATCCACTCTTCAGATGGACTGCGGTATCGCTACTATAGCAAATGACGCACTTTGAATAAATACATAAAGGTTTTTAATGCTGCACCCTCTCACCCCAATACTAACAGAGGATTAAGGACGCGGGGTCGAGCATTGGAGAATTAGGAAACAAAACCCCACAGCCCCTGCACCCTCGGTTTGGACCCCATCCCTAGAAACCCCACCCATGGGGACAGTTCTCCCCCAGGAGCGCCGGGACAGAGGTGCTCTCGGGATGTCAGGGACGTGCGGTGGAGGCTGCGTGCAGGCTCCCTGCCTTTCAAGCTTAATCCCTCTCCCAGAGGAAAAGGAAAACCAACAGACATTTGGGAAAAAAAAAAAAATTCCAATATTTGGCAGAATGCATTAAAACTCCCAAATAACCTGAGTTTAGAGAACCAAACCACTTTCAAGGACTGCAGAGAATTGGGTTGCGAGCACCTGAAGTCCCTGCATTGTTAATTACTCAGCGTTTAGACAGCAATACCCCCTTCTGAAAGGGATTTACGGTCTCTTTAGGAGACCGGACTCACGCAAGTTTTATGGCCCGGATTGCGGACGCTCGTCCCCTGCAAACCTGCCTCTTTTGATAGGACCTGCAGGTCCCTGTGGGAAAAAAAAAAAAATCTGCTGTACTCTGCGGTGACACCAGTGCTGTAAAAGCATCAGCTGGCCCACGCGCTGGACGTGACACACGGGAGACCTACAGCTAAGGGAGGTTTTTCTTCCACACTAACAGGTTTTCAAGCCCATCTTAATCTTTCATGAGCATTATCCTCAAGTCTCCTTTTATGCAGATTTCTGAAAGACGACGTCTGATTTTGCAACTCAGATGTTCAGCTTTCTGCATTGACCCACTATCACCCACAAAGCTCCATCTCAAAGCTTCATTTATCGTATTCCAGCCTGCAGAAATCTCTATTTGTAGGGACACTGATGGGAAACAGCTTTTCCATCTCATACAGTCTTCGAACCACACTGTGCCAATCCCATCTGGTTATTTAAGATCTTCCAGGTCCTGCGCTATATACCAAGGAGAGTTCAGACACTTGCAAACCTCTGACAGCAAACTCACCATCTCAAACCATGCCATTAAAATCCCAAACCAAAGAGGACTGTACTCTTAGCACGCTTGTACAAGTGTTCCTGTAAACCTTGCCACGTGGCAGCAGCCGCCGATGGAGCTGAGCAGGCAGTGGGCTACGCCGATGCTCCAGCACTGACTTCTGGCATCCTTTCTGCTGCCGTGGCTGTCCAGCGGATGTTAAAATCAACATCCCAAATATCAGTAGCTGTAGAAACCCCACAGGAGGTTTTATACACAAGATCCAATTCCAGTAACTGTGTAGGTTTAATAGCCATAAAAGCTTTCTGCAGCTGACCCAGAACCACTTTGGCAGGATTTCATTCTGAACTTCAGGTTCACCTAGATCTGACAGACCTTACGAGGAGTCTGCCCTTACATGAGATTTGGGATTGAGCAAGCACGGCGACTGCACTGGGTCAGGGACTGGTTCCTGGAGCAGCTACAACTTGGCCATCCCACCTTCCCCTCCGAAACAGGAGCAACCAAGTACCTTAATATTTTACAGGGAGCACAGCAGGTCACTGCTGTCCCACTTCTCCCTTGTCCTTGCTCCCCAAAGAGACCAAAAAGGGATGGTGTTGAAAGAGGGGAGGGGAAAACAGCAAACCCAGAAGACTTCTTTCCTTTTCCACCCCACAACTGACATAACCCCCTCCCTTTCTCCTCCATCTTCTGCTTCTTTGCAGCACTTCAGCTAAAATGAACTCTTCATATACAACTCTCTCATCCCTCTTCTACCAGCGCTCAAGTGCCAGGATGACAGACCACACAGTAACCGGTACCCAGTCCAAATTTAAAGCAGCTCATTGCCCCTGAGGTTGCAGGCTGCAAGCCTTACCTTCAGTTATGCCACAGCTTTTTGCACCTTACCCCCCTGCCCCGCCACAGGTTCCCAAAGTCCTCCGAAAGCTCTCGCTGCACAAGGGCCCTGCAGCAGCGATTTCACAGCTGAAGAGGCAAAGTAGTTACCTCAAACCCCGCAGCAACCCCAGGCAGAGCCAACGCAGTCTTCTTTGGTCTCCACATCTACTCTTACCCCTAAGCTCATCTTTAAGCTTGATGCTTTAAACAGCATGCAGGACAGAAATCCCAAATGGGAACAGCATAGAAGGTAACTCCCAAAAGCCAGCGCTCAAGCAGATCTCCATCTGCTGTTTGGGGGTCAGGGTTGCACAATCTAAAGGAGGCTCAAAACTGCAAACCACACACCATGACTGCGCTTTTTGGCATCCCTTTCTATTATTCCCACACCCTGCCACAAGCCAAGGTCGAGCGTGCATGGCCAGAAGGGGGAGACAAATTAGAAAGGACTAATTTAACAGCCTTAGAAGCAGAAAGCATGCCTACCCGTAGATATCGAGCACGCCGATGAAGGAGTGCTGCTTGACGGTGGTGTGCAGGGCCTTGTTGATGTGCTGCACGATCCAGTTGAAGAGCTGGGCGTAGATGTGCTTGGCCAGAGCGTTCCTGGCATTCACCACTTGCTGCACGGACATGTTCTTCACGTAGGTCTCGGCCGTGGTAACGAGCTTGCAGTGGCAAAGCCAGTGCTGCATCTGGCTGTGCTCAACGCCCAGCAAGCCACAGAAGTTGTTCAAGTGCTCATCCTCGCTCTGGGGGTAACGAGAAGCAAAGTCAGCAGGTTAGTGACACTCCAAAACTGGAGTTTTAACACCGGGTTCCCAGATCAGTGCAAGAAATTAGCAGCATTTCATAACTATCTAGGGAAATATTGCGTTTCTCTGCAGTTGACAGGAAACAAAGGCAATAAACACTCATCCAGTTGTGCTAGTCTTCATGGAGACGGATGAAACGGCTCACGCGGAGCTCTGAACGGTGGCACACCCTATGGCTTTGCTCTGGCTATCCTTCAGATCTCGATTCTCGTGAAGAGCAGATTTCCACAGTGACTGCCAACAGGAAAGAGCACTCTCCGCTTTACTCCTCCTTGAGCTGCAGCTACACGCTCCTTCAGAGCAACCTTGATTAAGCCTCAAGTTAAAGCTTAGGGTATGCCATTACACCAAACTAACCCCATTTTGAATAACAAAGTTGCAAAACAGGCATTACCAGAAGGGGTTGTGTTTTGCATAATCAATAAAATGAAACGTGAACTTCATTTTCTCTAGTGCGTAGTATTTTTTCCCCCCTCAAACTAAGACAAGGCAGTTCTGAGTCTATTACGCTAAAGATAGCGGGCACTGCCTTTTTGACAATGAGCAATCAATTTCCCTTTCCTCAGTGTAATAATACATATCTAAAAGTAGTAAATTGTTACCAGTTAGATATGTGCTTGTATAGAAGCTGGCTGGGTTTGGGGATGGAAGGAAAAATGCATTTTAAAAGACCTCTAGGATGCTTTTCTGCTCTGATACCTTTTTGACCATGGATTCAAAGTCATAGCAGGGTTGATTTAATACCATGCAATTACATCTGAAGGTAATTAAACAACATGAACTCCATTACAGAACTCAACATTGTCAGAGCAGACCACTTTTACATATCCATGTTGCCAAATATCAAGCAAATTACCCCCAGCATCCAACTAATTGCACGCAAAGTTATCTCAAGGGTACCACTAAAAGTGTGTGCAGAACCCATTTTAATACTTTAATTAGAAACAAACGACCCAGTCTGGGATGCAACGATAATTGACAGGACAGTATTTTCCATATAATCACTTTTTTCCCTTCCCTGAACAAACACAGAAGCAGAAAAACCACCACTAAGGCATCTTTAGTCTTATTTATTGTTGCTAATTAACTGTGCAGTGCTCCTTCGAATACTGGATGGCCACATTACAAGCAGCAGCCTCACGGCTTTGCCTGTAGCAAAGCGGTTGTAGAGCATCACACCTTCTGCTGGTGGGAGTCACCGTTCCCCCAATACTCTGCGCACCGAGCCTTTTAAGAAAGCAGGAAGAGTTAAAGATGGGTTGGGGCTTAAGGTGGTAAGCGACCTTCGAATCATCTTGCTTATGGGCTGGCTAGAGAGGAGAAATAATGCACTACCTTCCAGGAAAAACAAAGCAACCAGGGAATTATGATGCGTTTTCAAAAAAAGCAGAGAAAACCAGGAGGAAAAGGGCTTTCTACCAAAGGATACTGCTGCGAAACTCAACACATCCAACGTGGCCCAATTTATGAGCATACAAAGCTCCCCACGTGCCCCACTCCTGCTGGTGACCTACCGATATGCTACAGGCATCGCCGTCTCGTTCCGCTTGGATTTCCAAGTTCCCTAGGTGCAGAATGGCAGCAATTATCCTAAAAATGGTCATCTGATGAGACTCCTTCACTCCTACGGGAACAATTGATAGCTGATTTTCACAACAGAAGACAAGCTGCAATTTTCAGTTTATTTGAAAACGCTTGCGGTGTTTGATTTCCTTCCCGGGCGGTTGGTTTTCAGAGTTATCAGACCTCTCCCAGTAAACTCACCACAAACTCTCAGTGAAGTCATCGCTCAAAAATGACAGCTGAGACGGCGAGAGGAGCTCCTCATGTTATTTCTTTACCCCTAATGATTGCATCAAAGCAATTTCGTCACAGATGGGTTCAATACTATCGTGAATGTGCACGAAACCAAGGATGCTACTCCACAATGATCAAACAGGATCAGAGCTACAGGGGCTCTGCGGCTTTTATAGAGCAAGGAGTTGCTTCTCTGCGAACGTAGTCCAACAGTGAGATCTCACTGACACCTGAAGCACAGAAATTACAACTTACTGCCAGTGTCCCACAAACGGAAGAGGAAATTAAAGCCGTGCACATGATGCACAACGCCTCCAGACTGGTGCTACAGCAAGTCACCAGGGAGGTGACGTGAAGCTCTGTCTCACGGTCCCCAGTGTCCCAACAGGAGCTACACGTTGTGGGTCTTCGCTGGGGGTGTAAGATGTTATTGCTTTATATATTTTTCTGGCAGGCTTTTGCAGGCATTCCCAGCAGGAGCTTTGCTCAGCAGCAGCCTGCACACAGCTTTCTTGCCAATTCCTGCATTTTTACATCCCAACTGGGTTTTCTGTGCCCCTTCTGTGTTCAGTGCTGGTGTCCTAATTATCCACCCAAGGTCTGAGACATCACCTGCTGGTTTTTGAATTATCAAGAGCTTCCCTTTCTCTCTCTCGGGACTTTTCTGTTATCAGCACAGTGAAAAATATTTCAAGGTTACGAAAAGGAGCAATGCTCTGCTGTTACCTGGCACTCTTAATTAGAGTTAAGCGGGGCTAGGGTGGGGATTTGCAGATAAATCTGACTTCTTGTTACACATAAAAATGCAAGACTAGAAAGCGTAGTAGCAATTTCACCAGGCCCTGAACAGAAGCAGACAGAGCTGGGCAACACTGAAGGAAAATGAGAAAAGGCAGAGCCAGAGGAAGCATGTGAAGAACAGGAAAACATCATCAAATTGGCAGCGGGGGAAGAAGCTCGCGCAGTGCTTCTTCACAGGGACCAGCAAGGAGACAGGGGGTCTGCTTGGGGAGGCAGAGAAGGGGACCAAAGAGAGACTACACGCGGCGAGGGGATGGGGAGAGAGTTCCCTGGGGATTACAGTCCCATGGGCAAGTTTGGAGAAACCAGTGGAGTCATATTTTTTTGAGCAGTTAACAGTTAGAATTCACACAAGACGGACAAGAGGAGGGTAAAGACAAGACTCCGCTGTCGCCCCAAAGAAAAAGAGATCGAGCCCATCTAAAACACAAAGAGGACAAATATGGGGGAAATGTTTACAGTTCTAACACCTGAAATGAGTCCCCACGCTCGCTGCCGGCACAGCGCGGTGGCTGCGATACAGCTGCTCGGGGGGATTTCACAGCTGGCTGCCAACTGCATCACGAGCTCCTCTCCCAACACATGCAATGCAATGGAGAGGCACCGAGACTTACCGGGATTTAAAAACTTGGTTTCAGATAACTATTAATAAACTCTGGGAAAGTTTTCCCCTGCAAAAATTGTTTTTCTTTTCAAACAGTCGCTGCTGCAGGCAGGCTATGGCACCGTGTAACCGTAGCGTGCACGGGTGGTTGCGATGGTCCGAGAAGTGACATCACCCTCAACCCAAATACAGATTGAACTGCAGAGTAATAGCTCTTTTCCTGCTTGTAAATAGGGTAAAAAAATAGCAAGTCAAAGCTGCAGCACAGCTTTGACTCCAGGATGGTTTATTTTGGTTTCTCTTAAATTCGGTGTCCTCCATTTCACTGCTGCTTTGCAGATAGCTGTAAGAAACACTTCTGCAGCTCATACTAAAGAACAAGGTAAAGCCAAGTAGGTCAATAGGAAGATGGATTTATACCTCTTAGTGTTACAGGACAGCCATTTAATTCAGGCAAAATACTGAAAAACATTTCCAAGAGACTTCTGCTTGGAAGCCTCCAAGCAGAGCAACCCCTTACCAAGCAGGGTGAAGGCGTGCCTGGTTTTCTCAAAGTCATCAGCATCATCCACGCCATCGATAGACGTGTCACCTCCCTGAGAAGTGTAGAAAAAGTCTTCGGCACATGCTAGGAGAGAAGAAACGGAAGAAATGCATCAGCAAGCAGTAGCTTTCCAGAGTGTGCACTGGGATGCTCCCCGTCCCCCGATCCTGCCCATCTCTGAAGGGCACCCGTCTCCTTTAAACCATGGTTTACTTAGAAATGGATGAAGTAGAACCTTGATAAGTGACTGTAACTACTTCTTGCAGTGATGAAACCCCTTCCCCACGCAAAGCAAGTTCAGCCGGGGCAGAGCTCTGGTATATTTGGGATTCAAATAACTGCTCTATTGCACAGGTGCATATTACTTCAAATACCGAGGTTACTATTTTCAATTTTTTTTAATCCTGTTTTACATACCCATGACCAATTCAGACATTTTAACACCTTTCCCACATAATGCCTTAAACCCAGGGAGCAAAGGGAATGGAGAAACGCTCGCAGTGCCAGCATTACACCGTTTAAGCATCTGCGCTTTAGCAAAGTTATTTCAGGACGAAGCAAAGCTAAATCCTACGGAGACCGAGAGGCATTTCAAATGCAGATACAACAAGAAGAGATCGCAGGATTTATACTCACTTTAAAAAGCTTCACGTGCAACCACCCTTCCTTAAAACAAGGGCTTATTTGAGGCCAGAACCATTAAGATACGTGCCCAAGGCTGCCAGGCTGAGTCCTGGCAGTGCAGGAGCAGGCTTGGCCCGGAGGAGGGCTGGGGGAACCCAGGAGGTGGACAGCCTCCCCATCCCACCCAGAATTGGTTCTCAGCACCAGCTTCAACTCGTTTCAAACCGGGTAGGAGGAGAAAAGCTCAGAAAGATCCTTAAAACTCAAACATATTTCCCAAGTATCATGAAAATAATGAGAAAAACAGCCTACTGTGCGTTCCACACCAGCCTGCTGGTAACCTTTAAAATCACTGCAAATTGCACTTTTTTTTGACTCACATTGCCACCAGAAGGTCCTCAGCCCTTCCCAGCCCCCCCACAGGCTTTTGCATTAGCTGTACTTTCAGGCTGTAAGAAAAACATTTAATTCTTTTTGGCATACAAAGCCCTGGGACCCAGAGGTTTCGGTAACTCTGCTCGTTGCCGGAGCATCAGGAACAAGGGGCAGAAAATGCTGATTAGGGTCAGAGAGTCGACGTCCATCCCGGTCCCCCCAGCACAGCAGGAGCTCACCCAGCCCGTGGACGGAGCATATCGCATTAACAGCTCGATGTTGCTGCATGTCGTCCTGCAAGATGCATCCAGGGCTGGCGGTAGTTGATGGGACCGGGATGTTTGGCACCCACTGCGCCACGCAGAGAGCAGATTACGGCACCGGTCAGTTAGGGCACCGCTCAGCTACACCGTCTCCAGCCAGATTGCCCCACCTTGCTGGGAAAACCCCTAACTATGGACGCAGCACCACATCCCTACCACCACGCGCCACGGAACACACCTCAAAGGAGAAACCCCCATCCCCCATCAGCCTCCAATTTTAACCATCCACGTTGGGATCCATTTCTACCTCGAGTCATCTCTGGTATAACTGACTCCAATATTTATATTTCAATACGGGTGCAATGATTTCAGTAACCACAGAAACCCTTTGATCCACTGCAAACAAATAAAACACATTCCTGCTTTGCACCATTGCCCCAGGCATCGTTAAGTTAGACGCCACGCTTCGAAAGGCACTGCGCTGCACACCGACTCCCGCATTTTAAGTCAAGTATTTTCTTTCTAGTTTAAAATCAAGCCTTTAGGATCGCTCTGACTGAAGAGCCAACACTTACTGGTTTGCTCTGCTGGGCTCGCGTAAGTTTAGAGACTCTCTTTGTTTTCCAGCGTTTTGCGATATAAAAGAGAGTAACAACAATTCTTTGTATGTGCAAGACCCAAAGGAGAAGCAACAGCTCCTACTTTTGATATGGAAAAAAATACATCCTGCTTTCTGTCTAATAAAAGGTGGATTTTTACATCAAGATACTCCTTGTTTTGTATAAGCCTTGGGAAGAAAAGGTTGACGGGTAGGTAAGGTACAGCTTACATGAGGAAATAAGTTTGAGTTTTGACTAGTCATCTTGAGATACAGGCTAGTAAATCTGATGCAAAGCTGGTAATGAAAAAAAATCCCTTGAAAGAAAGGAAAATAAGTGAATTGTGCACACCTGCACTCACAGAAAGCTGCCCAGCACTAGCAATTCAACAGGTCAAGGCCGAGCCTGGTTCACCCCAACAAAAGCAGCTCACGGCACCCACGTCCCTGTCCCCCAGAAGCCATCCCCACCGAATGCGCGAGCAGCGCCGCATCTGCCAGCTATCAAAACATTTCAGGGAGGTATTTTTAAGCTATTGCGAGGTGACAGTGCAGGAAACACCAAAAGACACACACCTTTAATTTTGGAGAGAATCACTTCTTTTTCCGTTGTCGCATTTTACCCGAATGCACAAGCAGCAGGCTGTATGGATACCCGCGCACCCTCTGATACAGCAAACGCACAAGCACCACGGAAAAGCGCAGCTGGAGACTGACACGCGCTGACAACATAAAATTTTGAGTGGAAACGACCCAAGGCGGCTTCCTTGTGGGGCTAACGGCCCTGGCACCCACCGCCTCCTATGCCGCCAGCTGTTGCCATTACGCATTCTCCCTTGAGACACTGAAGTCGAGAGCCACAGTCACAAACAGCACAAAGACGTCCTGGACGATGCACCCGGAGAAGCAGGGAGCTCTCAGCCTTTAGTGTTACCAGTCACCACAAATACAGACGATGCTTTTGGAGAGCCGTGTTGAAAAGGACCGAGATTTCCTCTGATCCACACGTTCCCAAGAGAAAGGTGGTTTCATAGCTGAAGGGTTTCCCATATCAACTTGTCTCCCAGACTGGGTTGAAATAATTTATTTCTGAATTTTAAGATGCCAGCGGACAACATCATTACTCAAGGTATCTTTGCAAAAATGAAGCGTGTAACCCCATGGTAGAAACTCCTGAAAGTGCTCAAGAGAGATGTGCTCTGGGGTCATGTGAGCATGCAACAGGACCAAACACAGGCTCTTTGACGGTAGCTGGGAAGCCACTGTCAGAGGGACATTATTTTGGGACCCTTAGAGACCAAAAGGAGCCCCAGGTCCATCACAAGCCTTGACCTACGTTTCACACTAGGGCTGGTGCACAGTGAATCATGCAAAACCTTCACCTCCCACCCAGGTGTCCTGGGACAGACATTAAGGTTACGCCTAGACAGTCTCAGAAGTTATCTTATGCCTTAGAAAATTAATGGATGTGGTTGCCTGGTTTGGAGTCACTGGGCAGAGTATGGACTACAGTTGGGTAATGCACCGACGTTTACTGGTGACAAGAGGACAAGAACAGGAGTGCTTCCATTTCAGCACCAGCACTCGGTAAGTGTGGCCATCGTGCCTACAATGACCCAAAAAGTCATTAACACAAGCCCAGAATTACCCAGAAACTGAAAGCCTCTCTCTTGATCTGCCGCTCCTCTGTAGCCATGATGGAAACCTCTGTGAGACTCTGCAGCAGCAAGATGCTCTGCATTGGGATCACAACCTGCCTTCCTCACCGTTTTAAATCCTTAAAAGCATGTTTTAAGCCTCACTTCTCTCTTTACGCAACAGCAAATATTCGAGATCAAAAATGAATTACACCACATCTCTGCACCCCCTGCTGCAAGTGAGAAACCTCTTATTCAGGCATCTTACAGAGGTTTTGCTGCAAATCCTGGGAAAAAACCCAACTCGGGATACATCCCAGGAGTTAACCATTGAAAAAATAAAATGTATTCAAAGGACACATCTGTTCCTGCCAAGAGTCTGGCCAGATCAACCCACATTCACATTTAATTCAAAAGAGAGATCTTTACGCATACGACCTCCCTGCATCAGCTGGCATCTACCACGGCACGTGGTTCACTGTGGTTCTGCATGCAGTTTCTACAACATACACAGGCTTCTTCCGCCATGGCTAACTTCCAGCAACAGCTCCGACCCACCAGCAGCGCTTGCAGGAGCCCGACAGCACCGACCAGCGCATCACAAACTTCATGCGCTTTATGCGGCAAGCTGCTACACAGCGGAGGCGACGAGGGCTGGTGTCTCATCCAAGGTGCCACATTCCCTGGAGATGGCACGAGCAAACCTCTGCACCACTGGGGAGAAGCAGCCCTTCAAGCTCATCTCCCTTTACCTCCTCCCACTGAACAGGCACACGTGACCTCATCAATGACCTGCATTTCTAACCCCACCATGTTTTCCTGTTGCCATCACACCTAGGCAGCAGCTGCTGGTGCACAGAGAGGTGGAAGTACGTACTTAGTCCAAGGTCTTTGAATTCTGGAAGACTCGCCGAGGCACAAAGCTGATAGAAGATGTGGTAGTTGCGCTCATCCTCTGCCTACAGGGAAAACGCCGAGTTACCAGAGGCACAAAGAGGTTACAGCAGTGCTCCCACCCTCAGCCCGGTGCCCGCTGAGCCCAGGGCCACCCTGACCCCATCCCTTGCTTCCCACCGTCAAGAACCCCTCAGTGCCACCAAGACGACGGGGACCTTTTGCCACCTGGGAGAAAGGAGGTGCCAAGCCTTGCTCTGACCAAAGTACATTGCCCATCTTGCAAAGGAAATAAATAACTTTATATTACCTTCCACGCCTTATCCCTCTCTGGGATAACTGGGCTAAGTTAGCTAGCAAGCACCACGTTGCAAACTGACAACAACGTAAAAAGAGGTGGCCTGCGCTCGTGGCTTCCCAAGGTTGGTTGTTTTGGGGCTTTTTGTAGTTGGGTTATTTTTTTTTTTGTGTAAGGACAAAAGTTTTGCAGGTGCTTCTGAGCTAGATCTCAAGCACAAACCAAGAAAGCTTGTCCTGAGCCCTGCACAAGAAACCCATGGGAGGTGCCGCAGCAGAGACATCAGCCTCCTCAGCTCTTCTCCTGCCTCTCCTCCATCTTCAAAACTGAAGACTGCTGCCTGCAATTTATTCTTCCTGGCTTTTTATGAGGTTCAGTAAAAAAATCTCAGCAGCTGCCCAGAGAAAGGCTTTCCATGCCTGCCCAGTAGCCAGGCTGGGAACAGCGGTCCCTCCTCATGGCTCCAGCCTGGGGCAGATGGAGGGAACAACCAGAGGCCAACTAACGAGTCTCCCAGGTACATATTCCTCCAGAACGAGGTCATCAAGTTGGGATCTGTCCTGGTTTCGGTAGGGATAGAGTTAATTTCCTTTCTAGTAGCTGGTACAGTGTTTTGGATTTAGGATGAGAACAAAGTTGATAACGCACCGATGGTTTAGTTGTTGCTGAGCAGTGCTTACACTAGTCAAGGACTTTTCAGCTTCCCGTGCTCTACCGACTGAGAAGGCTGGAGGTGCACAAGAAGCTGGGAGGGGGCACAGCCAAACTGGCCAGAGGGACATTCCATACCATGGGACGTCATGCTCAGTACATAAACTGGGGAAAGCTGGCCGGGGGGGCCGCTGCTCGGGGACTGGCTGGGCATCGGTCGGCAGGTGGTGAGCAATGGCACTGTGTATCACTTGCTTTGTGTATTATTATTATTATCATATTATTATTATTATCATTTTATTTCAATTATTAAACTGTTTTTTATCTCAACCCATGAGTTTTTTCTCACTTGTGCTCTTCCAATTCTCTCCCCCATCCCACCGGGTGGGGGGGAGTGAGCGAGCGGCTGCGTGGTGCTTAGTTGCCGATTGAGATTAAACCACGACAGGATCATCAATAACAACTGCAAAAGACTGAGCCTGAAAGAAATGTCTGGAAGTCATGTCCACCAAAAAAAGCTACTTTTAAAGCGATCTTTTTAATCCAAAGAAAAAACCTAGACTATTAAATTCCAAATTTACAGCAAGTGTACAGCACCCAAAAGACAGAAAAGAAGAAAAAACAGCACAGCCCCTCACCTGGAATACAACTCGCGATTTTTCCAACAGATACGTCCTCATGTTGGCACCAATGATGTGGTATCTTTTATCAAAGCCGATCTGAATGTATTTCCCAAAGCGACTACTGTTGTCATTCCTTGTTGTTTTAGCATTTCCAATCGCCTGCACGAAACAAAATTAAACATTCATTTTTAATTTAATTTTTAAAATTATTTAAACATCTAAATTTGCAATCAGCGTTACATAAACAGTCATGGGAGGTTTTGAGGAAAACCCCTTCCCAGATGCAGAAGGCAGAGCAACAACGTGACTCTGGGGAGGACTCTTCGCTGAAAAGGTGGCGTCTCCAGAATTTTTATGGAAGAAAACTGCATATAAACAGAAATGAGTATTTGTACAGTAATTAGATTACTACAACCCAACAGCCACAGCACTCCTGTTTTGTCTTATAGGATGCCCCCACCTTTATTCACAAACAGTCAACATTAGCAGCTTTCCCGGAGGGGACACGGGAGATGAAGCCCCGCAAGAGGGAGGGAACGAGCTGCAATCCATCTCCAGATGTTTGCGCCTCGGTCCATGGATTTGGTGACATGGCCAGAGCCCCTCCGTGCCCCTCCAGAACCTACCTGTCACCTCCCGGGCAGGTAACGCTGCCACAGGCAGCGGCAGAAGGGAGAGGAGAGAATCCAGCCCACGTACAAACATCAGGGGTGCAGCACTGCAAACACGTAAATGCACCAAGCAACCAAAGCAGCAACTCGCGGTGATACAAGAAGGCTGAAGAAAGTCAATATTCCCATTCATGGCTACACCCGCCTTATTTTCTACCACCATTCCCCTGTCCTGAGATGATGAGCCTCAAGCAATAGGAGAAGCTCCAGAAGGGAATGGACGTGTACAGGAAAGAGCCCCCGGGCACCTCTCGAAGGCTGGCTGCCTTTCCCAGGCTCTCCTTGCAGTCCACCTCAGCAAGCCCTGCCTGCTCCCTGCCCCATCCATTCACCACCAACCCAACCCCTCTGCTAGCTAACGCACCTCCTTCCCCCAAAGCCCATTTATTTACCCCCTTACCACAGCTCACCCGTCTCCATCGCTGACGGCGCTCCCAGACCCACAGCCCCCACTTCCCACCTCCAACCCTCCAGCACGCACCCCAGACCATACATAAAAGCAGCAGGGCAGAGCGCACACACCCCATTTCTGCCCAGAGCCCTGTGCCCGTTCCCCAGAAAATAAGGAGTTCACAAACTGCTACAACAAACACTACAACTAGATATTTTGCACGCCGAATCGAGCATCCAGAATACCATCACCATCTTATCTCATGTGCTTCGATTCCTTGTCTATAAATCAGAGAGACCTGCCTCATCTCCCAGCAGGGACATACATCCCGCACGTCAAATGCGGCGCACCTCAGCGCTAAGGACTGTTTCATGACACGCACATCCCTCTACTCCATCTTCACACTTTAACTTCGGGTTTTTTCGCAAACCAGGCAGTTTTCTTTTACTGCTTGCGTGGGCAACGTTCTCATCAATTTCCAACAAAGACAGACAGGTTCCCTGGCCCCAGCACTTCGAAATTACATCCAGAACTGAACACAGGCAAGAAAATTAGAGCAATAAAATTGTGGGGTCATATAGAAGAAGAGCATGCACTATGAATTTTTCCTTGGATGCTCTTAAGTGTTCCCAGGTATCGCAGCTGCGTTTCAGAGAGGCACAGGAGATGGGTGAGGAAAGGAGTAAACCAGCATGAAGCCCCCACTGCGGCAGATCACCACGCATCCTCTGCCCGCGCAGCTTTTGTTACTGCTCATCCGCACCGTCACTTATTTTGTCATTCCAGCTTCCAACCCCACATCGGGCAGCACGATGCTAGACCGTGCGTGCTGTCTCTTGGGCTGGGGTTGGTTTTCATCCGGGGTCAGCCACCACCTCCGTGTCTGTTAGACAATTTGGCCATAAGGCACTGCGGTGGGAAGCCTCCCTGCAGGTTAAGCCAAGCCTAAGGTTAAGCAAAGGACAGGTTAAGCGCAGGACAGGGCTACGCTCCACTACAGCAGCACTGCTAGCTCCTGCCTTTATAAAGAAAAAAGTCACACAAGCCCGAAGCGCTTAACTGACTTTAGAAAAGCCCAAATCTTGTCTTCACACTGACTTCGATATTTTGCAAGTGAAGTTACTCGGACTCCAAAATCTGTTTGGAAAATGGGATTTAGGCACTCAGACATTTATTTTCACCATCTGGTCATGGCGCAATGAAACAAAGCAGCTTTCCCTTTCTTTTACATTTGTAAAAGGAAATTTTTTTCTGTTAGAGCAGGGATTTCCCTATAATGGGGCTTGTTATTCCCCTATATGATTGATAGCAACAGAAAATTAACAAAAATAAAACTGCACTGAAATACCTTAGATAGAAGAGAAAGGGATTACTTAATCTATTTCATGCCTATACAATTAAAGAAGATTAGGAGGTACCATGCAGTGGCAAGAGGAGGAGGAAGATGATAAAATACTAATGGTGCCAGCAACACTGCTCAGGCTCTCCGCTCCGGAGCGCCGACCAAAGCCCAGCTCCTGGAGCCGTGCCGGGGATGCACGGGCTCAGCTTCAAGACCATCAAACAGAGGAGCAGTTGAGGTGGGCTAAATAGAGGCTATCAGCATATTTCTGTATTTTCAGACCAGCTCAGGGCTGCCGTGAGGCTGCAAATCAGGTCTGGCTCACAAGCCCCGACAGCTCTCGCTGGTTTGGTGACGTCTGGAGAGACACAGTGATCATTGCAAGCAGGACAAAGGAAACGATGCAGCTTTTACCTCCATAATTGGGCTCGACGCGAGGACTTTGGCTTCGATGTTGGTCTCGCTGGCAGAACCACCGACGGTTGCGAAGAATCTCATGGCGTATTTGGCAGAGACCGTCTTTCCAGCACCCGACTCCCCGCTCACGATGATGGACTGGTTCTTCTCATCCCTGTTGAGGCAGAGAAGAAAAGCTTTTGTAAGTTAATCCATTTTCTTGTTAATAGCTTGTTCACATCACGCAACAATCTTCCATCCTCACATGTCTCCATCTCCCTCGCCTCGCTACCACCTACGCTATGGATGCTGGATTTATTCTGGACTCTACCAAAGTAACAGTGAATAATACACAATTGTGATACATCTCAGCTAAAACGTAAAGGACACACTGAACATCTCCAGAACATCTCCAAGGGCCTGCAGAGACAGCAGGAGATGAACCCCTACATGAAGCGCTGCTGCTTTCTTCACCCCCGGAGCACGTAGCCCAGCGTTGGGAAGCCCATTCCTTATATGCCGCAATAACAAACCTCTGCTGCTTGACATTTGTCTGGAGAACTATTAACGGGCATTGGCTGAATATCAGCTTCTAATATCATATATTTAATTTTTCCCCCCAACGCCTTCACTCAAGTATTTGAGATTTTGCTCAACAAAACATGGGCAATTACTTAGGAAACTTGCTCGAGCAGCCTATTGCTGAACTATTAAAACATAGATACCCAGAAAGGTTCCCCTACGCTCAAAATATGTTAAAAATACCGAAGTTGTGAAATCAAGCACCCTAAGGTTAGGAAATAGCAGGAGTCATTTGATTCGCTATGCAATTATATGAACATCAGTATTTTCACACACATCCCAACATCTGGTTAAAACTTTGACAACGATAATACAAAGCACGTCTCTGACATCGGACTCGTACCATCTATTCATCCCCAAATCCTGCCAAATTGGAAGTCACTGCTCCAAAGCGCAGAGGTACTTCTGGGACCAAGGGGTAAGAAAAAGAGGATAAAGAGTTCAAAAGCAATTCCTGGTAGACATCACCAAGTAAAGTTTGTTCAGCTCCTGAAGCTTTGCAAAACAAAGTCGTTTTTAAGAAGGTCTCGCTCATTAACAGAAGGATCAGGCAGCCCTACCCTCTTCCAAGCACACACCAAATTTGCTTACAAAAGGATACAGCTGTACCAGCACCAGGATAACAAAATTCAAGCAAATACACACCAGACCTTTTTACCTGCACGTATGAAAAAGCTTTGCAGGAGTGGGAAGCATTATCCTGGCACCGAGGGGCTGATGCAAACCCTTCTCCAGCCGTCACGGGAGCAGATGCCACTGCCCCGGTTCCTGGGCTGGTGCCGGGTCGTAGGAGCAGCTCTGCCTCTCTGGGCTGCTGATGCCATCAGAGCTAGGGCGGACCACCAGATACCTCCAAGGGCACAGGACTTTTCACGGGGAAGTTCAGGGTGCATCACCTCATGTAGCTTTTGAGCCTTGCACGGAGCACAAGACTCATCCAAATGCCTTTTTCTACTTGCAAAATTAATCATTGACACAAAAAAACTTGCACAAGTCATCACAGCTATATTAAAATACCCATTTCTTCCCACCACGGGTGCACAACATGGTACCCACTAGATACGTCCCAATCAGTTTAATGTGCTTGAGCTGCAAGGCAGAGAAAGGGCCAAGGCAGGAAAAGGAGCTCATTTTCAGGAGAACCACATCCCTCTAGGCAAAGATCTGCCAGCACCGGAGCAAGTGCCTCTGCTGCAGTGGGATCCACTCCCCGGGGCATCATTAGCACACGGCGAACCCAGCACCCCTGCAATTTGGCCGCAGACTTTGGGAAGGAGAGAATTTTCACTGCAGGATTTGATATAAGCTCCCAAAATACCAAAGCTATCGGGGTAAGCTGCAAGTATGTAATTGAATGTGTTTTTAAGTAAGATCAAATTCAGCTTCCTGGACTCTGCCCAGCTTTCATGAATCACAGCTGAATGCAGGCACACAAAATCCTATAGACGAGTGCAACAATAAATTTACACCTTGCAGTTCTCTTGACATCAGGAAACACCATAAAAATACATTTCAATTTCAGATACTCGGTTTAAGTTTATACCAGCGAGAGAGAAGAACAGAGGCTAAATGACTGCCATACACCACTCTTACACTTTCAACAAAAATACAAACATACTGAAACACCACGCCATTACTTTCCTCCACTGTCAGGCACGTACCTCTTAATTCCTTCTAGGGTCAAGATAATTGGTTTGGAAAAAACCTCAGTCAAGTCAAACATGTAACATTTTGGTGCAAACCACAACTTTCCAACACTTCCAGCAGGAGAGGACTCGCGAGCTAATTTCCAGCCATGTTTATATTTTTCAGGGATCAATTCATCAAGTACATCTTAATCCATCCCCTGGCCAGCTCCACCGCCTCTCCTGGGCATCCACCAGCACGACGGCAGGAGGAACCTCCAACCACTCCAGCTATCAGGCAGTTAATGCAGAAAAACCAGCCCTGAACTGAGCACAACCTCACCCAGGCAACCGAAAACACGGAGCCGGTGTTCCCGGTGACTCATGCCGGGTGGGGACAGCCTGCACATCTCACCGAGGACTCGCTAAGTCATGGCTGCATGCCTTCCGCACCTCTTGGCAAAGCCACCGTGACTCTCCCGCAGGCAGTCAGCTAGCAGGATCCGGGCACGGGGCTGCCAACACACCGGTCTCGCACCTTTAGACTTCCATGGGTGTGCGATAAAGCTCTTTTCGTAGCACGAGCCACCAGACACATGAACCCAATGCCAGCTCCAAAGTGAGGAAGGAAGAGTAAGCACCAAAAATAAAAGTATGCTGGATAAGCCCATAGCAGCAGTTCTCAGGACAGGTGATGGCAGTGATTTATCACTGTTTATCTCCAGTTAAAGTAGGTTGGAAGTTTCACGTCTGCTTTGGTCATCTTCGTGGACAACTGCTTGCTGAGCTCCAGCAGCGAACGTCCCACATTGGCCGTCAATAGGATGCAACACATAAAAGTCATGTCAGCTACAAAAAAAGGGGCAGACAGAGGTTTTGACATGGGCTGCAAGCGCGGATGAACAGACTATCCTTCATCAGAGGCGAGGGAGAAGCAGAAGAAAGAGGCAACAACCGAGATCTCTGCCAGCAAGTGCTGGCCCTGCGAAAGATGCTCTGCAAACGCAAAAGTGGCTCGGCTTAGAGCTGCACTTGCGTAAAAGTTGAGAATTACTGCTTCTTACCATTTTCAGTGCAACAGCTACTGCCCAAACGGCACATTTCAGGAAACATTTCCCCTCCTCTTTTTTCTTTAAGCCAGAAGACGAAAACTACACCAGTCTGGGAGAGACTCTTCAGTTGAATGAAGCCAATAAAGCTCAAAGAAGAGGAATTACGCCTTACTTGGCATCCAGTCAGCACTGCCACAAGGTCATATTTTGTATCCTCTTTTTTCTTTTCTATCTAAGATTCATAATTAAGATCTCTCATTAACAATTTTGACCTCTTTCATAACTTCTCCATATCAGCTATTGGGGTGTGCCTTGCTGGAGGAGGCAGAGACCAACCCACCGGGGAGCCCGTCCAAGGAGCTCTCCAGACCCACAGTCTCCACGGGCTTCAGGTCCCATCACAAACTGCCTTTTATGTTGCATCCCAGGTGGTTTTTTTTTGCCCCTCTGGCTTGTCTTTTTAACAAGTACCATCATTTTCAAAAAGGCACTGAACCTAGCGATAAAAACCACAGCCAACACCATTTACTGCTCTTGGAGCTGCTCTGCCAGGTCACACTTTTCCAGAGTTTCTCAAGAATTTGCCCTAACGGCTGATGTGCTGCTACATGAAACGGGCCAGGCGGGTTCTCCGTGGCACAAGAAAACTTCTGGAGTTGTATTATATTAATAAAATAAAAAGAAAGCTGCTGGCTTCCAAGCAAGACAGCAAGGCCACTCAAGCTCCTGTGTTTGCAGTAACATGTCTCTTCTTTTGTTGGTTTTTTTGGTGGAAAATGCATGTTCAGACATTTCTTTTCCAACCTCAGGAATAAAAGCCTTCAGGAACAAAGGCTACAGAGACTTTCCCTTCTTCGGTGTACAAGTTAACCAACTGCTGGGTGCCAGCAGGGAAAGATAGATGAGCCCCACAGAGCGGCTAGTAGCAGAGAGTCTGCTCAATGAGCAGAAATGGTTAAAACCAGGCAGGACTTGTTTGTATTCAGCGTGGAATAAAAAATACTGAAATGTTTGGGCATTGTGCAGGTGCGGTATGCAACACGGCTGCTTGAAATACAGTCAATTTTGGCAGCATCAGCACAGAAGAAAATTATTATGGAAATAAAGCCTGGATAAAATGAAATGTTATGGGTGAATACCAGCTCTGCTGCAGCATGGCAATGCTGTCACACCTCCTCCTGGGGCTTACGTGGCTCCTGTGCACCTCAGGGCTGCCGCCACGGCTTGGTATGCTGCTACGACGTGCATCAGTGCTCTTCTCCCCGTAGCAAACAGCTCACGCGATGCACACATGCCAGCACACAACACGCTCGCGGTCGTCCAGCAACGCGGGGTGCGCAATGGGGATTAAGCTTCAACGATGGCAGAAGATGCTGTTCCCACCACGTACCACTGCTACAGCTCAAAACTAGGTATGAGGCACTTAAAGATGCCACTCCCTAAGCTTCACCCCCATGGGTCTGCAGTACTTTTGTTTCTTCACTTAACGCAGCTTTCCAAGATGACCCACAGCCTGAAGAACTAATACCATGATCTCAGCTACAGCCTCCATCCGTCAGAGACGCTTACAAAACCATCAAGGCGCAGAAGTCCAACCAGAACAAAGTCCAGGATCATTCCTTCAATGCGAGGGGCAACAGCACCTCCAAAGTTGAGGGCTGCAAGTGTTGGTGGCATCTGATACAGCCCATGGACTGCCATCTGTCTGTGCAATCTGAATGTTTTGCTTCACTTCGCTATTTCAACGCCCCCTCTTCAAGCAGTAATACCTGTTCATAAGCTGCTATGCAGGTGAGTAACACGTCGTCTTTTGCAGAGATTTGTCATGTTATGAGCAATACCCATCAAGACTCTCACCCTTGTCCACCCACAAAGGAAGAGATGGACGAGGCGTCCAGCCCAGCAAAACAAATAAGGCAGTCACTGGAGTTTTCACAATATGTGAAAAATATCATAGAACCATAGAATGGTTTGGGTTGGAAGGGACCTCTAAAGGCCATCTAGTCCAACCCCCCCGCCGTGGGCAGGGACATCTTCAACTAGACCAGGATGCTCAGAGCCCCGTCCAGCCTGACCTGGAATGTTTCCAGGGATGGGGCATCCACCACCTCTCTGGGCAACCTGGGCCAGTGCTTCACCACCCTCAGCGTAAAACATTTCTTCCTTATGTCTAGTCTGAAAGTCTAGTAGATACCAGGTTTTTTATTAAGGCAACATCTAAAGGTGCTGCCCAAGGCAAAAAAAAAAAAGTCAGTTGTCTACGAAGAGAAAGGGAACTTCAAACAGATACCTGCTCTGATTAGGACTAATTACCAGCCTTTGCATTGAGGAAACCGATTTCCCAGCTTATTTAAGCAGTCAGTCCTTCACCTGCAGCAATGCAGAGAATACCGCTACCGTTGGAGCTGCCTCCAAACAGCCTAGGAAAGGTGTGTAGAAATGTCCAAACTTCAAGCCCGCCCAGCTGGACACAGCTCTCACGGTGCTAAGAGCTGCACCCATTTTGGTTGAATCGGAGCAATCAGAGGTGAGACACTGCTCAGTGTTTCCGTATGCAGTTCTCAGCCTGGGAATGTCATTCGTCATTGTAACATATGAAAACCAGGTAAATTGATGGGAAAAGTCAGGGCTGAACATCCCTGGAAACTCCTCACTGCAGGAAAGGGGATGGTCAAGCCACGGCAATAGCAAAGGGTTTGAACCCAAGGACAGTGATGGTTCCCACCACCCCCGTCTGTCAAGAAGAGATAGGGGACATGTCAGCACACCCAAGATCCTTAGCCTTCACCAACACTGCTGGAAAGCAGGAGTATTTGAAGACAAATATGCCCCAAATGTTCTCCAGACCTAAATCACAGTCAGAATTTTTCCAAAGTCAGCTTTCTTTAAAGCAGCAATCTAAAGCCGTGAGAAGGGACCTAGAAATTATAGGACTTGTTTTCATAGTCATCTCTTCAGAAAACCTTCACTGGCACCAGCAGCTTAAGCAAACTGCTCAACTTCATCTTGATCTCCGCAGTGAGAGCAAAACCAGTTGCACTAAAAACACAGCTCCTCCGAGAGGGAAAAATATCCGAAGCAAACGAAGGCAGAGCCAGACCCTGTGAATAATTATCAGGGGTCACTCCAGCTCTAATCCCAGATCCGACACTAATTCTCTCTGTCGTGGAACTAGTCAATGAATCTCTCTGCATTTCCACCGTGGAAATCATATTTAACCTACTTCTTTCAGAATGCTCAGAGGATTAGTGTTCATAAAGCAATCTGAAGATTAAAAATCATTTAAGTACTGCAGTTTGCATTTAGCCTGACCACAACGAGAACACCCATAAAGCCCCGATGCACAACAGGCTCTAATCTACTCCTGTATTGACTAAAATTGACTATTGGCTAAAAATGAGCGTAGCTATTGCACTGCATTGTTAGCGATATATAAAAATGCAATAATTTAATTACCATTGGATCGCACCCCCCCAAGTGCTAACGACAGCGATGAAAAACTGAGACGGTCTAACTGCCTTCAAATGAATAAACAGAAGTTGCACACTGTGAAGATAAAAATCAGTGTTGCAGCATTGTAATGCAGAGAAGAGCCGCCTCTGAAACAGCCTCCGAAGCCAGGAATCGTTCCCATTTCAGTGGGATACCTGGAATTTGGAGCAGCAACTTGTTTTACTCGTTGGCTTTAATTTGGGTTTTTAGAATACAACGCCTGGTCAACGCAAATATGAAAACACAACTTTGGGGCACTCGGACTTTTCCCCTCAGAGAAACCCAAGAAGATATTATTTAGCGTCCGGTCAAACAAGAGTGTTTAAGGGCATGCTTTCTGTTTGCACTATCAAACATCTGCCGCAAATGCATGTTTTATGCTGCAGCTGCTGAAGGCAGCAGCAACATAAGGATAGCTTTTCAAGTGCTACATATTCATCTGGGTCTTTTTTACACTGTATCTTTCATAAATAGCATGGATTACCCTATACAACTTCTTTTTTTTCTTCTTTTTTTTTTTTTGGAGGTATAACTCTTTTTATACAGTGGCTTATACTGATGGGGGAGAATAACTAATTTTTTTCACCAACAACCTACACCCAACATGGGCCACACCATGGCTCCAAAATACATTTTGGCCAGAACAGCCCCAGAGCTGCTGTAGCCCTTCCCCATCCTGGTACCATCGCAACTGCAAAGGTAACGTTGCACCTTAATGCAACAAACCAGAGAAAGAAAACAGCAATATCCCATTTCAGCAACGCCCAAGCCTGGTGTAATGTCACTCAGCTGTTGCAGGTGTCCCTGGGGGATGTTAGATCATGCACAACCCATCCAGGGTCTTACTCGAGAAGATGCATCGGGCATGATGTACTCCTCGGGGTCCATCCGGCGCGGCTTCGGAGCCAATTTGCTCACACGCACCTGGGTTTCAGCAAGAAGCCAGAGCGAAAACATGGGCTTGAATCTCTCAGTTGCTGGGAAAAAGCCTAAAAGTACCAGTTTGGCCCTGAATGGGAAAGGATGAGCATGCAGCACGACGCCCAAAGAACAGGCAACGTGCAAATTAACCTTATCTTCTGCGGCAGTCACCAGCAGCGCAAAGCGTTACCTTCCCTCTGCACAACACCGTTTAACTCGCATATCAATCTCATGTTTCTAATGCTGAGATCAAATACCACAGTGCAAGTTAAGATGTCTTTGCAGAGGTCAGAGCGCTTTTATGCGATGCTCCAGCAAACCAGTTACTCCTCCTGTGAGAGCGGTGGGAGTCCCACTGGTCCCGGCTCATTAAGGTACTTTCTCCCTGGACTGCCTTGTGCAGCCGGCTGGAAATGCCCCCTCAATAGCAAAGAAAATCCTGCGTACTCAAAAAGTTTCTGCAAAATGCTGAGCTGTCTCCCATCCTTCCACCAGTTCCTGAGGTCAGGCAGGAAGGATGGCTTTCTCCCAGGGTTTATGCTTTGCATACCCCATTGGGGAAGAACACAAGCTCCTCGGCCACACTAAAACGAGGTCAGTGATTCTTTTGTGTGCTGTTTCTAACGAGAGCTAAACACGCACCCGGCCAATTTTATTAGCTCTCTGGCACCCTGATGCTCTTTTCTGCGCTGGGATCGCACCACAGAGCATCCCCGGCTCCGACCCGAGCCACCCGCAAGCAGCAGCTAGCCCCTGCGGAGCCCTGCAGATGGAGGAGGCTTCGCAGTGCATCCTCCCAAAAAGGATCACGTGGGGGCAAGAATCACGCCGGCTTTCTGCTCCCTAAGCTTGCATGATGCCCCCAGCAGTTCAGCTCTGCAGGCACCAGGAGGACAAGCCAGTTGTTATTCCACCCCATGGCAGTCCTAGAAAGAAGGTCCTTCATCACCTCGACTATCATCAGCCACCGATGCTTGTAAGACTCCTACGCTACCATCTAATTAATTACAGTTGATATACGTTAGGAAAACCCCAGAAGGAGATTTTCAGAAATCAATGGGACCGTTGACTTTTGGGCACGCACTCAGAGTTCTCCATCCTGAGGTCTCCAGAACTTCAGTGAGGATGCGGGATAGCAAACGGTGGCTGGGAGGTGGGCAAGGGCAATCGCAAGCCTTTGCGCTCCGATGTAACCACAATGCTCGTAAACACCGTTTTGAATGTTTAATGATATTTGGTGTTGCAGCTTTCACACCTCAGAGCTCAAACAGTTCTCCTGCATGGCAGCAGTAATTACCTGTCTGATGTAGCCCATTACGACTCCTTCCAAGTCGGTGATATTTCACACACGCAATCATTACTCTTAGTCAGGCACTGACCTTTCTGTGCATTAAGCTCTCCCATGCCAGTGCTGTCCTATTACGAGTATTTATGATTTTTCTACAAGGGATGTCTCTTTTATGATTAAAGTTGCTAGCAAATAGCACCATTCTCATTCCAAATTGCCAAAAAAGAAGAAACTAAAAAAAAAAAAAAAAAAAAAAGATCATTTAGTTGGCCACTTATCCTCAGAGCAGCTCTGTCCTCTCCCATAGCAGGGCAAGTAAGACTGGAGGGTCTCTCCTCCAGTCCTTGGGAAACGTTACCCGGAGTCTCTCCCATTTTTTCTTTTCTTTGTATCACCTCTGGAGAAGTTGCATCCAGCTGCTTTTGCAAACCCTGAGGCCTAACACCAGCACCGGCATGTTTATGGGATAGCTCTTCCAAAACCTTCTCCCTTCCTCCCTATCCCATTTTTAACTCTAAACAGAAGAGATCCCCCTTGGTTTCTCCCCTTCCTAAATTCAAAGCTATTGAGTGTTTTTTCTTCTGACCCTTTTTTTTTTTTTACACCAGAGCTTTAGTTTTGAGATGGTACCTGCCACAAAGCCCTGCTGAGCTGCAGCACAGATCGGCCTCGCAGCTCGCTGCAAACCCAGCCTCATTCACCAGGAGACCTAAACCCTTCCCCGCCTTTAATCTAACGCAGCATCCAGCCTTATTTATTGTGCCAGTCTGATTCCTCTTGCATCTCTGTCGGGGGTTAATCTCTCTTTTAACTCCTACCCGCTCTCTCGTTGTATGGTTTTAAATCCTCTTGTAAAGCTTGAAATTTGAAGTGCTATCAAAGAACAACCCCCACCGTGCCTGTACCCCATCCCGCCTCTATTAGGTTATGGGCAGGGTCAATGCTGCAATTTCTGCTCTTTTCCAGCTCCAGCATTGCACCCCACAGCAGAAAAGAAAGAGGTCGTGGCCACGCACAGCCCCACCGGCACCTGTATCTCTGCAAGACACAGATCATCCGTGTTGCCTGCTGGTGTAGGCAGGCAGCGATTTGTACACTTTGACATATGCTTTTGACAGTGCGATGCAAGACTTGGGTGCATTAACTTCCAACAAAAACGGAAAGCCACTACTAAATAGAGTTACCCGTCCGCAGTCCAGGTGTTTGAGCATTTAGTGCCAGAAACAGCACGCTGGCAGCGGGGTGGAAGATGAAGACACACTACTTCCATATAACTTATAATTTAGGAATCACATAGTAGATGCTGACCCTGGTTTGAATTGCTGACACCGGGGGTTATCCTGTACCCAACTGAGCTGCAGGTGAGAGCATCTGAGCTGCATTTGAGCAGCCCAGATACGCAGAAGCTGAACTCGTTCACCAAATCACTCCTGCATTTCTTATTTTATTTCTTCTGCGAGAACTATCAACACCACTGCTAGGAGATCCTCGCGCTGGGAAGGAGGAAACTCCAGTCTAACCAACAGGTCACCAGAACACTTGTTTTCCCACCGACGTTGCAAGGGTCAGTTAAGGTCTGCAGAGCCCCTTCATGCTCCTGGCAGGAGAATGTTAAAGTGTTCTGCGTTTCCAATTTAGCAGAGCTATACATGGATCCGATCAGGATATTTTTGTCTGACCACATGCAGACATCATGCATCTGTGAAAGCATCAGCCCAACGGATGCACAAGTGAATAAAGAGCACGGCACTTCACCCAGTCCACACACTTCTTGGGAGGCTCTTGCAAGTCCTTTATCACCCGAGATCTTTTCCACCTTAAGATTTGAACATTGCACTTATTTTGTGATTATTAGCTGACATGTCGTGCTAATTAAGAGGTCCACATATGTGATATAATGTTGCTATCGTGGCAAGATCCAGATGTGCTAACTGGAAAACACACAGAATATACAGCAAGGGGTTTACGATGCTTTCGCCGTTTGATTTACGATTCGAGCAAAGACCACCTCACTACTTGCCCCCCCACTTTTGAAAGACGTTTGACAGCCTTTGGGGGGCCCATTCTCCTGCCCCATCGCCCACAGCAACGCTAGTCACACCACATACCTCTACCACCTAGTGATAGTGTACAATTTTGCATTTTATTAAGTATAATGCATGATTTTTTTAAAAAAGGCATTAAGAAACCTTACTTGGACTAGCAAGTCCTGGCCTGTGCCCAGAGTCAACCCAACTGGTACAAAAGGAAGAGATAAGGGCCAAAGACAGAAAAGCCACACAAATATATTCACTACCGTAGCACACCGCAGCGACTCTCCTAATAGCTCAGCATCTGGAGACAACACAGTGACCGCACCATCAAGCCGAGCTGGCCGAGGATAGCTGGGGAGAAGAAAAACGGGGCTGCAGACATGAAGGGGAAGATCTAACCTTTAACTAAAGCCCTCAAAGGCTGGGAATGGGAAGCTGGTGTTGCACTGTCATCGTGCAAACTTCGGTCACCTCCATGGAGCTGGCAACAACTGATGGGACGTAGTCATCGAGAGGAACGTGGGTCAGGGCGAGTAGTGAGAAACAACCCCTGCTCATGCGTGGAAAGCTGCTGGTCGGGCTGACTTCAGCAGAAAAAAGTTTCAAGGGGAATTTTTGCTGAACTCCAGGCTTCTGCCCAAAGCGATGACACACAAGGAAATCAGAGCCACCGCCAGGATTTGGGCACACACAAGGGATCTTTTGTTCATCTAAGAAAAGCAAGAAGCAATCAGCCAGGGCACTGGCAGCTGTGCTGGCTCTCCGAGGGATCCTGGATGTTCCCCCAAAGCTTTTACTGCGCTTTCAGGAGCGCAAATGCCTTCTGCAGCACCCAGAGGTGTAAAAGGCACCAACATCCAACGCACCTCGCTAGGTAGTATCAGGACGGTAGAGAGCAAGACCAGAGGAGGAGATAGTTGCATTGCCCTGCAGATAATATATGTTCCCAAAGCACAAATTGCTTTGAACCATGCAGACTCAGCTATTAGCAATCACTAAACAACCCACCCTTCCACCACCCCAACGCTTGACTCCACCACCTTCGGAAGCAGCACTTGGAGCAAATTAACTCCATGCTGTGTATTTTGCCTCAAATAATGTTGTTTCAATGAACGGAGTGCGCTTAGTCTCACACTGGGTAAGCAGGGAGTTTCTAAAGGGCTGGTCACCGGAAAAATTAGAGGCTGTCACATATGAATTTTAATCACTTGCCTTTTTTCAAGCTGTTTTACATGCAAGTGCCGCAAAGCAACTCTCTGCAAAGCGTCCTCTTTGGGAAAAGCTTTCATTTAAAGGGGAGTTTTAACACATGCCCTCATCACAATAAGTGTTCAGATGCTTTGTGAACTATTTTGTCTCAAAAAAAGGGATCAGATATTGTTATATACCCTCTGCAGCCCTTTGCCCAGCCCACCCACATTTTTTTCCTTCCTCCCCCCTCCTTTTTTTTCCTTTTAAATTGACATTTCCTGATGACAGGGCGACACTAGACACAGGACCCAGCAGAGCTTTACAGCTACCTGTGAAGGTGCCTCCAGTCCCATCTCACGGACACTACCAGCTCAAGGCAGGCAAGAAAGCACAGGACAACTTCGCTAACACTTGTACGCCAGCAAATGTCTTTTAAGTTCTGCCCCAGCACCCTGTCTCTACATAGCAATAGTATACTAGAAGCTCCGAGAATTAAAAATCTAATTGCCTCCAATTTCTCTCATTTAACAGAAAATCTTAGATTTTGTGCCCTTTTTCCTTGCCATCCATGAATCCCATTCAGTCACCTCCACAGTGTCTTCCCAGTGTGCTCTGGGCCACTAATAAAGCTAAAATATGCATATATATCTACTTATTACATACATATATTATGCATTTTATATATTTTATATAATATATATTAGATATGTGTGTATATTTATTTTTATATATACATATGACCTTGCCTTCTGCACTGGAGAAGAGCTATTCAAGGTGACTTCATGGTTCCTGATTACGTCCTTGCTCTGTTTGCCCTATAGAAACAGGGCACAACACACCTGGCAGCCTTCCTTATCCAGATCTTCATGAAAAGGACAAAAAGTTTGCCCTCAGAGGACCACTGCACCTTGAAACCCCACAGCAAGGGAGAAGCTGGCACCACCGGCCCGCTCACACACTCGCTCCAAGTTTGCGCTATTTGCCCGTGGCCCCAAAAACATCTGAAGCGCCATTTCAGCCATGCTTTTTTGGGGTTTTTTTGGAAAGGTTTACTACCCCAGTGCGGTGTCTGATCCCAAGGAAGCAGTTTGCTGAGAGTCAGCTAATCAAGTTCTGCTCTGCCACACAAACTGCGTGAAAGTTATCCCATGGACACATATAAAAGCATGAAAATGAAGAAGCCGCTCACTGCAAAACTTGGAGATGACACGCCACCAAACACCGGACAAGCTCACGCAGCAACGACTGCTCGGTGGCTCCAGCAAATTATTCACTCAGCACCTTTTTGCTCGGTGATGTTGCAAACAACATCAGCTGTTTCCAAGCTATCTTCCACGGAGAAAGCTTGTTTTACCCGTTTTGATTTTCTTACTCACATTGAGGGCACTCTCGTTGAAAGAAAACCAGAGAAATTCAAACAAAATGCACATCTGCATTGTTATTTTCACTTTTCGACGATGTGATTTTCATTTAATTTGGTTTTAGAATTAATAACTTCATTTTTTAAAAAAGATGTAAGGCTATATATGCATACACATACACAAGCACACGCTTCTATAGATAAACAAAGAAACCAACCCAGACGGCTGGCCAGAGACCGGTTTCCTGCTCTCAGTCACATTGCAAGTTTGACCTTCTGAGATTGCAGGTTTCAGTTTTATTCCTGGTCTATAGGATGCACCAGCCATAATGCAATTGTTTTTAAACAAGCTAAGACACTGCAAAACAAGCGATGGTTTTGCACCAGTTTAGGTTTAACACGCTCACGGACCTCCATCCTGACGGCTGAGCTGCCCAAGTACCCGTGTCCCACCACGCTCACGTGGCACCCCCGTTGCCTAAAGCAGAGCTTCAGACAGGAGGCATCTCTCAGAGTCAGCAATTCACTTAAAAAAATCAAAAAGAGGTTCTCTCCAAAACACTACATCCATCACCCATGAGACACGCCATCCATGTGCCGTGCTCAAGCAGCTCCACCGCTCTCCCTGCAGCACGGCGGAGGGAAAAGCCCGGGTCAAACTGCGGAGAACACAACGTCCACCCAGAAGCTTTCAGATTTAAAATATAGCGCGCTACATTTTGAGGCACATTTCAAATAACCAGGCAGATTCCTATAATCCACGTTATAATCTCCTCTCAGCCCCATTTGAATCCCTCTGTGTACCCAAGCCTGCAATTACCGTAATACCAGCCCAAGACAGTGCTGCTCTGGTGCTGTCTGAACAGCAAGAGTCTTGCTTAAGAGCTTTGAAGGTGGTTATTGCCGTGTCCCCTTGCAAACAGAGCAGTCCTAACCATCCAGAGACAGCAGTTATCAATTATAGGTGGCTGCCAGAGGTAGATTTACTCTGATGATGAGGAGAACAGAGTTGAGCATCTCTGGCTAGAGCTATCAGTTAGCCCACTGCCTACAAAATACGCAGGGATGCAGGAAACCACCAAGTCTTCCCTAGCGCAGACTTCAGCAGAAAAGCAAGCAGTTGCCTTATATTTTAGACACGGCCCCAGGAAAATCCATGCATCCTGTCCAGTGGGTCAGCAAACCCTGACATCTTCTACAAAGAACCATGCAGCTTGCTGCTCAGCCTGGATTCATGTAACAAGGACACAGTCCTAAGCCTTCCTCTTTTGCTAGACAGCTCCCCAAATTTCTAAGTTCTTCCCAAAGTGGTTCTGCCCAAAGCACAAGCACTTGCAGAAGGTCTGAACTGCAGGTTGGAGTCAGCTTGGGTACAACCCATCAGATCTCCGCCCATGGCAGTGCTCCTCCAGATGCGTTTACGGATTGAACTCTGGCTCATCTTTGATCAGAAACACATCCTAACTCACCACTTACAGCCGAGGCACAGCAGAAAACAGGCCGAAACCCTTGGTAAACGGTTCAGTGCTTACTCTTGTTATTAAAAGCCAGGGCTGTATAAAAATCACAGCTAACTCACAAACAAATCTAAACACACTGTGCGGGTCCAGACAACTATAATAAAATGATCCCCGGTGCAACAACTTCCAGCTTCCTCTTAAATTTTCTTTTAGATCATGGCTTACCTGGTAAGAATAAAATCCTGCATCTGTCCTCAGCAACACAGCAAACACAGAAATAAAGTAAAACTCACACCACATTCATCTGGTGAAGACACTGCTTTGAAGGACCCACAAATACCTCCAGGTATTCACCAGAGTTAACTTCTAACTCAAAATCAGTGTCTCAATGAAGAGGACCAACATTAGCTTCTGGGCTTAGTCTGATTATCTCACCAAATTATCTGAAATGCCGTTTCCTCCAAGCTATTAAACATGACATTTGCAGAGTGGTTTGAATTTCTTCCAGGAAACTCATCCAAGCAGCAGCAGGAAAAGGATCGCCATCTGAATCACAGTTGCACCGAACCCGTGAGCTCCTGGGGACCATCGAAATCCCCATTAGCCCAGCCTGCCCGGCAGTCTCAGCAGCCGATAACGGGGTCAAGTCGGTAAGCAGAATTAATTAGAAACAGAATCATAGAATCATTAAGGTTGGAAGAGACCTCTAAGATCATCGAGTCCAACCATCAACCCAACACCACCATGCCCACTAAACCATGTCCCTAAGCACCATGTCTACAAGTCTTTTAAATACCTCCAGGGATGGGGACTCAACCACTTCCCTGGGCAGCCTCTTCCAATGTTTCACCACTCTTTCAGTAAAGAAATTTTTCTCATGTCCAATCTAAACCTCCCCTGGTGCAACTTGAGGCCATTTCCTCTCGTCCTATCGCTTGTTACTTGGGAGAAGAGACCGACTCCCACCCCGCTACAACCTCCTTGCAGGTAGTTGTAGAGAGCGATGAGGTCTCCCCTCAGCCTCCTTTTCTCCAGGCTAAACAACCCCACTTCCCTCAGTTGCTCCTCATCAGACTTGTTCTCCAGACCCCTCACCAGCTTCATTGCCCTTCTCTGGACACGCTCCAGCACCTCGACGTCCTTCTTGTAGTGAGGGGCCCAAAACTGAACACAGTATTCGAGGTGCAGCCTAAATACCTGACCTCAAAGAGATTTCAGTGTGAAGCAGTTCGGCACCACACAAGGGAGGCTGCCGCAGGAACCGCGTCTTGCATCTCACAGAAGAGGGACAGAGCTACAGCACTCGTGGGTGAAGACGGCCACCATGATGGGGAGATACCATACCAGCTCAGGGATATAAAGGCATGATAGAAGACACCATATTCTCAGCAGAGATGAAAATCTGGGAGTTTCACACTCTTTTCCATGACTTCACTTTAATTGCATACTTACAATATTTAATTGGATATTTGCCCGCTTTTGATCCGACAGTTCGATCCGACCCTGTTGACTGAGCGCCCACTCACCTGGCCATCTGCTTATAGGCTTCCTCTGCCACCGCAAAGATGTGAGGATCCATATCCCCCATGTTTTGGCCACTGTACGCGTAGATGACATCTTGTTCGTAGATTGGCAGCTGCTCATATGGATTGATGGCAACAAGTACAATACCTTAGAACAGATAAATAGACAGATACGTTACAAACCAAGCAGAGTTAGTAATTCAGGCTTTTCGGGGCTTGTGCTAGTTGTTTCAATCAATTTTTTTTAAATACGATGCTTGGAGAAAAAAAGAGGAGGAGAAGGGAATGGGGAAGGACTCCGAATTCTTATCTCAGCATCTCCTTCCAAGTGCTATGCTTTGATAGCAAGGCAATAAGCTCCCGTACAGCTACAGAGGAGGCATACCAAACTGGTGAGAAAAGCAAATATGTAATAATCTTCATTGTGTGAAGCCAGACTTTGCAGGAAGAGTGAGAAGAGCAGCTAAACAGTGCCTGAGCCATCACTTCAGAAAAGCAATTCCTATGCGACCAAAGCTCTGCTAGACCCAAACAAATATCCCGGATTTTCCCCTGGCTTAAATTCTGAGTAAAAGCTCATAACAAAGAATGTACTCAAATCAAAATGAAATGCATAAATCACAGGAAAGGAATGCCAGAGCCTGCATTAAAGCTTTAATGTCTCTTTCCTCTCCAGCTCTAGGAACACCGTGCCTGCCCGGAGGAGGCAGAGAGCCCAGGAATTAATGAGAGGCAAAGCCACGCATGGTGCTACCTGCACGTGCTCGAGGGAGCTGGTCTGCACCCTGCAAAACTGAAGCACAAGTTCCACCTTCGAAGTACCTTCAGGTTTTGCAGGTTTAAATTGTTATTGTAAGGAGCTCCGGAGAGCACGTGGTTGGTGGGAGTGGGTGCTGTGCTCCCAGCCGGCCGATTCAGGGCTCGGGCACGCTCAAATTACAGCAAAGCACAGGAACTCTCAGCCTGCAGCAAACACCAGGATACGGTGACTTAAGCCACAACGAAAGGCAAAGGTCAGCTAAGTCATGTTACCTGCCTCCGCAGGATATTAACCCAACAGCTTCACCTCATCGTGCCCTGCTCCTATTTGTTTGCATCTCGGTTCTGGTAGGGTCACGCATCTCTTTCCCTTAGTCGCCGAAAACACGCCTGCAGCCACGATGCACACCGAGCTGAACGGCAGTAGTTGCCTCAGCACCGGCTGCCAGAAAAGCGCTTTTCTCTCCTCCTAAACCACTTTGTAACTAGAGCACAGGGTACGTTGCACCCACACAGCGCTTTGTAGCTAGACCTACGCTTGCTAAGCCCAAACAGCCAAGCCTAAACCCATGCATCTTCATTAGCGCGATGCTGTGCTCAAGTTTATTATAAACCTTCATGAGAGGCTGCACTAATGGAACCTCACTGATTTTGGATGAAAGAAAGCTTGCATCTGACAGGGAGCACATATGCAGCTGCAAAAGGCTGCAAGTTATGCCAATAGTCTAACATTACACATCATTAAATATTTAAAGCAAAGTCACCACTGTTACCAGCTGCTAAGGCCAACGTATTTCAAGGGCATTACTCTAAAGAAGAGTCTGCTCCTGCCAAGGATTTCCTCAGCAAAAGTTGCAACACTTAATCACGGCTGGACATACCAGCCTTAACCCTGCCACACAGCTAGTCCCATGCATTTCACTGTAATCACTTCAAAAATCGTTACTCTGCATCACTGCTAGCAAGGTCATCCTGAGTGCCAGCAAAAGGGTTCATCGTTCAATATTCTCCAACGTAACCTAATAAAAAATGGCTGAACTGCCTTCTTCCTTTGTTTTTAGGTTGCAGTTTGTTGCCATCCATTCACATGTAACTGCTGTCTTGAATGGTTTTGGCAGGCCACCCTTCCCGGGAATGACAAACCTAAGTTCACACCTGCCCTCCCCTTCTGCTTTGAATTTAATAGTTCCATGACCCCCAAAGTCATTAAGAAAAGGAAGGAAAAAAACAGTGCAGCAAGGGGTTTGGGTTTTTTTGCAGTCTTTCAGGAGGAAAACCCGCTACGGACATTTCTCAGTCGGATTGCATCTTTCTGGCGCACTGCTGTTCTCCAGTGGTTCGCTAGGTCCTATTTTTTTCCCCACAGACTGTCAAGCACACGCAAAGTTGGCCTCAAACTCATCTGACAAGACATTCCCACCAAGAGTTGCACACATAGACCACGAGCTCGGGAAGTTCACCAACCCTCAAAAACCACCTCTGGTTTTGCAACCTAAAGTTTGTTGGCACACACCCGTGTCTCCCTCCCGCCCCAAATTCACAGCCCCTGGACCTTCCTCATGCCACAGCCTCTGGGCTTGTGGTCTCAAGGGGTTTCTATGGGGACATGCTCTAACCCACTGCTTTCCAGGAGCTGAACATGTGGCCTGGACACTCACCACAGTATGTGTAGATGTGGTTGGACTCGAGGAACCTGACTTTGAGGTTGTGGAGGACCGCGGGCTCGTGCAGGTAGCTCAGGGCCGTCAGGTCATTCTCTCCCACCAGGATATCCGGATTGCGTAGGAAAGGCAGCTCATTTCCTTGGAGGTCAACAGGATATTCGTAGAGCTGAAGACACACACATGAGGAACATGAGAACACAAAAACCAACAGCTCCTTCGATGTCTTGTAACTTATCCAAGCATAACTCCACCCTGATACTATAAAATACTTACACATCCTACCCTAAATTAAATGAAAGCCCCTTTATGCTAAATGCTATAGGGAGCTGGATGACACGCTACCAGGTGACAGGTCACCCCCTTGGTAAATGGCTTTGAGCTGGCCAACAGATGGTCCTGGTGGACACTGATGGTCCACAAGCACCAACCTGAGCATACCCGAGTTGTTTTCAGGCCAGCCTTAGGGCAAATAGCCTTTAGCCAGCTCTGAGCAGTAACAGGTACCATACAGAAAACCACAGCTTCAGCTGATCTAAGCTTCTTCATGCTCTTTGAAAAGCAGCCTTATTTCAAACTAGACCATGTTCTTCCCATCAGAGTGATTTCTCAACTCATCTTTAATTCAAGTTACTTTTATACTCAAAACCTTACACCCCTTCAAGCAGAGAAGGACGTGGAGAACCACGGAGTCCCTGCTGCTTCAATATCTGAAGAGCCAGGTTATGCCGTTGAAGCATACGGCTGCCCATATGCTAACTATTTTTGACTCATCCCCAAATGAACAGCAGAGCCACCAACTACAGAAAAAGTGTAATTTTTTTTCCTTTACAGTGGAGGAAGAAAAATCGCCTGTGATGTTGCTTCCCACAGGGTGTCTCAGGAAGGGGTCCCGATGCTCAGCTCCCAGCAGAAGGCAGGAATCCCAGTTCACAAGCAAAAGGGCACCACTACCATTGCACCGGCACTGGATCGCTGCCCGCGCAAACAGCACAAGAAAAGCTGACCCAAGTGCACAAGGACAGGCTCACACAGCACATCCGACAACCTCAGGCTTGTTTTATACTCCAATTCCACGTTGCCAATGCCAATTTTCAACAGCTTGCACTCAGTCTCACATCTTAATGGCAAACACACCAGGGATCCCTTGCGATATTTAAAAATCAGCTCTTCATTCAGAAGGAGTACCCTTGCATACAGAGTACAGCCAGAAACCACAAAAATCCATGAAAATTCACTGAAAGCACAAGGACAAAAGAGAAGCACTAAACAGTTGGGTAATGCACGTTAGCTGTCAGGAACAAAAGGCTTTCCACAGCTTCAAAACCCCTGAAGATATGTATGCTCAGTATCTCCATCTGACGTAGATGCGTGCTGTTCCCCTTCGCTAAAGCTTTTCAGCCCAACGTGACTTGGGTCCAGGCGGGGTTTCATACAGAAGAGCATCAAACAGGGGTCTGTGGGAGCACCCACAGTAAGCAGCGCGCTCTTGCACAACCCCAAAATGAGATGTTCCTGTGTTTCACCATGACAGTGACATGCTTATTAAGCTACCATCTACAACACCTAGTAATCCTTTAATCTCCTTGTACTTTAACGTTGCTGACCCTAAACTCAGCTGTACAAAAAGGCTAGACCTTGCAGGACTTCTTAACCCCTTTGGTTTCCAGGAAAATACCCAGATTAAAGAGCAAGAAATTATATTTCTTCCCCTCCGCCTCCAAGTACTAAAACTACTGAAGATCTCAACCAGAAAAGACACCTGGAGTTTGCAGCGCTCAGCAATACCTGCAACAAGGGGCATTCCCACCTGGCATCGGGTGCCTGGCATCAGATACCACCGGGAGGCAGGGACAAGCAGATGCATGGAATGGCAGGAACGCACCCAACGTGAGCATCGTGCTTGCATCATGAGCATGAAGCATCAGGTCATTAGAGAAAAGATATGCTCAAAGGATGACTGATAGGACTTGAAATAGAGAATGATAGACACAGGATGGTGAATCCAGGAGGTCCAACCACAGGGCTACTGGGCAGGGAGCCCACCAAGAAGCAAGAGGCAGTGACCCCTGGTCCTACAAGGACATGCCTGGTGCTTCCAAGGGACAGTGAGGTGGCATCCGAGCACCTCCTCATCCAGATGTATCACCACAGAGGGAAAAAGCATCTCCAGGAGTAGCATCATCTGTCCTTCACCCCCCTCAGAAAGCTGCCCTATGCTGGAAGAGCAAATCGGGGAGGACAACGAGCGCAGCCGGGGCCAACCCTGGCAGAGCCAACAGCACCATGCACCGGGTGCGGATTTCAACATGAATCACTTTCTTTGCAAACCTGGCACATTCACGTACTGCAAACGGCCCGCACTTGCGCTGCTCTGAAAGAAGAATTGTTTTGATGAACAGCCTAATCAAGCGTGTCTCATTCCTCTTCTCCATCTTCCCATTAAGTAATAGGGTGAAAATATTCCCCGCAGTATGGAAATGGTCGGCTGGCAGGGGACGTGAATTACTCACCCTTCTCGGAGCATTTTCAATTTGGATAAAGTGGCCTCTATTAACTCTTTTAGCAACAGAGCAGATCACCCTCTAGACAATTAAGGAAACCCCATCTGCTCAGTGAAGAAAGCTTATTTAAGTGGAATTCTTCATGAAAAAAATGTATTTATTCTTCCTGCTACACCAGGCACCGCGTGTGGGAAATGCACCTCATGGCGGGCAGGTAGCATGGCTGCTCCCTTCCCATAAACAACCCAAATTTTGCAGCTGATGCAAATGCCCCTGTTAACTGCATCTGCAATCCCCCGCTGTTACGTGACATCCCACCTCATGAGCTTTTTGTGCGGGACAGAAAGCAGTTGCTCTTCCCCAGCCTCCGTCCTGCTTTGGGAATGATTTCTCGCCGGCTGCACACATGCTGTGAGCCTAGACTGTTGGTGCATTTGAAAGCGGCACTTGCTAAAAAACACCTACATTTAAAGGAGTTTCTCATTTTTGTCTTTTAGAGCTTTTTTATTAAAAAAAAAAAAAGGGAGAAAAAAGGGTTTTACATAAGACTATACTTAAAGAGAAAAACTAAGGCATGGAGAAAGCTGTTGCACAGCAGTCATTTCTGTGCTCTATGCAATTTTTCCATCGGTACCCAAGTTTGAGTAGATGCCACCAGCCGCGCTCTTTCCAATTTGTTCAGCAGCAAAAACCATAAACTGATACTTCTAACATACTGCTGCTATAAAAAAAACCCCTCATTCTCATATCACAGACTATTACAACTTTGCCAGAGGATGAAAAGAGACGAGAGGGGTCAAGGGCTTTTCTCGCAACCTACTTTAACACGAGTGTCTGGGGAGGGAGCGGGCAGGGAAAAGCTGGAAGCGCTAAGGCAATAAAACACATTTAAAAATACTTTCTAAAAAAATATGAGATGGCCCAGGCTTCTTCACACATTAATTCAAAGCTTTAAATTACTGAAAAGAATAACAATGTTTAAAAGCTTACAGTTTCATCTTCAAGTTTCAGATGAAGGCTTTTATCTCCCTCTTTGTAATCCTTGATAATTTCTGCCGATCTCCAAACTTCATCAGGGTCAGGAATCCAAACCCTAGTGTACTGGGGGGGGAAGGGGGAAGAAAGAAAAAGCTTAAACACAAGGAAATCTCAGGAAATTAAATCAGAAATAAATTAATTCACCATGGATACAATCCCACACACATTGTAAAGTCAGGGCAGCTAAACCATTTACTTCAGTCAAAAAAAAAAATTCTAATTTTAGGTTTTGAGATAAATTATAGACCAGAAGTCTGATTTTCAATCAGACTTTCAATCAGGCTTCTCCTGGACGAGGTGTACACTGGCTTGTTACCAGTCTAACAAAGCGGGGTACAAACTCAACGTAAATGTGAAATTTAATTTCCCTAGGAAAAAAAAAAAACACCAAAAAACCCCAGCCTTCTAGAAGCTTTTATGAAATAACGCAATTCCCCCCCAGCAGACCGTACACCAAAGCATATTTCTTCTGCACAAGACGACAGGTTCCTCCCCACAGAGCAAGCCCGAACCCAAACCCACTGCCATAGAGCTAAGCAGACAACAGAAGACACCAAAGCCAACTTCTTCGGTTGGAGGCGAACCTGCAAACAGGCTTCAAGGCTCCCGAAAAATGGTTAGATGCAACATTTAACCTTTTTAGCATCTCCGAAGTCCAGGCCACCCTTAAGCCTCCGAGAGGAAATCCCAAAGGTGGACCCGTACAGCCCAGCCAAAGCGTCCATGAAGGGACAAAATCCAAGAGCGAGCAGCACGGCTCACGTGTAATGAGATTATGGCATTACTCAGAGCCACGCCACCTCCTGCTAATGAGATTTAATTTGCTTTTATGATTCAGAGATAAATACTCTGCCCAGACTGCATAAAAGCATCCCCCCCCCGTGCTGAGTAAGTAACTGCTGCTGCGCTGAGACCTCCAGTACTTGCTCTCAGGAGTTGGGACAAACGCATTGCAGACCCAGCAGTAACGCTGCAACCTCCATGCACGGATTTCCCTCACCCTCTACACATCCACCTTTCTTTTTGCCAGAGCAGGCACCAGTTTCCCTGCTCGTGGGGCTGCCAGGGCAAGGTCCTGAGAACAAGGAACCCACAATTGCTCCATCCTTGCAAGGGGTCACCTTGAGTCAGGCTTTATTTGCTAGACACAGTCCCGTAAAGCCAGCCTGATCCTGGACTCGGCCAGCCAACATAGAGTCAACAGGAACCCTTCAATGATCACTTCTTTATTGGCATTTTTGGGGGCATGTCCCCGACCCAACTCTTCCTGTTGATTGAAATAAGATCTATGTAAACTTATTCTTACACAAAACACAAGGTGCTGGGGGAAACCACAGCAAATCCAAGCGACACCAGCACTGGAGCACCAAAGATGGCTTTGTCCCTCGTCTTAAAACCAAACCCCTGGCACACAACGGTCAAACAACGCTCGGAGTGACCCAAGAGTTAAAGCAGCAGCAGCCGTCTAACAGCCTGCTCTGCAGCTGAAGAGCAATAGATTTTTACGATTATTTTTAGAGTTGCTCAATAGCTACAGCAGCGGGAACCCTTGGATGTTAATGGAGCTAAACAAATATATTGCCAGAACAGCAGTTTTATCAGGGAGGGGAAAAAAAAAATAAAATAAATAAGGAGACTTTTCCCAGCACACCACCTCTAGCACCCCACAAGCCCTCAGCGCTTTCCCTGCCACGAGGAAGGGAGGCTGCCATGGGGAAGGGGCCAGTTTGGGACCCCCAGCCCAATTTCCCCTGTCCCCTCCAGCAAGCAGCACTGCAAGAGATGCAACATCCCTGCAGCACGGCCAGGAGCCCCATCTTTGGTCAGACCATGAAACAAGGAGTAGATGCAGCTGGCGATGCATCACTCAGCTTTCCTCATCCCCTGCACCTCGCCCCAGTTTCTCCAGGCTCCAACACTACAGGAAGGGCTCTACAGACCATTGCTGCAGCTCCTGAAAAATGCCTTGCCTGCCTTTTCATCCCCACCGCCGCGGTTTCATCTGGTGCCAGCTCTCTCCTGGCAGAAGAGAGATCAAACACACTGTAGAAATGCCCAAAATAGCCAGGGATCAGGATGTACCCGGCTCAAGGCAGCCTCAAAAACAAGATGTTGCTGGTCTTGGCTGGAGTCCTGCAAATTCTCCACCTGCACACGGGACTGGGCTGAGCCATGGACCTGCCTGGACAGACAGGTGCAGAGAAGGGCACGCTGAGCCCAAAGCAAGCCAAAAACCACGGTGGTGCTTGCGCACGCTTTGGTGGATGAAATTTGGGTCCATCTCCAGCAGCAGTAAGTCTTCACCTCTCGGCAATTCATCACCAACCATGGCCAGGAGCCATCCAATGCCTGGGTGAGACATGGGAACCACTGTCGGAGGGTAGCAGCTCTCAGCATCCACCACCCAGGGATGGACTTACAACCTGGTGGTAAAAGATTTCACGTCCCATCAGCCATCTCAACCACAAAACTACAGAATTTTAATAATAAACCCGATTCTCCAAGACTCTTGTGCATACACATGTACGCAAGGGATTCCACAGCACAGGAGGCAGTAAGGCATGGGTGTTTGCAAGGTCTCAGGAGCCCTGGGGGTAACTCGTTCCCTGGCTGGGAGATCCCGAATGCGATTGCTGCTCCAGCGCAAGCACTCCCCGCACCGAGCGCTTCCCATCCTGCTAAATAGCTGCGGGCTGTTAAAATAGGCTGTTATGAATGCATTTCCCCAAGCATCTATAATGCTGTCCTCTCGTGCGTGTATGCACACACACGTCCAAAAAGGGGACCACTGTTTTTTTTGTTGTGCATTTTCACTGTCCTCCCCTCCTTGCTGCGCTCCAGCAGAGATGCAAGTGCTCGGCCCTCCAGGCAGGGCAGGCTGCTACACAAACCCACATCCAACCCTTCCCTTTCACCCATAAATCCCAAGTATGTCAAACCATACAGCACTGAAATAAAAGCACTTTGTCATTCTTAGATCTTTACAAGGCGAGCTTTAATTAAAACCCACCGAGGCTTGGAGGCAGCCCATGGTGGGGGCACGCTGGAGCACCATGCTCACATCGCCTGCCTTCCTCGCCTCCAACTTCTGCAACCCGCTCCCTCCAAAGAGGCTTCACACGCCGTACGTTTGCCAATTAAATTTGTATAGATCAGAGTCATTAAGGTTGGAAAAGACCTCCAAGATCATCAAGTCCAACTGTTGACCCAACACCACCATGCCCACTAAACCATGTCCCTAAGCGCCTCATCTACTCGTCTTTTAAATACCTCCAGGGATGGGGACTCAACCACTTCCCTGGGCAGCCTGGTCCAATGTTTCACCACTCTTTCAGTAAAGACATTTTTGAGAGCTACCAGGTCACCAAAACCATGCCCCCCAGGCAGGTACCCACCTGGGCAGGAGGAGAACATCTCTGTGAACCTCTACTTCCATAATCTCACCTCTAGCATAATTATTCCACTTTATATGCCGTGTCCGGGCTTCGCTAGCTTCAATAACCTCTTGATCTTCTGGAGGAGCTTGCTATGAAGGGAAAGGGCAGGCGGGTCTATCTCAAAGCACTGGGACCGGAGGATTAGCCTGACTTCAGGCTCAGGAGACACACCCTGGGCAGATCACTTCACCTTCTGACACTCCAGTGTCTCCATCCAGGAGGGCAGAAAGAAAAGCGTTTCTTTAACCCTCAAGGACGCCTTTGAGCAAGGTGTTAGCATTAATCGGAAATAGCTCCGCGTGCTCAGCCTCTCAAGAAAAAAATTTTAAAAAAAAAATCTGTTTTGTTTTTTTAAACCAGATTCCCAATAAACCAAAGTGATTCGGTGCTCTCGGAGCCTCTTGCATTATTCCACCCAGATTAAGCAGAAGCTTAATAAATTCAATCTCCACCTCCCAATTTGATTTAGATTTTAGCAGGCTACCGCTACGGATGCAGATTAAAACCAACATTAAATTAGAAGAGGCAGGTTTTTGTTTTGCTGTCTGAAAGCCCCCCGTGCCAGCCAAAGGCACTCCCAGCAAATCATCCTCAAACTCCTGGCCACGTGCTCGGTGGATGCTCCAGCGCAGCGGGAAGGGACGCTGGTCTGCACAGGAGAAGTTACACTGACAGTGTGGACAGAGTATAATCTTCCTTTAAATTAAGAAAAGAGTGTAATTTTCCATTAAATTAAACTGAGATGGCTAATTTTTAAGCTTTTTTTTTTATTAGTCTGGGCTGTTTGGTGGTTGCAACAGTCTTCGTGGCAATCTGGAAGTCAGCAAATCCATCTTTATTATTATTGGTTTTTAATCCCCCGAGTTATTTCAGGAATGGCAATACTCTCAGCCGACCCTGGGAAGTTTTCATTGCTCCTGGGTGAAGGGCACTTTTCCAGGGGCATCCTTCCAACGGCACTGCAGCCAGAGGGAGGGCACGGCAGAAAACCTATAATACCGGTGATACAATAGCATCGACCGCCTAGCAATTAGGGATTCAGTAACGAAGATTAAGACATAGTATCTCATGACCAAGCTCCTTCCACATGGGTTAAGAAAAAACTTATGAAAGGACTTCAGTAGAAACCAGAGACAGTGATGTGCACCTTGGAAAAACCAAAGGTGAACACACAAATGTCAGCTAAGAACGAGGTGGAGATTGGGACAAGTATCTGTACGTTTTTCTTCGTAAAGCAAGCACGCTTCTACTTTTCCCCCTTGGCAGTGGGCTTATTGCCAACCTCATTCTATGTTGTTCAAAGAAATAACGTGGTCCAGTATTACTGGATGCTCTCGAAGAGGACAAGAACACATATGAAAGTAAAAACAGCATGAGCTTCAGTCCTGGCTCCCCAAGAATATTTACATTTATATATACAGCATGTGAATGGTTAAGCAGCTTACTTCAGAAGTCCAATAACTACTCTTCGGCTCTCACAAGCCACCTATTACTAAAATTAAAGTTTTCCCAAACTTTGCTTTTCCCAAGTAAAAAGAGAAAAATACAAGCTCTACCTTAAATTAAAAGAGGTCACAGCAGACGGCACAACTCAGGGTTTGGATGTCATTTTTCTTTTCCTTGGTTTTTTTTGTTTGTTTTTTTTTTTTAAGCCACTATCAAAGATAACTCCACAGAGATAATTTAAAGAGGCTCTTGCAGTGGAAAAAAAAAACCAGAGGACTCTCCTTGCAGCCACCGTGCATGGATGCTAACAGCATCCCCTTCCAGCTCTGCACTAAAGCAAACGAACTTCTCCTCATTAATTTGCACTGGGCGTGCAGTCCTGGCCTGAACTCAGGTCACCGCTGTATTTTTGCCCATCCACTGGCATTATGCCTACCACAGCAGGATCCCACGTCCCCATGATTAACAGGTAGTTATTTATGACGTTATTTAGCTGTGCTAAATGTGCTTGTGCCAACCACCGCGCTTGTCGGCGCTGGGAAGAGCCGCTCGCTGGGTGCTGTCAGCAGGAGGGCATGGAAAGGCACCGGCTCCAGGGCTCTCCTGCGTGCCTTGCAGCCTTAAAAATCCCCGCTGCCCCCACTTGGCAGTGACTCAGGAGAAACATCTGCTTCGCCCGTGATGCAGCAAGGCACAGGCGAGGTGTTTCGGCAGCGGGGCAAAAACGTCTCTGTTAAGGGATTTGTGGATCATTAACTTTTTTATTATTTACAATATTGAACATCAGGGCAGATGGCAAACCGTAATCCACCCTTTCCCATCCTCCAAATGAGATTTTTCATCCCAGGAGTGATTTCTCCCCTGCCTGACAGACAAGCAAAGCCCATATTTAGGTCAGAGCTCCCCAAGCTGTGCCGTGACTCTGGGACCCGCTGACCCCTGCATCTCACCCCAGCCCAGCTTCTCCGTTTGCTGCCGGGTACCACCGGCCAGCAAACCCCTCACAAGGGTCAGGAGGGGATGGCAGCGGGTTTCACCGCTCAGTACAGAGCAGGCGGGGATGCTCCGGTGCTGCACACCTCTCCACTGCCTGATTTCTGCAGCACCAGTACCCAATGTTGTGACACCGCGCAAGGGCCCAGCATCCCCAGCCAGGGCCGAGAGCATCCCCCTGCAGCAAGGACCTCTAATAGGGAAAGACCCACTTCTTCCTCACCATAAAAACCCAAAAAGGCTGAAAGGAGAGGTCGTGACTGGCAAACGTTTCAACACACAGCAAGGGACACACACGACCCCAATATCATGCTCAAGGGGTAGGGCAAAAAAAAAAATAAAATGTTGTGTTTTACTTGTTAAAAAACACAAAAAACATCATTTTGAGCTACAGAAAGCAAACGTTAACTTGCTGGGAGTATTAAATGCAAAGGGAAAGACAGCAGGACGCTGCAGAAGCATCTCTAATTCCTCAACATGAGAACGAGCAATTTGTGAGTTTCCCAGGGCTGATAAAAACGCGCAAACCCAAACAGCCGAGCCAAGGCAGATGAGCATAATCTACACCATGCCTTGTATTCCCCATCCTCCTTGTGCTACCAGCGCAGACACGGACCCAGGGAAAATGCAGAAGCGCATACTCAGAGCATGCCCCCATCAAGGCAAGGCTCCTAAATTTTGGGGAGCATCCCTCTTCATCCCAGAGCGCTGCAGGGGTCGCTGGATTTGAGCTAGCAAAGCACGTGCTTTGCTGATGCCTCCTAAGTACGGGGATATTTTCTTCCCACCTCCCCAAAGAGCTGTCACACTGATGGATGGCTCCACGTCTCCCACCAGCACTAAATCTGCTCTATTTCTCTTTGCTGAATTTTATTCCCCTGCCCAAATTAATTCAGACGATGCTTTGCATAAAGCATCACAGCAGCTGAGCAGTACTCAGCTGCTCGGACAAGCAGCATCTGCAGCATTTATCCACCGGCTCGTTAGCAGCATTTCAAATGAAGGGGGGTTTAAAAGGCTTCGGTTCATCATTGCACCGGCCTCATCTCACCGACAGCAGGTAAAACTGGCACTGAGCAGAGCGGGGCTGCAGGCGAGCCCTGACACCAAGTGTACCCCCAGTATTTTCATCCTGAAGGGTTTGCTTTAATTAAATGTGATTTCCAGGATGATTTCCAGGACTAATCAATAGTCTCACATGTAACTAACAGCCAACTCATGTTTTTCCATCCTCTCCCCTACCATTTCTTCCGCAGCGTCTCAGCAACGCTCGTTACTGCAGGCTTAATGAAGACTGACAGGTTCAGTGCCAAGGTCTCGGGCGCACATGCAACCCCGCTCTCACCACAGCAATGGGCTGAAATGCAAAATCCCTCTTGCAGTAAGCCATGAGATGCTGCAAAACCAGGTAGAGGCCCAGGTGCTTTGGGACAGTGCAAACAAACCATTCTGTCTTAATTTGGGGGGAAAAGCAGTCCCTCCTGGGCTGGGGAGCAATCCCCTTGTAGGCTGCGAGACCGGGATTTGCTCTGGGCAGCGCAGCAACCCTTGTATTTTTACTTTGCTCCTCTACTCTTTAAGAAACAACAAAACCAAACCTCTCTGCCAGGGTCAACAAGACTTCACCCACAGGGGATGTGCATTATCACCTGCATCACCGCTAATGAACCATCTCACAGCAGCCCAAGATGTTACAGGAGGAGGGTTGTGCCTGTTTAATTGGAGACTGCAGCACTCGGGGTCTCGCTGCCCGTCTCCTTCTGCCGCAGCGGCTTTCCAGCCTCGCATCAGGTTGAGCACAGGAGCCCTTTGCCTTTGGTTGCTCTGAAGCAGCACCAGCGAAGGCTGAGAGCTGGCAGCAGGACAGGCAGGCTGCTGCCTGCTGCGAGGATGCAGCCAGGAGCCCAGTGAAATCACGGGGTACAAGGCAGGGCTGCCCCTCTGGATGCCTAAGCCTGGATTTAAAGCACGTGCTCCACTGGAGGATCTGCTACAAACCCTGGCAAAGCCCCTCCAAAACTTAATGTTCACCAGCATTAGAGAGCTGCACCAAAAATGTCTTTACCGAAAGAGTGGTTAAACATTGGCACAGGCTGCCCAGGGAAGTGGTGGAGTCCCCATCCCTGGAGGTATTTAAAAGACAAGTAGATGCAGCACTTAGGGACATGGTTTAGTGGGCATGGTGGTGTTGGGTCGGCGGTTGGACTCGATGATCTTAGAGGTCTTTTCCAACCTTAATGATTCTATGATTCTAAGAAACACCAGCCACTGGTCTGCTGGGTGGGAGACCTTGCTCCAGGTCCTGTCCCATCAAGCACCAGGAGTAGGGGAACACCATCCCAACGAGCCACAGCAAGCACCAAATTTCTCTTCTGTCGGCCCTGGCTCAACTCTACAGGATGCTCACCATTTGCTCTACAAGACGCTTACCATCACCATCCAGTCTCTGCCACGCTGCCGGAAAGAGGGGTGCTCTGCAAACCCCCTTAAATCACTGCAGAGTCCCTGGGGAAGCACAAAAAGTCTGGTGCTAAAGCCAACCCAGACAATCATGCACTTGACTTGCAGCTCCTCCTTGGAAGAGCTGCAGCCACCAGGGCAGCAGCAGTTTGGAGCAGGGGGCTCAACACCCCCTCCCCCAGGCATCTCCCCCTGGGTCCAGCACCCATGGGATGCTCACAGCCACACTCCAGCACCACCCACCTGACCCAGCTCCTCCAGTGCTCGTTACCTCTTCTTCCAAGTCATTGATTAAAAAATTGCCACATTGCACAGGATCTAGGAAAAAATCCTTGACCCGGCGTCTAAGTGGAATCAGGATGACACCCTGTCTGCCACAGGCCTAACTCAGCCATGCAGCCAGTTTTTTTTATTCCAGTAAGGGTTACTAGGGTTTTATAAGCTTTGTTTTTGGCTTTTTTAATTAAAAACCCCATGCAGGGGTCAAGTGTCTCCATAGCATGACTTTTATGAAACAGCCTGTCATATTACAAAAGTTAAATCCTTCCAGGCTACTTTCTGCAAATCCCTGTGATTGGCATTAATTACCCTTCTCTCACCTAATTCTCAATTAATCAAAACCTTGAGCAGTGCTATGGTGTAATCTTGTCTTCGCAGTCCCATTTTCCATCTGAACTCCACGTAAGCACCTCGATGAACGTAGGCTGGATCCAAAACATGCTCAATATACACCATATACATTTGATTATTAATAAAAGTAGTTAAAAAATGGCCTTTGGGTTTTAATTAAGTAGTTAAAAATGGCCTTTCATCCCAGGTTTTCACAGCCCTCTATAACATAGCCTCGTGATGCTTTGGGGAAACTCATAAGCATATTCCTTCCCCAGTGCAGTGACCGCTCTCCATTAAATGATTTTATATTAAAATGATCCTGGGAGGAGCCGGGCTCAGCAGCACAGGGCAGGGCAGCCCTGGCCACGGGACACAGCCGTGGGGACACCAGGAATTTCAGCTGGAAAAGTTAAAAGCAGCAGCCGCTTCTAGGCTGTAATTGCTGTAACACACGTGGCATTCAGTGTCCCAAGCATCTTCCGAAATTCAGGGTAGACGCCAGCTTGCCCCTCGCCCGTCCCTCGAGCGCTCAGCCATCCTCCCCACCGGGCACTGCCACGCCCAAACAGCACCACCGAAATCTACCTTTAATTGCAGAGCAACCTCTCCACCAGACTGGATTTTCAACCTTATTACAAAGAAATAATTGGATTAATCAACCCGTACAATTATCCCTCACCTCTCCAGAACTCATGCGTTAAAAACCCTCTTGGAGCATCACTTCACGCATGCTTAATTCAAAGGGCTTTTGACCTATAGTTATATTTATGGGGCATTTCTTCAGCCCTTTCTAACCAGAGGGGTGTGCTGGAAAGGCCCCTGGGCCACCTTTGCATCTTTTTCATTGCTAAGCAACTGAAGGAAAACAAATTGATTTCCAAGGATTTAAGAAGCAAAGTTTTACTGGTTATAATTTTAAAATTCCAGCAGTAAGGTTTGTTAGCAAAGAGACATTAGACACCTAGAGAATGGCACCAGTGGTCAAGAGGCAAAGCTGGAATAAATAAGTTTAATCAGAATATTTGAAGCGGTGAACAAATAGTCATACACCCCCATTTGCTTAGGAATGGGGGGGCAAAGAAAGGGTCTCCTGGAGGGAAGGACTGCTCTTGCACTTTCATTTCATTGCAGTAATTTCCAGGTCTTTGGGAACATGACTTGTGCCCGGCTCCACTTCTCCCAGGACTGTCCACGTGCCAGACCTCGGATGCGCACTGCTATGATGCGTTACTCTATATTAATGTATATATTTTGTCTCTTCTCCCCAGTGAGACAAAGACAATAAGCAAAATTTTGCAATCGCTAAGCTGAAATCGGTTCAAAACACATCTCCAAGGAAACTCAAACAAAAGGTGGTTTCCTTTTTAATATATAAAATGGAAGGTACGGTATGGCTAGGCAGTAGGCTAACATTTTCCTCCTTCTTTCCTTATTTCAGCTGTCCAGCTAAAATACTGAGATTTTGGCTTTCCAGATTTTCCAGCACTGATATCCTGCAGCCTCTTTTATATATATATATATATATATATATATATATATAAAAAAAAAATATATATATATATATATATATATATAATATCTCTCTCTCTCTCTCTCTCTCTCTCAATCAAACAGCAGCTCCCTGGAAAACCATCCCCTAAATCCCATATACAATTTCCTCTAAAAAATGTAGGGGAGACGAAACCTTAAACAAGGAAGGATGGAGGAAAAGACCATCTCCATCAACCCCTGAATTTTGAATCGCAGGAGGAGATTTGGGAGGCGATGCCGCTAGCAAAAGAGCGTTGTGTTCTGCAGGAAGGGCTCAATGAAGGAGATCAAAGTGCAGACGACTGCCCAAGTAGAGGAAGGGTTGCAAGAAGGGCAATTGCACCCACTTAAAATAAAATAAAAATATAAAAATAACCACACCGCCAAATGCATTTTTCTAGCCTTCACCTTCTGGTTTGAATTTCTCCCCCGATTTGGCAATGTCCCCCGTGCGTTAGGGGTTCTCTCTTCCCCTCAGAACGGCAGAGGCCCCAGCAGCACACAAACACACGCTCCCACGCAGATCAAACACAGCTCCCATGAAACATCGAAGTGTCCAACACAGCAAAACACTCCAAACAGAAGGAGAAAATAAAAATGAATTAAAAAAGAAGCTGTCACAGCCACCAGGTGCTACTTCTTCCTTCCCCATCCCCACAGCAAAGCCACTCTGTTGCGTCTCTTGGATGGACACACAGGACAACATCTATACCCCAACAGGAGATTTATTCACTCATTTAAACATCCCTCCCCATGTTACGGGAGCGTTGCTTTATTCCTCCCAAGGGGTTCCACACTACCTCTGGGCACAGGCAGCGGGTGCAGAGTTTCAATGAAGGCAAGGCTCAGCTCCGGCTCTTCCCAACATCGCCAGCAGCATCGCATCATCCCAGGGACATCCCAGCTACAGGATTTCCATCCCACTTACACATCCCCCAGCTCAGGCCCGAGGAGTTTTGCTCCAAGACCGGGAAACTCAGTTCCCATCCAAGGGATGCATTTCCCTTTGGGAAGAACACGCGTTTTATGGTCACGCTTCAGCCGATGCCGCTTGCCTTGAAGCCACCGGGTCCCACCAGCGCAGCTTAAGAACTACAACCTGTTTCACACAAAACTAGTTAAACCTACTCTTACCACCCAACGTGGGGAAAAAAGGGATTATTAATTAGAAAAGCAGCAAAACAAATTAAAATAGACCCCGAAGTTATAGTGGTTTAAGGGTGCATGAAGACAACCCCTGAGAGACGGAGAGGGGCTCACTCCAGTTAGGGCAAAACCATAACTCAAATCCATCTCTACCAAACATTGCATTGCGACTTTTTTCCCTCCTCTAGGGAATGACTTCATGCTTTGCTAGGTAGATAAATAAAACAAGGGAAAAAAGTTAAATTGAAGAAACATTATGTTCATTTCAGTTTATTTTGCTGTGAAAGCAAAGCTTTTGCAAACCGTGCTGCCAGTTCCCAGCTCATAATGTACAAGCCCAAAAGTTTCTGCCCTTTCTGACAAAATATTCAGTCCCAAGACCCAAGTTCCTGCAAACCCACGGGCTGGCGGCTGGATGGGGACACCTGAAGTTGTGCAGCTACCTTCAGCCACCACCGTGGGTAAACTGGTGCACATGAAGCCCCAGATAACCCACAGAATTGCTCACATCACGGGTTTGACCTGCGGGACCTCCAAAGGCATCGAAGGGGGAATTAGTGGTTGTAGTGCACATCCACACGTGCAGCAGTGATTGAGGACCCTGCTCAGAAGGGGATAGGATCTACAAAAAGCAGAGAGATGCTGAAGCAACACATGTCCCTTCATAGCTGCTCTTTCTTCCAGTTGCCCGTCCTTTCATCTCCCCCTTGGGCTAGAAGGTCTTTTCCCCTGTCCCACACTATGGGGAAATCACAGTCTGTGCTGCAAACTTTCAAAAAAGTATTTTTAGGTGCTTTCTTAAGAAATTAAAAATAATAATAATAATAATAATAATAATCCCTGTTTGGATCACCGCGTCTGGCCATCGTTTATAGCCACCCAACCTGCGAAGCACACATCAATGTGTCTGTCCTGGGAAATGCCAAATTGCACGGCGTGTCGAGGCTGCCCACATGCGGTGGGAAGTCAGGCAGTTGTGGGGGGCAAGGCACGCTCCTCCTCACCGCCACGGCCCCCAAACCCCCTCCCCAGCCTTCTCAAACCTCACGTGTAGATCAGCAGAGACTCCTCTGCCTAATAGCTGGCACGCAATGAGTCCAAATTTGTATTTTAGGAACTGTTTCCAAAGTCTTTAGCATCCCTGCCTTGACAATAGCTGCTTAATAGGACTCATTTCAAGTTCCATAGCAATTAGTCTTTGAAATCCCATTGCCTTTCACAGCGTGGTGCGTCCACACCAGCTCCCTCCCAGCAGCTAATGGGAAAACAAGCTGCTACAAGCCAAATGGCTGTCAACTCAACAGGTTGCAAGAAAAGAGATCACGCTCATCCACCTCCTCCTCAACAGCAACATTAAATTTACAGAAATCACTCAATGTTATGTTCTTCGCAGGCGTTTCTTGTTAAGCCGTGGCTGGTGAGGTGCCCACCAGCATCTTCAAGAGCATGCCATGTTCAAAATTTGGACAGAAGTGAAAGATTTGCTGGACGGAGGCTCCTCGTCCCATAAAAGGTCTCAGCATAAATGCAGATGTTCAATGATTGAGTCAGAAGCAGTCATACCAACCTAAATAAAACCTCAAGCAACGTTCAGGGCACGAAACACAATGCAGTGGGCTGCAATGTTTTTTTCCCCAGCCTAAGAAATCTCTTGGGTATATTCTTAGTAGGAGTTTTCTTCAACTGCCTAAAACTCGAGTTTTGAAGCTCTGTTCCCCCACCTACCTGGTGCTAAATGCTGCACGAGCTCTGGAGCATTAAGCAAATGCCAGCGCAGGAGATGGCCTTGCAGGGCCTCCCCTCTGCAGGGGACTCGGTGTCATTTGAAAGCCAAGGGCACAGGCACACGATGGCACCAGGCAAGGGACCACAGCCCCATGGCATCGGCAGCACGGCCAGCACTGGGCTCAGGAGAGATCCCATCAAGGCATGATACATTTTTGGTGCCCATAAATAAATGACATACAGGTCCTTTTTAGAGGGGCCAACAGACGGTGCTCTTCCACGTATGCCAAGCATAAATGATGACTCGATTTCTGGATAATGACAGTCAATTAGTAATTCAAAGAGATGATGCTGCTGTTATCCCCAAGCCAAACATGACCCACAGAGCTGAATTCCCAGAGCTTAAGAAATGCAGAGTGAAAACTCCCAGAGCAACCTTAACCCTGCTTCACACCATGACTGCAAAGGTTCCATGTACTTTAACCTTCAACTTGGACAGTTAAAGGTGCTTTCTAACTTACTGACCCAAATCAAGCCAGTTTTTTCAGACATACAACCACAGGCACCTCTTGCCTGTAGAAGCATCCCGTGCCGTGATCCCATCACCCGACCTACCGAGAAGCGAAGTTCTGTTCGTTGCGAACAAGGATCAAGCACAACCACGGGATTAAACCCAAATTCACAATCTGAACTTCAGTTATTCTCCATACATGTTAAAACTGGCTGGAGGAACTGGAAAGGGTTCCCCCACCCGGCTGGGTGTGGCTGGGGAGACAAGGGTCGCTTCTTTTCTACCGCTTGCATCACATGGAAGTCATGCTTTCCTAGGTGACATCAGAAACAACGCGAGTATTACTGCACTTTGAGCACAATTATAAGCCTTTACTCAAGCAATAGGTATTTAACGTGGAATTTCTGATAAAACTCAGGGCAGTCCTTAAGTAGGAATTCTGAGAAAAAGGTTATTTTTATTTTAAATATATATAGATATATATTTATAAAATGAAGCCACAAGAGTAGGAATTAGAATTTGGAGTCAATTTTTCATCAGCTTACCAGGTCAGAAGAGCCATAATTTAAGCTTTCAGCTTTTCAGACCACCTCAGGAGGGCAAGCAGACCTCGCGGACAATCACGGGGAACAGTGGCCTCACTGAGGCAGCACCAGGAAGCCAAAGCACATGGGAAAACCGCAGAGTTATCCAAAGCTCAGCTGAACAGATGAAAGAGGTTTCCATCACATCCCCAGCTTCTCCACTTGGGCCAACTCCCTCTTCCCCTAAAACCACAAAGGTATCGCCGATACCTATTTCCCTGGAAACTTCAGCATATCAGATGCAAGTCTCAAGGCACCATAATTATTGGAATATAATTCATGACAGTAAAATATAGTAAACTTAGGTATGGGATGTTTAAGGAATACCATAACCTCAAACCAATGACTTGATAAATACAATAGTCACCAAGATTCCATTTTGATCAAAAAAAAAAGTCATACCCTTGCCTCTTTTCCTCAATATCCCGAGATGAGCAGTGCATAGGTGTTTTCCAAATTTAAGACCATGCCCACCCTCTTCACCTCCTCCACCCACAGCCAAGCAGCATGCCAAACACCAACCAGTCTTTGCCGCCGTTTCAGTTTTCCTCCTCCCCGCGGCACCTCTCACCCTGCCACTCCCCGATAAGCCGGCTCTCCCTGCAAGGACGGCGGCAAGCTCTTATCGGAGCATTATTAAAGCTACTGCCAAAGCGCAGCCTCCCTATTCCCAGCTACGGTGGAGATAAGACCCACTTTCTGTAAACAAATGGTACATTCAGAAATACTTTAGTAAGAGCAGAGAATCGAACGAGAGATGAGCGGGTCCTATCAGAGCATCAGCGAGATGGACTCAACAGGAGAAATGCAAATATTTGCTTTCCCCAACTCTCCCCTGTCCTCCCGGTATTGTATTTGCAAAACGGGGTCCCTTCCAGATGCAAAGCTAAAGGATGTCGCCGGCGTTAACTGCACCACGCTGGAAAGCCACACGCCAAGCAACCCTGCAGAGCAGAACCAGCCTGGCCCAATGCCCAGGGGACCTGCTGGTCACCTCCTGTTGATTTTCCTTGATGCTTTCAATCATTTCCCTACGGAGGTGGTGCAGAAGTCCCCATATTTCCACGCTCCCTCCGTTGCTGGCATTTCCAGCCACGGGAACGTGGATCTGAGCTCCAGCCCAATGCATTTTGGAGAAGCCACCTCAGCCGAAACACAACGCTGCGCAAGTCTTGGCAAGGTCTGCAAAGATAGCACCGATGGCCACAGCAATGCAGGAGCAGGGGACAACGTGGCTGTCACCGATGGGCACAGCACGGCCACAAACCGAGTTTGTTTTGGCTGCCAGTGCTGATGTCCCGGTGAGAAACCCCAAGGGACTAGTTTTCACAACAGCTCTTTTCATAGGAAAGCAGTTTAACCTGTTTAAAAGGTATTTTAGCCTGCTCTCAGAGGAGGTTTCCCCTCCACCGGCTACCAGCAAAGCACTGTCAAAAGGCTGGGCTTCGTTTGAAAGGAAACCAGCAAACCTCAGCATCCCCGCTGCCTGTTTCCAGCCAGAAACGCCGGCTGGGAAAGCTCATGAGCTGGGATTTCCCTGCTCCAACGACACTTCTGAACTCCCTTCAGGATTTGCATGCACGGGAGAAAGCCCACATCTCATTTTGCACTGACACTGGGGAAAACACATTGCAAATCTCCTCCCCGTCATGAAATGAAAGGGTAGGGGATGCTCCAGTAACTAGACAGACTACCACAGTTAATTTTATTATCGCTCCTAATGTGTGCTTTATTGCTACAGTAAATTTATCCCCAGCATCACACGCTCATCTGCGGAAATCAAATGCAAGCAACATCCCCAGCAACTGTTTAAATCCCCCAAAGTGCGAAGTTTTGTGAGCATGTGGAAGCAATGTGAAACAGAAGCAGAGAGGACAGCAACCGCTAACCCCGTCCAGGGGAGCTCAGGGCTTTAATTTGGGAGGCTCACAGCATCCTCGTGGACGGGAGAAGCCCTCAGCGAGGCTCATGCCTGGTGGGAAGGACACTGCTGCGGCAGGCAGCTACAGGACATCACCAGCAGCATCTGGTAACTGAAGGGACGGAGGAAGATTTCACCTGTCACTCCACCCCCACAAATATTCAAGGCTGGCTTAGCGGCTAAAGGCCACTACCATATTTTCACACCGGCCTTGGCTGCCCACATCCAGTGCAACCAAGAAAATGTTTATGGGATGAAGGAGACCCTATCCACCCCCTCGCTGCAGGTTTATTATCGGAGCACAAGATCTACACATGCTTCTCTGGTGGCTTCAGCTTTTCTTAAGCTCTGCCTGGAAATTAAGGATGAAAAAAAGCCAAGCCCCCATTTTTAACTGGCCTGCTTCCATAAAACAACTTAAACATCCTTAATACAACCCAACTCAACCATCTAACATGAATCCCTTGGATGGATGCTGCGACTCCCAAGAGACTTCTCCAAACCTGAATCATGGCCACTGAACAACTGTGTTAACGCAGAGCCAGCTTTTAAAGCAGACATAAATTATGTACAAAACCTGTAAGAGACAAGGGTCAGCGCCATTTATGGGGTTAAAACAGGTAAGGCAGATGCAGCCAGGGCCTCTTCCATCTCTCGGGGTGTTTCTAAAGCTATTCAGCTTTCAAATTATCAGCCATGGTTCAGACCTGCATTCATCTCCAGCACGTCCAGTGGCTGGGCTAGCTCTTTCAGGCCTTGGCCACTGCATTTTGCTCTGTCCCGACTTGCTCAATTACATACGTTTTGTGTGAGCAGGAGCAGCAGAGCCAAGTCCTTCCACAACAGCCTCTTCCCTCCCAGACAAATTAACTACATTGAAATTTAGCTTGATTGTGGGACAGGTTTGTCCAGATCCCAGATATATTTCAGCTCTTCCCAACTTTCCAGCTCCTTCCCAGGCACGTGAGAGCGAGCAGGCAGGCACCAGCATCACCAGTGCTTCCAGAAGCAGCAAGACCACCTTCCTGCCCGACCGGGTACCATCACTCCTGAGTCACCCAAAGATCACACGAGCTCTCAGCATCAGGCATGACTTCGACCAGGGTTTCAACATCCGCTGTTAATGCTTCAGAAATTCCACTTTATTTCATGGGGCACAACCATAATCCGGAGTTCAGAGCCCCCATGAACATGCCAGTGACCAATTCACCAAACACCCAGAGGTACGTGCAAAGGAAATGGATTTATTTAGACAAGCGCCAGAGCTACGTATCTCCCAGCTATCACTGTAACAGCATGTAAAAGCAGCGTTTACCAACAGAGATGCACCCCAAAAAATTGTCAGTCTACTGGCTTCAAAGCTCAAAGGCAGAAGCAGCAAGACTTTAACCTGGGGAAAGTGCTAACCTGCTTGGTAAAGATACTTGAAGCCTATTATAACTTGGCTCTTAAAAGAACAAAATTCAGGGAACTACTTAGAAAACAAGAGCGTTGGGTTGTTTGGTTTTTTTTCCTGTGGAAGACACAGCAACGACGTCCATGGCTGCAGGCAAAAATAGACCATTAAAAATCACCTACAGCTGAATGATCATTCAAAAGGTTGTTTTCAAAAATAGCAAGAGAAGGTTGAAAACTTGGATCCCCTTCCAGAAACCAGCAGCAGTTCCAGCACATCCCTAGGATGGAGGTTTTTTCCCCCAAAACGCTTGCCCGTGCAGCGCAGCGCATCTTTCCGCTGTCAGGTGGGTTCTGACATTGCTCCATCACGTTGGACACTCACACCAGCACGGCAAATTTCAAGATACAGCCAGAGTTTAGCTCCAACGTGAAATTAAGAGAGAAGTTTTGTTGCTATACTCTGGAAGGATTACAAAGCTATTTTTAATAAGGGGTTATAAGAAGTTTTAAGGAGACTAAGTTGGTTTTGCTCAGCTCACGTGGCTGCAAAGACAAAACCTTGCACAAAGAAACAGCCACAACAAGTTGCTTGACAGAACTTGCAGCACTGAAAATTATGTAGTTACTACTTGAAGAACGCTTGCTTTTGTTGTAGTATATAATTTTTTTCTCCAAAGACAAATTCAAGCATCAGGTTTGGCTTTCTCACAGTTTTACAACATCACAGTGCTACCCCTCTGCAATTTCGGTTGCTGTTTTGGCCAGAAGCCCCCAATAACACAGGAATAGGGATGAATCGCATATAAGGTTTGTGGTACGAAGAAAACGCAGAAACCCGGCTTTACGATTAATATTCTTCTGTCCTTATGCGCTTAAGAGGCATTTCATCAGGTGGATGCCTTCCTGAGCTGGGACGCTCAAGACAAACTCCCACATCAGGTTCCCCACCCCCACAACCAGCCAACGCTGGTCGCCAGCAGCTGGACCAGAGCCCCATCGCGCTGGACCACAGCTCCCCAACACCCTCCATCACAACACCCATCAGCCACCCCCTGTGCCCAAGGGAGCATCCCAAAGGTGACGGGCATCCGCAGCCCGGGGACGGTCATCTCTGGATAAGGCAGATTTGTTGAAAACCAGTTAGTGCCAGCATTTTCTTACTCTAAAAAAAAAAAAACAAAACAAAAAAACAAAACCAAACCACCAAACAAAAAAACCCACACAAAACACCACCAAAACCAAAACACCACCCACAGAAAAAGAAAGAAAACCCATCCTGAACCTGGGAAAGGGTCAGCACAATAAAATAAAATTTAAAAATTATAAATAATAATTAATTATTTCTACCCTGTGAATGTTTCTCCCTCCCCCACCACATAGCTCAATCTTTATTGTCTGAAAAGCGTTTATCTGAAAGTGGGTCATGTCTCCTGGCGTTACTCAATCTTCCCAAATTTCCCCTGATTAGTCGAATGCGATATCCCCTCTGACATCTGAGTGATTGAGGTAGTGTGTAATGCCATTTTTCCCCTGAATGAGCCACATCAAAGAGGCTTATAAGCCGAGAGATGGCACGCCGGATAAAATAGTCGCCAACAGATTGTCCCCAAAACATCACCGAGGAAAATGAAATTGTTTTGTTGGAAGGTTTTTCCTTTAGAAACATTCAGCCTTTAGTACTGAACGTGGAGAGACAAGAAACCGACTTCAGAGTTGCTAAAAGGATGAAACCTCACTCACTTATGAACTGCGCGGTCCGATAGTTAAAAATGCTTCTGCACACTAAAGTCCTGGGGATTTTCTATCAGCCGCAACATCCAGTCTGCTCTTCGCACGGGGACACCGAAAACCATCGTGTCAGAGATTAGCGACAGCCTAAATTTGGGTAATACCTCGCAAATGACTGAATATTAAAGCAGAGTCATCCGAGACTAAAAAAGAAAAAGGAGGAAAAAAAAAAAACAGTAAACCTGCTACTCAAAAAAAGAAAATACCATTTAAAGTTGGGATACAACAGCAAGTCATCGCTCAGGCATGATTTATATCCAAAGGGTTCAAAAATATCACCCTTTGGAGCAGAAGGATGCCAGGACTCCCCGAGGATGCCCAGCTGGGACGAGCACTGCCCCGGGGACTGGGGCCGGGGCTGAGCTCCCTCCTTGCAGGAGGAGTTGGAACTCCTAAGTACTTATCGGGTCGGTGATTAGATGAGGTCTGGGCAAAGTTTAGCAAGTAACAGCAGAGTTTGCATTCTGCCGATTTACTTCACGTGACCTTCCAGTGCTGAAACTTTGTACCAGAGCAAAGACTGCCGGGAGACAGCACCTTCTTCAGTCAAAAAATAAAAAGTAAATAAAAACAATATTAAAAAAAAAGAAAACAGTGAAATCTTGGAGAGTCTACAGACTTTTTGGCATTGTCAAATAGAATATTCTACTTCTGAGAGTAGACTTTTTTTAAAAAAGAAATATGGATTTCTGCACCACACCGTTCCTTGGACGAAAAGAGAGGCCCCAGGGAGGCTGCATTTGGGTGAGGGCGGTGGTTTTTCTGCTCGGTGCTGGACTTTGGGACGCAAACGCCAGTGAAGCAGCGCTTGGGGAGGAGAAGCCCGCTCGCAGCTCGCTCTTTGGGGGCTGCAAGGGGTCGCGCAGCCTGAAGCAGCCTCAGCCGTCCCATCTTCTCCAGCACGGAGCATTGGGTGTTGAAAGGCAAATTCAAGCAAGTTTTGTTCCTAAAGATGATTCAGACCCACCTTGATGGTCAAGCAAATGGATATTTCAGGTTTCTCAAAGCTGGGCAGCACTGCTCGTGTCCACCTGGCATCACGGGGGTGGGCCCCGCGCTCCCACGCCAGGGAGGGATTTCCCTAAAATAAGCGGGTGCAAGCACAGCCATCGCTCACCGAAACAGCAGTGGGGAGGGCAAAGCGCGAAAGGATGAAGATTAGCTCTGACAGCCTCGACTCCGAGTTTATTTTGGTACGGCAAGAGCCCACGAGGCTTCAAAGCAGCTCCCGGCGAGCGGGCGAGGGGCTGGGCGGCACAAATGACCCCCAGGGCGGCAGCAGCAGCACCGCAAGGCTGAAATCCACAGCCGTTCCTGCCACCAGTTGCACCCAAAGCACCAGCCCTTTAACCTTGAGCATCATTATTTTTCTACAATTCAGGTCTGCATGCTTAAGACACCTAGGTTTTTCTCTTTTTTTTTTTTTAAAAAGGGAGTATTTTATTTAAGAGCTCAGCCTCCATCCTCCGTGGCAGGGCAGACAAAGTATCAGCATTTATCTCACCACTCTGCACAGGGAAGAACAAGTTATTACCTCGCTGGGGCAGGGTCCAAACAAAACCAAAGGCTTTAGAAAGGAAAAGAAAAAAGAAAACAAGGAGGAGGAATGCAGAGCAAGAGATTTCAAACCTGGTATTTCTAGGCTCTGCATAAGCTAGCCACGACCTTCCTATCTCTCTGGCCAGGGTCTTTATAACACCCAGGGCCATAAAACACGCGCTGCGGGAGAGCCGAGGGCAGGTTCAGCTCAAAAGCAGAGTCCTTCACACAGGGACCTCGGTCCCCTGAAAGCCATCCAGCCACGAACAACGTGTCCCCAGCTGCACTTCAGCTGCCACGGCCAGACGGGAGAGGAAAAGCAAACTGCATCTCTGCAACACCAGAGTCTGGAGGGAAAAAAAAAACAAAACCACCCAATATTCGGAGTAGGGAAGCCCCTGCAGACACCCCCGAGGGCAGCTCTCCACCAGCCCCCGGGTGAGATGTTCACACCCCGTGCAGACATAGCTTCCAGAAGAGCTTTTTAGCGATGTTAAAGGTCTTGCTTCAGCCAAAACACACCTCATTGGTACCGTTAACTACAAGACGGCAGTGCAGGTGTTCACGGTCTATCCCAGCAGAGAAGTGATTTCTTACAAGGTCAGGTGGAGACAGGAAAGCAAGGGGACAGCACGGTGACACGAGACACCGACCAAGCGCTGGATGAGTGGCACTTGGTCTTTCCTTGCCTTCATTATTTTACTTCTTACCACTGAACGTGGTGTTGAAAGCGGGCATCAGCTAGGCAAGAAATAGGCACTCCACGACCGTGGGAAAGGCTGGCGAGAGCCGCACCAGTATTCACACATCTACCTCTCGCTGAGGTCTGTGTGGGTCTGGAGCAGGACCACCTTCTCCTACACCTCCACCTTGCCTCTAAAACAGGACACATGGTCCTACCAGGAGATGTGGGACCAATCGAAGACCACAATAGTCCAGTGCTGCCACGTGAAAGCCACCTCCAGCTCTCCATCCCCACCCCACTAGGAGACCAAGCGTCCTTGACTGAGACCCGCACCATCCCCACAGCATTTGGTGGGTACCGCTCCTCCACCCCAGCTGGACATCACACTCACTGCCCAAAAAACAGCGATACCCGCAGCACCCATGTTATCAGAGCTCAAAGTAATTAAGAAGATAAATCCACAAGGGAGTTACTCAGCTTAATTAGACTGAAAATTATAGCTTCCATCATCTCAGTATCTTTGCATCCACTCGCTGCCTTGAGATGTGCTTACACCGACTTTCTGCTCGCTTGGGACATAGCACCACGGACGGGCTTCACAGCAGGCACAGGGATCAGATTTTTTTTTTTTTTTTTAAAAAACAGTTTTCAACACTCATTTGCTAAGACACATGTCAGCGGCCCCGGCTGCCTGCTCATTTCCAGCCTGCTTGGGGATTTGGCAGCTGGAGGTTTGCCTGAGCCACCTGAAATCATCCCTTCAGGGCTTTCAGAAGAAAGCAGACATTCCCATCACCATCCCCCGTGATTTTTAAAAGCCATCTTTAAATACATTAAGGATCTTTTTTTCCTTTGAAGAGCGATGACTCGCCAGGACACATCCCCGAGATGCAACGTGTCATTTTGATAAGGAGTGGCCGCGATTCACCCACAACGCATCCTGCTCCCAACAGCCCTGTAAATGGTGGTTAAGCACATCCTACCAGCACCTCGCACCTCAGCGGGACTATCCTAAGGCAGCTCGGGCGATGACTCACAGGAAGGGTGAAGGTATGGATTAGCTGGATTTAAGGGCTGGCTCTGCACCTCGGTGGAGTCACCGAGGGAAACGCGTCCCTCTGTGGAGCCCACCAGCCCCGTGGGGCTGCCCATGGGTCAGCAGGATGGGAAGCGGTCACGAGCTGAAAGGCTTGGTCAACCTTAAGCACGGAAAATACTTTTTCTCAGGGAAGAGCTAAGCCAGAGGCACACGGCAGAGATTTGCGGGCAGAAGGATGAATGAGAGCCAACAGGAACACCCAACAGGCAGCATGGACAGGTGGACACGGCACACATCTATTGAGAAGCCAAGCCACGTAAGCACCAAACACCTGGAGCACACCAACACCGAGCACCCAGACAACACAAAACCACCCCACCGGTACCACCACCAATGCCCATGTGGGAACATGAGACTGAAGGAGGCGGCGATGGCCGTGCATTAAGGAAGAGATGGCCACCGTATCCTACAACCTGCCCTGCACCATAAATAGAGTTGGGGAGGGCAGCAAGATGCGTTACACGGCGTCATTGAGATCTGCTGTAATTGCCAGAGCAGGGTCTGAATGTCCTAACAGCACCACCGGCTTCATACGGACAAGCACAGGGAACTAAAAGGCAGTACTAAAAAAACTACCTGTGGAGGAGAAAAATAAATAAATAATTTTTTAAAAAATCAAATGGGATTTGGTTAAAAGTGGTGAAGGACGGTGGCACGGCGGGTCGGGAGGACACGCTGCTGGAGGAGCTGCACCACCATCCCGCCACCCTGCACCAAGCTGCAGGTTTGGGGCCATATCCTGCAATTAAGGGCTTATATCCCTTATAGTAAGGGTTTCTAGATCTATGTTGCTTACAGTTCTTGTAGTCCTATAGTCCAGCCTTTGACACGTTTAACCCATTCCCATGACCCACAGGTTTCAGTTGGCTGGAGAAGACTTTGGACACGGACAAATCAAGGACAAAAGGAGAGAGCACAGCAGGAGAAAAGGGCACATTTCCAGGCTGCAGGCTCTTCCCTGTAGGGATGTTCCTCTCCAAACCCTCTAGATACTGCAGGAAAGGCAAAGAGCATAAATACCAAATCCTTAATAGCCTCGTTAGTAAAACTGATGAGTTTACCATGACCTGGGCATCAAGTTAAAGAGCATTCAAGTGAGGAAGACCACGTGAAACCCATCACCCACCAGCCCCTGGTCCTTCCCAGCCCTGCTACCACCTCTGGACAGGTCTCTCTTCATTTCTGGAGGACCAGGCTAAGCCGAATCCCAACCCCACAAAACGTGTCTTACAGCAGGCCAGAGGCACACGAGGGCAATTGCTTTACACAACCAACTCAAGACACAGAAAGCTCACGGGGAATTTCTTCAGTTTTGCTAAATAGCAAATTCTTCACTAAGATGTTTTGCAAACACCTCGGGTGTCTGCCAAAGCTTGAGGTTTTGCTGCAATAAAAGCAGTCATTTTCCTGGCCCAAATTGTAGTTCATGCTGATATTCCTTTAACCGCCACGAAATGCCTCTGTTTGCAGAACGGGTCAAAGAGCGACAATAACACCACAAAAAACCCAACTCAGGGCTTCACCTATGCTACCTGCTATTTATTACACCACCGACTAACTCAGAAGGTCCAAAGTCCACCTTCACACTACAGTTAGGCTACTCCTGTGGTTTCCTTCCCAGGCAACTACCACAGTAAGGGTACACTACTTTTTTGGCCAGAGCTACAAACTAATCGGCATGTAAATTAAAAGTCCAACGTGCCTAGAACTGCATTGCACTACAGCAAATGGAGATCAGCCTCAAACATACATATATATATATAAAAATACAGATACAAACATACATAGCCTTCTTTCTTGGTCATCAGAAAGGATGCACGCATTCACGTTCAGGGTCATTATTTTCTACACCTGGTTATTGGCAGCAGAGAAGAATAACAAAGCAAAAAATCCTCCCTTGTAAATACATTCTTCAACAGCAGCCAGGCTGCCTGTGACAAATACCCTCGGTTAAACTCCTTCCTCAGGGCAGAAAAGGGTAGGACCGACTCGACTCATCCCATCCCATCCCACCCCACCCCACAAGACCGGCACAAGCCACGCGCTGCCTCGGGCTCCGGACCTGCTGCCGTCCCCAGGTTTCCGTCCTTCACCTAGTTAACCCAGCAAATTGCTGCAACCTGGGCTTGTGTGCATTGGGATTCCCCCCCACACACCCAAATTTCACACCCTTAAAACAGTACGAGGGCAGGAATTCTTAAAAATAATTTTTAAAAAAGGCGAGTTGACTAATCCCAACCAGCAAGAGGGCATAAAGCAGGAATCAAGCAAATTAAGCCCTGCTGGAGTCATTCCCAGGGCTGTGCCCCAGCACCTGCGCTGAGCTCTGTATCACTTAGCTCAGTGGCTCTCGTCTAACCCCAGCACAGGTGCTGTTAAATGCACAACGAGCAGAAAACACAGTTATTTTTGCAGCGCAAAGCTCCCGGCACGGTATGCCCTGCGGCGGGACGTGCATCCACACAGCGCTGGCAGAGCGCGGGGCAAACTCCAGCCATCTCCTGCCCGCCAAGCCACCGGCGCCCATCTCTCACCTTCCTTGCACCTGCTCACGGCCATATAACCAGTGGACTGAATGGTATTTAAACACCCAAGTTTGGCTCTGCTTTCATCCCCTCCGAGCCGTCCCAGGGAAGCCGAGGAGGTCCCCGAGCTGCTGCAGAGGTGGCCGTGCCCTTGGCATGGTCCCCAGCTGCAGAGAGCCGGCTGGAGCAATCACATTTTACATGTCAATGATTTTCTCTCCGCGACTGCAGCTAATAACGAAGCAGGATCGGGAGGAGACCGGGGATGCCAACGGGTCCGGCTCCTTCAGCAAGACGGAGCTTTAAATAAAAATCCCAGCATGGCCTCCGAGCTGTCCCTGCCCTTTGTGGCACAACACAGACATGTTCTCATAATCTAAAATAAAGAAGAAAAGAAAAAAATCCAAAACCTTCAAGTATAACCTGCTTTTCCTAACAGCAGCTGCAAACGGCGGAGGCAGGAGTTCAGGAGCTCTGCAGCAGAGGTCCCGTGGATGTCCTGGGACTGAACCCCAAACTTTCCGTCCCCCACACTCATTCCCAGAACTTTTTTCTACGCGATACACAGAAAATCTTCTCTCTCCTTCCCAGCTGCTCCTCAACCCCAAACCAGCACACAGGCCCCCGCTAAAGGTGAATCCTCCCCGAGCCTTGAAGGATAAATCATTTTCAGAAAGGTTTTATGCCAGAAGGTTCATGCCAATTCATTGACTCAATCAGTGTGTGATCACACTGGCGATATTTATTCGCTTTTGAAAAGTCTCTCCCCAGGGTCAGAAACCACCAATTCATTCCAGCTACTTTATTTAATACAACAACTTTAAGTGAAAACCAGAGAGTTTTCTATACCCAACACCGGCCATGAGAAGAGGCTTTTTTAATGCATTAAGTTCTACTGTCTATTAAAAAACACTTGGCAAATAACAGTCACTTTGCACAATGGGAGAAAAAAAAAATTAAAAAAAAGAAATAAATACCCTGGTTTCTTACTCATCCAGAGCCTGCAAACCTTCTGAAGAGCGTATCTCAAGCTGCACAACACCCCAGGAGCAGAAAGGCACAGCTTATTCCCTAGCCTGGCAGAAGCACTATTTTGCATGAGGTTTAGAGGCTACGCTTAAATTAACAATTAACGTATTTTAAGAAGTACCTTAAAGAGAGCAGAACATCCAGAAGCAAAAGCAATTATATTTGTTTTAGTAATATGAAGAGTGGCACCTTACAATAACGAAGGCTAGCCACGCAAACAAGTCCGATCTCCAGTTTAACGCTGCAAATCAAACCGTTGCTGGAGGTGGCATCCTCCAGGAGCGATGCCCTCCCGCCATCCTGCACAGCACCCAGCTCAGAGGAGAGGAGCGGAGCGTCCCTGTTATCTCATTAGAGAGCAATGCTGGCATCTGCACAGGCTTACGGGGATCGGACTGCGGTTCCCTTACCTGCAGTTTAGCTGCATCAGCAACAGGTTTACTTTGGAGGGCTCTGGCTGGAGAGGAAGGAAAGAGCCTTGCAGGGGGCTGCCTCTGCCTCCTGCTTCAGCTAAATAGGGTTTGAGCAACTCCCCTGCCCAGCTGCAACCAGTTGGGCTGGGCAGCGCTGCGGCTGGGGACGTCCCACCACTACCACTCTCCAGCAGGAACCCCGGGGACGCGGCAGGAGCAGGACCGGCCCCAGGCAGCCTTAGAAAGGTGTTTGCCCAGGGTAACTGGGCGATACGCAGGTTAAGCAAAGTTCCACCAGTTCTCCACCTGGAAGAGGTTTTTTGCAAGCGGGAGTCCTCGATGCCCCTGCCTCCCCTGCTCCTCTTGCACGCGCTGGTGCCAGGGGCTCCAGGACCAGGTCTTCACCCTTTACCACACAGCTCCTCTTCTGCTAGGATGCAAGTCGCACTAAATTCATGTTTGTTTCTGCAACAAAATAAAATCCACAGCCAGATAATCCCAAAGTCCCCAGGTGCTGCATCAGGAGTGAGAAGAGTATTATAATGGTCTCCCCATAACTATTTACCCAAGTGGAGTCCTACGTGCTTGAAGGTTGATGCAGTTTTGGAACTACTCACATGCTCATAATTAGGCAAAGCTGTTAATTATCTTGTTTGACGGGGGCTATTAAACACCAGTCATCCCTGCTCTTAAAGGGGCACAGGTGAGACATCACCTGGAGAGGGCCTCCACCATCAACTGACAGCTGCTGGTGTTTCCAGGATGGGTTCCTCCCCAGTTTAAGTGCTCCTCAGGACAGCACTGAGTCTAACACAGCAAATTTCATCAGCATGGCTTAACAAGCATGAACTTAAACACCAAGAAAATACTGTGTGTCCCACAAGGTCCCAGGAGATCTTCCACAAGCATCAAGTGGAAGTTAAGGGCTCTCTACACAACACGTAGCAGCTCCCATTACAGCCCAGCAGGAAGGAGAGGTGGGAGGACCTGAGAAGTCCCACTCAGCTGCTCCGAAGCAGCTCCCCAGCAGTTTCTCTCATCCTGGTTCAATCAGGAGGAGGAAGGACTCCGAGGGAGGTACCGTTGTGGCTGTGCTAATGCAACACTGCGCATCAGATCGATAGGCTTTTAGCAAGACAGCTGTATTGATTCCAGTGAGGAGGATCATCCGCCTTCCCTCCCTCCGCATCATCCCTCAAAAAGCCTCATCCCCACCCTGCCGACAAGGTTATCCAGGAGGCCCCACATCTGTGCCTGGAAAGTCATCTCCTGAACCCTAACACCCCACCGAAGCTATCCTGTGCTCTTACCCCTTGTTTCCTCTGATCCCTCCCATGTTCCTCCATTAACGCATCTTCTGGCAGCCATGCACAGAGGGTGCATCAACCCCCAACTGCTCAGGGCAGGGCAGCCCTCCGCAGCAGGTTGTCTTCTCTCCACCACGCTCTCGGAGGCCTCTACCGTATACGAGCCCAGCGGAGCTACAGGCCACGGGGCCGAATGCCCGCATCCGCACAGAGGTGATGTCCAAGCGAGCACCAGGACCCTCCTCAATGCTTTCCAAGAGCAGGCTAGAGACCAACGCATCTGCTTCATCTTGGAGACCTCCATCAGCAACTCGCACCCTCAGGCTCAGCGTCTTAAGGCTGTTGGGTTCGTCGTGGTTTTTAAAGCCTTCTTTGCTCTTTTTCTTACATACTCAAAGTCACGGGAAACATTTTCCTGCTGCTTCAAAGCCCAGAGCCGGCACAGACGCCCCGTGCAGAAGACGACCCAGCAGGACAGTCCTAAATTCCACTGCAGCGCCAGCGCTCAGCCCCACAGATGACCCATAGGGGTTCAAGGCACCATCGGTGGCCCCAGCACCTACCACACCAGCTGTGTCCCTAAAACGTCCCCACAAGACAGACAGACACCAGCAGAAGGGCCAGCACTGAAGCACCAGCTCTCATCAAGAATCTTTGTTGTTACTAAAAATAAATTAAAAATTAATGACACGCACAGATTGTCACCAAATCCCCATCACTTCCCGAGTGCCTCATCGACAACTCCCTGGACAGCGACGGGATCACAAGCAATGCCCCACAGGCATCTTACACCCATTCAACAGACGAACAGGAGCATAAACTTAATCAAGTTAGCTTAAAAACACGACACAGGTTAATTACCTGATCATCAAGTTCAGAATCAATTAATCTGGTTGTTATAACCAGCCCATAGATACGGATAACACAGCTCCCTCCTCCCCGGGGATGCTTGCCATCACATCCGTGCACTCGCCCGACGAGATGCTGCGGTCGGCACGTCGGAGCAGTTCAGCCACAGCTTTCCTTGTGCTCCCCTTCAGATTTTCCAAGGGAAAAAGGTTTTCCAATCCTGAGACTTAGCTTTTGAAGCGCTCCTGAGAAGGATGGAGGTCAGCCCGCTCACAGACAGCCCTGCTCAATCCAGCAGGGCTTCTTAAATTCACATAGGTTCAAAGGAGGAGCAGCCAGATTCACACTTCATCCTGCATCCATTTGATATCAACAGCCAAAAAAAATAAGTGGCAACCCCCAATATTACATAAAAGCTGTCCGCAAAATGAGTTACAAAAGCAGAAATCTGCAGCAAAGTTAAGCCCAGGAGACTGGCACGGAGACAAAAAGCGGTTCCTTGAGAGGGCTGGTGCCAATCTGGCAACGTCTCCACGCTGACCACGGTCACAGGAAGAATTTAAAACGCTAAAATTCCCATTATTACAGTAGATGATGCTGGCACTTTACAGTCTTTCAGCAAAAACCGTTCTGAAGCCAAGCACTTTTCTCGATGAGCCCCTGCCTAGCGTTATTGATGGCTTTCACTAAGCATATTCCCTGGATCCTGGCTGCCCCGCAGCACTCCCGGGTAGCCTCGGGAAGATGTGGAGCGCAGGGAGAGGGCTCCCTCCCCATCAGTTATCGCTCCGTACCGGGCGGATCTCCCGTTGTGTGCGAGGAGCTCTTTCATCAGGCCAAGTCAATCAGCAAAGATCTCTCCGGACACAAACCTCTCACTGGGAAGGGGGCGGAAACCCCCAAACCACACGGGGTGCATCCCCAGCCCGCTTTGGCCGAGGATGCCCTGCATCCTGCCCGAGTATCCCACAGCCACAAAATAATAATAAAAAAAGAAAAAGAGAAGGGGAAAAAAAAGCGATCTCTTGTCTAGATCCCAGGCTCGGCTTAAAAATCAGCACCCGAGCTTCCCACTGTCACAACGGCCACTTTTTAGGAGCAAATCTGGGTTTCTCTCTGGGAAGCGACGGGGAGGGCGGCTGGCTGCCACCCCGCTGGCACACCGAGCGCCGGCCTGGCGGTGCGTAGCACCCTGCGAGGCCATCAGCCATGTTACCTTCCCCGGCTGCCATGAGGAAGCGGGTGCGTTTGGTCGTACCCCCGCCGAGGGATTATATTCGGGAGTTGCAGAACGAAAAGGAAACTGGGCACCTTAGGAGCATTTCGGTTACTTACGGCAGGTGTAAAGGACTGGTTTTTTCCCCTCTCCCTCCACCCTCGTGTTTTAGGAACACGAGGAAACAAAATCACTCTACGAGGGTTTGGGGAAGCCGAGCGTCTTTTAGCCGCCTGTTCGCCCGCTCCGGTGACGGACCCCACGAAGGACGAGGCCGCCCCAACCCCGACCCACGGGCGAAGTTCCACCCTTCCCTGCAGAAAACCGGCCACGTCGTTCGCCCGGGCGGCTGAAATCCCGGGAGGTGCCGCTCACCCCCCGGGGGGGGGGTGGGAGAGACCGGTACCCGCGGGGGGAGGCGATGCGCCGGCGGGGCGGGGAGGGGGGTCCCCGCCGCTCCCCGGGCACCTGCGGGCGCCGTCCCGGAGGGGGGAAAGTTGCGGGTCCCCTCCACGACTGGGAAACAACCCCCCCCTAAAATACAAGGACGACACACACACACACGCCCCCGCCCCGCTCACCTTGGTGTAGAGCTGCGCGGTGGACATGGCCGGGGCGGGCGGCGCTAGGCGCGGGGCATGGGGCCGGCAGGCAGCGAGCGGCGCCGCCGGACCGACCGACCGACCGCCGGACGGACGGACGGACGGACAGACCGACCGACCTTTACACCCGCCGCCGGCCGGGGCGCGGGGAAGGGAAGGGAGCGGCGCGGCGGGGGGGGCAGGAGGAGGAGGAGGAGGAGGCAGCGCTGTTCCGCCTCCGTCGCGCCCCGCTCAGGTATGGGGCGGCTGGGCTGGGCTCAGCTGGGCTGGGCTCAGCCAGGCTCGGCCCCGCGCCGCCCAGCGCCCTCCCGGTCCCTCTCCCCGCCGGGCTCGGGCGGGGGGAGCAGCGCTTTGCCTCGCTGCCTGCGTCGATTTTTTTTTTTTTTTTTTTTTTTTAAAAAAAAAGGTCTTCTTTTATACCTATTTTTCCTTTCCCTCCCCGGCCGCTTCCCCGGGGGTCCCCAGGAGCCCGCCCGGCTCCGGCCCCCAGCCCCGGGCAGGGTCATCCCGGCGGCGGGAGGGAGCCGCCTCGCTCCCTTCGCTTGAGGCGCCGAAACACACCGTATTTGGGGTTGGGGTTGGGTTTTTTCCCCCCCCCTTTTTATTCTTCTCTTCTTCCTTTCCCACGCAAGAAGAGTGATTAAGCCCCCAGCGGGTGCCCCTCGGTGGTTTCAGGCTCCGCCATCCCCACCAGCCGCTGAGCGGTTGGGGATCACCCATATATCGGGGTGCCATGAATGGCTTTAACGGGGTGTCCTCTGCCAGGACACGCCTGTGCCTGGGACGAGCAGCGTTGCCCACATGAGCCCACTGGAAACGCATTCAAGGAACGCACCAGGGACGGGTTTTTCTCTGTCTTCTGCCTGGAGGTGGGTTTGGGTTCCCACCACCAACGCTGTCTGCGCTCCCGGGCACTGCTTGTGTGTCACTCCACCCTACACCGACGTCAGGAATTGTTTCTTGGGCAGAAACAGCCAAAAATTGTCCCCGGCCTGTCGGTCCGTGGCCACGCTGGCTCCCTCCGTCCCCTGGGAGCACCCTGTGCTTCAGTTCATGCTTATAAGGCACTTTTTGAGCCTGAGAAGGATGATGCAAATGCAAAGTATTCCTAGTTAATCACTATTGCTATTCATCATCATTCAAGGTATTTTGCATATTAACTAAGCAGGCAGAAAATGTGCTCAGCGGGGCTTATTCTCTGCCACAGTTGTTTACTCTGCAAGTGGGGATCCCTCCTCCTGTGGTTTCGGGCTGTGCCGCTCACAGGGCACCCGCAGCTGGTGGCATCTCACCCTCTGCTCCTCATCCCTTGGGGGGTGCAGCTCCCCCCTTTGGCATCTTTTCCCTTAGCCACCCCAGAGCCTGGCAGGGAGCAGCGCCGATTTGGTGGGAGGACAGCCAGCATCGCAGATATCTCTCTTTTCCAGCTCTGATGTCCTTGGTGAATCCAAATAAATTGCAGGTGGTTCTGGGGGAAGTTTGGGAAGGAGCAAAGAGGGGGAGAAAAACCTGCACCCTGTCTAGAAATTACCCTGGGTAACACACTTGACGGCGTAATCTCTCCAAAGCCTCCAAGATAGCTTTGTCGGGCAAACAAAACTTGCTCTTCTCCTTTTATTAAATCAACTGTAGAAACAAAATGTGAAGTACCGGCGCCATCAGGAGTAAAGGTTTCGGTGAAGCCTGGGTAGCAGTGGTAGCCCAGAGGCAAAGCACAGCCGTTCCTATGAAATACCAGCTGGTGCCGCGTGTGATTTTCCATCAAATTTATCATAATCTAAAACTTTAATTAAAGTTAGAAAATAAAAACCCCAAAATACATACAAAATCCCTGAAGCGTGTCCTAAGTGCTGAGTTGCTGGAAATTGTCTCCTTCAGGAGATGGAAATTTCTTTCCATTTGGGAATCAAAACTTGTGTTGATCATAATATTTAACGAGCACTGACTCTTAAATAGCATTTTACGGTACCACCTCTTGCATTCACGTCGAAGGCACTTAGAGGTGAAAATGAACCAAATACCAGGGTTTTTTTCCCCTCTAAGCAGAGCCAGTGGCTTCCTTGCAAGTACAGGACGGGTGTTGGAGTTGTGTGCGCTCCCCCAGATGCTCACAGGTCCCAGCCTTGTCCCTGTGTTGCAATGACACATGGAGACCCCAGGGACAGATGGATGGACGGACAGATGATGGCACGGAGCGGCGAGGGGCTCTGGAGGGCTCGGCGAGGCGGGCAGGGTGCTGGGGTTGGCACTTGAGGTTAGGAACAGAGTTACCTGCTCTGCAACAGGCACCCCATCATTCCACATCAGCTTTGGGGTTTTATTTAGGTAGAGGAGCGAAGGCGAGTTTGCCATTGAATTCAGACGGGCAGTAGAAACCAGCGTTTCTGCAGCGAAATCCCCTGACCCCCAAACTACAGTTACAGCATTGAATTTCAACGCACGAGCAGTACATCAACACCAATAACCCCATCCTGAAATCCTCCGCGGAAATACTTTGGAGCAGGATCTACTGCGCAGAGCGCAGGTGGCCGGGGTAAAATGAGAGCTGAGTCAACCTCATTCCTCAAAATCAGGGGCAATATCTGCATAGTTCAAAGTACTTTAAACTCCCTGCACGTGTATTAAGGTTTGCAGGGAAAGGTTTGTGCTTTCGTCTCTTGTACGTGACACCGCCTGTGCGGGGCACGGTAGCAGGTAATGCAAAAATATGGGGCATCAATTCTGACAGCTCCAAATGTCATCAGGACAGAGTTGACTGTTGCTAAATGCAACCCCAGGTCCTGAATTTTTGCATTGCAGAGTTGTCCCAAAGACCTCGAAGCTGGACTTCCCTCCTCCTGGGCTGTGCAGAAGTCACCACGAGCTACATCTGGGCACTACCCTCGAGTCTGGCTGGGGCTGCGGTGTCACCGTACCCTGGGCATGGTTGCACTGGCTGTTTCTGCAGCAAGCGTTCCTACCTGTGTTGAAGTAATGAAAAATTAATCACGGTGTTAAAGCAATAAATAATTAACAAAGAAGGATTTTGCTGCAAATAAAACTGATTCTGTCTAAAGCTGGATGTGGCTTTGCAGCAAGCCTGCAGCCCCGAAAGCGCTCCCACAGCCCCCAGAGCCTGCAGCTCAGCCCTGGGGAGCGGGGACCAAGCCAGCACCATGCCACAGGGCACCAGGAACCGCTCCCCAGCTCAACGCCTCATGCGTGGCCAAAAGCATCACCGTGGAAAGTCCTGGGGTCAGCATAAAAGCCCTTATGAGCAGATGGGTGGGTGCAGAAAGCCTTGACAAGTGCCGGGTGTTCAAACCCTGGAGTGGGTCTGGGAAGATGTGATCGGGGACAAGCCATTCCCGGCTCTGCCACAGGCAAATCACCAACACGCTCTACGCCTCCGCTCTTGCTCCGTCAACATGAAGAATGGAATAAAAAATACAGGAAAGCATATTTTGCAAAGCTCTAGTACCTGTATAAATGAAGAGGCTGTAACTGCCTGGTTTTTAAACGCCAGTGGTTTCATCTCCAGGTTGCTCACACCCCTGGTGCAGGGAGAGGTCACCCAGCCATGGACCAGGCTGCTTCACTTCTCAGTGGTGTCCCTGCGCTCCCGGTTAATAGATGGTTTGGCTCCAGGATCCGTCAAACGCTCAGGGGAAATACCACAATTAAGGAAACTCTTCAGTCTTGACAGAGAAAATCATTCTTTCTTAGGGGCATGGAGAAGATGCTTCCAAAGGAGTCCGCTGACCCACCCAGCCGCTCAGCAGGCCGGTATGAGCCTTATCCGTTCTTCTAGACCAACGTGAGGTCTACAAAGCACTCAGCAGCAAAGGGGTCAGCCCCAGAAACATGTTCATCGGCCACCAGTTTTCTCTCAGAAGAGTTTGGTTGCCCGTTATCCCATGGGAATTCATTTCTGCTGAAGGCAAACCTCTTCCAGTCTGAGCTTTTACTTTTGTGCAGACTTCACGTTCATTGCAGAGGAATTTTGCCTCCAGGAGCAGGAGCTCAGGCACTTTATAAATGCTTGATAGCTCTGACCACCTCTTCTGAGTTATTATTTTATTTAAAAAAAGATTTATTATGGTTCTGGATGGCTCAAATTCACCGAGCTCACCTATGTGGTATTTTTCGTCTCTCATATTGGGTGTACCCAACGACAGTGTCACAGCCTTTAATAACACGCTTTAATTAATCCTGGAATTCTGAATGTGCTATTATGTTCATTTTTCAAAGAGGGGTCACAGTAGCAAAGAAAAAAAAAATCTACATTGCTTGCACAGGGCCACACCAGGAGTCTGTGGCAGACCAGGAAATTAATCTCTTAATCATTCTGCCAATTTGACCCAGCGGTGAGAGCAGAGACCTGTGACTACCTGAGCTCTCGGGACTGATGAAACTGTTTCCATTACCTGGGATGGCCTTTCCCAGCTGCAAAATAGGAGGAGCGGCTCTGAAGTCCTCTGTATGGCTTTGGAGATGGCTGCTGAAAGGCACCACGTAAGGGCTAGACGTCCCGACTAACAACCCACCTCTCCCGCTCTGCAGTGTTTTCACATTTATGAACGTTTCCTTCCTCTACGTCTGTAGGAGACAGACCCTGTTTGGATACAAGTGATTCAAGGAACAAGACATGAAGAGGCTCTGCTGTCTCTAGTCACCTGTCTGGACGGTGTGAACTTGTCCCTCTTCCATCTGCTGTCTGGGGAAGCTAATCTCAGAGAAGTTTTGTGTGTAAGCAAGGATAAAACCTCACCGCAGTCGGTGCTGTGCCCCTCAGCAGGGCAACATCTTAGAGGCAGGTTCTTCCACCATTTACACCCATAATTAGCTAGGTTGCTCTGCTAAGATCACTGATACTGTTTCAGATTAATATTTCTCTACCCGGCCTTTTGCGAAGAGCTGTACGGCTGACAAAAAGCGTTTGTCAGCTTGGTGTCTGCTTTAAACCAGGAAGATGAGGCGGACTGTGCAAGCAGTTCATTCCCGATTCATTCCAAGGCCTGGGAGCTGGGGCTCCTGGGCTCCAATCCCAGCCGTTTATCAGCTGCTCTGTGCATCCGTTCACGCTCCCACACAACAAAACGACAAGAGTCCTGGTACTCGCCAACAGGGAGCCAAACACTGAAAGGGGAAGGGAGGAGGAAGTGCTTAGCGAGGGATGGAAGTTGGAGGGGAAAAGGGTGGAAAAGCAGGGGCTGGAGGAAAGATGGTAGAAGCTTGAAAGAAGAGAGAGAAACATCTGCAGATAAGCAGCAGCAAAGGCTCAAATGGAAAAAACATGAGAAAGGAGATAAAGCATTTCCGAATGCCGCAACGTCTATGAGCAAGAAAGGATACGAGGTCATAAATGGATTCTTCACTTCCCTCCTCTGAAAAGCACAGAGGAGAAGCTAATGAAATACAGACCAGGGAGCTGGTCGAGGGCAATGCCGTGGGGAGAAGCAGGATTGCTCCCACCTGTCCTCCTTGTGCCACTCACTGCTCCTCCTGCATAAAGGGCAACCTGGACATGTACATGGGGGGGGGCTGAGAGAGCAGTGAGGAGGTGTCCCTTCTCCCTACTGCCAAAACCCTTTCGAGACATTCCTGCTGCCATCTGGCCACATTTTATATTGCTCTGCCTTAAAATATGGTTGGTGCTCCGACCCCCCCCCTTCCCGTGTGTTCAGACTATGGCATCGGTGGCAATCCAAGGCAGCCCAAAGAGGCAGAGTTGCCATCAACGTGATAAATAAAAACCCTTTCTGCAAGAAAAAGATGACTTCGGTCCTGCACAATTAAATCTGTCCAAGCCAAGGTCTCGCAGACTAGCTTTGGGACTCTGATATCCCACAGATCATTCAACAGCTATCAGAATATATGCAAAGCAATATCGGCTCTTTACTGTCTAGCCTAGAGTAAAATAGATTCATAGTTTTATATTTAACAAGGAAAATGAAGATGAGTCACAAAGTACGTTTTGTCTAAATACAAAAAAGGGTTTGCAAATATTTGCAGTTTGAAAGGCATTTTAATAAAAGTTTGCTGAAACACTTCTACAGTTTTCTTTGTGCATATTTTAAAGAATGCCTGCATATCATTCATAACATAATAATACATTACTGCAGAGAACATACAGTATTCTTGTATTAAAATGTCAAATACTTTGATTTGGATCAGTCATTTTGTCAAAGAAAATGCAGTAGGGAAGAAAATAACCGTGAAAAATACCACGTGTCTTCTATTTGCCAGTTAAATATTTTGAGCATCAGAGCAGAGAGGGGTCCGCTAACTCCAGTCGGTTATAAACACCCTTAGAAAATGGGGGTTTTTTAAGGCAACCAAGTGAACTAAAAAAAAAAAATCATTGTACTTTATCTTCTTGAGTGTTAGACATTAGTTTTCTTCTCAAAGGGTGGGTCTTGGCTAGTTTCTCACAAGGCCTTGATAGAATGTCCTGTACTCTTTCTTGGTAAGCTCTCTCTGCTGCTAGACCCGATTCATATTCTCGCTGCTTCTCTTCTTCCTCAGCATCACGGGCCTGTTGTCGATAGGCAATTTGAGCCCGGAGCTGCTCTTGGTATTCTTTTGCTTCCTTTACTCTTCTGGAAATGACATACGAATAGCTTATTTATGAGGTGCGGGTAAAAAAAATAATCATCTTTATTATTATTATTTAATCTGCTAGCATTCAACCTCAGACCAAAGAACCATTCAAAACTCCTTTTAGGTGTTAAGAGTAACTACCACTCTAACCAAATGCTACATGCTAACCTTACATTCGTTGGAGAATGAACTGCATTCTGTTGTATGTTATAAAGCAGATTGCAAAATCAGTGCCTAACAAAAAATAAAAAGAGCAAGAACAACCCCCTGCAATCAGCACGCCTTCCCTGCCCCTCACTGTGACAGTGAGAGGACAGAGAATGAGAGTGTCAGGTCCCAGGTGACTCTTTGCTAGCTCAGGCTCACTGCTGCGGCAGCCTTACACCCCATCTCCACTCGCTCATTCCGAAGATAACAAGTGACTGCCAACGGGGAAGGCAGGGTGCAGGCTCCTGCTGCGGCCTTGTACTAATATTCTAGGAAATGGCTGTCAGAAGAAATCATTCCTCCATTCTACCTCGAGACTCATACTTTCACTACCCTCTGGAACAGCAGTGGAAGCCTACCTACATGCTCAGGCATACAGACGCTTAAAATGCCAACAGTCTAGTCAAGACCTGTGCGCTAACGCCACGCAGTTGAACCACGCAGCACTTACTGACACCACTTTATGCCATCTTTGCCAAGTGAAGCACATCCAAAACGAAGCCCGGCATGTTTCCCTCAGAAGGGCGAGATTTCTGCCACATCCAGGAGATTGTTACCAATAAAGCCGTCAGAGAACACAACAGATACTGGCTCTGGAAGGAGCTACTCGTTTACCTCCCATGGACTGGTGTGGAGAAAGGGCGGGAGTACAAGAGGGAAACTGAGTAAGTGAAATAAGGCCCTTTGCCCTGGGCTTCGCCTGACACCCAGAGGAACGTTTCAGCTACTGCGTATAACTATATTCTCACCCTGAGGAACTGTAAGGTAAGGAGAGCCCAGTGCAGCTGGGTTACGTGTGGTAGTCTGGTATTCTTGGTGGCTGACTATATAATTGTTTAAGGGATGTGTGTGGGTGGAGTTTAGCAATAAGCCTGAACACACTAGTTCTCCTAGGTAAGTAACGAACTAACCTTTCATTAACCCTCCTCCCCAGACCTCTGCCACTCGTAATAACAGCTCAGAGCGTGAGGGGATGTATTTAATAAACACGATCGATGTAAGTCACATGATGGTCCAAAAAGACCAAAACAAGGATGTGTAATGAAACACCATTATTTGTATGATGAGATCAGAATCAGTGATTTAATACCGATTGCAATATAACAGGGCTACTATTGAGCAGTTCGGAGCTGATAGGCTGCATGGTGGCAGAGCCTCTCTGAACAGAAGAAAGCCCACGCAGCGCTCCAAGTTATCCGAAAATGAGAATTCGACTACTCACAAGTTTAAAAGATTGACCTGCCATGAAATGAACCGATGGCATAAGAGAAAAATACCTTGCATATTTTTCTTCTTCTGTATGTTTGAGTTCTGTGATTGCTTCAGCTAATAACTTCCTCTCTTGAGCAAGTTCTTCCTGCTCCTTTGCATTTCTCTGCACTGAAAAAAAAAACCCAACAAACCAAACTTTTAGATGGTAACAGCACTGCTAAGCTTGAAGGGGCAGTGAGACTGTATTTGAGCCAAGTAGCCTAAATAGCAAGCCTGAGTTTTGTTGCTTCTGAAAAGGCACACAAACAATGGCAAGTGTATTCTCAGCTTATTTGTTTTTCCACCCACTCAGATTAGAAAATATTTCACATTCAGAACTTCATAATAATAACAACAACAACAACAACAACATAATTAATAATAATGACTGCTTGCTCATGCAATCCTTACTTTACTAGGCTTTGCTCTGGTGATAGCAATGGGAAATTAGTGTAAGGAATGTCTGTAGGAGTAAAGTTTCAGAAGCAGATTCAGAGACGGTAGCATTGTTGCCCACTCAACCATACAGCCTGTGCATGCTGGGCCAGATGGTCTTCCCAAAAGCAGTTCGTTGTACTGCCTCTGCCTTTGCCAAGACTTGCATTCATGCGGTAGGTTTGGTGCACAGACAGCGAGCTGTTATTACTTACACTTCTCCTCCATCTGCAGTTGTCTTGTATCCAGGACATCTTTCAGTAGCTGCTTTCTAGCCTCCTTTTCTAATCGCGTTTGCTCAGCCTTCTTGGCCCAAACCTTCGCCGCTTCTTCTTTGAGGAGTTTGTCCACTTCTTTTTCTCGCTCTCTCTCCTCCTCCAGCTGTTGAGCCAGGTGTGCCAGGTAAGTCTGTTGCTCCTTGAACAGCTCCTGCTGCAAACACACAGACATTTGCAGATCTGAGTAAACGAGTTCAAAAAAGCTTTTCAAAAACGTGAAGAGAAGTGGTGGTTTGCAGCCAGTGTGGGAACTGGGAGCCTAGAGCTCCATCCCAAACCCTGCCATGGGAAAGAGCTGTGCAGGATCTTCTTCCTGGCCAGTCAACAGTGCCTGGACAACAGTGTAAGAGCAGGACAAATACAGAGTGATCCCTTCCCCCATAGCAGCTCAGCTGCCTACAACACAGACATTTTACAAACTTTCCACAGCTGACCAGGCTACTTCATCATCTGCATTACAAGCCTTGGGATCCAATAAATAGAATAATAAATATCACCTCCTCTAATTTTGTGCCAAGGTCTAACAGTAAGTTTTTACAACTTACCTAACCTACACGAGCTTCAAAGTACCTTGAGCAGAGTAATGAATGCAGATCCCTGCTCTTTCAAAGTTATCTTGAGACCCATTTTCACCCTGAAGTTGGACAGTCTACTCATTTTAAATTTAGGAAGTGACAGACACATCCATGGTTTCATGGCATCTCCAAGATACTTAATGTGAGGTTTTGCATCTATATATCCAGCTATTAAAGATTTAAAACCGCTTCTTATTATAAATGAATTAGAATAAGTTAAATATTCACTTTCCTCTGCAGTTACAAACATTTATTAAATCAGGTCCATGAAACAAAAAAAAAAAAATGGTTTTCTAACCTCCATTACGTCCATGCAGTATACGGATGAAAAAGCTCGGGTGATTTATACACAACGAGATCAGCACAGAGGGACAAGATTTCAGGATTTCCTGAGAGCCCCCTTCTTTTGTCTAGGCTGGTAGCCTTGCTGATTGCAACGCATGCTTTAAAGTACTCTCTGAGGTTTTAACAGATAATGGGCTTCTTCAGAGAAGTAGGGTGCTGGCAGGAGGAGAAGCAACAGGCTATGCAACAAAAGAATCAACTTGTTCAGAGAAAAGGGCTTGTGTCTGATCGCATTTATACCGTGCAGTTCACTAAGGGCCGCAAAATTAGTCTAGATGAGGTATTGCCCCACAACTTCACAATGAACACCTCTAGTCCTTACTTTTCTTTTTGTTTTCTCCTCAGTGTCTTCCTGGGGTTCCTGAAGAGATTTTTCTAAGATCTTCATCTCTAGGGCAAGTTCACCTTGTTTTTCTTCATTAAGACGATTCTTCTTGTCCCGTGCTGCACTGAGCAACGTATCCCTGCATTCCTTCTGTTTCTGTAGTTTCTCCATCTGAAGTTGTTCATTTTCTAGCTTAAGCAGTTGCTGCTGTTCTTCCTACAACGGTAGAAATAGCCAGCTTGTAAAAGTCATTGCATAACTTCAAACTAAGTGATGACTAGAATTAGTTAAATTGGAACATTGAAGAGCAAAGATAAATATTTAAAGCCTTTCTTACTGACATTAGAAAATTAGTGTCATCCATTAGACCTGTTAAAGCATGAACATTTTAGCATATCATTCATTAGAATTCAGGATTTTTCTCTTTAATTATCACATGCACTTCAATACCAAAACACCGGAATGCCCGATGTACTCCAAATAGTTCAAGTGGATAGTCAGAGTCATCTCTTTAGAGAAATGGGTATCGTTGCAGCACGTATGATCTATATCCAAGTCTTCACACGCAGCCATAACCACTAACCGATAACAGAGCCATGTGTTCCTCCTGTTTCTGCATATATTAACTGTCCTGTGTCTGTGCCGGATGTTCAGAGCACTGCATCTCTAGCGGGCGTAAGGTTGCACAAAGTAATTGTATCCTTATATTCTGATGGGCAGCTACTGAATTTCCATGGCTTCAAACCGTTCCACTTTATATTGGAAAGGACAGGAAAATGGACAGTAAAGTTGAGTTCTTGAGAGAAACAATGTAAAATAGCAAATGTATATTCAAGATCGAACAGGTATATGTATATTCAAGATTATTTAGCCAAAAGAAAAAGAAATCCCAAAGCAGCATCAATAAAGTAACTTCGCATAATTCCTGAACATCCTGCATTTGAATAAGCTTACAAGCACTCATAGTTGTAAAACAGTATGTGGCCATCATTAGCTTATCTACAGGTCTCAGAAACAATGCCTCAGCTGTCTTGAAGATACACAGGTTTTTGATAACCTGTTTTTAAACTAAATGTGTCTTCTGTAATGTCAATAAATATTCTAACATGCATCAGCAGGTTTGCCATAAACAACGTGTCTAATCTTCCCCATACGGAAGTACAAGCTGCACCTCCTAAGGAGCATAACTTGTTATGCTGGACATAAAGCACCCACTGACTCTTCCAGTGTTTCAAAAAAGCCAAAGCTGACTCTGCTATCTTCCTGAACGGCCAAATCCACTTTCAGAAGCTGGTAAACAGCTTTGAAACTCAGTATATATTACTTGAGCCACTAAGTAAGCCAAAAAACTTTGAACAGTAAAGAAGGAAAGGAGGTGGAAATAGCTAGCAGTCCACTGGGCAAGCTGGCACACGTCTTAGGCTGAATTCTGATGTCAGTGAAGTTGTATGAGAGCAGCTGAGGATGGGATCCATGGTGCTTACTCTGTGAAAGTTTATACGACGGGGTGACACAACATTGCAAATGTACAAAGAAATCATTACCAACCATCCATCTGCAAGCCAAGACCAAAGTGCTACAGCAGAAACTTGTCTAGCACTTGTTATTCTGGCTGTAGTCTCACATGATTTCCATCACTTCAAGATATCACAATTCTTTATGGGAGAAAAAAAAAAAAGACAGAGGGGGATGAAGGAAGCTAATGTAGGTAACAGCTAATTAAAAAAGGTAATGCAAAAATTGCTGTCTCCGTTTTGTCATCCAGCCTGAGATATCTTGATGCACACATATGGTCTATCGTGGCAAAGGTGCAAGTTTTGCTTCCCTAAACAATCTATTTCCATTGCAACAACCAGAAGAAACCATTATACACAGAGACACTTAGCCGTCCATAGCATGTCCTTCGCCCAGATGAAACCCCTGATCATTATAGGCTACCAGCTCTGTACTGAAAAACTTGTAATGAGGCCATCTGTCACATCCCTCTTCTGCTGAAAAAGGATTACATCCCATTTTCAATACAGAAACTCTCCTTTATGGACCCTTTGAAGAAAGCTTTTTTCCAGACACTAAACCACTTTACCAGAAATTTATCTTCTTGACGGAGCCCAAGGCAGCTGTCTTCAGGGGAAGCTACAAAGTCTTCTATTCTAACAGCATTTTTCTGAAAAGGCCGGTTAAGTAGAAGTGTTCTTTGCCTGGGAGGTTTGGCAGTGCCTTAAAAGTTGTTACAAGAAAGTAATTTTATTCTGCATGGTTTTTAAATAAGTGAAACATTACAGTCTAGCTTGGAATAAGGACTCCACTGTTTTACAGCCAGGCTTTTCAGAGCTTTAGATTAATTATTGTCATTATTTTTAAAAAGTAGTGGAGTATATATCTTGCCAACATCAGCCTCCAGTGCCTACAGACTCAGTCGCTACATGTAAATAGCTGCAAAATGAAGACTGAGTCTGAACCAGCCTCCCATAACTCACAAAGTCAACACTGTGAACTAGCAAGCCCCACCAGAGCCAGCACAACTACAGCAAGCCTACACTGGAGAGAGATAAGGGGGGGGGAGGGGGGAAGGGTAGTGGCCAAAGAGTTGGGCCAAGGTAGCCAAACGCCTTCCGCGATGTGACACCCACCAGCAGCCAGCGCTAATAGGCAAGAAAGCTTAGGCACTGCTTGCTAATGTTAAAAAAAAGAATGGACATAGATTCTGAAATTCAGTCAGCTGGGGCATAAGCAGTTGGGATTTTTCATATAAGTGTGTCTCCTCATGTATGTGTCAGGGTCCCGAGTGCACCAACGGGCTCTGCAACCTCCCCGCAGGGGCTTGGCTGCCTGCGCTCACAGCCAGCCCCGACGTGAGCCTGGGATCGGAGAGCTGGGAAAGAGCGGTGTGAGAAAGGGCTGAGAGGAGACACTTGGGAGCTGCAGTTAGGCTCAGTCTCTCGCCCTTGGTGCCTACGTGAGCTATGCTGCAGGTACGCCTGTGCCTGAGGTCGATCCTGATCCAGACCTGCTGACTTGACTTGCTGGCTTCATGTTGGACTTCACCACTGCAGACCTGCCCAGCAGTTTGGACTGTTAGATTACCCCGGTTACTGTCAGCAGACCTGCTCGGCTTGTTCCTTCGGGTACTGTGGGACTCTTGTCGGGGAGGACAGCATACTTGCCTGCCCTGCTGTCACCTTCAGCTCCTGGCTCGCCTTCCCTTCTGGGAGCAGCACACTCTTGCTGCTTCCTCCCAGTGCACTTACTGTGATGATTAAACATACGTATCATGGTCTGAGATCTGGTGTTACGCATTACAGCTGGGACACAAGACCCTCTAGCTAACTCGCAGGAAACTGGAAATGAGAAAATTGAAAAGATGTCTGGCAAAAGCTTAAAAACATTTCCATTTCCCACAAAGGCTCCGAGAGGCTTTGAATGCCAAAATCCTTTACAATGCTAAGTTTCAAAAGATGTATTTCCCTCTAAACAGGAATGCATTTGCCACAGCTCTGGAAAAGAGGCTTAGCATAATAGGACAGTCTCAGATACTAATGGAATCAGTGAAGATACAAATAAGGTATGGGTTAATCTAAATGTCTAGTAAGCCTATCATTAGGAGGGCCTTATACACAACCCTGAATTCAGAATGATACGGAAATTACCAGCAATCGAGCCTCTTCTTCCTTCAGCCGCTTCGCCTCCTCTTTGTGAGCACTGAGCACCGCTACCTGGGCACTGAGCGCATTCAGGATTTCCCGATTCTGCTCTGCTGACTTCTGCATCTCCACCGCCTCTCGCTTTTCCTTAGCCAGCCTATCCTCTTTCCAAAGCTCTGCAAACATCTGCTCCTCCTTCTCCTGTTGCTTTTTCAATTCCTCCTTCAGAGCTAGCTGGGCCAGCCGGTCTTCACACAATTCCTTCTGATGCTTCTTCATCCACTGTACACGAAGCTCCTCGCATTGTTCTCTGAAAGGCAACATAAAAGTTAAAAATAAAGTCTGAAAATAATAAGCAGGTCTGGAGGTGTGTGATGGATGGAGGCTCTCAGCTCATAACTACTCGGAGGACTACGGCTCAGGATGCCACATTCTACATCTGGTCTGACACTGACCCCTTGTGAGGCCTAAGGAATCACCGAGAGCCCGATTTGATGGAGATTTTGACCTTAATCAGTTGAAGAGCAGGTCCTATATTTGCACTTGTAAAAATAATATATATACACATGCACAACACAAATATTTTATATATACAAGGTGTTTGTTATATATGCAGTTGGAACATGCATTGTGTGCAGTTTCTTTTATATATATATAATATTTCTAACATATAAACCACATGCACACTACTCTTGTTCAAACATGTAGGTTGCTCTTTATTCAAATGAAGACTTAAAATAGGTTTACTAGTCACTTGAAAGCTCATTCATATTCAGAAAATACTCTGAGAGCGGAAATTTAGGTTACACAGTTGAACAGGAACCACTAGAAATTTATTAGTTTTTTTAATGAAGTTTTGCGGGATAATTCAGAAAAGTTGCAATAAAAGCCTGGAGGAGCTAGAAAGTCAAACAAGTAATACAGCTTTCAATTTTCATTTACTCGCTGCAATTGAGTTGCATATAAGCAGATACTTATCTTCAGTTGAAGAACACACCACTATTTAGAGATCCTGCTTTTATTTTTACAAAAAAAGCACTACTGAGATCCACATATGCTATCAAACAATATTTAATTTGAACAATATACAAGCATTTTAATTCTGTTCTATAACCAGGATGTAGATTTTCGTAAAATCAAAATGTGAAACTAGCAGACAATGGTGAAGATCTACAAGCGTTAAGGATCTGTAAGCTGTGATAGACACACATGAATGCTGTGAAGTAAAAAGATATCTCACAATTTCACGCTGAATGAAACCATCTTCTACAGATTATTGCAGTGCTGTTTAGGAATTCATAGCAGACATCATAAGATATCATTGACTGAGTCTTGAACCACTGCATGACAGCAGTAGTTACCTGTACAATGTGAAATACTATTACTTTATACAATGTTTAGCTGACAATCCTGTGTAGCAAAAACATTAAATATTCATCAAGCAACTATCTCATAGTACTATCATTCTCCACATCAGGATAGTTACTTAATTTTCATAACCACAGCAATGAAACAAAATCTGAATGAATTCCATTGCCTAAGATTTTTTTTTTAAACTTAAAACTAAGTTTGCCAGCACTAAAGATAGATATTTGGTGGTTTGCTTTTTCATGCTCTGTGGCTTTGCTAAGGATCTGTCTACGTAAAGTCTTCACTTTTCTAAATGATTCCCAAGTCCAATAGCTGCTGTCTCCATCTAAACCCGCCTCTATATTCCCTGACCTGGGTTTCGGGTATAGAATTAATAAGAGCACTATTCTCTATCTGGGGCCATGGGTTCACACCTCCACAGAGGCTACAGAAATGATGCAAATTTGGCCTCTCCCTGAGGTCAACTGCTATATCCACTGGCAACGAGGCAAATGGGGAGAGAGTTTAGTAACACAGGATGTGACCGGTAGTCTATAACTCATTTCTGCCCTAAAACTAGTAAGATTATGCTCTAGAATAGTGGCTTCTTTACTTGACAGCACTCCTTCATCACCTCCCGCTAACAAGCCCAGAACGAGCGCAGCTCCTGGTATCATTAATATGTGGCTGAGGCAACTACCAGCATGTAATAATTACGCATTGGCTTACAAGATCTTCCGAAGCTTTACCAATAAAACTCCATGCTAAGCCAGCCTAATAAAAATTACTTAGGGCTTATAAACCACAAAGAGCGTTTCCCCGAATAGCCCTCCTCCAGTTCAGAACCAGCTGAACAAGCTGCCGACAGACAGAAAAAGCGACAGTGCCAAAAGCCAGCCTGACCCTGTTCTCAGTGCCACAGCGAGAGCCATCCAACCAGCCAAACTTACAGTGGAGCGGTGCAAAACCAGAGCTGTGACTGCAGAGGGGAAGGATTGCTACACCTCACTCTCCCTTGGTGCTGCAGGAGTGAGATACAGCCAAAGAACACAATGCTTGACCTGTAATTTCATGCAGAAGCAGAGGTCTCGCCACATTGTCTTCCTGTCGGCATTCACTGTTTGCTGCCTCACATTTCAGCTGTAAGCTTCTGGGGCCAAGGGCATCTCTCTTCATCCTCTACCTATAAAGCACCTAATGCCCTGGAGGCAGTGGTGAAAGGTGCTAAGCGCTATACACAAATGATAAAAGGGAAAGCAGTGCCATGAAAACAAAATTCTCGTTTTACTTGATACCCAGAAGTCATTTCTAGCCTCTTAACTGTTCCTGACTGAGAAGAAACAACAGTAATCTGCCAAGTCCCCTTTCATCAACATCAAGTCTCCCTAAGAGAAAGCCTCCCACACTTAGCACTTTTCTCCCCCAATCCTAGGACACGCCACATCCTCTAACCAAATGTTGCGCTCTTCCCTGAGAGTTGGGCTTGTATCCTCTAAAGGAGAAACTGTCCCTGGAACAAGGAACAATCCTTAGCTCAGGTCCTCAGAAGAGAAGGGCGAGTAAACACAGGAACGAAGGGGCAGACGCCAGCGTAGGCTAGTGAAAAGGGATGGCTGTTTTACTTCCTTGTATGAGACGGGAACCTTCTGACTACTCATCCACTGGTTGTCCCAACAACAAAAGCAGAGAGCAGCACAGCGATGTGCGTGCCGTGAGCCACGGCACACTCCAAGAGGTGCCCCTGCCTTCAAGGAGGTCAAACATACTACGTCATCGCCGGTTTTCTTACATTTTAACACCGGGATCTATCTTCCAACTCCTGGGTAGGAGTTAGTGGTGATTAAAGACTACAGTACTAATTCAGTATTCACAAAAAACATATTTCTCAAATGTTCTGAGGGAAACATGCCACTATTAAGATTTGAAAACTTACACCATTAGAAATAACTGTATTACCTTAACACAATGGGTTCAAAGTTCTCTCAGCAGAGAAGGAATAAAGACTTAGTTATTCTTTTTCATGATTATAAACTAATCTGAATTTAATTGAATTCTCAGAGGGGAAGAGAAGTTAAATAAAAGTTCGGCATGATTAGAATTTTAATAGAAAATAACCCTGTAATTGCTCGATTTCATCAAAATAATTCCTTCAAAGCAGCTTTTCCAGCAACCTATAAACATCTGCTCCCCCAGATGGCTGTTTTTCTTCCTCACTTTGCTATCCTAAGCTTCTTAACATCAAAATTGTGCCTGTATGTAGCCACTTCCCAAAGACAGAAACTGCATTTTTTCCCCCTCCCCCAACAGTTATTTATTCATTTTACAGCTGCAGTACAAAGCTGCTGTGATAACAACATCCTCTGTATGGATGCTTCTGATGTTATCACAAGAAAGAGGATGTAATATGTGGTTTATGCAAATTTTAAGACATTGCAATTTTCTTTAAAGACACCAATGACGAACGTGCCCTCGGGCTAGAACTGGCTTTCATACAAGTTGTAGCCCTTCATGAAAATGAATTCCAGCAGGGCTCTGGTGGTCCGAGGACCGTGCCCTCTGTCACCTTGCGATGAAGGACTGTTCCTGGCTAACATTGCTACTGAGAAGCTGTTAAATCTACATCCTCAGGCTACAGCTCCAAACCCAGCCCACATGGCTGATAAAAGAGCTGCCTTTTAGTACTCTGGAATAATGTACTGGAGCGCTGTGCGCTATAGGTGCTCCTATACCTCAGGTTTGAGAATTGATACCTGCAAAAGAGTGGAGCGTCTTGCTTAAAGTTAAAAGAAATATAAAGAAGTCTGTATTAGGTTTCAGAAAGACATTCAAAATAGTTGTAAACTCACAGGCAAAGAGAAAATCATGTGCATATCCACCTGTTACTGAAAGGACCTCCCAGGGCTCCTCTGGGTGGAGACCGTTGCTCTAGGGCACAAAGTGGGGTGTGCAAGACAATCCATTGGGGCACGGGAAGAAAATATGTTTTGTACCATTAATAAACACTATTTTTATTTTTCATGTTATTTATTTCATCTTTACCTCACCCTCTTTTAATTTCTGTTTTTGCATCTGTTTTATAATGTACCTAATATACTAGATATATTATTATATAATATACCTGCTCTGCACGGAGCAGGATGGTTTAGGAGGAAGAGTAACAGCTAACAGCAGGGGGAGGAAAAGATTTGGGGCTACTTAAAGACAAATACATGCAGATTCAGATATTAGAAGTTACTAATCTGATCAGAATCGATCGCCACAGTAACGACTTCCTTTCTCATTGGAGAAGGACAGAGAAGAAAAGATTTTAAAATATTACTAAGCATATAGATGAAGAAAGATACCTGTCTTTCGAAGGAGAGATCAACAGACAAGGTGAACTGTTGTCAGCTGGTGTTATTAAAGTTTTGGGTTTTTTATAGGGACCTTAATTTAAAAGTAGAAAGAGACAGAGCTAGAGGAACAGAGGGAAGAGCTGGCTATGGAAATGTATTTCCATTACATCAGGATACTCAAAGAGAAAGACTCTGTGCACTGTAGGATGAAGATTCATTTGCAAAGATACTCAGATTGCCACTCACAACAGCTGTGAAGAAAGATGATTCCACTGCCTCTAAATCCTCTGAAGAACTGCAGCCAGCAGAACGCCACCAGTAAAGCTCCAGTGGTATGAATATTGCCTAGATCCAAAAGCAGACTGGGAAAGGTAGAAGGATGATGGGAACGGTCCCATGAGACTGAGCGAACCATATCTCAATAGGGTTGTACTGGGAAAAAAAGAGGACCTGAGACATTAAGACAGGCAACTGCAGCATGAAAGTCCAAGTATGTATCACCAGATGATGAGATTCACTGGTGGGATTCATTTTGCAATTAAAATATCTAAAATTAGGCATCTGAACAGGAATCCACATGTGAGCTAAATTCCCATTCTAATTAATGAGAACCTAATTAATGCAGTCAGTGGAGGCTAGGGTGCAGTTCAACTGGCAGACCAGTATATGCCTACTTGAGGATGACATTAGGTTCCTTTAACTGTCCTGACCTCAATGAGGATCTACTGAGTAGAACACGATTTCAGATTCCCAGTGAATATAGATACCAACACTTAGACACCTACCTTTAGGTGTCTAAACCACAAGCCGAATCCCTTCTCCTTAGCATGTAAGACAAGCTACAAGTACAAAATAAAAGGCACTCCAGCAGCGTCTCCTCTAAACAATTTTAGACATGAATTTCAACCACTTTGCATGAAGGGTAGAGAACAAACTAGGAACTGTAAATTGGAGGGCCATATTTTAAAGCCAGCATGTGAATTTAGAAGTGCACACACTGCCTTAACACCTGTCTCAGTCAATAAACCCCACATTTATCTGTGAAAGTAGTTAATTAGAGTTTATGCACAAGTGAAAGCAAGTGTTGATTTTTATCCCCAGCCTCTGCACACTGAGAAGCAGGTGTTGTGGATTTCCACAGCACTGTGGGAGGCTGGGAAGAGACACTTCAAATGATTACAATTAAGTTACATTAATATTATTTTCATCCCTTCCTCAGAAAACCAGATTTCCAAGAATTGAACAAGTCAGATTTCATGCCAAGGCCTCAGGGCTTGACAAGCACCTGCAAATCTTAATGACTTCAAAAGATGCTGACAAGCTCCGTATCTAGGAAGACCTGGCACAGAACTTCAGGCTGCATTAAAACCTTAGCTTTGGCTGGTACTCTTGAAAAGTACGCAATAAATAAAAACACTGACTTTTTGGACAATCTTAACTTTTCAAGAATCTTTCATGTATTAGCTTAATAAGCATGATTTAGGCCAAATTAACCTTCCATGAACCCTTTTCACTCCAATAGTATAAAGCTGAAATAGAACTATGCGCCAGAACAAAGAATTACAAAAACAGCTGACTTGGCAGGTGAAAGTGCAGGGATGCTCATACAGGACAAGGAGTTTCGCGCTACACTTGGAAGAATGTTTTCATGGTATCTCAACACTTAAATCAACTAACGGAGGCAGTACAGTTCTCTGTACCTGTTGCCTTCATCTCTATTGAAAAAGCATTGCAAATTTGGATCCCTGGTTGAAATTCACCCCCTTCATCGAAAGTCAGAAAAACACTATACTCTGCTCCACTGCATGCAACGTAGCTGAGGCCTTTCAACTTCTGGCAAAGCTCATATGCCTCTATCCAAACCACCTTCTTTTTTTTGTTTGTTTGTTTTATCATTTCAATCACATTCATCTTTCCTTCCTCAGTTTATTATTGCCACCTTCTTGTTAAATTGCCTCTTTGTATTTACTTCACCCAAATTCTATTTTGTAAGATACCTGAATTGCTGCTCTCGTTTTTCAGCCACCAGCTGTTGTCTCTCTTTTTCTCTCTTCTCTTCCAGTAATTTTGCTTGCTTCCTCATTTTCTCTTGTTTCTCCAGTACCGTTTCTTTAAGTGACTCCATCTCAGCTAAGTACCTACTTTCCTCTGCCTCCAGAAGCTCACGAAGCCTGTAATGAAAACATTTAAATAAAAGCTAAAACAATCCTTCCGTTGAAGGATGAAGTTCAAGTTTATTTGTTATGAGTGCAAAATGGGTACCGGGCTCCTTTCAACGCTTCTTGCAAATGCCAAAGAAAGGAACAACCAAGGGAACATCAAATTTTAACTTGGGGATCGCTCCTGTTGTGCCCACAGAGGGGATCTTACAGCACAACATGAGTGATTCTGTCCTGGCACGATTTAAGCTCCTTATCTTACAAATCCGCTTCCAATGCTGCTTAACAACTTCAGTCCCCCATTAAGCAAATTCTTCTAATTTCCAGACTACATTTGTCACCAGCTGATATCCATTTGATCTTGACCTATTGTTATCCTTCAGCATAATCCCTCCCTGGTATTTACCCACCCTTCTCTATGCAGCTATAATTGTATCTTCTCTCAAACTACCTTTTGTTATTTTAGCATCACTCCGTAAACCACCTCATCCTGAAAGATCTTTGATGAGAAAATTATGTCAAGTTGGCAATTTTTAAACACACCACCCTTTACCTCTCTATTAATCCTAGCAGTAAGAAACCTGGGGTTTAAGGAATCCAGAGACTCACTAATTCCAGCCCTAATGCCACAGCGGCCTCTGGGAAGTCACTCTCACTTTTACGCAACGGGATGCCCCTGCTACTGCGTGAGCAATAGTGCCATGGACCTACGCTGGCACTGCTGGTGGGAGTTACAGGAGCAAAGCCAAAGACCTACTAATTCTGGAAACTGAATTGCACTCTCTTCACCATGTACCGAGCCGAGTCTCCCTGCTAAGACAGCATGGGGATCTTAAGCAGCTAAATAAACACAAACCCCTTGAGGTTCAACAAAAATCCTGCACCTGGGGAGGAATTACCCCATGCATTGGTACACGCTGGCGGCCGTCTGGCTGGAAAGCGGCTCTGCAGAAAATGACTTGGGGGGGGGGGATCCTGGCAGACAAGCTGAACATAAGCCAGCAACGCACCCTTGCGGCAAAGAAGGCCAACAGCATCTTGGGCTGCATGGGGAAGAGCACTGCCAGCAGGTCAAAGGGAGGTGATCCTTCCTCTCAGCTCTGATGAGATCTCATCCGGAGTGCTGGGTCGAACCCTGGGCTCCCCAGTGCAAGAAAGATACAGACTTAGTGGAAGGGCCACGAAGATGATTAAGGGACTGGAGCATCTCTCCTACAGGGAGAACCTCTCCTAAAGACCTCTCTCTCCTGAGAGAGCTGGCACTGTTCAGCCTGGAGAAGAGAAGGTTCAGGGAGATCTTACAATGTATATAAATACCTGAAGGGAGGGAACGCAGAAACGGGAGAAGCTTCTTCTCAGTAGTGCCCAGTGACAGGACAAGAGGCAATGGGCACAAATTAAAACATGTGAAATTCCACCTGAACATAAGAAAACACTTTTTTTTTCCTTTACTGTGAGGGTGGTCAAATACTGGAACAGGTTGCCCACAGAGATGGTGGAATCTCCATGCGTGGAGATAAGCAAAACTCAACAGAGTCCTGGGCAACCTGCTCTAGGTGAGCCTGCTTGAGCAAGGGGCTTGAACTAGATATCAGGAGGTTCCTTCCAACCTCAGTGATTCTGTGCCATTGATGTACAACTCCTGTCCTATGAAGATACATCAGACCGGGACACCAAACTGACGACTTTCACAGCTCCAAAGTCACTTTAAAGAAAAGTGGAACTGAGAAATTAAACTATACGATTTTTTTTTTCCTAAGAACAACACAGCACAATTCTGTTCTTTACAAGACAGCAATAAGCCTCATCTTTACTATTTTTGACAGGCTTCTGACAAATTTTCATTTCTTTCAACTGCCTGTGCTGCAAAGTATTACTTGTAGGACCTAAACATTAACTTAACAAGGTTGCAACAAAACCCTCAGTTACACCCAACAATTAGAGCTTCTGACACTTTTATCAAAGTACTCTTCATTCTCTTTAAAAAAAAAATATCAAGCAACGAAAGTGCCATACTACTACTTTTATCTCGCATTTGACAGACAAGGCTCTAAATGCCGCCTAAACTGTACTAGTTACTGTGTTTGAATACGTATCTCTAGTGATTGGCTCAGTGGCTAGTACTAGCAACAAGAGCCCAAAGGCTACTGTTTGCTCAGCGTTGCTGCTTGACCGCCAGTTAAGCACGCCTATGCTTTCTGTTACGATGAATAACGAATACCATGCCGCAACGCGCAGCGTAATGTACAGAGCTGAGCTCAGCCGAGTGTTTTTCCCATAATCATTCCTCTAAGCACAGAGTTCAGTTGAAAACAGTAGGGCAGATATTGGTATTAGCTACTTGTTTGCTACCTCTCCCGTCTCTCATCAGTCCCTGCCAGATACTCCTGCACTGTCGCGTCCACCTTTCTCCGCACGACGCTGTGCAGCCATTTTTGTTCGCTGCGTTGCTGCCACTCATAGACGGTGCGATGCTGGTTGTACAGCTTTAAGAAATCGGCATATTCGAGGAGTTCCTTTTCTTTCTGTCTGCGGGCCAAGACAAAAGCTTCACTTGTTTGTTCTTTAGGAGGCTTGGCTCTCTGTAAGAGAAAGCGTGTTATCAGTGGTGAAAATGTAATCAGCTATTCTGCGGTGGTTTTTTTTATAGTTGAATTGATGACCAAATAAGCACGTAACACCAAATGATGAGAGTTCAGGCTAATTAGGGGTCAATCCCGACAAGCCTCACCTTGAGGAGCACCACACCAGTACGGGAGCATGAAATGGCTTCAGGTGCCAGCACTTGTCTGTGGCCCCGGCTGCGGTTTACGCCTTACCCTATTCACCCGAGGGGATGGTTATGGCCCGCTTTACGCACACCGAACAAGCGTTCTCACCGCGGGTAACCTCCGGCCGCCTCCCTCTCCGGCACAGCTCCCCGGGGCTCCGAGCGCCTCCTCGCACGCTGCCGCACCCCACCGCGCACACGCGGGGCCCGCGTCCCCGCAAAGGAGCGACCTCGCCCCGCGCGGGTACAGTCGGACCGGCTCCCCCGGGGACCCGCAACGGACGGCGGCGGGTCCTCCCGAGGCCCTCAACCCGCACCGCGACGGGCTCCGCCGGGAACCCCACCCCGCACCGCTCCCGGCTCCTCTCAGAGGGCCCTGCCCCAACCGGCACCGGGTTGGGGTGCCCGCCCCAAGGACCCCGCACCGCCCGGGAGCTGAGTGGACCCCACCCGCGCCGGCGCCGTCCCTCACCAGCGCCAAGGAGTGCGGGACCGGCCCGGTCACCTCCCGCGGCCGCCGCCGCCGCGCCTCCATAGCCGCGGCCGTGCCAGCGAGCGGGGCCTCCCCCGACGCGTCGCCCGTTGCTATAGCAACGCACGGCGGCGGAAGTGACCTCATGACGCCGGGGCCGCGCGCGCGGCAACCCCGTCCGGCGCAAGCGCAGAAGGGAAGTGCGGGGGGGTTTGGGGTGGTGGTGGGGGGAAGCGGTCGCGCGGTGTTGCGCATGCGTAGCCTGCGCGGGAGGGCTGAGGGAGGAGGTGGGGCTGTCATGGCGCCGGGAGGGGGGCCCGGCCCCGGCCCCGGCCCCGGCCCCGGCCCGCACACGCTGCGCCAGCGCTGCCGGGCCGCAGCCACCGCGGGGCAGGCGTGTGGGCGCTGAGCTGTGGAGCCGCGGGTCCTCCGAGGGTGACGGAGCACACAAGGGCCCCGTCCCTGCCGCGCGTCAGTCAGGGCCCCCCAGGGCCCAGCCCCCTGGTGCCCCCCGTCAGTGTAACGTTACCTCGCTGCGAAGTGCCTTTGGCGTCTGGTGGGAGCAGAGGCCGGCACAGATGGGCACAAGAGTGAAAAAGTTTTGAGTTAATGAGGGCGTGAAAGGAAGATCCGAGTTTAATGGCGAGAATGGGTTCCCTGTGCCCGCAGGTGGCTGCGTGGACCCCACTGCGCGGGACGGGCAGCCCACCCCCCCCCCCCGTCCCCCCCTGTAGAGGCCGCCTCTGGTACGTGTCCTGCCGTTGGACAGGCTCCGGAGCTGCCCGGGGTGGAGGAAAATGGGAAGTAAAACATTGGCCGTGGATCAGCGATGGCTTCAAGTTCACTGCCCCCAAAGGAGTCACAGGAAAAAGCCGTTGCTGAAGCTTTGAAGCCCGGGAACGCAGATACTGCCACGAACTTTGCTTTCTTGCAGGATCGTCAGGACTTGGCTGATAAGTTGAAAAAAATGATCCAAAGGAAGAAAGGTCAATGTTTAAAGTTGACTGTAAAGCTTGTTCTCATTCCATTGCAATTTGCAGTGCAATTACTTCAGGTATCGGCGATGGGATCGTTGCACGATCAAACAAAGCTGTATGATACGCAGCATTTACACACTGCAGTATGTGTTCTGCCACCGCGGTAGTGCTTGAACTGGGATCTCTTGAGTTTATTTCAGTAGAGACTTACACTGTCATCCTATTGTGACTTAGTCTTTGGGATGTTTGGGAGAGGGAGACAACTTCACTGCTGGGAACTGTGGCTTTTCCCCCTGAAAACTCGTATTTAAGTGTTGGGAGGGCTGAATTTCTTGGTATAGTACAGTTTTGCCTAATATTTTATGGGGTGTTTAACGGGAAATGTTGCCTCAGTCTTAACATTTACACAAAACCACAGGTCAGTTTTATGTATAATGAATAAATATAGACAGTGTACAAACGTGCAGCACTTCCATCTAAAAAAATACAAGGGGTGCCTGGATCTTCCAATCCTCCTATTAATGTTTTTTGTGACGACCCTCCACCAGCTTTGAAAAGATTTCCTCCTGAAAAAGCTAATGTTAGTCCAAAGGCACGACGGATGTCTTGTGACTTTGAGCTTATTTTACATTAACGTTAGATGAAAAAACAGGTTCTCCTTAACTTATATGCCAAAGGGGATCCTGGTCGCTGCGTTGCTCTCCAGGGTTTCCTCACTGGGGGAATATATATAGGATATATATAGCATATGGTCTGTCCTGGGTTTGCTGGCTTGGATTCTCCTTCCTGAAGCCTCTCTCTAAGGAACAGCCAAGGAACTTTCCAGGAAAAAGCCCCACTTGACACTCGGGTGTCAACAACTGCACAAAAGTCAGAGCTTTAGATGTGGGCCGAGGTTTCAAACCGCTTTAAATGGAGTGCAGCCAGCCACAAAAAGGGTTGGAGTCGCCTTCTCCTCTCTCTCCCCGTTCAGACAGGTCAGCACAAAGATACAGCTCATGTAGCTAAACCCTAGTAACAGGGTGACGTGGCTCCTTGGGCTTGACCTGCCTTGGCTCAGCTGCAAGAACGCTAGCGTCGGCACGAGGGAAGGGCTGGGAATGAGCGAAGTGATGAGTTAAAGCAACTCGGCAAAGCAGGGCCATTTTTTCAGGAGCAAAACCTGTGGTGGGAAAATCCGGCCAGGACAGTAGAGCCTTTCTGCTCTTCAAGGAAGTGTAAGAAGTTGGCTGATAATCAGCTGGTGAACAATTCCCCCTTTTCTTTGTACAAAAGCAACCTTTTACTTCTTCTTCCAGAAGAAAAATTAACTGACTTTAAGGGAACCAAAGTCACCCCCACCACTCTTAAAGGACAAAACTTTTCCTGCAGTGGCTGCCTATTCCTTTTGTGCGGGATCGTGGTGGCTGCATGAGCCAGCACTTGGGCACACCTGGTCACTTCCTTCTACAGGATCTAAAGTCTTTCACCCCCCCAGAGATGCCCGGGGCTTCCCAGGCTGGGCGTCTGAGAAGTTGCCAGTTCCTCTCTGGTTCTGAATTCCCCCCGGGGTTTCCTCGCCGGTCACACTCCAGACCGTTTCAGGTTCCTCCGGTCATGCTCCCTTCTAATCCTTCCTGCCAGCGCCTTCAGGTAATCTTCAAAATACCTGCTTAGGGAAATCATGACTCCTGGTTTTTATGTCTTTTGGGTACTTTTATTCATTTTTTGGAAGGATTTGCTGTTTGCTCAGATCCACGTGACTGGCTGAGTGAGGTATAGGGATAGGAGAGTCACACAAACATGCCTCCATTGACATGCTTCGCGTGAGTAGCAGAGCTCAGAATTTATGCTAACGTACGTTAAAAATACAAGTTAAAAATAAAGCCTTTCCTTCAGCCGTGTGTCACAGCCGATACCTGCCAGCTGGCACCTTGTGTCTTGGTGCGGAGCCCCAGCTGCAGCAGGAATGTGCCGTTTCCCCCGAGAAAGCAGCCTCACGTCTTGGCTCTCACCTCTCACCTTCGTGATTAATTTGAATTTGCACTGGTAGTAAGTTCTGCAGCCTTAGAGTCCTGCAGATGTTTTCATCGTGCAGCTGTAAGCGGCGTTGACTAGCGGCGTTCTTCGGGGTCGTCTGTAATAAAGCACGTGTTTCTGTTGCAGCCATGTGTCTCCCCATGGAACTGCGTGGCAGCAAGACGCAAGCTTCTGGTGTTGGCGCATCATTGGGAGATGAGTAATTCTTAATGTTTAATCAACGCTGAGCTTCGTGTGAGCGCTGAGAAGTTTTGAGCTGGAGCCCAGGAGTCGCTGGTCAGCTTTCAAATATTAGGAGCTGAAAAGACACCTGTGAACTTTCTGAGTGAATAAAGGAGCCAGCTGATGGGACGGGTCTACGTTTGGCCTTGGCTGGTGGTATCAGCTGTGGGCACGGGTTGTGCTTGGTCGTTGTGGTTTAAACGTAGAAGTGCAAGGACCAGAGTCCTTCCCCGACCGCGTCTGAGCCAGACGCTATCAGGCAAATGCTCTTTTTCACCCCCAACCCGCACAGCGGAAGGGAGTGGGAGAGAAGGTCAGCTGCTCTCCTCTCTCCACACCCACGGGCAAGTAGAGTAGATGTTACTCTCCTTTCTTTCTCTCAACCTTGAAAGGGCAAAGAGTAACCACAAAAAGGGAGCACAGCTTGAAGGAGGGGTGAATAATCCCAGCATGAAAAGATCATCATGAACACGGACAGTGTATCTTAGGGCTGTCCCAGAAGCACATTTACACAGTTTGGTGGATCCGGCCATTGAAACTGCACTTATTTCTGAAAAGCTGCCTGTGGTCCTTCCCTACCTCCCTGCCCCAAGAGCTGACCCGCCAATGCTCTGCTCAGCAACCTTCTCCTCCTTCTCCTCCCTGCACGCTCCAGGTTTGACTGAGAAGGCTCTGTCCTCCTGCCCGGGCTTGCCGGTACGCGGTGCTGCCAGTATTCCTGTCCCTCTGGAGCTACTGGTTTAAGTCCTGTGCTGGACACAGCCCCAGAGCCTCATCTGGTTTTAGGTGCCAACCTTTCACTGGGATCCAGAGACCAAAACATCTTCGAGTTGCTTTAGCCGTATCTTGTAACTACAGTGAAATATCACAGGAGAGCTAACCGGGCATCTTTCAGGGTTTCGTCACCTACGTCCTACCTGGCTGTCCTCGGTCACCACGTCCGCAAGTGGGGTAAGAACGGTGGTGTGGTCAAAATTCCCCTCCCAGCAAATCAGGGTTGACGGAGCGGAGCGGAGCGTGGGGCTTGAAATGGCTGCCAGTCACAGCTTCGGGGTCAGTGCAGTGTTTCCTATAGTACCTGCTCAGCAGAGTACTGAAGTACGGTAGAAATCAAATTCTGTGTCTAGCGCTATGGCAAGGTCTAAACTGCAAACCCTCACACGTGAGCGCTCCAGTGAACGCAGCCGCCGTGGCGGGATCTCTGATGGCGTGGGATGGAGAGCCATGTAGAGTCCTTGCCTTCCTGATTAAACTCCGTGCGGGAACAATTTCCCTACTGTAAAAATGAGAAAATGTGAATATTTGTTGCTGGGAAACACATTTTTTCACGACTCGGACAAGAACTGAGTGTGTAACCCAGCTGGAGTATTTAAAGAGGAACTGAAAGTATTTGAGTTTTTCAAACTTCACTTTTTGCTAATTTTGTGATCTCCATAAAAGATTATGTCAATGTTTTTAGCTAAAAAGCTACCTCTGCTCACCGTAAGCTTTCCTTCCCATTATTTTTACATAAGTCTCTTCATGAGATTCAAACGATTCTGAGAAATAAGATCATGTACTATGAAAGGTGCTTCTGCGTCATCCTCACATGCCAATCACAGGAGACTGATTTTCTGTCCCCATTGCACCGCCGGTCACCAAAACGTCCGGCACTATCGGCAGCCGGCACAGCGGAAAGCGGGGATAAAGGGTTAGAGTCAACGGGAGAATGAGGAGAGGACAGGTTACGCTGAGGTTTTATAAACTGGTGAATCTCAAATGAACTTTGTGTGATGGACTTCACCCTAGAGGACTTAAAAAGTGTTTCCAGCCATCTCAGAGCTGTTTGCGGGGGGGGGGTTGGGAGGGAGGCGAGGTGCTGGCAGGCTGAGAAAGGGGGAATAAAGGCTCCATTTTAAAAAAAAAAAAAAAAAAAAGGAAGGGCTTGGAAATTACAAGCCAATTAACTTCAGTTCCTGAAAAACAACATCAAAGAGACCATGGACTAAGTAATTGGGAAATCATTCGTAAGCAACTAAGAAGAAAACACGGAGATGAATACCAGCCAACGCGGATTTGTCAAGGACGAATGGTTTCACTTTAATCTCATTTCCTTCTGTGATGGGTAACAGGCCTCGCGGGGAAAGAAGCAATAAATATCATATGATAAGGCTTTTAACGCCTCCCCGCACCCCACAGCGGCTTCATCCCCACTGCCCGTCAGGAGCGATCCCCAGCCCGGGGACAGTCACCCGCGGTTTGCTGTCACCTGGGCTTCTGCACCCGCCTCTCGTGGGTTTTAATTTCAGTAATAACCCGGAGGAGAGAATAGAGAATTTAAATCCGGAGGGCCCGTGGAGGTGGCGAGGGCTAGGACTGGGGTAGGGACGGAGTTTCCAAACGACCTCGAGGATTTGGAGGAAAGGGCTGAACAATCCGTTGTGGCGCAGAAAGGACAAGGGCAGGGTCGCCCACCCGGGCAGGAATAATCGGGAGAAGCGGATGGGGAACAGCTGGCTCAGAAGCGGTTCCTTCGGCAGAAGTAGATCTGCAGCAATAGATGATCACAAGCTGGAAGTGAGTCCAGCAACGCCACGGCGCTGCAGAAGAGGCCAGAGGGGTTCAGCATCCTCTTCGGCACAGCTAAACCCTCGGGGAACACGCTCCCCATTTTTAGGCACTTCAAGAAAAATGAGGCTCAGTGGGAGAGAATCAGGTCTGGAAAATACCAGAGCTGACAAGTGGTTTAGTCCAGCGGGAAGAAAACTGAAAAAGAGATCTTTTCGGATACGTGGTCTGATGTGCGGAAGGGAATTTTTATCTTTACATCATTGATGCCTGGTGGATAAGGGAAAACGTAAAGATCCTTTTCCTACCAAACGTTACGGCTTCCAGTGCAAACGGTTGAGCTTACATGTCGCAAAACAGGCAATAAATAAATCGGCGGGAGACCTGTTGTTTTCCCAACATGTTTCCTAAACCAAATTCAGACTAAAACCAAACAAACCCACCCAATTCATCCAGGGCAAAAGGTCCCAAGGCAGACAGCAGCTCTGGAAACCGAGCCTCCTTTTAGGCTATCTTTCTGTTACCGTGTTAGATACTTTTAATTTCCTTTTTCCCCCATTCATTTCCAAAGTCGACTGTGAAATTTCCAGCTCACTGCTTTTTTAAAATCCCATGTTCAACAGGAATCTCTTAGTTTTAAGAGTAATTTGGTGGAGAATGGTGCGGAATATCGTAACCGGGGCTGCCTGCAGCAGTTGGGATGTGTCTCTACGGACACATCCTTGTTCCGGCAAGTTCCTTTCTGGACCACCTTTAATAACAAGATCAGCTGTCGTTGATTTTAATAACATTTTGCTTTGAAAGAAACAGCATACAGGTGGTAATATTTTGATTAAGAACGCTATTTCATTCTCAGTGTGAAACTACCTTTATTTTATTTTTAAATAAAATAGAGAACTAACAAGCGACAGAAATGGAAACGGTATTTTGGTATTACAGAAAGATGGGGTTTGGTTGGCAAGGTGGTTTCTTTGGTGGGTTGGGGTTTTTTTTCCATTACATTTCATTTCAAATGAAACTTCAGGATTTGCCCTTTCATTCTAATTCAAAGTATTTCCCCCAGATGACCAGTCATTCCCACAAAATTATGAAAATAAATGGTTTCCAGGCGATTTCCTTTCTTTATTAACACCTCAGCCTGCCACGTTGGAGGGAAAAGTGAAAAAGCTGATTTTTTTTTAATGAAGAAACGCTCCACAATCATACACTCTGTTAATATTTATTGCTGTAACAGAAATTATCACAGCAAAGACAAGGCTTGCTGGCAGGAGGAGCTCTGTCAGCACTGGCATCGAGGTCTGACTTTGCGCTGATCCTTTACTCTTAAAGGAATTTCATTCTGGAGATCGGCTTCACCCCACTTTCTGCGTGGGGATTTCTGCGATTTCAGCAGCCGGCACAGGCCCCTCCTGCTGCCTTTCAAAGCAGCAGCGGCTTTGCCTGGCTTAAACTCATGGGCTGAGGGCAGAGACTGTCCGTGATCTCCCTTTCCGTGATTTCCTGCTGGAGAGCTACTTCAGCACAACCCTCCGAAATCCATATCCCCCAGAGGAAACTGGATCACAGCTGTTTTTTGCCGGGAGGGGGCAAAGACGGGAAATCTGTTATCGCTGCATCCTGCGTCCGAGCGGAGAGTTGGGTTCAGCTCAGTTCAGGCTGCCAGAGGTCTTCTGACTCTGAGTCACCATCCCTGGAAGTATTTAAAAGACGTGTAGATGCGGCGCTTAGGGACATGGTTTAGCGGGCACGGGGGTGTTGGGTCGACGGTTGGACTCGATGATCTTAGAGGTCTTTTCCAACCTTAATGATGCTATGATTCTTTGCGAAATGAACCCCTACTTGCCAGCCCTACACCTTCGGCTTGTTTTTAAAAGCACGAGGCTCGGCTTGATGGAAATAAAGCAAGGTTTGCAGCCCTCTGCAGTCACCAAATTCAAATCCCTCCCCCTGTGGCTGCTCAGCCTCGCATTTCAGTGGTTAGGACATACTGTTGAGCGTCCAAACCCACGCTGTAGCTGTGTTCCCGCTATTCGTGGTGCGTGCGATTGAAAAGATGGGCAGGACACGGTGCCAAACCAGAAGGGTTGAGAAGCGCCGGGTGAAGGGTGACACCCAGCCGTGGGTTAGCAAACCCAAAAGGCAGATTTGATGGAAACCTTTTAGCCGCAGTGAGAGCTTTTCACAAAATCTCAGTTTAACTAAGCTTGAAAGTTGCAGAAGTTAAAAAAAAACCAACAAAAAAACCCCAGCCAAACCACGCCGAAGTCAACAATCGTTTGCTTTGACATTTGTTCCCGGGCGCTCCCCAACCCCCCCGCTTGGGAAACTGCCTTGTCGGTCACGGGGAGACACTGCCCGCTTCCCCGTGGGTGGGAAGAGACGGGGCGGGCGGGCTGCGCTGCCGGGCTGCGGGGCGGGCCCGGGGGCGGCCCCACGCGGGACCCAAAGCCGGTTCCCGTTCGCCCGCCCCGGAGCTGCTGCCGCTGCCCCGCGACATGGACTGCGGCGTGATCACCTCCAAGACCGTGCTGCTGTTGCTGAGTCTCGCCTTCTGGGTACCGCGACGGGATGCTGGGACCCCGGGGGGGGGGGGGGGGGGGGGGGCGGCGGGGGGGGGATGTGGACCCGGACCCGGACCCGGACCCACGTGGTTTACGTGGGGGTTGCTGTCCCGGGTGTTGGGTGCGATGATGGGCGCTGGCAGAGGGAGACGGTGCTGTGGGAGCTGACCGTGTTCTGCTTACCAGAGTTAATCGGGCATTTAGTTTACCGGTGTGCAGGTGACTCGTAATCATTTCTATAGGTAACCCTACGTAGATATTTTTAAAGAACAAGAAGATTTGGGTTGTCGAGTTTCTGGAAAAAAAAAATGGTGTTGGGGTTTGGGGTTTTTTTTGCGGGGCGTTTTTAAGGTAGTAGGTTCTTTCGTAGTGTTTTTAAAGGCGTGTCATTAAAGCAACCTACAAGCTAACTTCGTGGTGGGAAACAAACGAACGGAGCTGTTTGTTTGGCTGCGGCGGGGTGAGGGCATTACACAGGGGCTGCCCTCCCAGTTCAGGGGGAGGAAAATGGCCGAGAACTTTGTTCCAGCTACGTTTTGGTACAATTACACCTTTCTAAGCCACTTCCTCAATAATTACTTACAAGCAAGCAAAAAAAAAATGAGGGTGGGGTTGCGTACTTTTTAGCCTAACCCATCTTGGTTTGCGGGGGGCTCAGCATCGGAGGCTCGTGGCACGGCAGCCTCGTGCCGGTGACAGCGGAGCCTGGGGTAGGTGGCCGCTCAGAAGAGGTGGTGGTTGTTCTGGTAACCAGTCCTTGGCTTTTCCCCTGTTTTGGGGAGTTTTCGTAACACACACACCCCCCGTCATCAGCCAGGGAATTGCGTGCTGCTCTCAGAGAAGGGGCCCAGTGAAACCTCACGTGTATCGGTAGCGTGATTTGGGCAGTCACATCTGCTTTGTAGCACTCGAGTATTTTCAAAACACTGTTTTACACAGGATGTTTTCAACGTGCCGGTGACAGCCCGGGTTAGGGCTCAGCAAAGCGGCACCCCCCCCACACTCTGCTCTTCCCCCGTGGCCCGGCCGAGCAGGGCTGGGTAACGGGGAAGGCAGAGGGCTTTTCTGAAGCAAGGAAGAATTAAAGAGAAGAACCAGAGGTTTCCCAAAGAGAGAAGCTACATGGGGGGGGGGGGGGTGGGGGGGGGAAGGAAATACTGCTTGAATTAAACCCTGGGGTCTCGTGGGGTGTTGTGCCCTGTTTTGTAAATATGGGACTTGCTGCTGGTTGTAGTGAGGAGCTTGCCCCCTTCCAGCCCTGTGCCTCCTTTAGGGGGGGTTCAGCAGAATTTATGGCTGCGTGTGTTCCAGGTAACTCTCGTATCGCTAGCCTGAGCAGCGCGGGAGGCCGTGTTTACTGCTGCACATCAAGTAATGTGATCTTACCGCGTATGTTTGTCGCGTGGAGGTTTTTTTGAAATACCTGCAGAGAAACTGGGGAGCATCCCACTGTGTGTGTGTGTGTGTGTGGAAATCCCCTGCGCTTTAGCTCAGGTGTACCTCAGATTAGCATAATCGCTTGGCTTTTAAAAATCAAACAGCCTTATGTCCTCCTAGAAGTGTCTCTGGTACCTTTTCTTCTGCTGTAGGGGAACTCTCTAATCGTGATTGAAGCCATTAGGTCATCTGGATCCACGGACGATCAGTAGTTATCCTTCCGCATGTCTATAGCCTCTGAATTTGGGGTGACCCAGACCAGCCCTTTGTTTTTTACCTTAGGAAGAGCAACGCAGCCCCAAAGCCTGCGGCATTTAGACGCTGCTGCCATCATAACGTGTGGTAATCGCATTCCTGCAGCAGAACTGCAGAACCTGGAATTCAGGTTTTAGGAGGGTGGGGAAAGAGGGAACTGACTCTTTTAGGCTCTTTCAGAACATTTCTAACAGTTGGGGCTCTACCAAGCACAAGGCTCCAGATCATTATCAAAACACAAGATTTGCAAGGAGCATTAGACTTCTTCTCTAAGGAGTAATTCGTGCTCAGGCATTGCTTGCTGCAAATCTTGCCTAGCTTGGAAGTGATTATGGAAAATAATTCACCACCTGCGTATTCAGCAGCCAGTGCAGTTACGGTGCTTTGACAAAGGTTATTGCTTAGAAATGTCCTGAAAAGGCAATGAATCCTCTCTTGGATCTCTGATCGTTATCGTTGTGCAGGAGTGAAGAAAGACAGATTTTCCAGAATGACAAATAGGGGCTTCCTAAATGAGGTGAAAAAGCAACTTCTCTCTTACCCACCAGGCTCAGCATCGTATCTGCAGGTCATTCTGCTATGGGGATGAGACTGGGGGGCTGTAGGTATGCATAACCCCCACAAGCAAGGCATTGATTGAAGCTGTTTTAACTACACAGTTACCAAGGCTGGCACTTCAAGCTGTAGGAGATCTGCCCACCTCTAATTTTGCTTTTTAGCACCTACTAATTAGGTCCAAGTGTGTGGTTATTTTGATAAATGGGTGTTGGCCTCTTCTAGGTGAAGACAGGATGCTGGTTTAACTCAGGTAACCTAAAAGAGGAAGAGTCGGAGGAGACTCTGATATTCTTGGCAATGTCTTGTGAGGGGACTTGGCTTGTCACTAAACAGATCTCTGCTTCCAGAGCGGGTTTGGCATCCACTAGGAGTCCTGTGGACTTCCTCGCCAAAAGGCCACCTTACATGTCACTGCAGCCTTGCCCAGGTTCCCCATTCACTTTTTATCAGAGGCAGGCACATCCCCAGCCTTGCTTCACTTGCCTGACAGCAGAGAGAAGGATAAAGGTAAGTTATTGCCTGGGTGGTTTTAGCAGGACCGGTGGCTTTGAGAGAGCAGAATTTGATCTGTTGACAGCAACGGGACTGTCCAAGGAGGGGAAGCCCAGGAGAGCGATCCCAGCGCTGGTCCCTGGCAGGGTGTGCTCCACCTGCGAGCGATGAGGCCGGACTCGGATTTCCCCAGCCGATCCCTGGCTCCCTCTGCGCCCGCACGCGCTCGGGGTGCGTTGGAGCCGATCGCAGGTCGTTCGGGAGCTTTATTGACTCTTCAGAAAACCCGGCTGGGTTCTGCCTCTTTGCTAACAAGAGGTGTGAACTACAGTTCCTGCGTTGGGATTTGGCTCCGGGTGGTTGCAAGGGTCATCCATTGACTGGAGAATAGAGAGGGGCTTTGCCTTCCCACCTGGTCCCTGTTGAGAATGTCCCAGCACTGCAAAGCTCACGGTGGCCGACTGTCCCCCATCTCCCTTCTCCACCCTACGTCAGGTGGTTTTTGCAAATACCTTTGGATTTGTGACCCAGGAGTTTCCAGTGAGCGTGAATCAAATGTGCTCTGGGGTATTAGTGTCATCTCTGCTTTGAGGAGATACTCAGGCTGGCCTGGGCATCCAGGAGTATTTGTCTGTCTGGTCTGTGCTTAATCCATCTCCTTTGCCCTTGGTGCATCCAAGACCAAAAGCTACTTGTTTTCAACCTTACAGTGGTTTGCTGAGTGATGTGAGAGGGTGCACTGGAAGCTCAAGCAGTCGCAATATTGCTGCGGTATCACTTTTAAATAATTTTTAGTAATTGGGAGGGATAAATGTATCTGTAAAAAAAGTTCCTGCGTTTGTGAGTGGTTTGGAATCACTCACGCCGGTGATGGGCAGTTTGGGAATGAAACCTCAGTCAGAGAGAAATCAGATGGATACTTAAAAAATAAATTAAAAACCCCAGTGAGGAGGAGACTTTTTAATCCCTAGATGGAATTGAAAATGTAGTGAATAGCAAAGGTTACGTTGGAGATTATTGGTGCTAGAAACACATTTATTTTTAAGGATGGAGGTATTCTCCAAAGAGTCATTAGAGGTCTGGGTGTCAGCAGCCCTGTGACCTGTTTCTCACCTTTCCTCCATCTGTTCTTAGGCAAATCCTTAATCCTGCCTGTAGCTGCCCGCTGCGCGTGACAGTGGGGGACAGGCAGCTCTGCCGGGTGTTAACGCTGTGTGTGATACTTGACAGGAAGATGGAGGAGCTGTGGAAGCTCTCCTCCCCGCTCCGGGTCAGGGAAACGGTGCTGATCGGCCGCGGATCAGGCTCAGTCTGACTCACAGCAGCCTCCATGGTGGAAAAAGCTGCTTAACCAAGAGCTGTTCTGGTTTTTTTTTTTAGCACATCCAGCAAGTAAAGCTGTGGTCATTCATCCACTTCTGAAAGTGCTCGGGACAGGCTTCCCCCCGGGCTCCTTCTTTCTGCCCCTCTGATGGAGCTGTAGTACTGGCTGGGGTCCCTTGGGACCGACAGAGTGAAGAGCCGGGGAGGGCTGGGGGACGTCTTGACCCAGCGTGAGGAGTGTTGGGTGGGAAGTGGAAAGTGGTGGGTTCGTTTCCAGCTCTACTGTGAACTCGTTGCTGAACCGTGGGGGGGCAAAAACAGCCGCGTGAGCTGGAGGGGTCACTGGACGGGGCTGATGCCAGGGCTTGGTACCGGACCCGGGCACTTTGGCGTGATCTACTTGAGCGTGCCTTGAAAGGGCAAAGTTCCTCCTTATTTCAAACTACTCTGCCCAAAATCAGGAAGCAGAACTTAACTGACTTTCAGGAAAGCGCGCTTTGCTGTATGTGTGGCGGCCTCACAGACAAAATTAAAACGAAGATGTTGGTGCTGTGTGGTCGGGAAAGGAGAAGTGTTCAGATGGTGATGCAGATACAGTGTGAGCAACTTTACCCTTTTCTGTGTGCTTCTGGGGAATAAGTTTCGTCTGACTGTCCCCAGCGGTCCCCGAGGCTGTGAAAAGGCTCCTGTTGGATGGCCGGGCTATGGATCCGGCCCTCAATGCACGTTGGTCCCTTCGCAAGTCTCATCGTTTGCAGCTCTCCAAAACCAGAGGCTGATGTTGTAGAAGTGCCTCTGATAATTACAGCTGCTCGAGAGGTCCCATTTTGTTACCCCTCTGCAGGAAGTTCAGATCTTGAGGAGACCTTATCCAGGGGGACTAGAAAGGGGCTCTTTCCTGTAGTTGATGTATGAACCAGGTATTTCCTTCATTTTTCCCCAAAAGCGTGGCACTGCCAAGCTGCGTTTGCTTGACCGTGGAGCTGGCAGGATCCCTTTGCATCAGGAGAATCCCAACCTGCGCTTTTCCTTACGGGAAGAGGCACACAACTGCCACGTGGTCCTGCTCCCCACGTCCCTTCCCTTTTAGCTGGGTGACAAGCAATATTTCAGGGCAGATTAGAGGCGTCTGCCCCGTTACCAGCTCGGAGAAGTTTCCCCAGGCTTTAGGATTAGCTCCACTGTGGTTTAGGTGCACTTCTTTGCTGTTTGGTTTGTAGCTCGCGAGGTGGAAGTCGTGGGATCTGGTGGCTAAGCCAGGGACAGCTTATTAAGGAGCTAGGGTGGTTCTGAAAGCAAATATTGAACTAGAGGGTGTTTTGTGTCTGAACTGGCTGTTCAGATCCAAAACAGCTTGGCAGCGGCTGATAAATCCATCCATGCTCAGCTGAAGTTATACTCGCAGCAGGCTCTTGCCCTGCAGTCTGTGTCTGTATTTCGGGAGAATAAGAGTGAAAAGGGTGGTGCTGTTTTCTCGTAATAGTGGTCCTGTTGTCCTCAGAGGTGCGTGGTGCTCTGATTTTGATTATCACCAGCACACTGACCCCAAGGCAGAGGTTTAAGCTTTAGAAGTCAGGATTTGGGGCAGGATTCCTTGCTTTTGCACTGATGTGCAGTGTCTCTACGAGGACATCCCACCACAAGCTTCGTAGGATACGTGCTGCCTTTTAGGGATGGGAGGATAACCCCGGAGTTAGCCTTGGGCAACAGAAGAAGACATGCTTGGACAACTCTAAGGAGAACATTTATTTAATATAGCTTGAAAACAAACCCACTAAAACCAGAATCCCCTCTTGAGTGTGTGGGTTTGCAGCATGTAAAAACTGCAAGTAGATGTTGATTTAGTTGTTGTTTTTTTTTTTCCCCTGAAAGAAAGCCACAGGTTTTCAGAGCCTTTTGGCTGTTGCTGGTTGTTTTCATTTGAGGAAGAAAAGGAAAAAGCAAGCGCTTCCCACTGTACCCGCCGAGCAGCCCTGCGGTGTGTTTTGAAGGCAAGCTGAAACATGCCCCGTAGTTGCACATCGCAGCTGAATATTTAGATATAATGTACTTTGAAGAGTCTCCCATGGCTTTGTGTAAGTACGGTCAGTACCATTTTGTTGGTTAGGTCCTATCTCTGTACCTCACATGAGGAGACTGTGGTTTAAAGGGTTTAAAATTGTGGCTAGTGACTGGCACGAGATCAGTGATAAGTCTCTCCTGGGGCTGTTGGTGCTGCTGGCAATCGAGGACAACCTGGTAGGGGCTCACAGCTTTGGTGCGTTTTGCTCTAATCCAAAGCCAACTTGCTGAGCTCAGTATTTTTTATTATTTTGCAAATCAATGTTTTCACAACTTGAGTCTGAGGGAACACAGAAATGTGTGCGCTAGGTTTTTAAATTGCTGATTGCTTTTTTTCCCAGTAGAAAGAAGTGGAGAGAGACTTGAAGCTATGGGCTTCCAAGGCCTCAGAAGCTAAAGGAGCTGTGTAGAACAGTGGGGAGCAGAGCAGAGCCGTGCGTGTCCTGGAAAGCAGCTTGGCAGAAAAGGCCCTGGGGCTCCTGGTGAGCACCAAGCTGACCATGAGCCAGCAATGTGCCCTTGGCTGCAAGAAGGCGGAGGGTGCCCTGGGCTGCATCAGGAGGAGCATTGCCAGCAGGTAGAGGGAGGTGGTCCTTCCCCTCTGCTCAGCACTGGTGAGGCCATGGCCGGAGCGCTGGATCCAGTGCTGGGCTCCCCCGTAGAAGAGAGACAGACATACTGGAGAGAGGGCAATGAAGGTGATGAAGGGACTGGAGCCATCTCTCCTGTGAGGAAAGGCTGAGAGAGCTGGGACTGTTCATCTTGGAGAAGAGAAGGCTCAGGGGGATCTTACTGATGTACATAAATACCTGAAGGGAGGGTGCCAAGAGGACGGAGCCATGCTCTTCTCAGTGGTGCCCAGTGACAGGACCAGAGGCAATGGGCACAAACTGAAACACAGGAGGTTCCCTCTGAACGTCAGGAAACACTTTTTCATTGTGAGGGTGACCGAGCACTGGCACAGGCTGCCCAGAAATGTGTTGGAGTCTCCATCCTTGGAGATATTGAAAAGCCGTCTGGACGTGGTCCTGGGCAACCAGTTCTAGGTGGCCCTGCTTGAGCAGGGGGTTGGACCAGATGACCTCCAGAGGTCCTTTCCCACCCCAACCCTTCTGTGCTCCTGTGACCTCGTACTGCACGAGTGCGTGGCCAGCCTGTCCGGCGGCGGCCGGGAGCTGCAGCACATGGTGGGTACATCCCCTCCGTAGCAGTTGTTGCCTGCGTGGCCATCTGATGCTGACGGGCATGCTGGAGCCTGCCCGCTGCTCTGTGCCGCAGGTGGAGGGTCACACGCAGTCCTGGATGAAGCCAGATCACACAAGTGCAAAAATAATTGATTGATCGTTCAGAGAAATGAATACCGTAAGCGGGGTAGGAAATGGTAGCTGAAGCCAGGAGGTCCCTTCCAGCTGGCAGAGTTTTAAACCCGGGACAGGAAAAGGGAGAGGAATCTGTGCAAGTGGGATGGGAAGTGCTGAGCTAGGGTTGCCCTAATTGCTGGGGATAAAACAGCTCTGCCTCCGGCCAAGGGAGACTGTCAGGTCTGGGGAGCTGCATGGTCCGTATGGGCCAAGTGGTGTTTTAAACAGGACTTGTACAGTCGTTAAAGTGAGCACAAAATGAAGAAGGCTTTCTCGGAAGTCCTCAGCACCTTTGTTTTCCCCCGAAGTCACTAGAAAACCTATTGACTCCTTGGAAATGGAGTAATGCAGCAGTTAGGGAGGACTTGAAAATCTGGTGGCGAATGGAAGAATAAAACTTGTAGTACGGTAAAGCAGCGAGGGAGTCAGGGTAATTCCCCTTGCCACGCATGCTGGCTGTTGGGTAATAAAATAAACTATTTATGGAGGAAATATTGTGCAACCCCTTTTGAGCAGAGTATTTGCCTGTCAAAGTAAATCAAAAACCTTTTTTGCACACAAAAAACCCAAAGACAAAGGAGTGTCTTTGGGTTAACGCCTGCGTTAAGGCGGGGGTGTGCAGCTGTAATTGAGACCAGTGTTGCTGGGGCTTGATTCTAGATATGGGGGGGCATGGGGACAGCACAGCAGTGGCAAAGACTTGGCAAACTAATAATTGAAGATGATATCCTAATTAAAATTGCTGAAAAGGTGATAGGATCCCAGTGACTGTAGTTGCTGGATGTGGAGGCAAAATATCAGCATCAGGTATTGTACTGGGTGAGGTGCTCTGACTTAAATCACTGCTATGCAAAGATGCTGGTGAAAAAAGTGGTTTTCAAGCCTTAAAATTAACTAAAACACCTCCGTGAGCTGATTGTCTAATGAAGAACTAGAAGGGAATGGTTCAGAAAGTGTTTGTGTGGATATTGATAGTTCTTCCAGTAGGTATTTGTAGTAGTTTGCTGCAGAAAACAACTGCTATTACTCTTTAAAGATAAACAGTATTATTTACCGTATCTTTCTTTGCCCATAAAACGTTAATGATATGGGACAAAGTTAAATCAGCCCGAGTTTTGTGCTGTGGCGGATGTTAGTGCTGGCCCTGGGGAAGTCCTCTCTGATGTGGGAGAAATGCCTTTAAGTCTCATTGTCTCAGTTCTTTTACTGTATAGAGGATGCATCTTGCTGAACGCACTTGTTGGGTGAATTTGCAATTTACCCTGTTCTTACAGCTTTTGCTTTTAACGCTATAGCTTTGTTACTCTGTGTTTAACTGACCAGCCTTTTAAAAAGAAAATCCTATGCTGGTCCACATTAACAGACCAAATGATCAAATCAACACGCTGAAATTGGAAGATGCTGGGAGAAACCTTCCAAAAAAAAAACAAACCCAAAACCTCAAAACAACAAACACTGCCTTTTAATTTCATAGCTAGTAGTTTGGCTCTTTTGCTGTATTGTGTTTAGGTTTGGTGGGAGGAAGAAAGAAGCCTATGCTGATAAACGCAAATAAACACAGACCTCTGTTCCCAGCCATCGCGTAAGGTCAACTTATTAAAACAAAGAAGGGAAGGTGGAAAAGTATCTGCTCTGCCTGACTGATAGATGCAAATTTTGGGGTTTCTTTTATTTTTCTCTTTCAGAGCAGTTGTATAGAGGGAAGTTTAAGGGGCTCCTCCTATGGCTGTGACAGTGGCAGAGTGTCGTGAAGTATTTGCATGGCCATATAGAAGGGCAGGGGCTCGTGGTCATCAGCATATAAAAAAAATTACCCTTCTGACGGTGGGACGCAAGGTAAAAATCTTGCTGTGCTTTTTAAAAATATATAAAATCTACTGTTTTCCAACGGCTGTCCTGTTCCGCATCAGTGAGACAGCTCGGGCTCCTCGTAGCCATCCAGTCTTAGCCCCTTCTGTTTCACGGGCGAGGTTGAATATTCACGGTGCTGTGCGTGCATTATGCGGCTGGGGAGAGTTCCAGCTTGTTATATACGTTCCTGCAGCAGAGCACCACTGTATACCTGCCTCCGCGGCTCAGCCCGCCGGGCTAAGCATGGAAGAGGTGGGTGAAGTTGATTCGGTGAGTAACCCCGCCCAGGTCCTGCCCAAACATCAGCTTAGGAAAACCCGGTTGTTACGGCTTTGCTTTCTTTTCGCTCAACCCCAACAAGGAGTTCATTGTTGGCACTCAAGCAATTTAAGATCTCTGCTTTCTGTCAGGGGCGTGGGATATGAAAAAGCAAGTAATTCTGGCGTTAGGGCCTTGAACGATGCGAGCTGTGGTGGGTGAGACAGCAGAGACGGTCATGGCTTTGTCACTCAGCTGTGAAAAGGGACTTTCTTGCAAAATTTCCATTTACCTCATCTCTTCAGCTTGTCTTATGGGTATCGCCAGCATTGTAAAGAAACACCAGCAGCCTTTCCTGGAGCCCCAGTGAGTCAGTCGGGGATGTTTGGGGCGGAAGGGGTAAGATTAGGATGTTCTGCTTGCCGTCGCTGGCGGACCACAGCAACGTGCAGGCAGCGATGCAGCCCCACGGACCAGGAGAACTGGTTCTCCCCTATCAGCCTTGCATCACTCCTTGGCTGCCTGCGCTGGGCTTTGTGCCAGCTGCATTGGGCCAAGCCTCTCCGTGCATCGCGTGATCCTACTCTGCGCTGAATTTTTCTGAAAGTGAACTTCCGAGCAGGAGACTAAAAAAATTGCAAAGAACAATAACAATTTCTATTATTAATTTCTCAGAATAATCCCGGCAACCTTGTATATAATTTTAGATGTGTTTAATCATGAAGAATTATTTGATCCAAAAGTAATTGCTTAAACTGGCCTTTGTATTTGTGAAAGATTTTTTTTTTTGAGACCCAACAGAAACTTTACACTTTTTACTCTTGACTTAAGGCCTGTCTTCAGCAGTGCAAAGGACATTTCTTGTTGTACTCCTCTTCTAGACAAGTTTCACCGTAGATCTAGGAATGGGCTGAAGGTTTTGCAATGTTGGGGGAAAATGCCTCCACTGGATTTTGAACTTGCCTTAAGTACTGGGAAGACTTAATTTATATTAATTTATCTTCGCTTTCAAAGTTTGGCTCTGGGACTCAACTGCAAAAATAAAACAAGGAACAGATCGTTACCTGAAATGCCTTCCAGTCCTGAGTGACCCTGCTCTTCAGGCTTCAAAAGCTTCACTTTGAATTAAAAACCATGGGTGAAGTCGTGGCTGTTTCTCAGTTTGTGGGGGAAAAAATGTGAACTTCCTTTAAGCTAGATCTTTACCCCAAGTCTTTTATTTTTACCTCATTACACTTCCTTTTTCTGCTTGGAAGCAGAAGTTCGGAAATTGTTGCCGCAGACCTCTTGCTGGCTGTGTTTCGTCTCTGGCCAGAACCCAGACGATCCTGAATGTTGCAATAAAACCTGCTGTGATAGTGCCAGTCTCTATTTGCATTGATAAAGTTTGGGCAAGAATCTCCTTGAACTCAACGCTGGACCCTCTGATGTTGGCTTACTGTCATGGAGCTTTGCTAGCCCTGGCTTTATAGGACTTCTGTGAATTGGCTTCACAGTGTGTTTTTGAATTTGTGGTAGCCTTTACTAGCAATGAGGTTTTTCTTAGTTTCCCACAGTTGGTCCGTCTTCAGCATTTCCTGTGCGTGCTTCCTTTGCATTGTGTCTTGAGCACGCTCAAAATGGGTAGAAAGCCGGGCGTAAAGTAGAGAGGAGAGATGAAGAATGTGTGTGTTGTCTAAATCACTCGCAGAAGGATAATGGAAATATTGGAGGATTCTTTTGTGTAAAACACCCTATGGGAAGATTAAATTGTGATGCAGATGGTCTTTAGACCGTCTTTAGAAGTACAGAACTACTTGCCAAGGCTGGGACTAGAGTTACGCAAAAGAGCAGGGCTTGACATTCTCTGAAGATGACGAACGATTACCTTTGCACTTTGCACATTAACTTTTACACGTTAACTAAGTCACAAAGCTGTTGCGTTGTGCACGTTTTGACATGACATTGTTGCTGAATGCGGCTGACTCATTTACTTGCCAAAAACATGGCTTATGCTTTATTTGTACCCTGGCTATTCAGCCTGTGCTGCCTTTCCTGCGGTAAAGTCGCCCCTGCTCCGTTTCCCCGGGGACTGCCTTCCTCCATCATGAACCTTTCTGAGGGTCTCGCAGTCCTTCTGGTTTTCTCCTGGGGCTGTGGGCAACTCAGCGGTTGACGACAACTGCGGTGGGACGTCCCAACCTGGGCGCTGAGCTGCACCAAAGGCTGATGGCCTCAGGAAAAATGTTCTCATTAGTGGCTGTGCCCAGATGCAAGCGCCTGGTTTAAAAGTGCACGTGCAGGAAGCTTCGTGCTGCTGGTGGCCGGCTCCACCTTTGGCTTAGGGTGACTACCCGGGAGTACTTTCTCTAGCCTGGAATTTGTAAAGCCATAACTCAGCTCTGCGTTAGGTTTGTGGTGATGGCAGCAGCAGAGAGACCAAGGAGGTGATCTGGGGCACAAGCACAGTGGCCGAGAGCATCGCCATGTTGTGTCTGTGTTCGTGGTGGAGGATTGTGACTTGGTGCATGCTGGGGAGTCATGGTGCACCTGCCTGAAATTCCCCAAAAACCCAAGAGACCAGAATACCACTACTTTCCAGCCATACCCATGTTTACCAGGAAGGCTTCAAAACGCAGCGACAAATGCGGTCAGGGGTTACAGTCAGGACGGGACGACTATGACGCTAACTGTGGCATTGTTCACGTAATTTTTTTTGTCATGCAAAAGTCAACCCAAAGCATCATGCTGTTCTGCTGTGGTCACGTGGATGTTTTCCACGGCTTCCATGGGAGCGGGGGCCAAACTCTGAACCCTTTTAGGAACTGTATGAGCTGCTTTCCGAGCTGGTGCTGGCCCAGCTGAGCAGGGCACTTCTGTGGTTAATAAAAGCTCCTGCATCTCGTCTTCGATCTTGTGTCCTGAGTGGCCGTGATCCGATTCAGGATTCACAATGCTGTGTTCATTAGATTTGGGATAATCTAATGAGCACAAAAACTACGAAGGAATAAGCAAAAAGTTATAAACTAGATGCAGAGTATATATTTTCCTGATATCTCACTTTGTAGGGGACTTGCCATATCTGAGCCCCAACACAGCAGGATCTTGCCTGACGTGTGCTGAATGTCTCTAAGTGTTAGTTTGATCCTGGTTTCATCACTGGGTGCATCTGATCCTGGTAATTTAGAGGTACAGGCAGTGTCCAGGAATGCGAGAGTGGTGTGGGATGAGAGCTGTCTGAAATGAAGGATGTTGCCTGCACTTGGAGGTAATTGAAGGGCAGGCACCAGACCTGGCTGGAGTGGAAGGAGCCAAACAAGGTAAAAGAATTAGCAACTCCTAGCTCCAGTGTGAGGAATGTTTGATTTAATTAAAACGTACAGCACCGGGGGAAGTAATGAACTGCTTGTAAGCTGCATGATGAAATCCAGCTGTAGTCTGTTGAAAACAAACAGACTGGTTTCCCTCGAGTTTCCAGAACATGAGTATGGACAGTCCTTCATTTTTACAGGCGTCGTGTTGTGCTGCAGGATTATGGGGGGTGGATGAGCGGTTGTAACTCTTGAGAGAATTTTTTTATGCCATTGGTGAGGCATTGGCAGGGCATTGGTGAGCCTGTCGGTGTTATTTCCAGGGCTGTACCCAGTTCTGCGGATAACAGCCGTCGGTCTCCAGGGCTGCTAGTTGGGCAGCTGTCACTGGTGCACTGTATGTTGGCCTCAATTGGCAAAACATCCTTTTGGAGGAGAGTTTATTTTAGAAGATGCAGAAATCTGTTCTCTCCAGGAAAAGGAGGGACTGTTTTTGCTGAGATCAAGAACATTTGTGCTTGTCTTAGTGGTTAATGCTCCTGTGAGAGTGGAAAGGATGAGTTTTTCTCACAAAAAAAAAAAAAGCCCCAAACCAACAACTCACCCCTGTGGTGATCATCTTAAAAGTTGTTCCCTCCAAATGCAGTGTTGGGTAGGACGTAGGTGATGTTGGGTAGGAGGTGTGAACTTGGCCCTTCTGCAGAGACACTGGCTGATGCACACGAATAGACTCCCGTGTTTCAGCTCGGCTAAAGCAGTGCTTCATTAGTAGAGGAGTGATTCACGGGAAGTGAATTTTGTCTTCTCTGTGTTAAAGTTTGAATGGGTAGCTAGTTTCACATGCAGCACTTTTTTTTTCTAGATCTTTGCATACTGTAGTCATTACTTCTAAAGTTGAAATGTTAATTGCACAGTTACAAAAAGGTCCATATTTAGTTTCCTGGGCAGATGCTTAATAAATAACTGCTAATAACTTTCTCTATTGCATTTCAGGCAGCAGCAGCTGGTCTCAGCTATGTTGGGGCATATGTCATTAACACCTACAAGAGCTACGACAACTTTCTGCAGGACAAGTATGCTGTGTTGCCAGCCGTGATCATTATTTGCGTTGCTGTGGTAATGTTCATCATTGGGTTGATCGGCTGCTGTGCCACCTTCCGGGAGTCTCGAGTTGGTCTAGGGCTGGTGAGTGTTGCACGGTCTCGCATGTCCTCTTCTTCACCCTGTTGCATGATATGGGGGGTGCTACGCTAGACCTTCTCAGGATGCACGGAACATAAAGTAAAATATTATTTTGAAATATACTGCTGAAGCACCGCTCCATCGTGGGAGTTATGTACCGCTGTGACGCACTGATTGATGGGGAGCGAGGTGCAGGCTAAATTATTAGCTGCACTGCCTTTGTGCAGACAAATACCCACAGTCATGGGCAGTTTCATGGCTCTGCCTCAGCTAGCTTGCTGGAGATAAGTGTGGAGAGTAGCAAGTTTTGAGAAGGAGGGTGACGGTGAGGGAACAGGAAGAGATGTGAACTTCCAAAGCAAGCAAAAAAAAAAAAGGGGGATTTTTCTGCTGATTTTAGTTCTCTGAATCCTGAAAGTATGCCCCCACTTCTTCTAGAATGATTTTTAAAAACCCAGAGAGGTTCAAGCTGAGTAACTTCGGGCTCCCAGCTCATGCCTTGAAGGCAATATGAGCTCAGCAAGCAGTGCCCAACGTACCTAACTAAGCTGCTGGTTTATTTGTGCAGTGTCCTGTTCGACAGCCTCCTTGTGAAGTGTTTTGTAGGCTCTTCACACAGATCACATCATGGCAGTGTTCAGGAGACTGCCCCCATTGGGCACAGATCCTGTGGAACCACAGTCACAGTCCCAGCCGTGCACAGTAATCTCCTATTCTAAATTATTTTCTGGAAATTATTTTGATTGGAGAGGCAACAACAGATAACGATAACTTAACACTATAAATTAATGTGATGGGTAATGTGCAATTGAATTCAAATGCTGTGGAATTCTTCCTTACAGTCTCTCTCTTTTAATTTCAGTTCTTGGCCATTATCCTGGTTATCTTTATTGCAGAAGTATCTGCTTTTGTCCTGGGATTTGTTTACAGAGAGAAGGTAAGCAAAGAATTAGCATCTCTATACTAACCTAAAAGTAGAGAATAGATCTTGTGGTGTTAGAGCATTCCAATATATCCAGTTTTCTTGCACTTCATCCCCTATCCTGCAATCTGCAGGGCGAGTGGGAATGGCGATGCCACCATCCGGTACGTGGATCAGTCTCAGGAACATGGTGAAGGCATAAAGTACCTGGCAGGCATCGCAACAATCTCTAAGTTGAATTAAACAGTTGTTGATGCTCACAAAGGAGGGCTCTTCCATCAGGGGAGGCAAGCTTCTATCCAGGAACGTGATTCCGGTTAAATGCTACATGCATTTTATCTAAAACATCGCCTGAATTTTATTTTTTTTATTTTTTTTTTCCCCCTGACTTAGTTGGGATACAGACCTTTTGCAGTTTCCACTCGACAAAATTCTTAGCTCTCATGTTAAAACAATATGTATTTTTTTTTCCTCTCTAAATAGGTAAAAACTGACGTGCAAGGCACAATGCGCTCAGTCTTTGAGAAGTATGATGGGAAAAATCCAGAGTCTACTGTTGTGGATTACTTGCAAGAACAGGTAAGAAAACATTTAAATTGTCCCAAGAATTATTTAGAAAAGAACAATTGGGTCCTAAACAAGGAATTTGGGCTGGGAAGGGAGGGGAAGAGGGTCAGTATGGTCGTATCCTGGAACTCGGCTCTGGAGCAGTGTTTAGCATCTGATTCTCCAAGGCAATTGAGGGTGCTCCCCACTTTGCAGAGTTGGCATTTTCAGGCTCCTGGTGTGAAGTTCACGTAAATGAATGATCTTGTTGACACGAGTGGCCTTTGGATCAGACCAAATGAGTACGTATGAATAACTGCTGCTGGGAGTCCTGTGCCATAAAACAGAAAGATGACAGAAGACTCTATCCTGCAACCTGTCACTTTAATGTTAGAGCTTTCACAAAGAACGAACTAATAAGGAGGTAATAGTGTATGAAGGGAAGTTGACCTGTTGTATCTACTACTGTTTCCCTGAAATCCTGCTACTTGTAAATCTGCCGCATACTGCGGGCAGCTCTTGTCCAGTATGCGTAAGCGAGGTTCAATCCAACATTAGCATTCAGGTTCACATATATTCATACATCCCTGTAACTATCCTGTGTTTGGCAGCTTCATTGTTGTGGGGTGAAGAACTACAGTGACTGGACAACCACACGGTGGTTTAATTCCACCGGTAACAACAGTGTCCCTCTGAGCTGCTGCAGACGAGATACGAAGAACTGCACAGGGCGTCTGGATCAGCCGCAGGAACTCAATACGCGGGTGAGGATAAAGGGCACGGATTCACAGCTGGGCCCAGATCATTCTCAGCCAGCCAGAACCAATGAGGAAAGCACTTTAGACAGGGTTTAGGGATAACTTCATCCAATTCTTTTCAGCAATCTGTCCCCCAAGCCCCTTTCTCCTCATAGTTGTCCTCTAGTTAACTTCCTTCTCATATTATTCTATAAAAGCTCCTAGATGATGAAGGAGGGGCACCAGTCTGGATGTTTGGCCTTGTCTGTCTGCTGGTTACAGTCCTCCATTTCGTGTTACTACAGAAGCAACACGACAAGGCTAGAGCACTAGCTGTGGGCACGTAGTTGTTCAAACAGATCTGGGGTAGGGGAAGAGACTCTTCTAGGATTGACCATGAATCTGGAGAATTGCATACCAGGTTCTTCAGTCTGGGGCGCAAGCCCATAACTTGCCTTTTATAGATACCACTGCTGGTCTGCCTGGCCCTGAGTTTTGGGCACTTCTTTAAGTGACCTGAGCCAGAGGAGATTCTGAGAAGCAGCAAATGTCAGTGCCTCTCCCCAGGCAAGAGGTGAACAGCAAGCCATCGGGTCTGGAAGACAAGAATGGAAGCCCTCAGTGCAGTGGTTGGTTAGACAGGCCCTACAACGTCCTGCTTCCTTTTAAGTGTCGGGGAGGAAAAAAAAACCAAAAAACATCCAGCTGAATTACATCTTTTGATTTGTTTTCACCCATCTCTTTCATGGCAGGGCTGCGCAGAAGAGCTGGAGTCCGGGCTGCAGAGCGTTATCAGCTATGCCATGCTTGTAATCCTGGGGTTTGCCATTGTAAAGGTAAATGTTTTATTTCTTCCCTCATGGAAAATAATACTGTTTATCCTTTGATCCCGGGGCGTTTTCTTCTACCGTGTCCTACTAGCCTACAGCCTTTTCCTGGCTCTGAAGTAGACCCAGTCCTCTGTTCCTCGCTTGTTTTCTTCCAACTTTCTCCATTTCATCTGCATGATGATAAGGGGAGGGATGCAAAATGCTAGTAGGGGATTTGGGATGGCAAGTCAACAGAGAATCCATCTTGGTCATTTGGTAGGAAGTACAAAAAGCTGGGTGTGCTTAAAAGGCCTAGATCTAGAATTCTTTATTAAAACAACCAGCTTTGGTATATTTAACTGGGATTTAAAAAATTGCTCATGGAAGTTTGTTTTTTAGATATAACCCAATGAATAGTCCTGTGCTTAGAGACCTGGAATTAAAATGGACTAGAAATATGACTAGGAATGAAACCAGCAGGGCTATTTATAGACTTATGAGATTGAATTAAATGAAATGTGAAACCAGATCATCTTGTGGGTGAAAACTAGATTTGAACGCCCTGACGTAAAACTCCGCGCAATTGGCACATCACAAAGTTGTGTAGGCATTTCTTCGAAGATTTGACCCATAAATTTTAGCCTGGTGGTTTGTCATTGTTCCCCGTACCTGTTCTCCAAGATTAGTAACTTGTTCCTTGTTGACAGAGATTTGAACCATTTAACAACAGCAAAGCGTTTTTTCTTTGAATATCTGCTCTCTATAATAAAGAGTGGCTGTAAGGTGAGCCAGTGCAGAACACTTACCGTTTAACATCCCACTCCTGAACTCAATGCAGAAGCCAAAATCTATCCAGATGTCATCTCAGGACTGGGGCTTGATTTAGTTAAACTTTCCTTTTCCTAATTTTGGCCCTAGCAGAGAGGTGATTGTTTACAGCATTTGTTCTCATGGGCTTAAATGGCTCAGCGACGTCGTTTCCATCATTTCCCTTCCCTCTATAAAAGTGATGAGTTCTACACTCCATTACATGTCCCGTTACTATTTGTGATGAACCCTCCCGCCAGGATCTCTCCTGTGATCATCTCTAAAGATTGCCTTTATTTGCGTATTTTATATGCTTAAATATTTTACAGAACTCGCTTTAAGTCCAGAATAATCCCATGCTTTCACTGAAATTTTTCCCACAGTGAGATAACTAGGAATAAATGTGGATTTGTGAATTAATGGGAGAAACCAGGGAGGAAAAAGTTGAGCTGGAACTATTATTGGAAATTGATATGCCACAAAATCCCTTTCTGTAGATGTATTTTCTCAGTGTTTCTTAATACGAAAAGAATGTCCTTACTATGATGAAAAAGTCTAATGAACATACAGGTATTGGGTCTGATGACTGAAACAAAATACAGCAGAACTAAATCTCTCTCTCTCTTTTTTTTTCAGTTCTTTGGCATGCTGAGTGTCTGCGTGCTTACTTGCAAGAGAGAAGACAGTGGATATCAGCCTCTTTACTCAGGGGTGTTTACTTAATAAAATGCAAAGATCACTTTTTTTTTTTGCTTCCTGATGATAAAATAGACTTGTAAAGATGAATGCTAAAGGACAATTTATGACCTTCTTGCTAAGTATTTTATTTTATGTATATGAAACAGAAAGAACATTGTGTATTGACTTGGGAAAGTTTCTTGCGGATGACGCAAAATGGCCATTTCAATATTCAGTGCCCTACAGTAACGTACCCTGATCTTGCATACCGCAGCTTTCTGTAAGGTTATTGTAGATTTGGATTTGTGACTTTAGATAGCACCAGATGGTGTAATAGACTCCAGAAAAAATCTTTCTTCTGCAGTTCTTTCCTCTACCCTTAAAACATGCAGAAGAAATGTTATTTTTTAATCACTAAACTGATTGAGACTGTGGGAGGGGTTTCAGTTGTCTGCACAAACATCAGATGATTCCCATGGCATGGTTAAACAGCAAATGAAACTTCTGAATGCCAGGTTCAAATATTTTTCATAAGTGTGAGGACTTAGAATAAGTTTTCTCTATATCTGATGGTGTTTCTGGTTTGTGGTTTTTTTTTTTTTCCCTCCTACTTGTGGTCGTATGTTGTAATTCAGTTTACTGCAGAGGTTGTTAGTGCAAGACAACCCCATGTTCAAAGTCTAGAACAGACATTTGAGTTGTTTTTTGAAGCAGCTAGCAAATGTGAACAATCCCAGGTTAGGAGGGGACCTGTGTTTTGAGCTTTTGGGCTCGGGACTTCTCTCCTTAGCTTGGGGTTTTTTTGTCTTTTTTTTTTATTATTATTATTTGACATTAAAGATTGCTTATGAAGCAGGGCTTTTGAAAATTTTTTTTCTCCTTTTACTGATGCTTTAATGGTTTGTCTGAAAGACAGACCATGTCTCTCCGTTTAGTGTAGAAGTTGCAAGAGTTACTGAGATGAATACAGGCTGGAAGATGGGGGTCGCAGGACGTGTTAGCTCGGTGTGGTTGCGTAGGCAGGACCGCTGGAGGGGTTAGCGCAGCTGTTCCTGCGTCGCTGAAGGTCTGACTGCTTTTCACCACTAAAAATGTTAAGACGATGCGTTCTTGTACCAGGCATTTTCAATAACCTATTGTCTGGAGGCATCCTGCGACTCCTTGTTTGCTAGTTTTCCTTTCTCCTTAAAGGTCTGCTGAATGCAGTCACTCCTTGGATTGCATCACTGCTTTAAAAACGGTCCTTTCTTAACACATTTGCATGTTAATCTGTTTCTCAGTTCTTCAGGGTTTTTTTTGGTTGGTTTTAGAGCTGTGATGTGGGGAGGGAGGGAACTCCGAGCTATTCTTTATTCGGGAATTGTGGAAGAGCAACAGTGCATTTGCTTAGTTTTTCTTTGGAGAGATAAGCACTCTATCCTTAGCAATAAACCTTTGTATCTGCAGCTAATTAGGAGAAAAGGAGTTTGGGATAAATGTAAGCTCTTTATTTATCTTTTCTTCCCCCCCCCGAGAAAAAAGCAATGGGTGATGATGATGTTCTGTAGGAGACATACCATTATGTGTATGTTGAAAAGTGACTTAACTTTTATTGAGGGCTTTGTCTCTTGTTGAATGCCGAAATAAACTTAATTTATATAACCAATTAATAAATTCTGTGGGGTTTTTTTTGTTGGCGGAATCCCGGGGCGGGGGGGGAGCCTTCTGGGACGGGAGGGGAGCGGGAGGCCGGCCCCCTCAGCACCGCCGCCCGCCCTTCCCGCCTTCCCCGGCGGCCGCCTCGCCGGCGCTTTTCCGCGCATGCGCCGCGCAGGCGCCTGCGCTCTTCAACGGCCGGCCGAGCGCGGCGGGTTTGAACCGGCGCTGCCGCCGAGAGACGCCGGGGCCGGCCGGGGTCCTCCCGCGGGGAGCCGCCTCCCTCCTCACCCTCCCGGGCGAGCTGGCTCCGGTCGTTGGCGGCGGTGAGAGCGGGGCGCCGCGGGGGAGGAGATACCCGCGTTGGGTCGGGACGCGAGGCAAAACGGAGGGCGGGGGGGTGCCGCGGGTTGTAACGGTTTCTCCTAAGGTGTGGAAGTCGGCCGGTCTCTAACGACTAATTTAGCAAGCGTGCTAGCTCGCGGTGCGTTACAACTAAAAGCAAAAGAAAAGGTTCGTTTCCAGGTGCGAGGTAACCACCAGAGGGAGCCGCGTGAGCGCTGTGAACACAAGGGCTGTCAGACAATAGGCTCCGGCGGAGGTTTGTTGCACTGCGATTGGGGAAGGTGCAGTTCGGCAACGCTTTTTTATCAGTTATTTTCTGTAATGGAGTTAATAAGTGTACTTACGCAAGAGTAACCGATATATAATGCTACTTTTTGTGCCTCCATACACTGCTAGCAAGCAAGTGCACATTTTGTTTTGTTTAGTTACTGGTCTTTTTAAAAAAAAAAAAACCAAACAAACAAACCAAAAAACATCTCTTTAAATATTGATCATCTGCTCCAAGCTCCCTGAGAGCGCCTTATAGCAGTTCTTTATATAAACCAGATATTTCTTGTTTATTGCAGTAAATTTCCAACTCCCTTAGTAGTGAACATGTTAATATAATAAAGACTTACCCAGTTTCACGAGGAATCGTACTGATATTACACTGCATTTGCCTCCAGAGTTCAGGGAAATTGCTTTGTCTTGTCTTATGCCAGTCGCTTTGTACTTTCTCTCCTGTTTTCAATTTAGTAAAATAAGAGGTAGTTACTACACTTACTGATTCATTTAAGTCCCCTTTGCTTCGTTGATGCACCAGGGTCCTTTTTAAAATTCTGCTTGTGTGCTTAGTGTTTGCAACTTAGGTCTTTCTTAAATTACTACATTCTTTTTTATTTCCCCTCAGTATGATAATAGAGGAATATGGCGTCTTCAGACCTGGAAGATTTATGCTTTCACATCAACACAAAGATTTCAACAATTAAAAAGACTCTTCAATTAAGAAACATAGGTAAAAGAAATTGAGAGAGGGTTTTGGTTTGCACCTCCTTGCAGGAAACGGGAACGCTCTAATTAGGCAAGGAATGTAACATGAAGTGGAAATCAAGTAAAACATAGAGAACAACAAAAAAAGTGAGCAAGGATGGCAAAATGGGAGCATTATCAGGGAACCAGGTGCCAAGCAGAGAACGTGAGCTAAGTGAAAGTATGCTCCTCTGAGGGACTTGGGAGACTGGTGGCTAATGCACCCTATATTCTATATACTTGATGGGGAAAGCTCCAGATGGGAGAAGAAAAAAATATCTTGGGGAGTATGTTAAGCCTAATTACAAAAATGTGCAAAGGCACAGATGGAGGTTTATACAGGTGTCTTGTTCTAGCATTCCAGGAGTGCCTGGCTGTGATGTAAACATGTAGTGGGTAACAAACTTATTGAAACCGAGGTGCTGAAGTTGATTTGCAAGTTTTAGGTTCATCCCTTATCCTTTGCTAGGCACAAATGGATGTTACACGGGATCATTGAAATGTTGGCTGGGAGGGTCATCTAGGCTAACCTCCTGTTTGAAGAGGAACTATAACCTTTTCCAAAGAGGGCAGTAGCTTTCTAGCTCCCCTAAACAGAGGGAGATCATGAAGGAGAGCAGGGTGCTGCAGCCAAGCAGTTGTGAAAGCCAGGCTGTGTTTAAAAGCTGTGTCCTCCACCTGCAACCTGCAGTGGGTATAGCTTAGCGTTTTCCAGCATCGTGCTGGAGAGGGGCCTTTATTCCTGCAGCAGCTTTGAACTCTGTTGCCTGTATGGAGAAGGAGGTTGACTGTTTGACCAGTGAATACTGCTGCTTCTCCTGGGAAGATATGGTGGTTGGGGAGCACGGAGTTAGTAGATAATCACTGCTTGTGGAGGGGAGGAAAATGGGATTTTTGGTTTTGTGTTGGAGGTGTTTTGGCTTTTTGGCTTAACGTTCTCTCTTTGACAGGTCAAGAACCATCCCTCAAATCTATGCTCTGTAAAATAGGACATGAGATGGTTCTCTTGCATGATCTCCTGAATAAAATGGAAACGGAAGTTCAACAGCAAGAAAAACTGAAAAATTTGCTAAAAGTAATCTTTCTTTTCCTGTTCATAAAATACTGAAAGATTCAAAGGAGTCTTTGATAAGTGCATAGTTGTTCTTTTCTAGATCCTAAGTGATATGTTAGGATGCATGAGGCTGCTTATAAGTGGAACTGGGACTCAGAACAGGCTTACTGATGGTTTATTAAGCAGCTCTCCAGCATAGCGAACATAAAAATCTTATTTTTCAAGGTTTAATACATTGAAAGCATGTCTTTATCATAATAGATACTGTGATCTAAAGAGCAGTTCTATTTTTACATCCTTGCAATAGCCATGAAAATGATTTAATTAGGATATTTATCTGTTTTAGTGTGTGCTTGCAGTGCCTTCATGTGTGTGAAAGTGTTGTTTGGGGAATGTAGATGAGTTTCCTGTAGTATCTCTTCATTGCCATCGCTGTTCCCCTGCCCAGACCTGCTAGGATATATTGTTAAAGGTTTACTTCTTGCCCACTCAAATTTCTCTGATGCTTCGAGGGCAAGGACAGACAAGCTTATGTTTTCTTACTCTTAGCTTTGTTTTTCTGAGCTTTGCTAGTTGCTTTTGGGGAAATTAGGAGGTAAAGAGGTAAGATGATGGGGAGAGAGCAAAGGACGCCTCAGGTTAAAAAAAATTTTAGCATCGCCCTAATAGTAAACTAATTTTACTTGCTTGACGTTAAGTTTCGGATTTCTGATGAAGTCTAACGTTAATTTCAGGAGCTCCAGAAGTCTGCCGAGAGAGATCAAAATGAAGCGCAGCACCTCCGTGAAAACATTCCTCCCCATCTGCCTAAACCAACTCAGAGCTGGTAGGTGGTACGTGAGCATGGAGGTATCGGGCTGCTCCGGGCAGTGTACAGCTACAGCACTGTACAGCTCTACTCCTTCTACCGTATATTAACTGTGAACTTTTGGGAGCTAGGGTTGTTATAAGTATTGATTCTGGAGTTTGCTCTTGATTGATCACTACCAGGCTTGTGCTAGCACCCTAACAAATCCTTCAGGTATAACCTGTAAAATACCAAGTTGTTCAGATGGAAGCTTCCAGTGGCAGGTGTGACGTTATAGTAGAAAACTAGTTCTTCAATAAATCTGAACATTCCTTGCTTTAGAATGGCAAACACTGATTTGATAGCTGCAGTGCCTAAGGATTGAAGGGTGGGTTAGTGATCCAAATGCTGGGTTACTAGAACTGAAATTCAACACTGCCATTCCAAATATCATTTAAAAAAAAAAAATCCTCTAATTCAATCATCTTTCTGTGGGGATTTGGATTATGGTTGTGGTATTTTTATTCTCCTTTCCCTGCAGCAGCCTGGCATTTGTTTTAGCTAGCAATGACATCCACCTGCCTTTGAGAGGGCTGTACTAAGAAACTGTTCAGAATAAAGTAGCTCAAGTGAGAGGATGAGACACAAGAATGTGGAACAACAGCTATTATTCAAAAGGCTTCTCAGGCATTATAACTCTGATTGTGTTTCTCAGAGTGGTCAGCTCTTTCTTTGGCCTGTTGGAATTGCTTTTTATTTTTGAGTGATGTTAGTGTACGCCGGATGAGGGTCTCTTCTAGATTCTAACATCTGGAGATTCCAGAACTTGTTTCCACCCTTGTAGCTTGTCAGAAGGCAATGCATCAGTCTATTTGAATTCAGCGCTTCCAATATGTGCCCTGAATCTATCGGCTTTACCTGGTCTTGCTCCTAATGCCAGACAAGCTTCAGGCTGAAAACATTACAGGCGTATTCCAGCAAAGTAAAAGGTTAAGGATGTGGAAACAAGGTTACAGAAGAGAAAAACAAACTGTAATTTTAGGTAGCGTGTAGCAATATTCTCACCTGTGTCTGTACTGCTTGTATTGAAATTTGGACTAGTCTTATCTGGTAAAGAGATGACTTGTACAGAAGACTTTTTCTGAATGCTACCCTTCAGACAGGAACCCTCAGTTTAGGAAACAGCCTCCCAAAATGTGTCTAGAGATGTCTTGTTCCTTTTCAATTTCCTTTTCGACTTAGATGTTGCAGAATTTATTTTTTTGTGTGTGAAAGAATGGAATTATCACTGGGGTTCTGCCTTCTTTTCATAACTTACTTTCTTAATTTAGGAAAAACCTTTACCTTAAGTTTATGTTAGCTCCTGGGAATTGTTTACATGCAAATGAGGCTTGTTTAGTGATTGTATTACCTCTGATATCAAAAACATTCTTTGGGATGTTAGTTTCACTTCCAGGCTTGTCCTGCTTTTGATCAAGAAGTTAATTGTGGTGCAAGTTTAGCTGGTCCTTCCCTTTCTAGACAGAACCACACATGTGAAACTAGGCAAGTTTTTCTAATAATTTTCTACAGATTGTGCTCTGCCAGCTTATAACCGCTGTTCTGTCAGTGTCCGACAGACCGTAATTGGTCAGAACCCATCTGTATTGGTGTAAATGGGCCTTCAGTCCTCTTCCCCAAACCTTCATCTGTTGACCCTCTCCATTTCTGTTCCTCTGTGTCCCAAAATGCTTGGGGAGCTGAATACTAATTGTCTGTTGAGTGAATATAACGAGATAAGTAATGCAGAAAGCAGAGCGAGCACTTGAACGCTGGCGCTACAGGCCTCCAGATTTCAGAAAGAATGAAAACTCCCACACAGACGAATTGAACAATTCATGGCTTTAGCTATTGTTTCTCTCCTGTGTTCTTTGTTTTGATGTTCTTATTTACCGGAGGAATCTCACTGAAATAAAAAGCAAGTTCAATATATCTAAGCCCTTTGTGTTCCAGATGTCTATTGACAGAGCAGTTTCTCACTACTCCAAACCCAGATTTTGAATACAAGCTTCAGTTCTTTCTTTTCATGGTCCAGGTCAGCAGTGAGCTGTACGTGTACCATCTCACTGCAGCAATGTACAGGCAAGGTAGTGGGTAGGAACCCAAAGCAGAAGTACCTGGGGGTGGGGAATCATCTAGAAAAGGTAAGAGGTTTGTTGCAGTGAGGACGATGGCAGGAGATTGGAGCGTACAGGAGGAGTGAAGTTTTACGACACAAATTCACCTCCCTCGGTCCTTGTGTTTACCCTTCTATTCCAAACCACCAAAAATCCCCACCCTTCCCTTTCCCTCTTCTTTGCTGACATTCCCTGCAACTAGTGCTAGCTTCAGGGTGCCGGGATTAGTTTTGTGCAGGGCCACACCTTGGTTTTCAGATGTTTATATCTGAATTAGTTTAACTGTTGGTGTCCTGGATTTCGGAAGGGCTCTGCATTGTGGCATGGAGCAGAGCTTCCCCTGTCACTGTGTCACGGACCAGACAGTTTGGGAGTCCAGCAGGTGACACTCGCTGTCCTCCGCACCGCAGTCGTCTTCCCTGGGAAATGGGACACTGGGTTTGGGGGTGTCACATCAAGTGAGACATCAAATCCCGGCCCTCAGGTCAACAGAGGCACTGCTGTGCTGTTCGCTGACTGTAGGGCCCCACATCAAACAAAGATGTCTTCTTGTGGGAAGGTTAGATCAAAGTAGAGGATCAGTTCTTTGTGACAGGTCAGCTCGGTACTGCTTTAGTTATTTCTGTTGCGCATCGCAGCCCAGTAACATCCTTGTATTCAGATGATGGTGAATTTGGCCGAATGCATCCTCTTTGCTGTCCTTCTACCGATGAGTAGGACAGCAGCTAGCTAGGTGGGTGGCTGGCAAATAACTCGGCGTTTGAGGCTCTAAGCTGAGGGTTTGGAGGAAGGGTGAATTTATAAAAAAAAAAATGCTCTAATAATCGCTCAAAGCAGGAAATTCCTCGGCTTTTGGGATCTTGCCTAAAAAAAAAAATATATAAAAAAAATCCCAGCCTGCTGGATGGTGTTGAATTTCTTTGCTTCAGAAGATTAATGGATGAGTCAGGCTTCCCAAGATTTGAACTTCTTTCAAAGAGCTGTGAAGTATTTCAGATCTGCCTGTTAGGCTGCAGCTCTGTGCTGTGGTTCATCTGATAAAAAGCGAGGCCTCATGTTCTGTGAAATGTAATGGTACATTGAATTCTTAACTGCTCTGTGCTGCATTTGGACTGCTTCCAATTCACCTGCTAGCAGCCTCTCTAGCAGAGAAATGAAGAGCTATAATGAAGCCAGCTAAAGTATGCAATTTGAAATGGAGTAGGCTCGCTTTATTTATTTTTCTTTCAGGAAAGATCACGAATTGTGTTCATCCAGCCTAACAGATGGGTTGGAACTTAGGTCTGTGAGTAAGCAGACGATAATATAATGCTCTTCTCCTTACTACTTATCTGCTATTTATACACTTAATATTCGTTCATTTTACAGCATCACTGGGCTAACTGCGAAATGTGAAGAACAAACAAAAGTTGCAGAACTCGAACGTGCAAAGAAACCTACAAAAGAGTCAAGACTTATTAAAGAAGCACCCTTAATAACTGCAGAAGAATTTGAAAGTGTTCCTGCGTAAGTGAGCATGGCTTTTCTTAGACCCTGTCATGCTGATTTGGGTGGCAAACGTAGGTTTGGGAAAGTGAGCTCTTGCAGAACTGAGACTGACAGAGACGTTTTGAAATTTTAAATGTTCCACAGGATGAAACATCATGATGATAGCTCCAAATAGTCTATGCAATACTGGCAAACCTGGAAACGAAATGAATAGAGCTCATTAGGTTCTTTTGTATGTATATGTTGGGAAGATCAGAACTAATCAGTTAAAACCCAAACCTCTTATCTCAAAAGTCATTTTAATTGTATGAACAGAAATATATTAGCTAATAGATGGGTTGACTTCTTGTTTCGAGAACTGATATTTAAAAAAAAAAAAAAGCCATCATCTCATAAGATGAAAGGTATGGTTACACTTAAAGGAAAAATAACGATAAATGCTGTTTTTATTTGAGCCAACTATTGGTTTCTGAAAACTTCAAGTCTTGACTTATCAATCTGTTTTGGGACAGGAGAAGAAATCAGACTTGTTAAAAGCAGAAAAACACCTCCCACTGAAATATCGCAAACTTCTGGAATAGAAAGCTGTGGGTTTTTTCCCCTACCATCAGGACCTGATTAATAGACATCCTTATCTGAAATCTGTCATGTAGGAATAACTTTTCTTCAATGGCATTTTGGGGACAATGACAAATATTTCTGCAAAAATGAGAAAATTCTGTTGATGCCTAAGGCTAAATTGTTACCTAGACTCTAGATTCAGTGTGTTCCCTGGCAACACTTGTTTCAATAAGAATTTTTTTTTTTGGAGTCTGTGTTGTACTTGAGGCTTTCAAATCATCTTTCCTATAGCTTTCAAAATTTTCAGGTGAGCAATGTCCATTTTCTTCCACCAAATTGCTCAATTCAAAAAATGAAGGGGCCTGAATGTTGAGCTAATAGTAAAGGACTTTTTTTTTGGTTACTTCTTAAAAGTGCATGCACCTGGTATTTTTGTTCTGCAGGTCATCTCCAGTGTTTGGTGGATTTACTCCCCTAGGTACTTCTCTCCTGATAAAATTTTGGAAAAGTAAAGCTGGAGCATGGGAATTTTTGGTCTTTATGTCTGCTAAGGCAAGAGAAGTAGATGTAGACCATTACAGCCAAATGTTGTTTTAACCCTCCAGTTAAAGCTATGATCTTCCCTGATAACCCCTTAAAGTGTTTCATTATCCTTGAAAGTGGAAGGTTTTCCACTGCTGTTTGTGGCCGGGGAGAATGGGGACAGAGGCCAGCTGGGTACTCTTATATTAATTGCTGGCTTACAGAAAGGTTGCATCTTAGATTGTGCTCGTGGGGCTATAGAAATATCTTTATTTGGATGGGCAAAGCATGTTTGTTCTGTGGAGGAAGATTTATGTGAATTTAAATAGATCTATTAATCTACCAGTTTTTTCCTGTTGCCTGGCAGCATTGTAATGCAAGATTGGGGGAGTCTGCTAAGCTTGCAATTTCACATGCTATTTAATCAAATCTAAGCAGCACACGTTTGTGACCCAAATTTTCTCCCACCCAACATATTCTCCTAGAAGAATGAGAATTAGGTCCATAACCCAGTTCTCCAGGTCAGCACTGGTTCTGATGTAGGATCTCTTTATACCTGCTGGCAATAGCGATGGGGAATACTGCTGCATTTTTACACAGCTCTGGTCCCCGAGCCGCGTGGCTGTGCTGGTACAGGACTGTGCCTATGCTAAGCCTGTCTGAGGGACTTAATAAAGCACAACTGTGCATATGTATCACATATGTGTCGAAATCCCTTACCAGCTGGGTATGGCGGGTTTTGAATCAGCCAAGAGTCTCCTTCTTCTCTCCCTTCCTACTACAGCTGTGGTAGATTGTAACTGAAAAATCTAGGTGGTTTTCACCCCCTTTGTGCTGAAAGTGAAGGAGAATCTCTCCCCAGCATCATTAGGGCACTAAAAGGGATATACAGTCTTCAGTGACTTGATATTTTTAGAACTTTGCAGCAGGTATTTAACAAAGGTGCATGCTGTGTTAAGGTGCAGATATGGAGCACCTTGATCAAATAGAATACTCTCGCACAGTAAGAAACTTGCAAATTATCTTAGCCTTCAAATCTGTTGCAGAAAGATCCTTTTTGGAGGAAGGAAAAAGGAAATTGCACAGTAGATGTCTCGGTTAACTTTGAATTCAAGGCAAAGGAAAATGCTTGCTTTATTCTGTCTCTAAAATTCTTACCCCTTAAGATATTTTTAGAATCTGCACAGTCATTATAACTCTGAAGTCTCAGAAGATGGTAACTTGGGGGAATATATGTTTCTTTTAGCCTAAGCGTTTTTGAGGGAGCAGGGTTGGCCATTAGGAGGTTTATCTCTTTTTCCAGTGGTATATATGTGATATACTGATGATGTTTTCTTTGAAGAACATAGCACTGTGCTTTGGTTTTCATACCTATGGAAAAAAATGTTTTGAAAAGGGCTTCTGTGGATTAAAAAAAAGAAATCGGGTCACTTGTTTTTTTTAAAAAAAAAGTTCTGAATGTTTTCGCTTTTGATGTAGTGAAGCAGATTTTAAAGTTATTTTAAATCTAAATTAAATGGATGAATTTGGAACTTCTCAACTTTGTATTTTTATATTAGCCTATGTACAGACTGAAATAAATGTCAGCATTTATGGGTTTGCTAGCCATGGCTGGATAGAAACATGAGAAAACTGTGGAACAGCTGGAGTTTTTATGATCCTTACAGCTATGCACAGAAGAAAAATTCCAATTGCTTTTGACAGAATTTGATTTGAGATTAAGGCGCCTACGTTTAAGTGTCTGTGACACAGGTGTCTCCACGCCCACCGAGTGCCCCCACTCCTGTCGCTGAACGTCAGGACAGTCAGCGAAACCAGAAAACGGCTCGGCTGCCTAGCTGCACATGGCGTCTTTCGGTTGCCTAAGCAGAACTGTCTGGTGCCATTGCAGATGCTTTAGCATGCACTGCCAGATCTTTAGCTCCTGAATTTTCTGTAAACCCCAGCCCATCTGCTGGCCCTGTCTGAGCATCCCGGATGCCTGAGGGTCCTCTCAAAGAGCACTCGGTTCTTAGGTTTAGGCAACCAAATCTGCTTCAGGATGAGCTGCGGTGTTCTTTTGGCTTTATTAAGTGTATTCACTGTATGTCTACCGATAGTGGGAGCACAGGAACTTAAATACCGGTATTTTATACCTCTGGCCTTAATCTTCATAGCTCTGCACGTTCCCCTGTGACTTTATAAATAGGCTAAGGGATGCAGATAGGGCAATAAATAGCAATGTATACAGGCAAAGCCCTTCTGTGGTTGTAGGCTGTGTTACTCGTTCATGCCGAGTGTGACTGCATTTCAGGGGTGGTAGCGCGGCTTTTATTTGAAAAGATGTTATGTGTGCCAAGTAGAGCGTTTTTATAAAAATGGCTGCACCTCCAATTTTTAATCTGGATTAATCAAAATATCAATAAAGTTAAACTGGCTACAAATATGTCAGTAGCAATTCAGTCTGAAATTAGAGCAATTGCTTTGATTTCAGGAGTTCTTACACACCCCGCGCAGACCTGTCTCCCTGGCAGGGACTGGTTATTATTAAAATCTACAGCAAGTGCTTATTTTTAGTTGGCAATTGTGTAATGCCTGCCCACATTCTGGTTTGGAATATTGAATTTGTAATTGATTAGCTACTTGTGCTTTCAATTCTTTGTATGTTTTCCAAAGATTGAGTTTTTCCGTTCAAATTAAAATGAGGGAAGAATTTCCTGTTCATCGATCTTTTCAGTCTTACTGTCCTTCAGCTTTTAGCCGCCTGATGTCCTGACCTAAAGAACCCCATTCGTTCTTAAAATGAATTGTAACAGTTCTTGATTCCACACATCTGCAAACTGACACCGAACCAAATCCAAACAGCCAAGTTTGGTCTGTTGTAGTGACTGAATGGTGATCACAGGATAATTCCAGTTGCAAGGTTGCCCTGGCTTTTACTGCAGTGTTTTCTGGGGTTTGGGTTTTGTATTTAGCTTACTGCTTGTCATATGAGTTTCAGATTTCATTTTTAGATAATGGCTTCTCAGTTGGCAGCATGTTTCCTTTTCCGTGAATGCATGCCTTTACATCTATAAATGCTGAATAGCCTTACTTGCAAATATTCCAGTGTTCTAATATTTCCACATCACTTTTTTTTATCTTCTGTGCTTCCTGTACCTCTAGGCTGTTATCAACAGATCTTATTCTTTTAGTACTGGTTTTATGAAACTGAAAGTTCAGAAGCGGGTGTTGGTAGTGCAGAACTGTGTTTGTATAGCTCAGTAGGCTGCACAATAAAATATAGAAAAACAACACAAAACTAGTATTTCTTAAAAAAACCCAAAGGAATGGCTGTAAGATCAAACACAGGTTATTTATGATTACAATATGAACCAAATTGCACTCTTAGGCAGAAACATTTAATTTCAGTTTTGGCTCATGTTATGTTTTCTGCAAAGTTGCTTGATTTTTCTGCGTTTGTAGTTTAAGTGGTACGCTATAAAAGCAACCTTTATTCCATTTTGAAAAGCTCCTTACAGCTTTAGTGCTGGATTTTTTTTTACTACTTAATTTAGCTTTCTAATGGTTCATCTTTCTGGCTTTTCAACATTATTAAACAATCAAGGGAACGAACAAAATTAACTACTACATTTATTCATTAACACAAAGCAGAAGAAACCGCCTCTGACTAGGAATTGCATGTTCAATTACGGCTAATGAAAGAGAAAAATAAACACGGAACTTCGTTTGTGACTTTCTGGTTACTGACTTTTATTTTTATTTGTAGGTATATGAAAGGTCGTTTAACGTACAATCAGATTAATGCGGTTGTTCAAGATATGAACAAGGCTGTGGTGGGCAAGTACAAGATCCTGCATCAGCCTTTGAGATCTATGAATGCGGCAGTCAGAAATCTCTACCACAGGTTCCTGGAAGAAGAAACTAAGGATACAAAAGGTTTTTTTTCTTTTTTTTTCATTTGTTAGTACCAAACTCACAGCATTTGGATATTGCAGCACAAGTATAAAAATACGGGACAAGATATTGAATGACTAATGACGGCACGTGCTTTTCATGTTATAGTGTAACTTAAAGCGTCTTATTCTCAGAAAATAGTCCGTCCAGGCAGTCTGGTAGTTGGTGGAATGGTTTAACCTGTGGGAGTGTTTAAAACGGTCAGTCCTGAAAAATTTTAGAAAACCTGCTATCGCTTATTCTCAGATGGAGAACAGGGGAAAAAAAAAAAAATAATAATCTGTTGACCTAGCAGGGCTTTCCCTCCCTTCCCAGCATGGGGTGCCACAGTCTAAATCAGATTTGGCCCTGAAGAATTCCTGGCCACTACAGGGGGCAAACAGCGCTTCGACAGTCTGGAGCGGGGAAAGTTCTGGTCCTCCCTTGATATCAGGGGAGGAGAACAGAGGTGACATTCATCTCCAGATCAGATTCTAGGCCATAAGGAATACAAATGTCTTATTTGAAGAACTGGGTGGTCAGTGTAAAATCCAGTCACCTCTTCTGGATGAAGTCCTATAGTGTAGCAACAAGGGTTATTGTTGTGACTGAAGAGTTTTCCCCATAACTGATTTGGTTACTTTTTATATGTTTTCACTGAAAACATGTCACTTTCATGGTGTGTTGTAGCAAAAACTGCGAGCGCACAAAGTTTTAACTTGGAATCACTACAAGCTCTGGAAACTCCTAGTTTGATAACCAAACTGCATAAACTGCGTTTTCAGTTTTTAAGCTAGAATGGACACAAACTATTAAAAATTTGTTCTGAAGTTGGGAAATCTGGGTAACCGGTCGTGCTGCAGCAGCTTTGTGGAAGAGACAAGGCTGTCTGATAACCTTAAGAAGTTTTCTCCACCTAAAAGCGTAGAGGGAGTGAAAATGCACCGAAATGTCTGCCTCTCAATTTAAAAGCAAGCTGTACTTTCAGGTTAGTTTTTCCAAAGATATGTAGCACAGTAAATCTCTCGTATTAAAATCTCCTTTTTGACATTCCTTTCCTTTTGAGAACAAGTACGTAATTATTCCTGGAGGGGTGTACTGCACATATCGAGCTTGGCGATGGCCTTGGAATGCCCTCATGTTTCCAAGTTCAGACATAAAGCATGGAGCAAACTCTCTTCTGTCTCACAGAAAGAAAGCTCTCTTTCTGATAACACCTTAGCACCCACCTCTCGATTTTTTTTTTTCTCCCCCTTTTTTTTTTTTTGCGCATTCACTGGGTACTCAGGAGTCCCCTTATAACAAACAACGACTTTTTCTTCCTTCCTTTGGATTTGTTGCTGATCAAGACTCTCAATATTTATGGTATGGTGATAACAACACTAACTTCTAGATTCTAAATGCATCTCTTCTGTAGGGAAGGAATTCTGATATGATGGATATGCCTGGCGGTTTATTTTGAGACCTATGCGATAAACATGTCGTATGAAAGTCAGTGTTGTAAAGAACTTTAATAAAAGCATGCTAAAGGCATGCGGCTAGACTACTTCACGTGACTGGCTTCCGATTTGGGCTCGGATAGTTTGTTTGGGGTTGTTTTTTCTAGACAAGTTCTGCTTCAGTCTAACAATGGCTCATATTAATCTGGGATTTCGCAAAATACTTGCTGCATCCTTTTTAACTTACAGTATCTTTTTGGTTTAACTGTTACTGTCCTCGGGACGATAGGAGCTTGAGCCCATGGCTGTAGAGGAGAGGCTGAACACTAAAAGGGCCCTCCTCGGCCTGGAATGCTGCTTAGTCCACACCGTGATCTGTGGCAGCCCCGGCTGCAATGCAGGAGCCATTCTTGCAACTTGAGAAAGCTACAACTAGTCAGAGATAATCTTCTACCAGAATTTTTTTTTTTTAAGTCTGGAAAAATTGAGGCTTTTAATTTCTTCAAGTACCTGAGGGACAGTCTTTATTTTTCTCGTTTATGTTAGAAAGTTCAGTTAGGAAACTAGGATTTTCAGCATCTGAGAGAGAGTGTGTGTGTGTGTGGTAGGTTTTCTTGTTTTGTTTTTGTTTGTTGTGACTAATCATCTAGAAAGTCTAGAGAAAAGGTCTGGCAGGCTGTCAGGCGGTTCTTATCTGGCCAGCACAAAATGATTAAATGTCTTTATCCATTGCATTTTTAAGGATGAGGTTGTGCATTCATTGATTTGTTTGCTTAAATTTCTGCTGTGAGTGTCTCTGCTTAGGATTCCCACAGTTTCTCAGACTGGGCTGCTTGCCAGCTGACCCCTTCCTCTGATTTCAAGAGGAGAAAAGATGCTGCCTGGTTTATCAGGGTAACTTCCCAGCCAGTAAGGTGACTCGGTTAGTTTAGCTAGTTATTTAGTGTATGGACCTACTGTTTCCAACCAAACCACCACCCTTTTTCCAGCTCTGGTTTCTTCATAAAAAAGATCCTGCTATGCTGAATGTTGTTGCCCTGGATTCTGGGCAAATGTAAGAAGAAATCGTGTTCTGCACGCATTCAGGACGTTTTGATGCTCCCGCAGATACAACAGACTGTGAAACCGGTATGCGGATTATCCCTGGGTTCCTAACACCATTTAGGTGTGTTGCCTTATTACTGGAAATTGCAAATGGTCTCTATCCAACTGTAGTTATATCTTAAGCAGTTGTGCAGGTGTTTTCTTTTCCTAGTAAATGAACTTTCCACTTCCCATCTGTATGTGAATTCGGCAGTGTTGCAAGCTCAGATTCCAGAATAGTTCCCATCTGGGGGAAGACCTCCAGCTTTTGACAGTTAGTGTCTCTGGAAGATTCTACTTCCTATTAGACATCTGTCTCACCAACTCTGAAAATGGCCCAGTCTGTGAGAAAACACGATCCGTTATTCTTCAGCTCTGGCTGAGCAATATTTTGGGGAACGCTATGCTTATGAGCAGCGCTCTGGGACCTTCGTTCTAATGGCCGTCACATCCCTGGATGCTCCTTCAGAGTGGAGTGCTGTTAGATCACTCATAAGATGAAATTTCAAGATGAAATGTTTACAGAAAAACACAGATTTGCCTGTGTAAAGCTACATTGTACTTGTTTAATAAATAAATAAAAGCTTTCCTGGCGGCTCTGGCTTTCCAGCTAGCATCAGCTACTTTCTCCTCAGTTAAACTGGAAGGACTGTCCAATAATTTAATAGAAAGAAGAGATGCTCCATCTTATCTAAGATGATGCTGCCTCTGCCTTACTTTAAGGGTAAAAGGAAGAGGGAGAATGCCATCCTCTCTTTCCCAAGCTAGAACACCCCTAGCCTTGTGACTTCTTTCTCATGAGACTTGGAAGCATGATACTACAGAATAATGTTCTTTCCTTCTACTTACTCTCCTTAAAGGTAATTGGACGTTTCTTTCTTATACCTTAATTAGCATGTTCCTGGTTACAGATTGCTTTTCATTCTTATGGTTTTGTGAAGATGCGTGGTTAAAACCTTATGCCGTGTTACAGGAAGTATTAAATGTACAGGCATTTTACTAGAGCTATAATTATCTCCTGTCTGAGCAGCGCATAAAGACTGAATATGAAATCACAGCTAGTGAATAGAGCTATGGAGTGCTTAGAACAACTCCTTCCTTCCTTCCTTCCTCGTGTCTACTATTAGCCTGTGGGGACCTTCTCTTGGGGTTCTGTTGCAGGCATTTTAAATGCTTTAACTCCAGTCAAGGCCTTGGTTTCTTACAAGCACTTGATAATGAGAATTTCCTTTCAGAAGTAGTTAAATCAACTACAAGAAGGGATGGGCTGCCAGCTCTGGTGCAGGACCTTCCTGTGCCATTTTCTTAGAGACACGGAGAGGATGTCGTTCCAAGTGGTTAGTCTTTTTCTTGCATTTTCTTAGTTAATGAACAATTCTTCTTTTCCAAATCTGATGGCAGCCAAGGGAACGGCGGGCTGCGTAGCTCTGATGTATGCAGGGCTCCTTCCTTTTATTTGCAAAGGGCCAATTCCAGAACTTGAGTGCCTGCTGAGAGAACGTCGTCAGGCCACAGCTTATTTCAGACATTGCAAAGCAATTACTTGGGATTCAAATCACGCTGCTACTCAACTGTGTTCCATGATTGAAAGGCTGAAGCGTGATGCCTTTCTCTGTAAAGCTGTGCTATGATCTTTAAGCAGGCCCTGAGCGTCTCTTTGGTTTTGCTCAGGTCAGTGCTTTGGATGTCACTGAGAGCAGAACACCTCTGGGCGAGGCCTCAAAGAGAAGTTTACTGTTAGGCGTCAAGGCCCTTCAAGGTGTGCTGTCAACTGGCTTTCTACTATCCCCATCTTCTGGCACATCCGTGGAATGTCTCGTGTCTGGCCCTGGGTGGTGTTTTGGACTGCTACAGACTTCACACCCTGATAGAGGAGCATGGATGGTTTGAGAGATGTTAGTAGATGCAGCTGACAACAGACGGAGCTCGCTGGATGGGGCCTGTGGACGATGCAGGGTAGTTGAACTTGGTGGGAGGGTTGGTAATTCTTCTTTCTGGTGACAAATATAGAAAGCAGAACAAAGTTTCTGAGATAGTGTGAGGCCGTCCTACTGCTGATTCTATTTTTTTTCATCAGTGTGCGGAATTGTTAAGAAGAGGCTGTATTGTTACTTGTGAAATGTTAAGTGTATCCTACAACATAGTCGCTTCTATAGCAAAGTCGTCATTTGTTTTCCAGGTGAATTTTTTATTGTGGAGGCTGATATCAAAGAGTTCACTCAGCTGAAAGTGGATAAGCGCTTCCATAGGATCCTCAATATCCTGCGCCACTGCCAGAGAGTGAGAGAAGTTCGTGGCTCAAGACTTGTCCGCTACGTCATCTGCTAATGAGCTTTCCATATTCTGCTTACCCAAGACACGGAAGGCAGAAGTATTTTGAGATGCAGAGGGATTTTGTTGTCTGCAGAGATTCTATGCGTAGGCATTCCCGTTCAGCTCCCTTATTTTCTAAAAGGCAGTGGTGGGGACCAAGAAGTGTTTTTTCAGACCTCTATCCTAAATTAGGAGTGGCAATGTCAAATGGCCTTGAAGTATTTGAATTTTGTTTTGAAAACTTGAGAGGAACTACTGTCTTTTGGTAAATTACAAATGCAAACCAGATATTTTTTAATCCCTCAAACGAATTTCCAGACTTCCTTTTCTTAATCTCTTTCTTTTTATCCTAATTGTATGTTTTGGACTTTCCTGCATCGCTTGAAGAGGAAGATCTGAGGTAGTTTAAACGCTTCCAGACTGATGATCAATAGTTCTGATAGCCGTGTGGTTTTCATACTTCATCATGCAGCCAGATTTTTCCCTCAGACCAACCCATTAGGCTGAAACAGTAGAGCAGTGGGGGTTTTCACGTGAAAATGTTGACTTTCACTTTGAAAATACCGGTCAAACTCGTCACAGTTTTTATTACAGAAGGTTGCTTTCAAACGACCTATGAGTGTAGTAAGTTCCAGAGTAGAATTATTGCGATAAATATCAACTCTGCAAGTAATCAAAACTCTTTGATAAGAAAAGCTATGGTCTTTTTCTTCCATGAGCCTGTATCTGCTGTTATCCTAACATCTCATCTAAAATACCTCCTTTTGTAACCTGTCGGTGTTAAAATGACAATTTAATGAGCAGAAGACCCTGAATGAACTTTGAACTTTCTCAATAAAAAGATCCCGGTGAGTGCTATATAATCCTAGATTCCCGTTGTTTTTTTTGTCTGGGAGGTGGTTGGTTTTGGGGGGGTGTTCTTGGTCTTTTGCTCTGGGATGTTGAGATCCAAGCTGAGGTCTCTACTCTGCATCATATTGGAATATATTTCATGTTCAGATAAACGCACAGCATAGGAGGATGTGCAAAATCAGTTTCCATAGGTGTCAGTTGAGTCCATCTGTTTTTTGCAAAGCTTATTTTATATTAAATAAAGTGTAGAGGTTTGGGTCCATGGATCATCAGGTCCTTTTATTGTTTGTTTGTTTCTGTTTTACCCAGCTTCATGTACTCTTAAACGCCTTTCAAGATCCAGGACTTGCAACCTTCTATTTAATAAAAAGAAATCTCCTCATAAAGCAGTTGCACTGGCTTGCCTTTTATTTCGTGTTTGGTTTTGACCTTTCCAGGTGACTTGCTCCAGACTGTCCGGCAGCCTAACTTCTGTTTCCTTCCGCTCTCCTCTCATCATCTGACTCATCAGCTCTCCAGCCTGCACCAGGAGGAGATCCCGTTGCATAGGTGTCCCTAGAGGGAGGTTGGTCTGTTGGACGTGGGGCTGTTTCAGCATTTACAGCACGTTGACTTTTCTTCCTCCGCGATTTACTTTGTGATTACGTGGCTTTAACTTCAAAAGTGCGGGGAAGAAACAAAAAGAGCCGCAAATGGACCCCGAGGAACCGTGTCCAAGTGAACGCTTTGTAAGGAGAGGTCTAAGTACACGGGACAGTTATGGCAGGCTTAAAAAGGAACTTGTTGATGGCAAACGAGACTGAGACAGGTGTCTAATGTTTCAATTATTATTACTATAATCAGGGAAAGATGAGAGACCCTTTCTTCACGATTGTTTAAAAGTTGCTGTTCTCAAACCGTTTGATTCCTCACTGTTCAAATGAGCAGGACTTTGGATTGTGAAAGTCCGGTGGTACCTGTGTAGCACTAGGGTTGGGAAACGCAGCTGCGGCAGCTCTGCGGGACCTTTTGGCCAGACACAGAGCCTGCACTAGCAGATTTAAAGGCTGGAGTAGAGGGAGAGTAACAGAAATCAGGCGAGCTTGCAGCGACTGTGCCCTCTGGCAGCGGGTGTAATGGCAAACTGTAGCCAAAGACTAACCTGGGCTTCTAAAATGGCCGAGCACTGCTTGTGCCAGCATGCAGCGTGACTGTGCTCACCACAGCCCAGAGGCTGCTTGTTGCCAGCGGGGTTTTTCATGCTTAGGTTGAGGCTGGGGTCCTAGAGATTGCCCTCTGCTAGATATCAAAAAAACAAAACCTGGCAGTATAAAACACAACCTTGGTTATGGCTGTTCACAGCAAAGTCCTGATAGTTTTGTCAAAAGGGTTGTGTTTTTTTTTTCTGTTCAGGTATCATCACTGTGGTCGTTTTTTATTATTTTGTTCTTAGTACTTGTTTTGGTCTGGGTAAGCTTGGTTGCTGCGTGAGTGTTTTTTTTCCCTGCCTGTAATTCCTTTTAATGTTTTGTTGTGGGGATCACAGTTTGTGATTAATTAGATGTTGGTTAACAGCTTTCAGTCAGTTACCGTGGAGTTTTTAATTTTCTAAACTATTTTCCCTCGGGCAGATTCTCACAAATGTGCTCGTTATTTTAACCCCCTATCCTAACGTTGCGTTTTCTTTCTTTTCCTTCTCAGGAGGAAGTTTAGCTGTGGATTGTGGTCACTTACTGTACCCTTCCACCTTTCTTCCTCAAAAAGTTCACGCTGACTTGCGAGCTGGAAAAGCATAATGCCCTGGTGTCCCAGGTGCTCAGCGAGTTCCTGTCTCGTCTCTTGAATGAGCTTTTGGGGTTTCCAAAGTGTTTTGGGGACAAAACGTTGGTCTCCAGGAGTTGCCTCAAAAGATGACTCTCTTCTGCTGTAGGTTTACTTATTTTTCTCTTTGGCTAGTGCTCCCCGTACCTTTCATCAGCATACAATTGGCAATAGCACTAGATATCAGTAAGTGTTTCTGACAGTCCTGCCAGATGGTTTAATGTAAAACCGCTCCAAAATATAGCTAACTTGCAGCTTTCCAGGGCTAACGTGCGCTCTTCCAAATGTCAGCTTCTCTGATATTTCAGCTTCTGAAAACAAGGAAATAAAACTGAGGTAACGCAGACTTAATTACCTGATATACGAGAAAGGAATCGTGATCTTCCCGCAGTCTTCATCTGTTCTCCTCAGGACGTGGCTCGGTTCGTGCTTTCACACCCGTTGCTCTCTACCCCCTGGACATAGCGGGAGCCGTAAGGAACAGGAGAAGCGGTTGATGAATACGTATTCGGTGAGCAAAGTTACCTCCTCGGGCCGGTCAAAACACAGAACTTAATGTTTGCGATAATCGGATGTGATGTGGTAAACGTCTTGGGCAGAGGCGGGAAGAAATGTCTGTTAAATTTGGCCTTGACGGTCAGAAATCAAACCGAATCCTGTTGCCCTGTGCGCGGTGGGGCGGTTTGGAGGACGGGAAAGATGCCGTCGGACGACGAGAAAGCAAGGTTGCAGGAGCCTGGCGGGAACAGGACTGATGAACAGCCCGGCCGTGCTGCTTGGACGAAGAAAGCCAGCGACGTGCGCGGTCCCAGGGGAGTTGGGTTTTGTGCCTGTCGGGGACCTACGCAGGCATCTAAAAAGTTGAGACAAAACAAAGTTGTCTTTTAAAATGCTCTTTGTTCCTGTTGCTTTGCTGTTTTGTTGGTTAAAAAACGCTCAGGTTTTTTTTGTTGTTCTCCTTAACTCCTCTCTTGAAGAGGCACTGATGGAAATAATTATCTGTTGAAACCAATGCTCAAAGCGCTCTTACCCGTGAGTGTTTAGCTCGGTGTTTAGCTGCGTGTTATTTCAGGAGGCAGTGATTTCCATCTGTGAGAGCACATGTTCCCTTTCATAGTGCCCACGAGGAGGAACGGAAAATGAGCGTTTCGTGTCATTCACGCTGGATCTTCGCTTACAGGGAGTTAATACTGAACAAAGACAGTAAACAACTGTGCAAGGGAACGCTGGATAAAGAAGATAATTGATATCAAGGACTTTGACGGAAGAGTCTGAGTTGAGAAAGGTCTCTCTCCCATGCAGTTTTATCAAGTGACCCTCTGAACTATTCTCTCAATTCAAAAAAACCACCCCAAAACTTTTCTCTAGGGTGCTGCTTACTTTGGGACTAAATAATCTTGACGTACCATCGTGATTGCAATCACTCGATAAATAGGCGAACGTGCTTGCCTTCCCCTGCCCCATACACGTGTGTGTGTACGAGCTTGCCCTCATCAGAGGAGTGGCACGGCTTTGTGTTTCAAACAAGCTGCAGAACCATTCAGCTATTTTAGAGAAATCCTGTGCTGAGGAGCAGCATGGAAAAGCAGGAAACCTTGATTGAAATAATTATTTTTAAACCGGTTTTGCATTTATAGGGTGTTTGTGGGTTTTTTTTTTTTCCCTGAGTGCTTGATCCTTACCGGACGAGACCCCTTGAGACATGTTGACTGCAACCAAAACCAAGAGCTGGGCTAAATTTGGAAGCTGTGCGGGTGATAACCAGGAGAATATACATTTAAGCAGCTACAAAGCTTCATGTCCTCGTAATTAGCCTTACCGTTTTCCACAGTAAAGTACAAAAACTAACTGGTGCTTTCTTATTAAATGATTGACTTTTTTTTTTGTTTTGTTTAATCTAACTTGTGTCACAGGGAATTTGCCGGGAATTGGGACGCAATTAAAGTGCAGAAAAACTTGTTTAAATGAAACCACTTTAAACACGCTGGGGTTTATGTATAGGCGGAAGCGCTTATGCATTTTATATGTATAGACAGAAACACGGAACAAGTTTATTCCAATGTGTTGCTTTCAAAGCTGAACAAAAACAATTGGTTTCGATCACAGCTTTCCAAAATACTTAAGTGTGTTTGTGCTTTGATGTGTTAGGTCGTAGCCTCTGCTTCCTCGTATTGAGAATTGCACCAGGGAAACAGGTTTTCCCATTTCCTCAATTCTTCGTGGATTTACTGAATGCAAATAAACTAGGGGAATATCTTAGCGGTGAATAGCGATGCGATGGCTTTAATTCTTTTTCCGTTCCAGTTTACCAGTGCTTCTTATTCAATTGATGTGAGATTAATGAGTGATGATAAGTCCAGGCCTTTAAGTCACTTTGTGACCTGGAGCTGCTTGGACTCTCCCGGCGATGTTTTAAGGCTGTTTCATGCTCAGGAAAAGCCTTGTGGATTGATCCGTTCCGAAGTTTGCCTTTTTCACTTTTTAAATTATTCCTAACTATTTAATTATTAATTTTTTTAAAATTTCAAGGGAAATTTGCTCATGGGAGCAGCTCAGCCCCCGTTCCCATGTATCTCTGAGCGCTGGCCAGCCTCCTCTCGCTCCTCCCTGCTGACGCAGCTTCTCTTGCTGTGTGCTGAGCAGCAGCATTTCAATTATGAACTAATGTTTTACGTCTGATATTTATGCAGCAGCTGAGAAACCTAAATAATTAAATTTCCCCATGGCCCGAGCAGGCCAGGAGTTGGACGAGCTTCTTCACAGACATGAGCTGTGCTGGCTTAAAAGATTTGCTGGCGTAATGGCTGCTACCTGTATGCTCGTTCCTTAATAGAAACCGCAGCACTAATGATTAATAATTCAGCTGTGGCTCAGCAAATCAGATTAACCTTTGGGAAGGCACCGAGGTTGCTTTTCTGTGCAGCCTTCGTTTTCTAAGTAGAGAAATGATTCATTCATAGCAGGGAAGAGACGTGCAACTTGCTTCTGGATGGTTCATTTGGGGGAGACGGCCGTGAGTAAGCGTGACTTAAACTCAGTTGTTGTGCGAGTCCGAGATTTATTCGAGCTATTAAAAAGTTTTGGTTTTAATAATCCATATTTTCCTATTTTGTTTTAATAGTCTGGGTTTTTATGTGGTGCTTTCAGCCGTGCCAGAGCACCTCCGCCTTGAGCTCCGCGGGGACGTCGGGAAGACTTGCGGAGTGATAGCTGCTCTGGGAGCATACGGGTGTTAAACCTCTGTCCAGTACCTCCTTGCTTACGTCTCGCCTCGGTCCCTCCAGGGAGACCTCTTCTCTGGGCATCCCTTTCTCCTCTTGGTTACAGCTGGATGCAATGAATTATCCAGAACTTCAAGGTGCTGAGTTGGTGGATTTTGTTAAAATCTGATTTGCAGATAATTCTGCTTCCCTAGCCGGTGTGTCTAACGGTGCCAGACAGTGCTGCCTCACCTTCTCCTCGTGCCGCCTCTCAGGACGATGACAGACAGAGATACCCGCGGTAAGGAGAAATTGAGGTCGGGCCAGCAGCAATATGTTGGGGGAGACCTGATGATCATAGTGGAGCACAGGTTAAAGTAGGAATCAATTACGTGTGGCTATTGCAAAGCAAGCCAATTAAAAATAAATATATATCTAAAACTGGGTTTACCAAATGGGAACTCTATGTTAAAAATGGAAAGCAGCCGGTCAACCTACTAATTACAGGTGGGGACTTGGCTTGGACCCCTTCTCTGTGAGGTCCTGGTTGAATCTTAGGACAAATTAAAGAGAAGCCAGAAGATGGAGGTGAGGATGGCTAAAAAGGTTTGATGTTAAGGGAAAAGAAAGGAATTTGGGTTACTTAATGTAGAAGGAGATGATTCGAGGGGAGATGAGTCTGTGTCTGAAGCAGCTGTTATGCTAAACCCACGGTGGGGATAGATGGGCCGGGGTGGGAGGAGGGACAAGAAGAATAAACGGAAGCCACCTCGGGATTTCCAACCTCGGTGTTCGCAGAGCCCAAAACCTTGCGGCGAAGCTGTGGGCCCTTAACGGTGGGCTCAGGTTTACCCTTATGGAGCTTGAGGGTGACAAAATATGGGAAGGTGCTACGGAGGGGTGATGCACAACCGCTGGAGGCTGTTGGCCATGGTCTAGGTTGCACCAAGCCTGGACCAAGACCTCGAAGAAATCATCGTTCACCTTCTCAGTCCTGTAACTTCAAAATCTGCCAGTTCAGACCAACTCTTCCTTGAATGGGCTTGTTCCTCCCTTGTAGTGGCAGCGGCTCTCCAGATGTCCTGCCCTTCCCTCTGCAAGATCTCGGGAATAATTGCAAAGGGAGAAAAAGACCCGTTAACCTTTACCATCTGTCTCTTCTCTGTGTAATCCAGTTGGTGTTTGTCTTGATGGTGATAATTACTCAGAAGTATGTAATTGCAAGACAAATGTTTAATTAAGAGCCGGTTTATCGCTAGTCTCTTGTCTGCTTCCATCTGGAAAGAGCGTGGTTGTGTCGGTCGTCTTGTCAGCCTGGATCGAAGGTCCGACGGCCTGATTCTGCACCCTTGCAAAAGCAGTAAGGAAATAAATTAAATTAAAATACTAATGGGACCCTTCGTTCTCTGCTGCTGCCATGTGAGCTTCTAATTTCTAAATAATACTTTGCCCAAAATCCATATCTTCTGATGACACCTGCTGTGGATAAACCAGGTTCACCTTCAAATGAATCCATAGTTCAGGACGGTGTCAGAGCTCCAGGTGCCTTGTAAGGAAAATGGGGGGCAAAAGAACCTGCTCTTCTAGATGATGCCTCCAGGTGAGCTTAAATCAAAATTACACTTAACATTTTCTAGCTCTTTAGCAATGCCCAGTAATACATTCCTGCAATATCCTGGAAGTCAGAAGGCTTTTACAACCCCCAAAAACTTACACAGGGTGCAAAGGCTCCTCATTGAAATATGTCCAAGTAAATAGGCTGTAAATTATCAGCCCATGCAACCTCCCGGGAAGACTCAACAAAGTGAAGATGGCCCCGTAACCTGGCTGCACGGGGAATTAGCATTAACAATATTCCACCTTTCATCGCTCCCGGGTACGGTGGGGGTCCTTACAATAACTGCAGCGAGCATCAGCCACCACAGTAATTTAAATATGTTCTCCCTCTGAAAAATCACACTGATCTTAATAGGGTTTTTAATGAAATAATGTGCTGGCTCTTATAAGCTGGAAATATGTTGATTTTTGTGTTTATTCTTTGCAGCAGCGTTTCCTTCTGGTTGTCGCTCAGTTGCTTAAGGAAAGGAAGGCTCAGGATTGCTCCCCACCAGGAAAGGGCCCCGGGACCCTGCACACAGGCTGCAGCTGGGAGGATGCAATATATGGGAACGTATATAAATATACATATATAGCTGACTTGCTGTAGGGTCTCGTCACAGGGTGCATCCCAAACCCAGTGCTGGGGCTCTCCTGGTGAACCAGCCCCACCGAGCTCCTCGCTTCTCCCCTCCCAGCAACGGGGCAACGTGGAAATTGCTGGAGTTTCAACATTGCTTTCCCCCGCGGATAATGAAGTGGGTAATTAGGCACAACGGCGGCATTTCCACTGATTTTTTTTTAAAGCCTCATGAATGTAAAAAGCGGCCTGTTTTTCCCGGTGCTGGTGCATCCCGGCTATGACCCCCCCTGCTCTCACTCAGCAGCGCCGAGTGTGAATGATCCGGCAGCCAAACACCGGTGCTTTGGGCCTGGGGCTGGGAGATGCCATGGCAACATTTCAGACAGGAGCTGGTTGGGTATGAATGTATATGTATGTGCCAATTAAAATTTAAACAGCCTCCCATGTGAAGAGCGAGCCGAGCCCGTGCGGCGGCACCCCTGGTCTATTAATAAAGTATAAGACCAGCGAGGGGCTGTCTCTGTGCTGGTGGGTGCCTGGCTCCAGGTCTCCTCCATCCCTGCCTGGCCCCACGGCTGCTTGTCCCTCTCTCCTGGAGGGGTTTAGAGGTTTTGAGATGCTTTGGCTGCTCCATTGCCTGCAAGGCCGTGCTCATGGGGCTTCTTCCTGCTTTGGGATGGGCTGAGCTCTCTGTCAAGCACCTGTACGAGATCCTCAGCGTTTCCCACCCCCAAATTGTCACAAACAACTTGAAGTTACTAGGATTTTGTGCTGCAAGATGAACCAGGAGGGGATCTCTTGTGATTATGCCTTAACGTTAATGTCTGGAGTGGTTCCTAAGCATGGATTAGTATTATTATCTCTATTGTACAAGTGGAAAATGACTCCTCAGGGCATTAAAGTACTTCCCAAGGCCACACCACGAGCTGAAGCTGGAGATTGCAGTGCAAAGCGCTTGGCTTTGTTCCTGGCCGCCACCTCCCTGTGCTCCTCCGAGCTCTCGCCTTGCAAATCCCTTTCTGAGGAGCGCCGCTTCTTGCTCGTTGACTTGCCAAGCTCCATGTTAAACCCACTTGGCTTCACCTTTGCCCCTTCAACTTGGGAAGTCTGGATCTTTCCGCCTTAACAGAAAGAAACCTCTCCCAGTATCCAGTTTAAATCCAGCCACGGCTGAGAAAAACCTCTTGTCCTTGTGCCCGGCCTCGGGAGCAGGGAAGAAATGGGAAATGACACTTTTCCAGTTCGCCACCTCCGTGACTCCCCACCTCCGAACCCCGTGCAGATGATGCTTGCAGGAGCCCTTCCCCGTGTGAAGCCACGTGCATCTGTGTTTCTCCCACCTGCGCTTCAGGTTTGCTCCCTTGTGTGGTTTTTTTCAGCTCTGTGAAGGTATTATTTATTAACCTTGGGAAGCTCACCTGGAAAGGGAGAGTGTGGGAGAGCTGCTCTACAAAATAGTATCGGAAGCATCACAAAATGCAGCAAAACACCCTTTCATTTAAAGCTGGAAGCACACTGTGCGGAGGTGGCAGGGAATGCAAAGCTGCTGGGCTTTGCAGAGCCGACTTCCGGAGCAGATCAAGATTAAAACGCCGGTTTTTGAAGGCTTTGCTAAGCTCGCCACTGCTGTGATGGTAGCGCAGCTTTTTTAATGCCGGTTTCAATATTTCCCTTCATCTGCCTTTGGTTGGGATATTCTCATCCAGTCAAAGGTGAGGTCGCAGCTTTTCGGCAGCACGGGGAGAAGCCGGGCTGCCTTGCGTGAAGGATGGGGAGCCCAGGCAGGGAGATCTTCCCTTGGTGGCTGGGGAAGGTATTTCCTATTTTTTCCAGCTCTACAAAATACCACTTCAAGGCACAAAGAGCACGGAGGGAGGTGACAGAGGGACCATAAGATGGCTTGAGCAGCACCTCTTATCCTTTGCTTTCTGCTGGTTTTACCTCCTGTCATCTAACTCCAGTGTGGGGTGACACAAAAGCTCTACCAAACTTCTCCTCACTCCAAAAACACCAGCCAGGGAACGGGCTGAAATGCTGGTTCCTCTCTGCACCCGCGTCTGGGGGACGATGCCTGGAAGGGGACCTGGGCGGTGGTGGCAGCGCTGGTTGCAGGGGGAGTTTCTTGCAAAGGTGCTTCAGAGATGGTGAATCATAACTTATTCCTATTTTCTGAACTCGGATGCAGGCAAGCGAATCCCCAATGGCCAGAAAAAGGGTGCTTAGAAGTCTCCAGCCCAACCATTTCATTTTCTTAACCGGGCTGATTGGACGCGCCATTGCACCAAACTTCACCCAGGTCCAGGCACTGAGGGGTCTTTCTTGCTCGGTGTGGCCACCAAATCCTCCGTGCTCTGATTCAGAAGCATATCCTGGGCTTCCAGGCCCTCGGCCCCTCTGGTTTTCTGGCTCCGTACACGTGCTCACAGCAGCCATCAGAAATCTGGTCTGTATTTTCAAGAGATTTCTAAAGCCTTGATTATTTTGCTCTGGCTCTTCTTGCTGGGCCTAATATCCCTTGAATGGCTCACTTATCTGAGTTAGCTTGATTAATGACAGAGCCCAGACACGAAGCTCCTCAGCCTGTTCAAGTCAGCTTTTCCATGGGAGCATTTATAGTCTTTTATTCTCTTTTGCTGCGGCCAAGCTTTTGCCTCAGCTGTTAGGTGGGAGCATACAACCCACAAACACATAGACAATGTACAAACAGGTCACAGAGTTCCTCAGCTGATGAGGTAAACAAAATTTCCCTGGCTGAAAACATCAAATTACAGATTAATCTGTTGTATATATCTTAGAGGTCTCCTCTGAAATCCTGCAGCACCTTCCTCCTCCTCCTCCACATGCCTTGTCGTTGACACTGGTGGGCTTTGGCGAGAGCGATGCCAAGGTTTGATGCTTGATGTCTTCTGTGCCTTCTGCAGGTTGTCCTGCCTTTTCAGCCGGGGCTTCCAGCTTCATTTTTCTTTTTCTCTGTTGCAGCGTGACCTTCAGCATCGCCTTTCCTGCGCTGTCCTGCTTCTTCTCCCCAGCCTGCGTCTGTGCCACGGCAGGGCAGGTTTCCAGGAAACATCTTGGTGATGCCAACCGGCTGTTCAGTGGAGGAAAGGAGTTAGGATGAGCTGGCTTGACTCCACGTACCGGTGGTGAATGTCATTCAGATGGAAATTTTCAGCCCATATCATGCAAAAAGCGGCCGTGCCTCGCTTGGGGGCTGGTGGGGGCTGCGGGAGCAGCAGGTCATGCGCTTGGGTTGAGGTGCACCTCTGGATGTGTGGATGGAGTTGGGGCCACCTCGACCTTCCCGAGATAAGACCTCGAGCAGAGGCTAGCAGGTGGACGGGGCAGCTGAATCCAGAGCTTCCTTGAATTTGAGTGAAACCCATCTGCTCCTGGCCTCTGAGTTCATACCAGGCATCACAGAAAGGAAGCTGGAGGAATAAAGTCCTCCAAGCAGGTGTGAGGAACAGGGCTGGTCGATGCTGGAGGACGGGCTTCCAGAGCTGCTGCTGGAGCTGGGATGGAGGCTGGGCGCGAGGAGCTGCATGCGCGCTGCCGCACTTCACCCCACTCCTTGGGGAAGAGAAATTGCCCTAGAAAATTTTCTCCTTCTTTACAGTAAGTAATGCTGTTGTTTTTTCACCCGGCACTGATAGAAGAGGATGTTGATTTTTTTCCACCCAGCCATCTGTTAGGGAATCACTCTACAAGGGAGCCACACGAATCCTCCTCGGGGCCACCGTGACTTGGCCCAGAGCAGATTTTGCCTCCGGCCTGGCAGAGGTCGAGCATCATCTGCTGCCGCTACCCTGCCCAGGCTCCACTTGCCGTCGAAGGACTTGCTTTGGTAGAAGCTGTCTGGCAGCTGGAGTCTTCTCCGGTCTGAAGGCGCTGGTTGGCACCAGTGGCCCAGCTGGTTATTCTGGTTTTGTTCTTCAGCTGGAAATGTCTTCCCCACCTTGCAAGCTTGGGAGGACCGGGGAGGTCAAACTAGCACTGGAAATGCCTTCAGGGCTCGGCAGGGCCGTGTGAGCCAAGGCTGATGCTTCCTTCGACTCACAGAAAGCAGCCCTGGCTGATCCAGACTCTTTCCCGGTGATGAACCACGGTGTGCATCACGAAACAGATATCACAGTGAAATCACATTGTCTTTGCCCTTTCTTGGGGGCCGCCGAGAGGAAAAACATGGACGTGGGAGCCGCAGGCTGAGGGGTAGAGCCCTAAGCTCTGCTTTCCAACCCAGCACAGTGAAGCCTTTGCCTGCGGCCACCTAAGAAAGGAGGTGGGAGAGACAGTCCATGCGTCCCCACCGGCCACTACCCATGTCCCACGCAGCAGTGGCATTCCCAGGATGACCCCCTGGTCAATGAGGACATGCAAGGCTTGCTGGCTAATACCAGGCACAAAAGCAGCGTCTGGAGCCCAGCGGGAGAAGGCAGCGGGGAGAAGCGTGCAGGGGGAGTGAGCAGTTGCCTCCCCGTCCCTTTCAGACAACTCCAGCAAAATCCAACCCAGGGGAACTGGGAGGAAGGGGGTGATGGGGACGGCTGGGGACCCTCAGCTATCCTGCCCTGCCCCACGTACCATGCTTGATTTGGGGGCTCAAGCCCTGTCTGCACATGTCCAGTGACGGCCGGGGCTTGCCAGACTTGTCCAGCACCATATGGCCGGAGGAGACCCGGCTGGCGGGGAAGATCAAGCTCACAGCTCTGTCATCATTAGCACCTCGTCGGCAGCCAAATTTTCTCACGCTGCTGGTGACATGGAGCCGGTGATGCCGGGTCCCGGTGCCGCTGGCTGCCATGCGCCAGCAAGCCGCAGCATCGCTTCCCGCATCCCGTCCTCGGGCTGCCCGCGGGCCGTTGCTGGAGCCACACTGAAACCTGGAGCGTCGCAGCTGGTAAGCGATAACATGGGCGCCGTCCAAGGGAGGGTTTAAGCAATCTGGGGCTAAACGAGTGTCTTTTGAGCTATTCTTCCCCAAAGAGCCGTGCTGCCATCATGAGCACATCAGATGCAGGGTACTTTGCATCTTCTCGGCTTGGGTTGGAAGACAGCAGCTCAGCATCGCTGCCAACCTTGCCCTGCTGAATTCCCAGCTGAGAGCCTCTAGAAAAGGCCCAGCAGTAGTAATTAAAAGCTCATTTCCCAAACTACCTTGGGCATTATCTCAAATGTGCTCCCCGTGCGACATCCCAGCCATGTGTTGGACCAGCAGACTTTTCTGCAGGGAGGTTGTCGTCAGCTCCTTGACCCCTTCGCATTCCCAGCTTTGGAGGGTTTTGGTTTGAGTTGTAAATTCCAGCTGACGCCCTATTAAAAGGCTAACTCAGCTAAATACTGCTGGGCTTCAGTGCATCATAGGATCTGAGAGGGTGCTAAGCGCAGACATAGGAATTACGGGTTTCAGCCAGGTCAATGGCTGTTACTGCAGGGACCTGTCTCCGGCGATGGCCAGCATCAGGCCGAGAGCCAGAAACCACGATTATGAAGCATGATCCATTCCCCGTCAGTTAGCAGTCCTGCGGGCTGGGAGGTTGGACAGTTTGCATCGCTTCCAAAACACCTTTTCAAGCTTAAAAACACTATTTACAATTAGAATGGCAAGGCAGGGAAATGGCCAGTCTTGGGAAAAAAAAAAAAAAGATCTTGCTGTGCACTTGGCGTTGGTTATTTCTCACGTTGAAATATTCCCAAGACGTTGGATCTAAAATATAAAGGGCTGGATGATGCCTCAGCCGGGTTGTTCTCGGAGGAGATGATAGCATCTCCTGGCGCAGACAGGCTGCTTAAGGTCATTTGAGAACTTCACTTGCACATGTTCGAACAGCAACTTCATTATCATCCATCAATCCCTCCGTCCTCGCCCAGTCCCTCGGATACCCACTGCGGCTGGTGCAAAGCCATCCCACTTAATTGGGACCTCAGGGAAGCTGTTCCCATTCTGAAGCCTGCTCTGCTTTAATTAATGGATGAAATAATCTATGAATAGGAAGACCTTGACTAACTCCTGTTTTTATTCCCCTTCTGCTTCCCAGAAGGAATTACCTGCTCCCAGGTAATTTGGAGCAATGCTTTTTGAAGGTCCACGCAAAAGATGATAACCTGGCTGCTTGTTTTCTGCAGGCTCAATCCCGCAGACGAGCAGGAATACAAATGCTGGGAGCTGGTAAAACACTTAAATACCCACGAGAGCAGGTGAGCTGTTCCTTGGGTAGCTCCTTTGCTTGAAGCCAAGTCTGGATCCAAGTGCTGCAAGGGATTTGCCCCAAAGGCTGGGGAAACGGCAGTTTTGAGGTGGCGCTGTTTAATCTGGGCATGGTCTGGATTGGGCATGCTGGGGACAGCCGTGGCAAAAGAAAGGCATCTGCTTTTAGAAAGAAAAACACAAGTTTTCAAATAATTCTGTTGGTTTTCTTTCTCGTGGCTGAATTTCTGCTATGGGTGCAAAATGCTTAGAGCAACCGGGAATGCAGCTGATCCGGGTACCAGTCTCCAAAATTGCCTTGCAGCGCCGTAGACCCTGCATGGTCCCTTCCCGCTGCGCCTGGGCTCCCTTCGCCCGTCGTGGCTTCAGTAGCCACAGCTAAACCAGCGACATCGGGGGCTACGGGCAGGCAGAGACTGTGCTTTTAATCACCTCTATTAACGATCGAGATGCCAGGATAAATGGCTTGTGTGGTAAGCAGGTAAGCGGGGAAGGACGCTGGGCAGGGAAAGGGAGATGATGCTGTGGTGTGTGGGAGCTCCTTCTGCTGGGGCACATTGGTGCCAGCGCTAATTGCTCACGACGAGCTGACTCTGGGGTGGGAGAGAAACTGGGAAGCACCGTAGCAAAATCTGGGCTCTCCGAGGCCATCCCTGGAGCCCCCCAGCGCCACGCAGCTGGGAGTCGTGTTATCTCCTCGGGGGTCTCCTCCTGCCATCGCTCCGGCAGGCACCTCCGCTCCCGGGTACGAGGTTCACGGTCTTTAAAGGCTGGTTATAGTGTATGTAAAAAATAATAGCAGGAGGTGGAAAATGGTGGAAAATGTGGGTGTGCAGAGAATGATGGCTCTAACGGCATCCCCCCATACCGGGGAATTGTGACAAGCTCATTCTTAAGGATTTACAAAGGTGGCTGCCTACGACATGAGAGAGGCTTCATCTTTTTTCTTTGCTTTGGCAGTTTTAGGTCAGTTTAATAAGACAGAAGAAAAAAGGAAACCTTCAAGGAAGTTGATGCCAAATTGGTGACAGTTTGGGAAATCAAAAGCTTTGCTCTCGACTGGTTTTGTTGCCAGTGAGACGGGAGGAGCAGGCTGGGATCCCTCGCAGCCGGCAAGCGGCAGCAGTCGCTTCTCTTGCTCCGGTTTGGTGGGTGGGTGCTCTGACACCAGCGTTAAATCAAACGTGATGTGGGAAGATGGAGGAAGAAGTGAATCAACAGCATTATTTCAGGATGCAAGGAGGGTGCTGAGGCAGCTGCGCGGGGTAGGGACAGGGGAGGGGAGCGGCAGGGACAGGATCTGCGGGCACAAGGCAGCAAACAAGCGTCGGCCTCTTTATTTGCAATAAATAGAAAGTAAAGGGGTTGTGCTGCTGACACCACTTGCATGACATGGACTCATCCCCAGGAGCTCGACGTTTGGGCATCACATCTGCTCAGCCGCTCGATTGTTCTTCAAACTGGCCGCTCTGTGCTGTCCTCTGCCACATTATCCAGCCCTGGATTCAGCACGGATCCTTCCGCTTCCATTTAATTCTCCATTCCTCGCAGAGCACTGGAGGAGCTGGCAGGGGCTGAGGGTAGTACTTAGCTTGTGCCTGATGGATTTTGTACTCTGACGTTTCCTTCCCTTGAAGCATTCCCGTTTCGAAGAGGCAGACTCTGTTACGAGCTGTTTCCTTAGCGGACAACTCAGCAGCGTGTCTCGGCTGATGTTCAGGCTTCCAGCAACGGTCTGTGCCCAAAGCCAGGGTCTCGCTGCTGCTGTGGGCAGGGCGAGGTGGGCAAAACAGGCAGCTTCGTGCTCAGCCAGCTTTGCTACCCGAGAATAAAGCCGAGCCAGGGCTGCAGCAGCGACTCTTTCCTTCTGAAATATATAAACTCAAACCCTTGACCTGTCTTCGGTGTTTTAAAGGTAGGGAAAAAAAGAGGAAGGTGTGGCGCCTACGCCAAAGAGCTTGTGTTCGTGTTTTTGATGTCCTCAGTCGTAGTGGGAAGGGGAAGGGCGCTGTGCACCGACGGCGGTGTTGGAGCATCACGATGTGGTGGGTACAGGCAGCCGCTGCAGGACGAGCTGGCTTCACTCCACCAACGTGTCCCCACCGGCCAGGACTCACCTGCTCGGCTGCTTTGCAGATGCCGACATTTACGTATTTACTTGATTTATGACACTTTGGGGAGAAATCAGAGCGTGCATGGAGGAGCAAACGGCGCACGTGGTGACTTAGAGTGGTTTAATTTCCCCAGCTTGACACTCGCAGCACTTTCCTGTCTTGCTGTTTTTAATTTCCACTTTATTTTTGTACATTAATACTACTCCGGGGCAACTGCTCACACATTACTGTCACATTCCCCCCGCTGCCCCAGGGAATTCATCTTTTCCCGATGGCATCAGTGCAAATGCGGAGTAATTTCAGTGGAGTCAGTGGAGCTGCCAGGGTTAATGCGGCCAGACCGCGCTCGAGCCGTGCCTTACGCTGGTGTTTATGCCACTACCAAAGCTGCACCGGAGCTCTACCAAGCAGCGCACCTCTTAGTAACAGGAGGGGAAAAATCCTATGCGTTGTTAAATGGCCTTTTTTTTTTTCTCCCCTGCCCCCAGCCCAACTAGTGTGTGCTGCACTGACTCTGGAAATATAAACTGACCTTTACGAGGGCAAATGTCATTTGAATAGGAAACATGGACATGGGAGAGTAGCTCTGGCCCAGCCATTAATCACTCTCTCTTTTTTTGGTATTTTTGTGTGTCCTTTTTCTGCACGAAAGGAAGGAGATTTTAAAATATTTTATATTGTCCTTTTCCTTTTTCGCCCTCTGTTTAGAGAGCTATTCACTTGGTATGGTTTCAGGTTTGGGGGATGGCTAAGGCAAGTGCCATACCCGGCTCTCCAGGTAGTTCTGCGTGGTTGCTCAGCTGGGCTGAAACCGCAGGGGTTTGGGTTCATCTGCCCCGGCTGAGCAGACAAAGTGACACCTTGGGTGAGAAGCAGGAGGGAGACAGTCTTGCAGGTGTGTTTGCTGCCCCGGGATCTGTACAGAGCCTGTCTGGATGAGCACTCCACTAATTATCTCAATCTGCTGACAAGGGGGTCCGGCCTGGACGAGGTCGTTCTCCATGGGCTCCCGGCGGTCCTGGCCCGGTAGCACCCGCAGCTCCCCTTGCTCTGCTGCGCCAGTTGCGTGCTCCTCCTGGAAAGCTGGGATTTGTTTACTATGCACCAATTTATTTTATTTTCGGTTTAAAATACAAAAAGTACGTGGGTTATAGCAACATAATTTGCAGCCTGCTGATTAATAATACAGCTGATGGAATGAAATTGGGCTGCAAGCTCAAAGTGCTGAGGAAAGCTAAAATTTGGTGAGCGGCGTGTACGTGTGGGGTAGGCAGCCTGCAGTCTGGAGAGAAGAGGAGGCTGCCAAAGCAAGAAACGCTGTTTTCTTTTTTGCTGCCTCACACACGAAACCCGATTCTGCTAAATCCCCTTCGCCCTACGCCGCCGTACAACCTTCCATCCTTGGAGACGGTCAAGACTCAACTGGAAAACTCTGCGAGGAACCTGATCTGAGGAGACGCGCTCCAAGAGGCGAGGGGCTGGACTAGGTGACTCCGGAGGTCCCTTCCCACATAAATTATCCTGCGGTTCCCCACAAGCACATGAAAGCGGTTGTAAGATGGGAAATTCTTATAACATGGCGCAATTCCTAACAGTATTCCCCATCTATGTAAGGAGAAGGCAACCTACAAAGTGTTGATGAATAAAATCATGATTTTTTTTTTTTCCCATGGGTCCTGAGGTGCCCCCAAAGCCCAGCAGCCGGGCTTAGCACCTCTGGAAACGTGGCCACTTTTACACCGGTGCTTCATTTTATGGAATTTGGTATGAAAAAAAGAGTCTTTATTCTCCGCCTGTTGTCTATGGACCTGTGAAAGCATTAATGATTCATCCCAGGGTGTGCTACTGCAGGTCACTAATAGACAGGGCAACTGCTGACGTTTTGCATCTTGTTCTAAGGGCTGATAAAATATCGGGGATGTGTCTGGAAAAGGCGGCGTTACGTGTGTCAAAAAGGATGTGCTGAATGTGCTGTATCCCGTGGGAAACGACAGCGCTGGGTTGGCTTGTATGACTTCCCTGCCGTCGCCGAGGTCGGACCTGGCAGGGGATTTCTGGAACTCATTCGTGCTGTAGACGCTCAGGTCCCATTTATTTCGGTGGCTAATGATTTAACTTCCTAAATATGTTGGGTAAGTCCTGTAACTGGAGACGGAATAATATTATGCAAGAGAAATATTTTGCAGCGGGTGTAACAACGGCATCATTATGCAACCGGGGTGAAATCTACACCTGGACAGGGTATAAGTCCCCCAGTACAGTTGGAACGTCACCCCTGTGGGTTTCGGCCTCTGCCTGTGGAAGGGGTGAATTTCAGGCTCCGAATAAAATGCTGCACATGCCGTGATTAGACAAGAAAAATGCCCCCTCTCCCAATGAAAATAAGAAGCGTTGGAAAAGGAAACAGCAGAAAAAAGCACCCTCTTCCTGAAGGCATCCGATAGTCCAAGCCTGCAGCAGGAAGGCTGAACTGCTGGGTTTCAGGCAGGGCTAACGCTACGCCTTTCTGCATTTGCCTTCCCCGGGCTTTCGGCTGTCTCACAGGGGGAAGGGAGAGAGCCTGGATTAAAAACCACGTTTATGGCAGGGTGAAAAAAAAGAAATTCTTACAGTTCCTGTTATTGGCACATGCTTCAGGCAACAGCGCTGCTTGCTTTGATCAAGTGCGCCGGGTCCCTCCTCACCAATCACCAGGAAATTGATGTAAACACTCAGGCAGGTTTTTGAGAGCTTTGCTTCTCCCCGCTTAAGAAGAGAGACAATTCCTCGTGCATGAAGATGCAGCACAGGCCTGTGATTATCTATTCAGGCTCCACAGTGTTTAATTAAGTCACTTACCATGTTATCATCCTGTCTCTCTTCATCCTGCTTGGAAACACGCACCCTTGCGCCCACCTCACGCCGGAGAGCGGCAGCTCCTCTGTGTGTGTGTGTGTGCGTGCGTGTGTGTGTAACAGCACCATTACACACCCACAGGTGCCAAAACCTGCAATTTATGGTGCAGAGTTTGAGTCGCACCAACACCACGTACCGTAAAGACGGTATTTCCATTCATTACGCTTGGCAGCTTCAGGCTGATGACGAGCTAACTATAGCTGCCTGGAGTTACTGCCGTTTAATCACCCCGTTTGAACGGAGGCCCCTTTATCTCGTTAGCGTTCGGGACCGATCCTGCCAAGCTGCGGCGCTTGTTGCTAGGGTGGTGTGAGAGCCGCTCCGCAACGCCATTCACAGCACTGCCAGAGTTTGCTGTTCACGCGGCGCCGCTCCGGGGACGACCGCCAAGGTCCTGCGAGATGCTGAGCGCTGCCCTGGTTTTCTGAAGCGCCAGTAATATGCAGCCTCTTCACCAAAACCAAACTCATATCGACCAAACCAGCGTCCACCCTTTAAAAGAAAATATAAATGTGTATGTGCGTGGGCATACACTTAACTGCAAGAGGGAGATCGCTGGCCTACTTGTTAAAACAAAATGGCTCGGTGTATGGCAGTGCCACAAACCAAAGCGTTCAAGCTGCGGAAGAAAAGTCCTCAAATCCCCGGATCACTCCCAGCCAGCGCGGATGCAGAGCGTGCTCCCACAGCACAGGGTTTGTGTGCTTCAGCCTCACCCCACGGCCGGGATGGTAATTTATTTTCCGTTCCCATACGGCACTTGGCACTCGAGCTGAGCAGAGCTGACAGCCGCTCCGGCGGTGGAAACCTCTCCGCTGAACGCCGGGCCAGGACCGTCAAGTCAGGGCTGGGGGTATCACCGCACGGTTCGCTGTAATAAAACCTTGAAGCAAGGTGCCAGCCAACAGTCACTTCTGAGAATATCTTTGCCCAAACACCCCCGTTTTCCCCCATCGAGCTCTTCCCCGGGGGGCCCCGGGGTGCCCTTCGTTCTCCCTGGCTGTGTGTTTGTCACCTGCGTCAACCAGGGGAATAACCTCCACACTTGGCTTTGAAAGGCACTGGGAAGCGGCACCTAAGCTCACAGTGACGTGGGGCACACGAAATCAGTTTCCCTGGGAGGTTTTAACAATAACTGTTAATGCTCCTATTCCTCTTTCTTCTCTCTGTTTTTTTCCCCTTGCATTCACAGGCAGAAGCACCAATTCAATACCTTCCTGCTCACGGGGTAACCGGATGGGAACGTTCATTTTAATCTTAGACAGTGAAACAGTGGAGTGGTCTTGTTACAGATTGCTATACCACCAAAAATGGTTTATACACCTTCATTTCCTCCTGCGTAATTCCCTGGGAGTTTAATTTACCGGACCATTTTCTCTTTTATTTTTTCTCACCGTTTCCCCTGCAGAAGACGAGGGAGGCTCAGTTCCTCCAGCTCTAACAAAGCAGCACGCTTGTCTGGAGGGGATCAATAACTATCGAACCATCGCGCTTCCTCCACTTAGGCTCTTGAAGCAGCTTCCTTTAATTGTTCTTTCACACTGTAAATACAGCGCACGGTGAATTTTTTTCCATTAAGACTGCTCAGTGGGTCATGCCACCCGGGGGTGGAAAGACCTCAACTACCGCACCTGTAATAGCCCTCAGCCCCTTGGGGCACTATCCAAAATCCATTACACCTTTCACCTCGGGAAAGGCCCCGCTTCAGCGGGGACAGACCTCAGGAGCGGACAGACAGAAGGATGCTGCGGTGCTCCAGGGCTCCCTGGGGCCGAAGCAGGCCCCAGCATGGTCTCACGGGCTGCTGGGATGCTGGCTTGGTGCAGACCTGGAAACCCACACCTTAATACCCATAAGCAAATAACACGTTGGCTACAGGGGTGGGGGAAAGGGCAGAAAGTCCAGCCAGAATTGTCTGTGTTGAGAGTGAGGGGGTTCACCTCAGGCCCCCCCCGCCCCGCTCTGAGGGACGCCTTGAGGTGGGGGGCCAGGCGGGATCCCCCTCGGCGGGTCCTCACAGGGACTATGGCGGGAACCAGATTCCCTCAGGCGACTCCTCACAGGGGCTGGCCGGGACGGGGACGGCCGGATCCGCTCGGGCAGCTGCTCCCGGGGACGGTGAGGGGGAACCGGATCCCCTCAGGCGGCTCCTCCCGGGGACGGCGGCGGGTAGCCGGGGGGGAGCGGATCCCCTCAGGCGGCTCCTCCCGGGGACGGCGGCGGGTAGCCGGGGGGAGCGGATCCCCTCAGGCGGCTCCTCCCGGGGACGGCGGCGGGTAGCCGGGGGGGAGCGGATCCCCTCAGGCGGCTCCTCCCGGGGACGGCGGCGGGTAGCCGGGGGGAGCGGATCCCCTCAGGAGGCTCCTCACCGGGCTCGCCCCCTCCCCTGCCCCTCCCCCGGCAGGTGGCCCCCGCGCGGCCGCTGAGGCCGGTGGGTGACGTCAGCGGCGGGGGCGGGCGCGCGGTGCCGGTGCGCCGAGCCGAGCCGGGCCATGGCGGAGCGGTGCGGAGCGGAACGGCCCCGGTAAGTGAGGCGCTCCGCTGCCCCCCTTGCCCGCGCCGCGCCCGGGCGCTGCTCCCGCTTCCCCCGCGCCGAGCCGGTGCTGCGGGCTGAGCCCGCCGGGGGCCGGTGGTGAGGGGATTTGCGGGGGGAAGCGATGCGGTGCGGTGCGGAGTGAGGCGGTCGGAGGTCGGCGGTTACTGCGGGGCTCGGTGAGTGGGTTCCCTGCCGGGGCGGCCGCTCCTGCCCCGTGCGGGACCGGACCTCGGGGCCGGCAAGCGGGGAGTCCGCCGGGACCCGCCTGGGGAGCCGTCCCGGGAACCGCCCGGCGGTGTCGGTATCGCCTCGCCCTTCCCCGGGGCTCAGCCCAGCCCGGCACGGCCCCGCTGCCGCCGCCGCCGCCGCCGCGCCTGCCGGAGACCCCCCTCCTTGGAACGGTGGGCTTAAAATCCGTAAGACGCCTGCAGCGCCGGTTTGCTGCCCCAGAGGACGAGCGAACACATATACATTTGCTTCTCTCCGGTTTTATACGTGCGTTATGTGTATGTACGTGCTTTATGTGCATATACATACAGACTTGTGGGTTTGCACCGCTAAACCGGCGTACAACCGAGCTGGTGTCAGCGTGCCTGGCGGGTCCCCGGCCCCCTTCCCCACGTCCGGAGAGGGAAACCTGCTTCTCTCCCTCTTTCCCCCTCCAAGGCAGGCTGCGTTTGCTCTCGGTCTTATTTATTTACTCCTCGCCTGAACTAGACCCTCGGGTCTGAGAGCGTGTGCTGGAGATGGCAGGTGGCGATGGTCCAGGCTTTAATGGCATCAGACGTGCTCAGTGTGTGGTGAATGCGTGTTTGGCTGCCGTGCCGGCAGGCATGGCGCCTCGGGAAGATTAATCCCGGGCTGGTGTAGTGTGGGTACCAGAAAGGGGGGGGGGGGGAAACCTTACCCTGATGTCCCAGCGGCTCTGACAGGCTGTCCCCACACAGCGCTTTGCCCAGCCGCGTTCTCCAGCCCCGAGGCGTGGGGCGGGTTAGGGGAGAGGGGTCCCCCCCGGGGTCCGGTGTGCATCCAGAGTTCAGCATTTTCTGGGTGTTGGAGGTGTTCGGGTACCTCTACTACCTGTCTCTTGTCTGTACGCTTGGGGGATGTCGCGGCCGGAGAAGGTGATGTGCAATGTCAAGGGTTTCTCTTGATGAAGCAGCTGGCTTGGTTTTGGACACGCAACGCTTGGCTGCTGCTGAGGGAGTTTCGGTCCCTGCATTCAGCTCTCTGTTCCTTGCTCCTCACTGTTAATTAGGCACATCTAATCCTACCTGGAGCTGAGAACTTCCCAGGAAACGCAGAGTGCTTTTCCCCTTCCCGGTCTGCAGCAGGAGCACAGCCTCCTGCAGAACGAGGCCTGGGGATGGTGACATCCTTTTCACCACCTTGGACATGATCAAGGGATGCAGCTGAGACTCAGATTTGCAGTGCATGTTCCTCCTTTTGGATGGACAGATGTCCGTCAGCTTGAAGGTGACAAGGAAGCCCCGTGGAGGTGTGTGCGCGAAGGATTGCAGGGAAAGGGAGGCCAGGACCGTAGCAAGGATATCGCAGGAGCCGGGGCTGGAGTTGCACGTAATGTTTTGAGGATAAGTCTCACACCCAGCAGGTGAGCATCAGTGTTCCCTCTCCCTGCAAAAGAGGAAAGGGTAAAGGGACGTGATAACCCACGTACCATCGATTTTCCTGTGCTTGGGAGACCACCACTGTGAGCCTCTGCCTGGGTTCAGGGCCAAAGCAGAGAAAAGTCAGGCTCACCGCAGTCCTTTCCCTCCCCAAGCTGAGCCCAGCCTCTTAGTGAGGATCGATAAAGTCTGAAATCCCAATCAAATAACCCATGTTCAGAAAGAAGGATGCTGAACTGCAAGCGTCTCAGCCAACCTCAAGCTCTCCAGGTTGAGTCCTTCACGCAGATGGTCTCTGTTCATCTCTTCTTTATACCTGGAAGAGAGACATGAAGACCTGCCTCCAGGTGCTGGAGTAGCTTCTCATCCTGCTTCTGCCTCCTGGGTGCTGGGCAACTCAGCAAGGCAAAATCGCCAAAATTGGCATTACGAGCCAAAATTACGTCTTGATTTTCCAGGCGGCATGAGGCAGCTCACTTGCAGTTGAAGCTGTTTTGGTGGATGCCATTCGTTTGCCCTCACTTGGGCATCTAAAAGTGTCTGGTCTGAGCTGTCCCCCGCCACAAACGGAGGGGACAGGCACCTCCCGAACGGGATTTGTTTCGCCCTGCGGTAAACCTCAGACGCAGGGCAGGCAAATGCCTTTCAGGGTGCTGGTTCTGACTTGGATATCTGAGTTTGAGAGGTCTAAATTTAAGTGGGATGAATCTCGCCCAACGCTTGCAAACCTTGGTTTTTAGTCCTTTCGCCCTGATCTTTCCTTTTTTAGCATGACCTTGCTGTTCTCCTACCACTCAGGCCTTTTTTGAGGCATAAATAATGCTTCTGAAACTTTCCACGTCCCCAGGTGGGAGGCGTTGCAGAAATGCAACTGCAGGGAAGCGTTTGCAGCTCATCCTCCTGCAGACACAGAAGGCTGGGTTAAAAACCAGCCTGTTAATTTTGTTTTAATGGCTCTGAGCAATGGTGAGCCTCCCCCTCCCCCAACCTTCCTCCCATACCTTGTGCCAACATTTAATTGCTCTCACTCTGGGGAGATGCTATCTCATTTCAAGGTTGAACTTATCTAGCTTTGACTTGCAGAGGGGGGACGTTGTTGTGCCCTTGTCGTCACTTCTAGCTCCTTGCCCGCAGTGATCCAGTCACCTCTTCACCTGCTTCTCAAGAGTCTGAAGGTGCTATAACCCCACGCTGAGCGGCTCCTGCTCCATCGTGTACAGTTTTTGTGGCCGCCCTTGGGACTTCGCTGGTGTGACCACATCGTCCGGGTACCAGTTTGGATGCAGCCGTGACCTTGGCAATGCCGTGTGTTGGTGTGAGCTTGCTTTCCGACTTCTAATGGACGTGTTTCCCATTGCACCTTCAAGGACCACCTCCTTTTGTTCTGCCTTTGCTCTGGCTGCATATGCAGAAGAGATGCCCCACGCTCATCCCAAATCCTTTTCTGGCTCGGGCAGAGATCCCTTTTGTGGCCTCGTGTATTACTTTGCCACACGAAAACATGGTCTGTTGGATTGTGACCCCCACCGAGGTGATTTGGGTCTCCATGCAACTGTGTCATCAACCAACCATCCATTAGTTACTGGGGTTTTTTGTGTTACAGGTTTATATTTAATATAATCCCCCAGAAGGAATCACAGATGAGACTGAGCAGCGACAAAAATCCCTGAGGACCGTGCTTGGGTGCTGGCTTCCCTCCCTGGTCTCGCCCCGTCAACAGCCACGCTTGAGGCTGTGCTGGCACACACCTAATGTCTGTGGGGTTCGTTTCACCTGGTGTGAAATTTATCCTCAAAATATTATGTGCTTTGGAGAAATTTGGGCAAACGATGTGCTGAGGCATGCCTCTGTCATGCAGCCCTGTTGGCTGTCAAAGAAAAAATAAGTCTTTTAAATAGACCTCATTCCAGGAAACTCAGCTGGCTGATTAGAATTGTATTTTTAGTCTCCAGTTCGTGTATTTACCTGAAATTTCTGTCCCGCTGTTCTAGTCGGAGCTGACCCCAGGTTGCCTGCTGCTCCTGCCTTTCACCTTTCGTCCTTTCTTAAAATACTGCAACTACACAAAGTTTCCCTGTGTTTCACAGGTTGATTTTAAAATGCTTTATTTTAGCAGATGTTTGGCAATACTGAAATCTCTGACGTTAAGGGGGTTTAAGGCAGGTTATACAGGAGGTTGTTGGGAAAGACCCTGCTTTTGCACAGTGGGGTGCACATGGTTAATCTGTAGACCGAGTTTCTCTTGTCCTCTTTGGTAACTGTTTTATCCCATCCCCAGCATCCCGTCGGCAGCACAGTGCTCGCTTCCAATTTTACTGATGGTACCTAACAGTGAACCTAGCAGCCGTCTTAATTCTGTTCCTAGCATGCCTAAAAAGTGCCTTACTTTACAATTAATTTCTTTTTCAGTGCCGTTTCTTTTTCCTCTTCCTTTTCTGTGCCTTTTAGAAAGATCATGTTTCCATGCATTTTCCACATCTCGTTTTTGCCAGAATGGTTTTTGCCTGATTTAACTCTTGCTGCTTTTCTGGATTTGTAACTTTTGGGGTCTTTGGTAGATGCTTTAGGCGAGTCCCGTACTCTCAGTGATGCTAACGATTGCTTTCGGCTTTGTAAAGTTTGCCCTTTTAAATTTAGACACTGCTGCCATTATTTTGGGCTCACAGTTTCTGTGACTAGCACAGAAATGGAAAGAAGCTACAATGGAAGAGGACTTGCATTAGACATGGCAGTTCATTTTGGCTTCATCCTTGTCGCGTAGCTCTGCTGCTGCTCCGTGGGCACTTAGCTCTGAAACGTGGGCTACTCCACGTGCCACCAGCGGCTTTTCATCCGAAGGACTTATCGGTGTGTTCCTTGGGTTTGGTATTGATTATTCATTAGTTGTTTGCATTGTGGTATTTTATCTCTGGGTGTATGTATGCGATGAATAGTGGCAAGATGTTGTCCTCCTTGTACTGGTGCAGCTGAACGCATAGAAGAGAGTGAAATTTGGTGCTTATGGCCTGCGAATGCCTGGCAAATGGTCTTCGAGTGTCTTTGACGCCACTGCGGAAGAAAATTGCATACTTCATACTACTTGAATTATTTGGGGGCGTTTAAGCGCCAGATCTCTTCTTTTTTGCCCTGATGTCTTCATACTCTTCTCCTAACTGACGGCTGCGCCTTTCAAACCCCACCAGCTGCGCTTCCCAGGCAGGTGCGATGCCGACCGGTGCAGCCCAAGCCTGGCACCGGGGAAGCCATTGTGTGCTTCCCGTGATCTGTGCTAGGGCAAGGTTTAACAGTGATCCACTTCAGGGGCTTTCCAGGCAGAATTGCACACGAGGATTTACAGGGGCTGATTTCAGCCCTGCTGAAAAGGTGCCAGGATGACCTTGCGGGCGCTCCCTGCCCTTTGGGCTGGGTCAGGAGCGGGACAAGCTCCCAAATCTCCCTACCGACAACGTCCCCTGGCTTGGAGGCTGCAGGGGGAATTAGCGCTGCTTGTTCCTGCAGCACTCTGCATCTGAGCTAAGCCTGTCTTTAAAAAGCAGCCGGCGTGGTTGTGCTTGGAACAAGCAGCTCAGTTTCTATATTATACACAACAGTCATCTCTGTAGGAAGCTGGCCAGCCCACGCCGCTGCAGCAGCCCAGTGCTACATGGCTCTTAACGTGCTTATCCTCGGGGCGTTCCTGGGAGGAAGGCAAGGAGCGGGGGAACTCAAGGAAAAAAGCTTTCCGGAGCGCTGATGTGAACATCCCCGGTGGTGTGAGAAGCGGTGCCCGGGTACACGCGTGTCCGTCGGGTCGCTGGCAGGGATGCTCACGTGTTTTTTCTGGATGCACAGCTGCTCTGCGGCAGGGAGAGCGGTCCCCTCCTGGGACCTGGTATGGATCCGCCGCATGCAGGTGGGAAACCTGCATTGCACATGCTCTTGTGCCCTTCGTCTTGCATCTGCTCTTGCACCCTTAGTGCCTTCCTCGCCGGCCGTGACCTGCCGTGGATGAAAAGTTACCTTCCGCTGCCCGAGCTGTTGCCTTACTCCCAGGCTAAGCGATGGGAGACTTTCCGAATCCATATGATTTCTCAGGGGAGCGGCTTGGCTGTGTCTCAGCTTCATGTTAGGATCCCTCTGGATTCAGGGAAGAGCAAACAACCCCCCGGGGCCGATACCGGTCCGTGTCCATCTGTCCCAGCTGCTCAGATTGTTTGCACAAGTCAGTTCTTGGCTACACCTGATTTTACAACACTATTAATTACATGGTAACTGATACACCTGCAATAATTAGCTATGTAAACTGAGATAAAAAGCCTCATCAAATTTCATGTTTCAGAGTACAGGCTGCTTCCCTCTGGAGGCTTCCTAAGCCCTCCTCCCAAAATCCCTTCCTAAAGAAAACTGCAGATCATGTCCGGACCCTGAGAGAGGTTTATTCCTACATTAAGTGAAGTGGGACAGGTCTGCTGGAGGCAAGGAACCAGTGGCCGCGTGTGCCTCCAAGCAGGTCCCAGCTGTCGCTCCCAGCAATTAATCTCCGCTTTGGGAGGTTTTCCACTGTGCCTGATGCAAAACACAAGCCAGGGCGCAGCCTGCATCGTGGTTGACGGCAGGGTGTAGAGGTGACGCGTTCCTTTTTTATTCCCAAGGGACCCAAACGTGCTGCTGTCCCGCAGCCTGCTCCGCACGCCGGGCACGCTCCTGCTCAGTGCCTGCATCCTGGGGACCCGGCATTAAATCCTCCCGGGCTGTTCCCGAAGGACCTGGGGGAATGCCCCGTCCTCGGCACCCCGGCAAACCAGGCTGGCAGCGCCACGTCTGCCGTCACAGCACCGGTTGTACCCGGCCCCTCGCCGGGGTTGTGTGCTCCATTAACTCCCCCTGCCTCGTCCTGTGAAATACGGAAAGTTTTGAACTATTAGAAAGTGCCTTTGGGGAAAGGTAAATTAAACCCTGGCCTGCTGGGAGGAGGCAGGGCTGGAAATGTGAAAATAGGTCCTGGCTTAAAATGACTTCAAGGACAGAGGGTAGATGCTGGGCTTCTCGGGATCTGATTCAGCTGGGACCGGTTCCAATTAAAATGAGATCAAGGAGAATGGGAAGAGGAGGAAAAAAAAAAAAAACCCAAACCAAGTTGTTTCTTTGCATTTCTGTCAGCACTGCAGGTTGAAACATTGGGACTGGTTTGCATCTCTTCTACAAGCAATGGATCTGACCCGGAGAGTGTTTCGGATAATTTATTTTAAGAATTACAGTTCTTTTGCTCTCTGGGAATTCTGCTTTCTCCCTGTTTTTTTTTTTTAATTCGAGGTTATATCAATTTAAGAAAGCCTTTCCTCAGAGCTTGAAATGAGCAGGCCAGCCTTAGTTTCCTTCCACATATCTCCCAGGCTGAGTGTGGTCAGAAATGCCATAAATCAGAAATAATTATGTTCTTTTAGTAAGGCAGCAAGCACGGAGCAGACTGCTGCTGCTTCTGTGATGAAGGATGAAGGTAGGCAAGGCTTGTCGCCTTGCTAAGGAAAGCTGGGAGCGGGAAATGGGTGGCCAGGGAGCTGGCGGGGAAGCGGGTTTATGGGGGAGCCAAAAAGGGAAGCTTCATGAAGCAGAAAAAATGCTTGCAAGGTGGAAGGGGGCAGCTCTCGTTGCTCCCAGAGTTGCTGCTAGGTTGAAGGGGATGCTGCAGGACCGGGGCCAGATGTGCATACAGCTGTGCTCGCAACGGCAGCCGGCACGTCTTCCTCGCTCCTGCACGCCCGTGCCACCGTTTGCTAAACTTCAGCGAGATAAGTTTTAATGCAAAGTTGAAATTTCATATGCACATTTCTCTTTCTTTCCCCCCCTGTGTTTGCTTTACACCTGAGGTCAGTTTTGGGCTCTTTGGTAACAGGGGCAAACAAGGAAATGTGAAATTTGATGAGACTCTTTAGGAAAATAAAGCTCCAGTGGCTGTGAAGGGATCGCGATGCGCACGGTGTCATTGCTGAGTCATCTCCTTTCTCGCTTGAATAAGGGGCAGGGAAATCTCAAAGGGCATCTTGATGGGCTTTACGTTTGCCAAACGATATCAATGGTTGATATTACTGACTTTTCAACTTGTTTCGCATTCCAGCTTCACCTGAGTCCTGTCTACTCTTGTTATTAGATGGAGGCTCATTCTGCTTATTTAAAAAGCAAACAAAAATTCTGAGAGTAACGAGGTGGCCGCACCCCCTCCCAAAATACCTGCTTGATTTTAGGCACGACAGACGTCCGTGCCATCTGCGTGCCTCTTCAGCACTGGGTTTTGCCCGGGCTTAGCGATTGCATCGCTGCATCCCCTGATGTTAAGGCAGGTGAGCAGGCAGAACAGCTCAGCACAAGTGACCTCGGTTTTCTGGTAAATACCAACAGATTAACAAAGTGTAAATGCCGCAGAGAGCGCTTTGCTGAACTGGGTGAGGGTGGAGGAGACACAAGCAAGATTGTTAGCGGCACTAATCGGGCTGGTAGAAAGGAGTTTGATCGCAGCACTTGAAGGGCCTCATTATCTTGTGCGTTTGGAGAGCGCGGAGGCAATTCTGCATTTGGGAAAGGCTTTTACAGCCTTTGTCTCCTTACGTCATTAGAAAGGCCACAATCTCGTCTGTTAGAAAGATGGGTCTAGGGATGAAAAAAAAAAAATATATATCTCTGGGCTGGAAAGCTAATTGCTGTCTGCTCTTCAAACGCAGCAAAATGGGCAGAGTGCATTTTGGAAGAAGGGAAGAAATTTGAAGGAAATTCTGATTATAATACTTGCAAGATCTTTTCAGTATGCGAAAATGTTGTGTGTTTCAGCAAATCTCAGGAGCAGTTGCAGGATTAATGCAGTAGCGGAACAACTAGGGAAAAACTGTGATGGCAAAGTTTGGAAAACTTCTCCTTTTTCCCTACGGAGAAGCGTGGGCTAGTACTGTTGCTCATCTCACCTGTTTCATTTCACCAGTGCCGTGACACTGAGGAGGGCAGACAGTCCTGGAGACCCTGGGAAGGGTATGGGGATGCTGCTTTTAACGCAGGACATCCCTCCTTGGGGATGCGGGATGCCCGTCCCCCGTGGAGTCGCCAAATCTCCCACTGATTTGGGCTCACATCCTGGAATCTAAGCTCATTTCCTACGCTGGCCTCTTTTATCTGAATAAATCTCATGTGCCTGCTACTACTCAGGCAGATGGTTCAGATGATCCGCGTGTAGCAGGCAGTGATAGCCAGGCAGCAGGCAGGCAGTGCTCCACTTGTGCTCCTATGAGGTCTCGTTTGGGCTTTGCTGCATATGTCACCTCCTGTTTGCATCTTTTTTTTTCAACAAAAGCGTGGTGGTGGAACATTTCTCCTCCTTAGTAGTGGTCAGCTTGGACACGAAGTGCTGGGCAATGTCTGAGAAGTGCGAGCCCCACGTGGGATGGAGCAGATCTTCCCAGGGCTCTGGAGGACCATGGTGCGTGGTTGCACCCTCTCAATTTTCTCATCCTGGTTAGGACTGCTTCTGGCATGAACAATATCGACTTTGTAACTGTCTTAATTGCATCTAGGCAGCAGCCTGGGTGGTGTGTCCCAAAACAGATTGGGTGTCTGCAACGGGAGCCTGTGGCGGAGCAAACCCAGCAGCGCTGAGCCTGGTCCTTGTTGCAGAGGAGCTGGGTATGAGAGCTGGAGGACTGGCGGGATCTGTTTTCCCGCCTCACCATGACCCCATTAAAATTTAAGAGTAAAAGTGGGAGGAATGGAAGAGAACTTGCTATTTAAGGCTTAATTCATTTCTAACCTCAAGCATTAGCTGGAGTTTGTGCAAACCACTGGCAAGGCAATTAAAGTGACTTTTTAATGGGTTATTTTTGTCGCTTCACCAGGGTGGGAGCTGAAGATCCCAGGCTGTGAGCTGCCTGGGGTAGGGGCCATCCTTTTGCTGTGCCGCTCTGATGTTTAATTCCTAACTGGGTTTTATTCACAAGCCCTGGCTGAGTCACAACGAGGGAGAAGGCGCAGAGATGTGGCTGGATAGAACATGGGGAGCAAAATGTCTGGGCTTCAGTCCCCAAGGCTCCAGCTTGGATCCATCCTGGAAAAGAAGAGTAAAGGACTTTGGACAGTGCAGTGTCCAGTTTATTTTGAAGTTGCTGGGTATTTTGCAGGAGTAAGCGCCGTGGACAAAAAGCAATGAAAAAAACAGATTCTCTGAGGGTTCCTCTTAAATCCTGAGGATAGTTAGAAGAAAATGAGTGAGTAGGTGAGCGCTGGGTTTCCTGAGCAAGAGTACAAAGGCTATAAAACAGACCCGTCCCTCCAAGTGCTGGGCAAATGCCTGTCTGTCTGCACCTCAGTGAACTACTACCCCCACTCTCTGCGTGGAACATAGCTGCTGCATTCCGCGTGGTGAAGGATGCCGTGATAATGATGAAGTCTAATTTCAGACTCATTTGGGGGGACACCTTCCCAGGCATGTGCCCTGTCTGCAGCCGGGGAGAGGACTTGGGGCTTGTCACCTCCATAGGGCTGAGGGGTGGGAGAGTGCAGGTGCCCCGAGGGCATCGGGCACAAACCCCAGCGCTTTCATCCTGGATCATGCTGGCCTCACGTTTTCCTCTCTTAGCAGAGTGCGTCCTGTGTTGCTCGTTCCCTCCAACGTTTGAGGCCATTTCACAACACAGCATTGGAGGAATGGAGGCTTGGGTCCGACTGAATTAATTTCTTGTGCAACCCGGCCAAGAGAAACCAGGGATGAATCTGTTTTTCCCTGCAACATTAATTCATTCAGCTACTGCCTGCATTAACGCACCTCTGTTGCCTTGCAATTTCTCTCCACATAGGTTATTTAGAGGAATGCTTTCTAAAAATATCTGCCTGGTTTGATGTCTTTCCGGTATTATTCTGCGTAGCACTAAAAACCTGCCTAGAAAGGCTGTCCAGTTCATTGACGTTCCCTTAAAATGCAGCTAATCCATGTAATCTCATTATAGTAGTAGGTGATTATACTGAGAGCAAGCTTTAGCAGTGGTCCAGCAAAGCCTTTTATTCCCCATCTATTATCTGGGTGGCTAAAAGTCTCTGGGAGTGTGTTTTGGTTTTGCTCAGGCTGTTTTAGGACTAGGACTTACAACATTTTTGTTTTAAATCTCTAGAAAATCTCCCGCGTTATTTTTGATGATGCCAGCACATTTCTTTCACTGCCACTGGCCTTCAGCTTTGCCGTCTGCTGGCATCCCATGACTACACACCACGGTCTCCCAAAATGATGAGACTGGGAAGCATTAAAACAGCAGAGACCTTTTTCCCAGAGTAGAAGAGGGGAAGCTTTGCCGTGTGAAATTATTAGTGTGGGATTCCTGGTCTCCAGCATCTGTTTGCAGGTGTGGGACCTTGTCACCCTGCTCTTTAGGGAGTCAGACCAAGGAAAGGGCTGAAGTTTGGGATGCTGAGTCCTCATCGTTGGGAAGGACCCGCCTTGCTCCCCCAGGCAGATTGGATGAATGGGGCGGGCGGGCTGGATGGCGTGGGTCAGGCTTGGGGGGGCTGCCCTTTCGATTGCGCTGGGAGATAACGCGGGGCAGAGGTGTGCACCACGGAAACCTGACCATGAGCGAGGGCTTGTGTCTGTAGGAGCGGTGAAGCAGTTTGGGCTTGAAACGCGGCTCAAACCTGACCTTGAAGAGGAGCATCTTCCAGGAGACGTTGCTGCCTAAACCCCCGTACACTTGGATCAAGGACTCACTCTTCAACAGTGGCCAAATATCACAAAGCTTATGGTGAAATACCACGTCTAGTCAGTCTCCTGGACATATGATTAATTCTCCTTGAGATTTGAACAGCCTGTGCTGTTTATGATGGGTTACAGGTCATGTTCTCTGCGTACTCGATCTGGCCGTGCTCAGCAGCCGTGCTCCCAGGTCCGGCAGCCCCGCTGCCTTGGGGGAACATCGGTTCGGCGAAGGCTGCCATCGCCCTCCCAGAGGGTTGTTAGTAGATGGATGTGTATGATCGCTCGCTCCTCTCGAGGACGATGGAGGCAAGAGCATGTGACTGGAGGTACAGCCCCCCCAAGTCGCCAGTGGTGCCACCTGGGAGGAGAGAGGGGTATTGGGGGGGCGTTTCTGGCTGGGGCACTGGGCACGTCTCCACACCATGCAGTTTTACCCCCTTTCCTCTCTCAGTCGCTGGGGGAGCATCTCTCCTGCGGGCGTGTTGGAGCTGCAGCAGCGTGGGACCATCGCTGCGGGACTGCAGTGGGAGGAGTGGGGGTGGAAACCTTTTACAAAGTGGTTTCTGCAGACAAATGCAGGGTTTTTTTCCTCTCCCTAAAACCTGTCTTCGTTGTTTTCCCAAGCTGAGCATGCAGATCTGCAAGCGGTCCAGCCCCGTCCCCCAAAATAAACTGGGTGAGATTTGTCAGTGAGCAGAGGGATTAAGAGGGAGGTTACAGACCGGCTTTGAGAGACACAAGTGCAAACACTTTTGCGAGATCCCAGCATAGTGTTTTGAGAGGACATCAGGCTCTCTGCTCGCAGAGGTACTTCTTGGGGCCCGTGGAGGGTAGGGGCGAGTTGAAGGAGTCGCTCTGCCATCTCTGGCTGTCGATGCCTGTTGCACATACCTCCTTTGGGGCAAATTCCTGATGCAGGCTCCTCAGTCACAGTAAAAAACCTCTAGGGCTGTTTCTATTTTTTTTTTTAATTATTTTTTTTAATAACCGTCCTGCTTTTGCTTATCTTGGTCCAGCCCCTCCAGTGATAAGACAGGCAAAGTCCTGACCCGCGGCGTCCTGGGGAGCGAAGGCCCAGCTCTCCGACGAAGTGCTGGCAGAGAGCGGATCTTCTCGTCTCTTTTCTAGAAGAAAAGGCTGTAGGTGCCAAACCAAAACGGCAAAGTGATTTGCCCCGATGAGGTATCGTGTTTCCACTCTGATTTATGGCTAGGGGAGAGGCTTCTGAATCATCTATTTTAGGAATTGCTTTATTTAGGTAACGGAAATAATTCTGCTGGTTTTAAATCAATGTGTTGTCAGCCATTAAAAGCCCATGCAGCATGAAAACCACGGCTGGCAGGACTAAGGCTGAAGAGGGAGCAGGATGGAGGCTACAGGTACAGCAAAATATGCCGGTTACGATGTAAGTCTGACTGTCATGGACAGTTTGACACAGGCGGATGCCTTCATAGAGATGGAGCTGGGCTTTTCCAGCATAATACCACGTCAAACAAGTGTATTTAGGCTGGTGGGAGAGGGTGCGTTGGCTGCTGGGCGCACGTACTGAACCATGTTTGTTCAAGGCACTGTCTGGTTACTGTCTGGCTGCAGACCGCCGAGCCCAGAGCGGTTTCACATGCTGGGTCCCACTGGGAAACAAGACCTCTCCCCACGTCTCGCCTGTGTTCAGCCGCTCACAGCCCCCTGCCATGGCTGATTGACCAAAACTGGCTATCTGGCTGGGGGCAGCCGGGTGGCTTTCCCGCACTGCTTAAAATCTCTGCGAGTGTCAGCAAGTTCTTCATTGTTTTCTGTTCTTTCCGTGAACTAATGAGCGTTGTCTGATTTTTCTTTTTTTTTTTTTTTTTTTTTTCTCCTGAGTGTAATTTGGCCTGGCCACAAGTGCCCTAGCCGTTAAGAAGGAAAATTCCTATTTTCCTACGAGGGGTTTGGGCAGCAGAGGTGGCTTTGCAGTGCTGGGTGATGCTGTTCCGCTTGCTTACGGTACGGTGGTATGCATGGGAAAATTGTGTGTGTGTTACTACCGTTCAAGCCAGGACCCTGGGGTCATTTTTATGCTGCTTCCCTTTGGTTTTTCCTTCTCCATCTGGCTTTTCCTGCAGGCTTATGGAGATTTCACCTTCCTTCTGGGGCAGTGCTACTTGGTGCCTTCTGGCCTTTTGCTGGTGGCAGCTCTGCTCATCTCCTCCTCAATGGGTTTCCGTTTGGATCGTGGTATTAAAGGCATCTGATAAATACTGTTTTTGGAGAAATAGGTATATGATCCACTCCTGAGCAGGTTGCATGGCTGTTGTTTGGTACAGCCGGGTTGTCAGGGCATGATAGATCCCAAAGGAAAAAAAACTCTTCATGAAGAACAGGTTACTTCAGATCACCCAGGGTGCATGATGTGCCGTGCATCAGCAGCTCTAGCGAAGCTGGGAGGAGAAATCCCATGTTCAGAAACCCGGAGTGAGCTCATCGATTTGACTGTAGTAATCTCTGACTCTTTGCTATAAGCAGCTCTGGCGTGAGAGGGTCTGATTCTGCCCGGGGGGAGGACTCTGCCAGTGATAATTAGCAAGAGCTTTACTCAGAGGAGCTCACAACAGCAGTCCCTCTGAATTTGCAGCTTGCTTTTAGACTGGTCCAAGTGCTTGCCAGTGTCTGTGCACAGGCTTGTGGTGCTTTCAGGGGTACCGGGATGGGGTGTCTCTGGTGGAGACCCCAGCAGCGAGGTAGCTGAGGACACACAGCAAGAGAGCATCGCTTGTTCTTCAGCATCCTTCGAAGGCTGAGCTGTTCCTGTCACCGGCCGTATTCATCAGGAGGTTTGGGGAACAGCTCGTTCCTCTGAGATCAGACCGGTTTTGTTGGGGTGGGTTCTTGTCCCCCGTTTTCCTGTTTCCTTGGGATCCCGTCTGCCAGATCTGGTCTCCTGATGTGCTTGCTTCTCCCGGGGTGCCCAGTGTGGGGCTGGTGCAGAGCGCAGCCCATAGGCATCAGGGCGCGTGGGGGGTCTCAGGATGGGCAGGGCATGGGGCCCCCTAACTCTGTGATAGAAACCTCGTACTCCTGGGAGGTGCAGGAGGTTGCAAAGCAGGGAACCAGATCCTGTAGTTTATAGCTTGAGCTGCAGGAGGGAAGGGAAGAGGCTGTTTGCCAAGACAAGAGCAGAAGCGTTGCCTTTACTTGCGTTCAGCCCTGAAGAATGACCCTCCCCGGGGCTCTCGGCAGGATGTTCCTGCAGAACTGAGCACCAGGAGCCCGTGTTTATTGATGGGAAGGACTAATTAAGTTTCAGCCTTGAAGCAGTCGCTGGCCTGGGAGCTAAGAGCTGCGGGAGACTTGCCCGTATTTCCCTCTGCTTCAGTAACTCCGTTACTGTGACTAAAGCTTGGAGAGATTTCTTAAAGACATGCAGGTCCATCACGGGAGCGGCGGGCACCAAACTCGCCGGTCTCAGACCGCTGCGCCCTCCGCCGCAGGGTCTCTGCTGCTCGGCTCCTCCTGGTCGGAGGTGGCCTTCACCGTGCACGGCGGGGATGCTGCCGCTGCGGCGCAGGGAGCGGTGAGGCAGAGATAAAGGACGTTTGAAAGGCTTTTGCTGAAGGGAGGAGGGATGCTGGGGCGAAGAGAGGGAACGAAAAAATGAGTCTCATCGTGCTCCTGCCAGATCTACCCGATACAGGAATCAATAAGCTAAGCCCGTGCAAGGAACAGAGCCCCTGCTAGACCCCTCCTGCTTTGCAGTACAGTGTTTAATCTTGGGCCCAGTCAAAAAGGCTGTTGAGATGTAGTGGTTTGCAGGATCCGGCCCTTTACAAGGTGTTCAAGTGAGAGATTGCTGTTTTCCTCTTTAATTAGCACCTGTGGTGCTCTGTTAATAACAGACATCTTGTTACTACACTTGAGCTTTAATGAATTCATCCAGCTAGAGAGATTGCTGCCACTTGGAGCGGATTTGGTGAAAAGGAAAAGCTCATCACAACCTCATGGTCAGGTCTTGCGCTGGGAAACGCTGGGAGACAGCAGCGGAGGGCCCGTGCGAGGGCACCCAGAGCCCCCCCGAGCCTTCGGAGGAGTGAAGGGAGCAGAAAGATCAGCGCAAATCGCAGCAGCAATGTGAGGGCAAATGCTTTCCTTGCACAGAGTGGTATGGGATAGAGAGAGAAAGAACGGAAGAATAAAAGAAAATGTCTTAATTCCCTTGTCCTTGCCTTGTATGGCACAAGGGGTCCGGGTTATAAAATCTCAGGGGGGATATGCTGTGCAAACAGTGAAACAGATATGCTACCCTCAGTGAAAAAGCAAGTGAGAGGTAAATTGAAACTGTAAAATATGTTCAATGTTCATAAAGAGGGAACATGTCTCTACATTTCCTGCATTATTCTTGTATGCACAATGATTCTTGGGAATTTGATTGTATAATTCTCTGTGTAAGCAACTGCATCCCTTCCTCGGTCGCCTCTCCGTGCCCAGGAGGCTGGAGGGCAGGCTGGTGGGAGCATGGGCTCTGCAGGGCATCGCGGGAGCTCCTGACCCTTCCCTCTGGCCGAGCTGCAGGTTTGAACGATGACTTTGACCTCACGCATATTTATTAAACTGACAGGATTTATGGCCTGAAGACCAGGGGAATTTTCCAACAGAGAAAACTTTTGCTATATGCTTTCTGGAAGTACCCCAAAGCTTTCCTAGCTTTAAAACTAGGATAGATAGGAGGTGGGAAAGGGGATGGGAATAAAGTTAGCACTCAAATCCCTTAAAACTATTGTCCCTTTGTGTTTTACCGTCTTCCAGCACCCCAGCAAAATCCTCTGTCAAGCACACGAGCAAAAGATTGGGGTGAGTCTACCGGTATAAACAAGTCAGATGTATTTTCCCCATATGCAGTCTTGGTGTAACGGCAAGTTTTATTACTCTCTGCTCCTGACCCTCTGTTGTGCTTCACGACCTGTTTGTTGGCTGTATTCTGCTGCAGTTTGCCCTGAAGCTCCCACTGAATTCGGCTTTTCAAGTGGGTGGCAGATCCTGGCCTCATCAGCTGAAAAACCCCTGGGACTCTGGGTCATAGTTTCATGAAAATAGACCGTGTTTTCTGTCATCTGCAGCCAAATAGCATCGCTGCTGGTTTTATGACCGCTGTTGGTCTCAGCAGCAATTTTCATTAGGCCACTGGAATAATACTTTTTCATTACAATAGACTTGGAGAACCAAGAAGAGAGGAAAAACCGGGATTGCTGCTGATGAGGCTGGCATCCCAAAACTCCCGCTTGGTTAGCTGCAGTACTGCCCCAGGATCCAGCCCTTCACTGGAAATGCACATTTAAATAGTCAGATGGTTGTTCCCCCGCTGCAGTTGCCAGGCATCGGCTGCTCGGATAACTCGGGAGCAGCACCCAGACTGCGTGCAACGCTTTACTTCGTTTCTTTAGTGCTTCTAATGAAATAACTGGTCAGAAGTGATGTCTGATTTGGATCACGGAGAGCACGGGAAAAATAACTCTTGTAGCCTTTCAGGGAAGGCTGGTCAGCCTGATCCTTTGGGTTTGCTGTTGTCTTGGTTGGAGGAGGCAGAGATAAGAAGGACAAACAGAGATGGCGGTCAGCCCCAGGGGAGCATGTTGCCTGCTGGTCCCTCGGCCACGGTGCATCTCCCCGTATTCACCAGCAGCTTTTTCCTGCATGGTTCGGTGAGAGGGACCCAGCCACGAGAGCGAGGACAGGAGCGTGGCTTGCCAGCCTCTGGGGCCATCCTTTTAGGGGCGATTCTGCCTCGGCCCCTCTAATTGCAGAAGATGCTGCAGGGTCATCACTCAGCTGGGAACTGAGATGTAGCCCGGAGCACCGCGAAGGCCATCGCTTTGCTCATGAGATGAAATAGGGCTCTTTCTTCCCTTTTAGTCTTAGGCATCGCATTTTCCCTTTCAGTGCTACTAGAACTGTACTAATTATTAATAATTAAGCTGACGAGGTGAAACTTGGTTTCCTTCCATTGCATCTAGAGTAAGCCAAGAAGCTCAGCGTGGGAGATAGGGCTGGACGGGACACGGTGCTACCTGGTCTCTGCAAACCCTGTGGAGTTTGGCTCATAGTGCCAAAAAGCTGAGAAATGTGGTGGGGCTGAGAGATGCGGTACGGAGATGGATCTCAAACCCAGCGTGGCACCTTGTTGAAGCATACTGACCCAAGCGCTATTTCACAGAGTTCCCTTTGCCAGTAGGAAATTTTTGCTATTTTTCTTGGGTTTTTTTTCCTCCTCAGACATCCAGGAGACCCGTGCAGAGACTGAGGTCTTCAGTGCAGGCTTAGGAAACTCGGGTTAGGCACCGCAAGTGGAAAAGCTCCAGTTTTGCTGCAGCCAGATGTACCTCTTGCAGCCCCCTGGTTGCTCATCAGCTCCCAGCCTGCCCTTAAACCTTCCCGTGGTCCTCAACCCCCCCGCCGCCTCCTTGGGGTTTAAGCAACGTGTGCTCTCTTTCCGTGGCCATGCAGCTGGGTTGCAACGCAGGGGCAACCTTCCTGCACAGGGTGCTCTTTCCTGCTGTCCTTGCAAAGCCTCGGGATTTATTTACCTTCCTTTTCCCCTTCACTCCTTGTTTCTCATCCTTTTTTTTCCCCTCCTGTGACTATGGACCAAGGCACCTCTCTGGCTTGCCCCGCTTCCTAATAGCAAGAGTGGCTTTCTCTGTTCAGTCCTTGCGTGCAAAAGCCAGCATTAGGTAATTGCTGAATTGAAGAGAGGCTGTAATTATTTTTGCTTCTCACTACAGGAGCAAGCAGTGTTTGCCAAACTGCTTGGTAACTGCTGACAGATGCTCTTCGGAGGGTATCCCTGCCCTGCCTACATCCCTCTCTGCCGTCATATGGTCCGTACGTCTTTATTTTAACCGTTAACTGGATCCCTCTTCAAATAGCTGCTCCGTGCTGGCTTGAAGCATCTCTTCCACCTTTAATAATTGATGGTTGCAAACCAAAACGAAGCTCAGCGTTTGAGGTTTTCCCTATCGTTACTCTGGGTAACTTCTGCCGGAGAGCAGGAGGGTACTGCCGGCGATGCCTGATGCTTGGGGAATGCAGAGTGAAGGACCAGGCTGTGAACCCACTGCCGGGTTAATGGAGCAGCTCTGGTGATTAAGGGCTATAACAGAGGCATTAATCTGGCATGGAGAACACAGCGGGAGCAGATCCACAGAAATTTTATTTTTTTTCTTTCCCTCTGCTGCAGTGGGACCAGTGTCTAATCTGGGACATCCCCGTGCAAGGTCACAGCCCTTGTCGTGCAGCTGGGTGGTCCCTGTAGGTCTCCTTGGCTTCAGAAGGACCTGGTGGTCCCCTCGGCGGGTGGCACGGGGCATTGGTCTGCACGCGGGTCTCATGGCAAAGAGGGGGTGCAGCAAAACGAGGCGTCGGGGGGTGTTTGGGAGCGGGGCAGGGGCTGGGCAGGAGAGGGTGTCCTTGCTCCTCTGAGATTCATACGCATCGGCAGGGAGACATGGTAGGTCGAAAGCTTCGATGAGCTGATCATCTGGGAAAAAACCCCAGTCGTTTCCTAACACTCCGTGCCTTTTGTTCAATTCTGTTTCTAAACGAATTAATTGCGGGTGAAAAAATTGCAGTGTTTTATCTAGAAAACTTGAAGTGCTTTGAGGGCTTTGAACCATCTTTTCCTAACTGGTGTGTCTGCAAGAGGTGGTCCCTTGCCCATGGCCACCCCTGCATGATGACATGCCACTGGAAAATGACATTTTGTCAGGAAAACCCCCAAAATACTGGGATCGTCCGTGCCTCTGGCTAAATCTGCATCCTCGTCCCCAGCAGATGTTGGTATTTGCCCGTTACGCCGTTGCCAGCAGTTGGGTGAGGGGTCTGCCGTGGTGCCAGCAGGTTGCTCTGCTGCTTTTCTTTTCTTTAAAAGCCAGCGCACCTTGATAAGAGATTCCTCCATCGCTCAGGGGAGCGTGTGTTAGCACAGAGCGGCTTTGAAATACAGGGTTATGCTCCTGAGATGCCGCAACTCACTGCTGTTGCTCACCTTGCTTGTGTTGGGTCCGCATTCATTTTTCCAGCTTCTCAATGCCAAGGATGTCATAAAGCCTTTTCATATTAATAGGGGGTGAAAAAAACCACAACTTAAATTTTATCATTCATATATTTTTTTATATATATATATATTTTTATCTATTCAGCTGTACTTTCAAAGAGGACCGTAGGACCCTATGTCTGTCTTGTAGCACGTGTTTGAATGGAGGAGTTCTTGGGTCTGTGAAACCACGACCTCCTGGAGGAGAAGAGCAAAGCTGGGAGGCTGCGAGCTGGCTTGTGCCTCTGAAGGTAGTAGCTGCTAAACTTGGACAGATGGGGAAGTGTTCTTGTGGCAGCTGGGTGCTGAGCGCATCCTTATGGAGGACACGGTGAGAGATGAAGTCAGCTCCTATTTTCCCACCGGCTCATCCCACCCCTGCGTTCAGCACCAGCAAAGCTGCCGGAGAAGCAGCGGGATGGCTGCCTGTGCCGAGTGGCTCTCGGCGGAGCCGGGCGCCTGAGCTGTGGTCGCAGGTGCTGCCAATGGATGGCAAATCCCCGCAGCTAAGGACACAGCTCGTCCATCTCGATGAGGATGCTCTCCTCCTTCCCCGAGCACGCTGGAGGAGAAACGAGCTGTGTCGTTAGCTGCTTGCGCACCCCAGGCTGAGCAATGCTGGAGCACCTCCCTTTATAAATGCACTGAAATGGTGTGGTTTGCTGCGTGAGGGGAAGGGGTTGGCAGCTCCCCGCGACCGCAGGGATGGAGCCAGCGGCATCCCCAGGCTGCTGCCAAGGTTTGCTGTGGGACCCCGAATTCAGGGGCAGTCCCACCCTCGCAGACAGTTTTTAAGGCTCTTTGCAAAACCGGACAGGGTGGCACCGCCTTGTTTGCCCAAGCAATTTTGGTCGTTATAAGCTGTGAAACTCCGTGGCACTCTCTGCTCTCAGCTGCTCGGCAGGGAGGGTTCATACCCTCGCGGGTATGAACTTTCCTTGCGATGCAGTTTAAATGGGCAGCCGGAGACATAGTGCACTGTTCAACCTTTGCCTTCTGCAAATTGCTCTGTAACGTTTTCAGACAGATTAAAATTAAAAAAAAAAACAACAAAGGGGAAAGGAAGAGTTACAGTTTTCTGTGTATTACAAATTGAAAAGGAAAAATTAACCATCTGAAAAATGCTGGTAATGATGCGTGCCTTTGGAGGGGATAACTAATGAGTCTCCGAAAGGTCACGGTTTTGCTCATGGTTAACCTTCAGCAAGCCAGTACATAGGCAGGGCATCGGCAGTGCTGGTATCAAATGAAGCCACCTCTTCTTTTCTTCCAGGAGCGGGACTGAGACCTGCTGAGGGATAACTGGGCAGCGCAGCGCGGGGAACTCGTCCAGCAAGCTGTAAAGATCAGGTGGCACTTGGCTTCGCCAGCGAAAGGCATACAAGGGGAAGGTGTTGGAACTGCAAACGTGGAAACTTACTGCACTGAATGCAGCCGATAAAGCGAGTTTTGGTCCGCAAAATGTTTGCTGCCGTCAAGATTTCTATCTGCTGACGGGGAAGATGGGGTCTGCCCGTACCGAAAGGGGAGCGACGAGAAGGGCGAAGCTTTGCTGACCACTGGGGAGCCTGGCCGGTGCCTGGATGTGCTTCGCTGGTGGGGAAAACGCTGTCAAAACTTGTGGGCAGGGACGGTTTGGGGCAGTGGAGGGGCCATGGGGCTGCTCTGGGCTCTGCCCCGCGGCGGGGCCGGCCGGCTGCCCCAGCACTAAGACGCCGGGGACGTGGGGCCGGGTGTCCAGCTGCACCGCCAGACCCACACTTCGGCATTGTCTCGGGGACATCGGAGAAGAACAACAAAAAAGTGGCTGAAAAATGTAGCAGCACTGATCTTTTAGTCTCAAGAAAAATATCCTTTCTGTTTTGCTAGAGATCTCTGGGCTGTGTTTATCCACACTGCTTGGAAAGTCTCTTCTACCCCTTGATTTCTCACCCAGTTTAAAACATTTTATTTGTGTGTGTGTGTGTTCGCATCTATTTTCACTGCATCTGCTTGTCATCTTGAAGTGATGGGCTCAGAGGGAACCCCCCTGAGCAGCTGTAAGTAATAATGAGGTGCTTGATTTCAAACCACATTTGCCATCTGGAAGCCCTTCGACTCTCCCAGCTTTTCAAGTGACGAAGAGGAAAAAGCCAAAAGAGGACGGAGCCCGCGATGGCAGAGAAGTGCGACTGTATCGCCAGCATGTACGGGTATGACCTGGGCTGTCGCTTCATTAATTTTCGCCCCTTGGGCTTCGGGGCCAATGGGCTGGTGCTGTCAGCCCTCGACAGCAAGAGTTGCCGCAAAGTGGCGGTGAAGAAGATCACCATCAGCGATGCGCGGAGCATGAAGCACGCTTTCCGGGAGATCAAAATCATCCGCCGCCTGGACCACGATAACATCGTGAAGGTGTACGAGGTGTTGGGGCCGAAGGGGACCAACCTGCGCGGGGATTTTTTCAAGTTTAACATGGTGTACATCGTCCAGGAGTACATGGAGACGGATCTGGCGCGGCTGCTGGAGCAGGGGAAGCTTGCCGAGGAGCACGCCAAGCTCTTCATGTACCAGCTGCTGCGGGCGCTGAAGTACATCCACTCGGCCAACGTCCTCCACCGTGATCTCAAGCCGGCCAATATTTTCATCAGCACAGAGGACCTGGTGCTGAAGATCGGCGACTTTGGGCTGGCCAGAATCGTGGATCAGCATTACTCGCACAAGGTAGGCAATGCCAAATTGCTGAGGCCGGTGCTGGCTCGGCAAGCTGCCGGCCGGCACGGGGAGGCGTTGAACGTGTGTAGGGTGAAGTGGTCGGACCGTAGTGGGTCTTCTCGGGAGAAACTGGTCCTTGAGCCTGTTTGGGCAGCTGTAAGCCCTGCTGGGGTGGTCGCCCTCCCTGCCCCAAGCCACGACGTGTTTCCCGGGCATAGCCCACGGGTTGAGCTCTGCCAAGCATGCCCTAGGGTTCTCCAGTGCTGCTTCAACAGGAAAGGTTCAAGTGCCATTCAGGTGTTTTTCATTGCTTTATATCACATATATCAAATACATACTCATGTATTTTATTCCATCCCAGCAATGGACTGTGGGAAGGCGTGCGTTTGCTCGCTTTACTTAAATGACTAAGCTCTGTGCTGCTTGCTTTGCTGCTTTTATAAAACACGAGCTGCCATTCATTCCCACAGTGGAAACACGTGGAAAGCGTACCTGGCTCGTCCGCAGCCACTCTGCTTGTCTTTGTCCTCACTTCTGTTTGGTATTGTAAGGTAAGATAAGATAAAAATCTATTTTCTTGAGCTGGATGTTTGTGTGGACGAGTTCAGTGTCCCCCATGGACCCACCGTTGCGCCTGTGCCGAGGTTTAAATGCGTTTTGCGTTTGCCAGTGGGTTTCTGCCCAGCGCGGCTCTTATTTGGGCACCGTTGCTTTGCGCAGGGAGGCAGGGAAGGGGAGAGGGAAAAGGGTGGCGAAAAGACAATCTCGTGATCCTGAAGGTGAGCCCTGATCTATTCTGGTTTCGAGTTTGGGGTGAAAGAAAGCCTGGGGAAAAGGAAGAAGGTTGCAAGGGACATCGGGGAGTGAGTGCGGGGTCCTTGTCACTGCTGCCTGCCCCTCCTGTGCTCCCTTCCTCACCGGTTATTTATTACCCAGCTCAGGAAGAGGCTCCCGGCTTTTTAAGTGTCTGTTGTTTGGGTTGGTTGTTTTTTTTTAAAGTCAGGTGCATTCAGAGGCTTTTCCCAAGGGAGGGTAACTCCCAGAGAAAACCCCTGCAAATAAGGCAGCACGACGTGAACGCAGAAAGTCACTGATTTAAGGAGCGTCATCATGTCAGAGACTGCAGGATCAGGGTAGGAGTCGTCTGTCTGTGTCTGCTGCAGAATTATTGTTATTTCTAAGCAATTCTCTGTCGCCTCAATAACAGCCAGTGCAGTGGGAAAGAGCTGTCAGGAGGATGGCCAAGGCTGCAGCTTCATGGTAGGACATAACTTTGCAAGATGCCATTGCACAAGCATCCTCCGATTCCTCCCAGGGGTGGGAGGCTGGAGCATCAGTGCAAAAAAACGGCAGATCCCCACTGTGCAGCGAGACCTGGATACCGCTCCAGAGCAGAGCCGAAAATAGCAGCGCTGTGGTGAGCATTCAGCACCACAAATAATGTCAGTTATTTGTAAATTCTGGCGATGGGGAGTTCTGTGTTTGCCGAAGCCAGGTGACGGGCACTGCAAAGGCAGAGATACGACAGGAGGGCTTGGATGGGACTTGGGTCAGTCCTGCCTTTGATTTCCAGCTCTTCTCAGGTGACTCGGAAAAATCAATTACTTTCCGTATTTCTCTTCTGACCTCCACTTTCCTCAAGGGCTCATACAGATTTATAAGCTCCTTGGTCTGTGCTCTCGCAGAAAGCATCAGCAAGAGGGAGAGGACCAGAGCACCACCGTGTCTGAAGCTGCTGAGCCTCCACCCCGCTGCTGACCAGCATTGAGCGGAACGAGGATCCTTACGCCCCAAATTTTGGTGCTGCCAGCAGGTGCTAATGCAGAGCTGCCCAAAAGCAGATGAAATCCTGCTCCCTGGGTAAATAATTGCTGAAAAGACCCAGTAGATCCAAACCTCTGAAGGCAGCGCAGAGCTACAGCTCTAGAATAATACTTTGCTTGCAAGCCTTTGCAGTGAGGAAGGGTTGTCTTGGACTTTTGTCGCTTGGACTTTTTTTCCTTTATGATAGTTTGTATCTGGAATGTGCTTAGACTGATGGCTGGGTTCTGCTAACATAAAAAATTGCAGGTTGCGTGTTGTCATCCATCTGAAAGGTCACAGCTCTTGTGACCCGATGTTTCTCAAATCCCAAACCATCCTGCTGAGTGTTAAAATGGCAAATAATAACTGCGGTAGATTGTGAGCAGAGTTTTAAACACGGTTTAGAAATACATATACCACCTAAATAATAGTTCTTACTTGGCAATGTGTCTTGTTTACATGACTTGCAGCAGGCAACCATTTAATTAGGATAATTTGGTGGGAAAGGGAGAGCTCTCCTACTCTGGGAGATGCCCTGGACCGCAGCGGGGTACTGGCCTTCGCCAGCTTTGAAGCAGAGCAGCTTCGCCTGCGTTTTTCCCACCATTTGGCCGGTGTTCGCTGCTCAAATCCCTTTCTCCATGTGGTAAGAGCAGCGTGGGGGCATCTGTTCATTTGAAACTTCCCAGTAGTAGATGAGGTGAATTTCAAGCTGCCAAGGTCATGACCGGATCTGGGTCTGTACCTTCACAGGCTGCTTAGACGCGACAGCGCATACCCCTCTCTCTGTCACCCTGTCCCTTCCCTGATGCTCTCGGCATCCAGCCGCGCAGGCTCCTTTCTCTTCCTTCTTACTACTCTTTTTATCCTCGGGAGTCACTAATCCTGCTGTTTATCCCTCTAGAACATCTCCACATTAATCCCTTTTTACCTGGTTGCCGCTGTTTGTGGTCTGAACGCTTTGCTGTGCGACTTGGCGCCCAAACGGTGAGCGGAGGAGCGCTGGAGATGAAGATAAGGCCTCCATGAGGTCCTTATCCTTATGCAAAACAGTCAAAGCTGAGCATTTCCCTTTTCATAAACCACCTCCTTATTGAATGCAGGCATCTCGCCTTCACCATCGGAGCGCTCTGCAATGCCCCCTCCACCTGCAGCCTCGTGGTCCTGCCTGCCCCACACCTCGCTGCCTTCCCCCCATGGTCCAGCCCCTGCCTGCATTTCTTCAGAGGCTGCCTGGGTGTGTGTAGGTGCCCATCTACCTGTCCATCCTCACTCTTAGGCCCTAATAAATATCTTTGGCTCCAAAAGAGAGTCCAGATGTGATCTGCCCCAAGTTTGGAGGGGAAGGAGATGTAAAAGTGAGATGCTGTCCTCCCTTGAGCTCGTGGTGGGCAGGAGGGATGGGAGAGCAGGGAGATAGCAAAGTCAAGCATTAAAAATTGGGATAAATACTAATGAATGGCTAGACTTAAAAATAATAAAAGTTTCAGAGGGCAGACTCAGCCCCGGCCATGCATCCCACGTGGCGTGTTGCCTGGTCAGAGAGGAGCCGTTGGGTTGGGTGGTCCTGCCTGAGAAGACAACAGAAATGCCTGTTGTATGAAGATACGGAGACTTGCTGAATCTCTTTACTCGGGTGACAAGACAGCGAAATGGGATGCTCCTTAGCCTGCCCATGTTGTACAAGATAGATTACCTTGTCTTGGGGCTCTGCCTGGTGCCCCAAAGCGCTTGGGGGCATCTGCATGGGCCTGCCAGGGGACCCTCTCTCCCTTTGCCTATTGGCAACATTAATTACAGAATTAATTGGCAGAAATTCCATGCTAAGGAGGGTGCAGCAGCCCTTTTAGGGGGAGTTCTTGTGGTAAATAGTTTCCAGAACATCTTCAAACCTTTGAAGTCCTCCCTTCGTTTTGTACTTGCTAATCAGTGCAAACATAATAGCTTCCAGTTCATCCAGTAAAATAATAAAATTCCCAGGTGGGTCATCATGAGGAGGCCTTCAAAGGAGATGAGGATGTGGGATGTTGCTCCATAGTCGCCCTGGAGGGGACCACCCTCCACGTTCAGCACTTGGGCAGCTGCCCATGGCCCCGTGCAGCCAGCGCCGAGCCTTCCTGCTGTGACCCCGACTCGGTTATTCTCCTTCTCTGTCCTCTGATGAAGCACGTAATAGTCTGTGGTCCTGAAATAAATGCGCTCTGTCATCCCAAAACGATGAGAACACACGTCACGTTGCTGGAGCCATGCACAACGGCAGTTTTATTATTTTATTATGGAGCAACATTCCTGCAAACCCGGCGTCTTTCCCAGCCTCTCCTAGAACTGCCCTACCTGCCTTTTAAAAAAATAAGCTTAAAAAACATGCTCTGAAGAGGCAGCAGTCTGCTGCTGCACCAGGATTATTCCGAAAGCTTGGGGTTGTTGCTATTTTGAGTCCCCTCTTGGCACTGCAGCCGCCTGCACCAGGAGCCGACCCGGCTCCCGCGGGTGCAGCAGCAGGAATCCCGTTCGTGGCTGGGGACGGAGGTGCGGATACGCGGGCTGTGTCTGGATCCTGCTGGAGTTCCAGTTCACGGGCACCTGGTCTGCACCGCTGTGGCTTTTTGAGTGCAGAAAGATGGATTTTGGTGTGAAATACGCTCAGGAGAGGCTTTGGGCTGTGGCGTCAGGGGCTGCTTGGTTTGCAGTAGGTGGGATCCTGAATTTCGGCGTCTGCCTCAAGGAGACCTGCCCTTGGTCCCTCGAGCTCCAAGGAGGAGCTCCGGGCTTGGGCGATGGATGTTGCAGAGCACCGGCTGGTCTTGCTGTGCTCCCCATGTGCTGCCATGCCGTGCCAGCTTCCCTCGGCGTGCTCGGGATGCAGGCGGTCCAGTGTGCCGTGACCAGTGTGACACCGGGATGCAGCAGCACCCGCACCCATCCGAAATTCTCCTCCTGCTGTTACAAGCAGCGCACAAAATCCGTGTTGTGTAAAGGTTAGAAAAAGCATTCATTTTTCTTTGCTTTTCAGTTTCCTTGCTGTGCTGTTTGATACGACTTGATGCTTATCCTACCTGTAGTGAATTCATCACCTTTACAGATTGCCTGAGCTGTTCCTGGACATGCCGCAGGAGCAGAGGAGAAGCAGGGAAATGGTACTTGAAAACTGCAAAAAAAAAAAAAAAAATAGCACGGGCGGGCTTGAGAGCAAGCCTTGGACTTGAAACTATTTCTGTTTTAAAATTAACTCCATTATATCAGTTTTTAAAGAGACTCCAGTGGTTCTTCAGTTCAGAAAGGGCTGTGCTGAATCCACAGAATATTGTCATGAAGATGTATGTTCCATCTTAATTAGAACTAATTAGTATGCTTCTGCTCTTGGTCTTTCTGTCTGGTTGAATCTACGTAAATGGTGACATCCTTGTGCTAAAGCCTATGCCTTGCGTAGGTGGTGGCTGGAAGTGCTCGGGCTCTCCATTCTGGCACGGCTGCTGCCCTCGTGTAAGTCTTGGCACCACGGGTAAGAGCTGAGCCTGTACCTAACCCAGGTGTAAGTGGATCCTTAGCCAAGCATCCTGCGGCTGTGCCGGCGACTGCATGATCCCGGCTCCCAGAGCTGTGGTGATATTTCTCCATAGGACTTGATAGTCCACAGGACTGTAGTTACTTCCTCCAGGTGGTAGGACAGGAACTTAGGTATTTTGTAAAAATAAAGATCTAGCCCATGTTTTTAGCCACCGTGGAGGCAGAGCAGACATCAGTGTTGGGGCTGTACAAGCCGCTCAGGACTGGGGTGCCATGCTGCCCAGCCGGGGGGCACTCCCAGCCGCTCGGGCCAGGTCGGAAAAGTCTTGATTTTCAAACCTCCCATCAGCCCTTCCCAGTATTTTCCCCCTGAGAAAGAGGAGGGATAACCCAGAGCCCAGCAGCGGAATGCCGTGGGAAGCAAGGGGGGGGTCCAACTGTACGGTCCACGAGTCGGTGGGATGGAGGGAAGCTGTAGGTTGCTCCTCTCCACGGGTCCTTCCTGGGCTTGGTGGTGGGTGACCCAATGGTCTGGGTTATTCAGCAGATGAAAGCAGGGAGACGACAGTCAAATACCCAGTGATGGGTAACAGAAGAGGGAAGCACAATGAGAAGCACTGCTGATTAATTACCACCAGTAACCTCACGCGGCAGGGGAGGGGTTGAAGACGTGTCCAAAATATTTGGTGAGTTTTTGCAGGGAATTTTCTCCGATGCATGAGAGGTGCCTGGGAAGAAAAGGTTTGGCTTGTTGCAACATATAGATATTTGCAGTGTATTGCTCATACATTTTGCATGGTGCACACACCCTCAAGAACTCAAATCCATCTTGCTGTCAGAGAGGAGAAATGTATGAACCGAGCGTTAAATCTGTAAGGAGAGTGGCATTCCTGTGCTGGGAAAGGGAGGAAATTGCTCCAGCCAGGAATTGCCCTGGGTCACTATCCCCAAAGTTTATTTTCTTAGGATTTTTCCAATAAATACCAACGTCTCCATTGTTGGGAATAATTGCAGTAGCTGAAAAGCAGCGGTCTGATCGGATAATGTCTGGGGGCTTTTGTGCCAGTTCTGATTCAGCAAGCATTAGCAAAAATATAACAGCATTAAATGAAACTTCTCAGCTAATCAGTCTCCATTACGACTTCTCTTGAGGAGACCAAAATTGAAAAGTTCTTTTAAAAGCAAACCCTTTATGATTGAAAGCTTGACGACTTGCACGTTCGGAAATTGGAACAAAAACCTGCATTGGGTTATAAATATAGGAGGGGCGTTATAAACCTCATATTGTTTGTGACGGCACACTGCTCTCGCATTTACGCTGAGAGATGTGTCCTGTAACATCCTAGGAGATGTTACAGAGCATAACTGCATCCGCAGTTATATCGCAACTGAAAACAGTTTATGAAACTATATCAGTTGGGGTGGAGTTTTCAACTGAGTTTTTACGTGAGCTGTATTCATGCTGTCATTGCATTTTGATACTCTCCAAATGCTTCATGGCATTTAAATGCAATTCAACTTTATAATTTCATTTTATTTTGTCTTTTCTACTGTGTTTCAATCTACCGCGTTCTGTTAATGCGTTATATTTAATATAGAAAATACCACTTATGAATATTCCAACATTATCCTCATGAAATAACCGTTCATGTCCAACCCCGGCGTGGCACCCACGCATCCGGAGCTTGGCCGGAGGGCGAAGCCGGGAGCGCTGGGACGTCCCTTACGGTGCCAGCGTTATTTGCAGGATTGAACGCATCCCCTTGATTTCAGCGGGAGCTGCTGAGCGCTTGGCACTTGTGTTAAATCTCCTGGGTAAGTTCAGGAACGGGAGGGCCGTGGTCCAAAGAGACGACGGCGCTCGGTCTTTGTCCCATGGGCTGCTGCTGAGGGCTTCTCCTTTAAAACCAGGTCAAGCATCCCCGCCGACCAGCCTGACTGTAAGCAAAGTAGGACGGAGGACGAGGACCTGCCCCACGCCACTCGGCTGCCAGAGGCGATGCTGGGGCCCCAGCGGCTGGGTGGCGAGGGAGGGAGGCGATTTATTAGGCAGGACTCAGGCTCAGCGCAGAAAGGGCAGGGTTTCCTAGCTCTTCATCAGCTAGCTAATCCCTGAAAGGGCTTTCCCACTTATCCCGTGGTGCCTTATTTTCAAGAGTCTTGGCTAGAAGCCCTTGCGGGGCTGTGTTACCCGCTCGGCGACGCTTTAAGACATGTGCTGGTCCAGGAGACTTTCCTTCCAGGCGGCAGTGATTTTCCTCCATAAATGTGTTTTTCTGCCGGTCCCCTTGTTCTTCTCTTTATGACAAGATCCCACATCTCACCCCTGTAAGATTCCGCATGGGCTCGTCCGCAGTTCCCAGCGCATGCCCCAAACCGAAGCGGGGTTCACTGCAGCAGCATCCCGAGGGTGCAGGCGGGGCGAACTCGCCTGGCATCTGTGAGAGGCCGGATCCTGCTGAGCGCTGCCCGCTTGGGAGCCCCGTGTGCTCCCCGTGCCACCTCTGCTCCGGTCTCGTGTGTCCCCCGGTGCTCGCCGTGGGTTTGTGCCCAGCCAGGGCTGACCCACGGGCAGCTGCTCTTGCGTGGGCTCCCCAGGGAGCTCCTGCCCTTCAAAAATTCAATTTCAGCATCAGTGCTGGGAGTTGGATCTGTGGGAATTCAGCGCCACGTAGCTTGCTGTTACCAGCGGTTTAGGTAGCTATGGAGGGACTATAGACATATGCTTAACTAGAGGTGGAATCGGGAGAAGATTGCAGACTGGTAACTTCTGGAAATCCAAGCACTGTGCTTGCGGGTACTGAGCTGGGAAAGGCTTCCTTCACGCACCGGTGGGTTATAGCTGGGACCCAGCAAAGTACTTAAATAATGTGCTTAACTTCCAAAATGTCTCAGATGGTCAAATTGGGATTTATATAATACATCTAAGTCTTCTAATAGTGACCTGAAATAACTTTTGCAGGTGTGATCTGCAAATCTGAGCTATTAAAGCCATTTGTCCTTTGCAGAAGACGCTTCAATACCACACTGACAAACAGCAGATAAGTTTTTGGGGAGCGGCAAGTGCTTTACCTCCTGGAGCACCGAAGCATCTCTGTTTCTAGTGGTGTATGTCTCACCTCTTTGCTTCCTGCAAGATATACAACCGCAGCCTGCCACAGATGCAGCACAAGCGCGGTGGGCAGGTTTCTCTGCAGGATCCGATGGTGGGGCCGCGGCGGGCAGTGAGGGCTGACCGGGGAGGAGCGGAGGAGCTCTCTTGCAAGGTTGCTGACGTCTCTGTCTCTGCTTTTTCAGGGTTACCTTTCCGAAGGCTTAGTAACAAAATGGTATCGCTCCCCCCGCCTCCTCCTCTCACCAAACAACTACACCAAAGCCATCGATATGTGGGCGGCCGGCTGCATCCTGGCCGAGATGCTGACGGGAAGGATGCTCTTCGCTGGTAGGTTTCTGGCTTCCGTTGATTCATTTTTTTTCTCCTTCCCTCCTTCCTCGCTACCCAATTCGAAGGCTTTTTAGCATGGCAGAGGGAATTCCCCTCTCCTTGCCAGCCAAGGCAACGCTTGTAGCATTGCTACAGGGATCCTGTGGTTGGTTATTAGACACGAGAGCTGTCTCGAGAACAAACTTCACTTGCACAACCTCTGCTATTAGAGGGACCCTTGGTCGGTGCAAACTTCCCTGATACAGGCAGGTCCCTGGGGACAGAGAAGAGTTACCGTCTTGATTTGCACTCAGCCTTCTTGTGCTTGGGAAGGACACGTGGTGGTATGGGTGTGATGGCACCCGGTGGGAAGCCAACGGCCGTTGGGGTGCCCGAGGCTGGCCAGGGTCGGCGATGCCTCTGTGCCGAGCCTTGCCGGGCAGGGACGGTCTGCTGCCAAAAGCAAAACCCGAAACAAAGAACAGTTCTGATGAAACAACAAAACCTTTTTCTGTTTCTGGGTTTCCAACAGAAAATAAGAGCTTTTTGTTGGGAGGGAGGATGCTAAAAAAATATCATAGGGTGGAGTATAAGGGCAAGAGATAAAGTGGCCCTGTCCCAAGAGGTTTGTACTCTATGCCATGGATTTGAATTGTGATTGGTGTCTTCAAGGTATTTCTTTTCTTTGAGGGAAGACATTTGAATGCCACTACCCATTTTCAGCCATTTTCAGCATTCCTATAAGCGGGTATTGGAGTTGTAAAAGTGCAGTGCAAGGAAAAGGAGACAAAAAAAAGCACCGGCAAGGAGCGCATAATTATCAGTGCAGCATTTGAAGCTCAACTCTGATGTTCTTGAGAAGCAAATCTTTATTTAATACAATTCCACAAATGCTACTGTCAGGAGCAAAGCTCTGCTTCCCAAGCTGGGACATGGAGCCGCTCCTTCAGGAATGAAGCAGCCGCTCTCTGCCTGTTGAACAAGCCGCCTCCCTGCCCAAGGTCTGCAGCAGTGCTCCTCCTTGGTTGTCTCTCCATCGCCCATTAGCGTTTTGAATGACAAGGTTTGACGCATTTCGTGAGCAGCTGTTCGCAGTTTTGTGTAAATAAATAATTAGACCCATTAATAATGGAGAAGGACATTTTCTTCACAAATATTTCAGTGCACCGCAGAGCTCCGCAGCCGGTGTTTGATTGTAGCTGCTCTGTCGCTCCCGCTTGCAGCTTCCATATTTCTTTTGTGAAAGCTGAAAATTAAGCAGTCGGTATCATTTTGAAGAGATCATTAAAATTGCCTCCCTCTCCTTCCTTCCTCTTGTCCCCAGTCTTCCCTCCCCAAAATTTTCAAGTCCAGGGACTTCAGCTCTGAAAATTATGCATCAGACCTGGCTGCTCCTGCTGCCTCCTCGGGATACATTCCAGGAGCGGGGACATCTCCACATGCCACTTGTCCCTACAGGCGCAGGGCATTTTCTGGTCTCGCTGGGAGATGCTGCACATGAGTGAGCTCCCAAGGCAGCTCTGCCAGCCGCCTCCCCTTGCCGAGCTGTGGTTTGCACCATGGAAGAGTCTCCGAGCTTTTTGGGTGGAAACAAACTGGACGATGCCTTTCCAGGGCAGAGCTAAGGCTCTGCCAGTCCAGGGCACCGGACCCGAACTAGCCCCAGGTAAACCAGAGCAGCAGAAGCAAACCCCAGCACAGATGGCAGGGTCCTGGTCTTGCAGGAGTTGCACCAGACCAGAGCAATGCGCCGCCTCGTATTAAACTGGGTGTAGCTGGAGCCCCAGGGAAATCCTTTTGGGCTCTTAAGTCAGTCTCTCTTTTCCTATACTTGCTCCTCATGTCAAACAGCAAAACAAGACTGGCTCGTCCAGGTCCTTCTCTGGCCGTCCCCATCAGAGCACCCAAGCACTCATCTTTATCCTGGTTTTCCAAACTGTGCTTGACCCCTCTCTCAGCCCCAGCTTGGTTTTCGTGCTGTTTCTGGACCCCAGGGGTAGAAGCTACCTTGGCTGACACCAGCCATCTACTGCCTAGGTGTCCGAGCTGGTCCCTAAAGCTCCCTTCATGGTCAAGGCAGAGGCAAAGGCAGCTCCAGGATGTGCTTCATCTGGCCTCTGTTAGCTGTCTGCCTTCAGCTGAGATTGTGCCTTAGAAATATTTATTTTTCCACTACTGCTCACAAAGAGCATCTGGAGAATGAGCTGAAGTGCCCATGCTGGTGTTGCATGTGGCTACAGGTGAGATCAGTCCTGTCCCGGCTGCCTGGGCAAGATGCCCCAGAGCAGCCATACAGGAACCTGCTTTGCAGGTTGGTTCCTGAGTGTCCACAGCAGGTTCGAGATCAGGAGATGGGATTTGGCAGACCATAGACTGGGTTCAGCCAGACAAGTGCTGCGAGCACCCCTGCTTCTCTGCTCTCCAGCCCTGTGCAATCGCTTAATAAGCTCCCAGATGATGGCAGGATACTTAGTTAATGGGGGGCGGATCAAAACTGAAGCTCAAAATACATATTCCTTTTGGGTTGCTTTAAAAATAGTCTGTAGAGTTGTTACGAGAATGTCCTGGCCCCGTGCACCGTTTTCCTGGCCTCCTCCTATACCAGTAAATAAAGAAGAGCCAGGGTGGGAGCTGGCAGTGGGGCAGGGTGCCCGTGGTGTCCCATGCCAAGTACCATCTTTCATCTGCTGGCGTCCAAAGAGGAGGAGAATAAAACCCAACCACTCAGAATAGCTAAAACTGGCAAACACTTGCATGGCAGCGTGGGTTCATCTTTGCTTTTGCTTTTCTCCTCTGTGCTTGGGAGAAGGAGTTTGCCCCCGGCCAGCCGCAGCCCCCATCACTGCAGGATGAGACCCAGAAGGAGACTGGGTCACCAACAAACACCCCGTGGGAAATAACAGCGATGTAGTTCCCAGAAAGTTGCAAACCTCCAGTAATTGCCTTACCCTGGATAAATTGTTTTTTGAGTACGCGTCAGCGGCACAATTTAAATTGGGTGCTTAGCATAAGTCAATATAATTAACTCAGTAGTCTATCTGGGGTGCTTAAGCAACGCAGTTAAATTAAGGTGATCGGTTATTAGGAATAGATGTCACTCGCTGCTTTCATTCTCCTACACAAGTTAACGAATACCCAGCAGAGAGGGACTCCCAGCCCCCTTGCCCTCCCCGCAGCCCCTTCTCTAGGCCGTGTGGTGGCAGGAGCAGCTTTGGGTTTGGCAGAGCCCCGGGAGGGCACAAGAAATTTGGCTAACCCAAAGCTCACAGGAGCGTAGCACGTCTCCAACAGCTAAAATCTGGTTTGCAGACCTTTGGAGAGCTCCCCACCATGAGCAGCATGGAAAACAGGGAAGAGCATCCGTAACTGAGCGGCTACAGCTCCCTCCGGTGACTTTTCCACCCTCTGCTGCCGAAGCGTATCTGAAAGCATCGCCAGCAGAAGCAAGAGAAAATAAGAGAAAGAAAAAAGCTGCCTGTCCTCGCAGGTCTCCGTGGGGATCGCCAGTGGGGCCGTGCCCGTGACCAAGAGCTAGGAGGTGGCACGGTGGCTTTTCCCATGGGATCAGCGCTTGCTCCTAGAGGAGTCGCTAGCAGGGCTTGGGTGCTCACGCGGGACTTGGCTGCAAGCCCGGGGAAGGGTTGCCTTTTCCAAGACACGATGCAGAGCTCCTCATTCTCTCCTCGGGTAACGACAGCACGTTGCGTTTATTCTGTCTGTAGTTCATGTTTTTCTTTTCAGGAATTAATGCCTCCGGAAGGTCCCTAGGAATTACATAAATAAAGGATAATGGTGGAGGATTGGGTTCCTGAGAGCCGTAATTCAACGCTTCCAGAGTTGCATTAGCAGCTTCTTTGTGTGACTGAACACGGTGCCTTTCGGCTGCCAGGGACCTTCAGTGAGCAGTGGCTGGAGCTGCACTGAGAGGAGAACAGCCACAACGCCTTTGTGACTTTTAATACCCTGTAATTTTGATCACGGTTTGGGAACTAGCATGACTAACAAGGTGTTTGTTTCCTGATGGTCATCTTTAGTTTCTCCTGGAGCCATGCTGTGAACCTCTAAATGACCTGAAATTAGTTTTCCTATAGGAAAGTGAATTCATTTGCCCGGGATTGATCTTAGGAGGGTGTCCCTCTGTCTTTTTTGCTTTTCCTGTTGCTCTATCTTCTTCTGAGGCTTTGTTCTGAGCAGACCTGTGGTGTGATGGTGACCAGCTGTGCTAATGTCAGTGTTGGTTTGGGGTTGTCTAAGTTCATTGCCGTGTCCTGGCTCAGAGCTCTGCCATTCGGGGTGAAAGTGGCCACGACTGCATTGAACCAAACCTTGTTGGAGTGATGAGGCCACGATGGATGGAGACCCTGTCCCAGCTTCAACGTTTGGACCTACCCTTGCCCAGTGGGTGTGTGTTTGGGGTCAGCTCCATGGATGTGAGTCTGGAAACCTCCTGCAGACCCACAGGGGAGCTCTGGGCTGGGAAGGGCAGCCCCTGTGAGGTGCCAGGGACCTCCAAAGGGATGGGGTTGCTTGAGGGCTTGATGCCAGCGATGGTCTCCACCATCCCCTACGAGCTGGCCTCTCCACCCTCCCTGCAGACTGATTAGAAGTGCTGTGCCATAAATGAGGTTCACTCCTCTTGCTGTGGATCAGCCAGGCGCTGCTTGCCAGTGAAGCAGCCTGAAATCCATGACTTGGACAGCAGGGACTTGGTAGCCCAAAAATCCCCGTTGGTTTGTCTGCCCCAGCCAGCTCGCTGTCTTAATAGATAGTCCTGCCTCTAATGACAGAATATTTATAACCGGCGTTTCTGGCAGACAGAAAATCAATAGTGGGACTCGGTATTTCTGCCAGGCTGCTTCTCTGTATACGCAGGAAGCTGGAAATCAGCCGCGGAGCTCTTGGTCACGTCCAATAGTGTGCTAAAGAATGGGATTAACGTTCATTAATGAGGCGGTTGGCTCCGCTCCGCTGGCACTGCTGCTTCTCTCCTCTCAATGACTGATCGCCAGTCCTGAGCGGGGGCTTAGGGATGTGTGGATAAATATGTCCTGAAGGAAAGGATTAAAAAATACATGATTGTTCGTAGCAGCTGTGGGGATCCTCACCATCAGAGCCTTGACTTGGTGCCCAGCAGCCAGGTGGGACCCGGTCAGAAAACCCCTTTCCCATCGGGAGAGAGCAGAGGTCAGGCACTTGCATTCATTTAAAGATGAAGCCTTTGGGACTCCTGGAGCTGGGTTCACGATCTTCTTGTTATCGCTGAGGTTGTGGCAGCACTTTTTGTCGCTGCTGCACAGAGGGGCTTTGCTTCTTGGTGTAGCACAGCACGTGGCGGGGACGTGTGGTGACAGCATCGGGCACTGCCCTGCCTGGCCGCAGCCGTGTGAGCCAGGATGCTTCATTTGGGGTTACGAACGAGCCCACCCATAGTGTTGCTTAAAGAGGGTCATCATTTTGAGGCCGTTAGATATCTGTCACCTTCCATCATGCAGGATGGACCCCACCGATGGGTAATAGCTCCCATGCCCCGTGATTTCAGTCGGGTACGGTTTCTGCGTCATAGCCATTTTAAATAGATGGCTAGGTTACTCGAAAAGCTGCACAGACAGCCTCAGGGTGATTACACCAGGAGGGCAAATTGTCTAGGTTAATGCTTTCACCCTTAGAAAGAGGTGACCCAGCTGGGAGTCCCACCGCATTTTCCTTGGAGCAAAGAGTGGTGGCTAATGCGGGGATGCATCAGCGTGGAGGGGCTGCCGGGAGATGCAGCGCTGCGGTGACGTGGCTGATAATACCACCACCACCCCACCCCCCGATTTAACTTCTGGGTCTCAACTCACTGCCTGTTTTCTACCCGTTTAGGGGGTCATGAGCTGGAACAGATGCAGCTTATTCTGGAGACGATCCCCGTTATCCACGAGGAAGACAAAGAGGAGTTGCTCAAAGTGATGCCCACGTTCATCAACAGCACCTGGGAAGTGAGGAAGCCGCTGCGCAAGCTACTCCCCGAAGTGGACAGTGAAGGTACCGTAGTGCCCGCTGGCTTCGGCAATGTCCTTCCCCTGGGACTTCCCCCGCCTGCCGTGTTTTCAGACCTATTTCCCCAGGGGGTCACAGGAATCGTCCTATAAGGCCAAGCACATGAATGCTGGTGAATGAGAGTTCAGATATCTGAGGGTCTGCAATGCTTGCTCCCGCCTGGAGCTCACGCGTCCCCACCGCTGTCCCCCCGGGTCCTGCTCGCCGTCCCACTGGGGAAGGCATGAGCTGCAGGACGGCACTCATGATGCAGTAGCTTTCTCGCAGGTAGCTCATACAGAAATAAGGGTGAAATAGTCTTCTGGGACTATTCCAAGACACTTTCAAGGTGCATCCCTGCCTTCCTGCGCCTCTTCTTGAGCTGTAAGTGAGGGTTCAGCCCAGAGGTTATTTTCAAGTCCCGTTCATTTTCTTGCTGCACTTTTTGCATGAGCGCAATTGTATAGTACAAGGAAATAAATGCTTTTACTTCACAAATACCTGAACTCTTTGAGGTGGTTGCTACAGGCAGAAACGTCCAGGTGCTCCGAGGCTTGGACATCACTCGCGTCGGGCTGTCGCAGCCTGCAATGCTCGAATACCACTTCAGCCACTTCCCTCCTTTGGCTAAAGCTTAAAAAAAAAAAAAAATCAGCAGTGTGTTGCTGCGAGGGGGCTGCGGGTTCCACAGGCTTTTGGACCTGAACTTTTGCCCGGAGCAGCTTTGTAGGCAGTGAGAGCTTGCAGGGCGGCGGCCGGAGTTGAGCAGTGTGGACCAGGGCACGCCAGCTCTTCCGAATTCCTTCCAAGGCTTAAACCGGGGCTGGTGGACCTGGCCACCGGCTTTTGGGAAGACGTCAAGACCAAGCCCGGCTTGTGTTCGCTGGCGTGACTCTTCATTATAAGGCATCCGCTATATGGGCTTGGCAATGTGATACCCGTCGGCCCAGGTTACCCAGGGACCGCGTCAGCCTCCGGCAAGCAGGAATGGATTTATTCCCTGTCGTCACTGTGGGAAGAAAGGTCACCTGCGCCCCTCACATAATTCATTGACATTTTTCTGCCTCTCTGACCCGTAATATATAACGCGTAATATATCGTTCCGCCATGCTTCCTGCCCGCAGTCAGTGACCTTATGAAGCTACTTAATTAGTCCAAGCAATGAAATAATCTCGTGGGAGACAATCGGATATTGGTTAATGTTTAAGCACTGAGGCAATAGGTATGGCCCGCCCTTTCTGCTGAGTGATTTTGCCCCTAAAGAAACTGTCCCATTCACACAATTACATCTTTAATGGGGATATTTCTGAAGGTACAATGCAAAAGTTGTAACTGAAGAAAGGCATATTCCTACTTGTATTATCTGAACTCCAAGGGACTCTTCATGCACCAAGAATCAACTGAATAAGCGACATCTTTAATGACAGGTTTTGATCTTTTCACATAACCTCAGTAAAAGGAATCATCAAGGAAATCACAACAAACCCTCTACATTTAGGTTTAATTCTAGTCACTTTAATTGCGCTTAATTTCTTCCTTCATCATCATAGAAAGAGTTCATGCTCCACAATCTTTCTAAAATAATTTTAGGCACTCAGAATTCTATAAATATTAATGGGCAAAATCATTTCATAGTGTTGGTCACGCCGAAGACTTTTAAAAATTGCACTTTAAATCTCATCCCGCTTCAGCTGCACATAAAGATGTGAAATCAGTTGTCTGAAACGCAGTGTGCTTGTCGAATGGATCCGAGAGCGTGGAATCAAATGCCGACACCGTCCAAAGGTCTTTTTGGGGTACGAGTTTAGCGTTCTGGCCCGGGATCGCAGCACCAGGTATAACACGTATATGCTGTCCTGTGGAGGTGTGATGCTCTCACAGTCATTTCTCCTGCCTCGCTCGATGACTTGACACCTGCGGGCTGCAGGATTGCTCCACTGCAAGCGCGCAGCTCCCCTGGGGGGTAAGACGGATGCAGCAAGGACAGAAGTGCCCGTTTTAGATGCACACGGGATGTGACCTTTAATTCCTTCCTTACTTCGAGGGGATTTGTTATGGGGGATTCACGAGGCTCATCCTGGAAAGGAAGCTGGTATTGCTTTTGAGGAATTAGTGAGCTTGTTTCTCTCTGCTTCACAGCTATTGATTTTCTGGAGAAAATACTGACGTTTAACCCTATGGATCGATTAACGGCTGAGATGGGTCTGCAGCATCCTTACATGAGTCCGTATTCCTGCCCCGAGGATGAACCAGTGTCTCAGCATCCGTTCCGGATTGAGGATGAGATTGATGATATTTTACTGATGGAAGCCAACCAGAGCCAGATGTCTAACTGGGACAGGTATGGTACCCAAGGCTGGGCCAGAGACCAGATACTGGCTTAAATTCTTTAGGCAGAACTTGGCTGGTGAGTCTCTGACCTGCTCTTGATTGGGTTCAGTCACACGTGTTCCAGACCCACGAAAGACACCTGCTTTTCCTTCTTTATGCCATATTGTAATTCTAGCCCAAGCTGGCACCTTGCTGAAGCCACCGAGAGGTTCGTCATTGATTTCCACAGGGAGCAGATGTTGAGTCTGCACGTTCCAGTTACTGAGTATCTTTCTGCTCTTGGTTTTATTCACAGCCTATATTGTCTTCATTTGAGTTACATCTGTTTAAGTGACGCTACGGTTCTTCCCTCTGTCCCTGTAATACAAGTTATAAGACAATGCAATTCTTGTACCTTTTGGGGACCGGGCCTGATTTGGAGCTCTATATTTATCACTTTTCAAGGTGCGTGAGCCCCAGAGGCCACAGATCTGGGGTCTCTTAAAAAAATCCTTAATTGTATTGACTTTTAAATGGTTTGCTGAAAGTTGTACAGGAAATTTAGAGCAGATCAAAGCCTTGAGCTGAGGTCTCTCGTGTCCTAGATGATTACCCCAGTGACTAGGCCAGTCCCAGTACCGCAGCAGGTAGGACAAAATAAGCAGCTAAGAATTAACTACGTTCACTTTCCTATAGAGCTCCTTCCAGCTGAGCGGGGTGAGCTGGCTGAGGATGTCTGTGGCATCGTTCCTCTCTGCATAGCAATTAAATCTCCTCGCCGCCTTAATTCACTATATTTCACCAGCATTGAAAAAATAATCTAAAGAAATCCCTTGCCTTTGCTATTATTAATCTCTTTGCCTGGGTGAACAAGTATCAGGGTGGAGGCTGGGGGGGACAACCAGGTAAATTAGGTAAAGAGGAAAGCTGGAAGCTTTTCTCGGGATATCTATCTTCGGTGTATCGCCACAGCTCCGGCATCCCTGCCAGTTATAGTCCCCAAAGCAGCAAATCAGTTGCTGGAAGTCACCCTGACACCTTTTTATCTCTTGGCTTTCTTGGTGTGACACAAGAAGCTGGGACCTAGACTGTTGGTCCTGCCACCCAGCTGGGGACATCTGCCGTAGGGCCCTAAATTTCGCAACACAAGCCCAGTGTATTAGAGACGGGAAATGGTTTTGCCTGTGTGTTGTGGGACACCTGAAGAGCGTTTCATTGCCGGGACATAGAGCCCCAATACCTGGGATAACACATCTTTTAAATTTTAAATACTGGCTCGGTTAGGAGCCAGGAAATTAGATGTCACTTTGAAAACCGTGTCTAAGAATGGGTGTTGTCGGGTAATTGCAATCAAGGGAGTTCGACTGGCTTGAGAAGTTATCACTTGGCAAGGAGACCCTTCAGGGATGCTCTTGGTCCACGACGTCAGAGTAAACTGGTGATGTCCAATCTCAGTGGTGATTTAACCTCATCTTTTTTACTTCTGTGGCCACAATCAAGGAGCACTCACACTGTGGGTGCTTGTCTCTGGGCCGAGGGACAGTTTGATTGTTAATATTGTTAATCATGTTTTAATCCCAAGTGGAGAGAAGATGATGAGGGGCTAAAGGAAGGGGCCAGTTGGTTTGGTTGTTGGGCTTTTATTCCCGCTACTGGTCCTGTCCATGCAGCTTGGGCAAGCCCAACTCATAAATCACTCAGCCCCCCTGCCTTTTTTAACACACAAGAAAAAGGTCTCTAATATTAATAAGAACTTAAAGATCTGTAGGTAAGCGGCATATTAGTAAGAAAAAGGTAAAAATAGCAGCAGCAGCAGCGTGCGTATCTGTTTGAGCACTGCTGTTTCTAAGGAAGCCATCATCTGCGTGTCTAATAGCAGCGTGTCTTTCGCAGGTATCACGTAAGCCTCTCCTCTGATTTGGAATGGAGACACGATAAATACCACGACATGGATGAGGTTCAGCGGGACCCCCGGGCCGGGTCTGAATCCATCGCTGAAGAAGCACAAGTTGATCCGCGGAAATACTCACAAAGCAGCTCGGAGAGGTTCTTGGAGCTATCCCACTCATCCATGGACCGAGTATTTGATGCCGATTGTGGGAAATCGTGTGATTATAAAGTGGGGTCACCTTCCTACTTGGACAAATTGCTGTGGAGAGACAATAAGCCCCATCATTACTCAGAGCCCAAGCTAATTTTAGATTTATCCCACTGGAAAAGAGCAACCATAGCACCCGCAGCTGAGCTATCGCTGGAAGAAGAACCATCCAACCTCTTTCTGGAGATCGCTCAGTGGGTGAAGAGCACGCAGGTGGGTCTCGAGTGTCCCAGTCCTCTTCCGGAGCTTCAGGAACGGAGCCTGCCATCTTCTCCTCACCATCTCCACAAAGAACCCACAGAGGTGAACAGTGAAACAGACCCTGAGTTTGACTTGGACGTCTTCATCTCCAGGGCGCTGAAACTTTGCACAAAACCCGAGGATCTTCCAGACAACAAGCTCAATGACATCAACGGAGCCTGCATATCTGAGCACCCCGGTGAGATTGTACAAACAGAGGTGTACCAGAAAGAGCGATGGTGAGGAACCCGCACCCAGGAAACCCCGCTGTATCTCCCTGTTCCTCTCTGATGGTGTGGCCATTGCCCGGGGCTGAGTGGCTTCCGTCTGTCACTGAGCATCCGTTTTTTACACTATACCCAACGCCTTTTTCTGAAAAGGCAAGCACAAACCACATGCCCCTTTTGATGCCTTAGAAATACCTTTAAGGGAATCAAGAGGTGTGAATGAAATACCGAGTTTCTTATACTGCCTTAACACTCTTGCCTTGCAATCTCTGGGACCTGTTTGAAACTTAAATGTACAAGGGAAAGACGACAGTACATGATAAGTTTACAAACAGAAGTCAAATCAACTTTTTTTCCTTTCTTTTTCTATAGCATCTTAAAATGACGAGGACAAAATCAGCATTTTCATTATGGTCAGACACCCTCCTGGTTTGACGGGTTCCCAAAACGCCAAACTTTGAGCTCCTCTGAGGCACCCGTGTGAGGACAGGCAGTACGGAGAGAAGCGGTGCCAAGTAGCGTCCGCGGTCAGCCGTCAGTCAGCAGAGAATGGAACTAGAGGTAGAGTTTGGCCATCAGACAGAAAATAACTCTTCGAGAATGTTAATGGGGAAGGAATTTGACCTACAAAATATGGGCCACTTGGGATTTTATTTTGTTTTTTCTGATTGGAAGACAAAATTTTTGCTAAGCGCACTCTCCTCGTTTGGTTTCTCGCACATCAGTTCTCCCTTCTGTTGTACGGGGTAGATCTGAGCTCTCCGAGTACTTAGGAGGCCCCGTACGATGTGTTTCCGTGTAACAACCTGGTGCTGCGAGTCCTGTCTCGGGCAGCTGCCCAGCAGACCCCCAAATTCTGGTGGTAAGGGCTGGACAGGAGTCGAGAGCTAGAAACAGGGTGTCTCACGGTGCGGTGCTGCCTGGCACCACCAGCTACACAGACTCAGCAAGGGCACCCACCTTTGCTAGTAAAAAAAGGAATGAAAGTACTACTGTTTTCCCTTCTGACAAAGGTGGTGTGAAGAAAACAACAGTTCCTGTGGCATTAGATCCGTAACTGGCCACTTTGCTTCCAGCTTCTTTGGAAGATGCTGGTGTCAGCAGGCAACCGAGCGCGGTTTGTAAATAGACACAAACACAACTGATCTACTGTAACTTCTGTTTTCATCCACGCTCCTGAGCACCTTAATAATTAATCAGCTAACAAGAGTTTGTATACGGAAGAAACGTTCTATACTTCTATTTAATCAAACTCAGCAGTTTTTTAAATGGAAAACCTGTAAATAGTGTCATAAAAGCCAATCTCCGCTTTCCTTGCCATCGTGTCACTGTGCTCTCCAGCACGGCGGCACTACTTTTCATTTGTAAAAGAGAAACTGCCGTACTTAGTAACTCCAAGGTCCATATTTAACTATTGTTCCTATACGACTTACTTCTACCCTTTTAACAAGCAATCTACTAAATGTTCTGAGATGTGAAGAAAACTCACGTGAGACTCGGATGATAACTAACAGCAGCATTTACTGTACTAACCCTGGTTTCTGTTCTTGGTGGGATCAGGTTTAGCTGTAGGAGAGGCACTGACGAGCCCAAAAACTTGTTCTCATCGTGCAGGTCTCTCCTTAGGCTGATTGAAATGCCGTTACTCCAGCTGATAAGCAGCATAGGTGTGAAGGCTGCCGGCTGCATGGATGGGATGGGGTGGAAGTCCCGGGGCAGGGGTGGAGAAGGCATCTGGAAGGCAAAGCCATTGGGCTCTGCTCTTTGCTTTTGAGTGTTTGGACGTCCCCCACGGTGGTTTAGAAAGGGGCAACAAGGGAGAAACAGAGGGTTGGTTTCCAGGGTGTTGCAGATTATCGATATACCTCAGCTAAAGCTCAGCACTTTTACTCGTGGTGGGAGAAATTCAGACGCCGAAGGAGCGGCCGCCCCTGCAGTGGAGCGGATCCGAATCTGGCCCCGGCAGCCCACGACTCACCGCCCGCCATCCCGCTCAGCTTCGCCGTGTGCCCGGCAGCGGCCAGCAAAGGCTGGGAACGGGACTGCCGGCGCTCGAGTGAGTGTGTGCCCAGAGAGGAGGAGGCGGCGGCAGCGGCTGCAGTTGTGCTCTGTCACTCCATGGTGCCGCCCTGGGAGGAGCGGATAACGCCCAGCCTCTGATGGGAGACGCACAAACGCTGCAGCCGGAGGCATCAACTGAAAATTAGATGTTTGGGAGCCGATGGAGTTTAAACCTGAAGGATAAGATCAGCAATGCGAGAGCTGACTTTTAAAACTCTCTTCTGGCAGATTCAGCAACTATTTGCTACCGCTGGGTTAAACACGGAGACGCGCTGACATGTGAAATCAGCAGCGATCAAACCACGCCAGCGTTTTCCTCGGCGGACATCAGTCGCCACGTCCTCTGAAACCAGAAGCCATTTTCCATGGGTTGTTACATTCAGCCTGAACGTCTTCACCGGAGGCGTACGGGACTATTTATTATGACCATGAAAGTAACAGTTTTGGTTTTGAATATTATCTTCTAAGGAGGAGTGGGAGCTTGGGGGCCCACAGTTAAAGTCTAATATTAACTTCACAAGAAGCAAACGGAGCTTATTGCCACTGCTCCAGATTTTCCATCTCGGTTCGTGAGCTGTTATTTAACATTGTTCCAAAAGCTCGGCGTCACGTGCTGGGAAAGGAGAGGAACGAGAGGGGTGGCTTTAATTTGTTAGCTGAGGGTCCTCAGCCGATCACAAGCCAGATTTATTTCTCATCTACAACAATAAAATTTAAGGCCTGAGCCTTCCTTGCTTGGTAGCGTGTAATTATTTTGCTTATGAGACTTGAAATGTTTATTCCGGTACTCGCATCTAGGTTTCTTCTGCAAATGATCACCAACACCTGAATTAGCGTGTGCATCGCATGAATATTTGCATTCTGGGGTTATTTGGTGTTGGGTGGCTTTTCGCCGAGCTTTGCTTCGGCTGGTGCAGGCCATCTGAGTGCTCAGGGTCACGGGGAGGGAATTTAGACCTCGTCACCAACACGGTGATTTCTGCAAACCGCTGCTTCTTGCGGGTGTTTGAAGAATCATTTCAGTGCGAGGTTAACCATCGGGTATTTCAATGAATTTGCAGATGTTACTTATCTGCAAAAGAGAAAAAAGGGAGCGTTGCTATAGTTAATAATACAGACGCTGTGACAGGCCACTGAGGCCACGTGGCACTGGGATGGGTGGACGCCCTGGATTTAGAGGTGTGCCGGCATGGGTGTGCTGGGCAGAGGCAGGAGGGACAGAGGGTGCTTGTTTTGATCTCCGAGGCTCAGGAGTGAGCGATGCGGTCCCGTGCGGTGACGTGGGGAGGCACCGCAATGACAACGCAGGGGGACTTCACTGGCAGAAGCGGAGGGACTGCAGATGTCTCCAAGCCGAGGAGGACCTCAAGTTGAGAGGCTGGCGTTTAAGCCAGTGATCAGGTATGTAAGCGCCCTTGTGGGTCCCAGCCGTTGTGGCCGGCCTTTTACATGGTTTTATTTGAAGAAGAACAGAGGGAGCGGCATCCCTCCTCCCCGAACCTGTGGGAGCTGCTCATGGTGGCCTCCATGCAAGGGTCTGTCCTTCCACTACAGCCACCCACCGGCCACAAGTCGGGGACTGGGAATCCGTCAGGGAGACGAGGGTGCAGCTGCCTGCTCAGCTGCTCTTAAAAACACCTTTAAATGTCAAAATGATGCCTCCAACGGTTCAGTTACCAGCCCGGTGATTGTTCTTCCCCAGTCACAAATACGTGACTGTTTTCACTGCAGTGTATTTTTAATCGTGTTGGGATTTAGCAGCTGTTACACCGTCACAGAGCTGCATTAGCCAGATCTTCAGAGCTTTACCATTAGAGTCATGAAAAAAATCAACTTCAGCTTACTTTCCAATACGGTTGTAGGGACATCCTGGGAAGTGTTTCCTACGCAAGTCACACCCGGATCCCAGCGTAAAACCACAACAGGAGCGTCAATGAATATTACAAGCGGAGCTATTGGAGACTGGACTGCTAATGATAATTTCTGTCCCTTTTAACCCAAGACAAACACGTATTTGAGCAACTTTATGCCACCAGCTAACGTTTTGGAGAGCTTGCGGTGAGAACACTGTATAATGTGGCATGCAGTCATTTCAGGTCTGAAATGTTCTTTTTTTTCTTTTTTCCTCCCATTGATTGTGAGAGGAATTGAAGAGGACAAATACACCATATGGTGTTTGCTCGTGAATAGTTGCCTTTGACATTTTCAAAGGCAGAGTTTGATTTTGAAGTGGTACAACACTCGGGTGAATGCAGTCCTCTCAAAGTGCATCATCACTTTCCAAGACCAGGCTCATTTTGAACTGCCATCTGGCCGCTGTCGGAGCTGGGTTATAACAATCCCATTGCTAAATTCAAAGAGTAGGATTTTATTTATCAAAAAAAGGAGAATCTGTCTTAAAAAACCGACCTATTCTCACGGGGGCTTATTCCGTCAGCTCTTGGGTTGCGGCAGAATAGATCGCAACAAAAGGAATTCAAAAGGGTTGCTTTGATTAATCTTGCAGTGAAAATAAGCAGGTGTTTTAGGAAGTCTGTATACATTTTTATTATTTATTCTCTCTTTGGAGAGAATATATCCGAGTACCTCTTTGACAGGGCGGACTATACGTAAAAATATAATTAATTCCTGTGATATGTCACTGTTGCGTGAAGTGTTTGTGCATACACACAGATGGTATATTGTTTTAAGTTTAAGCAATATAAAATATTCCTCCCAGAAAATGGCCATAGATGTGGGTAAAGGTGCTTCAAAGTGCGATTTGTACTCTCTGCCTACCCTCTGTGCCTCGGTGTCCACGGGAGAGAACCACTCGGGGCATGTCTGATGACTGGTTAGTGCTTGGGTGCCAGCTCTATGCTCGTGTTTGTGGGAATTCCTACGTAGATCATGCTGCTGGTGGTATAAATATCTGGGGCAAAATCTGGAGTAATTAAACAAAACTTTGATAGTCCAGTCTGCAGAATGGAGCAGGTAAGAATAACCGGTGTGTGGGATTGGCTCTGTGATCGGGGGAGCAGAGGGAAGAACTGTGATTTATTTGGGTTTTTTTTGAGGAATAAGGAGTTTCTCAAGATATCGTATTTTTATACAGCTCTGCACTAGAAGGACACTTTATAAAACTGATTTGAACAGCCTAAGTCTAGTGCCAAGCCTCATGAAAACAGTCCACAGCGGAGCAGCCTGAACCTCGCGGCTTGGCTAAAACCACCGTCACAAAACAGCTGCTAAAAATGCAAAATCTTCAAACTCTGCAGAGCCTTCACCCCTGTCTCGCATCCCCCGTTGGCACGGGCTGCTTGGGCACCTGGGGCTGCCACCACCTCGTCCGTAGCACTGTAGACACCCATTAGCCACTGCCAGTTCTGCCAGGGGTGCACAGGGAGCAGGAGGGAACGAGCTGGTGGTGACGCCCTGTCTCACTGCCATGGCCCGTGCTTTTCCATCCCTCACTGCCTGTTATGGCAGTTCCTTCCATAACTGCCACCAAAAACCAGCAAGGCACCGCTGGGCAATTCTTAAAACTATTTAAAAGGAGCTGGTCTACATTTCTAACTGTATGCAAACCAGTTTGGTTTTTGACTCAACAAACGTGGGTGTAATGCCGACCGTGTTCACATTTTTTTTTTCCCTCTGCCGTTTCTCCTCTGCTGCACTTTGACATTTCAGCGCAAGAAGGGCAATGCCGGGTTAGCGAACACCCTGGGAACGCCGCGCCTCCGGCGGCAAGCTCTGCGGCTCCGGGACAGAGCAGGCAATGCCGGGCTGGCTGCTTCTCCGTGGTTATTGCAGTAACTATTTCAAAATCCTGAGGCATTTCTGTTAGTCCCGCTGGCACTTCAGGAGGGAAGTGGAGATCAATGGGAGAGCTTGAATTCAGCCAGGTCCAATTATAAAGGGAGGTTGAGCTCCAGGACGAGTAGCCATCTGGCTGCAAAGGGGGCTGGGTGATGGGACAGGCAGCGCCGTCGTGTTTCCGTGCAGTCACCCTGCTGCTCTTGGAGCAAGAATAGGGGGGGTCGATGTCAGATGGACGGGGTGAAGTAGGTGGTGGAATGACAATTTAATAAAGAAAACTTCCCTTCAAAAATATATGCTGTCTGCCCCCAGATCCTGCTGGCCACTGTTAACTGCTTCAGTGCCAGGAGGAATGCCCAGGACAGAGCCACAGTAAAACGCCCCTTGCCCTAGACAAGTTCAGTGCTGCATCCCCCCATGTGAGAAGAAGGACAGTGAAAACACACTGCCGATGGGAGATGGGAAGGGGAAGAGAGCACGTGAGCATACAGAGGTGATGAAATTCCCCTGCCCAGCAATAACATGCAGTAAGGGAAGAAAATGGTTTCAGCCCAAAGTATTCTTGCTCTGTTCTGCAAGGGACCTGTGCTCATGAGCGGCTGGGTGCTGGGAAGCTGCTGGTCATCCAGGTAGGTCCGTCTCTAAAACACTCAACAGCATTGCAGGAGGTGGAAGGTGAAAGGAAACATGCCATGTGCATGAGCTGGACTCGGCCAAGCACAGCAGATGATCTGTGCACGTGTGCACATGTAGAAATGCACGTGTTTCGTGTGCTGAAGGCCTGGGTGAGCCTCTGGATCAGGCCTCTGGATTGGAAAAGTTTATTTCCATCCTTATAGTTCCACCTTTCCCTCTCATCACAAAGCTCAGCCACATCTCTTCAGCCTCCTTCGCCTCTGGAGCTGTGAATTCCTTCTCCATGATGAGAGCTTCTTGGCACTGTTGTAGGAATAAGAACACCAGGAGCCTGGGATACGACAAAGCAAACGCACCGAGAATCCGAGCTGTCCACATACAAATCATCTGCTTTTTCAGCTTGCTGGAGGTGGTTGATACTTGAGCTATTCCATCCCCGAGTGAGTAGCCCATATTTTTAGGAGTTTGATGAGCCTAACCGTGTTTGTGGATGGGCAGCATTCGCATCCTACCAAGGAAGACTCATCAGTCCCCAGAGCAGTCACTGCTGGGGAGGAGGAGACCTTCAACTGGGAAGGTCTCCTCAGGCTCAAGAGTCAATCGTTTGGCAGAGCTGGGTGTGAGGAAGGCTAGGCAAGGCAAGAGGGACACGCGGACTCCTGCCATCTGTCCGGTGTAGTTAAACAGTCTCCAGGGACGTCTAGAAACAAGAGACAACCCTCCTGGAAACAGTTAAAAATGATTTGGAGGGGCTTCCAGATTTTCCTTGTGTAATCCCATGCAACTGTCAGCTGTGAAAGGAAGGAAGAAGAAAAGCCTTTCTCTTCAGAGAAGACGGTGTATGATGGTTATTCATCGCAGGCTGAAAAGGCTGTCACTGCAGCAAAACAAAACAGCCTTGCATTTGAGTGCTTCTGCCACTAATTCAGCATGCTGAGCAGCTGGAGCCCTCTGTGGTCCCACCAACCAAGATAGCGCATCATTCTCTTCCTACAAAAGGATGCAGAGAAAGTAGCTTTTCTGGCCCAAATTAGCAGCAAATCAGGGGCTCACGCCGCCCGTGCATGGTCCATGCCGTCTCTCGGACATGGCTGCTGCGCATCTCATCCCGCTATCTGCTTCTGGAGCTGCACCCCACCGCCTTCCTGAGTGCCACCGGAGCCGGACGGGCTTTGCCTGGTCTGGGTGAGCTTCTTCATCCTCCCGTGGCAGAGGGACAGGCTTGGCTGGGAACAGAGACAGTGCTGGCACGTGGAGTTGTGCGTCTGCAGAGAGCTGGCAGTGGCATTTTATTTGCGTGTCACCCCTTAATCCTCTGCCAGGCTGTGCCTTCGCTCAGTCTCCGATGAAAAAACAAACGGGAAACCGAAGGGAATGGTGGCAAAAATGTCAGCCCGTGAGCTGCTGAGCAACAAACTGAAATATTTAATCACAGAGCCATTTACAGAGGGGCTGAACAGCAGGAGCCTTAGTTTCTTCTTTTGGCTGTGACTTCTCTGTCTCCAGAGACACCGACTGACATTTCACACCAACTGAACTGGCTCATTATAAACCAGACATAGGCAAGACCTGCTCGTCATCTCTCCACAGGGCGAGGGTCCCTTCCCGCAGCAGGTACTTTGTTGCTCTAAATGATTGTTCCTCAGCCCCACAAACACAGTAGCTGCCAGTAGATGCTAAGATGGTCCATCCTCTCACCTGCCACTTTGAGTTGCTCCCCCAGGAGCTATGTGGTCTCTCTGTGCTGCTGCATCTTCAGATGAGCGTCACTGTGCGCCTACTCCGTTTCCATTAGCCAACCCTTATTTCCCGACTCAGTGGTCAGGAGCAAGGCAGAGCGCTGCTCTGGGGCTCGCTCTGCAGCCTGGTCTGCTGGGTGCCCAGGGGTAAAATCACCCCAGCTCTGGGTGTCTGTCTTTAACCTCATCTGTAAAATGGGAGATGTAAAAAAAACTGCTTTTAGACTGATTGATGAAAAGAGTGAGGTATCCTCTGGTTTTCTCCTCCAATCATTAAGCTTTTATAGAATCATAAAACGGTTTGGGTTGGAAGGGACCTTTAAAGATCATCTAGTTTAGGGCAGTGAAGTTATGAATGGGCTGAGCGGCAGCGTGCAGGGAACCCACCTCCTGCACCAGCTCATCCAGGGAAGGGCAGACACCGAGCCCACACGCCCCAGCTACTGTGACTCCGTTTCTGGCCGAGGCTCCTGCCGGACCTCCAGAGCCGTTTGCTCAGCAGCAGCCATAAAAGAGCCAGGATCTGCTCTTTGAGGAGATGAATGGAGAAAAGAAGGGGTGGAGGGAGAAACCGGGGAGAGAGGAAGCCGAGGGGGTAGGGAGCTGAGCAGGCGGATAGAAGAAGTGGAGCCGAGTGGTGGATTCAGGGACTCCCACCAGGTCCTGGAGGCCTGTTTGCATCTGGGGCGTCTGGGGTGCAGAACTGCGGCCAGACAAAGGTCTCCTTCGGGAGGATGTCCCCAAGCCAGGGCTGTCGCTCCGGAGGGCAGCTCTTTCCCAGCCACTGGGCAGGTGGGAAGAATTGTGTTTCCCGGTTAAAAATCTGTTTGACGTCAGAGTCGTGCAGCTCTTGGAGCTGTGAGCTGTCTTAGGTGAGGACGGACCGCCCTCTGCAGGGGAGCTGATAAAAGCGGGGTTCGCTAATTAGTGGCCTTGCTAATTCACCGCCTGGATTAAACCCTACAGCTCAACCCCACAGGGGACTCAAACTGATGACCACCCAGGGTGAGAGCCCCGCTATGACCTTACATCTTCCAGCAGACTTCCATTTTTAGTACCTGCGATGTGCAGAAGAGCTGCAGGGCGAGGGTGTACCAGCGGTCGGTGATTCGACATCACGCTTTTCCCCCTGCAGGGAGAAATAATGGGGTCACACCTATTTGGCATGTGTGAGCAGTGAGGAGCGGCTGTAGGTCTGGGTTTGCAGGGTGGTGAGTGTTCCCTGCTCCTGTGAGTGAAGCCAGGAGGTGCTTTGTCTTGCTGAATCGCATCTGGTAGGTTTTCTCCAGCAAAGTATTTAAGCACGTCATCGTAGAATCACAGAATGGTTTGGGTTGGAAGGGACCTTAAAGATCATTTAGTTCCAAGCCCCCTGCCATGGGCAGGGACACCTTCCACTAGACCAGGTTGCTCAAAGCCCCGTCCAACCTTCCAGGGATGGGGCAGCCACAACTTCTCCGGGCAACCTGTTCCAGTGCCTCACCACCCTCGTCAAGCAGGCCGGCAGGGTCATTTAGGTCAATGGGGATTACTCTTGCGCGTTGTTGCGTGCATGCGTGTGGCTAAGCGCTTTGTTCGCCTGGGTTGGTATTTAAGTAACAGGGGTTAGAAACAGAAAAGGAAATTATGCCGTTTCTGGTGGCCTGAGTCCGCACTGCGCAGGCGCTGAGGCCGCCTGGATTGTATCAATGTGTCTAAAAAATATAAATTCCCATCTTCGGCTTTGACAGTACGTTCACCGCACCCTCTGACAAAGAAGGCAGAAGGGAGGAACCTCTTCCCACGTGGGACTGAACTGATAGGGGTACCTGCTAAATTAGGTGGCTTTTAAAACCCCAGAGGCTCATGCTTTGTAGCAATATTTAAAAAATTATGTTGGAGACTGCTTTTTCTCTCACAGAGGGAAGCATGTGATCTATTGGGGGAGCTCAAAATAAGAAGTCCAAATCTTTCTGAACAGTAATCAGGTGCTGCCACCAGTTTGCTCATTAACTCTGCGCACACACACCCCCCTCCAGATATTTGGGACAGGGATAATGTACAGCTCACATTCACACGAGTTTATCAGCAGTTGAAAAAGTACAACGTCTCGTTGCTCAGGCCTTTGTATGCACTGCTGGAAAGTAAAGTAGCCAAAAAGCAACACGTACAGCTGCTCATACCCCCGTGAGTATTCTCCGACGGCTGCAATTAGCAGTCTGCAGGAGCTGTGGGGAACGACTGAGACTGAGGGAGAGTAATGAACCGACTCTCCTGGGCTCAGCCATGCAGAAAATACACACTGACTGCAGTCCCGCGCACCCGCCTCCAGGCCTGGCCACACGCTTTCCCTGGGGACTCGGGGGACCGCTGCGGTGAGGGTTGGCATCTGGAGGCTTTTGCTTCTGACAGCGTCTGACAGCTTCTGCTGGCAGTTTCCCGATTAGGGGCTGCCAGCACCTTTTGTCTTCAACTGACTCCTGGAGCGGTGGAGGAGCAGCCCTGGGAGTGCATTAAATGAGGGCATTAAATAACAGCAGGGGTGCAAAGGGACCCCAAAACCCTCCTCAGGACAGAAGGGATTGCCCAAGCCTGCGGGTCAGGCAGCCTCAGCTGAGGTCCTGCAAAGAAAAGGGAGTAAATCCTTCTGGAAGCCATTTCCAAGCACCTGAAGTGGATAAAGGTGGTCGGGAACAACCGACATCATGGATTTACCGAGGGTAAATTGCTCCTAACAGCTTTCTGTGATGGCTGCCTGATGGCTTTCTTCTTTCAGCACGCTGCCTTAAGACCTCTGGCCAGCAGGCTCAGAGCAGAGGTTCTGTGGCTTCTGCAGCTCTGTGTCATGCCATCTTTTATCCTCAAGTGCCTTTCGGCAGTGGCTTCATTCAGCCTCAGCCCACCTGATCCTTGGATTGAGGAAAATAAGCCTAAACTGGAAAAAAATTTACTGGCTAAATAGGTCTGAATTTTCAAGAGACTCAAGTTCCCTCGCTCTCGGAAAAGAGAAAAGTCTTGTTTGTGGAAGCTGTCAAGAATCGGAGACCCGTTCACAGCAGTGCTGATGAAATCTTGAGGGAGTTAAGGTCTCTCTAATTTAAACTACAGAAGAGCTTCTGAATAAGTGCCAAAGCTCGCTTTATAGCAGGGGTTTTGTAGCTGGCTCATAACTCTCTATCCAGATAGCTCATAACTAAGATGTCTGACACTGTTCCAAATCCAGATGTCTGCGCATTCTGGAAAGCGATATGATGCACAATCGGATCTAAAGGATTTATGGCTTTTATTGTTTATTTGAGATATAAAAACTCATCATGTAATTGTTTCTCCTTGATCACGTTTTTAATATCAACCTTCTCCTGCAGGAGGAGTTAGATTTTACGATTCAGCTAGGAATATGTGGCCAGTGAGAATACATGTCGAATGACCTGAAATGCGAAAGAGTCCAAGCAGGACATAGATGTGACATTGTGGGTCAGCAGCTACAGCTCTGCTTTAGCAGAGTCCCATGGGTTGCTTTGCCTCCAGCAACGTTTGGCGGGCAAATGGTAGCTCCAAAAGCAAAAGCCGTTTCTCTTTAGTGCCAAGCTGGTGCTCTGCTTATCAGCTTATAGTCTCTTTTTTCACTTCTTTGGTAGGAAACTGAGTTGATTTGCTCTGGTTAGGATACTATCCTTTGCTAGCCTTATAGAGAAGTCAGGGTGGAGATGATGATATTGTGCTAACAAGTCCAGAAAATTCACTCTTTGGCCTCTCAAGCCAGTACAATTTGGAGCCCTTTGAAGGTTAATGGATCTTTGTTGGCAGGTTTCTCTATTATTTGCTGTCGCTGCCATATGGAGACAAAAGCACGCTGTTGTCATCGGAGTTTCAAGCCTGAGCCACCAGTGTAATTGCCTGGGAGCCCAGGCTGAGAGTGTGGTGTCCATCAGTGAAAGCAGAAGCAAGCGTCGTTGAGTGTGCATATGCTGATGGGACTCACCCTTTAACTTTCAAGTCTCAACACCGGCTCTGATCAGTCCCTGTGAGGTCCGTTCTCATTCTGCAGTACACATGCAGACTGTATCAGATGAGGGAGAGACAGAAAAGCACTGTATGCTGATTTCAAGACCTTAAACTCGGATGCAATGTCACCAAACCCTTACCGGTGGGGTCAGACTCTCCCCTGAGGTGTCTGAGTAACACCTCTTTCCAGTCTAACAGAAGTCAGTTGGACTTTAGGACTTCTAAACTCATAGTGAGTTTAGTGTTAAGTTTTTGGTGCTTTTTCTACACGCTTTGGTCAAATAAAGGCAGGACAATCCCGACTTGATATATACTGAGCAATCAGAAGAGGGCAGTCCTTCCCCTCTGTACCTGCTCTACTTCATGCTTGAATTGACGGTCTCAAAGCCCCAAGTCGATGCTGCAGACTTGTGCTGATACGGTTACACTGGTCGGGGACGTGGATAGATGCAACCCCAGAATGACACCGCTGCGCTGGAGTAGGGCCCACCGCCAACACAGTTCTACCGACAAAGCTGCACTTTCTATCTCTATTTTCACTGCAGAGCTGCCAGTATGGAATATCTGCGAGGATTACGTTAGTCCTCAGCCCCCTCACGGATAATCACACAAAAGGGCGACAGAGCGATAAACCATTCCAGCCTCACGATGAAAATTAATGGGTTACTTCTGCGGTTAAAGGAGGCACATTAAAGACACACGGTTTCTCTCCTGAGCCTAAATTGCCAGCCTCAGTTCAGGCCCCGTGTCCTTCTGCCCTTCCATCAAGACAGTTAAGGAGCTCAGCCACTTGAGAAGAAATATAATGAACGTGATGTCAAGGAAGACGATTCAGAAGGGCAGAGAGGTGCTGTAGATGACCTCTGGAAGAAAGCTCCCAGTTGTGAAGATGGTGTAGGAAAAGGTCAGTGTGTGGCTGTGCCAGAGCTGAGAGCTGTGACCACAGCACGTACGAATCTACCCGATTTTAATGCAACTAATACAACTAACAGCAGTGGAGACGAGGAAGGGGTTTACCCTGGTTCCCAGCAGAAAAGGAGATTTATTAGGGGATGAAGGTACCAAAAAGGCTGTGGCCTCCCCCTGCGAAGGCCACTGTGTGCGATACCTGTGGTCTCTGCCCCGAGCGGTAAGGCAGGAGCTGGGCAGCCTTTCCTTTACAGTGCACTTGCTTCTGCCCCCACCACGGCGGACATCGATTAGCTCCAGTACAGGTAAGTCCGTGCAAACTGCAACCGTATCTCTACTTGGTGTGTGGCCGTATTAATGGAGCAAAAATGAGGAGGGAGGAGACGGTCATTGGTCAGGATAAGTAAAGTAGTGCGATGCAGTGCTGGAGGTGGGCTGAAGAAACTGAACGTTGAAGGAAATGGAGGAATAGCCAGAAAAGCAAGATGAAATACCACCTGGTTGGACCGTCTCAGGTTCTGTCACCACATCCCTGGCTGTTCAGGAGCTCAGCAGAGTAGAAGCAACTGATGATCTGAGGTCAAACGGGTCACCAGCCTAAAAAGAGGCTCCGGATCAAAAGCAGAGAAAGTAAAACATAAATTAAAAAGCAGCAAATGCCAGACCTGTTAACCTACAACGACAGTTACGTGGGCCACTGACAAAGGAATTCATCAGAACTAGGGAGGGGAGGGATTTGTAGCCATGCACGCCAAAGCTCCCTAACTGGGAAGGCTTACAGACACGTATGGATATGTGTTTAAGCAACATCATCCCTTTAACAGTGCCACAAAGTGTCCCCAGGAGCTGGAGCTTTGTCATCTACGCTGTTAAATCGTTAGCACAATCCCAGGCATAGTTCTGGATCAGCCCAGCTAGCATTTTCCCAAACAATTGCTGGAGACAGTGTGAGAATTAGCCCACTATTCCCAAAATGCAGTCTGCATGTGAACGTTGGTTTGGATGGTAAAACACTTGAATAGCATGGATGTGGGCTGTTCCCACGCGAGCTGGTCTCGGAGCCAGAGAATAGTCTGGACACATTTGATTGCAAAAACGCTACATGAGAAATTTTAAGTAGAATAACTTCAAAAGATAGAACAAAATTACTAGGCAGAAGTAGAATCAAAATAATGGAAACAGTGTAAAGGTAATTAGCAGTGTTGTTGCTCTAAAGATGTAAAAGAGGCAAGGTTTGTGGAGAGAAGTAATATCTTTTAGTGGAATTTGTCTAATAAAAGATACTATTTTTCTTCACAAACCTTGCCTCGAGGTCACGATCATCTTCACTGCCTTGTTCCTGCTGCAGTCTCATAATGTAAATGAGGAGAGTCAGTAGGGTCCTCTCTCTCTGTGAGGGTTACTCTAACCATATAGTTAAGCCTCAGCACTTTTTAACAGAAATAAAGAGTGGAAAGTGAAGATGCCAGTTTTTATCAAGCGGCAGAAACTTTCTTCCTGAGAGATGGCTTGTCTGCCAGTCTGAACTGTAAAAATTTCTGAGACTGGAGGTAGATAAAAACTAACATGACTGCTTAAATAATTATTTGTCCGGTAGCTGTGTATATATAGCTAGATTATCAGTGTATTTATGGGAGTGACAGTGTGGGTGTTGAGGCAGCACTATGGAGGGAAGAAAAAGAGCCCTGGATCTAGGTGCGTAGTAGAACAGAGAAGTGATTTTTTTTTTTTTTTTATAAATTCACATTAAGAATCAGTGATATAAAAAATAAGAACACTGGGTCCGGCTCTGGTGGTGTTGCTTTAAATAGGATACTTGAAAAAACAGAAATGTTACAGAAAGGACAGACAAAATTATCTCAAGGATGGGAAACAAAAGCCTTCTGCTTGATTTATCAGACAGACTCGGTGCAATCTGTAAGGTTTATCATGAGAAAAATGCATCAGGAAGTATCCGACCGTGATTTAGCAAAGAGAGACAGAACAAGCAGCAAATGATCCAAAGTCCAGGAAAACTCAAATGGGAAATACGGCACGGTTTTAGGAGAGTGAGTGGTTTAAGCACCTTGATGTACACCTTCAAACTGCGGTCGGATGGCTTTGGGGAGATGCATTTTACTTCAGCACAAACCACTGGCTTCCTCTGAAGGGGAACCCCAGTAAAATGCAATGGCCTGTACGTGTGGGAAATGTGCCACGATAATCGAATAGTCTCCTGTCGTATTAAAAATTTCTGAATGAATTCGCGCCCCGTGGCGAGCGAGCTGTAAAACTGCCCAAGGCCGCTCCTGCACAGCCAGGAGAGACGGCAGAGCCGTGACAGTTGGCTTTAAGGGGTTGAGGAATGCCGAGGGCTCCCAGTTGTTCTCTTAGCAACAGCAAAGCAACATCGTGTGCGCCAAAAGAAACTCTTCTGCGTTGAGGACCAAATATGGTGATAAAAGTCCTCAGGAGGAAGAAGAAACGACTGCTTCTCTTGTTCTATAGCACAGGCAGTTGCATGAATTAGCTATGAATGTTACAGTCGCTCGGTGGCTGTGTAGTAGCGTGAGATGAAGAACAGGCTTGAGAAAGCAGGGTCCCACGCTATATGGGATTGCTGTCCCTATGGATCAGACGTAAAGCACCCCCGTTGCCTCAGGACAAGCCAAGTTTGGGTTATCAGGCGGTAGGCATCGCTCCGTGACGCTGCTGCCCAGTTGTACAAGACTGGGGTTGCGTTAAGGCATGAAGCATGGTCCAGACCTCCTCGCCGCAACAACCCGTCGCTTGAAAAAAGGTTTGGTGGACTGGAGTCTGGATTGGAGAATGAATTTAGCTGATACCAAAGAGCTGCTGGGAGAAAACCCTGGTGCAGAAGTAGTGGGTGTGCCATCTAGAAATGAAAGCTCTCCCTCCCGTTAAAAAAGGTTGCTGGGAGTTTCAGACCCCGCAGCCCTGCCAAATCCCGTTCCCTGGGGTGGAGGTTTTTCTCTTCCGGGACTAATTACAACACAGCTTTCAGGGCAGTCATTCTTTCACAAGGAAGCGTTATGCAGTACATTTCAGCAAGGCATTAACTGTTCATTAGGTATATTGGGCAAGATCCTCAACCAGTCTAAAACGTATGGGTTTGCAGCAATACTGATTAATGCTACTCGGGTATGAAGTCCGGCGTTTTTAAATGCCTTTAATTTGGGCTATTTTTAGTCAGGCACAAAGTCATGACCTCGCATGTTATTTTAGCATTCTCCTTTGTTTATAGGTGCAGCACCACATTATTCAGAAATGTTTCAAAGCCATCAGAGTCATGCTGACGGGGGGGAAAGCAGCAGAATATGTACTTCATGACAGGCCTCAAAATCATGATTAGAAGAGGAGGTTTTGATTAAGTGGGTTTACATATTTATTGTTACAGTTACTATAGCAACTCTGCTGCTTTTAACTGCACAGCGCTCATTCGTACATCTAACAATTTAAATCACGTTAAGTGCCAGAAGAGAATTAACAGCCTCACAATTTGCAACACTGGAAAACATCTCAGAGTTTGGGCTGGAGGGGAGACGGACGAAGCCTCAGATGAGCCGAGCGGTCACGTTTCATGCCGTCGTACCTTCCCTCTCCAAACACTGTGAAAGCTTAGCTGGGGAAGGGTATCATTTCTATTAAGAAGGCGAGACCAGTGTTAGGACAAACAGCCCTATGTTATTATGAAAAGTGATGCTTTTTCAGACCGCGATTCTTTCCTGGGCCTGGCAATTTTAGTGCTGACCTGCAGCATTAGCTGCCTTGCCGTCTTCTGCCAAGCCTTCTGTTTTAATCCAACGTGCTGTACATTATGGGTATTCCAGCCCTTCAGGCTCTGTATGGCAACACACGAGACGGAGGTTAACTCCTCAGTGCTGTTGCTCTGCATGTTTTGAAGAGCCCTAGTCGGTGTAGGGGATCCAGCACTGCGGCCCCGACCCTTGGGAAGCGGCATCCATCTTGCTTCAAGTAACTATACACGGGGGGGGACCCCGTTTCCCCGCCACCAAGACACCTGCTCTCTGCTACCTTCCTCCTGCTTTGCCTTTCTTGCCTCGCCCTCCTCCCCAGCGTGCCGCCCCTCGGGAGCTGCGGCTCCCTCGCCATCCCGGGTGCCACCCGGCAGCCCTCACGGCCCCTGGCCCCTCACAACCTCTGTCCCCTCACAACCCCGGTCCTCTCACAACCCCCGTCCCCCCACAGCCCCCATCCTCTCACGGCCCCCGTCCCCTCACAACCCCGGTCCCCTCACAACCCCCGTTCCCCCACAGCCCCCATCCTCTCACGGCCCCCGTCCCCTCACGGCCCCGGTCCCCTCACAACCCCCGTCCCCTCACAACCCCCGTCCCCTCACGGCCCCGGTCCTCTCACAACCCCCGTCCCCTCACAACCCCCGTCCCCTCACGGCCCCGGTCCCCTCACCACCCCGGTCCCCTCACACAACCCCTCGCCCCGCCCCCTTTCTGGAGCACCGCCCCTCGGCGCCGGGTTCCGCGCCCCGCTCCTCCACGCTGATTCGCTGTCGCGCCTAGCCTAATTAACATATAATAGGCCGCGCCCGGCCGCGTCTGGCCTCGTTTCCCCTCTGTCAGGGCGGGGAGCCGCGGGAAAGAAGGTTCATTGGCCGAGCGCGGCCGTCGGCCGGCGAGCTGGCTTCCTTGTCATTGGCTGCGTCGGGTTGTCAGTCATGGGGAACGCCCGCCCTCCCGGGTGTCCCTCCCTGGTGCCTCCTTGTTTGCTCCATTCAGTGGTGGGTTCCGAGGCGGACGGAGCTCCGGCGGATGGGAGCTGCTGTTGCACAATAGAAACAGGTCCTCGGCCAGCATCACTCAGAGGGCAGCAGCCGCAGGAGGAGGTAGATCCCGTTCTGGTAACAATTTTACAATTACAATGGCGTACGAAAGGCCTCTGTCTCTTTACAAACCCGTATCTTGGGGGCGTTTTCTCCAGAGCCTCGACCCTTGCTGCCTTTCCTCCTCGAGTGCCTGCCCCCTTTGAAACCTCTCCCCCGGCCCTGCCGCCTGCGTGTTGCCAGGGTGAGGAGAGGGCGTCCGCTTCGCGCCCTGGCCGAGTGTGCCACCGAGCTGTAGCCGGAGGTGTGCGGTGGGCAGGACCGGGGCCGGGAGGGCCCGGGCGCGGGGCCAGCCCCGTCCTGCCGTGAGGGGGCACGAGGCCCACCCGGGAGCGGGGAGGGGGACGGAGGGAGCTCCGTGTCCCTCGGTCCGGTCCCCCGGGGCCGACTGAAGTCGCACCAAAGCAGCAGCTCGCCCTCCCAACCCCCCCCCGTTTTTTGGGAGGCCCCGAGGCTCGGCCTGCTGCGGGGAGCCCCCCTCGGGGGCAGCGGAGGCCGCCCGCCCGCCGCGGCCCGCTGCCCTCGGCCCGGCCGGCCCCGGCGGCAGGTGGAAAACGCCGAAGGCGGCTGTTTTGCTTCGGAGGAAAGAGGACATGCGCTGCCTAAGCCGTGCGGGGGTGCGTGTTTACCAGCTGTCAAAATGGGTGACAAATTCAGCAGCCACCCTCCGAGAACGGCCCCTCTTGTTTGCAGCAGCTCTGCGGGTCAAGCCTGGGAGGATGCTCCCCCAAGCTCACCGAATTCAGGGCGCAGCTGCTTCTGCAGCTCCTCAGCGTTGGCCACTGGTCCCCGTGCCGACTTTCAACCTGCGGTGAACTTTTATGGCGCGTCCCTAAAAGCTAGAGAGTAAAAGTTGGGAAGTAGCAGAGCCGCTGGTGCGGTGTTGGAAGAGGAAACACCGTCAGGCTGCCTGGTATTTTTAGAGCTAGTCTCTGCGGTCCTTGGGTTTTGCCTCTCGGCTATTTGTTAAAAGAAGTGGCGGTGGCTGTTTGAAATGCCACTGTCGCAGGTCCCACGCTCCTCTTGGCCTCGCTGCACCGTGACGTTAAATGGCGCAAAACAAGCGCTGGTCTCTGAGTAACTTGGTGTGTTATGTCACGGCACGAATCTCTTAACTATTTGAAGAAACCCCAAAACATACAGCATACAGTCGACAAAGGGCTGATAAAAAAGGCCAATCTTGCAGCCAAGCAAGCTGTTAACTATTTGGTATCTTTGTGGTCTTAATTCCAAAAAGTTAGTAGTGAACAGCAAAGGGAAGTTTTCTATGTATGTGTATAGACACATGGGTAATACAAAGAGCTAGGCAGGGAATGAAACTCTGCAGGTAATCCGTGTGTGTGTGCAGCCAGCAGTGTCTAACGTGTTGTTGGCTCTTATTAGATGTGGTCAGGTCTATAGAAAGTTAGCCTGAGCTCGTATTTTAAGAGAAAGTGTGTCTTACAGTCCCAGGACAAAACTTCTGATAATCCTGTGTGGTAGCGTTATGAGTCGGCAGTGTGAGTGCAGGCAAGATTTGAAGCTTTTTCTTCTGCAAACTAAGAAATAAACTGTGAAAACGTTTATTTCTGTGCCATGCTTGAGCAAGTACTAATTGAACGTTCATCTTTACTACTGGTAGCAGCACCTTTATTGCAACAGAAGGAACACTTTGCTGTGACTTGGGCTGGTAACTAATTGCGTATGGATAGTTTTTCAGATTCTTCCGTAATTTAAGCAGGATTTTTTTTGAAGTCCTAACTGTAGTGCACACCAAGGTTGGTAAGTGGTTGACAGGCTTACCCTTCACCTGATTGGCACTGAATTAGCAAGCAGCTCAGTTTCTCCGTGCTTTATTCTCCGTGAGTTATTCTCCCAGGACGAATTCCCTTTTGTAAGTGTGCAGCGGTTGTTGAGAACATCCTTGTTTCTCTCTTGACTTACATCCAAAAAATCTGTATTTTTGAACTGAAGAAAACAGCTCTAGTACAGCTGTGTACCAGTTCTTCAGAATAAAGCAACAGTGGCTTTCTGTTTATTTGGAGGAATTTACTATTCTGCAGTCTTTCTGAGGATTCTGCAGGATAAGGCCTTTGTCCCGCATACATAGATGCGCTTAGCTTTACTACTGGGAGCCCTCCCGGTAAGACAAATGGAATAAAATCAAGAATGTGAATACATCTTGTCAGAGTAGGCCAAAAATACTTCCACTGTACAAGATAATGGACTTTCTGAAGCTTAAGAAAAATATTTAGGACAGATCCATTAACGTATAAAAAAATAGCTCTCTGATGTTGTGCGGTAAGAGCTTTTATGAACCAAGACTCCAACACCAAACGATTTAGCACTACTTTCTAATTGTACTGCGAGAAGTTTGCTAATATTGTAAGTTAATGTAAAGTACATATGCTCTTTTTACAGAGGTGTTCTGAAATTATTCTCATTTGAATTCACCTAAGTGTGTTTTATTTGCTGAATGTTTCAAGCCTCAAATTGTGAACTTACTCTGCTTAAGTACTCTGTGTCTAACTTTTCTCCTTGTTGAACTGGTTGCCTCAGAATAAGAGGGAAGAAAAGTAGTTTCAAGATCTGCTTCCAAAATGACCCGCTCACCACTGCTGAACACTTTATTAGTAACACCCCCCCCAATACGATTATTGGTTTTACTTTCTAGATCTCAAGGTACCTTAGAAACGTCCTTTAAAATGACGGCTCAGGACTTTGCTGGAAGGAACCTGAAATATTATTACAACCATTTTCTGCTAACTTCCCCTGACAGCATCTGGTCAGCTCGGGGAGTCAGAGGTGCTGAGTTGCTGTGCAGAACTGCATCGTCCGGCCTCATCCTTCTGCTCCTTCCTCCGCACATGTACGCGCTGGGGTGCTCCCATTGCAAAATGGAAGTGCCCTCTTCCCCGTTGATCCGCAAAGCACCTGCTGCAGTGCTGCAGGGTGGTGGGTGCAGGGAGAGCTTTAAGTAAAAGTCTCATTGGGAGACACATTTATAGTGGGTACTAGCCTAATGTCATAACTTTAGACTGCTTTCTCATTACTGAAGTGATGAAGCCAGCTAGTGTGTGCCTGGTTTGTGTCATGCTTGGGTAGGCAAAGCTTGTCTGTTTATTTAAAAAAAAAAAAGACTAGAGTGCAATAGTGCATCCACACCAGACTCGGGGTAGTGCAGACTCACAGGATAGATTGCTGTGGGTATGTAAGAGAAAATGTTTGTTGACCCTAGAGCAGTGGTGCTTAAAAAAACAAAACCGGTTGAGGCCAGGAGGACTGGAAACCTGTGAGGCCTGTATGGTCTTTAATTAATAATCCCAGCTTGTGTTATCAAGAACAAGCTCCTGTTAACACACAGGTCTTGGTAGTTTCTGTACATGAAAGAAAGACTGGGGCTGTTCATTTACGCAGGATTTCAGGAATACTTGAAGTATATTTATGTTTAGCCGTCCTTCAAACTGAAGGAAGACTGCAAAGTCATCAAGTGTAAGTTGCTGTCCAGTGAGAGATACTCCTTAGTGTTAAGGTATAATCCACAAGTCAGCCAGCCTGTGCAGTAATTGAAGCAGACCTTGCTTTAATTGACACAGAGCTTCCTGACTCTCTGAGCAATGTAATTGTACCTTTTAAAAGTATGATGAACCTTTCCCTTAAAAGTAGCTTTTGCAACTTAACGAATCCATAATTGCAGCAGCAAAACATTTGCTCCTAGATAAGGGCACTTGTGCTGTATTGGTAATTAGTTTGACCTGGCCAGATGCCTCCTGATAAGGCACAGACGAGAGCTGTCAACTGGTATGCTGAAGAATTTAATTCTCTCAAATTGTGACCAGCATGTATTTGGTAACAAGTCAAAAATTACCAGTTGTATTGGATTAAGTCTAGTGGTGCACCACAGTCTTGTTTAGTCCTTACCATTGTCAAGTACTAAAAGAAGAAAAGAAATCCTTGTTCTGGTTATGCTGACACATGTTTTAGCAGGAATGTTATTCCTCTTTCAATTCCTCTGCTTTTTTCCTAATTCCTCCTCACAGGACATTGCACAACCTCAGTCCTCTCTGTATCTGTTTTCACATCATTGCAACCCCCTGTCTTTCCCTCAGTTGACATCCTTCCCCCTTCTCTACCAGCCTCTACCGTTAAAATCATCTCTCCTTTTTCTTATGGTTAAAGTACCACCATCTCAACCCTGGCCTCTCTTCTACGAAACCCATTATAAACCATTTAAAAACCTTCCCACAAAGCAGCATGACCCAACCCTTTCATCTCCTTGAAACCAGGTACCGGTTTGGACCTTTCTTCCAGACCTGTCCTTGCAGCTTGCTGCCTGCCCGAAGTGCTTCCCAGAAACAGGGCTGGCAAATATGAGTCACCGGGCCTGAGTCTTCATGTCCCTTCGCCCTTTCCCACGAGGCCAGAGGAGAAGCGGAGCTGCCCAGGGCAGCTTATTTGCTGTCAGTCGGACCATGCTGCATCTAAAGTATTTTTATTGTCTGGTGGTATTTTTCATCTGAGAAGCTGTTAGATGTGAGCCGTTTTTATGTCTACCCCGGTGCTGCATCTGGCTCAAGCCATCCTGTGAGCCTCAGCTGGGCATGAATGGAGTCAGCCTGGGAGTTTTAAAAGCATTAAACTGCTTTAAAGTTTTTTTTAGTCTGTTTTAAAAAGCATTAAACTACTAGCGGCATGTATAGATGGAGCCTTGATTTTTAATCATGAGGGTTGCTGGATTGTCCTGTGCATGTATTCTTGAGGAGGAATTAGGACTTTTAAAGCAGGAGGACCTGGGCAGATGGGTGGCTTGTTCTTGCCAGGTTGGTGGCCAGCAGAGCCGGGAGGAGAAGGTAGGTGAGTCACGGAGGGCCACGGCCACGCGGTCAAAGCGCAGAGCTTTTGGCCCTCCTGCGGAGGAGTATGGACAGGGGGTGGGGAAGGATGCTTGCTTTGTGCTTTCAGGGTAGGTCATGTTAAGGTGAGTTTTGGGGGCAGTTTCTTGCTAAAAAATGTTTTAAAGTCTGCGACAGAAGGAGTTAGAGGAGATGTGCAAGATGGGAGATGAGACAGAAATAGGAAACAATTAGAAGAGCAGGGGAAGGAGAACTCAGGACTGAGTAACCAGTCAGGTTTTATGGTGGGTATAAATTAACTGGGATCATATCTCTTGGATCTAAACAGGGAGGGACTGAGTGGAAAACAAAGCCTGATTCTCCCACTTGCTGTATACATCTGAGATGCCTCCACCAAGAGAATCATTTTAGGTGCCTGTATGGCACCTCAGAGGAGAGGAGCAAGTCTCCTCTCTCATAGAGAAGAAAGTAAGATTTGAATCACCCTCCTGAAAAGTCTCTGTCGGTGTCTCTTGTTGACTAGAGACTTAATTGATGAAGTTAGGAGAAATCCGGACCACAATCTGGTTTGGTTCTTAAATGCTCATTAATTGCAATGAATTAATTTAAATTTAATTAGAGTAAGATAAGGTGTGGTGTTTGGCCTACTTTTTAATTCCTTGTTTAAGGTATTTGCTCATGTCAGATTGAAGCCACCCTGACACCAGACTGATGCGTTGCAGGCTGAGGCTTGCTGCGACACTGTAATCGCAGATCATTTTTAGCCTCACGTGCATGAGGAGATGGACTCGCAATTGGGTAACGATGGCAAATGGGCATTCAGAATTAAAAACAGTTACGACCGAATTTGCCATTCCTAAAGGCTGGTTGTTTTGCAGCACAAAATTAATTTTGCTTATCTGATCCTGGTTTCCAGCTGCCCTGAGTTCTGCAGACCAGCTGTGTTTAGTCCACTGCTAGCTGGTTTAGGGGGGAGCAACATTTGTTTGTAGTGCTGGTGAGGCTTCCATTCGTCCTGTCTCCACGCAGTAAATTTATGTTCTTTACCACCAGACAACTAAACACATGGGTTTTGAGTGGAACTTTTTTCAGTTGCAAGGCCTAAACAAACAAATAAAGGATGAGAGAAAGGGATCCCGCTGAATGTCAGCGCTGCTTTCGTCTAACGCTTTATAATGGGTAGAAGAGAAACTCGGGTATAACTGATGATGAAAAACATAAGATGTTTGCGTGTTCTTTTAATGCTTGGAAAGATTTTTAAGAAAATCCTCAGATTGTAACTTGTAAGATCAGTCTGCCATCTTAAAAGCTGATTATGTGTAAATTTGATTATAGAAAGGTCTTCCTAAATATTCAGGCTATATTTAAGATAATGAAGTTTTGTTTCTTAATCTAATTTTGGCTTCCATCTGGAAGAAATTAAAAATCCAAACCATGTATCATTTCATTCCTTAAAAATGTCTCATACCTGCTTTACTGTCCTTGCGTGTATCTTGGATGTGAACATATAGCTGGGCCAGGGGATGATGGAGCACCGGCTGCGGGGGTCCCCCACCCACGCCAGCTGCAATGGAGAGCGAGAGGGGTTCTCAGCCATGCTGATCCTGGATCTCTGTCTTCCTCCACTGACTGTATAGGCCTGTTGCTAAAGGGATCTATTTTTTTTTCCTCTCCCCATGTCAGGATTCTGCATGGTACTGCATCCGAGCTATGTACGTCTGTCCTTTCTGGCTTGCCATCTGAATGTGTCTTCATACAGGCCGTGGTCCTGTGTGAGGTCTCGCTGTCATCGCTATTGTCTCTCTGTGTCAGTGAAATGATGTTTAGAGACGAGTCGGTACACATTCCCTGGTGGTACTGTGTTATACAAGCATGTAATAAATGGTAATTTCTGCTCCAAAGAGCTTGCAATTAATAGTTCAATAAAATGGGTTTGAGAGTGGTTATCACCTGGCAAGATTAAGAACTAAGCTTTTGAGTGGTACTAACAATTTTTTTATTTTGTTAGGGAAACATATCCTTTATTGGAAAGGATATATTCTCTCTGAAAATAACCTTGTTTTCAGGTTTGGAATTTAAAAAAATCTAAGCATGGAATCCAGAGTTCAGTGAATTTTTGACCATTTTAATTCTCCATTTTGTTCTAATCTAGTTTTAATATGCTAATAGACATAGTTTCTTTCCTTTCTGTTGTCCAGGCCACAAGATTTCATTGTAAGAAAGCTATTGGAGAAACTCAGCTTAAATTCTCTTGCTGCACTAGCCCAAGTCATTCTGTCCTCCCTGGTATTTGCACTGGTGCCAGTTGCGTGGTTCACCACGGAAGGTTAATATTTGCTAATGGCAATTCTGCCCTGGGTTTATGGTGCAGCTAAAAGACAATACCTAGTGAATGCTGGCTGACTGCAGCCCACAGAATAATGCTAGCTCACATCAGTATCCCTGTATGTTCTCTCCACTCATGTGTTCTTGTCGTCGTAAAGCCTTCCTTCTTTTTCTTCCTCCCGGCTGCTGCAAGGCAATTTTGGGTTATTATCACGGTGTTAGAGCAAAGAGTCTTATCTAGTATGTACCTATTTCTTTTACAACAGTTGGCCTACAAATACGAACAGTAGTCCCACTGCCTCTGTATCTGAATGATTTTCTTTTCCTTTTCCCAGGTGCAGTATAAAAAAAAAAAATGTTCTCCCGACTAAGAGTAGCTGCCACTCCCTGTGTGATGGCACGTCGCAGCGCACATACGAAAGAAAAAGGCAAGCCACTGATGTTAAACCCACGAACAAACAAGGTTGGTAGTGTGTGATTATCAAATATCTTATCTTCATCTGGTAATTGTCCAGTGGACCTTGTTTCAGGGTTAAACCACTTCCAGGAGGTGTACTGGGCCACAGCCAAAAAAGGGTAGAGAAGATGGAGGAGTCAGTGATCATTTCAAGTTGAATACATGGACATACATGTCCATACATGGACACCTACAGTACGAGGACTTCCGATAACACTTTCTGCTTCTGTCAGCCTGCGCTTCCCCTGGTTTGCTGTGGTTTCCACAATCAATACTGCTGCTTCCTTGTGCCAAATGGAAGAGTCGCTGATTCTTGCTGATTACTGGCTTAGTTTTTGGGCTGGTTGAATTGAAGTAAAGCTTTAGCAGATAGAGTCTTATTTCATAGTTTGCAAAAGTTCATTCTGAATTCAGTCTTGCTAGCGATAGAAAGCGTTAGCCCCTCTGTCCTAGTCCTGGCTTTTTCCTGCAAGACTGAATTGGGACCGAGCCATATCAGTAAGAAACATCCCTGTGCAGAGAGTCGGACAGAGAGCGTGTAAAAATAAGCCTTGAAAGGAGCTAGCTGGGAGGTAGAGACATTATGTTAATTCTGTGCATTGGGAGGAACTTCTCCTAAGAAATAGGGTTTTTTCCTTCACAAAAATTTTCCTATTTCCACAGCCCCATTCCCAATCTCTTTTTTTTCCACTGTAGTAGTAGCCTTCAGGAATATTGAAACGATTAATGTGTAAACTAGAACTAGTAAGAAACGAGTTGAGGGCTTTTGGTAGCTGATCCAAGACATCTACAGTGGTCAAGAAAGGTGACAAATCTAGCTGCCTCTGACAGGGTATTTCATGAGCAATGGAGCTATGGAAGCTGGACTTCCATAGCTTTGTCCTATGTTTTTAATGTCGCTTTTCTCCTCTTCCTCATTCTCTGACTTTATATTTTTCCACTCCTGTAATGCCTTATATTTCCCCTTCACTGTAAATTTCCTTCCCTTCCTTTTCTGCCCATGGCCCTGACTACTCCTCTCCCCCTGTATTCTTAGCTCCTTCCCATGTCCCCTTTGCCTAGATGCAATAAAGCACATGCTATAAATTGGCCAGCCGGCAAGCCAGACACGTAACCCCGAGCCTTTCTCTCAGCAGAAGGGCTAGGCTGGCTCTTTCCTCTGCACAGGAAAACCCTTTTCCCCCCCTTTTCCCCCCCTTTTCCCCCCCTTTTCCCCCCCTTTTCCCCCCCTTTTCCCCCCCTTTTCCCCCCCTTTTCCCCCCCTTTTCCCCCCCTTTTCCCCCCCTTTTCCCCCCCTTTTCCCCCCCTTTTCCCCCCCTTTTCCCCCCCTTTTCCCCCCCTTTTCCCCCCCTTTTCCCCCCCTTTTCCCCCCCTTTTCCCCCCCTTTTCCCCCGAATTAGAAGTTGGCCAGTGGGCTTAAAATATCTGGGGAGGAGATCAAGCTAGGAACCACAAGCGGCATCTCCTTGTGTCCACCCCATAACTACAGGGAGAATTGCTCGTGTTTCTTTTGGCAAAAGTGATTCCTGAGTGCCCTGAAAAGAAAGGAAGACAACAAAATGTAGACCTGTGGTCATGTTTCTTACTGTTTCTTGCACAGTATAGTGTAGTGTGAGATGCCTTGATATGGCATGAATGCAGGTTGCGCATATAGAGAGAGCTGTAGAAGTTAGAGACTGGCTGACTGCAAAAATAAAATTGGGATTGCCATGTTGGGGAAGGAGAAAAGAATAGATTGGTGTGATTTGTCAAGATCAGATTATCTCGAGACTTTTCTGAGCTATAAACACTTTGACGTGCCGGTGGAAATTATTTCAAGCCCTGTAAGCTTTTCCAAGTGCTGATTATGCAACAGTATTCAGAAACAAAAACAATAGGTCATTTCTTACTGTTTTTCTAGTGGTAATATCTTTCCAGTTTTTTTTTAAGCCTGTAATTCTCTGGTGGACTGAGCACAATGCAGTATTTTTAATGGGTGTTTTTGAGGAGGTGGGAAGAACAGAGAGCTACTTATTAATAGCAGTTGTTTTCTTAATTTTTTTATTGTCTCCCAAGAAATGATACTCGTGAGAGGGGAAAAAAATCTTTCCACATTTGTTCGGCTCTGTTGTATCAGTCTGTCATTAAGGCTGACACTTGTTTGAATGGATCTGTAAGCTAGTTAAGTGATACTGCTTGATACTGGATGCAGTGTCTGTATAGAAATGTATTTTGGAAATTCAGCAGAGAAATAAATGATTGACTAAATATGGAAAGTACTTTACCCTTTGTGCTTTTCTTGCCCACAGTGCCTCATGTGCATATATATATCTCATACATACAGGCACAGATAAAGGGCTCTATCTCTTGCTGGCAGCTTGTTGAGATCATCATTTTATGACTCGGGTTTTAGTTGCTTATGTTTAGTTTTTACAGTCCCTATCAACTCTACAGAACATTTGGTCTCCTTTTAATATACGTGGGCCCTAAAATAAGAACTGCAAGATGGCAGCATCACTAACAGAAAACCACCCCTTCCCCTTGTGCAAATTAATCTGCTCCTGTTCTTTGCCATTGGAGTAGGTTTTTCTCTTACTGTTAGTTTTTCTTTCTTTTCTTTCCCATCCTTACCTGTCTCTTGCAGGTACATACTACACCTACATCAACTGGTTTGGGTTTTTATGTTTGAAGGCCAGCTTTCAAGTGTTTATTGTCAGGGCGGCTCAGAAGAGGTCACGAGCTATATCAGTAATGCCCTTGCTGTTGTAGCCAAACAATTGCAGAACATACTGTAACTGCATTGCTGGCATCCATGTATATTTATGATCTTCCATGATGTTTGATTTCTGCTCTGTGACAGGGATTCACATTACAGTTAATTGGCTTCAGGACCTTTTATTCTGCTGGAGATCCCTGCTGTGCCAGGGCAGCATTTTAAGCTTGTTGGGCGCTTAGAATGCTGTTAGGACAATCTCGTTTGTTTAGTACTGGCAATTAAATTGTTATTTATATTGTGGTAATGCTTTGGATTCTCACTCAAGGGCCAGGATTTCTTCTTCCAGCACAGAACAGGTGATGCATGAGTAGATGATCCCTGACCATGGCGATGTCCATTCTGCCATGTAGAGTGGCATCAGTGTGTCTTTATCTTCACTGGAAATAGGTGACCTGTGACATTATTCATATGTTTGCTTTCTGTGTGCTTGCAGCAAATTTGTGGCTCTCAATAACTTGTGACACTTTCTGTATTTTAGGTGGCGATTTTTCTACCTTGTGGCATCAATTCTTCTTGTTACTCTCAAAGTGCATGACTGTATTTTGTACAGTTGATTCCATTACCCCTTTTTCTATTACTCTGTTCCTCGATATTGTTTGGTTATTTCACTCTTTAATATCGTTCTCCTGTACTGACAATGCCTCTCAATTTTTTAGCTTCAGCAACTATCTTTAGGACATTGCATTAAACACACACATGCATGCGCACATATTTGTATGTCTGTATATGCCTGGGCACATGTGCGTGGGAATACATGATAAATTTTAAAAAAGAATTCACTGACGATGTCACAAGTGGCAGTTTAATCCCAGACCGATTCCTGAGGAACTGTCCCAGTGACTATCTTCCATATGGGTGGTCATCTTCTCATACGTTGTATTTAGCTAGACCATTAATCGTCTTTATTCATTGCCGGCTTTTTCAGCCCAATTTATTTTCATCTATGCCTTACTGAATACTTCCAGAAACTCTGATAGATTACCTTTGTTTAAAGAACCAGTTCTCTTAACAAAGATGTACCTGGCCTCACTGACTTCTGGCAAATATCCAAACAGTATGTTTCCAATTCAGAATAAAAGACAAACAAACAAACCCCAACCCAAAGTTAAAGCTAGTTGGACAAAATAAATAGGGTAGGACAAGAGAATGTGAAGAAAGATTGTATGAACTTGAAGATCTAAAAGCAGATGCTCCCTTTCCCCTGCCCTTTCTCACCATGCTATTTTTTGACACATTTGATTCTTTTATTTTAATACTTTTTTAGACTGTGTCAGTTGGCTTGAGCGGCCAGGCTGTAGACTACGCAATGCCCGTCTGCCCTCCTGGGGAAACCAGGATAAACAGGATGTGGAGATGTACTGCAGATGGTAATTGTCATGTCGCTAAGAAATGCAGTGCTTGAAATACTACCAGCAGTTTCTGATCAGTTGCGAGGAAGGAACCTAGAAGGCAGGAAACTGATAGAAACTGCTCGTTTCCTTGCGCATGTGCACGCCCAGCCCAAAAGTCCCGCCACAAGTTTTGTGTCCTGCCCAAATGGTTTGGAGATGGAGGGATCGTTGGATGGAGGTTGCACGGCCATGCATCTGCAGCTTTTCCCAACTTCCTTGAGATCTGCATGCTTTTTTAAAAGGAATTAAATGTGGAAAGATGGAACCGTTTAATCTGTAAACAGCTTTTATCATCTGTCTGAAAAGATGCTGTAAGTGCCAAAGGTGGCAGGTAGTATTGCACCTCATTTAACTTAGATCAGCTGTCCTGCTCAGGACTCGTGAGCTGCTGAGACGGTGGGTGGAGGAAGGAAGGAAGCAAGCTGTCTTGTTTTTTTAATTTTTTTTCGATTTCTTTTTTTTATTGTAGGCTTAATGCCATTAAAGGAGAACAAAAGCAATGGCATCTGCTCAGTTAGAAAAATAGCAGTTTAATGAAATGTCTCTGAGGTGTTCAGTGATGCTATACGGTGTAGATGAAGCATTTCGGCCCATCATGCTCATGATTTGCAAAGTACAGCTTTACCATAACTGTTGGTGCTTGGAAACAAACCCTAGAGAGGCTGGATGACTTTCTTGCTGGTGTGTAACGGCTTTCTGTTTTGACTTTTTCCCATTTTCTGCAGGGGAATGCTTTTAGTTGAAGACACATCATTAGTAAATGAGAGCTACTGTGGGTTAGCTAAGTCTGGTTCAGCAGCCAAAGTGATTTACGTCTGGTTCCACACATACAGAGGCGGTACAAGAACTGGTGGCATCTTTGCCTGTAGAGAGACTAAGGTCTTCAAAGGCTTAATAACCTGGGGGAGGTCTGGGTCGTTTCACAGTTCAGCGGGGAGTAGATTGCTGTGCTGCGTCAGCCATACCCTCCAGTATATGTATACTATGCTGTTTCTGGAAGAATAAAGATATGAAATTGAGTTTAAAAAATGAAGGAGGAAAGAAATCAAAGGAGATTTCCATATTCTACACTGTTCTCATAAGCACAGAGAAACTTTGAATCTATGGTTGAGATAGCAAATGCACCTTTGATTCATATGAATGAACTTTATTAATTTGCAGTGGAGACGTTGTGCAATAGTGAACTTTGTGATTTAGCAAACGGAGGCAGAGTTAAGAGAAGCAGCCCACAATCCAATATAAAATCTACTTTATTTTAAAAACATTTATGATGCTACTTCAAAGCCTGTGATACACTGCTGAATGTGTTATAACAATGACTACAAGTTAAGTGAAAACCATTTGATTAAATCTTCCCTGTGAAGTAGGCTAACTCATTTTCCAGACAGTGGCATGTTTGGATATATTCTGCATTTACATCTTTATCAGGGGCTTTGAATGGGTTATATGTTATAAACTGTACAGGTTTTCAGAATGCTTGAGAGTATTTATGGTATCAGGTAAAATATGCCTGCAAGACTTTGCAGATGGGGGAAAAAATTATCACCACTAGTACTTGTCTGCTTAGAAACCTCTCAATATTACTTACTCAGTTGTGCTATAAAATCATGCTTGCAGGATTCAGGTCTCCTGTTCACTTACATGCAAAGTAGGCAACTAGAATTTTTATTTGCTGGTATTTATAGCACCACTCGCTTTGTGTAATAGAGCCCAGTTGTTAGGGCTAACATGAGGTCCCAGTGCCAGATAGTTTGTGGATTAAAGGCACAGCACGTGGTGAGTCGATGTGAACTTGTCTTAACTAAAAAACTGTCAGCACTTAATTTTACTTGCCTTCCCCCCCCCGCCCCCAGCAGTACGTTGGTTTTGTTGCAATAAATTTGTCCGTGCGTATTAATTCATTCATTTGTGGTCTTTGAAGCGTGCTGGGTTTTCTCCTAGGTGCGCTCCCTGCTTTGTCTGTACTGTCTTATAAAGGACACCTGTTTTTTCTGAGCTGTAAGGAGGATTAAGGAAACTAATCT